>NC_090923.1:240348041-241643041 GCF_040938575.1 Ambystoma mexicanum
GGGTCACCTCAAAGAATTTTGAAACTTGAAGCATGGTATTCCCATTTTCTTTTGCCCTATTTTGCTCAGCCCACATGTAAAAATTCTTGGTGTCACACTAGACTCTGACCTGACCATGAATCAACATGTTTCACAAATAAAATGTTCATGTTCATACATAATTAACATATGAGACAGATCAAACCTTATTTGTCTCTAGAACATCTTGCCTCATTAGCTGCGGCACTTGTTAATTTGCACCTGGATTATTGTAATGGCCTAATGACAGGCACTTAAAAAAAATAAACCTTCATGGCCTTCAAGTAGTACAAAACAATGCAGTTTGAACAATTTGCAATCTGGGACCGCGCAGCATGTCACTCATTCAAGACGACAATTGCACTGACTGCCTATTTGCCATCACATTTCTCATAAAGTCTTGACTTTGTCATACAAATGCCTTACCAACCAAGCACCCAGCTGCCTAGCTAGTAGATAAAGAACACTACTACTCACACTCTGAGGTCTAGCAAGCAATTTAAACTTTCTGTCCCCCATATGAGATGAGACATTTTGGTGGCCGTTGTTTTTCCATTCAGGCCCCGCTCTTTTGGAACGCGATATCTGTTTGCACCCATCTTGCGGCTAGTCTTGCAGGCTTCAAATAGGCTGTTAGGACATTATTTTTTAATTCTAATGATTAGATTGGATTTGCTTTTGGTTGTTTGTCCTTGTCCTGACTCCTGGTATTGGCCCTCTTTGTTGCAGCTCACTGAGGCCTTTGGGCATGTAGCGCCATATAAAAATTCAATAACATAAAATAACATAACAGATCCAACAAGCAAATTCCATTGATAAGACAGCAGTGGTGCTTATAGCTATGAACACCATATTGAATGTCCAGACCCTTGACTCTCAAACAGACTCTCAGAAGGAAGATTTATCTTTCTTAATGTGAACATCCCAGGTAGTCACACTGACTACAGGCTATGCCCCAAATGTAAGCCAAGTTAGTTTCCTATGAGGGACCCTGTCGCAGATGGAGGGCTTTTCAAAAGGGGACATAATATTGACAGGAGACTTCAACATATCTTGGGTGCCCCAAGAAGTTTAGCTCACAAGCTATTCAACATATACATGCACCGTCGAAAGTATTTAAATAAAAAATCACCATGCTTGCATTAAACGATGGCTGGTGGGAAGTCAAGGGACAAACAAAATGGCTTACATATTATTCCCATGTCCACTCCTCCCTATCCAGGATAGACTATGCATGGGTTTCTATATACATACTGGGGAAGGTGAAAGAGGTAGAACTGGGCACCATCCCACTATCGGATCATGCCCCTTCAAAGTTAGGAACTGACATGGGTGGGGGCACAGGAGGACTATTGAAATGGGGATTCCCAAAAGACATATCACATGCCCAGTTATAGTCAATTCAATAAGGGATAAAATAGGCACGTGCTTTGCAGAGAACTTGACTCCCGATGTGACCCTCACAACTACATGGGATACATTTAAGGCGATACTGAGGGGCCAGCTGATTGTTATAGGAGCGACGAGGGATGAGCAAAAAAGGCAACTAGATAGAGACTTAGAGAACCAGGCAAAGACAATAATGGGGAGCTGCTGAAGGGACCTAACAGGAAAACACAGAAAACGTTGAGACACATACAAGGTCAGTCGGAACTACTCTAAATGCAACAGGCAGAAAAGGCCCTACTATATACGAAGCAATGGTATTACATAGGAGCAAATAAGGTGGATAAGTTGTTGGCAAGAGAGCTGAAGGATAAAACGTGAGCTAGGGTGATCTTGAAAATGAAGGGCAGAGGGGGGCTACAGTCATGATCAATGGGGCGATCCTGGCAATTTTTGATTAATATTACACTAAGCTATATGCTACAGAAAATCTGCAGGAGGACAAGCAAGAGGCATACTTAGTACTATCCCGCTACCAAAAATCTCCAGTTATGAGAGGAAAGAATTAGAGGAAGAGATATTAGAACGGAAAGTAACAGAGGCAATTAAATTGCTGCCCCTGAACAAATCCCCGGGCCCTGGTGAATACCCGGTAGGATTTTACAAAGAATTCCAGGGGTGCTTAGTGCTGTGGCTCACCAGGCTGTAAAATACGTTTAGGTCAACCAGGAAGGTTACAGGGTTAATGAATGAAGCCAAGGTGGTGGTGTTCCTTAAACCAAATAAAGATCTAATGCTCCTCGGCTTGCACAGACCTATTGTGTAGATCAACCTCAGCATCTGTACGAAGATCCTGGCAAATAGATTGACAACACTTTTACCAAAACTCATAAAGCCGGAACAATCAGGATTTATGCTACCAAGACTGACACACAACAATGTTTGCAGAGTCTGCCATTTGATAGAAGAGACAACCATAACACAACTGCCGGTACTGTTAGTTTTGCTAGATGCAAAAAAAGCATTTGACAAGGTTGAATGGTCATTTCTTTTCCGCTCTATGGAACATATGGGATTCGTGCTGGATACCGTAAGATGATATGGGCTAACTATCAAACCCCTTCCATTCGATTAGCAACAAATGGTGATTTCTCTAGGAGTATCACTTTAAGAGGGGGGTACAAAGTAGGGATACCCGCTATCCCAACTACTTTATGCCATTTATTTAGAACCACTGGTTGCCAAACTGTGGGTCACAGGACGGATGAAAGGGGTCAGCATGGCTGGGGAGGAACACAAAGCGATGGCATTTGCAGATGATATGTGGATTGCACTATCAGACCTGGTGCACTATCAGACCTGGAGAGATCGCTACAGGGACTGATTCAAGAACTAGAAGAATTTGAGGCATTAACAGGGTTAAAAGTTAATAAACAAAAAACAGAAATCAAGTATCTTTTGGTGCACCCCGACAGCCTGGAGCAGATAAGGGGCCCTATCCAACTTAAATTAGCATGGACGGGGATCACATACTTAGGTGTAGTCATAACCAAGACATTGTCACAAATGGACGGGGCTAATTAACATCCACTATTGCAGAAAATATAAATAGATCTTCAGGAGTGGATCCCTCTGCTGGTATCGTGATTAGGGAGGCTGACAGCAATGAAAATGGTTGTATTACCAAACCAAGGATTTTATATTACTTCCAAGCACTTCCAATCCTGTTACCTAAAACCTTTTGTGACTTGTGCGAAGCAGTGAAGCAGCCTTCTGAAGGAATCGTTCCTAGAGCCCTATTGACGAGTGATGTAGACTACGAACTTGGTTAAAGAAAAGTATAAAGAGGACGATTCACATCCCAATTAGGGTATTTTTAGGGGTAGGTAACGGTCAGACTTTAGGAGAGGACAGAAATATATGTGGCCGGTCGAGTATGTTGTTTGTCTGTTTGTTTTATGTGACTGAATATGGTGAAAAAACAATAGAGGTATTGATAGATGTGAAAAGAAAACACGAGATTTGAGAATTCATTATTTAGTTAGTGGAAATTGAATTGATGGTGTTTAATGAAAAAGTAGATTAAATGAACAGATACTGTTGCTACAAACAAGAAGACCAGCATTGCGAGCCGACAAGGGGCTCTTGCTGGTGGCCGAGCGCTTCCTGGAGAAGGCGGGGCCTGCTCGCCACACGTGACACATCACGTGATCTCGAACGCCCTCAAAGGGCAGAGCGGACCACCCTCGCGGCGTTAAGCCCGGCAGGGGTAAAGGCCGATTACTGTTACGTGACTGTTGCGTGCTGAAAGTGCGGATTATCCTGAAGTATCGTGTATGCGTATTGGACACTCAGGTGAGAAAACATAATAGTATATACATCACTTTACAGAACCAGATTGTCACTATAAAATATAGTGCAGACTAAGGGCATTCTTAGCACTATGGGTAAATCAAAGCCTGCCAAATCCCGGTACGACCTACGCAAAGGCAACACTGGGAAAATGGATAACCTACCACTTGAAAGCCCTATGAAAGATAAACAGACAGGAGCAGATAGTGCGGTGGCAAAAGGCACGATTCCGGCTTTCTTTGCCAAAGACAATACTAAAGCACCACCTTCCACTGACAAACCGACAGTTGACGACCACTATCCATCCCTTTCACCCCCACAAAATAATAATGAGGCTCTTGATTTAACAAATTACAACGATATTGATAATAATTCACTTCTTGATCTTTGTTTATCTATTCAAAAATCAATGGCCTCTTTTAATCAACCTTACATCTCACAGAAGCTTACTCCAATAGTGGTAGAAGCCCAAATTCTGAACGAGGCTCATAATGATCAACGGAGACTTTCATCCTCAAGTAGCCCTAAACAAACAGGCAACTCTACCTCAAATCTGTCTGGAATACACCCTATTCACCCCACTCCTACTGTACCTGTAGCACTAACTGCAGGACGTTTATCGGCTTCTCCAGATCTTTATATTGATACTGAAGATCTGGAACATCCTGGCAGAGATCTGAGCAATGCCATAGAAAGTTTAAATAATGTAGCAATTGCAGAACTTCAAGCCTCTATGGCCTCCGTCCAATTTGCTCTGAAAATTCTGCTAAAGCTATGCGGGAGAATTCATAGTAATTCTTTAACTCAATTAGGAAACATCAACTTTATTGCAAGTACGGACCAAACACTGCAAAAAGCGCCAATACCAAAGGGGGGTCAGGAGTTAACGGTCCAGCCAGAAGAGGCAAACTTGGGGGATCCTAAGGAGACTGCAGCTGAAGTACCTCTAACTAAAAAACAACGTCGACAATTAAGACGACAGGCAGCAAAAAATGTAGCAGTTGAGATAGCCTCCCCCTTGCCAGCCACTATTGCTCCCGCTGTGCGATCCAAAAAAGCAAAAAAAAGGGGTCGGAAAACAAAGAAGCGTACGAACAAAGGAGCAGGAACTCTAACAAGCTGGATCATCCCAGATATACCTCAGGAAGCTACCAGTACGATTCTGGAAGAGCCAGACTATGATCTGACCGATAACTCAGTTGATGATTCCTCTAATTGCTCTTCCTCAACTGGGAATGCAAGAAACAAGGAAGACGAACACCATGATCCCACAGAGACAACAGATAATGATGACTTTAACGCCAGTAAAATCTGTGTTATAAAAAATCTAAACCAGAAGAAAAGGGATAAGTGGCTCACAAGATCCGAACTTTTGATAAAACTACATCTGAACCCCCAATTGCGTGTTATACGCTCGGAAGATTTTTCTTTTGTGGAACCACTTACAGTACGAAACCCTAATGTCACAGCCCTTCACTGCTGTGTTATGGCATCAGCTAAATTAATCCGTTCTCACAAAAAAAGCCTTATGCGAATTGGGATAGAGGTGGATGCCTGTAAAGAGAAGGAGGACCCCTGTCTTCCTAGTGGCGATCCTGTTCCATCTAAGGCTAATGGCTGTAAATTTGTCCAACCATTGGGGAAGAAAGTCCAGATGGCGGATATCCAAAACACGCTGAAATGGTTGGCCGATTCACTACCAATGGTATTACAACAATCATGAGATTATTCCCTATTGAGCTGGAACACTCATGGCCACCAACATCTTCTTACCGACAAGGGGTCTTTATCACTCATCAACAGCTACCCCATTATTTTGCTGCAAGAAACTTGGCTATTACGGCCCACGGCCATGGATGGATACATAACTTATCATACCCTGGCTAAGAAAGGACAAAGGGGGCGCCCCTATGGGGGTTTAGCCATTGGTGTGTCAAACAAAATCAAAAGTAAAACGTTTCCAGTAGAGAGCAATTATATATGTGTTGCAGTTTTGTCCCTCAGAATAAGAGAGGTTTGTGAAGAAATATTGTTAATAAATATCTATAACCCCCCGGGGGCAACACACAGAGAGCATATACAAGACGTTCTAAATGACCTCCTTAGTAACTGGAGGTTATTAAATGATAAATATCTTGTAATTGTCGCAGGGGACTTAAACTGCCGGATAAACCATGGAGGGGGCACTACTAGCAACCGGAATTTAGCCAGCAAAAGCTACTGGAAACAAGGATACACCGACAATGAAGGAGAATGTTGGAGCAGTTTTTTCGAATACTGGGATCTTGAAGTAATCAATGGCAGGACAAAGAACGACAGACCCGCAAAATTCACCTGGAAAAATGGAAGGAGTGGAAGTACCCTCGATTACATCTTCACGAGTGCGGAAATTGCAAACATCATTGAAGATATGACAGTGAGGGAATGTATCTGGAGCGACCACGATCCCTTGACACTTAATTTGGGATCCCATATACCAACTGAGAGAATGACAAATCTAGGTGAGCTGATAGCCAACCACTCCTTAAATCGCATATCCTGGTCCGCACAAAATGTGATGAAGGCATCTATGGCATCGGGAGACTGGGGACTCGAACAGTCTAAATTATTCTCACAGATGTCGCCCGAACAAATCGAAGGATGGATCAGCAATTTCTCTGGCTTGCATGGTTCCCGTAAAATACGGATGATGGCAGGAAAACTGCCACAAGAGTTAATTTATGACCGTGCCATCAGAGATCAGAAGCGCAAGCTCAGAAGTGAAATCCGTGCCATTAGAAAGGACCTGCATTCTTTTAATGATAAAGCAGCTATAATAAGAAAGCTGAAGGCTGCTTATCAAAAATGGTTAAAAATCCATAAAAGATACAGGAAACTGGAGAGATGGCAATCTACAGTTAAAACTTTATGTAGCAAGAATTCTCGTAAAATATGGTCCATTTTAGGAGAGGTAAAAGGCAAGAAGATCACCAATATGGTGAATCCCATCTGCAGTGACAAATGGATATCTCATCTGGAAAAACGAAATGCCGGGATCAGTAATAAGCTTTACTCTCCCACCCCTCCTAATCCTCTCACTCCTCCTTTTTGTGTCACCACTAAGGACCTACAATCTAGAATTAAGGAATTAAATTCCTCACGAGCTCCAGGTCCTAATGGTCTCTCGAATGTAGTGATGAGAAACAACTCTTTGTTTTGGGCCAATCTGCTAAAAATTCTATTTGACAAAATTATGTCTGATGGACGTATACCAACATCTTGGCAGGAGGCCATCATCATACCTGTCTTCAAAAAGGGTAGCAGGAATGATCCTGAGAATTATCGACTACTATCTATGCTGGACTGTACCGGGAAGATGTTTGCTGCTCTCATTCTCAATGAACTACAAAAATGGACTGAGGAGGCAGGCATCTTGGACCAATTTCAATGTGGTTTTAGGGCTGGCTATTCCACATCACATAATCTTTTTATTATGAATACCCTAAGCAATAAGGCCCTGACACACGCTAATCCTCCACTTTATGCACTTTATGTAGATCTCAGGGCCGCCTTCGATTCAGTTAATCGATCCCTGTTATGGGAAAAATTAAAGAACTTCGGCTGCCCTGCATCTCTGCTATACTACCTTGAGCTGCTACATACCAATAACACCGTACAAGTTAGGCTGGATAACCAGGGGGCAGTGACTAAACCCATTTCCTTGAAGCGAGGGGTAAAACAGGGATGTGTGACGGCGCCCATTTTATATAATCTATTTATATCTGATGTGCCTAATTGCTTTTTGGGGATAAACAACTGTCCCCCCAAGATAGGTTTTCACCATTGTCCCATACTGGCCTACGCGGATGACCTGGTGATACTAGACCACACTTTCAGTGGAATACTCAGGTCAACCAAACAGTTATGGCGATATGCAGAATCCAACGAACTCACCATTAACCACAGTAAAACCAAATTAATGCTGTATGCAGCAGGAAGGTTTGCCAGGCCTCGTATGATGGTGGGCCCAATTGAAATCGAATACACACTCTCATATAAATATCTAGGGGTAGAGTTCGATCACAAAGGAAACTACCGTACGTGTATTCAGGAACGCAGAACAAAGGCTGCCCAACTTTCAGCATTAATTCATAGATTTACATGTGAGCAATGCGGCTTTTCTATATGGGCAGCCCGCCAACTCTATCTGCAATGCCTGGCCCCTATGGTCATATATGGTTTAGAGTCTCTGATCAATATGGACCTTGGTTGGCTACAACTTGTGGAGGGGAAGTTCTGGAGAAAAGTTCTTAGTCTTCCCCAATGCATTCCCATGGCTATGATTAGGCTAGAGTTGGGCATTCTTTCTCTTAAGGCTATGGTCTTGAGGAAAAGGTTGGAATTCTACATCAGGTTTAACAACAGACCTACAAACAACCTCCTCAGGACCATTAAAGAGGATGCTTTCGCGGGCAGACAGGCAAAATTTGAAACCCAGATTAACATTCTGATTGAAGAAATCAGTTGGTCCCCGGAGTGGGGTAGGGAAAATGAACATCTGATTATTAGCATGCGAAATCGCTTAAATCTATGGGATTGGCAGAGCAATTTTACTCATCTGGGACGTCTGAAAAGCTATGGCTTCATTACTTTTATACTTTATACCTATATGAAGCCACAGCTATATTTAAACTTATGCCCGTCGGACCAATTGAGGCGTTTTATACTACTCTTACGCTTCAATTATTTACCAGTTCTGACAGCCCGTGGTGCTTCAATGGGCCTGACTACTGCAGCTAGGTACTGTAGAATATGTGAGTTTACATCTACGCCGGAGACGGCATGCCACGTACTAACAAAATGTAGTAGGCTAAAAACAAGGCACATGAAATATCTGAAGGAATTTGTCCATGACAATGATCAAATCAAACACCCAGATTTTTGGAATCAGTGTATCAATTCCCTAAATCCTAAACTACACTTAGCACTTTTCCAGGTGTGGCGTGAGGCTACCATATATCTGAAAGCAAGCTCAAGGGTGGCCATCCATATGCATAAGGGGTTTTATCTTTAGCAAATAGTCTTATAATATCTATTTAAAACTCTATTATGGATCTGATCTGTCTAACTGTTTCTTCTTTGCCTTGAACGAACGATCGATTTGTGATGAATTTTATTGTGTCTATAATGAATTTTATAAACTGTATATCTGAATTTATTCTTACAGTTTAAGTGTTTAATCTAATTTATGTGTAAAGTTTTTTACATTTTGTATAAAACTGTATCACATTAATAATAATAAATAAAACCTTTTTCAGCTACCTCAATACATTGGTATCAGCATATATGGGGCAAAACAAACCTCCTCGGATAGCAATGAGAACCCTGATGGCGCCAAGGAATCAGGGGGACTGGAACTCCCCCACTTTCATAAATATTATGAAGCAGTGCAACTCTGGGTAATAAGAGAATGGTTCATGGGTGACACGTAGAAAACATGGGCACAGCTGTATAGGGCGGTGGCGGGAACAGCCCTATCAGGGCTCTTATGGCTGGGGAAGGGTGATAGGCCACTGAATGTGCAAATACAGCAAAATAGTAGTGTTGGCAACAAACATCTGGGACTCGGCTGTGATGGGGCGCTCTCTCTACTGCTCCATCCGCATTTCTACCCTAGTTTTATAATCCCCAATTCCAACCGGGGCTGGAGTGGGGCTCCTTTAAGGTCTGGAAAGAAGCAGAATATTACAAAATATGTGACATGTTTCAGGGGGAAAAAGAAGGTCATTTGTGGACTGCAGCCAAAATATGGGGATAACCAAGGGGAACAGACTCTACTATTCCCAACTATGCCACTGGCTGGCAGACACAGCTATCACAGCAACTGCCAAACCACTTTTGAGATATTTATTATGACCCATTTACGATCGAAAACAATTGTACCATCCCTCGATAAACTCCTAAACGAAAGCCCCACCCAGTTATAATGGCGTTACATGAAAAAGTGGGAGACCACATTCAGAGACACAGTATGAAAGGGAGAAGGTGGGAACATCTTTGGGGGAACATATCAAAACCAACATGTACCATTCAAACACAGGAAATGTGGTATAAGATAATGTTCCAATGGCATTACACTCTGATGCGGCTCCATACAATGTACCCAACAGTGTCACCATATTGTTGGAGGGGATGCAAAACATACGGGGACTGGACCCATGCTTGGTGGGAATACCCAATCCTCCAATCATTTTGGGATAAAGTAAAATCACAGATTGCAGAGATGTTTCAAAGGATAGATGATATAGATACAAAAGTAAGTCTCTGTGGTTTAAGGGACCCGTAACATAATTTGTACACCAAGAAGCAGAAACAAAGCTATGTGATTCTCCTTATAGCATCATGGCTGGCAGTACCACAACAATGGAAACCACAACACTCCTTTAAGCAGGATTGGGGAAGTGTGTTAGCGTACCTTCATACTGATTATATGTTACAATGGTGCCCACACAGGTTACGAATTTTGGATATATTGTAAAGTAAAAAGACAGTGTAGAGAAGGAGCCAAGTACCCTTACTTCAACCACTTTACCCACATTGCCTATATTTTGGGAACCAGAGTGTGAGACATGTGCGGCACCAGTGAAAATACCGATACCGAAGACAATCCTGGAAGCAAGGTTCACATTGAGAAAGCCATACCTGCATACGAGACAGTATGATGGCCATTTGAAGGAAATCGCAGAAGAAGCAGGACCGATGAATGAAAGGGAAGAATTCTTACGTACATGGAAGAGATGCAGGGACAAGAGGATGCAGATATTCTATAACGCATCAAGAAAGTATCAAAGATAAGTGACATCTTGGGATCAAAATGAAGAAACCAATGATGCAGAAAAGATGAAGATATCAAGTTATTTTACACGTGTACAGATGCAAAGAAATGCAAGCAGACAATCTATTCTTAAGGCTAGCTTTATAGTGAATAGATTGTGGCATGCGCCAACATATACATATATGTATTGAAGTGAGTAAAGAATGGATGTTTCCACAATGTATTATAGCAGAGCTGGACCAGAGAAGGAAGACCTCTTTTCCAGTGTGTCACAGTGAAAGAAGCAGTTGCATTGGAGAAGCAGATCTCAGAAAGGCAAGGCGGGAGGAGCCCTAAGAAGCCAATGTCTTATCAGGTTGGGGTGAGCAGACTTTGGATACAGGTCGTGTGAGAGAATGAAATCTTCTTCAGAAGACATGGACAACAAGAAGCAAGATTTCAGAGGTCTATTAGACAATAGTGTTTTTTATGCTCTAGAGCTCGATTTTTTGGTCTTCAGTCACGTGGAAGGATGAGGTTGGACGAACACGATGGTCACACCTATGCATGAGGGCAGAGCGTGCCTTTACTCCCCTGAATTCTCCAGAGCAAAAGAAAACTTGCAAGGACAAGTTCAAAGCCTTAATTGACAGCAGATTACTGAGGTGCTGATAGATGAGTATGCTTATTGGTCGGAAGCTATGGTAAAGACTAGCTCACCAGCACCTGGAAGACTAGCCTGCATGCTGCTAACGTAGGTGAAAAAGTACTGACAGAGGTTAGAGTGCCAACCAATTGTAGGGGCCCGCGTCATTAAGGATCCTATAGTTTGTGTAACCAATGGGACATCGTGTATTTAACAACGTTCATAGTGGCCTGTTTAAGGGGAGGGCTTAGTTGCCCCACCTGATGTTAAGAAACCTATCACTTTTCTGCACTCTCTTAGGCGAGTATGGATCGTATACTTAGAGGTTCCTTAAGAACCTATCACAATTGCCACTATGTTTTTGTAGTTTGCCACGTAGGATGACGTTAGTAATACATAGGTTAACGTCATCAATGATGATTTTTTGCTATAAAAGAATGTTTTTTTAAGATGTATTGAGAGATCTTATGCTGAGACGTCCGTTGATGCCCGTTGTACTCCTTGTTTTAGACAATTGATATTAAAACAGTTTTTGCTAACTACCAGAGTCATTTCGATTGTTGATGTTTGAGTAACTTCTGCATCCCCATCCATCTCAATGGTATTGCTACCTCGTCTTAAAGGGCTGGAGTCCACCAGTTCATGTGGTAGCAGAGGATTGTTTAAAACCAAGCAATATCGTAACCGTTGCCATTTGGCTGAAAGGACATGAAGCCCCCTGTAGATAGCGGATATTAGTTTAAAGCAAGTCTTGCAAGCTAGGTGAGATGGGTTCCTTGTTTTCAGGCAGAAACCCCTCCCGGCATCTAGAGGAAGCTGAACGAATGGAAAGTTGAAACGGCAGTTAAAGAGGCGCACGATCCCGAGAGTCGAAGTTGAAAAACGAATGTTGAGTAAAACTGAGTGAGGTGGCAAAATTGTGACTGGGCAGTGGTGAAGAAAGTGATAAGGGAAAAATGGGTAACGGAGGGAGGTTGGGGTAAAGTAACTTGAGAATGTTGAGCATTGAAATATTAGCTAATTGACTTGAGGAGAGGCCAAGCAATTAAAAGGTATCGTGAGGGAAAGTTGACCTAAACGAGTATGCCCAGTTTCCTGCATCGTGAAGACATAATAGAAGGAATCGTTCCTAGAGCCCTATTGACGAGTGATGTAGACTACGAACTTGGTTAAAGAAAAGTATAAAGAGGACGATTCACATCCCAATTAGGGTATTTTTAGGGGTAGGTAACGGTCAGACTTTAGGAGAGGACAGAAATATATGTGGCCGGTCGAGTATGTTGTTTGTCTGTTTGTTTTATGTGACTGAATATGGTGAAAAAACAATAGAGGTATTGATAGATGTGAAAAGAAAACACGAGATTTGAGAATTCATTATTTAGTTAGTGGAAATTGAATTGATGGTGTTTAATGAAAAAGTAGATTAAATTAAAAAAATGTGATATAGAGGGCTTGGAGCCTGCAACAATTGTTGCACGCTCATATTGTTTTGTTTTTCTGAAACTTATTTTTTAAATCTGCAAAGTGCAAGGGTGAGTATTAACAGTCAAGTGTGACGAATCAGAATGTGGCAATAAGCCACTCGGTGGCGGGCCAATACCGCCCCAGGTAATGCCCCCGGGGTGAGTTATAGGCCAGAGCGGAGAGAGGGCCTTAACGGTGCCCCAGGGGCATTACCTCAGGCGGCATTGGCCCACCACCGTGTGGTTTATTGCCATTAGTACCCCGGCCCGTTAGACCGGGGTACTAATTGCTTTTTTTTCTGTTCCGAAACACGTTTCGAAACAGGAAAAAAAAAATGGCAAAAAAATGGCCACCGCCATGGAAAGAAAAAACGTAGTCTATTTTCCCTTTCCATGGCAGCCATCGGGAGCGGATGCGCTGGGAACAGGAGTGTTCCCAGCGCGTTCGCTTCCAAGATCAGAAGAAAAAAGAAGGTAAGTGGGGTTGGGAGGGGATGGGGAGAAAGAAAAAAAAAGGAAAAAAAAAAGTACTGCTGTCTCCGGCGGGGGACGATGGAAGCCTCCAGCCATGTGGAGGCTTGGAGCGAGTCTCCACGCGGCTGGAGGTTTCCATCGTCCCCCGCCGGAGAACACAGGATAGAAGGTAAGTGGGGTGGGGAGGGAGGAGAGAGGAAAGGCTGGGGAAAAAAAAATCTTACCTGAGTCCCCGGCGGGAGACGAAGAAGCCTCCAGCAATGGGGAGGCTCGGAGCGGGGATGGCCCCGCTTCAAGCCTCCTCATTGGCTGAGGGGCTGCCACACCCCCACTGAGGACAAGGCGGCTGGATGCAATCCCGGCCGAGAATCAAAGGATTCTCGGCCGGGTAATGACCCGGCGAGAGCCAATCAGAATGCTTGTTGCATTCTGATTGTCTCTCACTGGGTACTAATGGAGGATATTACTCCACTTATGCAACTCTGCAAACAGTTGCCGAAACATACACCCAAACTTAGACAGTACAGTGCGGCGATGGGTTAATGGAACGGGAGACAAAATGTTTATGCCAAGGCCAGAAGGGGGATCCTTATTGAAGGCAGTTTTGCAGCATATGATAACATATTTGCATGCAGCATATACGGGAAAAAGTTAGATAAATGACTAGCGAGCTTAGAGCTCTAGAATATGCACCAGGAGAAGAGAGAAGAGCCACCTCCTGAAAACTGGATATTGAAAATATGCAAATAGGGGGGTGAGGAGCCTTCTGCTCAACCCGCTGCGCCTGTTGCAGATGGCGATAGTAAGAAAGATGATGGGTTATACCCATTAAGAGAAATAAAGGCAGCAACAGGGTACAGAAACACAAGGGGGGAATAACTAGTAGACAAACACAAGGATGGCGGGATACACAGACACTTTTTCAGCTTGGTTTATATTCCCAAGACTTTTATTTTATTCCAAAAGATATAAATCTAAAACAAGTATTAAACATTAAATAAAACGATATGGCTCATTCATTGTTCACTCATTCACATTCATACTTTCATCATCAACCTCTCATAAACATTTAGTTGTTTGAAAACTGGTTACAATTACAATTCTCAAAGAGAAATCCCCATCACTTTGGGGTACCAAAACAGTATGTGATATGATGTCCCACAGATTCTCACATTGACACGTGTTTCAGTTGCACTCAACGAGCATCATCAGTAGTACTCTCTTTGTATGGCAACCTTCTTCAGGACAAACAACCACATTTCTGACACACATATTGGCTTGAGCCACACCATCTCCTATCCAATGGACACAGGAGGTACAAGATGAGGTGTTTCCAATTCAGCACATCTCAATTGAAATCTTGAGGATAATTGTCCTCTGATTCAGAGCAGGAGCAGCCACATATCCTAGTATCAATCTGATTTGTTCAATGAGAAGTAGGGTCAGGTTGGAGTTCTTTAACCAAGATACTTCCCTTCCTCAGTGACCTTCCCTTGATGCAGGCTGAGATTAAATCTCGTTTTTACATGGATCTCTAGCCTTCTGGCTATGGTCTCCCTCGCTGTACGGACCGTGACACTGCAGATGCCGCGGTCCACCTAGAGGGCGATCCCATGGTGAGAGGGGGGACTCGCCACCTTATGTGAGCAGGTTAAGGTCGCTGCCCGGTAGAAGGCGCAGTAGAACCATTGTCCCTGCTATGGATAGACAGACGATGGGAGACGAGAGTGAGTTTGGGATTTCGCAGTTTCCTTTGTTAGAAAAGGGAGGCGCTAGGCCACAGTATATACCTTGGCCACAGATGGATAAGGATAATTTAAGGTGTAAACTCCTGAGTTTAACTTCTGGTGCTGGGAAATGGATACATGAGTTAGAGAAAATGACAGGAGGAAACACGTCAGCTACAGGGGACAATGTAAGTCTCCTGATTGCCATCCTTGGGTAAAGGGCTGATGACACATGGTCAAGAGCAGGGTATTCTAGTGTTATCACTGTAAACACTGCTCATGATGCACCGCTCAATAACTGTAGGGCAGCGGTTTGTTAAGCGCTTAGAATACTGTATCCGGACACGTCCGACATGGGAGCTATAATGGCAAAGAAGATGCAGGAAGGGGAGGAAACTCTTATTTAGATTCATAATTTCCAAGAGCAGTGGGCTTTGGAGACACGCGAAGCTTGAGGGAAATCCATACCTATATTTTATCATATATTCTGCCAAGGGCTGCCAGAAGCAGTACAAAAGCAGCTCAAGAAATTAGTGGGCATGCAAGCAAAGCCATAGGCAGAGATTCAGCTGACCATTGCGCATTATTGCAGGCTTTTGCAAGAGAAGAATAAAAAGAAAGACGATGCTAGGAAAGGTGAAGAGGCAAAGTTAGTGCAGAAAAAATAATCAAAGTACGCCATTGAAGGGGCGATGTTGACTAGTGTAGACAGATTGGGCTCGCAGCAAGCAGCAAGCATGCAGCGAGTGTATAGGCAAAGCCAGTTAGATCAAGGTAATAATGGATTTGCACCAGGTGGAAGGGGAGACTTTTGAGGTAGAGCCTTCCAGAATAATCAGGGAAACTTCCAGAGCAATCAAAGTGGGTTTCAAAACATGCAGAACGATAGTCAAGTTATGCAGGAGGGGTAAGTTAGGAGATCTCCTCCTATATGTTGGACATGTGGTATGTCGGGGCATTATGCTCGCACATGTAGAAGTCATGGATTCATGCAGAATGGGCAATTCCCAAGAGGGGGGACAGCAAACCCGCCTGCATATACGCAGCAGAATGGAGATGGGTTTGCTCAGAATCAGACAGTGCTGCAAGCAGAAGTGCTGAGAATGCAACAAGATTTTCAAACACAGCATGCAATAATGAATCCACCACAAGGGCAGTCACAGCAGTCACCCGTGCAGATACAGCAGAGTACAAGTACGGGTCAGTTAATGACTCCTAGAATAGGGGGTGTAACTGTTGAAGGAGGAAATCCTTTCACGGGTACGGGATGAGACTGTATCCACAATAGGACAGCTCACTTGGAGACTTGATATGTTCAATACTATTAGTGACGGCCAATCCTCAAGAGGAACCAAGGGTTGACGTCAATATAGGAGGCAAATCTTTTTTTAGTAGACATGGGTGCAACACGCTCATGTATACGAGAGGGGACATTTCCGATGTCTGCAAATGCCATGATATTCAAGAGTTCACAGAAGCTACAAGTAGAGTTCATTTTACTGACGCATTGCCAGGTGTCACACCTACATCGGGTACACAAGCAGATACTGTAGTGCATGGTGTTACTGTGAAAAATGCACAATTATTTATTTAATTATTATGTATACAGCCAATTAAGGCTTTACATATAAAAGATCATTATACAATTCCAATTCATAGAAACGACATAAATACAATAGATAAGAATAAATAATATAAAAGAGATTAAAACCAGATGACTTCAGACAGTTCTGTTAAAATGGCTAGAGTAAATTCATAAAAAATCATCATATGAAATATTAAATTCTGATAATTTCCAAGCAATAAAAGGTTCCACATATCAAGCATATTTATATCACCTCCACTATTTTTGTAAGCCTTAAGATATTTACCTCTTAAAAAGCTTAAGCTCTCACATTGACAACATGTTGGCCAGTTTCTAGAGATAATGACCCACATAATCTACAATTTCTCAGGTGCCTGTCAATTCCCAACTTGGCTCCAATCATCTCAAATGTATTTTGCATATTAAATTTAAATAACAAATAGCGTCTAACAATTTTACAGTAAGGATAGGCTGCTTGATATAGACCAAAACTGTAGAAACAACCCGCTATTTGATTTTTCCGCAAGATTCGTCATTTCTCGTTCTTTAGCGTAATTTAATATCTTTGTTTTCAGCAACCGCTTGGCCTTCACGTCAGTATTTTGGAGACACACATGTGCATTCTCTTTAGCCCATCTAGAGTAAGCTCTGCACATCGCTGCTATAGGGCTAGTATCAAACACAAACATATCTGTTTCAATGCTTCTCATTAGCTCCACTATAAAAGTGTTATTATTGAGGGTACGGTTTCACATACAACATTGCTCTTTTGTAATCTAAAAAATCAGCAGCACTCACAAGGTGGCATTCTAGTAATAGTTATTGTCTAGGTAACCATTTAGGCATTCTGAATACAATTTTCAGTAGTTTTGCTTCAAACAGATTGATTTCATTAATAAATCTTGCACCCCATATTTCTGCAGCACTGTAAGCCTGGAAGCACTTTAGAAGAATACAGCAGCAGAACAGTTTTAACTGGAAAGCTTCCTTGTTGAACAATAAAGTTACTTATAGACATAACAATCTGCATGCACTTCAATTTTGTGTTACGCCTATGTATTTGTAACATTCTACAATCTCAATTTGTTGATTCATAATCATCCACTTGTAGTTGAGCGAGCGAGGTCATTTAAGTTACCTCTAAATGATATTATGTTTGTTTTACTCATGTTAATTTTAAAAACCTTTGTGGAGGCAGGCTTAGGTTGTCCATCAGAAGATGAATGCCGGTCAAAAATTATCCACATCCAATGTACTTCACATCTAGTCATTGGACTGGGAGCATAACAACTTGGCAGAGGGTAAGACTGTTAGGAGAGAGGAAGCGTAAAATGCGTAGTAATATTCAACATCTGTCATTAACCTCATTAACCAGGGTAACCAGGGTAACCCAAACAACACCATTTTAGGACCTGATCACAAGCAAATTAAACTGTTGCACAAAATGTACACAACACATCTGTTTCATAATTTGTTACAGCCTCAACACCGTCAATAGGGCAATAACAGAAGTATAGATAGCGGATCCAGCGAGCTATAACAAAGACAGAGAGTACTGGGCTTGGATCTTCGTGTACCCTCATCCAAGAGGAGAACACTTTGTGTACAGAGAAATCTAGACCCCACAGGGATACCTGCAATAAGGTTCCCTCTTTGACTGATCCAGTCTCAGGGCACCATTGACAAGGTGGTAAAGTATATATCCACTTGTCTTGTTGATGTTTCTAGAACTTGTTGAGTACTTTTTTGACCAAAACTTGTTGACGGAAACCGAAGACTGTCCTGATGAAGGTGGCCCAATTGATATATATGCCACTGAAAACGGTCGACGGCGGTTGCTACACTCAAGAGGCATACGTTTCACCTACTGTGTAATTTAAGCAACCTTTTTACCTAACCCCACTCCCCAGCAACCAATTGAAGTTTGAGACAGAGAGTGGAGTTTGTAGTGTCTTCATGTTTTGTTGTGATACAAACAAGGGTTGTTTGTGATTTGTTTCTTTCTAAACCTTGGCATACCAGGGTCAGCAGACAATCTCTAGGTTATTAAATTTGCATACATCCTAGTTGATGTCTGATGTATGTACCCTTGATATGCTGCTTTTTATTAACTAATTGGCTCCTTGTCTCTTCCAAACATGTACACATAGTGGAAGAGAGTGGTTTAGGGCAAAACAAGGCTGAATGTATTAATACATGTAGAAGTTGCTAGTTTGTTCTCTTGTTCTATCACTATTTGATAAGCGGTATACCAGCGCTACCTAGTTGTGAGTGCACAATTGAGGTAGGGACAGTTAGAACTTTCCTTGTATGCTTTCTGTCCTTCGCCACAGCCTTGTACTTCTTGGTTTTTGCCCTATTCATGGTGGTTTTTTCTTAAAACTGTATCCTAACAGGCTGTAACAAATTATGAAACAGATGTGTTGTGCTCATTTTTTGTGTTAAAAAGTATACAATATAAGGGCATTACCCTGGTAATTTGACCCCTGCCCCCCTTTCTAGGCACAAAGAAGGTACACAGGGATCGCACATCAGTTGCCACAGACCCACTACCGCAGCAACCTGCTCCAGTTATGACAGTGGCAAGGGAGTGTCTGATAACAAATCGTTTTGTTGTTGTTCTTGCTCTAGCAGGTGACATTAATGCCTCTCAAAATGGACCAGCCCATGCATCTTCCAAAACCCTGTTTCTGGCCTGGAGCAACCTGAAACACAGGCACCTTCCACTAGGAAGACCTCTGGTCTGGTGCTAGAATGCAGGCTATGGCACCAATTAGGCAGGAGAGGACAAGCAGAGTGTTGAGGAAGATGGGCATTCCTTCTTGAAATGACTGTCCTCGATCAGGCATGGGGATATCTATAAAATGAAGAAGGACATGCTCCAGCATGACCCTACCCTGTTGCAGGTGACTGGGTAATAGGGTAAGGAAAAGAGAGACATGGACAGCTGGGAGAACCCAGAACAAATGCAGGAGTGGCTCTTTTGGTAATTGTATCCAGATATATGTAGGGTTGACCTCCAGTTTTTGAACTTGATATTAGGTGATACACAGTGCACCACCAGTCGATTGTGCCAAATAAATTGTGGCAGAACCTCCAGTTTGTGAGCACGTCAGTACAATTTAGAGAATAACTGTGCTCATGATTAGAGCTAAATATAATGAGGCAAAATATTCACTTTGTGACTGTAGTACTGAAATTAGAGAATGTCACCAATGGTTAGTAGAGACAAATAGAATACAGATGAATTACACATTAATACAATTTTACTTATGCAATGCCTAAACCACTACTGTTACCATCACCTTTCCCAATGCCCTGCCATCTGTGTGACATTGTCTAGCTTCATTACACATATTTATTATCTGAAGAATCTGTTGTGTGGTTTTCCAAGTAATGGACCTGTTTCCATTCAGCATAGTCTTCAGAGATAATATGCACATTTTTGTTGAAAATTATTTTTTATATGTTTTATTGAAACCTTCACAAAAGACAGATACATACAAATGTTAATACAAAGCAGGTGAAAGACATATCACACAAATAAAACTGTTACCATTTGAATTCACAATTCTTTGTTGTGACAAGTGAAGGTAAGACTAATAAAATATGTTTTAGTTGATTAATAAAAGATAATTGAATTTATTTATCCTTCCAAAGTCGGCATTTGGAGTCTGTGAACAAGTTGTCGACTATTCATTTGTACCCAAAATTCTTTGAGGAAAAATATGGCGACAATAGAGATTCATGTCTGCTGTTTAAATGTCTTTCCCAAAAATATTTGCTGTGTATAATGCCAACTTCATGGACACATTTGATAAAACAAGAGTTTGTTTCTGCATTAAGTTAGTTTATTCCATGAATAAGTGCTGAAGAGATTCTATAGTTCCTATTTGTTTGCAGAAACAACAGTCCTTGGCCTCAAAGGCCAACTTCCCGCTAGACCCTCGTGTTTCCTTGGTAGGTAAAATATTTAGCCTTCATTTCATGAACAATACTCTAGCCCATACATTTACAGATTGAATTAAATAAGGAGATAGTTGGTTTCATTTATGTTTATCATAACATAGTTGATGAAATCATTTGTATGTATCTTTCTTATATGTAGTGGAGAGTAAGTCTTCTCAAAGGAGTTTTTTCATCATGACTAGTTGGTTAATGATTAGGTCCTCTTTAGTTAAATTCATCCTGTCCATAATTTCAGAGCATTGTTGTATCCACAGGTTGAGAATCGAGCAATAACCACGGGTGGCCAGCCTATCTAGGCCCAGCAATAGAGAATTTGGCAAGGGTTGAAAAGTTCTTGGCATACATGGACTCTATTTTCCATTCTATTGTGGCCTTGAATGAAGAAAGAGACAATTCAGACCTGATTGCAGCAATTGGTAGATTAGATGAATATTAATTTTCATGAAAGTAAGCTCTCTCTCAAATGTGTGCCAATGTGGCACCTCTCGTGGCATGAGACTATATACCCAGCAGTGCTAAATACCATTTCACACTTTGCTCTAGCCTGGTGGTAGCTTAGGGTCTCACAGCTAATTCAAAAGGCATAGCTGGATACACAGACTGCTTGCAAAGCCGGAATTGCAGAGCATTTACATCACAACTAAGTAAGCATGTGAAGAGAACTTTGGCATCTAAAACCTATTCTTTAAGTGGCTCCCTGAATTGTTAAGGGTACCAAGATGCATACAGAATGGTAATGTGGTTGAGGAGTCTGTTCTACAGCCTCTTACATGTTCCTACTATACAACAACACAAAGTTTTGCGCCTAAACTATTGGCCAAAGTTGAGGAGAATAAGTGTGCACTATTTGATAATCCTGTTTGCAGTGGCGGAGCCCTGCACTGCGCTGCTGGTCTATACCATTTTCTCTCTTCTTGTTCCAGTCGGGCATTTAAATGTCTCTTTCCTGCATCTATCTATATGGATAGCAAATACTCTTGCAAATTATAACCCCTTGAAATTTCCTCATCCTCACACACATGTGGTGTAAAAGTTGGCATCTTGACTTTAAACCATGAGTCAAGGAAAGATGCCAGAAGTACTCCATATTCACTGCATGGATGCTGCTGAGTTTAACAACAAGTTCCATTTCTACTAGCTGTAATGCCTATGTATCACAGGTTCTAATTACAGATATGCCACTGCTGCACCTTGCTGAGTAATATGGCATAACAAGTAATCTAGTGGATGAACTCTTCAAAAGGCTGCAGTAAAGAACAATGTCAAAATATGCCATTGTGAGGGTGTTGGATAGACATCCTCCAGTCAATAACCCTGGCTGTTGCCTTTGTAGATCATTTGGATGTACTGTTCTTTCAAAACCAGTTTATAGAGGGTTTATTTCCACTGAGTTGGCATTGTGGTTTTCAAATGGTTGTAAGGAAGGTAGTGGTGCAACCGCAGCTTCCCCTCATGTGTTGTGCACTGCATGAATGACGAAAGTGTACACAGAAAATGCGAGCCACACTTACCATTTTAGGAAACAATAGGTATTTTCTTATGAAGTGGGTCATCGCAGGATGGAGGACATTGGCAAAGCAGGGTCCTGCATGGTGTGGCCTAACCCTAGTGCACCTACAACAATAGACCTATTGTCAACTGTCACAAAACCACATGTAAAAAAGAGGGTATGAACCATTAGCCTCGTTAATGTCTTCCAGTCATGAACTCACATCTGGGAATTGCACAAAGCACTTCCACACACAGGATGGGCTTCTGGAAAATGGAATTCTGGGCATTGCTGAGTACAGGAAAATGGAAAATGGACCCATTGACCAGTAATGACTATGCAATTTATACATTGAACCGCTTTACGTTGTCAGGTGGCCGTTCTTACAGTGAGAGTGGTCAGGTACCATTCCTACTACTTTTTAAAAGTAGTCTTCACAGAGTTCTGGTACGAGACAGCAAGGGTCAATAAGACGGAAGGTCAAAGCTATGTTTTTCAACAAAGGAGTAGGACAGTACATCTATTACCAAACTTGTGTTGTCATTAATAGACACATTTTGTATACCTTTCATGTGCAGCGGAGTTAGATCAGTTTCAAAATCAAACACAATCCAACTTTTTATTTTAATTGTGAGCACTGCTTACCATGTATGCATGGTAAGCAGTGCTTACAATGTCATTTCAACCCTCCCTGATGGGTTTAATTGTAATTGGGAGCACCACTTCCCATGCAAACATGGCCATTTAAATCACTTAAAGTCACTTAGGACCCCAATAGGAGTGGGGCGGTAATGGCAAAAAGATGTGTTATTACAAATTACTCTTATTTTGCACAGAACAGGCTATAGTATGCACCGAGGGTGGTAACCACATGTCATCCATATCCCATGTGATCCAAACTTTTAAAAATAGGTGATATTCAAACAAACACGTATTGTACTGTTACCAACACACTCATAATGAAAACGTAAATACAAACCTGAACCTGTATATAATTCACATAATGTGTTGCTGTTGATCTGTAGTGAGGGTGCAAAAAGCTGATCCCTGATACAAATGTCCTCCTCCACACAATACACAATGATATGTTGATGAGGTCGGCTCTGTTCTAGCCAGATATCTTCTGGAAATTAAGCTGGGCATCATATATCGAATCGACATATTTTGTTGCCTCTGCAGAAAGGTCCTTACGTCAACAGGGAGCGTATCAGCAAGAGAAAAATATTTTATAGAAGTGATAGGAAAACCCATAGACTATTGATCATATATTATTTATATTTAATATTAGAAAACCTTGGAACTACTGAGTTGGAAGAGACCCTGTGGATCCCTGTACTCCCTTTGCATCTGAGGTGTGATAGCTGGTACTTTGCTACTCATTACTGTATGCTAATCATGAGCTTTCAACCCCATCAGATAGGGGGCAATGCTTGACTCTGATTAGATAATGATATTGTGTTCACAATTTGTCATGAATATGTTTTTGGATTAATACTACTGGCTATACACATGGGTTTACACACTGGAAGCACATATACTATTATTCACCACATCCCATCTGTATGCCCGATTTGAGTGCAATAACTTTCTCCAAGAGCATCATCAGGCAGACATTTGTATGGCCAGAAGACAACCTTTCTCTGTCTGTCAGAAGGCACACAACTCCAAACGGAACAGAAGCTGTCGGACACAATGATATACACAATCCAAATGACCTGCATAGAGGCCTTCTAGAACGGTGAACCATGGATCTGTAATGCCCTGCCTCTCCAAAAAAGCTGCAGGCCAATGGCAATCAACTTAAATAAAACAAAAGATTAGTTTCTTAATGCAAAATTTCCCATGTCCCCAATCCTCAAATGTTGTAGCTAACAATTGGATGGAACCATAATCATTTGCGCCTGAACACACATCATACCATTATAATGTGTACATATGTAACACCTTTGAATTTGTAAAATTGTCTCTATCACTGAACAAAATCACGTGGCATACATATGTCAGTGAACAAAAAAATGTCGGCCAGATATGTGATTTCATTGGTGATGTCATCAATGACATTTTTGATGTCATCTTTGATGCCCTCAGTGTTAGTCTTAGCAGTGCACATAGGTGGCACGAGTTATGGTTTTTTAGAGTACCCTAACTAGCGAATTGGATGTTTTTTTGGTTTTACTTATAACCATAACGTCCCTTTAACAAAGTTGTTCCACTGAATTTCATGGGTTTTAGTGTAACCTAACCATAACATCCCTTTAACTACTTTTTTCAGTGAATGTTATAGGTGTTTTCTAGTGCACTGTTAATCTTGTACTATTTCCTTACATTATACCCCGCCCCCCCCCCCCCAATGTGGCAGCTATGGACTCCACGGACAGCGCTATAGTCCACGGACATTCGACAGCATTTACAAGGCTCAGAAGCATAGGGGAGACGCAAAAAAGATGTACCGATCAACCAACAAATAGATGTACATAAAATCTCAACTAATGTTTACAGCACGCGAATATAGCTTTTTGTACAAACACTTACTTTATAAAATATGATTTCTTTTTTATTAGCACACATTACAATGGAATGCACCAATCACAAACCATAACTGTACATTTCAGATAATCTCACAACAACTCTGCATGCAGGTTGACAAACACCAGGTGCTTATTGGACAACACATTCTCACTAAATAGTAAGTGAATTGTATTTATTTCTCTATTATTAGCTTTCATTATATATACATGCGTTTTAAGAAAGAAGCACTTTTTTCACAGAAATGGCAAACACACTTGAGTTGTTAGAGGAGAACTTGATTGATGATAACATCTCTAATGATATACAATAAATATTTTAATGTAAACAAACAATGTAATTTGTAAACACATTAGTAAAATAATAATTTCTTTTTTTCTTACAGTGTATAGTTTTCATGAAGAAACCACATCACAGTTTAATTATAGACAATCCTAAGAATCACAAAGAGAACTCCTGCCCCAACTCTAAATAATAAAATTATGAACTTTCCAAAAAAATCAGATGAACTAAGTAATGATTTTAAGGAACTTGTGCAGTATGTCAAAAATCATGTCATTATAAATGTTGCATATCACTGTCCTTCACCATGACTGTCAGGGTTGTCTGCGAACAAAATGGAGGTGCCCCCGGACAGGCGCAATGTCCGGACATTTCTGGTTTTGCATGACACACTTTTAATTAGTCCACAGCCATTGCATCTGTTCTACGGACACCCAGCACATCTACCCTGCGATTCCCGTGCGTGGTGATGGGAGTGTCTGCGAACATTGTTTGTTGTCCTGGACAGTTTAAAAGTGCTTTTCCAGCCAATCTAGGGTGTTTTACCCTTCCAGGCCTCCCAGACCCATTCTTTGTACATCTGGCATCTTTTTGCAACTTTTCAAAGCCTTTTTTGTGATTTTGTAGTCTGCGGAACAATATGACTGTCCACAGACGGTTCGTCTAAAGGGATCCACCCATTACTTTTCCTTGTTCTCAAGCTGGCTATCTAGGGGAGAGCATCTTGGAGCTCCTGTAGTACTTTGGAAAACTTTCTTTGTGGACAGCATCATGGCATCTGCTATGGCCACTTATGCTTGCCAACCACCCTAACCACCACTACCACCATATTCAACTGGAAGGCCAGGAGATGGGAACAGGCATGGTGATACAGAAGATGAGGATCAAGAGGAAGAAGAGGATGAGGTGGAGGAAGTCTGTGTCACCAGTACTCGGAATGAGTCCTGGGTGTGGCAATTTTTTACTACCATTGGTAATGTCCCATAGGCTTGTGTAAACAAGGTTCGATGCACTGAGTGCAAAGTTGTACTCAGTAGTGGGAAACCTGGCCTGTATTCCTATGGGACAACTTCCATGAGATACTACACCAAATCTAACCACCCGACTGCTCAGAGAAAGCCAATACCTTTCTCAGGTAAGAGTAGGTTGACTTCCTCCACCGCGTCATCTTCATCTCTTCCTGTTACCACAAAGGATACTTCTTTTGTGCACACAATCCTAACAACGGCTCCACAGGCCATACAGAATGCTGTTGACCATTACCTTTCGAGGGGCACAGTGCTATCTTTGTACTGTGAAGCACTGATCTGTAGGGCGGAGCAGTTTCGGAGTTCTTTTGAGGCTTCAGTCAGGGAGCATGAGAAACACTGACACCCACCTGATTAAGAGCCGCCAAACATCTTACTCTCTCCACCTGCCCTTTCATCTCTGTGGTTGGTGCCCCTTCCTGCCCTCCATTCCCTCCCCTAGCTTGCCTCTTCTGAAAAAAAAGCCAAAAAAATACTAAATTGAAAAAACACGAAAAAAGATTCCTTTAGGAGCCACCTTTCACAGTTAAAAAATAGAAGTGAGAAAAAAAGTCACAGGCCCTCATTACAACACCGGCAGTAACCAATGGCACTATTAGCACCATGGTTGCTGCCGGTATTGTAACAAGTCTGCCATGGTGCAATGGGGAATTACTACCCCATATCAAGGTTGGCGGGGCGGTAATTCCCCATGCACCATTGGCTCTTCCCCATTCCCATTTTTGCCCCATAGGGCTCAATGGGAATGGGGAAGGCGGTAATTACGGTACCGCAAATTGTGGTACAGTAATTACCTTCAAGGTCCCTTTGCGGGTCCCTACTTTAACGGCTTGTCCAGACCAGCCGTTAAGGTTGGGAGCCGCAAAGGGACCCCGTAATTAGGTGCTAAGGGGTTAACGGCACCGCAGCCTTTTACAGCGCCGTTAACCCCTTAGCGACAGGGTCGTAATGAGGCCCACAGACACTTGTGTAGCCTGCATAGACCACATGGGGTATGAGAATAGAAATAATTTTAATTGTTTCGCATCAAAAAATTGTGGCTCATAAAAGAACCTTTTTCATGTTTTTGGCTTTAATATATATTTTTTTAATTTTGGTTTTAAAAACTGAACTAAGAAAACATTTTACTGAATTTAATAATTTCTTCTCACTTTCACATGAACTGCTTCAGAGCATTTTGAATTGTTTCCACAAAAATCTGATTATCCGCATCAGTTAGATGGACAACATCTCTCTGGCAAATGTTGGCACTATCAAATGTAATGTTCTCATTATGAAACAATGTCATGCCAACATCTCACACAAAAGAACACCCAGCTTTATTGATGTTGTGCCTCGCTTTTTCCATTTGAGGACCAAATGAACTCAAGCACATCCACATCTGTCTCTGTACAATGCGGAAAAAAACAATTTTTTGAATTAGGGGACATTTCCTTTAGCTTTCCAATGTCTCCTTCAATAAAATTCCAGTCACGTCCCCAAACTGTTCCCTCCAAAATGAACAATAATAATGTCTGTATGTTTCAATTCAACCATATTTGCACAAAAAGGGAGCAAGTCCACCCACTTCATGACTCACTCTCCATACCAAAACACTTCCAATTCAGGGAATCCAAGATCTTCGGCTATTCCATTATGCTCAGAATACACCTTCCACCAATGAATCCAGGAGTCCCCCAAAATCCAAATACTCTGCCTGCTGAAAGACATTGCCATGGCCATTTCCAATCCTCTCACAACACCTAATAACAAAACTTGTGCTACCTTCTCTTCATGTACACCACAGCCAGGAAACCTGATTGGCTGATCCCCTGTTCCAAAACACTTCAAATACGCCATCTCAATTCTTGTATGACAAAAACATCTTCTAACCTCTCATTTAGTTAGAATACACCAACAGGTATCTAACTACTTCAAGCATTCCCTTAATCAGAACATCTTCAAACAAACATGCTATCACCGTTACACTCACATGTAGTTAAAATATGCCAGGAGGTATCTAACCACTTCAAGCATTCCCTTAATCACAACATACCTCAATCAAACATGCTATCATCCTTACACTCACATGTAGTTAAAATACGCCAAGAGGTATAAAACTACTTCAAGCATTCCCTTAATCAGAACATCTTCAAACAAACATGCTATCACCCTTACACTCACATGTAGTTAAAATATGCCATGAGGTATCTAACCATTTCCTTAATCACAACATACCTCAAACTTCTATGTGTCTGTGTTTTATTTTTTGAAAGTGTTGTAATGTAGGACCAAAACATAGTGACATACATTTGGTGACTGTGGTATAGGCGATGGCAATGGGCAGTGACCAGATTGTCAGAGTCATGCTTTCGGGCCATGGGCAGTGGTAAGATTTTCCCGAGTCCTAATCTGGCTACTTGCCATGACCACGAGGGACTGGCAATGGGGTTATAGTGGGCATGGCTACCAGGGACTGGCTATGTAGTCTGGTTTTTGAAAATTGGGATGGCTTTGAATGGGGAAATAATATCTGCCCATGGCTAATATTCTGCCTGTGGCTGCAGCCCGAAGTGCAGCACAGGATTGAATCAACAGATCACCATGACTATGCATGCACTCCAAGACAATGCTAATCAGCAGATAATTACCAAGCACAACCAACCAGGTACCCACGTGGTCACCAGGCCCCCCCTTCAAATCAATAACCACCCTTATTTGTGACCATAGTGGGACAAGATATTGGCATTGGATGCCGGACTCATTTCCACAACCTCACAGCAAAGACTAACCCACAATCCGGATGCCTTGACAAAGACCCTAGAGAGTCGAATCACGTGCCTGCCGGCTGACTTCTAATAATAAATATAGCAACAATAATGGTTTTGTAGACTGCTTCATTATGACAACAGTTACTTATTGAATAACCCAGCGCTGAGGTGAACAGTGGCTCACTCTCCTATTCAAAACCTAACACTTAAAGAAGGAAGGGCACCTTTACAAAAGAACCCCATCACCAGCAGCTGGGTAATCTGTTTAAAGTAATAGATGAAGCGCAGTGATCTACCCATTCTACCGCAGTGCAATTACTTGATAATCGTGTAATCTCATTTCATTATTGGGGCATGCAGCATGGCCGAACCCTAGGTTTCAATGGGAAGACATATTTTGCTTGTGGATGCAGCCTGAGGTGGTGTCAATTGCAACAAACCTTCGCTAGGAGCATCAGCAAGGACCAGAAAGCATGGTTTTGAAAACATTGTGTTTTAATTTTCCAAAGTTGGACAATTTTCCAAAGTGTCGGAATGTAAGCACAGAAAATAGTGATAATAAGTTTGGTGTATGGACAATGGGCCTTGTCCTCGGCAAGGACAAATGCCTACACTGATTTACTTATTTGGGCATGCATCATGGCTGAAGCTCTAGGGTTAAAGGAGAGAAAAAAATATCTGCGGCTGTAGCCTGGAGTGCTGGACGGGATTGCAGCAAAGTTGTGTGAGGAGCATCACCATGGAACTGATAGGATTCTTTTGGAAATGTGTCCTGTGTTTGTTGTTGTTAGGAAAGATTTCATATTTGAATGTAATTTTCCATCCATGTATCAACCCCCAAACATTGTGCTGCTGTTTTACACCCTGATCTAACCTTTGCCAGAGAAGGGCAGCCCTCAGCCACACTCCTCTGGGCTTTCACTCATTTCTTATGGGGAAACTGACATGCCCTAGAAACTCTCGCTGGACTTATTATGAACTGTGCAGGTGTTTCACGGACAGGACTGGTGGCAGCTATTGTTTATCTTATGTTTTGAACCCTTTTTTGCCATGTTATCCGCGCTTACCGCATTTGGCAGGAATAGGTGGCCTGGCTCCAAAATGGCCATGCCACAAGGTTCTTTGTCCTGTCCTTTGGCCATCTTGCCCCTTCACCTTCCCCAGGTGTCATGCACTTTCTCGCGAAACCCAAAGCTTTCGCTGGCTTCTGCATGCCTTGTGTGTGTGCCTCCAGGATGTGGGCTGGGATGTCTGTTCCCAATACACATCCTGGGTGCCAGAGAGTCTGGAGTGTCCTGAATGCCTGGGACCACTGTGGTCCGTGATTGGTCCACATATGGAGTGAGTGTTTGTGAGCAGATCTCCCATTGGGTCCTCTCCGTTTTGGCGCGAAGGGAACTTTGGATAAGAGGAGGCCAAAAACACCACTACCATGTCGATCTCCTGAGTTCACACGAACAAAGGATAAGGAGCCAAGTATCCTGCAACAAGAAGCTGAGTCAAGGAACCACTGGTGACCCGCTGGAAGGTTTGGCATCCTGAGCCCGCTGTCATCCTGCGAGACCCCTCTGCATCTGATCATCCTAGAAGGTCTGCTAAGGCACTTCAACCCATTTGAATAGTGGGACCAACTACTCTCGGCACCTTCATCAAACCCTGCAAGTAATCCTCTTCGTAAGTGTCCCTGGGCCAACCAGTGGGATGACCAGCTTACGCAGGATGTTTGCTCTGTCATCGCTGCGGTTTCGAGGTAGCCCTCGAAACTTGGTATACTGCTTGCTCTGTGTCCACGGCACCCTCACACCGTATTTCGTACACTTGGCATTCCCAGGTCTGAAGTGAGACGAGTGCGCCCGGACCGGAGTAAATGTGGTTACCGTATTACCCTGCTGTGGCAACGACCTGTGCAAGTTCACTGCACATGTGAGCATCTTGACCCTGAAGCCTGCTACCGCAGAAACTACATGGTGTTGAGACGTCCTGGTTGTCGCATCCGAACCTGCCAGCGATGTGGACAGAACTGGCGAAGTCGTGGTCTGCCTGCGTCGGTGACCGGCGAGTAGTCCATACCCCAACCGGTGGCCCCTCGCGCAGGAGCCCATTTCTTTTCCGCCACTGTTGCGAAATAGCGACTCTATCCCGCACTCTCAACCTGCCTCTGCCCGCAAGTGGAGGTCCTGCTTGAATAGTGGGGACTTCATCGACCTTATCCGCCTTCCTGTGCTGCTAGTGACCCTTGAAGAGACCCTATTTTGTCCTGTGGCACAAGCGTGTTCATGTACTATTGAGCATAAGGCTCCTCTCTTCGTAGGGCTTGGACTGCCTCTTAGTTAGTGTTGGTTTACTTCAGTATTATTGTGATTCTGTGCTATGGTCTATATTACAAAGGCCTTGTAATAAATGTGTCTATATTTTTAATATAACACCTGTCTGGAGTAATTTGTAAGTGTCCTTACTTTGTGTGCTCATTGAGGTCTTTCAGTCACCCTCACCCCTCTTGATACTTAGTCTTGACTGCCTGCCATAGCTACCCTGATTGGTCTGGCTTGTCCAGAGGTTACCCTGTTCCAAGAAACTAGGTTGGCCTTCTGAGCCTCTGCCCCTCCAGGTCAGAGTTCAGAAATCCATTTTAACAGTTGTCAAAATCTAAGTACAAGAAATAGTGATATAACTTTTCTGCTGTGGGCAGAGGGCCTGGTCTTTGGCAGAGACAAATGTGTACTCTGATTTGCCAATTGGGGTATGCACTGCTGATAACGACTTACATAGGTTTGTGTTGCAAAAAGTATGATTGTTAAAGGAGGTTTATAGTTATTTCATATATGTTAAAAGAGGAATTATTAATAACTTATATACAGTGATGTAACATTAGGAAACCTTTTTACTTATGAAAACGTATTCAATTGACTAAAAACCTTTGTTAAAGGGATGTTATGGTTAAGATGTACCCCACAATTGGGACTTCTCATCCCCAGCAGTTAGCTAGTGGCCTCACAACTTGGCATCCCTTGGCACTTTCATCATTAGTACTTGTCCATCCGTACTTGTTCATCCGTACTTCCCCTTTTATTTATGCACTTCTGTCACTGCACAATGCATATAATCATTTATAAGATAACTATTAAACAATGTTGGTATAAGTATGGGAAATGTACATGTAAATGGTTTTTTAAGCAGCAGTTGGTGGGTGGAAGTTTACTATGTTGATGGGCTATATGTAGAATTTTTTAAGTGATCGTTGTATATGTGTGTGAATGGTTTAAAACAGGGAATTAGGGAGTGTAGGAAACATAATAGTAAAATGATTAGAAGGGCTGTTTTGTGTGATGGTGCGCATGTGCACTTCAGGTTTTATAATAAGGCATGGGCTAGACAGGGGAATGCAGAGATTGTGGATAGTTATAAATGGCAAAGGATTATGGTGTTTATTGTGTGCTAGAAAGAAGAATTTCAGAGAAATGTGTTTCTGTGCTTGTTCGTTTTTCTCTAGCATGCAATTATTGATTATCTCCATTAGCATAGTAGTGAATGCTAATGGGAATGTTGGCAAATCTTACTGAATCTAACTACTTTACAGAAAAATTTGGAGTTTTTAAACTTATTTTTTTAGTTATATTTTTTAACTATGAAAGGTGGTTTCTTTTTCCCACGAGAGGCCAGAAAGTAAGCTGGGGAGGGAAATTGTAGGGTATTTTGTGGAGATTTGGGGCCTGACGGTATTTTCTTACCGCCGAAATATAACTTAGCAACAATCACTCCTTGTATTCAGATTGGGCCATGTACAACAATAATACAGTGAACATGCATTATTTCGCACCCAGGCATGCATATTTGGTATGCGTGCGTGGTAGGCGCGGTTGGTGGTATTTTGGTGAGCATAATTCCCTTGTTTTATTTGTGGCCCCAATGTCCAAAATCCCTTATCTTTGCTTAGATTTTTCGTGTAATCACTAGAGAGACCTCAGACCTACATTTTAGGAATACCACATTTTTCAGTGTTAGTGTGCCACCATGGGCGATCTCACTGACTTATTTACGACAGAGAGCTATATATGGTAATCTTGTGGTAATTTCCACTACCTTATATACGGTAGGGAGCTATGTTCAGAGAGTCTCTCTTCCCGTTGACTCATGTACCTCCAACGAGCTATGCTACAGTCACTCACAACTGTTCATACTGAATCTGACATGCACACATCTGTCTTAAAATGACCATTGCACTGTTTAAAATCTCCCCACATCATCAGCATTGTAATGGTAAATAGTAAATACACCACCTGTCTGTTTTCAAATATTTTTCTGTATTATAAAAGTTGCAATTAAACACGATCTCATTCTTTACAGAAATAAATAAAATGGTACAGTAAAAGCATTGTCTATGACACACTGCAAAGAGAGTGGCGGAGAACAGAACTCAAATTGCAACATTAGCATTTGATTAAGGCATGCACAGGAATCCTACACTGACTGCATATTACCGTACACACTCAGCTCCCACACTTCTGTAATTACCTTATCTTTTTAGTTGTTCTCTTTGGCTGTTCTCTTTCTGAACGTGGCTCCCTTGAAGATTAACTCCAGTAAAAAGGAACGCTTGCCTTCTCAAACCGGGGTCATTGCCTGGAATTCTCAGCTTTTGCAGATAGGAATGCCTCAGCCAGTGGAAAGGTCCTTCTTTCAGCTCTCCCCAATCTCGACTGCCTTTCTCCTTGTCAAACTCCCCCCAGCCAAACCTGATCACTCCCTCTAGCATGATACTTGCTATGACGCTGCTCCAATCAGAATTAATCACGCCATCTCCTCCTTCTCTACACAATGGCTCATTTTTATAGTAATACTTTGTAACCAACTGATTTCCTGTTCTTTCGAGCCCATTTGCTTCCTGTAGTTATGTGGACAGGGCAGCAGAGAGAACAGAAAAAAAAATGGATGTGCGTTTAAAAGTTCACTTTCAGAATAGGCCTAATTCTGCAGTGGAGACACATTTTTATTAGTGGATTATGTTTCATTAGTCATGTTAGTTGTCAGTAAGGTTAGTTATTATTTTCAAATGTGTCTCTCGCACCATAGGCATTTCAGGTGAAAAATAGTGTGCATTTTTGGGTGTGCACATGTGCTTTTAACTGTAAAAATAGATTTGCATCTTATATGTTAAAATCGTTTTTGACTGAATGGCCTGTCTTTCCTTGTTAATCTGGTAACACATATAGCAATGCACCGCACCCTTGTGGTCGTGCTGCAAAAAAAAATTTGCTACCTGTGCAGTAGTGCTGTACTCTGTGCTGTAACATGCCAAATATCCTTACAAAATGAGGGAAGGGGCCGTAACCACAGATATGGAGGGGTAGGTGGACAGGGGAAGATGCTGCAAGTGTGTTAAATCTAAGGTAGAGGGCAGTGTTTCTCATGCATCTTGAATACAGCTTTAAACACACTTCAAAATGTCTCCACCTGCAGAGTGGTGCATTGCGGTATATACAGAGCACTGTTGTTTTTGAAAGGTATGGATCAACTGCCTCTTGTATCCCTTGCAAGTTAGCTGGTGGGATAATTTGTGTCCCAAAGAAGTAGGCTGTGTTGTTCCAGTGTTGGTTGAGGACAATGAGGTAGAGGAAGACAGCCTACTAATTCCTAAGAAAGAGACAGCTTTTCTGAGAGCATTACGGTGGTTGAATTTAGTTCGGAGATGCATGGAGGTAGTCCCGTAGGAGTACTGCCGTGGTTGTCCATGACTGAGTACATTGCACTCAGTGCATTTCACTTAGTTAGCTTTAGCCTTTGGTACATTTCCAACAGTGGTAAAGAACAGCCACACTCATGATTCTTTCTAGGTTATAAGGTCGGCACTTCTTCTATCTCATCTTCCTGGTCTTCTTGATTGTCTTTTGAAGTATTGCGCTTCTTTCATTGTGTAGGTTCTCCGGCTGGTGGTGTCTCTTGGGGAGGAGGGATGGCAATATCTGATACCATTTTTAAGATGAATAACAGTTTTCCTAATATTCTTCCATGTGCTGTGTGTTACATTGTTAACGGATAATGAGTAAGAATAGGTTTAGGCGCTGTGCAAGAGTACATTTTGAGCTTCAAAGTACATAGATGAGCTGGAAAATGCAGTTCCGAACTGTTCGCAAAGCACTGACCTGTTTCGCAAAGTGCAGACGTGTTTGCAAACACGTCATCATGCCACACGCATGCGCATGCTAATGTGGTACTGTCCAGAAAGTCTGCAATGATGTTAGAGGTTCAAGAACATCAGGATTGCAAAAACAGTGGAAAAAGTTGCAAAACGTATATAGAAGTGTTAGAAATGATGCTAGAAGGTGCGGAATGGCAAAGATTTATGGTGACACTTGAAAAAAACTTTGTTTAAGGGATGTTATGGTTAAGTTGCATAAATAAAAACCTATGCAATTGAGTAAAAAAAACACGTTGTTAAAGGGATGTTATGGTTACAAGTAAAACCGAAAATCCCCAAAAATACGCCAGTTATGGTAAGTTAAGCAACCATAACTCGAACCACCACTGGGCACTGCTAAGACAAACACCCCGTACATGAAATATGACATCACAAATGTCATTGAAAAATCTTTGTTAAAGGGATGTTATGGTTACAAGTAACACTGAAAAATACCCAGAACATCAAATATCACATCACAAATGGACGCAGGAACCCCACAGTAATTAATAATACCTCTTGTAATGGAGGGATTTTGCACCATTCGGATTGGTCAGATGTCCGTGCCACGTTGACAGCTCTTCTGCAAAGCAGCCAATTCATGTAATCTGACCGCTGCTGTTCCAATTTGCCTGAACACATTTACATTTTCCTTACAGAAGCTGAACGGTTAAAGTTCCCCATCCTGCAATGCGCTTTCAGATATGTAATCAATTCAGTTGACAACTTAGCATTTCACAGATTGAAATGAGCTAGTAGATAATTTGTTATTGGCTTGCCTTTATTATTTAATTACATTATTTGGCCATTGAAAATGATAGGGAATTAAAAAAACAGAAATAACATGCTGCTGTTTCTATGATAGAATATGCTGTCGATTCGGAAACTAGAAGTTGTATGTACCCCCAGCCTCCTACCGCCGTACTACCAACTGGTTTGTAAATCTTAGCTCACGCATTTCCATCATATTACAATTTGTTCCCATCGTGGTCCACCACGAATGCCATGGGGTGTAGCTTAGTTTTCGAGCACTGTGGCTGTTTGTCTCTCCGCTTCCAGCCCAGAGTGCTGATTTGTTAGTGTGATGCTACTGGTTAACTCTTTAACTGTCCTTGAGGCAGTGGGGCCTGCAAGCTGCGACTCTCCCAGTGTTTTGAACTACGACTCCCATGATACCTCTCCGTTGAACATGCTGTTGATGGCTGATGGGAGTTGTAGTCAAAAACATCGGGCGAGCCAAATGTTGCAGACCTCTGCGTCTGAACAATTCTAGTTTTTCCTTTAGGATGCATAGGCATCATAATAGCCGTGGGGGCTTCTGTGTGTCGCACGATTCCTATACACCAAACCTATGTTATGCCAATGGCAGTCTGCATCCTTGGAATGGGTCAACATTCAAAGGCTAAAAGAATACAGTCTGAGTTCTGAGTTCGACAATACTCTAGGCGCAGGAGCAAATGTTTTGCACCTGTCACTTTACTGAGGTCTGTGCATAACCACTGCATTTGTCCACTGCATCTTGAGGATTACCACATAGACTCTTCTGAGAATATTGAGCTCACAATCACTACTTTCCCCATGGAAGCCCATTTTTAGTATACTGCTCTGCTAAGAAGAGCAGCAGGCAGGCTTGTGGTTAAGTCACAGGAATCAGATGAAGATATACACGTCATTGATAACAATCCTGATGATCACAAACGTGGGTATCATTGCATTCCCTCAATGCAATCTGTGAGAGCCCTTCCTATTGGGAACAGCTGCAACCAATAGTCATACAGAGAAGATATAAACCCTCGCCATGTGACCCACTGTTGGTCCAGAGCCACCCTGTACCAGATTCCCTAGTAGTCAAAACAACTAAGAAAATAAGTAACACACATTGTTCATTCCCAGAAAAGGAGAGCAGGACAACGTACTCCTTTGGGAGACAGATGTCTATGTCAGCTGCATATAGTGTTTGCATTGCAAACCCAATTGTCCTAGTAGCACATTAAAATGGAGTCCAATCAGATAAAATCAGCGAATTCATTACCATGGTGACTGAGTCTTCTCAACTGGTTTTCCAAAGATTTTACTAGAAGGAGAACAGCCTTGAACCCGTAGGCCATTTAAGACGCGGTAACCGTAGTTGAGATGGATGAGGATGCAGATCTTACTCTAACCTCAATAATCAGACCGACTCAGGAAGTTGGCAAAACACAACTCTTTTAATTGCAATTGTCTAAAACTGGGAGTACAATGGACATCAACGGATGCCGCCCAGCATAAGTCTCAATGCATTTCATTAAAAAAATTACATTTATATAGCAAAGATGTGTCATCACTGATCTCATACTACGTGGCAAAATAAGAAAACGTGCTAGGGGATGTGATAGGTTTAAGGGGAACATCTACGTTTACTTTCTATAGGGGACTGGACTGTGATTGGATCTCTAATGTCAGGTGGACAGCCATGCCCACCCCTAGTGCAAATCATCTGTGGTGTCTTAATACACAATGTTTCATTGGCTTTCAAATTATAAGGCTCTCTGCTACGTGACCCTCTACAATTGGTTGGCACTCTTGTATCCTTCTGGAATATTCCACTCACTAGCAGCACACAAGCTGGTACTCCAGGTGCTGAAGGGTTGGCTTGGTCATGCCTCCCCGACTAATTAGCCCAACATCCATCATCACTCCTACTGTCTGCCATACAATTAGTCCTTTGAACTCGGCCTTGCAAAGGATCACTGTGCCTGAGAATAAAAGGAAGTGTAAGCATGGGCTTATCTTCTGGTCTCGGTGTAGCTCGCCCCAAGTCTATTTTCATCTGACCATGTGACAGGAGCCTACGTTTTGAGCTCCTTCCTTGTATTCAACACTATCAAATGAATAAAACCTGGCACTTCTAGTGTTTTTCCATTACACCTCAATAGGAGCTCTGCTTGCTTCTCACGTTCATGGTATCTTCTCAAAAAGATAACCAGGTTCTTGGCATCCTCAACTCTTGACACTAGGCCAGACAAGCCTTCTCAAGTCTTCCTTCACCGTGAGCTGTTTTATTCAACTGCACCACACTTTCAGCCCTTTTATTCATGGGGTCCAACTTTGCTCAAATGCGTCGTGGTACATCCATATTCTATATACACATATATATTGGCGGCACCACCTGCAGTCCATTCACTACGTATAGCCAGCCTTATGATTACTTAGTCTACTTGTGTTACTGCATCTGTACAATTCTAAAATGTCTTTGTATTTTCTTCAGTGCTTCTCTGCATGTGCAATCTTACTTTATTCATGAATTGTTGCTCAATTATTTACCTCACCATCAGATTCTATACAATGGGCCTCATTAGGACCCAGGCGTTAAGGGGTTAATGGCGCTGTAAAAGGTGTCGGCTCCGTTAAACCCTTAACGCCTTACTACGCGGTCCCTTTGCGGGACCCGACCTTAATGGCTTGTCTAGACCAGCCGTTAAAGTAGGGGCCCGCAAAGGGACTCTCGAGGTAAGTATGGTACCGCAATTTGCGGTACCGTACTTACCGCCTTCCCCATTCCCATTATGCCCTATGAGGCAAACATGGGAATGGGGAAGGGCCATGGTGGCATGGGTAATTACCGCCCACCAACCTTGGAATGGGGTGGTAATTCCCCATTCCGCCATGGCGGACTCCGGCATCGACCATGGTGCCAATAGCACCATGGTTTTCCGCCAGAGTCCTAATGAGGGCCAACGTATTCACCTTCTTCATTGGCATCTCTTCTGGGTGCATCATTTCTGCTTCCTGTGACGTCACCAGTCTTCTCTTTCAGTCATCTTCACACTTCTTCCGGAACTTCCTTCAGAAGACTGTCATTTCTTTGTGCATACATCATATAGGGTTTTCTTAATGGATACTTTGTTTTAAGGACTCTTCATGGTATAGGTACCATCACTGGTGTTGCGCATGTTGCAATTTCCAGTTAACAACATAGAGGCAAAATGGGGGCTCCTCCTCTACAGCCTGCACATGTATCAATAATGCATTCGACACAGCAGAAATCACAATGCTTTAGGTTGCGGCAGCAGGTGTCATTAAGCTGGAGACGCAAGCAGGCCTGTTGGATAAGCCACTAGCGAAGTCCCAGCCTTTTGGAAAGCAGTGGATAAGGCACTTGAAAAAGCCAAAAAAAGAGCATGGCACCTTGGAAACACAGTGACAAATCACCAGTGAACCAAGCGTAGCAGCACAGATGGTCGTCCTAGCTCGTGAGATCATATAGTTTGGTAACTTACACCTGCCTCAGCAACTTCCCCAAAGCACACCTAGCAACTATGATGGAAAGTGGCAGTTTTCAGACATTTGTGGAAGGATTAAGGCACATATATAACCAGTCACGCACCCTCCATCTGGTTGGGATTTAAATTTGGTTCTTCATAGGCTGAACCCCCCAGACACTGAACCAGTGCACAAAGCGTCTCTTAAAAAACTAACATACAGAGTAGACTTCCTCTTTGCCGTATCTTCTAACAGAAGGGTAAGCAAGCTTCAGGTGCTGTCACTGGATGTATAGAACAATAGAAAAAGATTGTCCAGAGAAACAAATCAATTTGAAAAAATGTGTATCAAAATTTATTGAAAGTGGTACCAACAATTTAAACAATGGTGAGTCAATCACAAATAATCACTTTAAAACAGCAAAACAGCAGCAACCGTATGCCTAAAGTCGGCTAAAACATTGTCACACATACTTGCCATTCATAGTGCACTCATTCAAACCCAACTCAACATACCGTGACATACATCCAATAGCTTAAAAGACAAAAGAATCATGCTAAAAACCTGTGGGGAGAAGGAATTCATGACTGGTCCCCATCAAACAGACATAATTTTTATATTCATAATCAATAGAATGAATTAATAAATAATCTATTGTCAGGGTGGATTGGAAGGAAAAGTGCAAAAGATCACATCCCTGTAGGGTTTATCTCTCGACCGGTTTCGACGTGTAGTGGTAGTAAACACAACGTCTTCCTCAGGAGGTGGATGTTACCATTCTGATGAATGCCAAATTGCTATGGTGGCCGTAACGAAGTGATATGGTCAGTCACGCTGGGGGAAGCCAGGACAAAATCCTAACCTGAAAAGGCACCCTATTGAATTAGGGAAAGCCAAAGTTGCAGCTGTTGGAAGTTGGGAAAGCAGCACAGCTTAACCCGAAACACCAGTATCGTCTGTAGATCACTCCATCAAACAATTATCCATCTCTGTCAAGTGGATAATAGAGGTCAAAAAGGTTGACTCTGCGAACCGAAATAGATTTCCTCACTCGAAACGCCACACATGCCTGTAGGCAGTCTGCACAAAAGAGGCTGGATTTCAAAGTGCATGATTCAATGATAGACAAAACAATCAACACAATCTTGACCTTCTCGGCACAGAGTAAAATATCCCTGGGTGTGGATCTTGGAAGGCCACAATTTAGAACATGTCCTCTACTATATTTAGTACATGCATTTACCATATTGCAGACAGTCTGGCCAAATGTTAAACTTGAATGCCCACTGTGGTGGGTCAGAAGAAGGGTCAGACACATAAAGGGCATGTTACATTACTTTAATGTAATTCTTCGTAAAAAGGCCTATCTTTCCTAACTACTAAAGGGGTCACTCTTTATCTAAATCAACTTAAGGTACACATCTGTCATCTGGAAGTCCAAAAGTAACTTTCCTACATCTCGAACCTAATTCTACATGCCCCTACCACTAATGTGAATAACTCAAAACGGGCCAAAAGATTGTCTCTCTTCCCTTGGTCGTTTCTATTCTTGCCTATGTTCCAGCAGCTTTCTCTTTCAATCGGTATCTTATATCCTGGGGGTATTAATACTCAAATGTCTCTGTTTAAAATATGTGCTTCTTTCAGTTATTGTCCCTAATAATCTCATGAGACTTCCTTCATGAGCTCCTGTATCTCTTCCAATACACTTGTGCATTTTGAACTTTCTTTAATGGCAGCTGTACGACAATTTTCCTTGGAATACTTTCTCACCCCTGTGTCTTTATTCTCATTGTGTTTATATTCTTGAGGGTTAAACTTCCCCGGGTTTAGTATGACTTTATGCCAACTATGGTTCCCCTCTCCTGGGTTCTTGGCACTGGATTGTTTATGTTCTGATTCTGTTCCATTAACAGTCTCTTTTTACAACATTTGTTACACTGATTTTCTATGGGATCTCTCCTCTTAGGGCATTTGCCTCCATGCTTTAGACGTTTGGCATACAGTGTTATTCCTCACGCATGGTATTTACTTCATATATCTCCAACTCTGCTCATTTAATGTTCGACTTTCATACTTGTGATTATGCACAGTTTCTCTATTTCCCAAATGTTTCCCCTGAGGTCTCCTTCTTTTCCTGTTCTCTCTGGTACCTCTTTTGATGCAGGCAACCCCTGTGGGTCTCGGCACACAGTCCCCTCTTCTGTTTCATGATTCCTCTTCTCTATGTCTTGTCTTGGCAATGTCTCAATTTTGGCTACTTTGTAGCGGGATGCTGTCTACAGATGTGGGCTGCAAGCAGCTTGTGGCACACCCTCCTCAGGCAGTGTCAGTGTTGTTAGCTGGGCTCTTTGACCACTGCAATGCAGCTGTGGTCACACCACCACCTGCTATGGGACTTTGGTTCCCACTCGGGCAACAGTTCTCCTGTTGCCAGATTCCTCAGCATCCTGTATCTCAATCTGCCATCCTTTGCCTGTACTAAAGTCGTGGGCTCCACGGTTTTGCTCCGGTCTGCCTCTTCAAGGATTAATCACATCAGGGAGCTTCCCCTGCATACTATGCTTGCTCTCCTCCCGAGAGCTAATCATCCCAGTTATGTAGATGTCTCTTTATTAAAATACATTTCCTTTTTCTTTGTATGGCTGGTTTACTGACACTTTGCTTGAAGCCAAACAAAAGGACATCAGATTAGTCTTCATAGCTGGCAGTCCCAAATTAAAAAAAGTTACCTGAATTTCAGGCCTCACCGGCTGCCAGTCAGGATTTATAAAAGATTCCGCCTGGTGCCAGTCAATACACAACGAATTCTCAACAAAAATTTCAGGCCAAAAACAAACCATTAGTGATTTGCAGGTGCAATCTCGGGGGCATCATCAAACACAAACTACGTTTAAAGGAGATGTTCCCTCTCCAACAAATATTTCTCTCTTCAAATGCACCCAGTGCACTGAGGCATACATTCTCAAAAGTTTTAGTATAATGAAGTCCACCTCCTGTTTGGGTGATAGTTGCCCGGTTGATATCCTCAAGGGATCACTTGACCTCCTGATACCCTGGTTGACCATACTTGTTAATCTCTCTTTTAATGAAGGTTGGGTCCCCTCATCTCTTAAGGTGGTATAGATTATGCCACTCCTTCAGAAAAGCAACTCTCATCCCCTAGAGGCCAAGTACAACCGCCTCATTACAAATGTCTGCTTTCTCCTTAAGATCATGGATAAGGTAGCCTACATACAGCTACAGAGCTACATTGAAGAACACAAAATCCTAGTGGCATGTCAGTCAGGCTTCAGAGCTCAGCCTGGGACTGAAACCACTATGCTAGACCTTAAATCCACCTTAGCCAGTATAGTGGATCAGGGTCATCCCACCCTACTGATGCTTCTGGACCTCTCTGCGGCCTTCGACCTGGTTGACCACTCCCATCTTATTTCCAGGCTTAGGGACTGGGCACACTGTTCTGATCTGACGGCATAATGGATCACTTCCTTTCTTGGCCCTTAGACAGCTAGGGTGGCATTCAGTGATTTTAGTTCCTTCCTTGTTATACAAACATGTGGTGTACCGCAGGGGACATGCATCTCCCAGACTTTGCTCAACATCTACATTAGCCAAAAGTTAGCTTGCTGGATGACCTGGGTGTACCGTATACCAATTATGCTGATGACACACAGATCGTCCTCAAGCTCGGTGGTGACTATGTTCGGGACTGCGAAAGCCATAACAAGATGTACTGCGCAGTACAGTCCTGAATAGCTAACAACTCCTTGGTGCTGAACAATAACAAGACTGAGCTACTGATTGTAGCTTCCATCCCACGGCTGCAAAAACTTGACCCAGCTTTTTCCAGCTTCTGTATTGTTGGTAATGACATCGGTGTCTCCAAGAGTGTGAAGACGCTAGGCATTTTTCTGGATGCAGAATTTACTATGAAACCAGATGTCTTCTACATTTGCTCTGCTTGTGGTTACATAACTAAGCTACTGAATCACATTCACCCTTTTATCTCAGTCAGAAATTGTTCCTTGCTAGGCACAGCACTCGTCAACTCTAGGATGGACTATTGTAACCGCCTGTTGGCTGGCACTCACTACAGGTCACAGAAAATGGTGCGGTTTGGGCCATCCATGTCCTGTCAAGATGGACTCATGTCTCTGATGGCAGAAGGAAACGGCAATGGCTCCTCATTAAACATTGGATCACGGACAAGATCCTCAAACTGACGTTTAAATGCCAGTCCGACGAAAGTCCCAAATACCTCAAAAATCGAATGAAATCTTACATCCAGGGAAGACCATTACACACCCTTGACCACCCTACTTTACATCAACCGAGATACAAGCTGGCTCGGTTTGAAGGGACTCTGTCTGATGTACAGGCTCATCTGGTATTGAACACTTTACCTGGGCCAATCGGATCAGCAGGCAGACTGGTCCTTTTAAAAAACATCTTTTTAAAATGAATCTGGACTAAATCCTAGTTCTCGCTTCTGGCCCCCCCTCCGCCCTGACTTGATTCTCATCAGTCTTTGTCTGTCAATTTTTTTTATGTGCCTCCTGAGGCCCACGGGTATGCAGGACACTATACAAATTAAATAATAGTAATATTAATAACAGTAATAATAATAATAATAATACTAATAATAATAATGATGATAAATAATAATAAGATAGGCAGATATGGGATTGGATGTAGGAGGTTTCTGATATAAATGGGAGTCATTGCCTTTAAGGGGGAGTCACTCCCATTGAGTTACCACTTGCCGATACCACTAGGGTGGATTTTGAGGCACATGCTCACCTTCCTAGCCTCAAAGAGGGTGGTTCTCCCTTAGAGAGAAGGGACGAATACCCGTGATTCGTCATTTAGCATTCCCCTTATGCTAGTGTCTGCCCCATCTCCATGTGGTAAATACATTCCTTTTAGGTTGGATTGGGTTGTTGTTTCTCTAAGAGTTCAGACATTTGCCGCTACTTGGAGTTATTATTTTCTCAGTTCCAAATGGGTGTATCAGAGGAATAGACTGAGGTTTCCCAGGAGAGTAGAAGGGAATACTTCTCTACATAATTCTGACACATTGGAGGTCTTAAACGTTCTGAAAAGGTTGGGAAGTCGGTATCGATGATTACTTCTTTAGGGGGGCCAGGTACCACAGCAGTTCTCATTGTTGCCCTCCTGCCCGGCAGGTCAGACCTGCCGGGTGGAACAACACCCGCCCGCAGAGTTTTTACAGAAGCAGCGACGCCGTTATAAACAGTGCCAGTGTTTCCGTAGTCCCCATTCCCATAGAGTCTGCAGGACTCTATGGGAATGGGGACTTACAATTTGCCGGCGCCTGACTTCTCGGACCACCAGGGTTGTAATCCCCCTGGTGTTACCAGGAAGTCAGCCGCCAGTAAATCATTACGGGTCTGGCTGCAACCTGCCAGTAGCACCGGCACGGTTACCGCTGGACGTGTAATGAGGTCCAAAAACAATATTTTGCTACACAGACAAATCCCCTTGCTACAGTAGAAGCATTTCGTTATTTAGAATTTCAATTTGTCAGGAAATACACTGCAATTTGCTGCTCACCGAATCCGTGGAATTACTGGATTTTCCACTTGATTAGTGAAAAAAATGAAGATATCTTCAATCCCACTTGCCAACCCAGCCAAACCAGGCAGCTTTACAGGCCTGAGACTTCTAAAGGACATGTTGTCATCTCCAGATAGTTGCTCACAATAATAGGTATTTTTCTTGATTGGGGGCGACCTACACTAGCCCCAATGCACTAAATATAAAACTCCTGCGTGCCGAGTGCTGCCCACATTATTACATACCTCAGTACAATGTTCTTATCGTGTTCTCATCAGCATCAGGTCATTGAAGTGCAGTGCACGCGTAAATACACATTATACAGGCATTATGCTCATTATGCATTCTGAATCGACATCTGAACATTTTATTCTTGGGGTGTGATCTGCCTGCAGGGGTGTGAATTTGCTCTTCATCAGCTTGTTTATTTCACTTGCTGTCACTCTCTTCCCCAAAAGTGCTTATGTTGCACGTTTCCGTGTTTGGTTCCTGGATTGCTTCACTCCTGCATGGTTAGAAGAAATCATCAACATTTCTTTGGGTGAGTTCCTTTAAAAAAAATCTTTTTGTTGAAAGATTTTAAAACAAGCCGGGTTTTGAAGCGGGGAGCTTTTCACTTAAATAGGGTGCTGCCAGCCTCTGCCTTGGGGGAGGGTTTAAGCATCCACTTTGAGGAGGTTGCCTTGATGTCTGAGTGCTAAACCCTGGGATCCGATGGGAAAGGGAGGCTACCAAAATTCTATCCGATTTCTCACGTGGGAGAGCAGATTACTTACATGTAAACATTCAAAAAGATGGCAGCAGGAGCAAATATACAGTGGCAGAGTTCAAACGCCCACCCAGGCGATAACAATACCCTATACTCAAAATAATTTGAGGCTGGCTCCATCACCGTGCCAGCTCAGGGAGGCGTCCTATGTAAAAGAAAAACTCCCAGCACTGGAAGCTTGTCTTTCCTGAGGACTCACAAACCTCCAAGATCGGCTAAAGAAGACTTGTGACGAGACTGAATGAAGAAACAGCCAGCCTCAAATCTTGTTTAAAAGATGTCCAAATTGGTGTATATGTCTTGCAATTTACAGCGGGGCTCCTGCATTTAGAGGTGGGGGCTGACACATGCAGCACACAGAAACACTCTGAAACATTCACACTCAACATACACCAAAATACATACATACACACATCCATAAAATCCATACATGCATGCATACATACACATTAAATAAACAAATGCACATGCCTTGCCTGAATGCATCCGCACACACCCATGCAGCCACGGGGAGAACTGGAGGACCCTCCCCTCCTCTGGGGACGTAGACACACTGACTGAGATGATAGGTTGACTATGCTTTCTGTCAGCGTGTTGAGGTTACGTGTCTACGCTGCTATTTTAAAAATGAGAGCCGGCAAAAGTACGGGGGACTATGCTGCCTGTCACTCAGGCAAGTTGATGGCCTGCCGCTCGAATGGGGGGCGACACCCCCCTGCCCATAGGTGCAAACCACCATGGCATCCCAGTGTAGTGTGCTCAACCCACAGATACATGATCCACGCTGGCAAAAGCAGCCAATAAACATTGCCAGCACGAACAACTGAGGCAAAGACCTCTTCGCCCTGAAACATAGCAACATGGTCATCAATAAACCACCAAAAATGTGATCTAGCTATAAAAGTGACTCCATTTAATCTTTCATCCTATAGAAGATCATCTGGATGCACCATGAAATGGTAACCAACACAACAACTGACAGCACATCCCACATACCTGTTGACACTAGTAGTGGCTTTCCTTCTTATACATCAATCAGCATGAGAGACATAGTAGCAAGCCTCTATTCAGTAAAAAAACACATTGGAAATTGTGGATAGCCTCCCTACCTCAGTAATCAAGGTTCTGCCCTTCAGAATTTACCACTGTAATATATCTTGCTGCCCTACTAACCAACCCTGCTCCTCGCTCCTCTCTCGCATACCTCCCATGTACCACACACACCTATATGGGCTAGCCTTACTTCACACAAACACACAAGTAAATCCTCTGCCACAAGAAAAAACTGCTGCAAATAACAAACAACTCAAACACTGGATGTTGCCTCTCCAAACACAATAACCCCTGTGCACATAATCAAAGCACACTCAGAAAGCCAACACGTACAGACACCAGGTTCTCCTTGTTCAAGCACCAAAAGAAGAGCACAACCTTTATCCTACCCCGCTTCCCTCTCCCACTTTCTTACAGAGCCAAGCAAGCACCTCGAGACCATGCAAATGGTAGCAGTGCATGGTATAAATCAACATAACATTGCATAGCATTACAGAAGAACTATTCCCTTACATTGTATTATAATTGTATATTTATAACACGCTTAATACCCAAAGGTTTCTAAGCATGGACCCGGGGTTCGAACTTGTGTTGCTCTGTGTCGTCTTGCTTCCAACACAAGTGCGTTGCCCCTGAGCTATCCTCCATGGGAATCATCCACATCGACCTCACTGAAGACTCAATCCGCTCAACATTCAGGATGGAACACATGCTTGTGGGTTTCAAGTAAGTAAGAGTAGAACACAAATTCCTCATTCGGTAACACCCAATAATCAATTTTTCCAACTTTGGTAGGGACTTTGAGAGAGCTGGTGGCACAGATCACCTCCAAAACATCCAACACAAGAACATCTTTCAGTCTTAGGAATCTTACATGTGGCCCAGCTGCAGGGCATGCAGTGATACCATGAGAGTGATGGGCAATGCCACTTGGATCAAGATTGATGGGCATCCTTGACTCCTGGTTGAAGACAACCTGACAGCCAAATTGAACACAGTAGACCACCTGACACACCATGAACATTATAAATGGCTGCAAGTGTAACAGTGAAAACCTCCACAGCTGGTAGGAGTCTAACTTTGATAACAACCAACAATGTATCATTATATATTCCTCATGATCACTGAAGGTACATTTCACTTCTGGAGTTGCAGATGCCTGCTTCCTCTATCACTGTTTTTTGAACATTTACACTGCAATTGTGAGCACTCCAGGCTGCATACAACATCAACATCCACCAAAAACCAGATGACAAACTCCTGTACTTCTACATATTTTCCATTTGATGATTGCATAGGTGTATGTGTGGGTAACTGTTGTCCTGTCCTGCATGTCCTGCACTTGTCTGCTGCTGAAACCCATTAAGCTCAAAATCAAACAGCTGACCACATCACAGTACACCCCGACATCCCTACCAGGATTGCTGCTATGGCCCTCCATAGCTTCAGACACCTGCTGACCACCATCAGAAATTCCCTTGAGTTGTACTTCTACCAGTGCCTCCCCTTCACTCCATTAAACACCTGCTGTTGTTCATGCACTTCATCCAAGCTAAGTAATTGAGTTATGGAATCCAAGATTGGTTATCTACCACCTCAATTGTGTCAATGCCTTCCAGGCAGGCCTTCATGAAACCACCCTGCCACCCCAAAGATGTACAGTACATTACTCATAAAAATGACCTAGTAGACTGTTCCTCATCCCCCCGATACACATGAACATGCATTGACTATCACAGATAGCACCTTTGACCTTCAGATCCAGCTGAATTCTATAAAAGGTCATATCACTTGCATTTCTAAGCTACATGGGCATTTGTTCTCTGGAGGCATAATATCCACCAGACGCTAGACAATGTGTAGAGTTGTACTGCACCAGTGCAGGTGATGCATAAGGCACGATGCTGTCCACTCTTTGAATATCCCAAGACTCTGGTATATAGTCCCTATCACCATCAGACTAACCTCATGCTTGTGCATTTGAGAAATTAGCTGCAGACCCTGCACTTCTAAACCAACTCCAATTAATGATGAATCTGTTATTTGTGTAACAATTCCACTATGCTTCCTCCCCTGGTTTATTGCTGATGGCTTGCTGCCTCATTGGCCAACCTTCCCCTCTCCTGTTGTTGGCTCCATACTAAAATGTATTGATCCCTTGCCCTCATGTTCCCTCATTGGGTACTTTTCACTATGACTTTTTAAGCCCTCCCTTGCTTCTAGGGGTAGTGTGTTGCAAGATGTCTACCATAGTGATGATTTTGATGTGATATGTGTTATCATGGTGCATTGTATCATGGGACATTCAGTGGATGTTGTTTGCAAGAGTGATGTGGAGTTCTTGGGGCAGTGAGTGACACTCCCAACGTAGCTGAGCTAGATTGGACCATATGAAGTTGACGTTGTTTTGATCTTTCAAGAAGGCCTACTCCTTGGATTTCTTAACTGATACAAAGGGTTTTTTGCAGGGGTGCAATGTGTGTGTTTGTCCAGTTTGCTGTGGGTGATGTGAAAGGGGTTTGTTAATATGTTTTCCCTCTCCAGCGAGATTGTATTAAGCATTACAAAGTGTGTGTATTTGTGCGATGATAAGCAAATAGATACTTGTGTGCTTTGTGTCTTTTGTGTGCTGTTTGATGTTCAATGTGTGAAGGTAACAGAAGAGATCTTTCTTTAAAGTAGTTGTTGGTGGCTAGTGTTTGTGCTTTGGGTGGGTGTGTGCTTCCATGTTGACCTATATAAAATGGTGGGAGGAGGTAATGTGTTCCTGCTGGGTGTGCCTCAATATTTGAAAATGGTGTGTTTCAGTTTATGTGCAGGGTTTGTGCACTTTCTAATGTGCATGGCTTTCTGTTACATTTGACATATATTGTAGTCACTCATACTTGGCTCTTCTTCTTTCAGGCATGCTTCCTATTTGTATGGCGAGACACTGCCTAAGAGCATGCCACCCAGTGGCAGAGCTGTCCTGGTGGGAGAAGCTAATTTGGTATGGGGTACAGGGAGTGTTAATGTTGGCCTGTATTGACAGGTTGTTTAGTGGGGCGCTGCATATGAAAACATCACTCACTGACTGCCTTTGTGTGTTGAGCACTGAATATGATAGCACCACACACCCCCTTGCTTTGCTTGTTTAGCACAGCCATTGCAGCATAACGTGGTTCCAAGACGCAGTATTGCTCTGTACTGGGAACATTTTTCTGGGCATGTTTAACACTTCAACTTGTAGATAAATCTATGCGAATGAAAATAATGCAAAGCAAAAGTGCCCGATTCAAAACAAACATGTGAGCTGAAGCCTGTGCGCAACGTCTCACAAATGACATGTGCAACAAAATGTGTAATGTTAGAAGCTCATCTACAACAAGTGTATATGTTCAAAAATATATGACAAGGTACACAATAGGATCTTTCTTCAGTTACATGGCAGAATCCAGCAATATTTGATTAATTGGAGAAGTTTCCAATCTGAGATGGAATGCAAAGCATTTCATAAGAGTAAAACATAACATTTGGGCTTGTATTGTGTATATTTTCCTGTACAGGACTGGAAATAAACTTTGAAGAAAGAAACATACAGAAATAACAACAATATAATTCTTAGCCTGGACTTTGATTGTGAAGAAAAAGTTAAAATGATGTTCTGTTATAAGTGACAATTGCAACACGGAAAATAAAATGACTTTTAAGGGTTGCATTGGTGAATAAAACCACTTTGGCCTGGAAGGTAAAACTGCAAGCACCCCAAACAAGCTATAGGATGAGGAGGGTGCTTTCCCATTTGAAAAGTGTAAACACTGGATTTAGAACCAGGAGAACCTGGTGTCTGTATGTGTTGGCTTTCTGAGTGTGCTTTCATTGTGTGCATTGGGTTATTGTGTCTGGAGGGGCAATGCCCAGTGTCTGGGTTGTTTGTTATTTGTGGCAGTTTGTTCCTGTGGCAGATTTGTGGCTTGTGTGTTTGTGTGTTGTGTTAACATGAAAATTCATAACTCTGCCTGGATATTTTGTTCTTGAGACCGGCCATGTAAGCAAAACAAATGCTTCCAATTTATTACTTAGATCTGTCTATGAACTTAGGTCACAGACCCTTACGCAACAAATAGGCTCTCTGCAGTGGCCCCTCTTGCACATAATCTGATTTTATGATGGGCCAGGCCTTTCCAGAAGGGAACAAATACACAACTCTGGAGATCCAGAGTCTGATACAAGAGCCATTGAGATGCTGGAATCACTCATGGGGGAATGACTGGACCATAAATGGCCCTTGCCAGCCACTGTTCTGTTCTTAGTCGGGCGATCAAATGCCAGTTCAGATTGTGATTCATCCTATTATATGTAAGAAGAAAATGCCTATATGAATTTTCTGTATGTAATCACATTATTGCTTGTAACTTTTGATCAGAAGATCATAGAGATTTATCTTTAATGAGATGAGAAGCAGATCACATATCTGACTAACCTGAGTGAGAGAAATCTGATGAACTAATTAGTAGCATGATCACATGTGAGGAATATGATGTTTTAGAAAGTTACAATTGTTTGACATCAAAGTCTCCAAGATCACATTACATCAAGTGGGAGGGAAACTGGGTTTAGAAGTCACTCGCATTAGTCTGCCCTCTTCATTAATATGCCCAGTGAGTAGAGAGGGAATGTTCAAGTGCAATATCACTTTTGGAACACTGTCCAATCACATACTCTGATCACTTAGCTTAGAGGAATGATGCACACTTCTAAAGGGACTGATTTCTGATCTGTACAATTTCAAAACTATATATTCTGAGGACATACACTCACCTGCTCACTGACTGGCTGAAGCAGAGAAAGAATAATTGATAACAATAGAAAGAATAATAGAATATATTGCTTTCTTCTGGACCCATTTTGTAGTATGAGCAGAGCAACGTAAATGAGGCCTACCTGAGTTAAAGACCCAGGCGTTCTTCCATAGGAAGGACAGTAGAGAGGCCCCAACACAGAAAGAGGGACACCCAGCTGTGCAGGGAAGCTAGCCCCATCTTTCTTACTGATGCCCAACTGCTGCTAGAGTGGAAGAATGGAACCAGTCCGTAAGAGGTTGCCCACGTGTCTGTGAGGCAACCAAAAGAAATGTGAAGCCAAGTATAGTATTAAGAGGAAATAATCCTGAGGCAAGCAATGCTCTAAAGAGGAAGAGATTAAACTCTAGCCCTTTTTAATAGTGAAAGTACCAAGGGAGTGGGGTAGATAAACGGACAATACATCCTGAGAGATTAATACAAATTTCCAAAGTGCATATGCTACTGAGAGATGCCCTTCTTCCTTCTCTGTTTAATGATCAATCACTGAAGAAATATTCTTGGAGTAAAATAATATTTCACTGTGTACATACCTAGAGAAATAAGGTAATTAGAGTAATTTCTGGTTACAGCACCAAGCAGAATCGCTCAAGAGAAAAGAGAAAGGTTTATTACCTGCTACCCATTTTCCGACCTTAGTTACCCATTGCAAATAAGAAAGGTTCACTTTTACACGGTAATGCAATAGAAACAAAATTGAAGGCAATCTAGTAGGCACATTCTTTCTATTTTGAAAGTGATTCACATGCAGGAATGTTAAGTAGCGTGTCTTTTAATTGAGGTTCCTAGAATTGTGTTTGGAATTCTGACATGTCCATTGAGGAGGAGGTTTTATTTGTCAATGTTTATGACGTAGCAAGACTTAGATAGGCTGGGATGTTCTTTAATTTTGTTTCCTTTAACATTACAATTTCATCCCAAGCACTCATACACTGTTCAATGCATGGTGAATGTGCAGACAGGATAAATAAAATGTACATATGGTGATGCGTGTGCTTCAAATGTCCACATTCATGTAAATCTTGCATAGAAAAGTGATGCAGCCAATGTATTGATCATTGTTTAATGAAATTGGAATTGTAGACATGCATAATGTGTTTATACTTAAATTGATTATATTATTTATATTTTATTAATAAATAGACCTTCTGCGAAACCCTGTGTTTTTCTTGTCTCTAAAGGGGTGGAGGCTGTATGGAATCAATATTGTTAAATTGGGGGTACCAAGTTTATACAAAGAACTTTGTTCAATACATAAAAATTGTGCGCATCTGATTTGGGGTGGGTGGAACATTTCCACAATCTATTTGTCATCCGATGAAAACATCTTACAGAGTTTTACTTTGCACAATTTTTTCACATTTTAATTATTTAAGTCCTGCGTCTGGCACCTCCAGTAGTCCTGTATTGACTACTTTATACTGACAGCAGTGATTATGCATGCACATATGTGTGTATATGTACAGTACTTAAAAAGTTCAAAGTTCACTAAGAATCAATGGAGTGCTGTACAGAGAGATGCAGAGAGGAGCAAGACTCCTTGGGAGACAATATTTTTGGTACCTGAAGTTTTGTCCTCAGTATGAGTACCGTGGTAATGGCTACACATGTTGTGCTTTAAAGGACTTCCATTTAATAATTACTAAGGGTGTCCATTTTGCATCCATTGATGTGGAATTATCAATTCCATGTTGACTGCAGGTGGAAGATGCACAGAGTAGAAAAGAAGAAAGTGCCAACCTGGCAGATGTGAAAGAACAAAGAAATATCAAGACTGAGTACCACAAAGGAAATACACCAATCACGGGCTAAAAGATTCACAGATCTTTTATTACTGTACAGTTTAAAAAGCAAAACAGATAGCTATCTGGCCCCAACACCTTGCAGTGTGTACCAGCTGACACAGTGAGGCGAGGAAAGTACTGGACATCGAAACATTTGTGCTTTTATACAATTTGTGTAATATTGTCCAGCCTCTCTTCATGTTAATAATTCGTGGACTAGAGTTTGTGCCTAGTTCACATACAGATTATACAACATTATGCAATAGATTACATAGGTTTGCATTTCCATGAAGACACAATGGTGATGTATGTTCTCGGATCCCGCGGTAAGCCTTGTTCCACATTCCTTCACAATACAGATCAGCCAAATCATACGTTTAAGTTTTGTTCTTCATTGTCCCAACGTTTATACAAAGATGAGGCTTGTGAGCCCAGACAACACTTAGATGACAGTTCATATGTTCATATGGAGCGCAAGGTCTCTTTGCCTAGCTTAAACAATTGGCTCTCGGACAGCCTAACCATTGACAGAACTCAAAGGTTGGAAGGCTTGGTTGCAAGTCGAAAACATAGTCCACATTTTAGAATGAAGAACATACGAGTGGAAATCAAAATGGCGGATGAATCTTAAAATGGCGGCGAAGTTAACCCAAAAATACGAACTTTGCAACATGGTTTTCCGTGTAGCGCGAATAGGTTTACGCCAATATAAATGCTAAGAAGGCACTATATAATTACCATTTAACAGATGAAGATGGATAAGGGACTGCTAACAACGTAGTTGTAGACCCTCCTGAGTGGAGGAAATTCTATAGAACAGGGTTCTTGACCCATGTTCGTTCTCTGTAGAGGGACTCCTACACTCCTTTGTAACTTTTAAACTTGTGTTTTCACCCTAAGAAAGCAAGGGTAATCCAGACGTGGATCCCTTGCTCACTGTGCCTCTGATAGGCTCAGCTTCATCTCACTGAGGAGGCACAACAAGGCCAAAACATGTGTGTGGTGTTGCTGATAGTACGCGTGTTCAGATTAGAAATACCTAGCATTTTGGTGCTGGACTGCTCTTGTTGGTGGGACAAAGACTGATATGCAAATTAATGTTTCTTCTTTATGAAGGGTGCAGTGAGCTAAAATGTGGCTGTAGATCCTCCTGAGTGGAAGACATTCCATAGAACAGGGTATTTGACCCATGTTCATTCTCAGTCGAGGGGCTCCAACACTCTTTTTTGATGTTGTATAACATAGGTTTTCACTCTAAGAAAGCAAGGGTAATCCAGATGTGGACCCCATGCTCACTGTGCCTTAGAAAGGTTGAGCTTTACCTCACTGAGGAGGCCCAACAAGGCTGAAACATGTGTTGAGTGTGCTGATGGTACTCTTGTTCAGAGGAGAATTGCCAAGCATTTCGGTGCTGCACTGCCCTTGTGTGTGGGACAAAGACTGATATGCAAATGGATATTCCTTCTCTGTGAAGGGTACAGTTAGCTGGTTGTAAACCCTGCTGAGTGGAAGAAATGCCATGCAATAGGGTATTTGACCCAGGTTCATTCTCAGTAGAGGTGCTCCCACACTCCTTTTTGAAAGTGAAAATTATACAACACCAACATATGGTTTGGATTTGTCACAGTCAATATTATGGGAGTATCTAAGAAAAAAAGTCTAATATGAAAACCAATATCGGGCCTTTCACAGTCTGTAGCAATCCCGATATTGAGAAGCTTATTGGGTTTATCATCACCACACATATTGCATGAAATCTGGGCACCCACACCAAACTCAATGTTTGTAGTGTTAAAGGATGCATACGCTGTAAATTCAGTTCCTGAGGTAGTTGGTTTCATTGAGAAAGGTTTAGTATACCTGAAAACTATTGGATCTTGTCAAAGAGAACTTGTTGAGAGGGGATTAGTTCAGCAAAAAGAAAACTATTCAACCATGATTGGCTACTGACTAGAGAGTTAATTGATACATATAAGGGTTTAAGGATTTTAGCAATGCACATAGAAAAAAAAGGGAGTGGGACTCATTACGAGTCCTCCGGTAGCTGTGCCGGAAAAACCAGCAAGCTGCCTTCGGACCCGTAATACCATTCCACGTCCGTGATTGTCGGAATCACCAGGGCATTACAACCCCAATGAGCCCGGTAATTCCGGAGGCAGAATTCTGTAAATCCCCATTCCCGTGGAGTCCTATAGGACTCCACGGGAATGGGGACCATGGAAACGCTGGTTCCGTCTATGACAGAGCCGGTGTTTCCATGTCCGCCTGCAGGCGGGTGGTGTTAATCCCGCCAGGTCAGACTTGGGTGGAGTAACACCTCTTGCCTGCAGGACTCTGAATCAGCTGGTCTGGAAAGAACAGTGGCAGCGGTTTTCCCACCACCGTTCTTTCCGGACCTGCAGGGTCATAATGAGACCCAGTGTCTTCTTTTATCATAACATTTACTTCAACAAAGCTTTGTTTGGCTCTTCTCTTGCATTTACACTTGAAAACATCTCTGGATGTGGTGGGACCCTGATTTGGACTGAATAATCATAGAAGGTTTTGTCATTTTTGTCTTTTTGTTTATTGTGAAGGCAATCAAGACGTGAGTCTTAAAATATTTTAACTGCATTTGGCAAGGTGATTCACCTCTGAGCAATTAATTATTCTAGAATAGGATTCTAACAACTGATCAACAGTCATTGTTGTAACTACACCAACTATTATTGCAAGTGAATACAATCAGTAGTAGACGGCCTAATGAATTAATTGTGCTTAGTAAGTAATGCAGGATCTCACTCACATCACAGAAAGCTGATGTTCAAAGGAATTGAAGTGGTTTTCTATATTGTATATTTATTTGAAATGGCAGGTGATGATTGATTGTAGTGAATTGTGTTTCAAATGTATTGCATGTTTATTCTAAATGTATTGTTTTCGTTAAGAATTGCTTTATTGACATTATTTTTGTTATATGATAAATACATGGTGAAAGGTTTATTATAAACCAACAATGCCTAAAAATGAATAGGTTTTCCCCCTCTGATCCAAAACTGTAGGAATTATTCTAAACTATCAGTCTTATGGCAGGATAATATTATACTATAAGCCATGCTTGAGTTTTGATATGGTGGCTAACAGGTCACATAATGTTTAAAAGCCACATTTGATTTGTGGCGTACCCCTATGAACACAGACCAGCTATTAAAGATGATGTGGATTCTAGGCCCCTCACTGTCTGCATTTCAGTAAATGGAACAACATGGAGGATGCCTGCCTCTGTTGACATTCTGGAAGTATGGGTAACTCCTCTTTGCCCAGCCCAGTGACTCACAACAAGAGATCTCCTGGGAGCCTGGCCTCAAAGAGTCAATTCCTAACAAAGGTCTGCCTTACAATAGGGCGTTGCACACCAAAGGGCCATTGAAATACATGGTGCGAGAACTGTGTGAGTTTAGGCAGTCAGGCAGAGCGGAGCACAAGGGAGGAAGGATTCCCCCATCTTAGTTTTCTGTGGCCTTGTCCTTTCTCCCTGTCTCCTAAACTTCCTGCACAGCATAGCACTGTGGTTATGATGCAAAAAGGTACAGTTCACTTGTTACCTTAAAAAGGATTTACCCCTTAAAGCAGGATTACTTTTAAACAATCCCACGTGGCTTGTTATCTTTATAAGAAATAGGTCTCACCCTCGTTCTTTGATTCAATCCTGGTCTGCAAGAAGAATTCTTTTGAACCTCTTTTGGGAGAGCAGACCAAGCCCAACTCTTTAACCAGTTAGGTGAAGGAGTGTTCCAAGGTAGAGGCAAGCTCTCCTCCTTACCTTTCCCGAGGGCATATTTGGGGGTGAATTGCTGTTGGAGCAAGACCCACCTGCCAGAAACATGGGTGCCCAGCACCCAACTGAAGGACTCCAGCAGGTGTTAGCTAGCCACCCCTTGATTGGGCCTCAGCTGTAAACGTTGCAAAGCAGTGGGTCGCCTGCATTCTAGCACTTTGAACCACAGTCCAACCATCTCTGGCTGCATTCAAACACATTTGAACCAACAGGATATGTGATGCAGCCTTTGGCACTTCGTCAAACTCTTCGAACCACAGTTGCTGCTCCATGAAACAGTTCACCACTGCACATAAACAGCTGAGTGTGTCGCTTTGGTTCAAACAAGAACCTCACTGCTGTGTAAGTCTTCAAACTGCCACATTTTGAACAGCACCTGGAACCACCAGCATCTTCGTCATTAACCCAAAGCTCCAATTTTGAGCCAGCCCTGGTGGCCTCATAGACCCGAATTTTTCGATCACATCAGAGAACCGCTGCAAAATTGATCTAAAACACGACTCGACACCTGTTTCCTGTTTGTTGTATGGCAACTCGCTGCATCTGAACCTGCTTCGACCCACAAGCACAACGTGGAGAAGCCTTTTTTGATGCGGTTGAACCACAAAGCACTGACCATGGTTCTCTGGAAAGGCCCTGCTCCATTTGTTGGAACCAAAAAGACTTATTAAGCCCAGTTTTGCACCTTTTTCCCAAAGATGTATCCTTTTTGACAAAACTATAGTGATTTATTGCATTAACCTCCCTGCTCAGTATCCAGTTTCCTTGCATCATTATCTGCTGCATTTATTTGTCTTTGTTTACAGTGGTGGGTTCTTGTTAGTGTTTTCTACTTTTACTGTTTTATTGCATAATTGTTGTAGTAGTAGTGGTAGTTTGTCATTTATATTGCACCTTTAACACATTAGTTTGGCCTCAACTCACTTGTTGTGGTAACAACCTTGGGGGACCGAAGTCCAAGATATGGGAACATTGTCAGGAGGAATAGAATGTGTGTGTGCATTTGGTCTAGATGGAGAGTTTGGTGGGCTGGTTGAGCTCCAATAAGCTACCCCTGATGATCTGGTATGTGGATGGGTGCTGAGAGGAGGTCAAGAGAGTGCACAAGTGCAAGAGACTTGCTATATGTCCATCTAGACTGAATATTCTTGCTGAGGTCACAGCTTGTCAAACAAATAATAAGGTAATTAAGTTCTTTGATTCAACATAGTTCTTTCCACCACACCTCTTTGCCAGAAATACAATTCATCAAACCATCTTCTGCTTTCTTGGTCTACTCGCCTGCCAGGAGTAACTACTATGATCCCTTTCATGATATACTCATCTGTCAGGAAGAAAACTACTAAAACTTAACTGGATGGCAATATTGATTCCAGGATTCTCCACACCAATCCCTCTCGGAAGGAGCGTTGAACAATAACTGCCTTTTATTAGGGTCTCTTGACTCTTGGTAATGTGTGTTCCAGTTTTATCCAAACTGATAACACAATATAGAAGAATTATTTTCAAAGTGTCTCTTAAATGCTTCTTGATAATCTTTGGACTAAGGGCAGTTTGGGTTACAAGTTCCCCCAGTTGATATCCCAAAAAGGGAGAGTGTGCCCTTGTCACCTCTGTATGGTTTCACAGTATTTTGGCTGTTGGCAATGCAGGTTATAAGTTGATCCCATTGTATAGCTCCAAAAAGGGTATGTATGCCGTTGTTGGTCTATTGTGTTTTTACTTTACTTTAGTTTAATAATTTGTATAGAGATGACCTTGGACCCATAGACATGAGGGCGCTAGACAAACAAAAAGGATGATAAGATCATAACCAACAACCTAATAAAAAGGGGAGGCACTCAGGGGAGGCTTGGAGAAAGATTATACAAACAGTTAAGTCTTTAATTGTCTCTTAAATGGCTCTAGTTTATTTTGGAATCTAATATCAGATGGAAGGTCATTCCAGGACTCAGGAGCAGCAATAGAAAAAGCTCCTCTTTCTGCCTTTTTGGTTCTACATCAGGGGATCAATAGACATTTCTGATTATTAGATCTAAGAGATCTACTGGAAACATTTTCAACAATGAGATCCTGTAGATAGAGAAGCATTGTGGCCAGGGTGCATTTAAACGTAATCACCAATAGGCAATAACAAATACGTGCCTCCACTGGGAGCCAGTGCAAGGCTCTTCTGGCCTCTAAGACGTGGTCACGTCTGACTAGGCCCACTACAACCCTTGCCGCCCCATTCTGAACAACTTGTAGTCCACTCACTTCATATTTATTAAGAACCGCTAAGAGGCTGCAGCAATAATACAATTTAGAACCTACAGTCGCTCTAGCTATAGTCTCGGCATTTGCATGGGATATGAGTGGACGAAGGTGAGCGAGAAGCTTAATATAATAGGCGGCAGCCGAGACCAAGCTCCCTACTTGGGCCTTCATTGTAAGGTGCTAGTCAAAGATGACTCAAGTGTTTTCACTTTCTGTAGGGGGTTAACTTAACATCCCCTCATTTGAAGACATCATAGGTGGGACCCAGTTTGAAAACCTTGGGCTGTGACCCTACAATAAACAATTCGGTCTTGGATCTGTCCAAGGCAAGGCCATGCCAGATCATCCAATTTTCTATAAGGGCATAAACTCTATTTAGCTCTTCTTCATCTTGAGCATGTGAACCCATCATGGGGACAACACTCTGTGTGTCGTCGGCAAAGTTGGTGAACCAGATACCTTCCTGGTCCAGCATCTCAAAGAATAGAGTATTAAAGATGGTATACAGGCAGGGGGAAGTACAGGCTCCCTGCGGGACACCATATTAAATTGGTAGAGAAATTGACTCTGCTATCTCTGAGTTAACTCAGCTTTCTCTATTATTCAGAAATGATAAGACCCAACTAGAAGCAGCTGGGGAGAAGTTAGCCACTTCTTCTAATCTGGAGACCAATATTGCATGGTCTACCAGATCGAAAGCGGCTGATAAATCCAGAAGCATAAGCATGGATGTAAGTCCTTATCCATTCGACCCAGGAGCCTGGATTTCAATTTCAGTAACGCTGTCTCGGTGCCGTAGCCTACTCTAAACCCTGATTTTCAGCAGTTCAGAATGGGGTATTTATTAAGATGTTGAGCAATTTGCCTATACACAACCCGATCAATGGCCTGATTCACAGAAGTGTTTTATAATGGTGCAATCCCATAGGAAAATGCTCTGTGAATCAGGGCCCAAGTATTTTCAAGAGAAACTGTGTATTGGTAATGGGCCTGTAATTCAGAGGCTCTTCCATGGTTAGGCTGGGTTGTTTTCAAAATTGGGATAACCAAAGATTGTTTTAAATCAGGCAGGACGAAGCCCTCCAAGAGAGAAGCGTTTACAAATTTGCAAATCGCTTTAAGCAGAGCCGGGGGCAGGTTTTTATAATCAGTGCTGGGCAAGGGTCACTTTTGCATCTGGTTGTTTTAAGGCGGGTTACTATCTCTGATAATTCCTCTCTGGTGATAGGAGAGAAATTGAAATTAAATAGAAGAATAGAGGAACATCTTTTAATGTGCTCAGTGTTAGACTTGCTGATATCCAATAAAGCTGTAGCTTTCTTATGGAGAATGTCTGCCTTGATTCCCTTCAATTTATTGGACATGGCGTCTTGAATGCTCTGACAGCAGTCCGCATCTTATGTGACAAGTCCGGTGTCAGAGGAGATGGTAGATTCTTGCTCCTTCAATATTTTGAACAGTTCTTGAACTTCGGACTTAGCATTCACTACCCTAGTATTTAAGAACATTTTCTTAGCATCAAGAAGGGCTAATTTATAAGCTCTAGTAGCACTTTTATAAGCCTCCTTTGTGATCCTTACACAGGGTTACCTTTCCAGTGATAGAAATGTTTCATAGTATTGGCTTTCATCTTATGTAAATCTAGGGAGTACCAAGGTTTGTGTTTTGCCTCAAATCAACCTTTTCTAAGTTTGTCTGCTGCTAGAATATTGGTAATGTTATCCAGGTTAAAAAGTAAGGCTTTGAACATTGTCTCCGTTGTGTCTTTAGATGAAAAGTGTAAGGGGGCTCATCAATGGTTCTATTCTGTTCCGTGTGAGTAACTTAGAGTTTCTACCTTTGAAACCCAACATCACCTTATGTTTTAGTTTTAAAGGGAAAGCTGCATGAATAAAGAAATGTATAAAAGCATGGTTGGACCGTGGACAGGGGTAAATCCGGAGATCCTTTGTCCTAATATTAGTGGCTGAGATCCAGTCAAGCGTGTGCCCTATGGTATGGGTTAGTAACCGGTTTCTCTGTTCCAGTCCTAAATTGGCCAGAGCCATCTCTAATTCAGCTCCCCACGGGTCATCCTTGTGGCCCAGCCAAAAATTGAAGTCCCGCAAGAAGTGGAGGCCAGAATGAGGCTTGATAAAGGACTGTAAATGGTTGGACAGTGCCGACGTGAAGTCTTCGGTCATAGAAGGAGGTCTGTAGATCAAGAGTAGATTTAAGGTAGACCCAGCATTAGGGCTGATCTTTAGCCGTAATGATTCAATACCATTCATTATGGTCCCTGTTTTTTCCCAAATGTTTAAGTGGATCTGAAGATTAGTGCCAAACCCCCCTCCCATCCCCTCTACCCTCCAGTCTGTCCTGTTTTATCATGGAATAGCCTACCGGGATTGCAAGGTTAAGTGAGGGGCCAGCTGCTGCATTAGCCCACGTTTCGGCAATTGCACAAAGATCGATGTTCATGCCTTCAATATAGGATGCCACCTCCATGGCATGTTTAACCATAGATCTGGTATTCAGGAGTAGACAGGTCAGGTTATGTATGGGGCATATGTAACGATTCTCTTTAGGGAGTCTGAGTCTTCCAACTTGTTAATCTTGTATGGAGGAGTTAGAATTGGCTGCAAGTTCTGGTCCAAGAGAGTTTAAGCCATCAGGTTCAATTAGGACTTCACTAGGATCGCTGGGTATATGGAGTAATTTAGGGGTCTGAGTAGCAGCCTCTATGTCTGATTTTAGTGTGCAGAGCCTAGTGGTGGTTTGTGCCAAAGTGGGTAGATCCGTATGAATACTTTCTTTATTTCTGCAAAATGTGGGAGCAGAACACGAATGAGTGTATCGAGACAGTATTATAACAGCCCTTCTCTGAACTCACCAGTGACTGAAGTGTCCTCGAGTGTTCATGTATAGTGAACATGTTTCTCGTGGCTGCAATTGCTGCAAGTACCTCTGCTATACCCATAGCAAAGAGGTCCGGAGCTTCAGTCCTTCCGGTCAGGCACCGACTGGCACAGACAGGCTCGGCTCTTTTGAGCTGGCGCGTTCGTTTCAGGGGAAATATGCTCTGGAACTTCAGAAATTATGGGAAGTGTAGTTCCAGGACACTAGTGCGTGCCGAGCCTGAAGTAAGCTCTGTTTCAAATCTCACTACAACGAAGTGTAACAATGTAACAATAACTCGATTCAATTATCCAAAGCAAGTTGAAGGAGAAAGTGAGGCAAACACACTAATAACAAAATTAAAACCAATAAGCAGGTTTAAAAAGATGGCATTAAAATAAATTACAAAAAGGTAAGATCACAAATTTTTGGTAGCAAATCAAATGAATCCATGAGAGAAGGGAGGAGTTCTGCCCTTAAATAGCCAGCACAAACTGGCTCGGCTCATTCACACCGGCATGTTCGCGCCATGTTTCAGGGGGAAATACGCTATGGAACTACAGAAATTATGGAAAGTGTAGTTCCAGGGCGTGCAGAGCAGGAAGTAGGCTCTGTTTCAAATCACACTACAACAAAGTGTAACAATGTAACAACAACTCAATTCAATTATCCAAAACGAGTTGAAGGAGAAACACAAGGCAAACACACTAATAACAAAATTAAAACAATAAGCATGTTTAAAAAGATGGAGTTAAATAATTTACAAAAAGGTAAAATAACACATTTTTGGCAGCAAAACAAATAATTCTAGCCTCCTGGCTGTTGGAAATGCTGATTATAGGTTTTCCACAATGGTAGCCCCCTATGAGGGAACTTAACGTTCTTGCCACTTCTGCTCTCTTGCTTTAAATGCTCGTTTTTCAAAGTTACTAGGTTTCTGCTTTGCTTCATTAATTGTTTGGTATTCAAAATTATTAGGTTTTACTAACTTCTTCCTGCGGGGTGCCCCGAGGTTCACGTTTGCAGTTAGCCAACTAACTGGCTCTCTTCAGCAGCTCCTCCCGCAATCTTGTGTTGCTGCTGACCTCTAGCGTTCTGTCCACTCTCTCTCGTGCATCTGAATACCCTCGATAAGCTGTGCATCTGTCTTCTGGAGCTCTGACAGCTCCATTGATCTACAGCAGCTCCACCGACATACTGTGTGCTGAATTTGGAGCACATCTGCTCATCAGCTTGGCTTCTTCTTGACACGCCACTTCCTGCTGCGCATGCTCTGCACTTCTGCTCACCTTCACCTTCGTGATGGCTTTCACTGGTGTTCTTCTCCCCATGGCTGTTCCTCCTCCTCGGACAGACTCTCATTCCACAGATATGCCTTCTGCACAGCCTTCATCAGCTCCTTTGCCGCCTTCTCCTTCACCTCCTTCCTGCAGGTGTGCCTCATTTTAGATTTAAATGTCCCACTCAGGTGCCTTTGTCTATAACAACTAGACTGTATATTTTGACAAATAACACTTTTAATCCCCATTGCCTCTGGGCCCTTCTTCCTCTTCACAGTACCGTAAGGATTATGGTTACTGAAGTCCATATGAGATTATGGAACATTTTTTTATTCTATTTTACTTTCAGTCCATTTTAACTGTTTTAGGTACTGAGAATGATTAGAGACAGGGTAGGTTCTGAAAAGGGTTTGTAATTTCCCATTGGTATGAGGACTTCGACTTAAGGCAAAACTAGGGCAATTCAAGGATTGCACTTTTTGTTCTTAAACCCCTAAGGCACTAACCTTATTCTGTCTAGATGATTTGCCATGACAGGTTATTGTGGTAGTTATATGGGAGAGACATGTACATCGATAACATGCCATTAGGTATCTGTTAATGATTTGGCTTTCATCCTCAGAAGAAGATGAATACCAGGTTTCATCACAGTAGGTAGTAGCATCAAACGGTAGAGAAGAGTGAGAACTGTTTTAGGGACAGGAAGTAGGAGGATTGATAAAGGCGAGGATTGCACAGTTGAGGAAGGAGAACTGAGAAAACAGAGCGCTAGAGGAGAGAGTGAGTATTTGGGAGTGAAGACCCAATCCAACAAGGTGTCTGTAATGCACAATCTCCTTGTCCATATAGTACTCTAATCATTGGATGGAATAGCGACAGTTATGAAGTCCCTGAGGGATTATAGATACACTCCCTTAACCCTTCCACATTAGGACAAGCTAGACATTGGACAGTAGGGGTGAATGTTCTGCATCTACTAATCTGGGTTATGGTGGAAGTTCAAAACCAGATAAGAGAGACAGCAATAGCTTTAGGGCTTACAAAGATACTAATAAAAACCCTTGCACAGCCTCTGGGCATGGGAGTGAGTTTTGTGTTATCTATACAAAATGTCACATATTGCATTGCAATTGAGATATCTCCCTTTTCATAATACTCACAGAATGACACTTTTTTACTGCAATACCATCGCTTTGTTTTTAACCCATTATTCCATTAATTATTTAAAGGTGTAATGTTACATATATTTATTGTATATTTCATTGCGTTCAAATATTTGATGTTACATATTTTACATGGTACAGTCTGCTGATTAGTCTTGTGCGTTCATATGTCTCTGTTTTGGTGGAGTGCCATTGCCATGCAGCTGCAACTGTACAAACAGAGACAAAACTAAAAATCTTGTCCGTGACTAAGTATCATTCCTTCTATGAAAGTCAAAATGGCTGAAAAAGATGCTGTACATTGCGCGTCACAGTTAGTACTCTTGCCTTGTCTAGAGGAAGGGAAATCCACTCCCAGTTAAGGGTGGGAAATCGAAGAGGAAGTACAGAGCTTGTCTGCAGCCGGCAAACAGAATTGGAAAGAAATACCCTAATCCCTGCCTCCCCATGCCAGTGTGCTTGCTTACAGACCCTTTTCTCCAGCATTACATCTCTGGAGTGATATTCACCTGTGTCTTTCCTCTGTTCACAGAATGTTGATGGAAGCTGAGGCAGTTCCACCTGTAATGAAAACAGCAGGATCCTCAACCCTAAATCGAGAGCAGCTGCAGATGAAGAGCAGGCAGCCGATGGGAGACAAAGAATAGAATCCCACACCGAGCAAAGTTGAGCATGTTGATGTTAGGGAGAATTCTCCAGAATGGCTAATTTCCCCTACCTACTGAGTCCCTCAGCAGCTTTGCTGGATTTCTAGGATTTATTTTTTTCAGCTGGTAAGAGTGTGAGACTTTTTTCCCACTCTTACATGTGTTTTCCTGTGTGTGTTAAACATTTTTGTGTTCATAATCTGTGGAGCTTCACCTACTCCATAGGCATCATCTTTTTACTGCATGTTACACAGCACCTTTAGTACAGTGACACAGGGTTGTCTTTTTCAGACTTCCCACTTTAAACTACATTTTCTGGAGCTGACTACAGTCTCCCAGACCATGTAAAGTTGCCATTGACTTTATTAGTCTTTTTAAATTCACAGACCCAGTACAACCTATCTTTCATAGAGTTTTGGAAAGGGTTAATAATTATCCATTTTTGTCTGTCTCTCATGGAACATTATTTCGTTCCCCTTTCTTTAATACTTGGCTGGTGGCAGTGGTATCTACCCTATTTTTCCTACCGCTGTCTATTTAAATAGCCTTGGTACTGTTTTAGGAAAAGTTAGTAGCCTCAAACTTAAATCTGCTGGACCCCATTTACTTTTTTTTGGTTCCAGCTGGGTTTATTCGCCATATCTTTTTGTAAAGGTCTTTCTCATGTTTTACTCTACGCACCAAACCAGGTTTGTTTCATTTATTTGCCGTCCTTTGGTGGGCTTCTGCACAGAAGCCCTCCTTAGGTGCCTGAATGTCTGAGGGGGACAGGATGTGAGGGAGGGGTTTGAGACTCCCTGCACAGGGTCTCCTTGGAGACACATGTCACACTCTGTAGGATTGACTGTGGTGACTGTCCCGCCAGGACAGCCACCCTGCTTTGTGATTGACAGCCAGGCTGTGTGAAAGGGGAAAACTGCATAAAAGCAGGTCTCTGGGACTGAAAAGGCAGAGTCGCCACTGGATCAAGAGAACCAAAGAGAAGCTGACAGAAGAGGACCTCTACCACGACTGAACCTCCCGGTGAAGCACTGCTGCGGGTCCGAATCTCCAAACTTCGACGATATGGAAGATCTGCAAGGAATTTTCTCCCCTTGAGCTGGTGGGACCAACCAGTTTGCCAAACTGCAAGCCAGGCCTCCCTCCCCTGGTCAAATTTGCTGTGCACAGCTACAGTGAACCAGATAGCCAGGAGGACTGGACCCGGCTTGGGTTTTAAGTAGCGCTCCTTTTATTTGTTGCTTTGCTCTGCTGCTGGTTTCTTCCCTGGGCAGTGCAGGACCCTCCAGTCTTCCTACTTCGTGTCAGTCTGACAGTCAATTCAGGAACCGTGAGCCTGCAGGACCTGCCAGGAACTTCTGCATCAGCTACAGTCTTCTTCTTCATTTAAGGTACTGTTCTAACCCGGTTGTTTGTTCCGTCCGACCGCAGTGAAAGTGTTTGAACTCTTTCGCCAATCTGAGGGATTGTCCTTCTCTATTCTTTAAAAGTAACTTTTCTCCCGACCAACTTCATTCCCAACTCTTGGCAAAGGCTTAACCGCAAACTACTCTCAACTGTGTGATCCTCTGCAAAGACTCTGGTCCAGTGACTTTGGCTCAGGCTTCTTGATTTGATTTCCTCGCCATAGTAGCCTTTTCTAGATTTCCCTGCTTACTTACTTGTTGGTGCTGCTTCATTTTTGTCTGACCTTGTCTTTCCCTCCTTTTTAAACTGCTAGAGTGCCATTTTGCCCACACTTCATTTTGAGCTTAACTTGTCCAGAATCTATTGGGTGGTGTGTAGTATATTAAGAGAGTGATTTTTCTACTGCTTTACTTTAGTGAATTATTTTACAACTGATGTGTAACTAAATGTATATTCTTTTACTCAGAAACCTTGAGTCAGTGTTTGTTTGAACCATAGTAATTGCTGTCCTTTGTCTAACCATTGATACTGCTCACTTTACAATTGAGATAAGTCTGGCTGCTCAGCCATCGCTACCACTTTACTGTGTAGTACAGGCTTGTACCAAAGTTGAATTTGTACTGTCACCTGTAGTCTTAATTGTGTGTGGTGTTCCCAAAAGGTACTGCATATGATTCTGTCTAGCACTGGTGTACAGCGGTGAGGATCAAGTATAGTGATTACACTTAGAGTGCTGCTATTACCTTGGATCAACTACCCACAAGGCTAAACATCACTAAAAAGCAATATTAATCATGTCTGATATTAAAACCTACAGTCAGGAGACTCTCCTTAGTTACACTGTGGATTATCTGAAAAATCTGTGTAGAGATAGGAATCTCTCTGTTAAAGGCAAAAAGTCAGAACTGATTGAAAGGTTGTTAGAGAAACAAAAGTCTGGAGGGTGGGTCTGAAATACCTAACTCCTCTGCAAATGTGGTAAATGATGAGAATGATAATGTATCAATTGATGAGTTAGATGAGGCAGATGTGTCTCATAATGTAGTCCTCACTGCTCCTGGTGGATAGGATGGATTATGAGTGTGTGAAGCTGGTTTTAATTGCTAGATTTGTGAAGACCCTTTCCCAGTACCTTAAGAAGTTTAGGACCCTCAGAAAGCATGATGGTACCCCTTGGGATACCTGGGTATGTGAATGTTTGAAAAACTTAGATGTTTGGGTTAAGGGTTACAGAGTAAACACTTATGAAGGTATGAGAAATCTTGTTATGTTGGAGTCAATGTATGATGCCTGCTCTCCTGAGCTCAGACAGCACTTGGCTGATTCTAAGGAGATAGATCCAAAGGAGTTAGCTAAGGCTGCTGACTTGTCGGTTGCCAACAGGGCTACTCACAAGGATTCTGGGGCAACTCAGAAGAAGGATGAGGGAAAGCAGCCAAAGAAAGATAACAAGAAGAATTCTAATACCTTCAATCCAAAAGAGGGCCCCAAACAAAACAATATGGGTAAGCCACAAGGGAAACCAAATCAGGCTAGTGTACCATCTGGACCCAAACCAGATGGAGGTCAGAACAAGCCCCCATTCATCAAAATATTTGGGAAATGTTATGTTTGTGGATCAACTGACCATGTGAAAGGGGGTCCCAGGTGTAAGGGTAAACCTTCAGTGGTCTACACTGTCTCCTTAGCCTTCTCCCCAGAGGAAGAAGTACCTATGACAAGTGGAAACTTTCCCCTACTGGCTGATGAACCCATGAGAGGTTCAGCTAGTGTTTTGTTAGTGATCCTGGGTTTGTGGGAACAACAGAATTTAAATGTCTATCATTCCATCCCAGATAATACTAAAGAGTATTATAAATATACTGTTCTTGTGAATGGCCAGGAGACCCCTGCCATCAGAGACACTGGAGCCTGCATATCTGTGGTTGATGAATCATTTTTCAAGGTGGAGGATGTTGCTAAGGCACCCACACGCCCAACCAAGTTAGCTGGAGGCCCTGTACAAATGTTTCCCCAGCTACCAGCTCTCATCCATTGTAATGATATGACTGTCAAAATTCCTATTAGTATGCAGAGTGAAGTGCCTGACAGAGTCCTGTTGGGTAATGACCTGAACACTCTTGGAGTTGTGTCTAGTACTCCCAGGACTCCCACTAAAAGGAAACATGTGCTCTCTAGGCCTGCTAGGGAGAGGACCTTGAGAGGCTCTCCAGAGGAGTTGGTAGAGGACAACTACCACTCCCACTCCACAGGAGTTGCTCACTGTTATTTCTGGAAAGAAAGAGGCCAAGGGGAAACCCAAGACCTCCAAGAAAAAGACTGATAGCACCCCTGTTCTACCAACTAGGACATCACCACGTTTGTCCAAAGTCACACCTGTGATTCCTCCTGAGCTGAGGCTGAGTGTGAGGTTCAACCCTGTGTGGTTGATCCAGTCAGATCTGGAAGAACACATTGTTTTAGTCGGGGATCTGGTCCCTGTTGACCATCCTGAGCTGCAGTCTTTACTGGCAGAAGGTGGACCCAACAGGGCAGACTTCAGCAGAGGACATAGAGAGTGTCCTGCTCTAAAAGGTCTTCGTCTACTGGCAGATTCTCAGCTCGATGGAAAAGAGACTGGGAAGCATAGGTTTCACTGGGAAGATGGCCTTTTCTATTGTGAACCGACTGAGTCTATCCCTGGGGACTGCAAAAATGTGTAGTGCCCCTAGCAAACAGACTCCAGTTCTTACAGTTGACCCATGATATACCTTTGGCTGGTTATTTGAGTTTAAAAAAAGACCAAGGAAAGGCTCTCCCTATACTTCTACTGGCCTAAAATGGGTTCAGAAGTTGAGAAATTCTGTAGGAGCTGTCACACTTGCCAAACCTTTGGCAAGAGTGGAGCCACGAATGTGGCACCTTGTGCCTCTCCCAGTGGTGTGAGTTCCTTTTGAGCGGGTGGGCATAAACATTGTTTTCCCCTTGAGCCTCCCACATCTTCAGGGAACATGTTTATCCTGGTTGTAGTAGACCATGATACTAGGTACCCTGAAGCAATACCTATGAGGACTGTTATGGCTCAGGCTGTGGCTAAGGCTCTACTTGGTATTTTTACCAGAGTAGGGTTTCCTAAGGAAGTGATATGCGACAGGGATCCAGCATTATGAGCCACTACATGCAAGCCATGTGGGAAAACTGTGGTGTCACTTAAAAGTTCTCTACAGTTTACCCTCCACAGAAAAATTGACTGGTAGAGAGGTTTAATCGTACTATGAAGAGCATGATAGGTACTTTAGAGGAACCCCTTAAAAGAAAGTGGGACCTTCTACTGCCATGCCTTCTCTTTGTCTATAGAGAAGTCCCTCAGGAGGGAGTTGGTTACAGTCCCTTTGAACTTCTCTATGGCCATCCAGTCAGAGTTCCGTCGGCCCTGAATAAGGAGGGGTTGGAGACTGCTCCTTCCCCCAAGCCAGTCAGAGTGGCTGACTATGTGATAGGTCTCTGGAGGAGAATGTCACACATGATGGCAGAAGCTAGTGATAACTTAAAAAGCAAGTCAGGCTCTGGTCAAACATTGCCATGAACAGTAGGACAGCATGGTTGAGTTTACTCAAGACCAGCTTGTATTAGTTATGGTGCCAACAAGGCAGAGGGCCTTGCAGGACAAATCAATAGGACCCTTAAAGGTTGTGGGCAAACTTGGAGAGGTGAACTATTTGGTGGACTTAGGCAGACCTAAGGAGGCTCCCAGAGTATTTCACACCAACCGTTGGAAGGCATATGTCTCGAGACCAGATGTGGGAGCTTTGCTTCTAGCTTCAGATCGAAGAGGAGGAGGAGAGTGAACCTCTACCTGACCTCCTCAGAGGCCAACCTTTGGATGAGAACATAGAAGGAGTCAATCTCTCTTCTAATCTGACATCTGAAAAACAAGAGGAGTGCAAGGTTCTGTTAAATCAGTTTGCCTCCCTTGGCTTGGCTGCCAAGACTGGGAAGCTGGCGCCCCCAGCAGATTGGAGCTTCAATCTAGGGATCGCAAGACCTTGGGATTGTGCAGATCTGAGAGATTCTTTGGGCGACTGAGAGCCAATTGAGGTTCTTCCTGTTTTCTGAGATTTGAGCAGAGCGGGGGATATTGAGGGCCGCTCTGATGGCAATATTTTGGGTATTCTTAAGTTTATTGAGATTACCCTGGTTTGTGCCTTGGTACAGAACATTGTAGTAGTCCATAACCAAGGTCCTGGCCAAGGTGATGCAGTTCTGAGTGGTAAGGAATGGGCGAGAGGCTGAGATCAATTTGCAGGTGTAAGCAGATGCGGTGGCTACTGCGTTAGTTTGCCTAGTGAGAGTCAGGGAGGAGTCCAGATAAATACCCAGAGTTTTAGTATCTTTGGATACTTTCATTAGGTTACCGTCAATGTTAAAGGAACCGAACAACGAGCTCAGTTTGTTGAGTCTCTGTTGCGTACCTAAGATGAGAAGCTCAGTCTTGTCATCGTTGAGGCACAACTCATGTTGGGCCATCCAAGCTTGGATGACAAGGTAGATGTCATTGAGGGCTTTGGAATCGGTAATGTAGTCACCAGTGATGGGTATGAGTATCTGGGTGTCATCGGCGTAATTCATGTAGGTGATGCCTATATAGTCAAGCACATCAAATAGTTGTTTGGTGAAGACATTGAAGAGAGTTGGGGAGACACAAGACCCTTGCAGGACTCCACATGGGACAAGTGGGTGGCGGACGTCAGATGCCGACATAGTATTTGGTGATTGACCAAATCGAAGGCCGCAGATAGGTCCAATAGAAGTAGAAGGGCTAATTTGCTGTTGTCTTTAATGTCCTCAATTTGGGTTTTGAGGTCTAAAAGAGCCGTTTCAGTCCCGTGCTTAGGTCTGAAGCCCGATTGTCTTGAGCCGAGGAGGTTGTTAGTTTCCAAATAGTTCTGAATCTGCAGGTATGCTGCTCTCTCAAGTATATTGAATAGGAACGGTACGGTAGTGATGGGTTGGTGTTTCAGGGTCTAGAGTCCTTTTTTTTAGGAGAGGGATAACCCATGCATCCTTTAAATTATTGGGTACCGTTCCGGTTAAGAATGAGGAGTTGATGAAGGTGGTTATAAACGGAGCGAGGTCATTTGCCGCTTCCTTAATAATAGGTGCTGGGCAGGAGTCACCTTGGCAGTTGGATGGTTTTAAGTTGCGAATGATGTTTTCGACCTCAAGGATGGTGAGTGGGGTGAAGCTAAAAGGGGTGTGAGAAAAGGAGGTTGTGGGCGGTTTGGTGGGGTGGTTGGTGAGTAAGGTGGTTTGTTTGGCATTAAGTTTTGCTTGCAGGATGGTGATTTTGTTGAGGAGAGCGTTTTGGATGTTATTGCACCAATTGCTGTCTTTAATGCAAGTATCAGGAGCAGGGGAGGGGGATTCCAAATTCTTTAAGAATTTTAAATAGCTCCTTAGTGTTGGATTCCGCTTGGGAGGTACGTAGATTGTAAGTCTCCTTTTTGGCTTGTAGGATTGCAGCCTTGTAGTTGTGGGTGGTGATAATGAGGCGATCTTTGTTCGAGTCACATGGGTGGCTCTTCCAAAGTGATTCAGCTTTATGTTTTTCTTCACGTAAGGTTCGTAACTGCGGGATGAACCAGGAGTTCAGGTGTGCTTGTTGTTTAGCTTTCCGTAATTTCAGCAGTGCTATATTGTCAATGGCTTTAAGCAGTGTTTGACTGAAGATATCTACTAGGACTGTGGGGTCATTGCAGTGGGACCCGCAATCGTTCAAAATGGGAAGGATGAGTGGGAGTAATTTATCCCTGGTAATGTTTTTTTATTCCTTGTGGGGACAGCAGGAGCTATCGTAGGAATGGTGTGCGGGTTGGTCGCTGGTATGTGGAAGATGATGGTGTGATGGTCAGACCAGGCACAGGCATAATTGCCACTTATGGTGGTGTTACAATTAAGATCGGTGATCCAGTCGAGCGTTCTGCCCTTATTATGGGTAGGTTTGTCTATGCGTTGCTGGAAGCCTAAGTTAGCTAGTGTAGTGGCGACCTCAGATGCCAGGTGGTCCTTAGTGTCAGATAGGCCAAGGTTAAGGTCACCTAGAAGCAGTACCTGAGAGTTGGGTTTGGTATTGACGGTCAGAATGGCCGTGATCCCATCTATGAAAGAGCCAAGAGGTCCTGGCGGTCTATAGATGAGGTGGAGAGTAGCAGTGTTGGTAGGGGAAAGGGTGAGTTTCACGGAGAGGGATTCTGCCGAGCTAAGGTCTGTATTAGGGATAGTTCTAAGTGTAATGTCATTTCTGTATGAAAGTCAGTCAGCTCTAATAATCGGGTATCCATTGGAGATGGCGAGGGCAAGAAGTGGGCCAGAGGCTGCGTGTAACCAAGTTTCAGTGATGGCCACAAAATCAAGGTTTTGAGCAGTGATGAGGTCAGAGATATACAGCGCGTGGGCTGTGATAGATCTGGCATTGATGAGGGCGCCCTTGAGTTCTTTGGTGGAGATGGTGCTATGAGAGGGTGGTGTCTTCTGTGTAGTGGGGAGGGTAGTAGTAGTGTGAAAATGCTGAGTGCCAGGGGCAGGAGGGGCACGAGGTAGTCTCGATCCAAGATGGAGATTCCTATTTTTGAGCGTGCAAGGTTGATTAGGTGTAGGTTTGGTGGCGAGGTGTTGGAGCCATAAGGCGGGGTTATTGAGATATGGGTCGCTGATGATCATTGTGGGATAGTGTGAGGTGGTGTGATGGGGATTGATCTTAGCAATGCTTGAAGTAAGGGAACAGAAGGATGTGGTGATGGTGAGTCCTAATATGATAGCGCAGATAAGGTAGCTGACAATTGGCAGTGGCCGCTTGTCGTGATCACGGTGTCCAAAAAACGTCTGTGGGAAGAGGTGTGAGTGCACTGAAGGGTACGTGATGAGGATCCGCTCTGGGCAGAAGTGGAGTTGGCCAGGCGTTGTGGCTTACAAGGTGAGTACATGTGCAGAAATACAATGAATGACTCAACGGCAATGGTTCAGCGACTAGGCCGACTAGGTATGTACATGTGCAAAAATGCAATCAATGACTCAAAGGCAATGGTTCAGCGACTAGGTATGTACATGTGCAAAAATGCAATCAATGACTCAAAGGCAATGGTTCAGCGACTAGGCTGACTAGGTAAGTACATGTGCAAGAATGCAATCAATGACTCAAGGCAATGGTTCAGCGACTAGGCCGACTAGGTAAGTACATGTGCAAAAATGCAATAAATGACTTAAAGGCAATGGTTCAGCTAGACTGACTAGGTGGGTGCAGCAAGTTGCGAGTAGACAGATAAACATAGCGGCTATGCGGGTAGTAAGCATATAATGCGCAGTGCGTCATGCATAGGAACAAGTTGAGAGAGAAAGGCCAATTGGAGGAAACGTTGCAGAGTGGAATGTTTTGTTAGCCGGTACGGGGGACAAGGACATCAGGCATGGAGACATCCCCCATGCTAGGCTCAACTGGATTGGGGAAGCGAAGAGTCTTACCACGTTTGTTGTAACTCGAGTATGGTTCGTACGTGTTCTAAGGACAGGTGCAAGAGCGCAGCTGGGAATGTGAGTATTGAAGAGGAGGTGCTGCGGAGCAGTATCCAGTGCCGTAGTGGACCGGTGCGAACAGGGGCAGTCAGGAAGGTGCTTTGGTGTTGGTGTACCATAGACGAGGTGGGCCGGCTTCCGCCTCCGGCTTGCCTCCGGGCTTATGGGCATGCGTGTGATCAGGTTGCCTAGCAACCAAAGTAAACAAAATGCGTGCTTAGGATGCAGCAGCCATTTTAGGAGCACAGAATGTTGGGGCTTCAGCGGCGGTCGCTCGTGGGTCTGTGGGGCAACTGCCCTGGGGAAGAAGCCATGAGGCAGTGCAGCAATAATGTAGAGCCACCATGTAATAATGCAGTAGGCTTACTTTTGATGGTAGTCGTTGATCATGGTGTGGCGAGGCAGCTTCATCGTGTTACGCGCCTTGGTGAAATACAGCCTTCAGCTGTGAAGGGGTGTGCAGGCACAGCTGCTGGTGCGGAGAGGCTCCAGCCCAGCTGGTGATTAGGAGAAGGCTGAGGGGCAGACAGGAAGGTGCCTTGGAGTTGGTGTGCCTTAGAGGAAGTGGGCCGGCTTCCGCCTCCGGCTTGCCTCCGGGCCTATGGGCATGCGTGTGATCAGGTTGCCTAGCAACCAAAGTAAACAAAAGGCATGCTTAGGTTGCAGCGGCCCTTTTAGGAGCACAGAATGTTGCGGCTTCGGCAGCAGTCACTCGTGGGTCTGTGGGGCAACTTCCCTGGGGAAGAAGCCACGAGGCAGTGCAGCAATAATGTAGAGCCACCATGTAATAATGCAGGAGGCTTACTTTTGATGGTAGTCGTTGGTCATGGTGTGGCGAGGCAACTTCGTCGTGTTACGTGCCTTGGTGAAATACAGCCTTCAGCTGTGAAGGGGTGTGCAGGCACGGCTGCTGGTGCGGAGGGGCTCCAGCCTAGCTGGAGGTTAGGAGTAGGCTGAGGGGCAGACAGGAAGGTGCCTTGGAGTTGGTGTGCCTTAGAGGAGGTGGGCCGGCTTCTGCCTCTGGCTTGCCTCCGGGCTTTTGGGCATGCGTGTGATCAGGTTGCCTAGTGACCAAAGTAAAGAAAAGGCGCACTTAGGATGCGGTGGCCATTTTAGGAGCACAGAATGTTGCGGCTTCGGCGGCGGTCGCTCGTGGGTCTGTGGGGCAACTGCCCTGGGGAACAAGCCACAAGGCAGTGCAGCAATAATGTAGAGCCACCATGTAATAATGCAGGAGGCTTACTTTTGATGGTAGTCATTGATCATGGTGCGGCGAGGCAGCTTTGTCGTGTTACGCGCCTTGGTGAAATGCAGCCTTCAGCTGTGAAGGGGTGCGCAGGCACGGCTGCTGGTGCAGAGGGGCTCCAGCCCAGCTGGTGGTTAGGAGTAGGCTGAAGGGCAGACAGGAAGGTGCCTTGGAGTTGGTATGCCTTAGAGGAGGTGGGCCGTCTTCCGCCTCCGGCTTGCCTCCGGGCCTATGGGCATGCATTTGATCAGGTTGCCTAGCAACCAAAGTAAATAAAAGGCGCGCTTAGGATGGGGCGGCCATTTTAGGAGCACAAAATGTTGTGTTGTGGCTTTGTCGGCGTGTGGGTTATTGGGCGAGGTCACCAGTAGAGTTGGGGGCCAGCTCACCTTATTTGGAGGAACCTTATTTGTATTTTTGTATTTCATTTTGTATTTTATTTGTGTTTTATATAGCGCCCTGAGCCAGGGTGCTGTACAGAGAGCAAGGAAGGGTACAATAAAATGAGTAAACAAAAATTCAGAAAAACAATCAATCAAGGATGTTGCAGCAAGTGAGACTTCAGCGACTTACAAAATCAGGAATAAAGAGAGATAGAAACAAGAGAGTAAGGAAACACATTCCTGTGAAAAGGGGCTAAAAGCGTGAAAGTATGAAAGCGTTATTGAGCAAAAGGGGCACGAGGTTCCATCAGTGGAAACTGGGAAGAAGAGCTGTGTATAGGAGGATATCAGAGCAGAGAGCTAGTTGGGAGCCAGACCATGGAGGGATTTAAAGACAAGGCAGAGAAAGTTAAATTTAATTTGAGTATGAAAGGATAACCAGCCAAGAGTGGTAAGAGAATAGGAGATGGCATCTCGGAAGAAAGGAGACAGAGAAGACAGATAGAATAATTGAATATCGATTTGAGAGGGGCAAGACAGAAATTAAGAAGTCCAAAAATGGCAGAAGAACAATGAAAGAGCAGGGAAGGAGTTTAGAAGCTTGAAAGGTGAGAAATGGCTGTGCTTTACGACAATTGTGAAGGTGAAAGCGACAGGTCAGAAAAGTTAGAGAAATGTGATGAGAGAAGGAAAGACTGGAGACAAAGTAGAGGCCACGATTTCAGGCCCTGGGTGAGATTGGAAGCTGGGATGGAGGAAAAGAGATAATGGACTAGTGGGGGGGTTACTAGCGGGAAAAAGAGGATTTCAGTTTTCTCAGCATTAAGTGTAAGATGGTCGGAGGACATCCAAGATTTGATAGCCAGTAGACAGGGCGAAAGCGTGTGGTGAACTTCATAAGAAAAGGTAGAGAAAGACAGAAAGGTTTGAGTGTCATCAGCATAAAAAAGTGGTGTGATAAACCAATAAAGAAATAACAGCAGCAAGAGGGGAAGTGTAAAGAGAGAACCAAAAAGGCCCCAAGACGGACCCTTGGGGAACACCATGGGCAAGTAGTAAAGATTTAGGTGACTTGCCAGACCAAGAAACAGAAAAGGTGCTTTGATTGAAAGCAGTTAAGGACAGAACCTGTGAGAAAAAAGGAAGAGAGTGACACCAGTAGGAGAGAGTGGTAGACAGTGTCGAATGCAGCAAATACATCCAAAAGCATGAGAAAAGATGAGTGTTAGGAATAATGTCCAAAACAGAGAGAAAATCAGTTTCCTTGGAGTGGCGAGGGTAAAGGCCAGCTTGGAATTGTGGAAAAATAGAAGAGTTGGAGACAAAAGTTCCAGTAGTTTCGAAAGATAGGGTAATAAGGAAATAGAGACGAAAATGTGAGACAATCAGTGGATCAGCGGTGGGTTTCTTTAACATTGGGATAATGGAAGCGTGTTTGAAGGAGGTGGGAAAAGTATAAGTAGGGAGACAAACGTTGAGGAAGAGGTAATGTAAGACACCAATAATGGTGAAACCTCACGAATAAGTGTTGGAGGAATTGGGTCACTAGTATAGGCAGTCGATGGGCTTTAAATAATGGAAGAGAAAGATTTGTGGTGGAGATAGGTTGCAAGCAAGAACTAGCAGTGAGTGGAGCAGAGGTAGAGGGAGTCATAACTTCAGATGAAATAGAAGCTTCAATGCCATTACACAAGAGAGAGGTTACCTTAGAAGAGAAAAATTGGGCAAAGTCAGCAGCGGGCAGAGTAGAATTAGCAGAGTAGTTGGGAGTAGGGGAAGACAGAAGCCAATAGAGAATTTGAAAAACATGCATAGGGTGGGCAGATTGAGTGTTTAAATGATCAGAGAAGTAGAGACGTTTAGTAGAGTATAGACACTCATCACAGAGAGCTTGGTAAGAGAAATATGATGGGTGATTAGCCGTCGATTTGGTCTTTAGCCAACATCTTCCATGTCGACAGAGGAAACAGTGTATAGAGCAAAGATGAGGGGAGAGCCAAAGTTGGAAAGGTTCGCGAGTAGGACGGAAGAAAAAGCAGAGGAAGGCACAGGAGGAACGATGCAACTGAAGGCTGTCGAATCAGACATGGGAAGTCCAGGAAATAGGCAGTCAATTCAGCCTGCCAGAACTGCTCAGAGCCATCACCCCTGAACAGTGGGGTGACCCTGGTAGCCTGGATGAGGAGGAAGAGATGTTGTTTCTTCGAATAGGGGAAAACAAAACACACAAGACCAAGACCGATGAGTAAGAACACCAGAGACTATGAATGCCTTGCAGGGCATGATGGCAAAGAGATAATACTATCCAGCGGTACCCACAACAAATTTACAGATGCTTGGCACTGGAGAGGACCTGTCCGCCTCCTTTAATAACTTCAAGAGGTTAGCTGAGACAGTAGGATGGCACAGTGATTTCTGGCCCAAATATATTGCCCTGTTCTTGACAGGAGAGGCCCAACAAGCGTTCCAAGCCATAGACCCAGAAGGGAGGACCCCTAGCGTTCCTTCAACATCTACAAATACAGCAAAGCGAAAACCCTCAATAATTTTCGTATTGGGTGAGAGATCTCAATAATAGCTGGTGGACAAAATCTATGAGGTGAGTTGAAAGACTTACTTGTACTGGAACAATTTATAGATTTGGTACCCCTTTATCTGCCAATTAAATAGCAAATCCGCAAACTTGCTCTGGAGGAAGCCATACAGAGGGCAAATTCACATCAAATGGCTATGTATGCCTGGCAACCCACTGGACCCTAAAAAAGACCATCAGATTCTTGAGCCTCCGCAGGAGAAGATAGTCCTTCTTTAAGACAGCCATGTGCTACAATCACTAGGCCCCTCAAAGGCCAAGACAAGACCACCAACTGCTGTCACTCTATTGAAATTCAGAGCTCTCGTTGGACCTGAACCTCACAGTGTTATGCCTGTGGGAAACCAGGACACTTGCCAATTTCTGCCCAGAGAAGCCAAAGGAGGAACAGTTGGACATTCATCTCCTCCAGGATGGGAACCATTTTGCACAAAAGGGAGACGATCCAGTACAGTCGTCTGATTTAGAAACAGGGCCTTAGTAGCTCACTGACTTATTTCTAGAAGAGGAAATGGGACAGGAACTGGAGCCTAGGTGTTACACCCGGTCTCTGCATTCCCCTGAGACTCTGCGCTCTTCACAGTATAGGTATACCACGGGTGAACAAGGTCCCTACCTTTACTGGCGCCTGGCTGCCCCTGTTTGGTTTCGCTGGAGGTTGCCTAGGAGACTTGTCCGTATTAAGAGAACCGCAGTGCAAGAGTGGAATGGTAGTCACGTGGCTAGTCAGCTGATCTCACCCGCGACGCAGGTACACAGACTCTGCCTGTCGGCATTAGCTCCAAAGGAAGCTAATCCACCAAAGCACTGATTCTAATTACAGCGTTACTCGGAACACAGTACAAATGATCTCAGACCTCGGATTTTCCATTACGACCTTCCTTTGCCTTCTCCCTTGGTACCTTTCAGATCGATCGTTGATGAACCGGACTGCTTACTGACTCCATTGTTTAACATTATTTGTGCCTCTCATCAAGTTGTTTTGTTTGCGGGTCTCTTGTTACACGGCTTCAAGCAACTCTACTTCCTGAGCAGTTCACTGTGGATACCAGGCATCTCGCCACTCTATTCCGCATTACCATTCGATTCCATCACTTGTTACCGTTCCCGGATATCCAGCTACAGGGAGCGCTCCAGGCCTGGTAAGACACGTAGTGGTGCTAATGTTAACAACGAAACTGGTGTGCTCTCCTAATCATAAAACACTATCCCGTATCATCTCTGTTCAAGGAGAACATCTGACATTGGGTATCAGGACTTCCAGCACACAATGTGGCTGTCATTGATTAATATTACTTTATCAGGGACCACTGAAGTGAACCATACTGTTAGATGTGAGGGTCCAGTTTAAGATGGCACATCAGTGAAAATAATGCTTTAACTGAATGTTATGAATTAGGAGCCTTGTTATTAAATTATTTAAGTACTCTCTAATGTACCAAAACAGTAAATAAAGTTATTGTACCATTGAAACAAATATGTATCTTAAAAACAGCAATCAAAAACATAATTCCCAACGTATACAGTTGCACTAACTTCCAAAAAATGGAGATGCTATAACATTTATTTTACCATGAAGAACTCATCACAGAGCAGATGTTTGTCACTGGGGCGCCTCTAATATCTATCTTCAAATGTAGTGGCATTGAGCTAAACATCTTGCTAGCAAGACATAAATAACATCTGAGTGAGTATCTCAATTGCCATGTGTAATGTGGCATGTATAAGGTAGGCACAAATCTATCCAGCCCGCCTATGTTGCCCTCTTGGAACAGACTCGAGCATCTTTCAGCTCAAATTAACAATAAGCATTAAACATGCTAATACGTATGGCTAATTTATAGGTGTGTGCACATGTTCCCGATGTCATTTTCTCAATGGCAGAAAGTGAGGAACACTTTCATGAGTGCATTTGTCCAGACAGCCGAACGTGACCATAAGCCAACGATGTAGTGTCAGGATGGTGCAGTGTCATTGTTATAGGGAAAAGTGTGGGTGAAAGGTAGAGCCGAAGACACTTTTCTATTTCCAGTACCAGGAAGAATAGAGTGGGGAGAGGTGCAGGCGATGATGCAATAATATGTGCAGGAGCCCGGTAAATGAAAGCACAATACACATTACACAAGAATGGGGGCCCCTCCCACCTCAGAGTGGAGAAAAAGTGAGTACAGAGGGAGCAGAATATGGAACTGGCTGTATGTTGCAGGATAAAGTCATGCTGTGAAAGAACACCTAGGTAAAATGAATGGAGAATCTGGAAAGTCTGGAAGGGGCACAACCAGGCTACCCAGTAGGAAAAACCAGTATCACCATATACAACCCTATTGTATTCATCGAAATGCCTTGACTTCTTCTGCTGAGGGGCTCAAACCATTCACCAGCTATTGCCATTAAATGTCCAGCAAGTACCTTCATTAGCAAGGTATTCACATGGTGTGACCTTGGGAGCACATCACATGTTAGGCATTACTATCATATACTAAAGCCTCAAAAGCCCCCGTGTGCATGCCCTCCATTTCAAAGTTGTGTTATCTAAAACCAAAGCATCTCTGAAATGTCTAGGTATTGCCATCAAAACCCCAGGCACTTCACTTGAACCTTTAGTATCCCCATGTACTCAGATAATTGAGTACATACATGCACAGTTAGCATACATGTGCTGGATTCCACGATGTCCGGGTAACAACAAAGGATAGTTTTTATGAAATCCAATAGAACAGAAATATCAAATTCCATTATGCTTCAGACAAGGTAAAGGCTGGTCTCTATGCACTTCTCAATGATGAGCGCACCTGTAGGGAAATATATGGCAAAGAAAAGAATGCAAAGAAAGAAAAGTGACAGTTTAAAAATAAACATGTGAGCTGTAGCCTGTGCAGAGCATCTGAAAAATCACATGTGGGAAGGAATGAACAATAAGTAAATATCTACGAAGTAACTGATAAAGCCAGAAAGTATCCATCAACTTTTGTGAAAATGTAAAACCCTCCCAATCTGGGTTGAAAAGCACAACCTTTCATAGGAGAGGCAAACCCTAATTTGGGCCTTTCATATTGTATACTTTCCTTTATAGGACTGAAAACCAGCTTCATATCAAGAAATACACTGAGATAGAAAAATAAGTTGGGAAGGATGTGGATAGCAAAGGAAATGTTATAATGATCTTCTATTTAAAATGTAAAAGCCACATAGAGCAAACATGTGACTATAAAGGCTGCAATTGTAAAAAAAACAACCTGAATAAAACCATGGATGCATTTCCAAATGTTATTCCTTCCATCCCTCAACAAGCTATAGGACATGAGTTGGCTTGCTTTCCCATGAGAAAGTGTGAACAATGGACCGAGAAGCTCAATATAACACCCTATGAATTTGCTTGGATCCTGGTTCACAGAGGCATGCCTAGATTAAAAAAAAGGCTGCCCTTTTACAATTTCCATCTGTTTCTGATCGTAGGCAACCCCCCCCTCACCCTTTAAAAATCCAATTTGTTTGCTCTGGGAAGGGACGAGCAGCAGTCCCACTTAAATAATCTGATCTTTCAATCAGCCAACCCTTTCCACAAGAAAGCCCATCACATCATTTTGGACTGGATGTCTCACATAAGTGGCCGTCAGATCCTGGAATCATTCAAAGGAAGAGGGACTGATGTCATGAATGACACTGCCAGAGTAACTTCAAAGAACTGTTGTGATAAAAAAACAAAACTCTCTTTATCATACATCAGCAAGGAACCGGAATGCCCTTTCATATTATGATTCATCATATTATATTAAATGATGAACTATGCAAAATCTACATATGGAATCATATGTTCGCTCGTAACTTCTATTCGAAAGGTCATAGAGAGTTATTTTTAAATGTTCAGGGTGAAAAGCTTTGTCAGCTGAATGTAAAATTATTTATTTCAATTATCTTCATTATGTAAATTAGGTGAATGTGTTACTTTGAGATGGAAAAATAATCTTTGTATGAAAGTATGGTTTCCAGTAATATTACCCCCACAGAAATGGTCACCAGACATATAGATGCCGGGAAAAGGCTATGGAGACATTATGTATGTATTTTTGAGAGGAGCGGGGCTGTCCCTCGCTCGCACTGGGGAAAAGGAAAAAACACATTTTAAAAATAGTGGTTGTGGGGGTAAGAGGGGTGCCCCCATGGTTCACAGTGATAATGCCACTGCAAACCACAGCCTTTTGCATTGACTTTTTTGACACACAGCCTTTTTGCAGGAACATTATCACATGGAACCGAAAGTATAAGTAAGTAAAACGCCAACATTTGTATCTCACCATAAGATGAACATCACATCAGTTGAGCCAGAGAAATCAGATGAACTGATTAGTAAAGTGATTACAAGTGAGCAATGTGATGTTTTAGAAGGTTACAATTGTTTAAAGAAGAAATCTCAAAGATGACATTTGCTTCAAATGGGAGGGAAGCTGGGTTTGTAAGTTATTCCCATCAGACTACCCTCCTCATTAATATTCACAATGAGTATGAAGGAGGCGGTTTACTGTTATGTCACTTTTGGGTCATGGTACAATCACATGCATTGGCCAATTTGATTAGAGAAACATTACACCTTTAAGGGGAGTGGTCTTTGCTCTATAAAAGTTCAAACCCATGGATTATGGTTACTCACACACTAACTCACTTGCTCGCTGACTGTCTGGCTGATGGAGAGGATGAATGAGAGAAAGGAGGACAGGCAACAGCAGAAAGGAGAATGGAATAGCTTGCTCTCATTTGGACCCATTTTGGATTATTGGCAGAGCACTGTAATGCTTACCGGCAGGCTAAATCCCCAGGCCTTCTTCGGTGGAAAAGACAGCAGGCAAGCAGTATTACAAAAAGATGCAGATGAGGCAGTGGAAGGAAGCTGACCCCATATTGCTGATGGATGCCCATCTATTCCTAGAGGTGAAGGGGAATATTTAACCTATATTTAGGAGGGCAGCCAACTGTCTTTGAAACAGCCAAAAGAGATACCTGTGTAAGTATAATGCAAAGGGGAAATATGATTTTGAAGGTGAATATACCTTAAAGGTTAATAGTTTAAACCCTGGCCCCTGTCATTTGTAAATATGGAGGACTGGGGATATATACATTGACTGCACATCCTTAAAATCTAGGAAACATCTCAGAAGTGTAGCCTTTCTAGAAGTATATATTTATGAAAATAGATCCTATGGTGTTTATACTAGGTGATCCCCTGACTCCTTTTCTGTGTAATGCACACATACAGAAGACACATTTTGTGAGCCGAAAGGATATCCCACTGTATGCATACCTAGAAGAGTAATGTAATTGAAGTGTTACTGGTGTTAATGCACTAAAGAATACGTGGAAAAGGTTATTAACTGTTACCCATGTCCCTGCCTAATAAATTCTTCTCAAAGATTCCTCAATCGGAATGCTGGCAGCCAGGGACTGGCAGATTTACCAGACTGGTCAAAGATATGAAGCTGGCAGGGAGAACTCCTAAGGCACGTTTGCAGTACTGGCCTAGAATAAAGGAAGGCAGATCCATCCTGTTTCCTCATTTCTCGTTCTACTCTCCAGCTCAGAGTCGCTGCCAGGCTTCTGCCAGCTCCCAGCAGATATTCCCTGTTTCTATTGCCCCCTGCCCGCTCTCCCAGGGATGTTTACCTTTACACTCTGCATTTAGGAAGTTCCTTTCTGTATCCCTATTTCTAAGTTACTAGCAGGAATCCTTACTCTTGGGATATGTTGTTTGCGCAAGTAAACAGACCGCATTTTGAAGGCCACCTTATGTGTAATAGCATGTTTCGTACAGGTGTTCTTGAACGATCTGGGCTACACTGAAGAAATACAAGGCTCAGTGTTGGGCCCCTCTTGCTATGGCCATGGAGGATAGCAGAGGCCAGCAAAGATCGATGCGCTCCTCTCCCAAACTGGCTGAACATTAATCTGATGAGTTTTATTCTGGTTGAAGTTTATATTCATAACCTTTGATATGTATCTTCAAAGGTTTGGCACCAAGGCTTCAAACACGACCATGATAAGCCAATGAATATCTGAGTAGGGATGGAACCGGTGCCACACCGGGGAGCTGGTTATGAAGCTTCTCCCCAGGAAGGCAGGGGTCCTTAATCATAAAAGAAAAAAAAAACAAACAAACAGATAAGCAGCAAACTGCACCAGACCGCATTGGACACGCAAAATGCTCTGTTTTTATTGTTCGCCGCACTTCTGTTGTGCCACATGTGCAATACACAGATGTTGTACAATCATTAGTAGCATGATTGAGGAAAATGTAAACATGCCGGCGCTTATGGGCTGATTCTCAAGTTACCAAAGCAACTCTCACTCCGGTTTTATTTATGGAAAGAGAGAGGAAGAAAGGAGTAAGTAAGCTTTACCCCAGGTATTCCTTAGGGCCTCTGCTCGAGGTCAGTGGCTATGTGAAAAATGAAGGTTATCCAGGCACTACAGAGGGTGCACAATTTCAGTGAAGAAAGTGCACCTTTGCTAGTATGAAACTATTAGGAATAGCTCTAACTGTATAGCCAATGCACAAATCATGTCTTATGCCAGGAAATACTGCTTCATTGTGAATCACCCACCGTCCCTTGAGCTTGACTCTTTTCCCTCTTCTGCATCGCATGCTCTTGGACACATTGTTCACTATTCCTATGTAAAATATGCTAACAGAGTGTGACCAGATCTTTCCCACATGGACCAGTACACTGTTCCTTTGTAAATCGGACTGAAGAGTTGTTGTAATTAGCCTCTGTCCTCCTGCCTTGTCTGCAACCCCCTCGAAGCACAAGAAAGTAATTAACCTGTATGCATCCGGGTTTCCTCTTTGTTTAAATTCCTCAAACAAATGTTTTTCAAGAAATGTGCCTGCAGACCTATAGTATGATCCTTGATCTCTGCAGGATGAATATGGATTAATATGATACAGATAGTAGGTCTAGAACTATGGTGAAGATATGTCTCATTATCAACAAAAAAGGACACTTTTCAAAGCACTGTATATCTTTTTTGCAAGAAAATAACGAAAGTTTAAAAAGATAAAGGTGTATAAAGGGTAGGAAACGAAAACAAATACATGCATGAATAAATACATGTTAACTAAAAAAACGTTACTTTTGCAACAATAAAAAGACTGCCAGCACTGTTACTACTGAAATATTGAAAATGAACTATTACTATAGCCCTCGCTCACGACAACAATCCAGCCCCCGCCCTCTCAGAATGCTCTTTCATTCTCAGCCATGTACCTGGAAGAGGCATTGCTGTCCTGAATCCGAATATTCACAGCATGCTACTATCCAGCTCTTGTAATGCTGAAAGTGGAAAGATATATCAAAATGTTAATGCATTCGCCGCATGAAATATATGAGTGCAGGGCTGACAATCCCAGTTACTTGTGCGAGAAAAAAAAAACATCCAGTCCATTTCCCCTAACCCCCCCCCCCCCGAGGGATTATGGGACTTGTATTTTTGTGTGTTCCATGCTAAATATATTACTACAAATCCCAAAATTCCAAGGAAAACCCGTGTCTGGATGGCTTTCTCAATCAGGGAACTGGGAAGTGTGAGATCTCTGTGATTATCCTGCCTGACACAAATTCCATTCCATGTGCGTCTGACTCATCCGTACAACTTTCAATGTTGATCAAATGAATGGCATTGATGAATAACATATTTGCATGACAACCTTAAGCACGTGATCAAATCAAGATTGGGATGGTGTGTATTGAAATTGGTAAGCCATTAAGTGCCAAGGTCCGCAATATTTACAAAGTATTGCCAGGATACTTAGCTACTGACAGCATACCAGGAATTGAAATCCAGTTAGCAAGCACGTACATATTTTCCAAGTATTGCCAGGATACTTAGCTACTGACAGCATACCAGGAATTGAAATCCAGTTAGCAAGCACGTACATATTTTCCAAGTATTGCCAGGATACTTAGCTACTGACAGCATACCAGGAATTGAAATCCAGTTAGCAAGCACGTACATATTTTCCAAGTATTGCCAGGATACTTAGCTACTGACAGCATACCAGGAATTGAAATCCAGTTAGCAAGCACGTACATATTTTCCAAGTATTGCCACCATATACAGAAGTATGCCCACTATTTGGCAGGTTAAGCCATCATATGCCCGGGTATTCCAACGCATCAACACCGACGACGACGGACTGCGCTAGTGTCTCTGTGAGAGGGCTGCGAGCTAAGAGTTGGTCGGGAGGAGGGGGCATTTGGGGGAGAGGTGGGGGAGGGCTGGGGGAGGGGGTATAGCAGAGATACGGTAAAGCTAAGAACCGATGCATGATCCCTTTCAACCCACAGTCCTATTACTATTTGATGGAACAGGCCTTGACCTCCATTGGGGGCACTTAAGAAACAGTTATGTATTGTTGTCACACCTATTGTCAATGTGTTTAAAGTCATGGCATACAAATCACTGACACCAGCCACAGTGATGCACATTAATTCGTCCTAAAATGTGCTCCCAGCTCCTGCACCGGCATTAATTTACCCAGAGCTGATCTTGCATTCCAGCATAACACATCCGGTCTCGTTTTTACATCTCAGGTTAAAAATACCAACGATAAAGGAAACAAGAAACGTGTCATTGCTTTAAATGTGTTCTTACCTTGGTGGGATTAAACAAGGTTACCAAGGCAATACTTTACTTCATCATGGCACGCTTTACCTGAAATGACAGAAACGATATATGAAACTGCCTGTAATGTTCAATGTTTTGCATGCAACCAAGCACTTATATTAAAAGAAGATGTGTGTGTACGTTATAGAATGATGCTGACATCGCCTAGAAGGTGCATACACAGTTAAATTACCTGCGATTGCAATTAACAGTCTGCCAACTAGCATCATGTGTTTAAATATGCTAGACCCTATTTTCATTTTTGAAGCTTGTATTTCTTCAGCATGAATGTTCAAAGAGCATATGCTTGTAAGACTGAAGCAGCAGTCCCCATACTACTTACTCATGGCATGGCTGCTTTAGTGTGTGTCTTTTATCTACTGATGTGAACTGTGTCTAACTACACACCAGAAACAATTGTTGTCATCAGATTTGAGACTGAATGACATAGTTACAAATCATACAAATCAGCTAGTACTTTAGAAATGTGGGGTTAGATGTATGTGCAGAGAACGGGTTCACCGCTGTGGTAATCAAGTTGCAAAATCAACCAAAACCCAAGTGTCGGAGAATGAACATCTGGCCAGGGTGTGAAAACTCTGGCGTTTTAAGTTTTGATTAAATAATAAAATGATGCAGATTATTCCAAATCTGAAAGGGAAATCTGCTAATCAGATTCCCCTGTCATAAACTCTATGCCAAAAGCACAGCGTGTACTTGTGCCTTGCTGCATCAGTATCCTAATTCGCAGCACCTGCTCTACCTGTTGGGTGTCCTGACCCACGTTTGAGCTATCATGCTGCAACATTTGGTGCTGTGGGCTTAGAAAATCCAAGATGGCCAAAAAGCCCACATGTACGCCAGAATAGGAAAACTGTGCAGTACTGGCATAGAAAACATCATGATGGCCAGAACTTCCCAGAAAATGCACAGGGGAATGCATGAAGAATAGGCTGCCACCCATTTTTGCCTATGTTGTGAGCACAGGAGGGCACTGCCTAAAACCACCATTGGGCTACCCACACAGTAGCCTGAAACCATTGGGAATGGCAATGCTTATTGCCAAAAGCAACCCAGAACTGTGGGGAATTCATTTTCTTAAATCCCAAAAATGGTTGCATTACCAGTACTCACCACTATCAGAAAGCCGGCGTTTTAAAACCACCAAACTTTTGTGTAAAACTGAATAAATGAAACAAAACCAGACCAAGGAAAGACTTGCTAAGAGGTGGATACAATGCAAAACTATACTCTGAAATGACTTGAAGGAAGTAATTATTTAATGTGTATGTAAAAATCGTAATAGACTTAAACTGGGGGACAAAAAGTGACATTTAGCTGAAACCTGGCTTAATGAAACTGAATTCTGCCTGACATCTACCCCCACTGGAGTTAAAACCTGCTCAGCCACTCTTCCCCTTGCCAAAAGGAGTTGTCACCTCTCTGATTAGATTAGGGGTGGAGCAGCTACAGGGAGTTGAACAAAGGCCTGTCCTGGGCCCAGGCAGATGGTTTATTGGGGGGATCGTAAATGGCTTCCTTTTGAACAAAGCCCTTCCTTGACTCAGGCAGAAGTTATATTGGGGGCGTCGTAAAAGTGGCTTCCTCTTGGCAGAATCGGGGAGGGGCAGCCCCTCTGAGGACAGGCTGACCTTAAAGAAAGTGGATAGACTGGTTTCTCCACCATGTGACCTGGGAAGACACACCCCTGTTGGCCAGAATATGATTTTCATGGTGCAGACTTGTCAAAATTATCTAAATGATACCATAATTCTTGTGATTTTTCTGCCCACATTTTAAGAGGTTTTAGGACCTGGTGGTATGATCTGGGGGGTTGCTAGCGGAAAATAGGGTTTCACTCCAAATGTCTGCATGTTAAAAATCTGACACTTGATCAATTAATGTCCACACTCCTTGCACACATGTGTGTAAATTGGGGTAAATGTCTGATATTGCAAAACCAGTTAAAAAGTGCAAAATGTTGCCATTTCTGAATGTAAGCCCCCAGGAAGAGCAGAGTTTGAACAGAGTATACCTCATGTGATATGTGATGGGTGCATGTAATTTTAAACAACTGTGTATCTGTGCAATATGTATTTGAATCAAATATAGATTTGTGGGCAAACTGACCAGGGGAGAATCCTCTGACCCATAAAACCTACAGCATCACTCTGACTCACATTTCCTTCCCCCAATCATGGGAGAGGGGAGAATTGGGCCAATGACAAGTAGAGAGGGGCAGGCTTAGCTAGGCCTAGGCACACACCCACTTTCAAAACACATAAAAAGAGACTGCTGGGACAGATAGAGATATTCAATTCCATTTGCTGCGGATCATGCTGACCGACGACTTCACATCCAGAGATCCTACGCTTAGACTTCCAAGCTAAACAGAGACTACAGAACTTTGAACCAAGAAGGCCCACTGCAAGCAAAAGTATTTGTCAGCAGGCCCAAAATCATTTGCAGACTATTCACAGCCGGGCTCAGCTGTTGATTCTGGCCTGAAACCCTGCGCCAGAAAGATCCAGAAGCCGTGCTGTACCCAGAGAAAGCAGAGCAGTATCCAGAACCAGAGGCCAGACATCCAGAGTGACCCAGACCGCTGTGAGCAGAACTAGAGAGCTGACCCAGACCACTTCGAAGTGCCGAGACCAGAACCGGAGTCCAGTCCAAAACCTGACCAGATCCGTGGCGAGGCCTATTTCAAAAATATATTGTGAGTACCTAGCAGAACTGTGCAGAACCAATCTCTTAGTTAAAATAATCTAATCCAAACTATTTTAATTTAACCAGAACTGCCTCCTAACTGTCACCTGTCATTTGTAAAGCTGCACCACTGTCATTTGTCAATTCTGCAGCTGCAAAGCTGTCACCTGTCATTTTGAGTTTACTTTAAATCCAAAAAACTACCTTTATTTAATCGTCTGTATCTCTGGAACCGTTTGGGCTAGGAACTTGGTTTAACTTTCCTCTGAAATTTTAGAATGTCAGCTTTTCAACAAGCTTAACCGACTTGCTTATACTTTTGCCGTAATCACGATTCACGCACACACGAATTTTGCCGCGATTTGCGATTTGGCCCGATTTCTTTACTTGTAAAAAGATAGCTGCTTTTGCCTGTGTTTCAAAACTCCTATCTGTTGTATAAGCTGCTGGGGGGGAATTGAACTAAATTCTATTTGATTGCATTCCTAAGAACTGAGTGCTCTCCTCTTCATCTCCTTACATTGCATAAAGGGGGGGGGAATTGTCCAAGAAAGTGATTACATTGTCTTTTGCTGAAATCCTATCAACTTATTTTCTGTACTGCATTTTCATTCCACATTGCATCTATTTGAAACCATAAAAGTATTGTTGCTATCTTATCCATCCTATACCCACTCATCATTGATTATAAAGAAGTGTGCTAGTGCCAGACTATCCATTATTGATTACTGCACAGATTAAGTGTGATATTCAATTATTAATTCATTATAATGTGTGATATATATATATATATATATATATATATACTGTTTAATTTATTTTCAAATAAACCTTTTAAACTTGCAAAACAGATCTACTTCTTGGCTCAGTGGGGTCAGGGGGATTCTAAGAGAGGGGTGCTATACAGGGGTTGTCATCCAGAATATGAACCTGGACATAAAGATATATCAATAAGGGTTTTTCATTCAGTATCCCAGGCTAGGCATTTACTTGGCTGTAGTGCTGGATTGAATCTTCTTATATACCAGTGGCACAGAGCATTTACAAAGGCCGCAGGTGCCCTATTGACATCTGCAGTCTCTGCAGAGCAGGGGCTGCACTTGAAATATGCACCCCTGCACCCAAAACTAAATGACCCTGAAGATGTGGTTGTGAGTGAAAAGACAGCCCATGAGTAACAATCGTGTTTTACATTTAAAAAGTTAACCCAAGTGACATATTTCAGAGAAAGACACTTACTGTTCACAAATAAACTGATATTCAAATGGAAAGGCCCATTTGTTGGATTTTCTACGTAACTGTAGCCTATGTGTGAATAATACCAAAAGTGACCTTATATCTGTCCAAACAGTATCTCAAGTAAGATTGTAGTTTAAACAACATGCCCAAATATTATGCTAAAATGTTACATGTATGCACATCTTGTCGATAGAAAGCTGTATTTTCTGAAGTATGGATGCAGCTGGTATTTTCCCCACTCAACTAAAAGGTTTGTGCCTTTGAAAATGTGAACTCAAGACTGGGCTGCGCCCCTCAGGAAATGCAGGCCTGGTTCAGTTAGAAATACAAAGAAATAACAGAAAATTAGATCTAAATTGTGGGAGTTGTAGTTAACACAGCTAGTAGAAATCACCTTTAAGGTCAGTTCTCCCCATTAACTGTGCGTTATTGGCCAACAAAAATGACCTTTTCAGGGCTAACTCGACCTCAAGAAAGACGCTTTGGAGCCACTAATGGATGATCAAATATTGTGTGTGAAATAGATTGCTGATAAGCAGATGGTTGTGTCAGGTCACAAGAAAATAAATTAAATTTAGGAATAAGTGGGGGATCATATGAAACTGATGGGCATATGTGAAGCACTGCCATTGATTAACATGTGACTCCTATTTCCTGAATAAAAAGAGAATTGTGTGTCCAGTGAGCTCACCGTTCATATTAAAGGGGATAAGATGCCCATTGGTACCATATAAACATTAATCCTGTGTGATGTATACAAGTTGAGTTATAAAGACAAGTATGTTTCGGGCCTTCTCATAATTCAGAAGGAATGGAAAGTTGGTGTGATAGGTTATGGAAGTTTGTTTTGAATCAAGAAGTGTCAGAGTTGTGACTATCTCGGCTCAGAAGTAAATCGATAAAAATGGTAGCTCCTGCTAGGAATGCTGTGCCGAGATATGATTAGTATTTTGGCCATAAAATATAGAACTTAAATATATATATATATATATATGTGCCTGCAGTTATCTGAAAAATTAGGGTAGCTGTCATGTTTTTAGATTTTTAGGAACACTACAAGTTAAATCCACTTGTCATTTCGGATTGATGAATTCTTCTTGAAACCTCAGCGTCCATCATCCACACCACCCAAGTCTTTGTGTTCAATCAACAGGCATTAACCGTATTGGTGGAGAGGGAGGGAGAGAGCTGTCCAATCCGTAGCATTGGAATTATGATAATAATGGACTGTCACCAGCCCTATAAGAGATCCGTTTTCACTCTGAGAAGGATCTTGTGGGATACATTGACCCACTCAGCAGAATTCCCATCCATGACCAAGCTGCACTTCAGCAGTTAACAGCAAAATGGCTGCACTGGCTCCTTTGAGCACCACTGTATCGCATCAAAACTGCATTTTGCAGCTACCAAAGGATGGCTGCACTGTTTTGCCAAGCACCATTGGGCAAGTTGGAACAGGAAGCACCCCGAGAAAGGTTGCCAGGGTGCGTTCTGGTGTTTACTATAGAAGCACTGCTTTGCTGCTAGCCCAAAGTTTACAATTGAAAATGGGAAATATTTTACATTTAAAATGATACCACTCTGATGCTCTTTTATCTGTCTACATTACTCTGCTTTTATCAGGGAGGCCCTGCCGTGCCCATCCATGTTCAGATTGTGCTCCGGCAGAAGAGAGCATTATCCCTGAATGACAGGCTGTGTCAGATCAGATCCAGGAAATCAACAGAAGCTTTACTTTCAGCTGCATGGAAAAAAGTTTGAATTTTGGGCTACAAAATGTCAAAATCACTGCTTCAAAAGAAACGCAAGCACTAAGGGCATATGTTAATTTCAGTGGACCTGTGTCTTAAACAGATTGCTGTATAATTGAAACTGACTATGGCTGCAAAACAATGTTGGGAAGTCAGAAGGAATAGAAACGCTTTTGAAATGGTCAGCCCAGCAGACTTCACCATCTGTTAAAATGTGCTTTTGCAAATAAAGAAAATGCCTGTTTTATTTTATTTTATTTATTTATTTGCATTTGTATAGCACTCTTGCAGCCCGGGGGCATCGAGGCACTGTTGCAAGTAGTTGTAGGGCTTTTGATTCAGATATTAAAACAGGTGACCAGAGGTCTCTTGGTTAGACAGATACAGTCATAAATAGATGTGATGCATGATATGTATTGTGCAGTTTACAGAAAGAAGTCAGGTACATTTCATACAAAGAGCTTGGTTTTAATGGCTTTGCGGAAGGCTTGGTGGGACTCAATCATTCTTATGTGAGGTGGCAGTGCGTTCCAGTGAATGGCAGCCTGGGTGGGAAAACTGGACCCAGCGGCGCACACCTTACACGTTTTGGGCATGACAATCGTGTTGGAGTAGGACCTTCTTAGTGGTCTAGTGGCAGTATGCTTGGTGATTCTTTGCGTAAGGTAGGGTGGAGCAAGTTCATGGAGACATTTGTGGGTGAGGGTGAGTGTTTTGAAGACAATCCTCTCTTTGACCAGGAGCCAGTGGGCCTGTCTTCTGACTTCGGAGATGTGGTCTTTTCTTGCGGTACCTGTGTCTGCCCTCAGTGCGTTATTTTGGACTAGCTGAGGTTTGGCCAGGTTTTTATTGGACGTCCCAATGAGCAGGGCTATGCAGTATGCTAATACATGCTCCAATTATTGCCCTGGCAATGGTGAGGCAATTTTGGCGTGACAGGAAGGGTCTGGCAGCGTTGAGGACTTTAGAGTAGTAGGCTGAGGAGGAGGCGATGGCATTGACCTGTCTATCCATGGACAGATCGGAGTCTAAGTAGACTCTGAGTGTCTTCACGTGGTTGGAGACCTTGATAGGAATATTGTCAATAGTGAAAGAAGCATATTGTTCGCCGAGGTTCTCCAGGGTAGAGGGGGGCCCTTTGAGCAGGAGTTTGTTTTTTTCACTGTTGAGGCAGAGCCAGTTGTCTGCCATCCATGATTGGATAGAGGAGTAGATGGTGGTGAGTGTTTTGGTGTCCACTAGGTAGTCACCCGTGAGTGGGATGAGTACCTGTGTGTCATCCACATAGTTAGTATACGAGATGCCCGGGGAGTCAAGGATGCTGAACAGAGGCCTCGTGAAGAGGTTGTATAGCGTGGGCGCGATACACGAGCCCTGTGGAACACCACATATGATGTGGCTCGGGGTGGCACAGGCTGAGTCAGAAAAGACTTTCATCGTCCTTTCGTTGAGAAAGGAGGTAATCCATTCACATGCTTTGGAGGAGAAGTTGGCTTGGGTGGCTAGATGATGGCACAGGGTGTTGTGATCTACCAGGTCAAAAGCAGCGGATAGATCCAGGAGCAGTAGGAGGGCAGGTTTCCCTGCATCTCTGAGGTCGTCCATTTGGTTCTTTAAGTCCAGGAGAGCCGTTCGGTGCTGTGTCGTGGGCGGAAGCTAGATTGCCGCAGGCTGAGGAGATGGTTTTCTTCAAGGAACTTTTGGACTTGCAGGTAGGCTGATTTGTCCAAAATTTTGAGCATGAAAGGTACCGTGGTGATAGGCCTATAGTTCCCCAGGACCGTTGAGTCCAGCGAAGGTTTTTTGAGGAGTAGGCGTACCTAGGCCTCCTTAATTCCAGTTGGAATGTGGCACGACTGGAAGGATGAGTTGATAAAGGCAGTTAGGAAGGGGGCTAGGATCTGTGCCGAGTCTTTAATGAGACTGGCTTGACAGGCATCTCCTTTACAGTTGGAGGGTTTGATGGACTTGAGCAGTGCGATAACCTCCAGCTCAGTAATGTCTTTAAAGTCGAATGGATGGGCGGAGTTTGTCGCGGTGGGCGTAGTGGGTTTACCGTGCAGGTTGGCTATGAGGCTGGATAGGGCTTTTTGATGGCCACAAATTTTAGTTTGAAGAGTTTTTAGCTTATCTAGCATGGCGGATTGAATACTGTTGCAGCAATTATCATCTGTGATGAGAGAGGGAGGGGGAGAGGATGGTTTTTCCAATTCCCTAAAGATGGTGAAGATTTCCTTAGACCCAGATTTTACGTCATAAATCCTGGTGTTGAAGGAGGCAGCTTTGGCTAGGGTGATGTTGATTTTGTAGGATTTTGAGATGGCTTTGAATGCATTTTTGGTGGCTTCAGATGGGTTGGCTTCCATGCGGAAAGGGCAATTCTCTTCTGGGTGCGTTGGTCAAGGAGTTCTTTGGAGAACCAAGCTTTGGAATTTTTGGCTTTCTTGGCTTTTTTGAGGGTCAGTGGCGCAATGGCGTCAACTGCTTGGGTGATGACATCTTTGAACATGTTAGCTAGGGTTTCTGGGTTGTCAGAGAATAGGGCTTGCAGAGCTGGGTTGAGAAGGTAAGGTGCTGAATTCTCAACTGTGAGTTGGCGAGAGCTCCTTGCGAATGTTTCTGGGCACGGGGAAGGAGGTGAGTGGGGCTGTCTTTAGGTGTTAAGATTGAATTGGATGTAATGGTGGTCAGACCATGGGATGGGAGTGTTAGCGGTGATGAGTAAGGAGCAGTTATGGTGACTGATCCAGTTGAGGGTGCGCCCTTTGATGTGGGTAGGATCAGAAATAGATTGCGCGAAGACCAAGATGGATAGGGCATTCTTGAGAGATTTGGCATGGGAGTCCTTAGGGTCATTGAGCCCTGGGTTGAAATCGCCCAGGAGTATGACCTGGGAGGTCTTTTTGATGTTATCGGACAATGCGAAGATAGGGTGTCAAGGAAGTCAGTGCAGGGACCTGGAGGTCTGTAGACAATGTGCATGGTTATGGTGCAATTAGGAGAGACATTCATTTTTAGTGGGAGGTAGTCACTATTGTGGTCAAGTTGCCCTGCTGCTTCTCTGACGGCAAGGGTTTACTTGGCGATGAGGGCTATGCCTCCACCTCTCTGAGAGGCGTGGTCTTTCCTAAAGATGGAGTATCCAGGTGGAATAGCCAGAGATAGTGCCAGCCCAGAACTTTCATTGAGCCAAGTTTCTATAAGGATTAGGAGATCAAGATTATCCTTAATGATCAAATTGTTGATGTCAAGGGTGTGGGCAGGTGCGGAACGCGCGTTGAACAGGGCACAGCTAAGCGTGTGAACCAATGGAGGTTTAGGGGTCAGTGGCCTGGTGGGCAGGGTGGTGGTTCAGGCATGGGGGGTAATATGGCTTTAGCAATGGACATGGGGGCAGCAGAAGCACCATATGACATAGAATCAACATTGGGCATAGAAGGCAGTGCACAATCACTTTTAGTCATAAGGGCAGCAGTAGCAACAGTAACAACATTCAGTATGAGGGCAGCACTGGGCATAGCATGCAGTGAACAATCACTTTTAGTCATAAGGGCAGCAGTAGCAACAGTAACAGCATTCGGTATAGGGGCCGCACTGGGCATAGCAGGCAGTGAACAATCACTTTTAGTCATAAGAGCAGCAGTAGCGGCAGTAATAACATTTGGCATGGAGGCATCACTAGGCCTAACCTTGGACGGTAGTGCACGGTCCGTGATGGTATTGAGTATTTCAAATGTGGTGGCCGTGGGAGCCGGGTTGGTGCTGAGGGTGTCTATGAACACGGAAGTGTCATCCATGTGGTGCATGCTAGTGTTGCGCCTGCATGATGGTGGCGGACATCAGAAGCCTACCTGCACGTTGCGGTCCACTAGACATGGGGTGTAGGTGGTGGCGATGGTGGGGCGGTTGTGCGACTGGAGTCATGCATTTCTGAGGTTGCACAGCGATGTGCGTATGGTATTGACATGGGCCTTCCTCAGGGGCGGGTAAGACATGCGGGCACTGAGGCAAGTGGCCTTACCTTGTTTGGATTGGCATGGTGGCACCTAGCGCATCACCGAGCAGTGGAGAGCTGCAGGGAGCGGTGTCAGCCTTTCCCAACGGCCTTCGCCAGACTGCGGTTTCGCCTGCCGGTCTGCCTCCTCTCCCTTTTAAATGTTTAATGTTGAAAGAAGGCCCTGTCTTGGCCTAGCAATGTAAAGGGGGTTTTTGCTGGGAAACATATATGGGATGTTTTAGTTCAACAGGCTTGCAGCTGATCCAGAACAAAATAAAATAAAATAAAGAAATAAAGGCATTGGCTATACTGGAAAATTAGCCAAACAGGATTCTACTATGGCTCAAGGGACAGTTGGGGGCTTGGGCTTCCCCAACAAGAGCCACAAGGGAGTTCTGGGACACATACATGTTAATTGCTGCCTTGAAAACATTGAATGGACCAAGAGAAAAAAATATCACACGCTCGTCAGACTTCTGTTAGGGCTTCAGTTTGAGACAATAGATCTGGGACACGTATGTGCTACTTTTGGAAGTGACGACCACCAGTCACGCAAACTGGGGAAGTCCACGGCAGCCCTTAGCTAAACTGACATTTGGTGGTAGCCTGAAGAAAAAAAATGGTTCCATTTGGATGACAAAGGCCACCTCATTTTGGCTCAAAAGACTAGTTTATTAATAAAACTTTGAGACTTTTATCTCTGCAATTGGACAACACAGAAAGGTGAAAGTTTCACAATCTAGATGCAATTTTGGTGGCTTTAAATTAAGATGTGGTAGCCTTCACTGGCATATAAGGAGTGGAAATGACAAAGAATTGGATATTCTGAGGAAAGTGTATATGGTGCCAGTTTGAAATTCAATATTAACAAGCCTTAGGATGATATGTACATATGTATAAAGTTATAGAATTTCAGGTATAACATATCTCACTGAAAATGATGAAAATTATTAGACGGACAAAACAAAGTCCTACAAACTTGGAAGTTAGACTGCATTGCTCTGTGTGAAATATGTAATCTGCCTATGTAATTGGCAAAAGTGCCACACGTGTACAAATGTGGGATTCATGTTAAGATTGATTTATGGCAAAAAGGACTGTGGGATGGCTTTGCACCTTATAAAACACAACCCCCTAAACTGAGTCCCCTCCCTGAGGAGGAGACCAACACAGGCGGGCCTATCCGGTTTCTCAAGGGGTAGGTCTAGCTTAGTTCTTCCCAACAATACATTTTGTGATGTCATACGTTTTATAAATAAGAGAGGCTGACACACACTGTGGACACGCTCTCCTGAATTTCCAGCGCCTGCATATCCAGACATTCCAGATCCATCTTTGCAAGATTCCAGACTTTACTGCCAGGCCAAAGCATAGCTGACCCTATTCCAGCAAGGCTATTGATCCAGGAACCCCACTAAAATCCCAATAACAAGGGGGAAAAGCAGTTGCAGCCTTTTGGGAGTATCCTGTGACCAGACAGGCTTTTTGCACACTACCTGCATGCCCGCTGTACCCTGGCCATCCAGTGACCAGACTTGCCCAGCTGTTTGCTGTGAGGGGCGCAGAACCCGGTTGACTGTCCTAAATCCCAAACTCAAAGGTGGATTGTGAGTATTTCCCCATCCCATAGCAACACATAGCGTACCCCATCTTGACCCTTTGTCTTTGTCCTATTTTCTAAGTAATCCTATTCATACCTTGGTAACTGGTTTTAGAATGATAGAATTCTCTGTGCACCCTGTCTTCGATCTCCCAGCGTCGCCACTTTTCTATTGATTTCTGTCTTGCATAGATCATAAATCCCTAGTCATATTTTGAATAATCAAATTAATTCCCACATAAAGTTGAACGCAGGGTAACAAGGTTGACGTTGCAAATCAACGGTGGAGTGTACTGTGCCTTCCTTTAAAAATGTAGTCTTGATGATCTAGTTTAAGTAAAACTTGCCTTTCTTTCCAAACCAATTTTCTCTTTTTTTAACTGCTTTATTTCACCCAAAACCAAATTTCTTTCACCTTGAAAATCACATCCAATTCTTTAGCTAGAGTCACTCTTTCACTTCTATATGATCCCTGTGATGTGCATCTATTCCCCAGCCTAAAAATCGCATTCAGATTCTGTGTATTTCACCCGTTTAAAAAAAAAAACGTTCTGACATTTAAAACTGAAAAAAGTTGAAAATGCAACTTTTACATGTGTGATTTTCACTGCACTGGGGTTCTTACTTTCAAATTGCTTTTGAACTGTATGCCTTTTGTGATACACTGCTTTATAGTTGCTAATGATATTATATCCCCGATATTGTGATAAAACATATGTACCTCATTATTTAACCACACATTTAATTAAGTATTTGTAAAAATCTAAGTGTCATTTTAAGCAATGGCAAAGGGTTTTGCCTCTTATATTGTGAGTGAAGGTTGGATTTTGATTCTGTTTGATGCCTCATTTTCCTGACTCCTTGCTGCTTCTTTCTATTTACTCATTCAATTAATTGTGGGTTGAGGGAACATTGCAGGGGGAAACCTTTACTTGGGTGCTATCATTCCTAATTGAGTAAGTGTTCCTTTTCATTTTAGCTTTGGATACGTTCTTGTACAAGGTTACCCAAGTGTATTTCAGTGGTTTTCATTGTAATTAATACCCCATTGGTGATTGCTGCGCAATATAAATATTGTGTGATTTTCTTTGAATTAAAAATAAATAAATATTGTGTTACTGCCCACCAGCCTGGTTCATGGTCCATTGTGACCCGGGGTATTTGTAAAAGGGAGTGTGAGACGGGTTGGGTATCGGCTCAATTCGAAGTCATAGAAAATAAACAAAAAGCATTCTAATTGCATGCTACATCTAAGGCTAAGGTCGAAGGCCTTAGTCTGGTGTGTGACACCCGATTGGAATCCTTCACAATCTTTCTTTGAATTTTTGACTCTTGGGACTTTTCTTTGGACTTTTAATTTTTTTCTTGACTTTCACACTCTGTAGCTAGAGGTAGTCTACTTCTGAAATCTTGCATGGAACAACTAGCAGAGAGACAGGGAGCTATCAAGTCCTTAAGCATTTCATGGGACACAGATACTGGGAAATCTAAAAGCTAGCTGGGCCTGTCATTTGAGGAGCCAGAGGAAGTCTGGGTGCTGGGGATTACCCTTGACTGAAGCATTTGACCAGATCTGTGCTGTCCTCCGAGGAGCCCTGCTGTTTCCCTGGATGCCCCATAGCCAAGGCTTCCCATGCAAGTAGATTAATCCAAATGCCAACAAAAGTGTGGGGGGAAATTTGCCAGGCTTAACACCCATCTCACATAGTGGGTAATGGGGTGGAACTGGGGAAACTCTTGGAACATATTATTAAATCTAACTAAAATTAATTCCACTACAGAAATCACCCTATCCATTTAAATTGAATTGTGTTGGGAACTGCCTGACTTAATCCTTTCCATTAAATTGTGGGACGGGCGGAGCTGTGTAGATCCTTCACACATTGAATTGAAGTTAAATCCATTTATTCCCATATAGAAAACCACAGGATGAGTCTTGTTAGAGTTTGAAACTAGCAAAGTGCATACCCAGTGTGTTAGAGACCGTATAGACAATAAAGTTCTTGGGTGACCCTACCTTTCTGAAACCCCTTGTCTTCTGTACAGAAGGGGGGTGTCCATAATCCCAAAATAAGTAACCCTAAAGTGCTGCCATTCAAGTGAATGTAGAGTGTGCAAAAAAAATTCCCATTTATTTACTTGCATCTCAAAAACGATTTTCCCAACCCCCTGCATTTTATACAAATTAAAAGCCCAAAACTATTATCCCATTGAGTTCCTTTCCTAAAGTTTGCCTTTCAAGTAAAACAAGCCCAAACCCATATGTTTTCATTGTGTCTATTTCTCAAACCCTGCCTTTCATATAAAGTCCCCAAAACTATGTATTCATTGTGTCTGTTTTTCAAACCCTGCCTTTTTAATAAAAAGCAAAAACGATGTTGCTACTGTATTCCCACTCCCTGCACCTTGCCTTCAAATTAAGGGATCATATATAACTGATGCTTGCGGGTGGGGGTTGCTGGGAGAGAAGAACATTGTGATAACCCCAAGCAATCACTGTGGCTTGTTTCAAATTTCATAATTGTGAAGGTGAAAGAAACCCTCTGTGTGTGTTTTGAAGTAAAGTCTCTAAATTGTACCTCTGTGTTGTAGTATCAATATGTTCATTAGAAATACAAGTCAGTCAATTTGTGTAAGTAATTTGAAATTGTGATATTGTGTTGTGCCACGGTGTTGGTGGATGATGTTTTGGTTGTTTATGGTTCTTTGTCAAACCTTAAATAAATATATATTCTTACTATACACCGGCCTGGTTCCTAGCTCATTGGAGGTACAAAGGGTATTTGCTGAGGGGGTGCGAGATAGGTTGGAGGCCTCACTAAAGTTGAATCTCAATAAGCACTTCGGATGCGCGCCACCTTGCTTAGGGGGTAAAGGAACTCCCTGAGTTGAAAATGACCGCCTTATAAATTGTGACAAAGCCCTGGTGGCACATGCAACTGTACAAATAAGCCATACCTGAGTTAGGTATGGTGGCCATCATCTCTCAGTGTTATCCCAGCAACATTACATTGATCTTGCCTATGTGTCAGACCTGTGGGTACAGGTCAGCTATGGAAGGATTATGTGCATTCCTCCCAAACAAGGCCCACCCCTGTTGACTGACAGGACTAGCCTTGGGGGATTGCTTCTCTCTGATCCTTTTGTAATGGGAAGGTTACACCCTTTCCCCCAGGACAGCCATTATACAGGATGATGGCCTGGGAGTCGAAACCAAGATGCACACCCATTTAGGGAGAGACAGGCTTCACACCAGTGGAGTGCTTTTATAAAGACCTTTGATCCTATTGTGAGGGAAGGGGGTGGAGTTAGGGAGAGGCAGAGAAGGGTCTGCACAGTTGTTGGAGGGTTCTGCCATCTTGATTCACTCTACTTCTCTTTCTCTTTCCTGTCCCCTCTACTTCCTCGTTCGAAAAGCACCTTGGGTGTGACATCATAAAAGTCCACTGATTTCAAGAGCAGCTATTGAACCCCTAAAACAGGCTAGCTTTAGTCCAATCACCTGGGGACTTTTGCCTATAAAATAAAGGGGTCTCCCACCACTTCTTTGAATCCTCTGGACTCATCTTTGACCGTCCCAAAGATTTCTTTGGACCTTGCTGAGGTAGCAGTCCTTTATAAAGTCCTCCAGTTGTGGGATTTAGGCATAGGTTTGAAAGGCAGAAGCAAGATGTGCGCTCTAACCTTCACCAGGGACTATTGGCCCAGATGTCTGCCTCTCTGCCAGCCACACTGTGCCTAGGCTCTCACCAAACTGCAGGTTTCCTGAAGGTTGCACCAGCTTCCCCCATGTTTGGGAGCCTGAGAAAGGACTGACATTGGTCCTCAAGACCCTGGAGTGGGACTCACAGCACATGGAAGCCAGAATAGCAGAGATCCATGTTGCTGACGAGGACCCCATCCGAACCATGATTTGACTACACCTTGCCACCGAGCGATCCAGCAGGAAATGTTGATGATGCCCTTTTGCATCCATTGTTCTCTAAAACACCTTCCACGGTTTGACCTCGCTCACCACCACAGCACCACAGCAAAAGCACATAGTTGTTTCAGCTCGAACCTAGAATTACTACTGCTTTGCCTTGCTGAGTCAATGAGTGAAAAGCTAGCTTCTACCTCTCTGCTCCTGTGAGATGGCTGACCCGATGCAGCTGTTCCTCGAACTCCAACCTCTGAGCCTTTACATCGAACCAACTCCCCAGTGCATCCTGGTACCAGCCCGACCACCATCGATCATCGACCACAGAACCAGACCTGGTAAACACCGGAACTGCACAGCTCGAGGACACACTTCGAGAATACAGCTCCCCTTCCTTTCAACTATGCCTTGACTCCAGATTGCCACTGAAACATCGCAACTGCTACATCTGTGACCCAAGCTGGCACTGCTTTCTATGCTGAGGAGCCTGGATATATGGTGGCAAACCCCCAAGTCTTTTGGATAAGGTTTTTGACTGATATCTGCCCCCTGGACCATCTTTGGGCCCTAGAGACTGGCAAGGTCATTATAACCCATTTAGCAACTTGAAGAAATATCCTTTTGAACATTGTCTTTTAAATGCCTTTTCTCCCCTTGTCCTATCACCCAGTGTGCTGCAACTATTCTATCTGTGCAAATTATGGGCCTGATTCATGGAATGTTTTCCTATGGGATTGTGCCATTATAAAACACTTCCATGAATCAGGCCCTAGGTGTTTCTGCTACACGGGTGGATTTTTACATTGTTTTCTAGATAGTTAGTACTAGCTGGTACACCCGGCGCTGCCCAGGATTTTATTTTCTTATACTATTTTTTAGAAATACCTTATTGTAGCTTTATGCTTTTCAGAAAGGTTCCATAAGAAATGTGAAAAGAAAAATGCTTTATTTGATGTCATCTTTGCTGTCGTGGGTCTTAGTCTTAGCAGTGCACGGTGGTGGCGCGAGTTATGGTTGCTTAGCTTACCATAACTGACAAATTTCAAGGGTTTTTCGGTTTTACTTGGAACCACAACGTCGCTTTAACAACGTTTTTTTACTGAATTTCATAGGTTTTTAGTAGCGCAACTTAACCATAACGTCCCTTTAACCAAGTGTTTTTACTGAATTTCATAGATTCTTAGTTGCGCAACTTAACAATAATATCTCTGACATTATGTACAAGTAACATAGAACATACTGAACCCCCTCTACTGAATTTGATGTCTACAAACTCTTCTAATGTCCGCGGACATATGCGGAGAACAGCACCACTACCCAAACAGTCTGGGGGGTATGTTTAATTGTTATATCATAACATATGAACATTTTACAAATTCACAAACCAGCACACATACACATTATATGTAGTAATAAATAAGAAGTGTAACCCATATATATGACACATTAACCATTCATTTAAATACAATATGTTCTAAAATGGAATATACCAAAAGAAGAAAGATAGTCTTCCAACATGATTACCTCACAGAAACTCCACAACTAAGAGCAACAGCAGATCTACAGACCAGTAAGAACACACCTTACCAGAAGCTAGTAAGTGTACTGCATTTTACTCTTATATTTGTAAACTTTCTGTATTAGATACAAACAAAGTGATATTATGTTTTTTTTTGTCACAGAAATGTCTAGTACTCTGGAGTGGATAGAGGAGCAATTCCTACGTGAGGAAATGTCTGAAGATAGTGAACCTAATGGTAGAAACTTTACTATATAAACCAATTAATAAATATTATTTTATATACATTTAACATATACATTTTATTTGTACAGACCATACAAAAATTGAAAATACTAAAGAAAAAGTATTGGATAAGACTCTTCAGCACATAGAAGAAAGCAGCCTGTGAGATGCTAAAAATTGACCTACTCATAGCAAATTTTAACAATTTAAAAAAACTTTGTGGAGGATCACTTGAAACCCACAACTACATACCATTGTCCCACATGTACCTGTCCCCCTCACCATATTCCAGTCAATTATCCCCATACCCTCTCCATGAACCAAAATGTTTTGATGAGACTTCCATCCCTTCTTCACCTCATAAAAATCCTATTGAAACCCCCAATTCTCCTGTTTTTGTTTCAATTTCCACCTCACCTTCTCTGTCATAAATTCAACATCCATAAAAAATAAAGTAAAATTAATATATTGTGTCCTAATTCAATTCTTGTGTTTTTTTTAAAAGCAGTTCGGGTGTCTGCTGACAGCGCGGGTGTCCGGAATGTCCGTAAAGAAATGAAAATGGGAGCGTACCTAAGGACACTATACCTGTCCGTAATGTTCGCATGCAAGTTGAAACTGTTCTAAGAACAGAGCTGGTGTTCAGAATGTCCGCAATCAAACTACCAGATGCGGTGTCCTGAAATGTTCATCAATAAACAAAATGGAGGTGTCCTGAGGACGCTAGACCTGTCCGTATTGAACACAGGCAGTATCCTGAAATGTTCGTAAATAAACTAAATAGGGGTGTCCTAAGGATGATATACTTGTCCGTATTGTTCGGAGGCAAGCTGAAACTGTCCTAAGAACACACACAGAGTCCGCAATCAAACTACCACATGCGGTGTCCTGAAATGTTCGTCAATAAACAAAATGGGGGTGTCCTGAGGACGCTAGACCTGTCCGTATTGTTCGCAGGCGAGTTGGAACTGTTCTAGGAACACAAGAGGTGTCCTGAAATGTTCATAAATAACCAAAATGGGTGTGTCCTGAGGACGCTATGCCTGTCCGTATTGTTCGGAGGCAAGCTGAAACTGTCCTAAGAACACACACGGTGTCCTAAAATATTCATAAATAAACGAAATTGAGGTGTCCTGAGGACGCTAGACCTGTTTGTGTTGTTCGTAAGCATGTTCAAACTGTTCTGACAACATATAAAGTGTCCCGGGATGTTTACAAATAAACAAAATGGGGTGTCCTGAGGATTCTATGCCTGTCCGTATTGTTCGCAAGTGAGTTTAAACTGTTCTAAGAACAAACGCCTGTCCGTAATTGTTCGTTTCACTTGTGACACACTTTTAATTAGTTTCAGGACCCGAACAGTGTCCATAGAACACCAACGCGCATGCGCAAAACAGTTTCAGTGCATTTGATGTCCTGCAGACACCCGCTCCCTTCGCTGACATGTCCGCGAAGCTATCATATGAACGCACCCACGCTGAGCGTGTGTTCTGACTGCGAACACTCTTCATGTCCCCGAACAATTGAAAACTACCTTTTCAAGCAATCCACAATATTATTCAATAATAACTCACCATAGTACAAGTCCCACATAGTAATTCTGAGTTTCTACATACTTTTTAGGACTTTTTGAACCTTTTTTTGGTGTTCAATCTGTCCGCGGACAGCGCGCATGTCTGCGAACCGCGCACAAGCACCCCTATAAAATGTCACACCCTAGAGCTCATTCTCATCGTGTTTCTGGCTATCTTACAGAACACAGTGTATTTTCCAGCCAACTTTCCATATTTTAATCTGAAACCTGATGGCATCCATGGCTGCAGTACTGCACCTGGTGCTACATCTGCCTCAGCACCATCCCCACCCCCCCACCACCACCACCTCCTCAAGGGCCTGAAGAGGGGAACAGGAGTGAGGATGCAGAGGAGGATGAAGAGGATGACGAGAATGAGGTAGAGGAACTCCCTACTACCAGCACTCGGCGTGAGTCTTGGGTGTGGCGGTTATTTACCATTCATGGTAATGTTCCTAAGGCGCGTGCAAACCGAGTCACCTGCAAAGAAGGCAAAATGGTACTCAGTCATGGGAGGCCTGGTTCTCACAGCTTTGGGACAACTACCATGAAGCCACACCTAAAGTCATTCCACACTGGGGCCATTCACAAGTTTGTACCTTGCGAGGAGCGTAGTAGGTTGACTTCTTCTACTTCATCCTCTGTTTCCGATCCTGTCACCACAAGGAACACTCCTGTGGGACAGCGTATTGCTAAAACTGCCTCAGAGGCCATACGCAATACTGATGACCCTTACCTTTCGAGGGCCACAGTTGTGTGTATGTACTGCGATGCAGTACTCTGCAGGGGGGAGAGACTTCGAAGTGCTTTTGAGGCTCTGGTCTCAGAGCACAAGAAGATCTGCTCACTACCCAAGTAAAACCCACTCTACATCTTCCTCTCGCCACCTGCCCTTTCTTATCCCCGTGGTTGGTGTTCCCCCTAACCCTCCTTTTCCCTCCTCTCCTAGTGTGTCATGTATAAAAAAACCCAAAAAATATAAAACAACAAAAATTAAAAAAGGCTCTTTTCATAGCCGCCTTCCACAGTTTAAAAATAGAAGTGAAAATAAATGAAGCAGGGCCCTGTGTATTTTTTAGAATTCCACGGAGAGTCCGCGAACATCTAAAATTTTGGGGTGCTGCCCCATCATAACCATTGCAGTTTTGTCTGAGTGGAAGGGATGGCTCTGAAAAGAGACTTTTGGTGGTGTTTGTTTGTGTTTGAAAAATTTGAAATGCTCAACACCTACAACAAAATGGATGCTGTAATTCCAAAAAAGGTCGCTATGCATTTTGTACATTTCTCAGAAAAATCAGCATAAGTAAGATGGATCTCTGCGAAAAATGTATGTGCTACGAAACATAATATTTTCATTGTGAAAAGAGGACATGCCAAAATCTCTTAGAAAGGCACAAACAGCCTTATTGACATTGTGCCTTGCTTTCTCCATTTGTGGACCAAATGAAGAAGAACGAAGCCACATTTGTCTCTGCACAATCCGTGAAAAAATTACTTGAGAATTTCGAAACATGTCCATGACCTTCCCAAGTCCTTCTTTCATTGCAAATTGCAAAGAAATTCCAGACAAATGTCCTAAACTGTTCTCTCCACAATGAATTACAATTATGTCTGGATGTTGCTCTGTGTCCAAAGTAGCACAGAGAGGTAGCAAGTTCAACCACTTCATTCCACGTACTCCATGCCAGTGCACTTCCACATGTGGGAATCCAAGATCTACAGCTACTCCACAGCTTTCTACATGCACCTTCAACCAATGTATCCACAAGTCTCCCAAAATCCAAACAATCTGTTTTCTGAAACACACAGCCATAGCTATCTGTTCTTCTCTGAGCAAAAAGAGTATCTGAGAAACTCTCTCCTGGCACAACACACCCACTTAACTTTACTGACCAATCCTTTGGTCTGCTCATTCTCATTTGCATGCATCCCCACCCCAAAATCCCCGGATGTAACATGTGATGTCCGCGGACTACCGCCACGTCCGCGGACATATCGTAACATGGACGGTCCTTCAACCATTTTCATTTCACTTTCTGTGCTATTCCCTCATTGGATATAGCTATGAAGACACACGACCATCCACCAATCATATCCAAGACCTCTACATCTAACTGCATCATCATAGGTCAACACTTCAAATGTACTGTTACTCTCTCTGAGTACAAGTGTCATATCATTGGAAAGCACCTTCTACAAGAAATACTGTACAAGTCTCCAAGATTTATACTTGCAGCTGCATGCATATCCATATGCATGAACACAAACTACATGTATGCATATTTTATGTATAGTACATGTACAATTCTTATAGATTCATATAAACAGATTAACTGACTTTTAGCTTGTATAATCTATAAAATGAATTTACTGTCATTTTTTCTATCTTCTATAATCAACTGTCACTTCCAAACCTATCTGCTATTTAATTTCATTTTACACACACATTTGCAAAGCATGTTGAACTAACAATATAAGGAGTTAACATACTCTAACAAAATTGCATGCACACAGTATGTTCAAATAGCAAACAACAATACTTGTACAAAAACATGAACACTTATTTATTTATTTATTTATATTTCTATAGCGCGCAAGCAGCCCATGGGCATTGAGGCGCTGTTACTTGCAAGAGTTTAGTTACAGGAATAGTGGCATTCAGTGGTACATTATGAATTCCACAAGGCATACAACTGATATTTTGGTTGGTACACTTAGTCATTACAATACAGCTTATGCATTAAGAACATATGATATGTATTCAACTGGTGCGACGCATCTTATGTGAATAAGATAGTTTTCATGGTTTTGCGGAAGGCGCTGAGGGTCAATGTCCATTAAAAATATCAATGTCTAAATTAAAAACAGTGCTATATACAAACAAAATTACTAATTTGTTTCTTTTACAATAGCAGTGAAGACCATTCTCCTGAAAAGAAGTAGCCGAATTTGAAGTGCAAAGAACAACTAAGAAGAAACCTGCTCATTCCAGAAACAAAGTAAGTTGAATACCACCATAATATTTGTACTATTACTCAAACACACTGTAAGGTTAATTCATGCTATTTCTGCCCCTAAAAATAGAGATTGTGCACCATTCTGTCCACAAATCCCCATTTTAAACAGAGATTTACAAGCAGAATGGCACACAAATTCCTATTTTTCGGTACACAAATGACCCAACTCAGCCCCTAGAATGTTGATATTATAGAACAAACAACTGTTTTAATTGTATATCATTAGATTTACTATTTGTACTTCTCCACACCACTACCTTACTTTCTACTGCCATCTGAACCCCAGTTTAGTAGCACATAAATTCAAGAATACACATCCCAACGAGTTGTAGTTGCCCAATGCATAATCATACACCATCACATACATCTTTATCTTCTTACTCAGACACACATGCACACAGCACATATACATTGCAGAACACCCCAACCCATACCTTCTTTGTTTTTTTTAACAGACCCTAAAGAATGCCTACCAAAAATCAAGTCTGTACAAAGCAACGCAGAAGCAGAGCAAATGAAAATAGAAGTGTCCAAAATAAGCATCCATCTCTAGCAGAATTTGTTAAAAAAAGTTCAAACAAAACAGCTAATACAGTCATTTAGCGAAACAAAACAAGCTTCAAGTACAGAAACTTTGCCTCTTCTATCAAAATGTAAAACGGACCAGAAAACAATTAACAAAAATTCAGCTACCACTACAGATAAAACTGCTCCTATAAATCTTGATATAGTGCAAAGTAAGCATACCAAAAAAAGTATTTTAGCAAAAATGTTCCATCACAGAGTCCTTCAAAATCTTATAAAAACAGGAGAGAAATCAGGCACAACCCTTAAAACCTATTGTAGGAAATTAATCTTAGAAGCGTTGATAGACAGTGCAATCCTTCTCAAAAGAAAATTATTTATTTTAGTGTTAAACAAAATGAAACCACTAACAAAACTAATGACTAAATTATAAAAAAGACTTCTCAATAAAGGAAATGTCAACAGAAATAACTTCTTAAGTATCTGTGGAGGAGAGTGGAGTCACTACAAGCACAGAACCATATTTTAATGAAGAAGCATACAAACAAAAACAAACAAATACAATTGCCATACATAGGAGTGGACAAGGTTATGAAAAAGTTAATAATACCATAATGGAACAAGAAATACTGCTTACAAAAATATCCCCAGAAAACTTAGAATTACCTCTCCATTCAACTGAATCAGAAAGTCTAGTTTACAAATGGCCATGTATGTCAATGTGTAACATTCCCAAAAACTCTTTCAAGTCTTTACGCCAATTCCTCAATCAATATGTGAAAGGCAAAGACAAAATGAAAATTAAACTACTGCAAAATATGGATACCTGTCTAGTGCACAAGTACACAGGACTACAAGGACATTCATTGGCCTGCAGTTCAGGACCTACTAACAAAACAACCTTCCATTATATCAAAATGATATCAACACATCATTCAACTATAAGAAATCTAGTCTATAAACTGTATTATGCTAAAAGTCCTACTTTAGCACTAGCCAGTTTAAATAACATTCTTCTACATGGTACGGCAAAAGACCTACTTGAAGAAATTGACTATATCCAGAAAACATATTTTGGAAGTGAAAGCCACTTACAGAATGAAATAGCTTTAAAGCAAATTAGCAACAATTCTATGCATGGCAACCTTCTACTGCACACATACAAAAAAGAAATACTGAAATTTAAAACTACATCTGCTGAAGTACCAAACCATGTGTGTGTACGTTGCCCTAGACACTTTTATAAATGTAACACAAAAACTGTAGACCTAGCATACAAAATAGAAGACAATGAAGATTCTAGATGGTTTGAATGAGCTCTCTACCTTAGCTCTCTACCTTATAGCAGAAAACAAATACGAAATAACTGACCTCTTACCTCTGACTACAAAACTTGACAACAACCAAACTCCTTCACGTGCTATCACAAATAATTTGGAATTATTTCCACTACCAAAACCCCTACAACAAATCAATTTATATGAGAGCATCATAATTCAAACACTGCACCCCTTTCAAGCAATAATACGCCCTCAACCAAAAACAGCAAAATTACCTCCCTCTGAATTAGTGAAAGGTATTCGTGGAAAAGTACTGTATTTACCATTAGATCTAAAACAAAATGTGCACACTCTAGGAGTGCAACGTCCCATGGAGCAATCTTTAATTATCTTAGTAAATGGTGTACCTACAAAAGACAAAAACATTTGGCAACAACTGGTAGATTTACATAAAGTTAGACAAGCCTTGCAATATCTAAAAGACAATAATGAATACTACAAAGAAATTAATGTTGAAGAAAACTTGAAGGATGCCACTGAAATAATTCAAGAGACACAAGAAGCTGGTCAATTTGAGCTCCTAGATCCTGCTACAATATCCAATACTTTAGACCATTATACAATTCATCCATTGCACTATAATGACACAGTAGAAGATGCACTAGAAACGTACCAAATGCGTCAAACAAAAGGATCACCAATCAGCATATGGGAAAAAAGTATAGAAGCACGTGCTTTTCCTCTACTCTTTCCTACTGGCAAAGGAGGAAGGTACGATGATAGACCTATTAAGATAACAGCATCAGAATACCGCTCGTTACGGATGTATTATGAAGATCCCAGATTTAGGCAAAATGTGGAATACATATTCCACCTACTCTTTGAAAGTGAACTAGCAACTTTATCTTACAGAGTTGCATACACATTAAAATCAGGATCCCACTTGCAAAATATGTCAGCTACACAATTATTACAAAAAGTGCAACAAAAAGATGAGGTTTTACAATCAAATATTACAAATCTATTAGCAAACATGCATGGTGCAAAAGAGTATTGGTTTCGTCGTCATGGAGATGTATGTTGTATGATAAGAAACCTTGGCCCACCCACTTGGTTTGTTACATTAAGTTGTGCAGAATATGCATGGGAAGATTTACATGATTTCCTACGCATATCAAACAAAAACAAAACAAACATAGATATACTAACACCTGAAGAGCTTTGTTCTCTAGATCCTGTTAATGTTTCAAGATATTTTCACCATCGCTTCATTGCTATGCTACACTTTATTTGTAATAAAACTGTTCCTCCCCTCGGAGAAGTGCAACACTTCTTTTGGAGAAAAGAATACCAAGCCAGAGGAGCACCACATATCCACATGCTTTTATGGATTAAAGATGCGCCTAAATTTGGGCAAGACAATGACGCCACTGTGTTACAGTTTATTGAAAAATATGTCACTTGTGAAATTCCATCAGAAGCAACAAACAGTGATCTTCATGCACACATTTTACAATTTCAAAGACACAAATGTGGCAAATATTGTCATCACAAATACAAAAACCAAGTGAAATACTACACCAAATGCCGCTTTCGTTTCCCTAGACCGGTTACAAAAACAAGTCAAGTGAACAACTTCATGTCTTCAGTTAGACATAGTGTTAAAGGTAAATCACCTAAAAATACATATTAGATAAAAAGAACAGAAGAAGAAAAATATATCAATGATTACAATGCAATCATTGCCCACTTATGGAATGCAAACATAGATGTGCAGTACATAGCAGACAATTCCACTGCAGTTGCACGATATGTTACAGCATACTTAACCAAAGCAGAAAAAACAGAGCTCTAAGACCTCTGGAATGACCTGTCATCAGACAAAACACTGTCTCAGAAATTATACAGCTTGGGCATAAAAATGCTCTCCCATAGAGAATGTGGCTCCTATGAAGCAGCAGATCATTTAACTGGTACTGCTTTGTATGGAAAGTCTGAAAATATAGTATGGCTAATTCTTGGTCCTGCTAAATCTAGAAAAAAGTTCTAAAATCATAATTAGATATAGAAACAATAGCCAAACATGATCCCAACAGCCAAGACATTTTAAAAAAACCATTTACTGGACACATACTAGCCAAACAGAAGTACCACTTTGGAAACCATGTGTCTATACCACATAGCCCACAAGTTCACATACAAAAATAATATAAAACCCAATGAAAAAGAAAGTTAATACAGAGTGACAATTTGTGAAGGCAGCTTAGTAAAACTCACCAAACCAAATTTTATTAATCATATCAAATTCTCATTAAAGACTCATCAACATAAAGAACTATATTACATGTCCCTGCTACAACTCTTTAAACCATGCAGAAAAGAAGAAGAAATACTAGATAACTATGACTCCTATGCAGACGCTTTCAAAGCAAATGAAAGCACTATAACTGATGTAAACTTTACACAGTACAAAACAAAGTTGCACAATAAACAGCAACACAAACAAGAACTCCAGGCCCAACTAGATAAGGACACTCCTGACAGTAGTCAACCTTCTGTAATAGGAAGCCAAGAACCACTGGGAGAGCCACTAATAACAAATGAGGCAGAATTAGATATTACAGAAGTAGAAAACACCATGGGGGTAATTCATAGAATTCAGCGCACAAGTGGCGCACACGGCTGGTGCACAGTGTGCGCGTGCGAATACCTGCGCCAGCCGCGTGCGCTAAAATACATTTCTGCGCACAGCGTATTCATGGATTCCAGCCACCAAAACCAGCCGTGGCGCACAGTGGCGCAGCGAGCCTGAAGCAGCGCCAGTTACGCCCCCAAGAACGCCCCTTGCGCAGGGAAAAGCCATCAAAATCCCCAATCCAGCGCAAAGGGCTGCGCTAACCCTGTACCAGCACGGCAAGCGGGGTACGTGTATCACTGGGGTGCGTGGGAAATTGCTCACGTGATTTCAGCTGGGTACGTGTGTTACTGGGGTGCGCGGGAAGTTTCACACGCGATTGGCCCTGTGTGAGCGGGGTACGTGTATTACTGGGGTGCGCGGGAAGTTTCACAAGCGAATTCAGCAGGGTACGTGTATTTCAGGGGTGCGCGGGAAGTTTCACACGCGATTCCATCAGGGTACGTGTATTTCAGGTGTGTGCGGGAAGTTCCACACGCGATTCCATCAGGGTACGTGTATATCAGGGGTGCGCGGGAAGTTTCACACGCGATTTCAGCTGGTACATGTATTCCAGGGGTGCGCGGGAAGTTCCACACGCGAATGTCCTGGGTACGTGTATTTCGGGGTGCGCAGGAAGTTACACACATGAATTCAGCAGAGTACGTGTATTTCAGGGGTGCGTGGAAAGATCCACACGTGATTCCATCAGGGTACGTGTATATCAGGGGTGCGCGGGAAGTTCCACACGCAAATGTCCTGGGTACGTGTATTTCGGGGTGCGCGTGAAGTAACACATGTGAATTCAGCAGGGTACGTGTATTTCAGGGGTGCGTGGAAAGTTCCACACGCGATTCCATCAGGGTACGTGTATATCCGGGGTGTGCGGGAAGTTCCACACACGAATGTCCTGTGTACGTGTATTTCGGGGTGCGCAGGAAGTTTCACATGCGATTTCAGCAGGGTACGTGTATTTCAGGGGTGCGCGGGAAGTTCCACACGCAAATGTCCTGGGTACGTGTAATTCGTGGTGCGGGGGAAGTTACACACGTGAATTCAGCAGGGTATGTGTATTTCAGGGGTGCGCGGATAGTTCCACACGCGATTCCATCAGGGTACGTGTATATCAGGGGTGCGCAGGAAGTTCCACACGCGAATGTCCTGTGTACGTGTATTTCGGGGTGCGCAGGAAGTTTCACACGCGATTTCAGCAGGGTACGTGTATTTCAGGGGTTCCGTGGAGTACTACACGTGAATTGGCCGTGTGGGTCCTCCCAGATGTTTGCTCTACAACCTCCACGGCCCCTGCAGGCAGCCCACACCACGGGGGACTACCCTGCACCCCTGCTCATGTCCCACAGGAAGCCCATCCACCATGGGCATGCCCCCCAGCCAAGCCACATGTCACCTTGCACTACTGATCAACAATGCATGTCTCCCAGCACCCCCACCCCCCAGCACTGTGGGGCACCCTCCACCAGGCCCCCACTCATGTCCAACTCATGTCCCCCAGCACCCGCACCCCCCAGCAGTGCAGAGCACCCTCCACCAGGCCCCCAACTCATGTCCCCCTGCACCCCCACCCCCCAGCATCCAGGGGCACCCTCTACCAGGCCCCCACTCATGTCTCCCAGCACCCCCACCCTGCAGCAGTGCAGGGCACCCTCCACCAGGCCCCCACTCATGTCCTCCTGCACCCCCACCCCCCAGCATCCAGGGGCACCCTCCACCAGGCCCCCACTCATGTCCCCCTGCACCCTCACCCCCCAGCAGTGCAGGGCACCCTCCACCAGGCCCACACTCATGCCCTCCTGCACCCCCACCCCCCAGCACTGTGGGGCACTCTCCGCCAGGCCCCACTCATGTCCCCCTGCACCCCCACCCCCCAGCATCCATGGGCACCCTCCATCAGGCCCCCACTCATGTCCCCCTGAACCCCCACCCCCCAGCAGTGCAGGGCACTCTCCACCAGGCCCCCACTCATGTACCCCTGCACCCCCACCCCCAGCACTGTGGGGCACCCTCCACCAGGCCCCCACTCATGTCTCCCAGCACCTCCACCCCCCAGCACTGTGGGGCACCCTCCACTCATGTCCAACTCATGTCCCCCAGCACCCCCACCCCCTAGAAGTGCAGGGCACCCTCCACCAGGCCCCCAACTCATGTCCCCCTGCACCCCCACCCCCCAGCATCCAGGGGCACCCTCCACCAGGCCCCCACTCATGTATCCCAGCACCCCCACCCCCCAGCAGTGCAGGGTACCCTCCACCAGGCCCCCACTCATGCCCCCCTGAACCCTCACCCCCCAGCATCCAAGGCCACCCTCCACCAGGCCACCACTCATGTCCCCCTGCACCCCCACACCCCAGCAGTGCAAGGCACCCTCCACCAGGGCCCCACTCATGTCCCCCTGCACCCCCACCCCCCAGCACTGTGGGGCACCCTCCACCAGGCCCCCACTCATGTCCAACTCATGTCCCCCAGCACCCCCACCCCCCAGCAGTGCAGGGCACCCTCCACCAGGCCCCCAACTCATGTCCCCCTGCACCCCCACCCCCCAGCACTGTGGGGCACCCTCCACCAGGCCCCCACTCATGTCTCCCAGCACCTCCACCCCCCAGCACTGTGGGGCACCTTCCAGCAGGCCCCCACTCATGTCCAACTCATGTCCCCCAGCACCCCCACCCCCCAGCAGTGCAGGGCACTCTCCACCAGGCCCCCAACTCATGTCCCCCTGCACCCCCACCCCCCAGCATCCAGGGGCACCCTCTACCAGGCCCCCACTCATGTCTCCCAGCACCCCCACCCCCCAGCAGTGCAGGGCACCCTCCGCCAGGCCCCCAATCATGTCCCCCTGCATCCCCACCCCCCAACACTGTGGGGCACCTGCCAGCAGGCCCCCACTCATGTCCAACTCATGTCCCCCAGCACCCCCAACCCCCCAGCAGTGCAGGGCACCCTCCACCAGGCCCCAACTCATGTCTCCCAGCACCCCCACCCCCCAGCACTGTGGGGCACCCTCCACCAGGCCCCCACTCATGTCCAAACCATGTCCCCCAGCACCCCCACCCCCCAGCAGTGCAGGGCACCCTCCACCAGGCCCCCACTCATGTCTCCCAGCACCCCCACCCCCCAGTAGTGCAGGGCACCCTCCACCAGGCCCCCACTCATGTCCCCCTGCACCCCCACCCCCCAACACTGTGGGGCACCTGCCAGCAGGCCCCCACTCATGTCCAACTCATGTCCCCCAGCACCCCCACCCTCCAGCAATGTGGGGCACCCTCCACCAGGCCCCCACTCATGTCTCCCAGCACCACCACCCCCAGCACTGTGGGGAACCTGCCAGCAGGCCCCCACTCATGTCCAACTCATGTCCCCCTGCACCACCACCCCCCAGCATCCAGGGGCACCCTCCACCAGGCCCCCACTCATGTCTCCCAGCACTCCCACCCCCCAGAAGTGCACGGCACCCTCCACCAGGCCCCCACACATGTCCCCCAGCCAACATGTCATCACAATCTAGATCCCTGGCCCTTATGGTCAGCCTCCATATGCCAAACACCCACCCGAGTATTGCATCCACCCACTTAGAAATGGCAATAACATGATAGAACCCCAATTGCAAGTTTTGAAATGAACACATGTCCCTCACATACACCCAATGGGTGTCAGTGAATGTCAAAAAACCCATATCATGATATGCATGAAACCAATGAGGTGATACCAAACATTGAAGTTTGAAGAAAAAATATGTATTAAAAGCAACATAAATTGAATCAAAAATGAAGAAACAAAAATGGGAATTTAAAAAAAAACAGCATGTCCGTGAAATAATGCAAAACCACAAATCATAATCAAAAGGAAAGGTGTCCAAAGTCACAGTCCACAAAAGTAAATCCAATGGAAAATTAAAATCGAAAACCATTGCTCCATGGGTAAATCATAAAAAAAAAAGAAAATCCAACAGTCAACTATATACAGATAAACAATCCAGGGTCCATGATCCCAACAGAAGAAATGAATAACACTACCTAATAAAAAAAAACTATATACAAAAATGTGGCCCATTGTCCAAAAGGTCCAAAAAAAATGCAAAACCAAAGGAAACCTAACACTAACTACAGAACTATTTACAAGGGCAGCGGGCCCTTGTAAATAGGGGTGCAGTCGTTGATGTGGCAGCTCACTTTTAGATGTCCCGGGCCAGGGCATCATCGAACTCCTGCTCATTGTCCCGGAGGCGGTCCTCCTCCATGGCCCCGAGGGTCCGCAGGGCCGTCGACATGTCCACCTCCAACCCCCTCGAGGCACTTGGCCCGCCTCAGGGCCCTCCGCATGGAGTTCTCTGCCCTGACCATCGTGAGCCATGCCTCTTCCCCCCGCTGCCGCTCCGCATCTATGGCGTGGCCCAACCGCTTCCACACGGAAGACACTTCCCGTCCTGGGTCCGCCTGCCCTCCGGCCGATGCCTGCCCCGCCGATGTCGAAGGCCCCGAGCCATCATGGCTCCCACCACTTTGCTGCTGTTGCTGTGCCTCTGCCCGTGCACTGCCTCCTGCTGCCTGCACATCCTCTGCTGGCTGGGGTGCAGTCGTTGATGTGGCCACCCCTGCTGGACGTCCGACTCCCGACTGTGGCAGGGATGCCTCCTCCACCGGCCTGGCCGCACCGTCAGAGGCAGCTCCACAGGGCACCCAGGTGACTAATGGGTGGGAAGATGGCACGGAGGACGACTGGCGCATAGGGGGTTCAGTTGAGGAGGGGGTCGTAGCAAGCCCCATCAAACGGAGGAATCCAGCCTGGGTGACCTGTCCCAGTAGGCCGACGCGGTCAACGAGCCATTCGAGATGACGTGCAGTCTCCTCATGAAAAGACTGCAGGTCACCTCGCATGACCCGTTGACGCAACGCCACGCCAGTCAGGACAGGCTCAACCCGGACCCGGATAGCCACGTCCGCAGGCAGAGGAAGGCCAGTTGTTGTTAGCTCATCCCCTGCCTGAAAACGGGGCTGGACGTAGGCATCCCTGCTGGTGCAAGATGATGCAGTGACAGGATCAGGGACAGGATTGCACACAGGCACCTCTGCGGCGGCCTGTGCTGCCTCCTGTCCCTGGTCCTGCACTGCACCACTAGCACCAGTGGAATCCCCACCTCCAGACCCCGTCTCTGTTGCTTGCACGGCCTCCTCCTCCACCAAACCCCCCACCAACCTGGATGACTCCGTGCCATCTTCCCCTGTTGGGCCCTGTGGGGTCCCAGCTGCCCCTTCTGCTGCCGAGGAGTCCAACTCCAACCTCCGCCTCTTGGACCTCCCCGCGGCAGCTGCGGCCTGGGACGCGGCACCGGACTCCTCACTCACCGACGAGATCACAACCTGGGAGGGGAGCCGGGCCTTGCGTCTCTGGCTGGCTGTGCGATCCCAACCGCTTTGCTCCACAGCACCTTATCTGCCCTCTTCATCAGTTGACGCTACAGACAGGGAGAAATAAAACACAGGCATCTGGGCACTGTACAATGGACACATACACACATGACAGTTGTACATGAGTGGCATTGGCAAACCTCAGACATGGCATCACAATCGCCAACACACATGTCATTTCAACTTGCACACATGAGCCATACCACAGCCATATCGCAACTGCCAGCACCATCCATACACATACAACAGCATGAGCAGGCAAAGGTGAGCCAGACATCACATGCAACACAGGGAGTGCACTACACACTTACCGCTCGACTCCAGACGGGTCTGCCTTTCAAGGACCTGGACGTGGAGCGCTGGGGATATGCATTCCAGGACCCTCATCTGATCTTCTGACACGTGGCCCCTGCGCCCCTTAGCATCCACTGCCTTCAAGACGCGCCGGGCCTTGTTGAGGGTCCTGGACCTGAAGTCCTCCCAGCGCTTCTTGACATGTTGGATGTCGCGGACTGCCACCCCCTCTGCGTTGATGGCAGTCACGATGTCCGTCCAGATCCGACTCCTTCCTTCCTTGTCGGTGCAGGAACTTCCGAAGAGGACATCATACTGCCCCAGGACTTGCTCCACCAGGACACCAACTTCGTTGGCAGTGAAGCTGGTGCCCCTCTGCCTCTCTGGCCGGGGGTTGTCAGTGGTGCCAGATGTTGCAGTGCCCGACATGACAACCCCAGAGGCAGGAGTGGGTGGGCAACTGGGTCCTGTGTCTGGGCTGTGGAGCGATGGAATCCCAGTCGGGAGTCTTCGGTTCCAGCAGGGGTGGTCACAGCAACAGCACCCCTGGTTGAGGTGCAGGCAGCAAATGGCAGGGCACGTGGGCAGCAGGCAGTCAGGCAGCAGCAGATGGCATGTGGGAGCGTGCTCGGGGCTCTGGGGGGCAGTAATTCAGCCTTCTGGGCAGGAGCGCGTAAGCGCGTCTGCACGCATATGCAATTTAATTGGACAGAAGGCCCTTCAAGCGCAAGCGCCTCTGTGAGGTGACGCGCGCAGGCGTGCATGGGCGTTTCAGCGCGCGTGAAAAATTGCACGTCCGCATGTAATCCGAGGAAAGGGCCCATGCGCGTAAGTGACGTGACGTGCGTGGGCGTTTCCCTCAGCATGGGTTAAAGGTGAGCGGGGCCAGCAGTTTGCTGTACGTGCCTTTCGTGGAGACCGACGTGTGTTGCTGCTTCCTGTTGTTTCGCGCGCCATCACAACTTCACAGCTATCAAGGACGAATCTCTTCTTTTGGCGGGGGTATTGGCTACGCGTGTTTTTCTGCATCGCGCTAGTCAGACGGTGAGTCGCACACGCTATTGTTCCCACTGCGGGTGCCCCTGTGTATCGCACCCATTTTCGAGGTCATAGTAGCCTGCGTGTACCACGCGTACGCGTTATTCGTGTTACTGGGTGCCACCGCGTACTGCGGGAGGTTGATTCCACGCACATAGGCTGCAGGGTTGCGTGCACGGTTTTACTGTAGTTTTGGGGTGCCTGAGCATTGCGTGACCCGTCACTACATCACCGGGGTCACATACAGCCATGCAGGTGCAGGGGGGCTGTTAACATCTTGCTTCCCACCCCCTTCACCCCAATTGCCCAGGTCAATTGTGGTGTACACCTCCCATTGGCACTACTCCATCTGGGCCGGCACTACTACATCTGTGCCATGGTTGGGAGGACACCAAAGGTGAGGGGCGCCTCAGCTGGGCGTACTCCTCGTGGCGGGCGTGGTCGGGGACGTGGCCGTGGTGACCAGGGAGTAGGGGGACTCCAGGGTGTCCAGGGCAGCCACAGAGGGGGAAGAGGCAGGGGTGCGCCACTTGAGCACAATGTTGTGCCATGTGTCAGTGCAGTCATGCCACCACCCCCTCTGGTTCCGGGGGATGCAGCTTCTGCATCTGGCACTGGCGCCCGTGTGACCCGGCAGTCCGTTCCATCGACTGCCACGGGCCCAAGGGTAGTGGTAGCTGCAGGTGCAGCTGTGGACACCGCCACCCAGGCTCAGGGTCTGCCAGCACAGGCTGCTTTGGCACTTGAGGAGCCCTTGGTAGATTTCCAACAGGCCAGGAGGGAAACCAAAGGGGCAGGCAGGGCTGCTCAGACCAAGACGCGTGTCCCTGGGGCAGTTATGTCATCTGCTTCCCCGAACAGCCGGGTGTTGGCAAGTGCAGGGGCAGATGCACCCATCAACACCCGGTTGTGAGTCTGCTAACCAGGACCGTTGCGGTCAATGACCCTGCCACAGCTGATGTTGCTGAGCAGGGTTCATTAGAGGGCACCCAGATGCCACTGACACAAGTCAGGCCTTTGGTCGTCCCTCCACCTGCCACTCCCTTGGCTCAATCCACCAAACCCACTGGCCATACTGGTCAGGGCGGCATTAGCCAGCCAGGGTCTGTGCCGCAGTCCAAGAGGAGGAAGGTTGCACCTGCAGCACAGGCTGGGACCCCACACACAGCCACAACCTCCTGCACGTCGAGGAAGAAGCCTTTCTGCAAGCAGGAACTGGACTTCCTCGTGGGTTACGTGCGGGGCCACAGCCGTGACATGCTAGTGGGTGCCAATAGTCAGACTACGGCTGCCCAACGTGACACCCACTTGAAGCATGTTGCGGAACATGTCAGTTCATTCGGCCATGAGGTGCGCACGGCGCAAGAGTGCAAAAAGCATTGGAATGACATCAAATGCAGCACTAAGGCTAAGCGTGCCTCTAATTACAACTTGACTCTGGTGACTGGCGGTGGGCCTGCACCAGAGGAGGAAGAGCTCACTCCGCATGAGGCACTCGTTGCGGAGTTCATACCACATGAATTGATCGGAGGAGTGGGAAAGATGCTGGACTTTGATGCCCAGTCCAGTGAGTGTTGATGCGTGTTTGTTGAGGACGTGCGTGTTTCACTTGTGGGATGTGTTGTGCATGATTGCCACTACATGTGACGTGTACATGGTCCTGATGTGTAAGTAATGCAATGCTTCCGTGATGCATGTCTGCTCTGCTGGATGGTGGACATGTGGAGCAGACGGGGACTGTCCACATCACCACTATTGCACCCTACTGACATGCTGGTTACAAGTATGCCCCTCCGGTCCATGTTCCAGCTCACTGGCCCTTCTGCATGTGGTGTGGGGTGACCTTCCTCTCAGCCCAGGCACAATGTCATTGCATGACTGACGTGCATGTCTCCTCTGCCTGCATGCAGGGACTCCATGTAGGCATGCTCCCTTGCCCCTCCTCCGCCACTCTGCACCCCAGTTCCACCTGTGCACTGGTCTGCTTCAATCTAGCCAATGTGTACTTTCCTGTTCATGCTTCCTGTGAAGATGCTAACTTCCAGCGTACAATCTGCCAGACATATGCCGTGTGGTACAGCCTTAGTACTTGATGCAGGGTATCTCACATGTACTGTGCATAGGTCAGATGTCCCACAGGGACATGAGTGTACATTCATGCTCCATGTTCATTGCACGCATGCCCCTACGTGTCCTTGGCTGGATGATCACTGTAATACAAGTCCTGGGTGACATACATTGCATGGCATCTCATCAGCCTTCCCATGTCTACTGTGGCTCAGTACTGCGTTGCACACATGTTTAGGGTCTGACAATCTGTGTGGCTCACGGGCCTCAGCCTGTTCAATGGCCAATGACTCTGTCCAACTGTTGTTGTGTCTTCTTCACATGTGGGCAGCCTCCAGAGTTTTCATCATGTGTCCTGCTTACTGTCCCATCATCATTTGCAGTGTTGTCACTTGAATCACATTAAGCTGTTGATGCCAGTCAACACTGCCTGTCAATACACAGGTGTATGGTCAGCCTTTTGTTACCATGCTAGGCATCCCTGCTTTTGTACTGGGGTGGAGGGGTGCTTGGCTTCTAGATATGGTACACATTGAATGCACAATGCACGTGATGCCTGAATTTGACCTTGCACTGCCTTCACATTTCCTGACACACACCATGGAGTCCTTGTACATGTAGGTAGTGAGTGGCGTACACATTTTCTGCACTGCATAGACCCACTTCCATGAAAACTGTCACCTTTCAACAGGTCTGATAACAGAAGCAATTCAAAGTTGACCCAGCATGCATGCCAGGTTATATGTTGTGTGTCACATGTCTGTCTGATGCGTTTGTTGTTGGTGTGTGTGTGTGTTGTGTGCTTCTGACATGTGTAGTGACCTTTTTTCTCTCTATTTTTCAGGTGATGACGCAATGGAGGCGGAGGATGGTGTTGTCATGCCAGACACAGGGTTGTTACCACTACATCAACCCAGCACAAGTGGGGTCGTGGGGTGGTAGACCACGAAAACCCCCAAGTGCTACAGTCCATCTTGTCTCTGGCTGCCTATGAGTCCAGCCTTGATGACGACTCTGACGTCCATGTTGGGACATACTCGGGTGCAGTGCATTTCATTTCCATGTACATTTTGATACATGCACTGCCTACTTTGTTTCGGTCATGGTGGATCACGACTTGTTCTGAAGTCATGCCTTGCTATATGGGTATGTCTGATTACCCAGGGAACATTGCATGTTGTGTGATTTGTGACACATTGGTGTTCCATTTGCCACGCACCCACCAGCGGCTGACTTACTGCATTGACTGTGTATGACCCATCACAGGGGTAATGTTATATATGGGCACGAAGCATCTACACAAGACTGTCTGTTTGTAGAGTAGTTTGTTGCTATGGGGCATGTTTGGTGTTGTGTTTTTGTGTTATGGGCACGGACAGATTATTAACTGTGGCTCTCTTTGCAGCATTGCAGTGCTCCTGTAACCGGACCTGAGAGTGCGCAGGCAGGAGGCCAGCACTCAAAACCAGAGCTAAGTGTCTTGTTGTTTTTCTTTCAAACTGCTCTGCATAGGCTTGCTGGGGGGTGCACTAATGCATGGATGAATGTGTAATTCAATTTGGTATGTTTGTTTTCCCCTAATCATCCAGAGTCCTATCCAATTTTAAAACCTGTACTCTCTACCCGGTGTTCCTGCTTCCCGTACCTATCCAAGCAACGTTCCCTAACCCTCTTTCCCCGCTGGGGTTGCGGATGCCTGAGTAAGCGTCAAACTTGCAGGTGCCAAAACCCTAGAGGGGGTGGTTGGTTCGTGCCACTCCTAAGCCTGGACTACAGAAGGCCATGACAATAATGTCCAAGTTTGTTCGGATTGTGTATGTGTTCATGCAGGTAGTACATTTTCGTGCATTCCCTACTTTCATGTGTCATTCCTCCTCCCCTCTCCTGCCACTCATTCCAGTTATCCAGTGTGCCAACACCTGTCCCGACTGCATATCCCTGACCCTCCTTCCCCACCAGGGTCTCAGAGGCCTGTGTGAGTTTGACCTTGCAGGCACCCGGGACACGGTGGGGGTGGTTGTTTCCTGCCACTCCTGAGCCTGTACACGGGACCTGTGACAGTACACATCCGTTCATGGTGCATCATTCTATGTTATGTACCACACATGGTTCACACCCTGTTGTGACATTGTTTTACTGTGCTACCTTGGTTGTTACATCATTGTGGTAGTTCTTGGCCTTTGTGAGGTACTGCTACATCAGGTCATCTACTGGAGGGTGTTCTGGTTCGTTTTTCTGGCTTGGATTTTGTGATTTTGCAAATGAGGGTGGACTCTGAGGGTGCAGGCACCTTTTTACACACAAGGTGGGAGATGGTGACGAAGGGGAAGGGGGATCCTGTGGCCAGGTGAAATTGAGGGTTGAAGGCTCCATGACCCAGGTGCAGTTGTTCAGTGGGTCATGGTCATTTGTGAGGGAGGGGGGGGTGGTTTGTTGTTGATAGTTGCCTTGCCCTGCAGTGTGATGGGAACCCTGACATTGTAATTGTGGTATCCTATGTACATGTTGTGTTCTGCTGATCAATGCCTGTTCATGTGTTGTGTTTACCTTTCAGGTGTGAGGGGATAGTTGTGGTTTGATATGCTGGGGTGTACACATGGTGAATGTTCACATGTGATGTGTAGAGGACACTGATGGTCACTTGATTGCACATGCATATGTTGAGTGCATGTCCTTACTGACCCACACACTTGCACTATGATGCACTACATGTACAACCACCCTTGCATATCCACGTGTACACTCTGTGTGCCTTCTGGTGCCCACTGTGTCCCTGCAGCACATGTTCTGTGACCAATTATGGATCCTGTACATGCCTAATTTGCTTTTTGATGTGGTCTGTCGCTTAGATGTGATGCTCAGGGTGTGCATCACACACAATGGCTGTTCACTGTGCTGTGGGCTGAGCAGTGTGTTGCAGGAGTTGGACACAGCACACAGAAGCTGCAGTGTTGATTTTGCAATGCACAATGTGCATGTAGACAGGCATTCATTGTTATGTTACGTCTACAACTTTTGTAATGCATTTGGGAATTACTTATTTTGGGTGGGAGGTTGTTGGTCAGTCATTTCATCTGATTCTATGTCAGGCATCATTGTCTGATGCCACTCTACATTTTTGACATGGCAATGTGTACCTTATTGGTACTGTGTTGGTGTATGGGTATTGCTTGCCATGTCATGTTGTGGTTTGGGAGGGTTTGGGTGACATAACAGTGATGGTCATGGCCTGTTTTGCAGGTGTGTGTGATTCACACCTTGCATGTCGGGGTCATCCGCTTCTCAAAGCAACTAGCTGGGGGTAGATCTCTCTCCGCAGCAGGGGCCTCCCTCTGGAACAGCCTTCCTGCCTCACTGGAACTTGAGGAGAACCATCTCCGGTTCCGGAAGCACCTCAAGACCTTCCTCTTTGCTTCTGCTTTCTCTCTCCCTCTCCCTTGCAAAATTCTTCACTGGAACTGCACTGGATCTGCAACTGGGCCACTCTCACCGACCTCGGTCCCTGGCCCAGCCACTCTCCACTTGCACTGCCTCCCTGGCAACCCCTGCACTGCGGGACTGTCTCTCTATCCCTACAGCCCCCCCTTCCCAGCACTTGTCTGCACACACCTTTGCAGTTGCCACCAGCTGGCCTATTTATTTGTTTTTTAGTCTACTTACCCTGTACTGCACTCCCCCCTTCCCCTTCCCCTTGCGCTTTTCCCTTCCCCATGGCCCTGCACTTGCACAATCTAAATGACACCTGGACTATTAGTATCGTTGTCTGTCTTCCCTTGTTCCCCCCTCCCTGCCTCGTCGCACCTTGAAATACTTGTGTATAGGCACGTTACAAATGCCATAACATGTCATGTCATATGTGTGCCTTTTGGTCACACAGGATAGCCTGTGTTTAAGTAGCTAGGGATGCAGACAATGTGGCACTTCCATGGCAACTATCTCAGAGTGGTAGGGTTGTGATAGTTGACTGTCTCTTTGTCATCATCGATTGTCACCTGGTATGTGCCAGGCCTGTGTGCACTCCGCAGGGGTGGGAGTTTAGGTGAAAAATGTGGCCACAAGCTGGGTCCGGGCTTCCTCGCCACGTGCCCTGTCCCCTCCCATGGGCAGCGCCTGTGCCTGTGGTTGGGGATGTGGGGGCACCACCATGTCCACCGGTATGCCCTGCCGTGTTGCAACATTGTGCAGGACACATGCTGCCACAATGATCCTGCACACTACTGGGGGTGCATAGAGTAGCTCCCGCCAGAGCGGTCAAGGGAGAGGAAACGTAACTTGAGCACTCCGAATGTGTGCTCCACTATGGCCCTTTTTGCAATATGGGCGGCGTTGTATCTTACCTGGGGTGGTGTGGTGGGGTTCCAGATTGGCGTCATCATGTGGTTGCTCAGAGGGTAGGCACTGTCCCCTGGGGAGGTGTAAATGGTTGTGATTAATGGGGTTTGTGTATTTGTGTGTGTGTGTGTGTATGACATGCATGCATGTGCAAGGGCCTTTGTACTCACCTAGGAGCCATGTGTCGCCATGCTGCACAGCTTTCAGGGCCCGGCTCAGGGCGGACATTCTGTATATGAAACTGTCATGGGTGGAGCCAGGGTAGTTTGCATAGACAGAGGTGATGATTCCCTTTGCATCGCATACCACCTGTACATTGATGGAATGCCAGTGCTTGCGGTTTCGGTAGATGTGCTCAGTGGCCCTAGGTGGACGTAGGGCCACATGGGTGCAATCTATGGCACCAAGCACTTTGGGGAAGTGTGCCACCCTGTAAAAATCCAGGACAACGGCCTGCCTTTCTGCGGGTGTTCTGGGCATGTATATGTGCCTGCGGACTGAGGGGCGCGCTGTCTTGATTGCCAGTACCTGGTGTAGGCAGCGTGACTGCGTGGCCTGTGAGACCCCCCCCCACTATGGCAGTAGTCCGCTGGAATGACCCAGTGGCCAAGAAATGCAGGACATTGAGCACCTTCTCCAAGGGGCTCAATGCTTGGGAGCAAAGGGTGGGGGATGTAAGGTCATCTTCCCACTCCCTGGCCAGGTCTAGGATGATATGGGGTGGAAACCTATACCTGCCGTAGACCTGGTCGTCAAGCATCCCAAAAAGGCTTGTCCGTGGTGCGAAAATGCGTGCCCTCGCTATTCTACTCCTCCTGCGGTGTCCCACGAGCAGTGCTGCGACAAATGGGGCATTCATCGTAGCTGTAAATACGTGTTTGTTGTTTGTGCGCACTTTTATACTGTGCACGGGGACGCTTCCGCCTGCCTTCGTGTGGCGGACGCGTTCACGCCTGTGTGCGTCTTTTGCCGTGCGCGGGTTTCCCGTATTCGAATCCATGAATACGGGTTGTTCGCGTGCGTGTGGGCGTACTGTGTGGTTCCCTGCAGTACTTCCCCAGTTACGCCTTCTTTTTCACGCGTTATTCCCCATTCCACGTGTTATGCCCACTGTTCCGCCCACTTTGGTTGTTGGTTGCGCCGCGCTATGTGCGCTTTTGTTGTGCGCGTAGCGCACGCCGTGTGTGCCCGTGTGCGCCATGGCATGATTTGGCGCACGGACAGCGGGAAACACGCGCAGCGTCTTCCTTGAATCGTACGCGTGCGCTGGGTTTCTCACGCTTGCGCCACCTTGCGCCTGCTTGCGCTGGGATTTTCGGCGCACGTTTGCTCCATGAATCGACCCCTAAGTGTCAGTATGAAGATAAAGAAGACTTAACTATACTACAATCAAAACTAAACAATGAGCAATGTAGCATTTTTGAAGAAGTAACAAAAGAAATTGTACATGGTGTACAACATGAAAACAAAGAATGCACCTGCCAAAATTACAAACCTATACTAATGTACGTCAGTGGTGAAGCTGGTTCTGACAAAACATTCTTAATCAAAATCATCAGTAAATTCCTTCAACAATTGACAAACAACAAACTGTCAGCTGTTGTCACTGCTCCCACAGGTGTAGCTGCCTACAACATAGGCCATGTCACTTTACACCGATTACTACTCCTGCCAGTAGAATACTGAAACAAATGAAGACTATTACAAACTTTCTACAGAAGCTGCAATGGAACTACGCAGAGTATTAAAAGAAATGAAAATGCTACTAATAGATGAAGTGAGCATGGTCTCCAACCTATTGTTGGCTTTGAGTCACCTCAGATTACAAGAAGTACTCAAAACAAACTACGAAGAGCTCTTTGGAGGAAAACACATTATTGTTTTCGGAGATCTTCTTCAATTGACACCAGTGAAAGTTGAGCCTATTTTTAAAACCTTAGGACACAAACTCTGCCGTAAAACTGTTGGCAGCATTGGAAATGTCAACCTTTGGCAACATATCCAATACAGAGAATTAACAGAAAACATGCCGCAATCTGCAGATCTCACTTATGCCAACATCTTAAAAAGTATTAGAGTTGGTATATTATATCAAGAAGCACAAGCAATATTGAAAACCCGGCACATTTATGCACTTTATGGCGATAATGCATGTGCTATGGATGTTATGGAACAATTAGCCCACAAAAATGTCAATTGTATGGCCTTAAGGCCAACTCTTGCAAGCTGTTTCAAATTCAATCAAACATTGTTAAAAAAAGAAATGCAACCAATAATTGAAATTAGCGCCACAGACAAACTAGACATACATGGTATGCCACTACCCATGTATGAACAAGCTACAACGAGACTAAATAGTTTAGAAAATTCAATCTCCAACACAACACAGAGTGATGCTTAAACGTAACCTTGACGTGGATCAAGGACTAGTTAATGGAGCAATGGGTACAGTTGTTTGCTTTCAAACATACCCACGTGACAACAACTTTCAGTTTGTCAATATTCTCTTTGACAAACTTTCAGAAGTGAAAAGGATAGAACGCTCAACAGCTTGATTCCTTCTCTTCAAAGACGTGTATGTACGCAGAGAACAATTTTCTCTAACTCTTGCATACACAGTCACCATTCATAAATCACAAGGTCTTACCCTAGACAAAGCATTGATAGACATTGGTAACACAGTCTTTAAAGAAGGCATGAGCTACGTAGCACTATCATGCTTACGTAAACTTGACTGTCTATTTCTAATCAACTTTGATGCAAGTAAAGTAAACGCTGATATTACTTGCATTTCAGAATACAATAGACTTCGTTCACTATACACCCCCCATCTAAAAACATAACCTATTCAACAAAAAGTAAAATGGTCTAAAAGAAAACTAAATCAAACAGAAATGCAACAGGATGTCACTGCAAATCCTCCAAAGAGAGTAAAAGAAACTCATACTTCATCAAGTACCACAATCAAAAAACAACCTATTAGAGAAAGTAAACCAGGTACTTCTTCAAAGAAGGAAGACAAACTCCAAAAAAGCACTCAGATACAGAACTACCTGGTCCATTTAAACGTTCAAATGTAATTGGTGTAAGTTGCTACGCAAATGTAGCAATGAATATTCTATTTCAATTACCACCAATTGTTGACAACATTTACTTACAAAGTACAGACCAATTGTGTTTGCAAATGTTAGTATTTCATAGAAACGCAACAAACAATCCTGACAACACATCTACAGGCCGATTCATGGAATAATTTGCGTGGCGCAAGTGGGCAAAAACGTGCGAATCGCAGTGGAATAGCGAAAATCGCAGTGCAAGTGCGAAAATCGCACGAAAAGCAGCGCACATCGATTCATGGAAGTCCGTGTGCGAGAAAACCAGCGGATGTGCGATAAAAAAGTGCGCGGCGCACGTTGGCGCACAGGCCATCTAACAGCGTGCGCCAGGTCACAGCGAAAATCGCACAGGCCAGAGCGAAAATCGCACATAGCGCGGCGCACGCAACAAAAGTAGGCGGAACACGGGCGTAACACTCGGAATGGGGAACAACTTGCCAAAACGTGGGCGTCACGGGGGAAGTACAGGGCACAAGTGCGCGGAACGCCCACACGCTAGCCTACAACACGTATTCATGGAATAGAATAGGGCAAAAAAGCGCACGCTCAAACCAGCGCACAGGCACACACACGACCGCCACAAGAAAGCAGGCGGTAGCGTCTCTGCGGCTGTAAGAAATGTGCGCCAAAAGGTGCGCCAACAAATAGCACCTATATACTGCCATGATGAATGTCCTATACTGTGGCCCTCTAGGACAAATGACGTGCAAAGGGGTACCCACAAACACGGACCCGCTGACAAAAAATACGTGTGCGTGTATACCGGGGTGCGCGGGAAGTCTCACATGCGAATGGTCCAGTGCGAGCAGGGTACGTGTATTACATGGGTGCGCGGGAAGTTCCACACGCGATTCCATCAGGGTACGTGTATTTCAGGGGTGTGCGGGAATTTCCACACGCGAATGGGCCAGTGCGAGCAGGGTACGTGTATTACATGGGTGCGCGGGAAGTTCCACGCGCGATTCCATCAGGGTACGTGGATTTCAGGGGTGCGCGGGAAGTTACACACGCGAATGGGGCAGTGCGAGCAGGGTACGTGTATTACATGGGTGCGCGGGAAGTTCCACACCCGATTCCATCAGGGTACGTGTATTTCAGGGGTGCGCGGGAAGTTCCACACGCGAATGTGCCAGTGCGAGCAGGGTACGTGTATTACATGGGTGCGCGGGAAGTTCCACACGCGATTCCATCAGGGTATGTGAATTTCAGGGGTGCGCGGGAAGTTCCACACGCGAATGGGCCAGTGCGAGCAGGGTACGTGTATTACATGGGTGCGCGGGAAGTTCCACAAGCGATTCCATCAGGGTACGTGGATTTCAGGGGTGCGCGGGAAGTCACACACGCGAATGGGCCAGTGCGAGCAGGGTACGTGTATTACATGGGTGCGCGGGAAGTTCCACACGCGATTCCATCAGGGTACGTGGATTTCAGGGGTGCGCGGGAAGTTCCACACGCGAATGGGCCAGTGCGAGCAGGGTACGTGTATCACATGGGTGCGCGGGAAGTTCCACACGCGATTCCATCAGGGTACGTGGATTTCAGGGGTGCGCGGGAAGTTCCACACGCGAATGGGCCAGTGCGAGCAGGGTACGTGTATTACATGGGTGCGCGGGAAGTTCCACACGCGATTCCATCAGGGTACGTGGATTTCAGGGGTGCGCGGGAAGTTCCACACGCGAATGGGCCAGTGCGAGCAGGGTACGTGTATTACATGGGTGCGCGGGAAGTTGCACACGCTATTCCATCAGGCTACGTGTATTTCAGGGGTTCTGGGGAGTACTACACGTGAATTGGCCTTGTGGGTCCTCCCAGGTGTACGCTCCACAACCTCCACGGCCCCTGCAGGCAGCCCACACCACGGGGGACTACCCTGCACCCCTGCTCATGTCCCGCAGGCAGCCCATCCACCATGGGCATGCCCCCAGCTAACCCACATGTCACTTTGCACTACTGATCAACAATGCATGTCTCCCACCACCCCCACCCCCCTGCCACCATGGCCAGCCTCCACCAGGCCCCCACTCATGTCTCCCACCACCCCCACCGCCCGGCAGTGCAGGGTCACCCTCCACCAGGCCCCCACTCATGTCTCCCACCACCCCCACCCCCCGGCAGTGCAGGGTCACCCTCCACCAGGCCCCCACTCATGTCCCCCTGCACCCCCACCCCCCAGCATCCAGGGTCACCCTCCACCAGGCCCCCACTCATGTCTCCCACCACCCCCACCCCCCTGCCACCATGGGCAGCCCCCACCAGGCCCCCACTCATGTCTCCCACCACCCCCACCCCCCTGCCACCATGGGCAGCCCCCACCAGGCCCCCACTCATGTCCCCCTGCACCCCCACCCCCCAGCATCCAGGGTCACCCTCCACCAGGCCCCCACTCATGTCCCCCTGCACCCCCACCCCCCAGCATCCAGGGTCACCCTCCACCAGGCCCCCACTCATGTCTCCCACCACCCCCACCCCCCGGCAGTGCAGGGTCACCCTCCACCAGGCCCCCACTCATGTCTCCCACCACCCCCACCCCCCAGCATCCAGGGTCACCCTCCACCAGGCCCCCACTCATGTCCCCCTGCACCCCCACCCCCCAGAATCCAGGGTCACCCTCCACCAGGCCCCCACTCATGTCTCCCACCACCCCCACCCCCCTGCCACCATGGGCAGCTCCCACCAGGCCCCCACTCATGTCTCCCACCACCCCCACCCCCGGCAGTGCAGGGTCACCCTCCACCAGGCCCCCACTCATGTCCCCCTGCACCCTCACCCCCCAGCATCCAGGGTCACCCTCCACCAGGCCCCCACTCATGTCTCCCACCACCCCCACCCCCCAGCATCCAGGGTCACCCTCCACCAGGCCCCCACTCATGTCTCCCACCACCCCCACCCCCCGGCAGTGCAGGGTCACCCTCCACCAGGCCCCCACTCATGTCTCCCTGCACCCCCACCCCCCAGCATCCAGGGTCACCCTCCACCAGGCCCCCACTCATGTCCTCCTGCACCCCCACCCCCCAGCATCCAGGGTCACCCTCCACCAGGCCCCCACTCATGTCCCCCTGCACCCCCACCCCCCAGCATCCAGGGTCACCCTCCACCAGGCCCCCACTCATGTCCCCCTGCACCCCCACCCCCCAGCAGTGCAGGGGCAGCCTCCACCAGGTGCTCACAATCCCCAATCATGTGCGTAATGGACAGCCTCCACATCCTCAAAGCCCTACCAAGTAACCCATTCACCCACATGGAAATGGAAATCACATGTTACACCCCCAATGTTCAAGAAGCTAATGAACCCATGTCCGTCACACACAATGGTTGCAATCTAATAGGAAAACACACAACATGACATGCATGAAACCAATGAGATGACACCACACAGTGAAGTATGCTAACTAAATTGTATTAAAAAAAATTAAGAATGCAAAAGAAAGAAAACTAACTAAAATGTGAATGAGAACAAAAAACATGCATGTCCGTATAAAAAACTACCAAGTGTCCATGAGCCCAACTGAACAAAGGAAACCTACTAAAAAAACCTACCTAAAAATCAACTATATACAAAAAGTGGAGCAGTGTCCGTCGACTCCAAATCGAAAGAAAGGAAACCTAAAACTAAATAACTATATACAAAGGCGGCGGGCTAGTCCAGTGGCTCACTCCGTGGTGTCCCGGCCCAGGGCATCATCGAACTCCTGTTCGATGTCCCGGAGGCGGTCCAGTTCCATGGCCCCGAGGGTCCGCAGGGACGACGCTGTGTCCTTCTCCAACCCCCTGCGGATTGCCTCGAGGCACTCAGCCCGCCTCAGGGCCCTCCGCATGGAGTTCTCCGCCCTGACCATTGTGAGCCGCGCCTCTTCCGCCCGCCGCCGCTCCGCACCTATGGCGTGGCCCAACCGCTGCCACACGGAAGACACTCTCTGTCCTGGGTCCCCCTGCCCTCCGGCCGATGGCCGCCCCTCCGATGTCGAAAGCCCCGAGCCTTCATGGCTCCCAACATGTTGCTGCTGCTGCTGCTCTGCCTCTGCCCGTGCACTGCCTCCTGCTGCCTGCACATCCTCCGCCGGCTGGGGTGCACTTGTTGATGTGGCCACCCCTGCTGGACCTCCGACTCTCGACTGTGGCAGGGATGCCTCCTCCACCAGCCTGGCCGCACCGTCAGAGGCAGCTCCACAGGGCACCCAGGTGACTGATGGGTGGGAAGATGGCACAGAGGACGACTGGCGCGTAGGGGGTCCAGTTGAGGAGGGGGTCGGAGCAAGCCCCATCAGACGGAGGAATCCGGCCTGGGTGACCTGTCCCAGCAGGCTGACATTGTCAACGAGCCATTCGAGATGACATGCAGTCTCTCCATGAAAAGACTGCAGGTCACCTCGCATGGCCCGTTGACGCAACGCCACACCATCCAGGACAGGCTCAACCCGGACCTGGATGGCCACGTCCGCAGGCAGAGGAAGGCCAGTTGACGTTAGCTCATCCCCTGCCTGAAAACGGGTCTGGACGTAGGCATCCCTGCTGGTGCAAGATGATGCAGGGACAGGATCGGGGACAGGATTGCACACAGGCACCTCCGCGGCCGCCTGTGCTGCCTCCTGTCCCTGGTCCTGCACTGCACCACTAGCACCAGTGGGATCCCCACCTCCAGACCCCGTCTCTGGTGCTTGCGCGGCCCCCTCCTCCACCAAACCCCCCACCAACCTGGATGACTCCGTGCCATCTTCCCCTGTTGGGCCCTGTGGGGTCCCAGCTGCCCCTTCTGCTGCCGAGGAGTCCAACTGCAACCTCCGCCTCTTGGACCTCCCCCCGGCAGCTGCGGCCTGGGACGCGGCACCAGACCCCTCACTCCCCGATGAGATGACAACACGGGAGGGGAGCCGGGCCTTGCGTCTCCAGCTGTCTGTCGGATCCCCGCCGCTGTGCTCCACAGCACCTTCTCCGCCCTCTTCATCAGTTGACGCTGCAGACAGGGAGAAACAAAACACAGGCATCAGGGCACTGTACAATGGACACATACACACATGACAGTTGCACATGAGTGGCATTGGCAAACCTCAGACATGTCATCACAATCCCCAACACACATGTCATTGCAACTGGCACACATGAGCCAATCCACAGCCATTTTGCAACTGCCACCCCCATCCCTACACATACAACAGCATCAGCAGCCAAAGGGGAGCCAGACATCACATGCAACACAGGAAGTGCACCACACATGTACACACACCACCACACTTGCATGCATGTCTACACCTCTGCCAAGTGTTGCACTGTTCAGACGGGCATCCATGTCACATCTGCCAATCAGGCTTCCACATACCGCTGTCACATGCATCCATGTAGCATCACTGTTGCACCCTTGTCAAATACACACACATGCACATGTACACAGTGCTCATACATGCAGCCGAAAAAAACATACATGCCTGACATCACGGACATGTCTACTTACATACACATTCATCCAAACATGTGTGCACGCACAACTGCATTTGCCATGCAAGCCCACACACACAAGCACCATCCATGTCTCACACATTACAGCCCTCGCATGTGTCAGCCCCACGGCCCTGTACACCCCCACCCATACTCCACCCCATACAAACAGATGTGCAACCGGCACAATGGCGAATGATCACCACACGCCCTGCTCACAACCAGGATGCATGTACACTCACCGCTCGACTCCAGACGGCTCTGCTTCTCTAGGACCTGGACGTGGAGCGCTGGGGATATGCGTTCCAGGACCTCCATCTGTTCTTCCGACAAGTGGCCCCGGCGCCCCTTGGCATCCGCTGCCTTCAAGAGGCGCCGGGCCTTGTTCAGGGTCCTGGACCTGAAGTCCTCCCAGCGCTTCCTGACATGTTGTAAGTCCCGGACTGCCACCCCCTCCGCGTTGATGGCAGTCACGATGTCAGTCCAGATCTGAGTCCGTCCTTCCTTGTCGGCGCGGGAACTTCCAAAGAGGGCATCATACTGCCCCAGGACTTGCTCCACCAGGACACCAACTTCGGTGGCACTGAAGCTGGTGCCCCTCTGCCTCTCTGGCCGGGGGTTGTCAGTGGTCACAGATGTTGTATGCCCCGACATGACAACCCCAGAGGCAGGAGTGTGTGGGCAACTGGGTGCTGGGGCTGGGCTGTGGAGCGATGGAATTCCAGTCGGGAGTCTTCTGTTCCAGCAGGGGTGGTCACAGCAACAGCACCCCTGGCTGATGTGCAGGCAGCAAATGGCAGTGCACGTGGGCAGCAGGCAGTCAGGCAGCAGCAGATGGCAGGTGGGAGCGTGCTCGGGGCTCTGGGGGGCAGTAGTTCGGCCTTCTGGGCAGGAGCGTGGATTTCCGTGTGCTTACGCGTGGCCAGCTTGGTACGGAGTGATTTGGCACGTGAAAATCCTGCACGTCAGCGTGAAAAACGAGGAAAGGCCCTTAGCGCGTAAGCGCGTCAGCACGCATACGCGAATCCATTGGACCAAAGGCCCTCAGCACGTAAGCGCGTCAGCACACATACGCGAATCCATTGGACCAAAGGCCCTCAGCGCGTAAGCGCGTCAGCACGCATACGCGAATCCATTGGACCAAAGGCCCTCAGCGCGTAAGCGCGTCTGTGACGTTACCCGCACGGGTGTTTCCCACACACCACATGGTGACAGAGCACACGTGGAAAGACTGCACGTCAGAGTCTCATCGCGTGTAATTGGACAGCACGTCAGAGTCTCATCGCGTGTAATTGGACAAAAGTGCGTGTACACGCGATTGGGCTATGTACGTGTATATGAGGTGTGCGCGGACACTTACACACGCAAGTACGTCAGCGCACCTGTATCCCGGTGTGCGCGCCAATTTCCACACGCTATTGTACTGGGCACTGGATTGGAGGGGTGCGCGGGTCACACGCTCGCCTACAACACGCGCAACGCATTAATTTGCGCGCTAACAAAATAACTAGCTCAGACCCAGGATGAATATACCGTTCCTAGCAGCAGTGGGCGTGGCCTACCAAAGGAGGAGGAGGAGGATAGTCAGGGCCAGAATATTCACACCCAGAACCAGCCTTTTCGGGATGCCTGATGACCAGGTGCATGGGAGGTACAGGTTTCCACCACACATCATACTGGACCTGGTGAGTGAGTGGGAGGACGACCTCACATCACCCACCCTGTGCTCCCAAGCACTCAGCCCCCTGGAGAAGGTCCTCAATGTACTGCACTTCTTAGCCACTGGATCATTTCAGCGGACAAGTGCCATTGTGGGTGGTGTATCACAGGCCACCCAGTCACGGTGCCTACACCAGGTCTTGAACATCATCACTGCACGCCCATCAGTCCGCAGGCACATATACCTGCCCAGAACACCTGCAGAAAGGCATGCTGCCGCCCTGGATTTCTATGCTGTGGCACGATTGCTAGGTGCCATTGACTGCACCCATGTGGCTCTACGTCCCCCCAGGGCATCTGAGCACATCTATAGGAACCGCAAGCACTGGCATTCCATCAACGTGCAGGTAGTATGTAATGCCAAGGGAATCATCACCTCACTATATGCCAACTATCCTGGGTCAACCCATGACAGCTTCATTTACCGAATGTCCACCCTAAGCCGGGACCTAGATGCTGGCCGGCATGGCGATACATGGCTGCTTGGTGAGTATGAACGCCACTGCACATGCATGCATGTCAGATACTGAGCAAGGTCACAACCCCACCAATGATACCAATCACCACCTCCACAGGGGACAGTGCCTACCCTCTCAGCCCCCACATGATGACGCCAATTCGGAACCCCACCACGCCACCCCAGGTAAGATATAACGCAGCCCACATTACAAACCGGGGCATAGTGGAGCGCACATTTGGAGTGCTGAAGTCACGCTTTCGCTCCCTTGACCGTTCTGGCGGTCAGCTGTTGTACGCTCCCCCAGTAGTGTGCAGGATCATAGTGGCAGCATGTGTCCTGCACAACGTTGCAACACGCCGGGGCCTGGCCGTGGACATGGTGGTGCCCCCCCATCCCCAACCACATGCACAGCCGCTGCGCATGGGAGGGGAAAGGGCACGGGGGGAGGCAGCCCGTACACAGCTAGTGGCTAATTACTTCACATAGAAATCACACCCCTGTGGAGTGCACACTGCCCTGGCACATTCCATCTGACAATCAATGATGACTCAACCTGACACTGATCCTGAATGTCTGGAGAAAGAACCGTGAAAACCATATCAGCCTGAGATTGTTCACCTGGAAGTGTTACAATGTGTGCATCCCTACCCACACTGACACCACCAATGCAGTTTTGTGAAGTTACAAATTCAAGCAGCTGAAATGAATACCCACTTGCAAAATGCAACAAGAGGACTGTGCCATGTCAGCCAACCCAACCCCAGCACCGCCACACGACACACCGTGCCATGTCATGCTATTTGCACGTACACAAATTAATCCCCACAACATGACACTAGTGTCACAATGCACGGTGTCCCTATTAGAAACTTGCAACACCTGAAATGCTCACAGTAATGCCGGACCAACAACAAACTTGAGCACGTACTACCATTAACATGACATCACTAATGTATAATATTATGAGTCTCACCACCTGGAAATGCCTGCACTCCCACCACTACCAACTGTGCAGTGTTGGCGCCTGTAGAGTTTTAGGTGCACTGCTGCCAACATGGACCACATCTCCAGACTAGAGGTCCTTGTGTAGACATGAGGAAGGTACCTGCAAATTTGGAGGTAGACACAGAAGATGAGTTACACATCAATGCAACATGCAGTGTACAACACAACAGCAGTATGCACTAGGAATGTATACACAGTATTGACTACAGACTGCCCACACAGCTCATGGGAGTCCAACGTCACTGTGTAATTCACTATCACTTGGGCACACCCTTTGCAAGCCCATGGAAACGGGAAGCAGGAGGGGTGTGTGTGACTCAAACCCAAGCATCTGAACCAAATACATTACAAGCCTGCATGTGCCCAGCCACAATGCAGCGTATGCCCACAGGAACCACGGAAGCCAACAAATTGTCCCAAAAAAATTGGGAATAAAAGAAATAAAAAAAAAAAAAAATTAAAATAAAAAATAAAAAATGGCCATTGAAGGGCCCGGGGGGGGTTGGGGAGGCCACCCAGGAGGTCCGAGAACAGGATGCACACGAGAACCCACCTGCGTGGATCCTGGGAAAAAAAACACCTTCATGGGCTCATGGCCCACACGGCTACCCTATTGTGGGAGTATCACTGCTGTCGCTATTATCACCCTGTGCAGCTGCATCCGGAGGTGGTTGCACTATGGGAGGCAGCCCACGCAAGGCCCTAGTCTGCTCCTCCATGGCTGCAAGCATGCGGGTGTGGTAGGTCTGGTTCTGGAGGATGAGTGTGCGGAGGTCCCCATGCAACAACTCACGGGATGCCCGGACCTCCGCCCTCGTTGCCTGCATCTCAGCTGAGAGCGTACGGGTGAGACGCTCCAGCTGCTGTTCTGTCCTTTGGTGTGTAGAAGCCTCAAGCTCAACAAGAGTCGTCCTGAGGTGAAGGAGCTCCTGCCTCAGGGCTTCCCTGTGGCCCTGGGACTCAATGGAGATGGCCTCCTGCAGAGTCGCCAGTGCCACCCGCCTGTCCCTGTTGGACCCCAACATGTCCTCCCTGTGTGACTGGCAGATGGAGTCGGTTGCCTGCTCTAGTCGCTCCATCAGCCTTTCAGGGGGGACAATGGAAGTGGCCACCCTATCCATGGCCTGAGCCATCATCTCGGATGATGCTGCCTGTTGGGTTGCCATACCGTAAATGGATTGCTCCCATGCGGTATTGCCAGGTGGCGTATGGCCACCACGTCGGCGGGCACCACACCTGTCTGGGGCAAGGCGAACTGCGCCTTGCTGTGCCGGCACTGCCTGAGGCTGCAGGACTGCATTCCCCCTCTGATCTGCTGGCCCAGGAACAGGATCAGATGTCGCGGAGTGTGACCCTGCATCCGTAACCACCAAAGGCGTAGCTGCCAACACTGACATCCCCATTGAGGGTTCTGACCCTGGTGCAGGTGGGTGAGACAGAACAGAATCCCTCCCTGGAACACTCACCTGCGACGGCACGTAGGTCTCATCCGAATCAACACCTGAGTACAGCTCGGGGGAGGTGCAGCCAGAGACACCCCTTGAGAGCAGGACCTGCAGCACTTGTGGGTTCTCACCCACCACCACACCACGTCCCTCACTGGTGGTTGGTCGGCCCTCGGGCCCCTCCTGGGTCAGCACCATCTCCACAACCCCAGCAGTATCAGGTGCGTCTTCCCCCTGCAAAGACATAAAAAAAAAGAAATGGAAACAGGCATTAGCACCATGGCACACAATGAGGCTGAGAAGCAAGAGAAACAGTACTTGTTTGACACATGTCCCACATGACTAAAACCCACCCATGCATGCAGCCTCACTGCGTATGAAGGGCAGGCAAATGGCACACACTGATGACACCAAGATTGGAGATGAACACATTTTCTGCATGCTGCCTGGCAGTGGCATCACACATTGGCCTGTGATTGGCAGGTGAAACACACATGCCATCAGACAGATGGCATGTACCATTGCTATTGAGTGAAGATGGAGAGGAGGGCAGCACCTATGCATACTGTCCAGTTCCCGCATGTTATAGTTTTCTAATTCTAACAGGTCAGATTCTTCACCTGGAGCTGCCAGTCCGAAATGGTGCAATTGCACAGGGACATGTTTGAACAAATGATATCCAGGTAACTAAGTCGCTCAACTTTACCATAGCCATGTCAGACATGTGACTAGAGGACTGCGACATGCCTAGTAAAAGTGGTGGAATGGTTAATATCTGCCTAAATGAACAGTGCTAAATTTTGCAACAATGTTGTGGCAAGGTGACACTTCAAGGGCAACTGGCGTGCAGTTGGACTACATGTCTACTGTTGGCAGAAGGGATACAGCTATGGCCAAATGCAGCTGCGCTGGATGTATTGCATGAAGCACATGGATGACCCAAACGACTCAGGCGCACACACTCTCACCTGGCACACAAGCAGAAGCCCTCACACACACCATGCACATGGATGACACACACATGCATGTGCACTCACCGGACAATGCCTCGTAATCAGGGAGATCTCCCACGCCTTGGATCTGTTCCTCCGTGACGTAGGTCCCAGCGACTGACTCATGTGGAGTGAGTTCCATGTCTACAACTGGAGACCCACCTCCAGTCACTAGAGTTGCGGCATGACTTGAGGCCAGCTTACTCTTTGCCCTGCGCTTTAGGTCATTCCAGCGCTTATAGCAATCATTGGCTGTGTGCCTCACGATTCCAAGGGCACTTACGATGTCCGCAACGGTCTGCCAGTGTGCCTGGCGTTGTGCAGGTGTGGTCTTGGATCCTGCAACAATGACCATCTCGTTATCATGTCCGGACACATACTCGACAAGTGCATTCAGTTCGTCCCTATTAGAAAATTGCAACACCTGAAATGCTCACAGTAATGCCGGACCAACAACAAACTTGAGCGCGTACTACCATTAACATGACATCATTAATGTATAATATTATGAGTCTCAACACCTGGAAATGCCTGCACTCCCACCACTACCAACTGTGCAGTGTTGGCGCCTGTAGAGTTTTAGGTGCACTGCTGCCAACATGGACCACATCTCCAGACTAGAGGTCCTTGTGTAGACATGAGGAAGGTACCTGCAAATTTGGAGGTAGACACAGAAGATGAGTTACACATCAATGCAACATGCAGTGTACAACACAACAGCAGTATGCACTAGGAATGTATACACAGTATTGACTACAGACTGCCCACACAGCTCATGGGAGTCCAACGTCACTGTGTAATTCACTATCACTTGGGCACACCCTTTGCAAGCCCATGGAAACGGGAAGCAGGAGGGGTGTGTGTGACTCAAACCCAAGCATCTGAACCAAATACATTACAAGCCTGCATGTGCCCAGCCACAAAGCAGCGTATGCCCACAGGAACCACGGAAGCCAACAAATTGTCCCAAAAAAATTGGGAATAAAAGAAATAAAAATAATAAAAAAAAAAATTAAAATTAAAAATAAAAAATGGCCATTGAAGGGCCCGGGGGGGTTGGGGAGGCCACCCAGGAGGTCCGAGGACAGGATGCACACCAGAACCCACCTGCGTGGATCCTGGGAAAAAAAACACCTTCATGGGCTCATGGCCCACACGGCTACCCTATTGTGGGAGTATCACTGCTGTCGCTATTATCACCCTGTGCAGCTGCATCCGGAGGTGGTTGCACTATGGGAGGCAGCCCACACAAGGCCTTAGTCTGCTCCTCCATGGCTGCAAGCATGCGGGTGTGGTAGGTCTGGTTCTGGAGGATGAGTGTGCGGAGGTCCCCATGCAACAACTCATGGGATGCCCGGACCTCCGCCCTCGTTGCCTGCATCTCAGCTGAGAGCGTACGGGTGAGACGCTCCAGCTGCTGTTCTGTCCTTTGGTGTGTAGAAGCCTCAAGCTCAACAAGAGTCGTCCTGAGGTGAAGGAGCTCCTGCCTCAGGGCTTCCCTGTGGCCCTGGGACTCAATGGAGATGGCCTCCTGCAGAGTCGCCAGTGCCGCCCGCCTGTCCCTGTTGGACCCCAACATGTCCTCCCTGTGTGACTGGCAGATGGAGTCGGTTGCCTGCTCTAGTCGCTCCATCAGCCTTTCAGGGGGGACAATGGAAGTGGCCACCCTATCCATGGCCTGAGCCATCATCTCGGATGATGCTGCCTGTTGGGTTGCCATACCGTAAATGGATTGCTCCCATGCGGTATTGCCAGGTGGCGTACGGCCACCACGTCGGCGGGCACCACACCTGTCTGGGGCAAGGCGAACTGCGCCTTGCTGTGCCGGCACTGCCTGAGGCTGCAGGACTGCATTCCCCCTCTGATCTGCTGGCCCAGGAACAGGATCAGATGTCGCGGAGTGTGACCCTGCATCCGTAACCACCAAAGGCGTAGCTGCCAACACTGACATCCCCATTGAGGGTTCTGACCCTGGTGCAGGTGGGTGAGACAGAACAGAATCCCTCCCTGGAACACTCACCTGCGACGGCACGTAGGTCTCATCCGAATCAACACCTGAGTACAGCTCGGGGGAGGTGCAGCCAGAGACACCCCTTGAGAGCAGGACCTGCAGCACTTGTGGGTTCTCACCCACCACCACACCACGTCCCTCACTGGTGGTTGGTCGGCCCTCGGGCCCCTCCTGGGTCAGCACCATCTCCACAACCCCAGCAGTATCAGGTGCGTCTTCCCCCTGCAAAGACATAAAAAAAAAGAAATGGAAACAGGCATTAGCACCATGGCACACAATGAGGGCTGAGAAGCAAGAGAAACAGTACTTGTTTGACACATGTCCCACATGACTAAAACCCACCCATGCATGCAGCCTCACTGTGTATGAAGGGCAGGCAAATGGCACACACTGATGACACCAAGATTGGAGATGAACACATTTTCTGCATGCTGCCTGGCAGTGGCATCACACATTGGCCTGTGATTGGCAGGTGAAACACACATGCCATCAGACAGATGGCATGTACCATTGCTATTGAGTGAAGATGGAGAGGAGGGCAGCACCTATGCATACTGTCCAGTTCCCGCATGTTATAGCTTTTCTAATTCTAACAGGTCAGATTCTTCACCTGGAGCTGCCAGTCCGAAATGGTGCAATTGCACAGGGACATGTTTGAACAAATGATATCCAGGTAACTAAGTCACTCAACTTTACCATAGCCATGTCAGACATGTGACTAGAGGACTGCGACATGCCTAGTAAAAGTGGTGGAATGGTTAATATCTGCCTAAATGAACAGTGCTAAATTTTGCAACAATGTTGTGGCAAGGTGACACTTCAAGGGCAACTGGCGTGCAGTTGGACTACATGTCTACTGTTGGCAGAAGGGATACAGCTATGGCCAAATGCAGCTGCGCTGGATGTATTGCATGAAGCACATGGATGACCCAAACGACTCAGGCGCACACACTCTCACCTGGCACACAAGCAGAAGCCCTCACACACACCATGCACATGGATGACACACACATGCATGTGCACTCACCGGACAATGCCTCGTAATCAGGGAGATCTCCCACGCCTTGGATCTGTTCCTCCGTGACGTAGGTCCCAGCGACTGACTCATGTGGAGTGAGTTCCATGTCTACAACTGGAGACCCACCTCCAGTCACTAGAGTTGCGGCATGACTTGAGGCCAGCTTACTCTTTGCCCTGCGCTTTAGGTCATTCCAGCGCTTATAGCAATCATTGGCTGTGTGCCTCACGATTCCAAGGGCACTTACGATGTCCGCAACGGTCTGCCAGTGTGCCTGGCGTTGTGCAGGTGTGGTCTTGGATCCTGCAACAATGACCATCTCGTTATCATGTCCGGACACATACTCGACAAGTGCATTCAGTTCGTCATCCGTGAAGCTGCGCTTCCTGGACGGGCCGGACTGTGTAGCCGTGTCTGGGGCATCAGCCTGTGCCGGACGAGCACTCTTCCTCTTCCACTTGGAAGGTGGTGTGATCCTGAGTGTCCTGCGCCGCTCTGGACACTAGGGGCAGGAGCCCTGGTGGACTCTGTATCAGGAGTGTGGGATTGCACACTCAGCATGGGAGTTGGTGCAGGCATTGGCTCTAGTGTGATGGTGTCAGGGGGAATATCAGCAGCATGGACTAGGACCGACACTGTCCTGGCTGGGTGTGTGAGGGCTGGGGTGGATGGAGCCGCAGCTGCCCCTGCAGCCTCACCGCCCTGCCTACTTGGTGCAGCAGATGACCTTGCTGCCCCAGATGCACGTGGCATGGTGACATCAACGTGCACCAGCGCACGTGTCATAGGCCTGCTGACCTGGAAGTCAGCCATGGAGTCAGCCAGGTCTGGTGCCACAATGGGCTGGTCCAACAAGGGCTGAGCATGGATGGTGTCAGCCACATCAGCCTCAACGGGAGGGGGGGAGGGGGGAGTATGGGTGCCCTTGACTGGTCCTCCACACATGGGGGGACAGGCTCACCCTGCAAGTAACGACCACGTCCCCTACCGGATCCACCACGGCCACCACTTGTGGCTCTTCCACCTTTGCCACCCTTACGGAATCCTCGCCTCCCAACCATGGCACTGATGTTGATGTGCGTATGGGAGTGGCTGTCAAATATTGTCCTGGGCAATTGGGGGTCAAAGGGGTTGGGTATCAGATGGTAATTGTACCCTAGTGTTCTTGCAAGGCTGATTGTAACCCCTGGGGAAAGATGACGGGTCACGCCACGCACAGGAGCCCCAAAAAAGGGAGATGACGTGCACGCAACCCCTCCTAGACCACGTGTGCTGAAAGAAAAACCTGCACTACGCTGTGGCACCCAGTAACACAAGAATGAATGTATGCGTGTCACACGCAGCCTAGAATGACCTCTGAAGGGGTAGGCTACACACGGGGCAAGCACAGATGTTAGATACGTGCGTGACTCACCGTCTGCCAGGTAAAAGAGCGTGAAAAAGGAGCGCGTTTGGTTGGCAACACCCCCGCCAAAAGAAGATTTGTACGCTGTCTGAGGAGACAGGACAACAGTAGAAGGGAACACTGTTTGAGGGAACAGGCCCAGGTAAACCAGTAAAAGAGAAAAAAGAGAAAAATCTGTCAGAGGTAACAGGGAATACGAACTTGAAACGCCGTGAAGTAAATCGCGTGTGAAACGACAAGAAGTACAGAATTCACCCACTAGCTCTCCACGAAAAGCACGTACAAGGAAATGGTGTTCTACGCGTACCTTTTATGCAGGCCCACACGTTCAACGTCACTTACGCGGCGTGTACGCGCTAGGGCCATTTGCACCAATTACACGCTTTGTGACTTATGCGTGTACGGCCATTTGCACCAATTACACGCTTTGTGACTTATGCGTCTACGGCCATTTGCACCAATTACACGCTTTGTGACTTATGCGTGTACGGCCATTTCCACCAATTACACGCTTTGTGACTTATGCGTGTACGGCCATTTGCACCAATTACACGCTTTGTGACTTATGCGTGTACGGCCATTTCCACCAATTACACGCTTTGTGACTTATGCGTGTAGGGCCATTTCCACCAATCACACGCGATGAGACTCTGACGTGCAGTCTTTCCACGTGTGCTCTGTCATCACGTGCTGTGTGGGAAACACCCGTGCGGGTCACGTCACAGACGCGCTTACGCGCTGAGGGCCTTTGGTCCAATAGAATCACGTATGCGTGCTGACGCGCTTACGCGCTAAGGGCCTTTCCTCGTTTTTCACGCTGACATGCAGGATTTTCACGTGCCAAATCACTCCGTACCAAGCTGGCCACGCATAAGCACACGGAAGACCACGCTCCTGCCCAGAAGGCCGAACTACTGCCCCCCAGATCCCCGAGCACGCTCCCACCTGCTATCTGCTGCTGCCTGACTGCCTGCTGCACACGTGCACTGCCATTTGCTGCCTGCACATCAGCCAGGGGTGCTGTTGCTGTGACCACCCCTGCTGGAACAGAAGACTCCCGACTGGAATTCCATCGCTCCACAGCCCAGCCCCAGGACCCAGTTGCCCACCCACTCCTGCCTCTGGGGTTGTCATGTCGGGGCAAACACCATCTGTGACCACTGACAACCCCCGGCCAGAGAGGCAGAGGGGCACCAGCTTCAGTGCCACCGAAGTTGGTGTCCTGGTGGAGCAAGTCCTGGGGCAGTATGATGCCCTCTTTGGAAGTTCCCGCGCCGACAAGGAAGGACGGACTCGGATCTGGACTGACATCGTGACTGCCATCAACGCGGAGGGGGTGGCAGTCCGGGACTTACAACATGTCAGGAAGCGCTGGGAGGACTTCAGGTCCAGGACCCTGAACATGGCCCGGCACCTCTTGAAGGCAGCGGATGCCAAGGGGCGCCGGGGCCACTTGTCGGAAGAACAGATGGGGGTCCTGGAACGCATATCCCCAGCGCTCCACGTCCAGGTCCTAGAGAAGCAGAGCCGTCTGGAGTCGAGCGGTGAGTGTACATGCATCCTGGTTGTGAGGAGGGCGTGTGGTGATCATTCGCAATTGTGCCGGTTGCACATCTGTTTGTATGGGGTGGAGTATGGGTGGGGGTGTACAGGGCCGTGGGGCTGACACATGCGAGGGCTGTAATGTGTGAGACATGGATGGTGCTTGTGTGTGTGGGCTTGCATGGCAAATGCAGTTGTGCGTGCACACATGTTTGGATGAATGTGTATGTAAGTAGACATGTCCGTGATGTCAGGCATGTATGTTGTTTTCGACTGCATGTATGAGCACTGTGTACATGTGCATGTGTGTGTATTTGACAAGGGTGCAACAGTGGTGCTACATGGATGCATGTGACAGCGGTATGTGGAAGCCTGATTGGCAGATGTGACATGGATGCCCGTCTGAACAGTGCGACACTTGGCAGAGGTGTAGACATGCATGCAAGTGTAGTGGTGTGTGTACATGTGTGGTGCACTTCCTGTGTTGCATGTGATGTCTGGCTCCCCTTTGGCTGCTGATGCTGTTTTATGTGTAGGGATGGTGCTGGCAGTTGCGATATGGCTGTGGTATGGCTCATGTGTGCCAGTTGCAATGACATGTGTGTTGGGGATTGTGATGACATGTCTGAGGTTTGCCAATGCCACTCATGTGCAAGTGTCATGTGTGTATGTGTCCATTGTACAGTGCCCTGATGCCTGTGTTTTGTTTCTCCCTGTCTGCAGCGTCAACTGATGAAGAGGGCGGAGAAGGTGCTGTGGAGCACAGCGGCGGGGATCCGACCGCCAGCCGGAGACGCAAGGCCCGGCTCCCCTCCCGTGTTGTCATCTCGTCGGGGAGTGAGGAGTCCGGTGCCACGTCCCAGGCCGCAGCTGCCGGGGGGAGGTCCAAGAGGCGGAGGTTGCAGTTGGACTCCTCGGCAGCAGAAGGGGCAGCTGGGACCCCACAGGGCCCAACAGCGGAAGATGGCACAGAGTCATCCAGGTTGGTGGGGGGTTTGGTGGAGGAGGGGGCCGCGCAAGCACCAGAGACAGGGTCTGGAGGTGGGGATCCCACTGGTGCTAGTGGTGCAGTGCAGGACCAGGGACAGGAGGCAGCACAGGCGGCCGCGGAGGTGCCTGTGTGCAATCCTGTCCCCGATCCTCTCCCTGCATCATCTTGCACCAGCAGGGATGCCTACGTCCAGACCCGTTTTCAGGCAGGGGATGAGCTGACGTCAACTGGGCTTCCTCTGCCTCCGGACGTGGCCATCCAGGTCCGGGTTGAGCCTGTCCTGGCTGGTGTGGTGTTGAGTCAACGGGCCATGCGAGGTGACCTGCAGTCTTTTCATGGAGAGACTGCACGTCATCTCGAATGGCTCGTTGACCACGTCAGCCTGCTGGGACAGGTCACCCAGGCCGGATTCCGCTGTCTGATGGGGCTTGCTCCGACCCCCTCCTCAACTGGACCCCCTATGCGCCAGTCGTCCTCTGTGCCATCTTCCCACCCATCAGTCACCTGGGTGTCCTGTGGAGCTGCCTCTGACGGTGCGGCCAGGCTGGTGGAGGAGGCATCCCTGCCACAGTCGAGAGTCGGAGGTCCAGCAGGGGTGGCCACATCAACAAGTGCACCCCAGCCGGCGGTGGATGTGCAGGTAGCAGGAGGCAGTGCACGGGCAGAGGCAGAGCAGCAGCAGCAGCAAGATGGTGGGAGACATGAAGGCTCGGGGCTTTCAACATCGGAGGGGCAGGCATCGGCCGGAGGGCAGGGGGACCCAGGACAGAGAGTGTCTTCCGTGTGGCAGCGGTTGGGCCACGCCATAGGTGCGGAGCGGCGGCGGGCGGAAGAGGCGCGGCTCACAATGGTCAGGGCGGAGAACTCCATGCGGAGGGCCCTGAGGCGGGCCGAGTGCCTCGAGGCAATCCGCAGGGGGTTGGAGGAGGACACAGCGTCGTCCCTGCGGACCCTCGGGGCCATGGAACTGGACCGCCTCCGGGACATCGAACAGGAGTTCGATGATGCCCTGGCCCGGGACACCACAGAGTGAGCCGCTGGACTTGCCCGCCGCCTTTGTATATAGTTCTTTAGTTTTAGTTTTCCTTTCGTTCTTATTATGATTTGGAGTCGACGGACACTGCTCCACTTTTTGTATATAGTTGATATTTAGGTAGGTTTTTTAGGAGGTTTCCTTAGTTCAGTTGGGATGATGGACCCTTGTTATTTTTGTACATAGTTCTTTGTTGCATGGAGAGTTTTTACATTTCACTTTGGACAAAATTTTTTTGATTTGCATTTCCAGTTTTGTGTTTTTATGCGGACATGCAGCTTATTTTTTCACATTTACATTGTAGGTAGTTTTCTTTCTTTAGCATTCGTAATTTTTTTCAATACATTTTTGTTGCCATTGTTCACTGTGTGGTTTCATCTCATTGGTTTCATGCATGTCATGTTGTGTGTTTTCCCATTCAATTGCAAAAAATGTGTGTGACGGACATGGGTTAATTAGCTTCATGAACATTGGGGGTGTAACATGTGATTTCCATATCCATGTGGGTGAATGGGTAACTTGGTATGGCTTTTTGGCTGTGGAGGCTGACCATTACGCACATGATTGGGGATTGTGAGGACCTGGTGGGGGCTGCACATGGTGGCAGGGGGGTGGGGGTGGTGGGACACATGAGTGGGGCCTGGTGGAGGCTGCCCCTGCACTGTCGGGGGTGGGGGTGGTGGGAGACATGAGTGGGGGCCTGGTGGAGGGTGACCCTGCACTGCCGGGGGGGTGGGGGTGGTGGGAGACATGAGTGGGGGCCTGGTGGAGGCTGCCCCTGCACTGCCGGGGGGTGGGGGTGGTGGGAGACATGAGTGGGGGCCTGGTGGAGGGTGACCCTGCACTTCTGGGGGGTGGGGGTGGTGGGAGACATGAGTGGGGGCCTGGTGGAGGGTGACCCTGGCTGCTGGGGGGTGGGGGTGCAGGGGGACATGAGTGGGGGCCTGGTGGAGGGTGACCCTGCACTGCCGGGGGGTGGGGGTGGTGGGAGACATGAGTGGGGGCCTTGTGGGGGCTGGCCATAATGGCAGGGGGGTGGGGGTGGTAGGAGACATGAGTTGGGGCCTGGTGGAGGGTGACCCTGCACTGCCGGGGGGTGGGGGTGGTGGGAGACATGAGTGGGGGCCTGGTGGAGGGTGACCGTGCACTGCCGGGGGGTGGGGGTGGTGGGAGACATGAGTGGGGGCCTGGTGGAGGGTGACCCTGCACTGCCGGGGGGTGGGGGTGGTAGGAGACATGAGTGGGGGCCTGGTGGTTGGTGACCCTGGCGGCTCGGGGGTGGGGGTGCAGGGGGACATGAGTGGGGGCCTGGTGGAGGGTGACCCTGCACTGCCGGGGGGTGGGGGTTGTGGGAGACATGAGTGGGGGCCTTGTGGGGGCTGGCCATGGTGGCAGGGGGGTGGGGGTGGTGGGAGACATGAGTGGGGGCCTGGTGGAGGGTGACCCTGCACTGCCGGGGGGTGGGGGTGGTGGGAGACATGAGTGGGGGCCTGGTGGAGGGTGACCCTGCACTGCCGGGGGGTGGGGGTGGTGGGAGACATGAGTGGGGGCCTGGTGGAGGGTGACCCTGCACTGCCGGGGGGTGGGGGTGGTGGGAGACATGAGTGGGGGCCTGGTGGAGGGTGACCCTGGCTGCTGGGGGGTGGGGGTGCAGGGGGACATGAGTGGGGGCCTGGTGGAGGGTGACCCTGCACTGCCGGGGGGTGGGGGTGGTGGGAGACATGAGTGGGGGCCTTGTGGGGGCTGGCCATGGTGGCAGGGGGGTGGGGGTGGTGGGAGACATGAGTGGGGGCCTGGTGGAGGGTGACCCTGCACTGCCGGGGGGTGGGGGTGGTGGGAGACATGAGTGGGGGCCTGGTGGAGGGTGACCCTGCACTGCCGGGGGGTGGGGGTGGTGGGAGACATGAGTGGGGGCCTGGTGGAGGGTGACCCTGCACTGCCGGGGGGTGGGGGTGGTGGTAGACATGCATTGTTGATCAGTAGTGCAAGGTGACATGTGGGTTGGCTGGGGGGCATGGCCATGGTGATTGGGCTGCCTGCGGGACATGTGCAGGGGTGCAGGGTAGTCCTCCGTGGTGTGGGCTGCCTGCAGGGGCCGTGGAGGTTGTGGAGCGTACACCTGGGAGGATCCACATGGCCAATTCACGTGTAGTACTCCCCAGAACCCCTGAAATACACATTCCCTGCTGGTATGGCGTGTGTAACTTCCCGCGCACCCCTGAAATACACGTACCCTGCTCACACTGGGACTATTGCGTGTGGAACTTCCCGCGCACCCCTGATATACACGTACCCTGCTCGCACTGGGACAATCGCGTGTGCAACTTCACGCGAACCCCTGTAATACACGTAGCACGCTCCCCCAGGCCCGATCGCGTGAGAAAGTTCACGCTAACCCCGGAAATACACGTAGCCCGCTCCCCCAGGCCCGGTCGCGTGAGAAAGTTCACGCGAACCCCTGAAATACACGTAGCCCGCTCCCCCAGGCCCGATCGCGTGAGGAAGTTCACGCGAACCACTGTAATACACATAGCCCGCTCCCCCAGGCCCGATCGCGTGAAATAATTCACGCAAACCCCTGAAATACACGTAGCCCGCTCCCCCAGGCCCGATCGCGTGAGTAAGTTCACACGAACCCCTGTAATACACGTAGCACGCTCCCCCAGGCCCGATCGCGTGAGAAACTTCATGTGAACCCCTGAAATACACATACCCTGCTGTAATCGCGTGTGGAACTTCCCGCGCACCCCTGAAATTCACATACCTTGCTCGCACTGGCCCAATCGCGTGTGTAACTTCCCGCACACCCCTGAAATACACGTACCCTGCTCGCACTGGGACTATCGCATGTGGTACTTCCCGCGCACCCCTGAAATACACGTACCCTGCTCGCCCTGGGACTATCGTGTGTGGTACTTCCCGCGCACCCCTGAAATACACGTACCCTGCTCGCACTGGGACTATCGCGTGTGGAACTTCCCGCGCACCCCTGAAATACACGTTCCCCGCTTGGCGTTTGCTGTTTGCCAGCCCGGTGAACTGGTCCAGGGTTAGCGCAGCCCTTTGCGATGATTTAGCGATTTTGATGGCTTTTGCTTGCGCGAGGGCGTTCTTCGGGGCGTTACTGGCGCTGCTGCAGGGTCGCTGCGATTCTCTGCGCCACGGCTGGTTTGGGAGCCTAGTATCCATGAATACGCTGTGCGCGGAAATCGGTTTTAGCGCACGTGCCTGGCGCAGACAATCGCACCCGGACACTCTGCGCCAGCCGCTTGCGATACTTTTCTGCGAAATTCTATGAATTACCCTCATAGTGTTTATGGAATAAGACAACAATTGGACTACTGTGCTGGAATGGTGAAATTCACCATAAACTCACAGGAAGATCCACAAGAATTTCTAATGTACTTACTACCAGTACTGGAAAACAAAAACATACCTATAAATGAAATCTTCCAAATTTCATACATGTGGAAACATACATGCACTCTGTGCAACAATGTGTCACAAGAACAAATCCCCAATGAGCGCTTTGTGTATGTATCAATACCTAATTGTGAATCCGTTCCATTTCAGCAACTTGTACAAAATGAAAACCATGGTAGATTATGTACTACCTGCAATTCGGATAATCGCTCCACCTTACTAATACAAACACACAGTGAATACGTAATACTAATGCTTTTACGTTACAATGCAGATGGTGCCAAAAGCAACTGCAAGCTGACTGGATTCACACATGGTCAAGTATCACTTGGTAAGAAAACCTTCACAACAATAGGTATAATCTACCACACAGGAGCCACAACCAATGCAGGTCACTATACTCCCTATATATTAAAAAAAAGTGCATGGTTCAAACGTAATGATAGTACCATTACTCTAAAGCAGAGATTACCTGCAAATCTTACAAACGCTTATTTAATGTTCTTAAAACCAAAGTGTATTAACTAAACTGTACTTAAACATTAACTAAACTTCTATTAGAAAACTATAAACTGTTACAATATGCCAACAGCTATATAACTGCCCCAAGATTCTACAACAACTAATCAGATAAATGAATACTACTAAATTATATCTAAAAATAGGTTATTAGAATACGCCAACTGGTATCTAACTGACCCAAGATATTACAATATCCAAACAGATAAATCAATACCACTTCATTATAACAAAAAATAGACTGTTAGAATATGCCAACAGGTATCTAACTACCCCAAGATTTTCAATAACCAAACAGATGAATCAATACCACTACATTATAACAAAAAATAGACTGTTAGAATACGCCAACTGGTATCTAACTACTCCAAAATTTTACAATATCCAAACAGATAAATCATTACCACTTCATTATACCAAAAATAAACTGTTAGAATATGTCAACAGGTATCTAACTGCTCCATAAATCTGCAACAAGCCATTATATAGAGCATTAGCCAGAAAGAACAAGTGAACACTGAAAACAAACAAACAAATAGACTGTAGCATAACAAAAAAAGTTTTTTTTTTTAATCCCACATGGATTTTTTTTGTCCCACGGACCCAATGATTTTAGCAACAAACACAGAAACTGAGCAAATTGCACAGTACACTGGTTTGTAATCTACTAAATATTAGGGTAAAAAAAATGTTGATTATTCAATGTTATAAGTCGTTACAAAATACCAATACCAACATGATCTTTTCTTTTATCACAGAAATAAACAAGAAATACATGTACTCCAGTTACTAAACCAAACAATAAGTATATTATATTAAGTACAACCATCACAGCAAATCACACCCATAGAGACTTATAACTTTGGTGCTTATAAATTTGGTCTTGTCCATGCACCCAAGACTATAGGCCCTGCCCACAACCACCACAGCATATCACACCCATAGTGGTTTATAACTTTGTTGCTTATAAATTTGTTCTTGGATCCCAAAGTTATAAGCCACTATGGGGGTGATATGCTGCGGTGGTTGTGGCCAGGGCATAGAGCCTGGCCACAACCACCGCAGAATATCACATTCATAGAGTCAAACATTTTAACTATGCCATATTGGCACTTTTAATGTCCGCGGACATGATGAGTGTTCTTAGAACAGTTTCAACTTGCCTACGAACAGTACGGACAGGCATAGCGTCCTCAGGACACCCCCATTTTGTTTATTTACGAATATCCCAGGACACATAATGTGTTTTAAGAACACTTTAATCTTGCCAGCGAACAATACGGACAGCGTCTTCAGGACACCCCCATTTCGTACATTGACGAACATTTCAGGACACTGCATGTGTTATTAGAACAGTTTCAACTTGCATGCGAACAAAACGGACAGGCATACCGTCCTCAGGACACACCCATTTCATTTATTTTCGAACATTTCAGGACACCGCGAGTGTTCTTAGAACAGTTTCAACTTGCTTGCGAACAATACGTACAGGCCTAGAGTCCTCAGAACACCCGCATTTCGTTTATTTACAAACATCCCAGGACACTTCATGTGTTCTTAGAACAATTTGAACATGCTTACGAACAGTACAGACAGGCATACCGTCCTCAGGATACCCCCATTTTGTTATTGACGAACATCCCAGGACACATGATGTGTTCTTAGAACAGATACAACTTGCCTGTGAACAAAACGGACAGGCTTACCGTCCTAAGAACACACCCATTTTGTTTATTTTTGAACATTTCAGGACACTGCAAGTGTTCTTAGAACACTTTGAGCTTGCTTGCGAACAATACGTACAGGCATAGTGTCCTAAGAACACCCCCATTTCATTAATTTACAAACGTCCCAGGACACTTCATATGTTCTTAGAAGAATTTGAACTTGCTTGTGAACAGTACGGACAGGCATGCCATCCTCAGGACACCCCCATTTTGTTTATTGACGAACATCACAGGACACATGATGTGTTCTTAGAACAGATTCAACTTGTCTGCGAACAAAACGGACAGGCTTACCGTCCTCAGAACACACCCCTCTCATTTATTTTCGAACATTTCAGGACACCGCGGGTGTTCTTAGAACACTTTCAGCTTGCTTGCGATCAATACATACAGGCGTAGTGTCCTCAGAACACCCCCATTTCATTTATTTAGAACATTTCAGAACATCCGCGTTGTCCGCGAACACAACAGGGGGTCACACACATGATGTGTTCTTAGAACAGATTCAACTTGCCTGCAAACAAAACGGACAGGCTTACCGTCCTCAGAACACACCCATTTCGTTTATTTTCGAACATTTCAGGACACTACGAGTGTTCCTAGAAAACTTTCAGCTTGCTTGCGAACAATACTTACAGGCGAAGTGTCCTCAGAACACCCCCATTTCGTTTATTTAGAACATTTCAGAACATCTGCATTGTCCGCGGACAAAGCGAACACAACAGAGGGGTCTACCACCTGACTAAATACAACATTTAACCCATCTCTTACTCCCCCACCCTCCCCAAACACTTTTACATACCAACAAACTCTATCTACTAAATAGTATTTTTTCCACCAAGTTTCACTGCGCTGTCCGCGGACGTCCGCAATTCCAAGATGGTGGACGTTCATGAAAATCTGACGCGCTTCACGCTCTTCACCGTCCAATCAGCAAACACGTTGCATGTCCGCAGACATGACGCAAGCCGGTTACGACCTACTTTTTGGTCATTTCTTAAAAAACTACTGGACGTATTTTCACCAAATTTGCAAAAGCACACTTTTGGGACCAAGCCGCTGCTCCTAGTCCGAATTTGGTGAAAATCCATCCAGCAGTTTGGCCTGTAGGCATGAGCAAAGTTTTTTCCCCATTCAGTCTATGGGAAAAAACGAAGTTTTGGGACCCCCCCTATAACTTTGTGCCCCCTGGACCAAACCTCACCAAACTTTGCAAAAGAAATCAAGAGTGAGGATTCGTCCAGGAGAGCGAAGTTATAAGCCACCCAAAAAAGGGCTCTTCCTATGGAAACAGCAACTTAACCATAACTACACAGCCACTTCCGTGGCTGTGTAATTAGCAAGTCCTTCTCACAGACCATATGACCAATGCCGTTTTCTTGATTAACCCGAGACTTTGCTTTGCTTGAATTTGGGATTTATCCCACAATTGAACATATTACTTATCTTCATCCATCACCTTATTGTTAGTCAACAGACACACAATATATGAGGTGGATTTAATTTTGTATTGGACTACGCATGTGGTCTGTGAGAAGGACTTGCTAATATATATATGCTTCAACTCCACATGCAGATTATAGACAGGGATTTGGTTACTTGATACAGACCAAACGGCCATGAGGACGACCTAGAAGGGTCGAAACACGTGTCTGCTGAAGACATTTCTTTGGGACAATAAAACAATCTTAAACATGTGTATATTTTGTTTAATGGACTAAATGAACCTACTACAGTGGATCATTAGATAGCTTTTGGGTACAGCGCTGATATCCAAGACCTCGCCCATTTTTCACTGTCTGTCATATATTGTAGGTCTATACGGGTGGTGTATGGGTTTCGAGCATGCAGCCTCCCAATTCTCAAATTTTATTAGGGCCCTAGCGCCTCCTATAGGATTGTACCCGTACAGCTTTCCCTCCCCCTTCATTGGGCATTCCTTTACTTTATAACTTGCACTATGTTATTTGGGTTGTTAGTGGATCACATTCACACCCCTCTTAAGAGCAAGAGAGGGAGGTATGTCTGTTAACGGTGGCTGCTTTACCTTTATGATTGTGTTGGCTCTTGGTTTGTAGAAGTGTGAGGCTTGAGTGGGTGTTTTAGCCACTACTCATTCTTGTACTCCAACAGGTCAGAAGTCGATTTGTCACAGATGTTTGTGTTTTCCATGGATTGCAACTTTTTACCTGTATGTATTAAAAAATATGCCTAAACATGTCATAAAGTATGCCTAAACATGTCATTGATCCTACATGATTTTATAAAGTTACATTAGAAAGTGGTCGTTTTCATCAGGTTTTTCAAAAATGTTAATGGGCTCATTCCCTCCCCTCATTCCCTCCCCAGACAACCACCATCTCTAATCTTTCCTTTCCTTCGTACCCACCCTCCCCAGATCCCCAACCTGTCTACGAATATGTATTTACTACCGCCTCCTGCTAAACGATGCAACCTACCACGGAGTAATTCACAACTTCCTAATGTAAATGAACAAGTGAACAAAACCATGGTTTTTTCATCAGATGAATAGACTTTTCTCACTTTGTCACCAAATCCACGAGAAGCTGTTCTGCTGTGCAAATGATACACATTACAATTGCGCTTGTTAGATACACGGTTTTCACCAGCAGCAGGTGCAGATGGCATGAAATGATATTGACCTGCAAGGAGCAAACACGAAGGAGCCATGGGCGCAGAAGCCAAGACATGTGAGGAAAGGACTCACTACAAGGAAAACCTCAGCGAGGAAGAGGTGGAGCTACTCCTTGCATTTATTACGAAAACGTTGCACTAGTTCAAGTGAAATTAGCATAAGGACAAACATTGCCGTAATCAAAATAACACGTTTTAATGCATGTTTGTACCAGTGCAAGGGATAAAGACCAACATTTCCCTGGTGCACAAAAGTATTGAAAAAGTATGAATTCTGAACTAGGGTAATTTTTGCCACTTGTGCAAAATGTCTGTAATCAACCAAGATGTTTAAGTTTTGGAATACAAAATACATTGTGTATAAGCGAAATATACTTTTGTTCCCAGACATAAATGCCCTCGGCATCTACTCTTCACTACCAACAATGTCAACAATAAGTGGGCTTTCGAGGAGCAGCACACGAAAGAGAACGAGACCCAAGTCAGAACATATTCAAGGAGCAATTGCTAGAGGGCCAATTGTTATGATATGATATGATATGATATGATAGTTTATTTATATAGTGCCTATACACAATGTGTTTCAAAGCGCTTCAAGGCAAGTGAGGGAACAAGGGAAAATTCAATGACATTCTTACAGGCCATGAACAGTAAGGATGTGAAATCAACTATCGTATTCAGCCTGATGACATTTCAATTGGTGCTAGAGCTAAGACATAGATAAGGAAGGGAGGGGGAGAGTGGGAAGGATATGGAAACAGACCGGCGACTACCGTACTAGGCCTGATGCCATTTCTGGTAGAGCCAGAGAAAAACAAAAGTGAGGGAGAGGGGTGCAGAAAGGGAGGGGAGGAATAAAACAAGCAACTATCGTATTAGGACTGACAACATTTCAGATAGTGCTGGAGGGGAGAGGGAACAGTAAGGGGAAGAGGAAGCGACAGACGAGGTTGCTATCATACTAGGTCCAGGGACAATTCTGAGTAAGTGCATAAAAGAAAGTAAGGGTAAGAGAACAGAGAGTAAGCAGTCAAAAAGAGTGGAGAAGCAAGAGGGGAGAGTGAATACAATTGCAGAAGTCAGTAGTAACTCATCATTTTGCAAACCAGGATACAAGATGAAGATGGGAAAAACATGATTCAGGGCCACCATGAATACAAGATGCAAAGGAAGTCCAGCATGAGAGCGGAGAACGGGTGACACACTGTGAATGAATGAAGCCAATAAAAGTATAATCCAGCATTGGTCACAAGACGGTGATGATGAAACCAGAATGTATCAGGACAGACTCCTGTGTGCTGGAAGGGGGGGGCCACAAGGGAACAACACGGGGGGACCAGAAAGGGTGGGGATGGCCTGTGGGGACAAAGGGTGTAAACGCATGTTGTTGCATGCTTACCTGCTGTCTTAGCAGGGGGTCGGACCCTGGATCCTCCTGGTCCGAACAGGTCCAAACAAGAATTTCCCTTTTCTTTGACTGCCCTCGCTTCTGACACCCGGACGAGAGACGCCGTTGATCTAAGAGTTAAGAGCAGGAAGGAAGAGGCAGGTGGTGCTTAGACCAGTTGACCTACACCCACTTACACCTGTTCCCCAGCTGCAAAGGAAAAGAGGCTGGAGGGCTCCTTAAGTAGGGAAAAGAGTGGCAAGCAGGAAGGCACCAGGTGGGCAGGGCTTGCTAAGTGGTGAAAATGAGCAGCAAGCAGGAAAGCACCAGGTGGGCAGGGCTTGCTAAGTGGTGAAAAAGAACGGCAAGCAGGAAGGCACCAGGTGGGTTGGGCTTGCTAAGTGGTGAAAAAGAGCAGCAACCAGGAAGGCACCAGGTGGGCGGAGCCTAGGCCAGGTGACCTAGGTCCACTTACACATGCTCCTCAGCTGCAAAGGAAAAGAGGCTGGAGGGCTCCTTAAGTAGGGAAAAGAGCGGCAAGCGGGAAGGCACCATGTGGGCGGGGCTTGCTAAGTGGTGAAAAAGAGCAGCAAGCAGGAAGGCACCAGGTGGGCGGGGCTTGCTAAGTGGTGAAAAAGAGCGGCACCTAGGAAGGCACCAAGTGGGTGGGGCTTAGGCCATGTGACCTAGATCCACTTACACCTGCTCCTCAGCTGCCCACCAAAGTCACAAATTAAGGATGAAGTAACTGCTCAAATCCCTCATACTCTCATACCACCTGGAAATGGAAAGAGCATTGCAAGGGAGAGGATAGGTGGAGGAGACTGGGTGAGAGACACTGGAAAGTGAATCAGTGGAGGGAAAGTGAATCACGGAAAGTGAATCAGTGGAGGGAAAGTGAATCACGGGAAGTAAACATATAAGCACGGCCGTGGGGATTGGGAGGTGGTGTAGTCGGGATGTAGGGTGGAGGGATTGGAACGAGGGTATTGGATAGCATGAAGAAGTGATACACTAGGATCCCACGTGGGTATTATCATGCCTCTTCTCTCTGAGCTGTAATTTGCTCATATAGTTACTGCGAACAATGCGCTTATGTCTACAATGACTCCCATCTCAGCAGGAAAGGGTCAGATACAAGTCCTCAAGGTCAGACCCAGCTAAAGGTTGAAATTGAGAGGCAGAGGACAACAAAATGGTGGGCAATTGTCTCCAAAGACATAATGCCATCCACACACACTCAAGGTGATGACGAGTTAATGGCAACCTAATACCTGCTCAAGATGGGGCTGAGGAGGAGAATGAAGGTGTGGCGACATCACAGCCAGTGATACCGCCAGCGCAGACCAATGTCGACATCAATCATGAACCACCCTCCCTCCCAAAAGTGCCCACAGTGGGAAATGCAAATGCAGTGGCACCATGTGGCAGACGCAATGGACGTGCAATATACGGCCCCCAGCTCCATAAGTGCTTATGTGAGGTGGCAATGCCGCTCTGCCATGTTGAAATAAGGGCATAACAATCACACACATGTTTGATTGTGGGTGAGGGCCTGCAGGCTGTGCGTATCCACTGATTGGATGCACCAGAAGTGTGATGATGTTCTTGCTAGGCACCACATTTCGTTTCAGATCGGGCATCACACAGGGGTGATGGCACGCTGTTATCTCAAGATTGACTCCGAGTCAGTGATCTGCAGGACATGTGTTTATGTTCCTTGAGGCACTGGAAATAAGAGCAATTTCATTTTATGTTACCATTTCTTTTTATATATGTCACACTGCAGCTGCAGGGGCTATGCGGATATATCAAACATGTCCATTTGTCAGCGCCCGAATACATGAGAATACTGCTTTAGAAAAAAAAAAGAAAATATGCCTGCACTTGTCGCAGTTTTCTTTGTACAGCTAGTTGCAGTGTTACGCGGCTATAGTGTTATTCTTGTTTTCCTCATATTAGAGATATTTGCATGGCCACTCCCTGCTTGCAGTTGCAATTCTGCTGGTGCCATGATTCTCGCAATCTCCGTGACACCTTGCTAGCATTATATGTCCGTTTTTTGTTCCTTGACTTTCACTGCTGTGTGCATGCCTGCACATTGTATTTGCGTGGCATATGCAGAATGTACATATCATTTAAAAAATGAAGTGTTCCACCAATAATATTGTTTTAAAGCAGGTAGATTATGCCAATCTACCAGATTTTTCCGCAAGCAATTGCCCAACATTGCGGCCGGATGTGAATTGCTTCAAGTAGTGGTCGAATTGTACGGAACAAAGTAGTAGAACTATGTTCCCTGTTGGCCTACCCCTGCTCCCCACAAACCCCATCACCACACCCTCTCCCACGTGCAATCCAAACCCCAAACAAGCACACCTGCTGTTTAAGGGAATGTTCAGTGCAGTGAAGTTGTGGGTGGCATTTAAAGGCCCCAAACAGAAGTCTCTTGCACATGAATGGCAGGATTTTAAACACAAGAGCCATGTGGAAAGAGGCCTACCTGTCTTTAACAATGGATAAGCAGCATTTTCATTTACAAAAGAAGGAGGAATCAAAGATTCCTGTCACATGAAAAACAGGATTTTTAAACATTGAAAACAATAACGGCCTGCACATGTGTGTGCAAATAAAAATGGTTTGAAGAAGTAAAAGTGAAAAAACTATCACTGCTCACAGAAAAATAAAACATAATGTTTCGGTTGAAAAAGAGCAATGTATCAAAATGTTCTGATAGTAAAAGCGTTGGGCTTGCTGAAAATGTGTGATATAGGACCACTTTTAACATTATTTTTAGGGCCTCTTTTGGTCCCCAGTAATTATTTCCAGGGCCTCTTTTAGTTCCCAATCCACCCCTGTTCACCCACAAAAACTCCAGTGATATTTGAAGGGCCACTTTGTATTCTGCAAAAAATGTCAGACCAAGGCAGACCCTTTTGCTGGCTGTGGGCAAAACTTCACAAGGAAAACTCCCATTCACAGCCTGGATGTCTCATCTCCCATCTAATGACCAACCACAAAATAAATGTCCTGCTAAAGGATTCGAAATTCAGTGTTCTCCAGACCTGCAGGCTCTGAAAGTAAAACTTACCCTTGACTGGAGCATGACTACGAGGTGTGAAAATGTGGGCACTCACTTCAAAGAGCCAGCTTCCAACACAAAGTAGACTGGTAAAGGCACCTGCTGACCCATTGAAAAGAAATGGCAGGAAGCAGGAGCAGGACCATTAGTCCCACATGAAGATTTATTTAAAAGGACAATTATCATTTAGGCTCTTTTCCCAACCGTCATAGGGTAGGTGGATTTAATCTATTTACCATTGTTTATATAATTTCCAGGTGATTTTGGGAATATAAAATGAATCCTCCTGTGACTCTGGGAACTGGAAGGACCAGTTAAACTAGTTTTCTGGCTGATCTGAACATGTTCCAAATGTGAGAGTTGGTGAGCGGGTGGAAATTGAAATTAGGGATATGCTTAATAACTTACATATTCATAACTGCAGTGCTTTTTATGGAAACGGCAGAAAGGTGCCACATGGCCGTGCTACATGATACAGATTTGATGGTCGGCTTATCTAAATCATCATGATTAGCAGAGACAGAAAACATGTTTAGTCTGGCAGTTGCTAGTAACATTATGAAGTTGTGATACATAACTAGTTTTTGCCAAAAAGTTGAAAGGAGAACAAAGGATGATGATAAATGGGAATTGCCATATGTTGCTCCAAACCCCTTCACCAATCCTGACTTGGTGGCTGGATTTGGGTGGAGAGAGAAGGGTAACTGTCCAATCCTAGTGGTAGGGATTAGTGCAGGGTACTTCCCCAAGATTGTAAAATTGGTGGTGTCATTGCTACTATATACGGGGAACTGCACTAAGACACACAGAAAAAGGAGAAAGACAGGAACAGGCAGACAAGAGACAGACCATCAGGAAGGCTGCTGAAACTGACCATCTGACAGCTGTAAGGAGACACCAGAGGAGATTGTTGCGTGCACATCTGAGTGGAGCTGTCTATTCCTAGGAATGCCTCAAAGCAGAATGGGTCCTATGGTGGAGAGCGGGATGCCATCTTTGAAAGTGGAGCGCCAGACCCCTGCCCTATCTTTCCAGAGGGTCCTGTGATGCAGCTGGCTTTCCTGAATCTTAAACGTACGCTTGCTATGTAAGTAGAACTGAGCCCTGGGAAACCAAAAGGTGGGGGAGTCTGCTTGCCTTACATTACTTCCCTTTATAGTCAGCTGGGGGGCAAAACTGTGTAGATCCTTAGCCTATTTAACCAAAAATATTAATTTAATTCATTCCCCAGTTGGCAGAACACTATGGGTGAATTTTGTTAATATATCAAAATTAACAAAGCTCACTTCCCAGTCTGCGCTGAAAACTATAGCCTGTATATTAATTGGGTAATCCTTGTTGTCCAGCTGACCCTGACTTCTTAAGGAAGAGGGGTGTCTTTGTTCTTATATGAGTCCAACCTTTTTATCCAGCTTCCCAAAATTCCCCAAAGCATTCACATTTGTCTTCCTTCCTTCCCAACAAAGGCCAAAGCAGGCAGGGTCTGAAAAACAAAGTGATAAATCACCCTGTGTTTATTTTAAACCAAAAATGTGGGCGAAATTATAATTCCCATATGTATTTTTACCAATCTTGAAATCCTACTGCTACCCTTTTAACCCTGCAGTAAAATCAACATTACACATTACATAATTGCCTTTGTTATTGATCAGTATAATTATTTTGTGAAGTGAAATTTGCAGAAAGTAAGAATTGTGATTGTGTTCTTGTTAACTCACTTTTGACATTTATTTATGCTGAGAGAAGTTGATTGTGTGGTACCACGGATAAAGTGTTTTTTTGATATTTTTGTGCTAATTTCTATTACTTTTAATTTAAATAAATACCAATATATTTCCTGTACACCGGCCTGGTTCTTGGCTCATTTTTAGCTCAGGGGAGAGGGATCCAAAGGGAATGATATGTGTCTGAGATAGGGCTAGCAAAAAGATTTGGTAAAATAGTTTGTTGCATAACTGCTTGAGTGGGGAGGGAAGGAACTCCCCGTGTTGAGGGTGGCTTATCAATAAACTGTTACAAATTGGAAGTTTCAACTTCTTTCTACACTTTTATTTTAAAACTAAACCATTCCGGAAGAATTTCTTTTAAAAATAAAAGTATAGTGACAGGCAATCTTAATTAAAAAAGTTGTGGTTCACCGCTCTCAACCACTCCTGCCCACTTTGACCACTGGCTTCAAGCGTGTTTCCGGCATTAAGAAAGAGACACAGGAAGAGGTCAGTGCAGAAAGGTGGTGCGTCGAGAGTTGAGGAGTGGTCAGGAGCAGATGAGGTTTTGTAAGATGGTGACATGGCCATGGGCGTAGGGCACGGGCACGGGCACAGGGAACAGGCTTGTGCGGCGGTGTGCATGCGGCATAACAGAAGATTGGTGCCCTTGGGGTGCCCCCCCCAGATGGGAAGGCCGGAAATGGAGGAGAAGGGGGGTGAGGGGAAAACAGGCAGGAGATGCGGGAGTGTCTCCTGCACAACTGGATGGTCAGGGAGAGGAGTGGGGAAAGTGAAGTGGTTGTCTGCAAAAATGGCCTGCACTGCGGGTATACTTCATAAACCAGAATATGCAGTCTCACCTAGAACTGATTTCCGTGCAAGCGACTAACACACACACACGCCTTTTCTTGCACATTCTTCACTTACGCTAAAAGAACACTTTGTAAGACTCTGCCCCTTTGTAATTCTGAGGATCTTCACTGGAGTTTAAAGATAGTACCACTATACCAGGAATAGACCGGATCAAACGGAGTGTGTCTAAGGGAGGAAACAGGATAGGCTCAGAGGAGCCATGACTGCCACAGTTTGTGTGCCACTTTACTCAATATGACAAAACACAATTCTGTGTTCTTTGCTGCCATACATTCACCCTCAAAAAGTTGGAAAATGCCACCAGCGATTGATCTTTGGGTTATATGGCAACACCTGTACCCATTCAGATAAAGAATCAGCAGTGGCACATTGTGGGGTCCATTTCCGGATGAAGCGGATCATACGTTTGTTTGCTGCCACGTGTTACAATCTGCCTGAATTCCTTACATTTGTAAGGTGAAGTTGGGGAACGGGATCGACATACAACATCCGCTGATGTCACCACTCCACTTTACAAAGACAGCTGCATTACGGCCAGCATGCATTATCAGGCTGGTGCTATCGTAGCGGATTCCTATGGAATCCACCTGAAATGACCTGGCAGTGAAAGCAGGCAGATTCCATACTATATGGTGAAAAAATGGAACATTTGCTGCGAGATATTTCCCCTGCTGTCCAAGGCCAAGAAAAAAAATAATTTGGGTTGGCTAAGCATCACAGTGTTGTTGCTATGTGGCTGTGCTGTTTATTGGCATGTGCACAGCAGAACAAAGAAAACCTAAATGACCACTTTTAAAACATCTAAGATATTAAACTTTCTTTGCCAGAGGCACAAGAGCCACCCCTGCAACACGTGGCGGCCCATTTCTATTAAGCGCCAAGAGGCTAGTATATTTGTTGTGTAAGGTCCTTAATTCAAAATAACTAATGCATTACCCGGAGGTGCACTCACATCTGTTAAATGTTGCACCCAATATGCAAAGTGCAGCAGTCAACAGACAGGAGGGTGACCAGTGTGTTTACAACATAGATTATAAATAATCCCACATTATATGTGTATTCATTATTACAGAATGATAACTATTGAAGCCATCTGGCTGCACTTCAAACCCTCTTGACCTTGTCATATTCTTATGCAACTACTTCACAAGTCATCAAGTAAATTGCACACCATGAGTACTAAAATAATCAGGTTATTCGCATGTCAATACACACCCATAACGTTTAAATGCTGCTACCCAATAACACAATTACTTGTATTCATTCAGAAACTGTGGGAGAGAAGAATGAGGAGCAACGCATTGGGTTCCTAAATGCATAACCAGCGAACTCGCCACTGCAAAGCATGCACTCATGGTGGAAACATCTGCTGCATTCTACCACCCTTTGTGGGCATTGAACCTGGACCTGGGACATGTGTGATGAAGCACTGTGGCCGTGCTCTCCCTTCTGCAGGTACTCGTGCAGGGCATGGCTTTGTGCAACTCTAACAATGTCGACGCTTCTGAGACCCAGTTTAGATCAGAAATGGGATGCGGGGGAACATGGCAGCCACGGCATAAGCAGTGCAAAAATCATAGCCGTGCGGTGCCCGCGCACCCCAATGATGAGGAACGACCCAACCTGTGCTGTGTAGGAAGACCGCCCTTCCTCTATGCAGAAGACATCTCTTAAACCAATGACTCGCCTTTCCCACTGTCAACCCATTTTCAACTAGGCCAGGCTTCCATAAATGACTTCTATCGCTCCACCACCCAAAACCAGAGGATGCCTACATCTGTGAGACGGCTGTGTCTAGCACCAGAGAGCAGTCTCCTCTTACCAGGACACTAATTCCACTAAAGGCCACCTTCTTCCACTAGAAAATGCTTCCTCCCACATCACCACTTCCCCTAGAACCCGTAACTTGCCGCCAGACCTAAGTCCTCCCCCTAGAACACTCATCCAAGTATTGACCTACCCATATATCCGGTTGCTACATTCTTTTCGTGAGAACACACACATTCTCGGTAAGTTCCTCTTTAAATTAGACTGGTGTATGTCCTCCAGGACACACCTGATCATAACAAGACCACGCCTTGTCCCACTAGGACTGACCTCCTCCTAAAAGACAACGCCTCCTCTGAACTCGGTAGGATAGCTCAGGGGCAACGCGCTCGCCCCGGTAGCAAGACCACGTTTGATCCCCCGGTCCGTGCTTAGAAACCTCTGGGTATGAAGCGGATTATAAATAACCAATTACAAATCCAGTGGCACCTGTTTGCCTAAGTACAGCATGCCCGTTCACCCACCAAACTACACCTTTCCCCAAAAGGTGGCAAGCTCTGCAATGCTTCACCCTCCTTCTGCACTGCACGCCTTCCCAGAGATGCCATCAATCAAGCACCGTCCATTAGGACACACTTCATCTCCAAGAGATTATACCGAGGCTAATATTTCAAATCCTCGTACGATGCGAGAAAGATATTTCTCATGTATTATTAGTTTTCAAAGGCTTGAATGGCACTCTGGCGGGCTTTACAGAGACACATAAAACACAGCATTTGTAAAATTAAACGATCTCCAAAGGCATTTTTAATACAGAATATACAGTCTCACCTTGAACTGAGTGGAAGGAGAAAGTGCAAATGTGGTAATTGTTCCCACAAGAATGACCATGCCACCTGCAAGATTAAAACACACAATTCTTTGAGAGGCTGATATTAGAGGCAAGACGTCCTGGGCATTCCTACTAAAGTAGCGAGAGGGCATGTGCAGGCTCGGGCTAGCACGTAGGGCGATGCCCCAAGGGCTCACTGACAGGCTAGTGTGGTCTATGCGCCAGACTTCTGACAATGCACTATTCAGTTGGCATTGTTGACTAATACTTCTGAACAGTATGCTGTAAAATGCAGCTTTCTCGTCACGTCACGTTTTCGGTTACTACTTGAATAGTATGGGGCTCATGTAGCCCAGCCATAATCTGAATTCAATATGTAAAATGGATGTGCAATGCTTCTGCACATTGAATTGAATTGAATTGCCGTTGCACCTCATTTTCATGCGTTTGTATGAGGAGCAAAAGCGGGGATTTTCTGTTACAATTCTGGCTCCACTTTCTTTCGCCATACAAATATTGCAGCATTTATGTTCACGTTGATGTAAATGTTCTGGAGCCCTATGGAATCCACCTGCTTTACGCACCAGCAAAAAGCAGGCAGATTTCATAGGAATCCATTGCAAACATGGCCTGCAATGCGTTGCAGGCTGCATATACTCCTTTTACAGAGTGGGGTGCAAAAGGCTGGCGTACACGTGAGTATGCCACCATTTTACACTCCCCCTTTGCACTCAGACATGCAAATGAAGATAATTACACAGAGGGAATCTGTGTGCGCCAAAGCATAGATGTAACAGGCAGTGCCTTAACGTGGCACTGCAAAATGAGCTCAGGCTCATCAAGGGGGCGTGGCCTAACAGCGGAGTCACCTGCTGGCTCATTAGGCCACGGCCCTTGACAACCTTGGCTCAATGGACTTCAGGGAACCCCGCCAGGTAGCCTTTTGCATTTATTTTCCATAGGCTTGCCTGGTAGGGGACAGCGCCTCGCCTTTTCAGCCTTAATGGTGGCGCTGACCCACGCGAGTTGCGGAGGGGTCAGCGTCACCATTTACGTTCAAAGGGTGAAGCCGCTGCAATCAGAGACCTTTTTCCTAATGACTGAAACTCCCGCAAATGCGTGGGAGCTTCAGGATTTAGATAACAAGTCCTCTGCTTCCAGCGTTCTCATGCTTCTCTCCATAATGTTGGCGCCGGCCTGCGGGCATCTATTGCTTGAAGGGATGCCTCGCAGGTACGGCGCCACCATTATGGATGAAAGGAATTTTTTTCTGATGCCTGAAGCTCTCGTACACGTGCAAGAGGCAGCTTTAGAAAAAAATCCTTGTCATATAGTGGCTGGGGCTTCCACGGGAGATTAGTGAGCCCCGGCAGGGCCCCGCCTCGGAATGAGATTTCAGAGCCTGCCGGGGCTCGGCCACGGCTGGCCCAGGCCCACTTAAAGCCCTTGTAACAGGTTCCCTCCGCTTAGAGCATGGGGAACTCGAACATGAGTCCCTGAGCCTGATTTTCAAAGCGTTTTCCAATGGGATTTTTCCATTGAAAGCGTTTTTGTAAATCAGGCTTCCTATGTCATGAGAAGTATGAACAGCCATACGGAAACGAGGGCCACTTATTTCTGGTGCCATGGCAGATTCTCTATTGCAATCCTACTCGATGCAGGTTCTGGCTGTTGGCCTGTCCCAGACACACACATATAAGCACCACAGCCGTGCTGAAGGCTAACATGCAGCCCTGTAGCTAATCTGCCAACCTTTAGCAGCCATCCTTCGGGGCTCATGTGTCAGCTCTTCTGAAGTCATACATATCAGCCCAACACCAACTGATGTTACACACATATGCCACATATTAGCACACAGTACAGTCACAGAGGACAGATTCCAGGTGCTACATCTACTGCACAGGCTTACATACCAGATATGCACCAAACGTGGAGGGGCACACACCACATCTGCACAGAATGTATGGCAGTTGGCTTCTCATCCATAATGGTTGATCTGAATGCACCTGTAAAGTGCTGTTTAAACTGGCGGTGCATATTTATCATACTGCACTTAATCATGTTTTTGAATAGTCCTCAGACAGCACGCCATAAGACAAGGCCTCTAAAGCATTCTCACCCATTGACCCAATATATTGGGGCTTTCATTTGGGCGACCAGATGTTATTGAAGCTTTAGAACAGCTCAGTTAATGACAGCTTTTTTGATCACCTCAAGGATCTAGTGAAGGGCACTACACTTATCGATACCAAGCAGGATTGTTTTCAGCTACTGTCGCATTTACAATCAGTTCAATGCATTGTCAACCATACAATTATAATTGTTCTTTTGTAACGCGCTTAATACCAGAGATTGGTTTCTAAGTTGTGCGCTGCGTTGTCTTGCTTACACGACAAATCGTGTTGCCCTTGAGCTATGCGCACTGGTGTAACAATATGTCCTGGTAGGGGGCTCCCTTGGACTAAAAAATAAAAATAAAAAATAAAATACATTTCTTTCTTTTTTAGTCACTCTGCCTTCATAAAGAAATTATTTCTGCAGCGTAACAGAAATAATTTCCTAATGAAGGCAAATTGACTACAAAAAGAAACAATTTCTTTTTTAAGTCTGAGGGCCTGCTCCATCCAATGACATGGAAGTCTCTAGGCTGGAGGCTTCCATGTCATGGGGTGGGGTGAGCTCTATGACTTCAAAAAGAAATAGTTTATTTTTGAAGTCACTCGGCCTTCATAAAGAAATGATTTTCATTATGGTTTAGTCCTTAACGGAAATCATTTCTTTATGAAGTCAGAGTGACTTTAAAAAGAAACCATTTCCTTTTGAAGTAATAGGGCTTCACTCAACCCCAGGACGCTGGGTGTTTGAGTGCATCATGAAAGGGTGCACAACTGAATCTATAGGTGGCTGCCTGTTTGAGTGTATGATCAAATGGTGCACAACTGAATCTATAGGTGGCTGCCTGTTTGAGTGTATGATCAAATAGTGCACAACTGAATGTATGGGTGGCTGCCTGGGTGTCCCTGTATGGTGAAAGGGGGCACACTTAATGTATATGTGGCTGCCTGTGTGAGTTTATGGTGAAAGGGTGCATACTTAAATGTATAGATGGCTGCCTGTGTGAGTGTATGGTGAAAGGGTACGCACTTAAATGTATGGGTGGCTGGGTGTGCATGTTCGTGTATGGTGAATGGTGTGTGCGCTTGTGTTCAGGGACACAACAAAACCTACATTTCAGAGGTCGGAGTGCTAACCCTTTAAATAAGGGGAGAGGTCCTAACTTCACAGGCAGTGGGGCAGGGGCAAACCTATTTGTGTGGGGCATCTAACTTCTTTATGCATTCTAATGTGGCTATTCCAGTGCAGCTTCAATGTTACAAGAAGTTAACTCTCTTCTTTAAGTCTAAAAACACCCATTTATGGACTGCTGTTAGAATAAGCAGTTTCATGTCCCCCTCTACCTTTCCAATCATTTCCCTGGCAAGCAAGTACCAAACCCTCATCAAGATTTCAATTGCCTAAATAATTATGCATTTGAATGCAGGCACTAACAGTGAAATGCTTTACATAGTAATTGCTGGGCATTTGTTAACAGCGAAACCCAGGTGCTGTTTTCTTCTGCTTCCTACCCCAATGGGTGGCCCCTCCTCACACAGTAGACTCAAGGCTTTGGGATCCCTCCCACGCTGGACTTGGAACAAAAACGGTAAGCCCTCTGGGCTTTTACTGGGCTGATCTTCGGTGCGCACTAAGCGCTTGCTTTTTCTCATCACTCTAATGATGAACGTTTAAAATAAAAAGACGATCTGCTATGAGACTCTGAACCTCAATGACTACTCAAGTTAGCATTTGTTAGCATTTATAACACTCTTGCTACATGCATTTTGGCCTTCCAACATGGCCGCCTCCCTTGTCTTGAGTCCTGAGCTGGCCCACTGTCCCTCGCATGCTCACCTATGATTGGCCCTGCACAGATGCACGTGGACCAAACGGGCAAGCCAACAGGTGAATGCTGGCCCGCCTCTAAGGCTTGTGAGTAAGGCCCATGCCTTCTCACTATCCGCTTCATAACGCTCCTGCTTCCCTTGACTCCCCCTGGTTGCCTGCAATGTCTGTGTGCCACCACCCACCCTGGTTACCTGTGTTGTCCATGTGCCTCCTACCCCCCTGGTTGCCTGTTTTGTCCGTGTGCCCCCCACCCCCCTAGATGCCTGTGTTTTCTCTGTGCCTCCCATGCCTCCTGGTTGCCTGTGTTATCTGTGTGCCCCCACCCCCCAGTTGCCTGTGTTGTCCATGTGCCCCCCAACACCCTGGTTGCCTGTGTTGTCTTTGTGCCCCCACCCCCTGGTTGCCTGTGTTATCTGTGCGTCCCCCACCTCCCCTGGTTCTGTGTGTTGTCCATGTGCCCCCCACCCCATGTGTGATCCTCGTCCCAACCGGTTGCCTGTGTTGTCCATGTGTAAACCCCTACCATCTCTGGTTGCCTGTGTTGTCTGTGCAACCCCCACCTCCCTGTTGCCTGTGTTGTCCGTGTGCTCCCCCACCCCCCAGTTGCCTGTGTTGTCCGTGATCCCTCCTTCTCTGCCCCCTACATCTAACCACTGCAGGAGTTGTCTTAATACATTATTGTCCACAGTCACCGCCATGCTGCCAATGCTTGGATTTGACTTTTATGGACTCATTGTTCATGGTGCTTCACACCTCTCAATTCTCATGCTGGACTTGCCCTGCATCTCGTACTCAGAGTGGCCCTGAATCATGCCGTGCCCATCGTGATCTTGAATCCTGGCCTGCATGTGATATTCTCTTCCAAAATTATGTGTAATTATTGACTTCTACAACTGTATTCACTCTCCCCTCTTGCTTCTCCACTTTTTCTCTGTTTTTACTCTCTGTCTCTCCTCCTCTCCCTGTCTCCCTCTACCTATCTCCCCCCTCCCCTTACTTTTTTCTATGCACTCTATCGGAATTGTCCTTGGACCTAATATGATAGCAACAATGTTTGTCTCCTCTCCCTTCCCTTACTTGTTTGCCCCACCCCCCACCTCCAGCACTATCTGAAATGTCTTCAGGCCTAGTACGACAGTCGCTTGTTTTGTTCCTCTCCTTCCTTCTCCCTCACCTCTTGTAAATCTTCGGCTCTACCAGAAATGTCGACAGGTCTAGCACGGTAGTCCCTTGTCTGTTCCCAATTCCTTCCCACCCCTCCCTCCCTCCCGCATTTGTGTCTTTGCTCTTGCAATGTCGCCATGCCGAGTACAATAGTTAATTTCACATTCTTATTGTTCATGGCCTGTAAGAATTTCATTGTATTATCCCTTGTCCCATCCCTTACCTTGAAGCACTTTGAAACACATTGTTTGTAGGCGCTATATAAATAAACTATCATCATATCATATCATCTCTGTCCTGTTCTGTCCGGCAAGGGCTCTGTAGGTCAGCGTAGGTTGAGTCAACATAAACCAAAATTTCAAGGGGGGAGAGGTTTTGGGGGGAGGGCTGAAGCCCAGTCAACTCAATGGTGTTGCACCACTACTTGTGTTTAATCCCTTGGTTACTTATTTGTAATCTTCATTACTCATAGCCCTATTCTTCCTCGTCCCCGTACTTGTGTATGAGGCACTTTGACTCATACTCATACACAAGTACTGGGATGAGGTAGAGGTACACAGAGGTACTGCTTGGCTTAGTTACATGTAATCTTCATTACTCCTTGCCCCCTACTTCCTCATCCTAGTACTTACCTATGAGGTAAGGAGCCTCATACACAAGCACTGGACAAGGAAAAGAGATGTGGAGGTAATTCAAGGCTGAGATGCTGATTTTGGGGGTTGTGGCAGTGGTGGGAGGGAGAAGGGATGTGTGGTGGGGTGGGACAGGGATTGTGCGATACATCGTAATGGTCATCATGTCCATGCGAAGCAGGCATGATATGTGGTATTAGTGGCTATAGAGGCATTTTGGTGCAGGCAGTCTAGTAATTTCTTAGTTTGATGTGACTTTTTTTAACTAAGCATCTCTGATAAAGCAGTCCTGCTGAGTGCAATTACCTGACTAGGCTGGCATTTGGTTGATGCCAAACTAGCCTTTTCTTACTGCAGCATTATATATTTTTCTGGGCATCTGTGATAAAATAACCATGATATGTGTTATTGCTTCGACTGACATTTTGGTGCAACTAGTCTAGCTATGTCTAAATATGGCCTGGCATGCTTTACTGTAATATGTTATTATGTGTCTAGACTGGTCTACATTGTGCAGCCAGTTAGACATGTTTTTATTCTGGCATGGAATTTTTAATAGCAAAGCATTATATTAAAACATTCATGTTCCTGTGCACTGTTGGTGATGTGCATGTATTGGATTTTTGGATTGGTGTTACCTAACAAAACAATTGCAAATGTTCTGGCCTTTTAGCCAATTTTTCTCAGAAAGTGTGCTTTATAATGCATTAAAACACATATTTATATCGCTCTCCTAGTGCAGTGTGTGGCGTACTCCTGCAGCAGCACGTTCGTGCATATTGCACAAGCATGGTAATCTAGGCCTGTACAGAGCATGGTGCAACCCGTAATGTTTTGCAGAGTTGAGGGGGTCCCCCCAGCAAGGCTCTCAAGGGGCCCCCAAATGTGGTGTTACATCACTGACTATCCCCCATACCCACGACTGTGAATATACTTAGAGCACACAGCAGAAGCACCAATCGAGTCATCAGTTTGTACTTGAATAGCTATTCTTGGTGAAGAACTTCTCATTTTCAATACATATATTGAAAAATATTAAATATAACTGTCTCCTTTACACACATGCTGAAGGTATGTGTTGCACCTCAGTAAAATGACAAAGGTATGCATATCAAATCTGCCCATTCCCAAGACACATGCACATGCTCAGTGCCCATCCTGCAGCCACATAACGCAGAACTTGATCCATTTTGGAGTCATGTGCCAGCGCTGTGACCACCACAGGCACTCATATAACCTCTGTGCCATACGTGGCAGGGCGAAATAAGGCACTCATATATCCTCTGCATCCATGCTGCAGGTACATGAACCTTCACAGTACTTATCCTGGATGCACGCATTCTAGCTCTCTGCTGAACCCTGGGCACCTGGTACTTGCAACTCAACATTCATCCTGCAGGCAGACATACATGCTCTGTCCATCACCGCTGAAGCTCTACCCATTATAGAAGCACATCCATTCTAGTGACAATATAAACACCCCTGAAACATTTTACTGCTGGCTATTCACCAATATGAGAGATGATACGGGAGATGGACATTGCCAAGTATTACTAATTTCTTAGAAGACATGTTTGATAGTCTATGTGTAAAACCTCAAGAAACATTAAGAAATAGTACCTAGATGTTGTAACATTTGTAAACTGCTTCCAAATATCTTATTTTCAAAGGGCTTGAATTGTGTAGTGGCAGTTTGGAGATGTCAGCATCAAGGATTCCCTGAAAGGCATTCTGGGAAGGGAGAGATCCCACCCACGTGTGGGTACCCCTTCCACAGAACACTTAGCTCTCTCTAGTAAAAGTAAAGTCAGGCTTACATGAATAACCAGGATCTTTGCTTGAGTGTCTGAAGAGTGTTCCGAGAAATGCTATAAACTGCAGCTGATGGCTTGCATAAGACCTCTAATTTGGACAGAGATGACTTTTCTTTCAACAGGTAGAGTCTTCTCACCCTCCATTCTCAATCGCATTAAATCAGCGTTCACTGATCGCGTTTGATTTTTCCAGCATTCAACAGATAGAAAGAACAGCATGGGAACACATTCTATATGCTTACCCTATGCAGTGGTTTCTAGGCACCCCTCATGTTAAATTACACATGTGGTCACAACTAATGAGTAGATCTCATTTATATAACAGTGTTCATTTAAAATACCACATATTTCAACCCCATTACTGAGGCCCTAAGCGCTGTGCTAACAGTGTCCCAAGCATTGCATGTGCCTCCACTCGTTATGACTGGAAGAGCGGAAGCAATCTTGATCTGTAGAATGTTGCTTCTACAAATCCCCACGTTGATCAACTTATTTTCTCCAATGCCCGCTCTTGCTTTCTCTATTCCTCTCACCCTTCCTGCTTCTCACTCATTCACTTGCATGTTGCTGATTATATTCTATAATAAATTGTATTTCATGTGGTTAGTTGCTGCCACTCTTACCTACATGTCTGATCTCTTAAAGCATGTTTTGACCTTTCCTATACCATGTGGTCATACATATCGAGAATCAGACATAGTACCAGCTTTCTGTTTTAACATAAATTCCTACAATCACAAAGTAGCGAATTTCGAGGAGGAACGACACAAAGTCTATAAAAGGTTATGATTTTCCATTTCAGCCCTCCAGTAAGAGAGATTTGACCTAATTCTTATGGAATAATCGAGATTGGAGCACAATTTGGTAGGGCCAGAGATTGCTTCCAAATTTTACTTTCAAGTTTTAACAGGAAAGGTTCCAAAGATTGATAGCAAAACTCCTGGCCGTAAGGAAGTGATGATACTATTTTGGTTTTATAATAATGAATGAGCAGGATAACTGAGAATCTACAAATACACTTTGGAAATCCGAGTCATTTGAGAAAGCAAAGCAGTAACTTTCACCTGTAGCCTTTGCAAACTGACTTTTTTACACAGTGAGGAGTCAAGAAAAAACCCACAGATACTTGAACTGTGTAACAGGATCTAGTGGTGCTGTACCTATTTTCCAAGCATATTCGTAAGGCACAGTGGACCTGCTCTGAAATCTTTTAATTTTCGTTTTGGTCACATTTAATGTCAGATCATTGTTATCTGCATAGAGTGGTGACATTAGTAAGGCGCTGAAGACCCAGTTGTGTATGGTCAAGTAAAATCAAGTCATCCGCCTATGATAGCCAATGGATTTTTAATTCATTAATGTTGAGAGCGGCAAAGGAAGAAGGAGCTAATTAATCTCCCATATCGGGCACGTATAAATTGAAAATGCATGGAGCTAACATGCATGTTGGAAACATTTCAGAGAGTGTGACTTGTAGATCCAACCTTACTTATTTGTTATATGTCTCAAGATGATACACGGTTGATTAGATTTCTGACTCCTACTTTGATGATACTAAGAGACATGAAAGCCGGCCAGTTTCCCCACTCTGTTGTGAATTATCTTTTGCATCCCATGAAAGACAAAGGGATTATTTCTACATTAAAACCTTTCTTTCGCTCGCCCTGGTTTGGGCCCTGGTTTACTTCACTAGTTCGGCTTTGGTTTCGTCCAGGCTGGACAGAGGACCATTTCTTTGTTTGGTTTACCTGCATCCACTCTCTCACTCTGGGAAGCTGTCTTCAAGCTGCTGCCAGGCTTTTAACCATGGCACAACATGTCATCCCACCTTGATATTGAAAGAGCTGCACTAGCTTCCTGTGGAGGCAAGGATTACTTTCAAGGTTGCTGATACCATTGACATGGATGTTCATTCATCTAAACCTATACACTTAACATCCAAAGCACAATCTGGGTGGGTGGTCAAGATAAACTCTATATAGAGGTACAAAAGACTTCAGTGCACCCTTAAATGTCCATTCTCTGGTGTGGGGATGAAATCCTGGAATTTACGTCTGGAGGATCGCCAAACTGAGGATCCCCTTTTATGGGTTAGACCCGGATCTGGAATTGTGCTTTCCTATAGTTTGTAATAAAGTGAAACCTTCTCTGATCTCTATACAGAAGCTTGGGTTTATCAGTTTTTTCTCTTTCTTTTTTCAGTGGCATCTCTGTCTTTACTAATCTGTTAGCAATTTATAGTATCTATGTCTTTTGTAAACCTCTTGTTTTTTTTTTTTACTCTTGTACTGTGTTATTGCATGCACTTAAGAACTATTTAAAATAAAATATAATCATATTTTCTGTAACATACTTATGTTGAACAGAAGAAAGACCCATAATTCGGTAGTGCACAAACACACCAGGCAGCCTATTAGCTTTGGCACATTCTTTGCACTGCCTGAAGATGAATTTCAGCTGACAGCATAAAGATCTGGTGTACATTTTAAGAATGTCTTAGTCAAGAATGCTTGGGATACCCCACTGTAAACTCTGCCTCACAGGGCCTTAAAGTCTATAGGTCAGATTCTCAAGATTAATCAGAAATAAACAAGTGCACAGGAGGTGCTTTTTTTTTAAAAAAAATGCGCTTGTCTGTGAAATAAGCAGGTCAGCTTATTCTCAAAGGTGACCTGCACACTACATGGGTGTGGTGAATCAGCACAATATTGCACTGGACAGCCCCCGTGCATACATTAGTGTTGGGAGTCATCTCCCAGCACCCCTGTTGGCCCTGGGAGGACATCTCACAGTGTCCTGCTATTACATTCTAAAGCATTTCAATCTGCTCAGGGGATGGAAAGGCACATTTTACAGAAGCCGTTTACGCTGAGCCTGCCACACTTTACAATAAAAACGAGATATATTTGTACACATGACAACAATGAGTTTCTGTTCTGCTATTTTAAAGCACACCTCTAAAGCTAACTCTAACTCCAAAGAACTCTTCTCCATCCTCCGAGAAATGGAAAACCCAATCACGCCCATAGTTAATGCCCCCAAGGACAAACAATGGCGCACTAGCATCCAAATGCTCTAGCTAATAAAATCACAACTCTTCAAACGAAAATTGCTAAGAAGAAAGCATCCCTGAATGCCACTGGAACCCATACCTCCCACATGGCAGATATACCTAGAATAGTCACTCAAAATAACTGCAAACCATTCAGATTCTCCAACATATCCATATTGGAAACCGAAAAGGTGATATTATACTTGAAACCATCCGACTGCCAAGGTGACAGCTGTCCAGCACAAGTCATTAAGAATGCAGCCAGAGACCTAGCACCTTTCATCTGTAAATTAATAAATTCCTCCTTCAGATCTAGCACTGTACCCACTAACCTTAAAGAATCCTGGGTTCTGCCACTCCTGAAGAAACAGACCCTTGACCCAGCCATCCCAACTAATTATAGGCCCATTACTACGGTCCCATTTCTCCTTAAAATCATTGACAGAGCAGCTTACCTCCAGATCCAAAACTATCTGTAGACAAACCAACTACTAGGATCACGCCAATCTGGCTTCAGACCACTACATGGTACTGAAATGCCCTAATCGACCTTAAGACACAAATCGACGAGTTGAAGGATAAAGGTAAAATAGCTATGCTCCTCCTGCTTGACTTATCGGCGGCCTTCGACCTAGTTGACCACGCAGTGTTATGCAACCATCTAGCGTCTGCCGTCCATTTCTCAAGTGAAGCTATAGCATGGGTACAATCCTTCCTAGCTAACCGTACGATGAGAGTGTTCTCCCCATTAGCCTCAGTGGACCCAATACATATCACCTGTGGTGTCCCACAAGGTTCATGTGTCTCCCCCACAATGTACAATATATTTACTAAACCACTCTTTGACAAACTTGACAGATTGGGGGTAACTTACACCAACTACGCGGACGATACGCAGATCCTCATACCACTATCTGGCAACTTTGTTGAAGACACAGCTCTAGTAAATAAGATTTACCTCATCATTCAGGCGTGGATGGCCTCCCACGGCCTCTGCCTGAATGACGATAAAACAGAGATACTGATACTGGGTACCGACTCCAACCTTAAAAAACTTAGCCCTAACTGCAGTGCCTTCAATATAGACGGTAATATAATCAAAATGGCAACGGAGGTAAAAACACTAGGTTTTTACCTTGACTCCACTTTATCTCTCAAAAAACAAGTTAACGCTTTGGCTTCCTCCACAGCCTACACCTGCAAATTAATCAGGGCCTGCAAACCTTACCTGTCCACAACCAATTGCATCACACTAGCCAATGCCCTAGTAATGTCCAAACTGGATTACTGTAATGCCCTTTATGCGGGCGCCAATAAAACTGTCACTAACAAATTGCAAATATTGCAGAATAATGCCCTTAGAGCAGCCTTTGACATACCCCGCAGAGCACATATATCTAATATTAGGAAAGACAACCACTGGCTAAAAATCAATGACAGAGTACTCCTTAAAACACTATCTCTTACACATAAAGGACTGAAAAACACTGCGCCCCCTTATATTTCGGCTAGACTGACTAGAAAATCCTCTACTCACCATACCAGAGCCTCTATCCACTCCCTACTTGAAACTCCCAGATTTAGACTAACTAAAGCAGGCGGAGCTAGCTTCCCTGTTAGAGCGGCCTGTGCCTGGAATGCACTCCCTATGGCATTGAGAGCTAATCTACCCTACTTTAGTTTCAGGAGTAAGGTGAAAAGTTGGCTCTGGAGTAACGACAACTAACCCACTGAATCTGGCCCTATCATTGCACATAACCACCTTTGACTCTCCCGACACCAGACCTATGAGAGGGATTCACATTCCTGTATTTCTTGTATATTTGTATATTGGTATTGTATATATGTTAATAACTCACATAATGCATATTCTGTATGTATCCTTTTGTATGTACGCAACCTTAAGCCTAAATATTCTTGTAACTGCTGCGCCCGGCTACCCCAGGGTTTTGGAGAACATTATCAAATAATAAACTAAACTAAACACCCCGTTATTGGATTTGGGATGCACATTGAAGTGAGAAGGAACTTCCACTTGTTTGCATAAATGCAAAACAGGAAGTGGAAATGTGCATCTGAATGTGGCCATCCAGAATGTGCATATTCAGATGCCTTTTGTGGGTAGAGCACATCATTCTTTTGGTGCATGCGAACATCTCATCACCTGCGCTCCAAAAGTCTTTTAGAATGTTGCCCATATGTCCGGCCACAGTCAAGGAGTGGAAGGTTCGAAGAGCTGTAGCTACCTGTTCTCTCGGACCCAAATTAAAGATGGGGTGAGGATCAGCATTCAGGTTATGCTGGAGCCTCAAGATATTCCCCAATGCAAGACACAAATAGACTCCCTTATAATAGACTCAGACGGGCTTACACATAATAGGCTTGCCACAGTATGCCATATGTGAGGGTGGAAAAGCACGAGAGTCTTTGATTTTTAGTGATCAAATTGCACGAGTTGCTTTGTGTCCGAAATGAAGGTCTTTTAACCATGCCCAGCTTTCATAATGATAAATGCATATGTGTACCTTTTGCGAACCTGTCTACTGACACCTCTCGGCATCTGCCTTGTGGTTTGGCAACATGGCAGTCACAAGGTAACATGTGCATTCCTTCCTAAAGCAGTGGGGACCACATGTCCAGCATTCCGAATCTGCCAATAACCATGGACAACCCTGCATCTAATATAAAACATTGTGAAAAGTTATTTCTGAGCTAAACACATTAAAAATAAAATAAAAACCATATATTATTATAGACCACCACAGTCTTGTGGCAGATCGCAAAGCTAAATGTAAACCATGGCTGGTTATCTCATGGTGGGCTCTAAGAGACCACAATTATATTGGCAAAACACTGTTGATGTCATTGTATTGTCAGCTTGATTTGAAATAGGCCTCGAGTTTATTCACTGAATTGGACAAAATTTCAGCCAAAACACGTTGGTTTCCCCTCAGCTAAAGCCTATGCCTCACATTGGAAAGTATTATCGCCTTCCAGGAAGACAGGAAACGCCCTTAGGGGTGAGGGAGAGGTCCATTGCTTCATAGAGCAGGCTCTGTTAAGCCATAGCAAAAACACACTTTTGTAGTATTTAAACAGAGACTGATGTATGTGGGGGAATGGGGCAGAGTAGGGTATCAAGGAGATGACACTCCAGGGGGGAAGGATTCCACTATCTTGGAAACTCTTAGCGCTCCCAAACTGCCTGTACCCCTGCCTCAATTCCTAGAGAAAAGAACACTCAGGTTATGCTATCACCAGAGAGAATATTCTGAAACAGCAGCCATGATTGGAAGCCTTGTAGAAGACTGTAAGGGAAACAATCCATTGCAGAATATTGCCTATATAAGCTGGCGAGCCATTATCTTCATAAAACTCATAGGACATCTAAAGAGAAGGATTAGATCTGGACCTCTATTGAGAATACAGCCTGCTCCAAAACACTGTAGCATAGAGATGTACTTTTCTTAACCATCCCAGAGGAACCTCTGGATTTACCTGTTTGGTGAAAGGGGCCTGCTGTTGCTAAGAACACTGGTACCCAGGAACCTACTTACTGAAGGAGATAGAACCCTGTGCATACTCGCTAAGGCTTTCACAGCTAGGAAGAGCACAAGGAAGGACTTATCCTTCCCTGAAGATCTTTGGATGGGGCCCCCAGGACCCAGAAGTCAGGGAACAGCTTGGGATACCCATTACCAGCCTCAACCTGTTTTTGAGCTGGCTTGACTGCTTGGATATACTTTGTCAGCTGCCTTTCACACTCAACCCTTTTGATCCACTGTCGAGCTGTCAGGCTGTTGACTCAAGCAATCACCTGCCTGCATGCAAAGGTTTTCCAACAGTTCACCATTGAGGAACGGGTTCATATCATTGAACCTCTTTGAGAGGATTTGAAACCCCTATCCCCTGCCTTCTTTCTTTACCTGATGCCTGCCTTGCAGGGCCAAATTCAGCCTTTCATCCTTCCAAGGTCGATAAATGAGCATCACACACCATAGGTAATTAAGCACTGCTCAGATAACTGAGGGTTTGTAGTGCTATATAAATGCTAAATTATTATTATTTTTTATCATTGCTACAGAACACCAGCACATTGTTGGACCCCCCCAGGCAGACTTGACAGTCTGAACGCACTTGATCTATTAGAATTGACAAACTCAAAAGGTCTTGATGCTGACTGAACGCATTAAATGCACATAGAAGCCAGATTCGATGCTGTTGAGAACCAAAACAAGCTTTTAAAGGTATTTGACGTGGTTCTGTTCCCTTTTTCCTGCCCTAAAGGACCACAGTGACTGTCAAGAACCCGCTCCCTACCTTTTTGAAAGACATCTTTAGTGATCTGACATTGCTGCTGAAAGTAGTGTGTGTGCACTCATGCCTTCAAACTAGAGTACTCCTGTATTTCAAAGTCTGCATTTTCTATGTTTCTCTCTTACAGGGGTGGGCCATTACAGTTTCCACTATTGTATATTTAGTTTATTTTTTCCCATTTTGATAAAACTTTGGTTGGCCATTATTTCATTTTTATTTTGGTACTACGCTACTATATTTGTTTGGCCTGCTTCTGTGCTAGCTAACAGCCTTTCTGAAAAGTATAGCCTGTTCTTGGTGCTTGCTATCCCAACAAGGCAAACGAGGTATACATGTCTGGCTCTGTCTGTGCCACCTTTATGATTGGGATAACTGCTGATGTGCTATTACCGTGGGGGCGGAGACAAGCTTTATCCATTACTCGTCCATGCACTCCTGCAGTTCAGGAATCATTTCGTCACATTACAGTTGAAGATTAAGAGCCGCAAGAAGCGGTGTAAAGTACGGAGATGAAAACATCTTTTAAAAAACAGTTTCCTTTACATTACAAACTTGCCATAACAGCCACCATAGATATTTGTGTCTATGTGCTCGGGGATCAATTATACATGATTGCTTTCTTAGTGCAAGCTATGTTTTCATAGATATAGTGTATGTTTATATGTTTATATGAGTATTCCCATCTTTATGTCCGATGTACTATTCAGAAGGCATATATGTAATATCTAGAAATATAACTTGCTCTAAATGTATTCAGTAGAGATTAGACTGTAGATGTTATATGACAAATGGTTTGAGGAATGTTTTAATGTTGAAATACGGTATATTCCACTCTGGAGTTGATAGTTACATTTTGGTTTTTACTTTGTCTCCTTTGACTTGCGCCATTAGATTTCCCCATCATAAATCCTTCAGTGCAAGTTCCAGAATATAACATCTACCAAATAGACTGGGATATGATATGAAACAGATGTGTTAGCAGGACTAGTAAATACGGTATATTCCACTCTGGAGTTGATAGTTACATTTTGGTTTTTACTTTGTCTCCTTTGACTTGCGCCATTAGTTTTCCCCATCATAAATCCTTCAGTGCAAGTTCCAGAATATAACATCTACCAAATAGACTGGGATATGATATGAAACAGATGTGTTAGCAGGACTAGGAGGCTTTTGGATTGGGTGCTATGATAAATGAAAATACCTACTTGCTAATAACTCTGGCCTTTAAATACATATTTTAACAACTGTGTTAGGGTCAATGTCGTCTCCCCTTCTAGGACTCTGAGACCTCTGATAGCTCACTATCATGAAATCCATTAATACACATTTCTAAAAATTCTTATGTCTAAGCTCACTTTTACATGCATACACAACAGTGCTAAAACTTCATCCCTGTTTGTGTCAATTACAGTACTCTGTTATTAAAGTTCTATGATCTTTACGTTTTAAGGAGGACATTTTAATAAAACTGGGTTTCTATGTTCAGCTTGTTATCTTTGCCTTTGTATTGGGTTAACTAGTTACCATTCTTAATCAATGCATTGTTATCGACCTTCTCCTTTTCAAGCTTTTTTTTAATGCACTTCCAAAGTTGATATAAACTTATTTGGACTGTCTGCAAGTCAGTGGTCAGGCAGTATACCCAAAAGGCACCACTTTTAATATAATGGTAATTGTGTACCAAATGTCCTAAATGTGTCATGTATTTAGTACTCAATTCAGGGCACTGTAATAGAAACATGTTGTGGAGATTCCAAGATGTTTGGTTTCTTGCATATTCTACATGTTCTTTCCCCACACAAGATTTTTTGTTGTGCCCCCGTCATTGTTAATAAAGGAATTTGGTTGGTTCTCATCCTTAATCGGAAATGTCTGCTGGGTTTGGGCACCTTTTTAAATAAGTTTCTCATTGTAGGTATTCATGTACTATCCCAGAGACAAAAGTATATTCTTTAGTTGTTCTAAATGTTCATAGTTTTTAGTCCAATCCCAGGCATTGATTTTATTAGTGTATATCTGTTTCAGTATTACGTATGCAGTCTTTTTGTGATACAGTGGGTGCCATTTAAATGAGGGAATTTAGTGGCCTAATGATTACCCTCTGTTTTATGGCCTTGTAGGCAATGGTAACCACATTCTACAAGCCGTGCAACACTATTCATCTAGTGCACCATAATTTAATCACATGATTTAACCCAATGGACGTGAACAACATGTTAAGTCTTGGGCAGGGATTCTTTCCTTCAGTAGCCCAAGTAATAGACAACTCAGAGCCACTTCACATCCTATTGCGTGATGTTAGAACTCACAGTATCTTGGGAAGGGCACAGAAAAGTGTGTTTTTCAATTGTCTTGTTCACTGCTTTTTAACATTTTTAGAACCCAAGTCTCAAAGCTTTGTACTAGATCAAATTCTGAGATTCACATGAGCATCTCATACTTGCACTCACTAAACTATAGCTCATTCTCAAGACCATAAACTGGCGCAAATCTGGACATGCCTGAAGCATATTTGAGATGATCACATTCTAATGTAATTCATGCAGTTTTGCACAATAGCACCATGAAGAAACTCGCAAAGAGCTGGCATAAGCTTGTGGGTACAACTCAGAGAGGCTCACAAGCAGCTCCTGATGCTGTACAGAGCAAATATATGTAAATTAGACCCTTTATTCAAACGGTTAGGAGCTTCCAAAGACTGAGAGTGCAGCAGAATGAGCACCCTCTAAAGAGATGTGCACATTCAATAAAAGTCACAAATATGACTCCCAAGAAGGCAAACAAACGGTTTCATCATTCAAGTAGATTGCTCAATCAGTCCAGTTAAATTGAGTAGAACTGCTGGGCTTATCATGTCCTTATTTGTATATAGTGTTATTAAATCTTGTATTCCCTGCATTACTGGACAGCCTTTACTTGTTTGGCTGACCTGCAAGAGCTTACCCGTGCAATCTGAGTTTGCATTACAAACTCTAAATGCACAAGCCTTCACTGCCTGGCCTTAGGTGTTTCACCTACCAACTCGCTTCTTGACCCTTTTCCCAGCCGAGTGCTCTCATCTTGGCAGTTTGCTGGCTGTCCGCCAAATTCTGTCCTGGTGCAATGAGTCCCTCTATCACGCAAACCATTTTTCCAACTCCAATTAGCTCCCACTCTTTCTTTTCTGCTGCCATGCCTTTCAATTGCGTGCCGTTATCCTACAGCTGACTCCACACACTTCCAGGTGTCAATCAAGCTATATGTACCCGCATCAACTCCTCTCCATGAGTGTTGTCCCGAGATTACTAATAATTATAAACCCTTCAGCAGTGGCCTTCCACCTGGTTATGGTTCATTGACTATGTTCAAGGCCTCACAGTTGTTATAAGCTGCAAATACCCAGAATGCATTTGTACTGCTTGACTGATACCCGCTCAGAAAAAGCCGCAAGGTACACTATTCAACACGTGTAAAAGTCATGAATGGGCTTGACCATTCTAGCCAATCCCTAGGCTTGGAAGGTTCATCACAACCTTATTCACTTTTTTTGGGTTAGGCAATGCTTCCTCCTATGTCAACCCCTTACTAAATTAGGCTATGTCCCTTGTATATGCCCCTTACTGAATGTTCTCAAACACATTATTTGGAAAACAAACCTCACTCCAAAAACATCACTTTGGTATGTCAGATGCCAGCCACAAAGTAGCATTTTGGAGTTTCCACATGCTGAACCTAATGAAGCAATCTTAAAAAAAATTTCACATCCTGACCACAAATACCCACTAAGGGTGACTGCTTTTAAGCGCAGGTGTAAAAATGAATATATTTGAGGTTTTTAGTCTACAGACTTGCTCCACCATGATGCTCAAGTACCATAGCTATGGTGTCAAGCCCAAGGGATCATACCTCTTCTTCAATGTCGATCAGTCCTGGTGCTGGATCTGTATAGTAGTTAATTGATGAAGACATGTTTAGCGGCATACAGGCCCTGTAACTGCCCACAATCCAGAGCCTAAGGCAGGCCAGGGCGATACAAGGACCTTGGCTATGGCTCACGGCCATTAACGTGCCTCTATGCACCCCAAAAAGGGATTATCACTATTCACACCCAGGGCTCCCTCTAAGACTAGCTCCAATTTATTGTGGGTGTCCAATCTCCTGTAACAAATAACACACAAAAAAATATGGCCACCGCTGTGGGCATTAGAAAAGGGTCACATAAACATGGGTATGTAACACAATATTTTTTATATATAACTGACACAAAGGGCACACAATGGTAACTGCCATAACACACTCAGTTCCATGTATGAACTAATAAACTCACTGAACTGCCTAAACATCACAAATACATGTGGTGTTGAGAAATGACCTAGGTTCCACCATAAAATACATCAGTTTGCAGTTTAATCCTTATTCCTTGCACACAGTGATGATCTGGCACTGGCTTGCCCAAGAATAAAATGATGTTATCAGACTTCCCTCAAACTCTGTAGAACACTATAAAATGTGGTATAAATCACTTTTTTTAAGTGCTCTAAAAATAAAACTTTGCATGTGGCATTTCACCATTCACACCCACCATTCTGCCACACCCAAATATAATTGTATGTATGGCATATTTAAGCAATTCCATCAAAATAGCATTAAAATGTCTAACTTCTCATCAGTATGCAATATTTGCATTTCTTTTCACTTACACAGATTTCTGTGAAACTATATATTGATGGCATCAATTACTTTCGTGATGTTGTCTTTCATATCCTGGGTGTTAGTCTTAGCAGTGCACAGTGGTGGCGCGGGTTATGGTTGCTTAGATTACCATAACCAGCATTTTTTGGGTTTCTGCTGTTTTAGTTGTAACCATGATGTCCCCTTAACAAACATTTTTCATTGAATTTCATGGGTTTTTATTAGTGCAACTGATCCATAACGCCCCTTTAAAAAACAATTCAGTGAATTTCGATGGTTTTTGTTAGTGAAACTTAACCATATTGTCCCTTTAACAAAGTTTTTTCAGTGAATTTCATGGGTTTTTACCAGGGAACCTATAATCTGCTACAAGTCCCTTATATAATACTTCCCCAATATACCAAATATGAAGTCCATGGACAGCATGGTAGGCAGCAGTTACAAGGCTCAGAATCATAGCAGAGACCCAAAAAAGATGTACCCATAAACCAACAAACAGATCTACTCAACATCACAACTAATGTTTACAATACGCAAATATACCTTTTTGTACAAACACTCAAGTTAGAAAATACGAATTATGTTTTTATATAACACACATTACAATGGAATGCACCAATCACAAACCATAATTGTACACTTCATATAATCCCCTCACTACAATGCTGCATAGAGATTAAGCAACGCCAGGTGCTTATTGGACAACAGATTCTCACTAAATAGTAAATGCATTGTATTTATTTCTCTTTTATTAGCTTTCATGACATGAACATGTGCTATAAAACATAAGACCTTTTTTTCTCACAGAAATGGCAAGCAAACTTGAATGGTTAGAGGAGAACCTCCCAAAAGAACAAATGAGCAACAATAACATCTCCAATGTTATACAATAGATATTTTAATGTAAACAAATAATGTACTTTGTACACACCTTACTAAAATAATAATTTATATTTATCTTACAGTACATAGTTTTCATGAAGAAACCATGCCCCAATTGAATTATCACCAATCCCCAGAATCACAAACAGAAGCCCTATACCCAACTGTAAATAATCAAATCCTGAACTTGTCCAACAAATTAGATGTACTTAGTAAGGATTTGGAAGAACCTGTACAGTATGTGAAAAATCATGTGATTAAAAATGTTACCTATGACTGTCCTTGCACTTGTCCCCCTTGTCCCCAGCAAACATCCCCAGCAAAATCTGAACATTTTAATGAAAGATGCGTTGATAAAACCTCACTCCCTTCCTCCCCTCATAATTATTGGACAAAAGATCCTGATTCTCCAATTTATGTTTCCCATTTCGATACCCTACCCCTTTCTTGAATAAATATATTTATTGTACTTTAGATGTTTATTTTACTGTTGTGTAATATTTCCTACTTTTTTTAAAACTCCCATTATGAGTCTGTGGATAGGCGACTGTCCAGGGGTGTTTGCACACAAAATGGATTTGCCCCCGGACAGGCGTGTTGTCAGGACATGTCCTTTTTCATGTGACACAGTTTTGATTAGTCTGTGGACACTGCGCATGGCCTAGAGACACCCAGCACATGCGCCCTGTGAAACCCACCTGGAGGATGTACAGGAACGCCCGTCAGGGCTGTGGATGTCATCATGTGACCACACCCGTGGGGCATGACAACGGTGTCCACGAACAGGGTCCTTGGCCGCAAACAGTTTAAAGGTGCTTTTCTAGCCAATCTCGGGTGTTTCAAGCAGAAACTTTACCCTTGACAGCTCCCAGACCCATTTGTAGTTGATCTGGCAACTTTTTACAACTTTCCAAGGACTTTTAGTGACTCAGAATTCCAGGAACAGTATGAATGTCTGTGGATGGTTCCTCTATAGGGACCCACCGATTTTTCTCATTTTCAATCTGGCTATCCAGGAGAGAGCACTTACTTTGCAGATCTGTTTTGCAGAACTTCTTGGAGACCATCATGGCATCTGTTATGGCCATCCATCCTTGCCAGCCACACCCATCACCGCTGCCACCTCAACAACCTGGAGGGCCTGAAGAGGGGAACAGGCACTATGATACAGAAGAGGAGGATCAAGAAGGAGAGGATGCAGTAGCGGAATCCCATGTCACCAGTACTCAGAAGGAGTCTTGTGTGTGGAAATTGTTTTTTACACCCATTGGAAATGTCCTAAAGGCTCCTGCAAGCAAGGTTCAATGGACTGAGTGCTAAGTTTTACTCAGTCGCAGGGACTACTTCCATGAGTTGCCACACCAATTCGACCCACTAGATTGCTCTAAGAAAGGGGATATCTTTTTCAGGTAAGGTTGACTTCCACCACCACATCAACTTCATCTGCTCCTGTCACCACAAAGGACACTTCTTTGTTACAAAGGATCCCAGCAGCAGCTTCACAGGCCATACAGAACGCTGTTGACCCTTACCTTTTGAGGGTTACAGTGCTATGCATGTACTGTGAAGCACCAATCCAATCTGTAGACGGGAGCAGTTTTGGAGTGCTTTCGAGGCTTTGGTCAAGAGCATGAGAACCACAGCCACCTAACTGATTAAGACCCGCCCAACATATTCCTCTCTCCACCTGCCCCTTCATCCCAGTGATTGGTGCCACTTCCCTCCATTCCCTCCCCTACCTTGCCTCTCCTGAGAAAAAATTCCCACAAAATACAAAATTGAAAAACTACTTTAGGAGCCACCTTTCACAGTTAAACAATAGAAGTGTGAAAAAACATTGTAGGCCCCTGTGCATTGTGCAAAGTCTGTGGACAGCGCGATTGTCCGTGGACATATAAAAATGTCAGGTGTGGGACAGTTGGAATAATTTTAATTGTTTTGCATTTAAAACAGGTGGCTCTTAACAGAACCTTTTTTAGGGGGGTTTTGGCTTTTATATATTTTTTTAATTTTTGGTTTTACAAACTGAGCAAAGAAAACATTTCACTGAATTTGATTATTTCTTCTCACTTTCACAAAAACCGCTTTAAAGATTTTGGATGTTTTCCACAAAAATCTGATTACCCACATCAGTTAGATGAACTCCATCTCACTGAAAAATGTTGCCCTATCAAATTTAATGTTCTCATTATGAAACAATGTCATGCCAAAATCGCAAACAAAAGTACACACAGCTTTATTGATGTTGCACCTCGCTTTTTCCATTTGCGGACCAAATGAACGGGAACGCATCGACATCTGTCTCTGCGCAATATGTGAAAAAATCATTTTTTAATTAGGCAACATTTTCTGAAACTTTCTCAATGTGTCCTTCATTGAAAACTGCAATGAAATTCCAGTCACATTCCCCAAACGTTTTCCACCAATATGAATGATAACAATGTCTGGATGTTTCAATTGAACCATATTTGCACAAAATGGGTGCAAGTCAACCCACTACATGCCTCGCTCTTTATACCAGTACACTTCTAATTCAGGGTATCCAAGTGTTCCCCAAAATCTAAACACTCTGCCTGCTGAATGGCATTGCCATTTTCAATCCTTTCACAACTTCTACTAACAAAATTCCTGGTACCCTCTCTTCTTGTACACCACACCCATGAAACCTGATTGGCTGATCCCCGATGTCCTTCGACACCACAAATGTCCACGGCCTTCGCAGTCCCCTTTCCATGCTAGGCAACCTCAAAAGACCCAGATGTGGAACGTGCCATCCGCAGACTAATGCAGTGTCTGTGGACAGGTTGTCCAATTGAATGGGGTGTGGAGGTTCACACTTAATTTAAATAATTTATTATACACTGGTGAAAACGTACACATGTTGTCATAATCACTGTACATCTTTTTCACATAAACCTTCTCAGTTACAAGGAACATCTGAGTCCCATAATCAGTCAAATTCACTGAATCACTCAGAAAATTGTTTGCACCTTCCACATTGATGTTTTCATTTTCAAAAGATGCCATGCCCACACAATTCAAAAAAGTGCATTTCTCTTTATTTACAAGGTGCCTACGCTTTTGTAGTTGTGCACAAAACACGTTTAGGCATCTACACACTTCACTTGGAAGTATTTCTGAAAAAATACCCATTGCACATGGAATTAGTTCCATTAAGCCTTGGAACATGTATTTTAATGCAACCTGCGAATAAAGTGGAGTAACATAGCCCAAAGTATTTCCTCCACAATGAAGAACAATAATATGCGGGTAGTGAAAGTGAACAATAGTCTTACAAAATGATAGTAGGCTCACCAGGTCTAGCCCAGACACTTAATACCTGCAATCCTCAACTCCCTCTAAACCAATAGTACCATAGATGCCACACAACTCAGCGTACCTTTTCAAATTATTCACCCAACAATCACCCACCATCCACCCAGTGAGCTTTTCTTGAGCACTTGCCACAACCAGCTTCCCTACACACAACAATCAAAACACCTAATACCCTCTCTTCCGGTAAATGACAACCAAAACACCTCATTGGCTAACCCCCACAGTCCCTTTTCCATATCAGGACACCTTAAAAGACCCAGATGTGGTGGACATCGCTGCCAGTCAAAGAGGTCTGGGGGGGGGAATAAAACACAATTTAAGATATTTGGGGCCTAATTCACAGAAGCATGTTTTAATAGCAAAACCCCATTGGATAACGCTCTGTGAATTAGGGCCTTACTCTTTAGTGGTGGCTCTGAAAAATAACCTTTATTTTGTATTTTTTTGGGTTTGTAAACAAACACCTTTTTCCCTTTATTTTGCTTTCACGTACAGCAGTACTATACACTCTACATCTCCCTTTACAATTTCCCTAAAGGAAATTCTTCAATGCATTCCTGAGGTTGGAAAGGAAAATTGCATTTCTGACATCTGTGAAGTGAACTCCATCTGGAGAAAAAAAATTCACAGCATGAAAATATATATTATCATTCTCAAAAGATAACATACCTGCAGCATATAAAAAAGCAGATACACCAATCTGACTTGGTTCTTCAATTTGAGGACTGAAAATGTGTGCCTCTGATTTATTTCCGAAAGAATAATCTGAGCAGCAGGAAACTGTTACAATAGGCTTTTAAAGAAATCCTTCAGCATAACTTGCAAAGACACTGGAGTCACAAACCCCAAACTGTCCTCTCCACAATGCACAATCACAATGTCTGGAGATTTACAGTGAGCCATACTCTCCCAGAATGAAAGAAAGCATGCCCAGTTAAAGCCACAAACAGCATGATAGAAAACCTCCACTTCTGCCAATCCAATATTTCCAAAGATGCCATGATTATGAGCATACACCTTCAATGGTTGAATTGAAGAGTCCCCCAGAATCCACACAGTCTTCCTTCTCAAACAGATAGCCATATCCATTGTCACTGCTCTCACAAGTCCTGCAACAAAACTCCTACTACCCTGTCTTCCTGTATACTACACCCAGAAGACCTGATTGGCAAATCCGCACTGTCCCCTTTCCATGCGAGGCATCCTCAAAAGACCTGGATGTGGCATGTGCTGTCCGCGGATGCACGCAGTGTCCACAGACACTGTAACACTGGGACAACCCTTCTACCCTTTCCACCTTCATGTTCTCAACACTCCCTCATTGGCTGCTTCCAAAGAGTCGCACATCCATCCACCAATCACATCCAAAACCTCTACACCTAACCCTGTCATTTCACTTCAACTCCTCAGATGTGCACTTGAACTGTCAAAGTGCCTATCTTCTGTTATTGAATGACATCTCCATTAAAAAAAAAAGTATTCTACAGCTGTCCAAGATTTCTATTTCCAGATTCATCAAGATCTGCATCTAACAGAACATAGTACAGGTATGCTTATATTTAAAATTGTTTTCTTCAACTCTTTCACAAAAAGAAATATATATATGGTTCCAGCTACTTACCCTGCAATAAGCTTTTCAATAAGCATATTCTTTTTTTTAACCACTGTAGCAAATGCCATGAATTCCATCATTCATCGCCTGCTCACATGAAGCAGCAAACAATTGCAATGCTATGCATTTCCAACTGTTTCTATTTCCGATTGTTGTGATGAAAGTTAAAGAACAATATGTGCATATACAGCAGCACTGTGTTGCTGTTTCATAAAATAAGGGAAATGCACATGAAATACATCGGTAGACCATTTCTAAATGGCACTTAGTGTCTGCCAGTTTAATTTGTTGGCAGCACATGCATACACCCCAACATCACCCATTCCAATGTATTGGTGCATCTTAAGTCTTTGTTTTTCCTTTACATTCTGTCACTTCCAATTCCACTTCTACCATAATAAAACACAAACTAGTAGTCCCAGAATGCAAAGAAAAATACAACTCCAAGATTCGAAACTGTGACATGTACATCAAAGAAACATATAACATGCTGTGCTTTTCAAAATATTGTTTTGAAAGCATTGTTAAGAAAGTAAAAAATGCATATCTGCATTTACAGCAGCACTATGTCACTTTTTCATAGAAGAAAGTAAAAGCAGATAAAATAGATTTGTACACCATTTGTAATTGGCATTCAGTGTGTGGCAGATTAATATATCAACAGTAGATGTACAGTTCCCAAAAGAACCCATGCCAATCTTCAGCTACTTATGCAGGCCTACTTTTTTCTCTACGTTCTGTGACTTGTACTCCAACAATGTTAATGGTAAAATGGAACTTCAAGTCACACAATGCAAACAAAAAGCTAGGACTACATACACACCTACAGATTAGAATGCATCATGTTGGCAAGTATGCATATACCCTTAAAATATTACATTTCCACACACCAAGTGCCATTTAAAACTGTACTACAAATCTTTTGCTTCAACTTTTCTTCCCTTTTACAAAATATTACAGAGCATTTACAAATGCACATACGCATTTCTTAACTTTTATGAAAATTCTCCTAAAAGCAACCATTTTTAACCGTCCACCAATGTTATTAACTGTTTCCCCACTACTCCTCCTTTCATTCTAAATATGAACCTTGCTACCTAGAAGTACTTCGCCATTACCGCATATTACCACTACCGTTATTTGACTATTACAGGAAAGAAGTACATCTCTGCAATCAACAACCAAAAAACGAATACCCTTAGCCTCTGACAAAGTAAGTACATTTATGGACCAGGTATATGTATGCAATTATAGCAGCACAGTTCCATATGGATATATTTCCCTAGACTACTCTTTTTAAACCATCATTTCTTTCATTCTACCCCATTATAGTCTACTAGTCACACTCTTACTATTCCCAGATGGGTAGATACACACCACCATTGCAACACCCACTATATTCTTCAAAACAGCACAATGACCATACAGATTCCAACACACCACCACTACCTTACCCACTAATCCAACACCATCACACCTCTGTACACTTGTATTCTCACAACCTTCCCAACCACCCCTAATATACCATCTCACAATCAAACAGCACTCTCTTCATCTCTACAATCACACCCACGTACCATTATTGCATATACATTGCATAACTTTCCAATGCAACCTTTCTCTTTTCCCAACTGACACTACAAAATGCCTATTAAAAGCAACTCCATAGAAAACAAAGACAAAGTAGAGCAGATAAGAATAAAAGTACACAATACAGTCTTACATCTCTAAAACAATGTATAGAAAACATTAAAACACAAGAGCTAGTACCTCACTAAACAAAACTAAACTAGCCACACCCAAAGAATGTAACGCCCCTCTTGCAAAAACAAAAAGTAAACAATTATGCACAAAGAAAAGCAGACCTGCTGATAAACCCAATCTTCTATCTACCAGTGTTAACGCAGTCACGGCAAAACAATCCAAAAAAGTGATGTTGCAAAACGTTTTCCACCATAGAATTCGTCATAATCTTATAAAAACTTCTGAAAAGTCACGATCTTCCTTTAAAAACTACAGCAGGAGAGTAATCCTTCAAGCTCCCGTTGACAGTGCTTTTCTACTGAAGAGAACATTGTTTATATTTATTTTAAACAGAATGAAACCACTAGCTAAATTAATCAAGAAATTACAAGTACTTCTAAACATGCCAAGTGTCAATGTAGAGACCTTTTCAAACCTCTGCGATGGTGAATGGAATCACACTAGTAGCAGAGATCCATACTTCAATGAAGAAGCTTATAAACAAGAACCACAAAAAACAATTGCCATAGACAATAATGGACCAGGGTATGAAATGGTGGAACAAACCATTATGGCAAAAGAAACTCTTATAGACCAAATATCCCTGGCAAACGTTGAACCAAATGCTCCTTTCACCCAAACAAATGGTCCAGTGTACAAATGGACATGCAGCTCAATGTGTAATGTATGCCAACAAACCTTTAAATATTCACATCAATTCCTCAATCACTTTGTGAAACTAAAAGTCAAAAGTAAAGTGAAAACCTTACAGACCACAGACTGCTGTCCAGTGCACAGCCAGACTGGTATGCAAGGACATTCATTAGCCTGCATTTTAGGAACTGCTTGCATAAATACTTTCCACCACATCAAAATGTTATTGACATACCATTCTACTATGCGAAATCTTGTGCATCGACTATACTATGCAAAATGTCCTGCTCTACAACTGCAAAATGTAAATAACATTCTCCTACATGGAACAGCCAAAGAACTCATTCAAGAAATAGAGCATATCCAACATAAATACTTGGGAACTGAAAGTGACTTAGAAAATTCTGTACCTTTAGAAAACATTACCAACATCCTCATAAGCACCAGCATCCTGATAAAGACATAAAAAATGAAATAGCCACATTTCAAAACACATCTGCTGAAATACCAGACACAGAGGCCGATTCATGGAATAATTAGCGCGGCGCAAGTGGGCAAAAACGTGCGAATCGCAGTGGAATAGCGAAAATCGCAGTGAACGTGCGAAAATCGCACGAAAAGCAGCGCACGTCGATTCATGGAAGGCCGTGCGCGAGAAAACCAGCGGATGTGCGAAAAAAAAGTGTGCGGCGCACGTTGGCGCACGTTGGCGCACAGGCCATCTAACAGCGTGCGCCAGGTCACAGCGAAAATCGCACAGGCCACAGCGAAATTCGCACATAGCGCGGCGCACGCAATAAAAGTAGGCGGTACACGGGCGTAACACTCGGAATGGGGAACAACTTGCCAAAACGTGGGCGTCACGGGGGAAGTACAGGGCACAAGTGCGCGGAACGCCCACACGCTCGCCTACAACACGTATTCATGGAATAGAATAGGGGAAAAAAGCGCACGCTCAAACCAGCGCACAGGCACAAACACGACCGCCACAAGAAAGGAGGCGGTAGCGTCTCTGCGGCTGTAAGAAATGTGCGCCAAAAGGTGCGCCAACAAATAGCACCTATATACTGCCATGATGAATGTCCCATACTGTGGCCCTCCAGGAAAAATGACGTGCAAAGGGGTACCCACAAACACGGACACCCGCTGACAAAAAATACGTGTGCATGTATACCGGGGTGCGCGGGAAGTGTCACACGCGATTTGCAGGGTACGTGCATCACAGGGGTTCGCGTGAAGTCATTCACACGATCGGGCCTGGGGGAGCGGGCTACGTGTATTACAGGGGTTCGCGTGAAGTTCCTCACGCGATCGGGCCTGGGGGAGCGGGCTACGTGTATTACAGGGGTTCGCGTGAAGTTCCTCACGCGATCAGGCCTGGGGGAGCGGGCTACGTGTATTACAGGGGTTCGCGTGAAGTTCCTCACGCGATCGGGCCTGGGGGAGCGGGCTACGTGTATTTCAGGGGTTCGCGTGAAGTTCCACACGCGATCGGGCCTGGGGGAGCGGGCTACGTGTATTACAGGGGTTCGCGTGAAGTTCCACACGCGATCGGGCCTGGGGGAGCGGGCTACGTGTATTACAGGGGTTCGCGTGAAGTTCCTCACGCGATCGGGCCTGGGGGAGCGTGCTACGTGTATTTCAGGGGTTCGCGTGAAGTTTCACACGCGAATAGCCTGGGCGCGTGTATTTCAGGGGTGCGCGGAAAGTTTTACACGCGATTTCTGCACGGTACGTGTATTTCAGGGGTTCGCGTGAAGTTTCACACGCGAATAGACTGGGCGCGTGTATTTCAGGGGTGCGCGGGAAGTTTTACACGCGATTTCTGCACGGTACGTGTATTTCAGGGGTTCGCGTGAAGTTTCACACGCGAATAGCCTGGGCGCGTGAATTTGAGGGGTGCGCGGGAAGTTCCTCACGCGATCGGGCCTGGGGGAGCGGGCTACGTGTATTACAGGGGTTCGCGGGAAGTTCCACACGCGAATAGCCTGGGCGCGTGTATTTCAGGGGTTCGCGGGAAGTTCCACACGCGAATAGCCTGGGCGCGTGTATTTCAGGGGTGCGCGGGAAGTTCCACACGCGAATAGGCTGGGCGCGTGTATTTCAGGGGTGCGCGGGAAGTTCCACACGCGAATAGCCTGGGCGCGTGAATTTGAGGGGTGCGCGGGAAGTTCCTCACGCGATCGGGCCTGGGGGAGCGGGCTACGTGTATTACAGGGGTTCGCGGGAAGTTCCACACGCGAATAGCCTGGGCGCGTGTATTTCAGGGGTTCGCGGGAAGTTCCAGACGCGAATAGCCTGGGCGCGTGAATTTGAGGGGTGCGCGGGAAGTTCCACACGCGAATAGCCTGGGCGCGTGTATTTCAGGGGTGCGCGGGGAGTTCCACACGCGAATAGCCTGGGCCCGTGTATTTCAGGGGTTCGCGGGAAGTTCCACACGCGAATAGCCTGGGCGCGTGTATATCAGGGGTGCGCGGGAAGTTTTACACGCGAATAGCCTGGGCGCATGTATTTCAGGGGTGCGCGGGAAGTTTTACACGCGAATAGCCTGGGCGCGTGTATTTCAGGGGTGCGCGGGAAGTTTTACACGCGAATAGCCTGGGCGCGTGTATTTCAGGGGTGCGCGGGAAGTTTTACACGCGATTTCTGCACGGTACGTGTATTTCAGGGGTGCCGGGGAGTCCCACATGTGATTTGACAGTGTGGGTCCTCCCAGGTGTACCCTGTACACCCTCCACGGCCCCTGCAGGCAGCCCACACCACAGGGGACTACCCTGCATCCCTGGTCATGTCCCGCAGGCAGCCCACCCAACATGGGCATGCCCCCCAGCAAAGGCACATGTCTCCTTGAACTAATGAACACCAACACATGTCCCCTTGCACCCCCACCCCCCAGCACTGTGGGGCACATGCCAGCAGTCCCCCACCCATGTCCAACTCATGTCCCCCACCACCCCCACCCCCCAGCAGTGCAGGGTCACCCTCCACCAGGGCCCCACTCATGTCTCCCACCACCCCCACCCCCCAGCAGTGCAGGGTCACCCTCCACCAGGGCCCCACTCATGTCTCCGACCACCCCCACCCCCCAGCACTGTAGGGCACCTGCCAGCAGGCCCCCACCCATGTCCAACTCATGTCTCCCACCACCCCCACCCCCCAGCACTGTGGGGCACCTGCCAGTAGGCCCCCACCCATGTCCAACTCATGTCTCCCACCACCCCCACCCCCCAGCACTGTGGGGCACCTGCCAGCAGGCCCCCACCCATGTCCAACTCATGTCTCCCACCACCCCCACACCCCAGCACTGTGGGGCACCTGCCAGCAGGCCCCCACCCATGTCCAACTCATGTCTCCCACCACCCCCACCCCCCAGCCACCAGGGTCACCCTCCACCAGGGCCCCACTCATGTCTCCCACCACCCCCACCCCCCAGCAGTGCAGGGTCACCCTCCACCAGGGCCCCACTCATGTCTCCCACCACCCCCACCCCCCAGCACTGTGGGGCACCTGCCAGCAGGCCCCCACCCATGTCCAACTCATGTCTCCCACCACCCCCACACCCCAGCACTGTGGGGCACCTGCCAGCAGGCCCCCACCCATGTCCAACTCATGTCTCCCACCACCCCCACACCCCAGCACTGTGGGGCACCCTCCACCAGGGCCCCACTCATGTCTCCCACCACCCCCACACCCCAGCAGTGCAGGTTCACCCTCCACCAGGCCCCCACTCATGTCTCCCACCACCCCCACCCCCCAGCAGTGCAGGCTCAACCTCCACCAGGCCCCCACTCATGTCCCCCTGCACCCCCACCCCCCTGCCACCATGTGCAGCCCCCACCAGGTCCTCACAATCCCCAATCATGTACGTAATGGTCAGCCTCCACAGCCAAAAAGACCTACCAAGTAACCCATTCACCCACATGGAAATGGAAATCACATGTTACACCCCCAATGTACATGAAGCAAATGAACCCATGTCCGTCACACACATATTTTCAAATTGAATGGGAAAACACACAACATGACATGCATGAAACCAATGACATGAAACCACACAGTGAACAATGTAAAAAAAAATGTATTGAAAAAAATACAAATGCCAAAGAAAGAAAACTAACTACAATGTAAATGTGAAAAAATAAGCTGCATGTCCGCATAAAAACACAAAACTAGAAAATCAAATCAAAAAAATAATGTCCAAAGTGAAATGTAAAAACTCTCCATGCAACAAAGAACTATGTACAAAAATAACAAGGGTCCATCATCACAACTGAACTAAGGAAACCTCCTAAAAAACCTACCTAAATATCAACTATATACAAAAAGTGGAGCAGTGTCCGTCGACTCCAAATAATAATAAGAACGAAAGGAAACCTAAAACTAAAGAACTATATACAAAGGCGGCGGGCAAGTCCAGCGGCTCACTCTGTGGTGTTCCGGGCCAGGGCATCATCGAACTCCTGTTCGATGTCCCGGAGGCGGTCCAGTTCCATGGCCCCGAGGGTCCGCAGGGACGACGCTGTGTCCTCCTCCAACCCCCTGCGGATTGCCTCGAGGCACTCGGCCCGCCTCAGGGCCCTCCGCATGGAGTTCTCCGCCCTGACCATTGTGAGCCGCGCCTCTTCCGCCCGCCGCCGCTCCGCACCTATGGCGTGGCCCAACCGCTGCCACACGGAAGACACTCTCTGTCCTGGGTCCTCCTGCCCTCCGGCCGATGCCTGCCCCTCCGATGTCGAAGGCCCCGAGCCTTCATGGCTCCCACCATCTTGCTGCTGCTGCTGCTCTGCCTCTGCCCGTGCACTGCCTCCTGCTGCCTGCACATCCTCCGCCGGCTGGGGTGCACCTGTTGATGTGGCCACCCCTGCTGGACGTCCGACTCCCGACTGTGGCAGGGATGCCTCCTCCACCAGCCTGGCCGCACTGTCAGAGGCAGCTCCACAGGGCACCCAGGTGACTGATGGGTGGGAAGATGGCACAGAGGACGACTGGCGCGTAGGGTGTGCAGTTGAGGAGGGGGTCGGAGCAAGCCCCATCAGACAGCGGAATCCGGCCTGGGTGACCTGTCCCAGCAGGCTGACGTGGTCAACGAGCCATTCGAGATGACGTGCAGTCTCTCCATGAAAAGACTGCAGGTCACCTCGCATGGCCCGTTGACGCAACGCCACACCAGCCAGGACAGGCTCAACCCGGTCCTGGATGGCCACGTCCGCAGGCAGAGGAAGGCCAGTTGACGTCAGCTCATCCCCTGCCTGAAAACGGGTCTGGACGTAGGCATCCCTGCTGGTGCAAGATGATGCAGGGACAGGATCGGGGACAGGATTGCACACAGGCACCTCCGCGGCCGCCTGTGCTGCCTCCTGTCCCTGGTCCTGCACTGCACCACTAGCACCAGTGGGATCCCCACCTCCAGACCCTGTCTCTGGTGCTTGCGCGGCCCCCTCCTCCACCAAACCCCCCACCAACCTGGATGACTCTGTGCCATCTTCCCCTGTTGGGCCCTGTGGGGTCCCAGCTGCCCCTTCTGCTGCCGAGGAGTCCAACTGCAACCTCCGCCTCTTGGACCTCCCCCCGGCAGCTGCGGCCTGGGACGCGGCACCGGACTCCTCACTCCCCGACGAGATGACAACACGGGAGGGGAGCCGGGCCTTGCGTCTCCGGCTGGCGGTCGGATCCCCGCCGCTGTGCTCCACAGCACCTTCTCCGCCCTCTTCATCAGTTGACGCTGCAGACAGGGAGAAACAAAACACAGGCATCAGGGCACTGTACAATGGACACATACACGCATGACAGTTGCACATGAGTGGCATTGGCAAACCTCAGACATGTCATCACAATCCCCAACAGACATGTCATTGCAACTGGCACACATGAGCCATACCACAGCCATATCGCAACTGCCACCACCATCCCCACACATACAACAGCATCAGCAGCCAAAGGGGAGCCATACATCACATGCAACACAGGAAGTGCACCACACATGTACACACACCACCACACTTGCATGCATGTCTACACCTCTGCCAAGTGTCGCACTGTTCAGACGGGCATCCATGTCACATCTGCCAATCAGGCTTCCACATACCGCTGTCACATGCATCCATGTAGCATCACTGTTGCACCTTTGACAAATACACACACATGCACATGTACACAGTGCTCATACATGCAGCCGAAAACAACATACATGCCTGACATCACGGACATGTCTACTTACATACACATTCATCCAAACATGTGTGCACGCACAACTGCATTTGCCATGCAAGCCCACACACACAAGCACCATCCATGTCTCACACATTACAGCCCTCGCATGTGTCAGCCCCACGGCCCTGTACACCCCCACCCATACTCCACCCCATACAAACAGATGTGCAACTGGCACAATGGGGAATGATCACCACACGCCCTGCTCACAACCAGGATGCATGTACACTCACCGCTCGACTCCAGACGGCTCTGCTTCTCTAGGACCTGGACGTGGAGCGCTGGGGATATGCGTTCCAGGACCCCCATCTGTTCTTCCGACAAGTGGCCCCGGCGCCCCTTGGCATCCGCTGCCTTCAAGAGGCGCCGGGCCTTGTTCAGGGTCCTGGACCTGAAGTCCTCCCAGCGCTTCCTGACATGTTGTAAGTCCCGGACTGCCACCCCCTCCGCGTTGATGGCAGTCACGATGTCTGTCCAGATCCGAGTCCGTCCTTCCTTGTCGGCGCGGGAACTTCCAAAGAGGGCATCATACTGCCCCAGGACTTGCTCCACCAGGACACCAACTTCGGTGGCACTGAAGCTGGTGCCCCTCTGCCTCTCTGGCCGGGGGTTGTCAGTGGTCACAGATGGTGTTAGCCCCGACATGACAACCCCAGAGGCAGGAGTGGGTGGGCAACTGGGTCCTGGGGCTGGGCTGTGGAGCGATGGAATTCCAGTCGGGAGTCTTCTGTTCCAGCAGGGGTGGTCACAGCAACAGCACCCCTGGCTGATGTGCAGGCAGCAAATGGCAGTGCACGTGGGCAGCAGGCAGTCAGGCAGCAGCAGATAGCAGGTGGGAGCGTGCTCGGGGCTCTGGGGGGCAGTAATTCGGCCTTCTGGGCAGGAGCGTGGTCTCCCGTGTGCTCACGCGTGGCCAGCTTGGTACGGAGTGAATTGGCACGTGAAAATCCTGCACGTCAGCGTGAAAACCGAGGAAAGGCCCTTAGCGCGTAAGCGCGTCAGCACGCATACGCGATTCCATTGGACCAAAGGCCCTCAGCGCGTAAGCGCGTCTGTGACGTGACCCGCACGGGTGTTTCCCACACAGCACGTGATGACAGAGCACACGTGGAAAGACTGCACGTCAGAGTCTCATTGCGTGTGATTGGTGGAAATGGCCGTACACCGGGATACAGGTGCGCTGACGTACTTGCGTGTGTAAGTGTCCGCGCACTCCTCATATACACGTACATAGGCCAATCGCGTGTACACGCACTTTTGTCCAATTACACGCGATGAGACTCTGACGTGCAGTCTTTCCACGTGTGCTCTGTCATCACGTGCTGTGTGGGAAACACCCGTGCGGGTCACGTCACAGACGCGCTTACGCGCTGAGGGCCTTTGGTCCAATGGAATCGCGTATGCGTGCTGACGCGCTTACGCGCTAAGGGCCTTTCCTCGGTTTTCACGCTGACGTGCAGGATTTTCACGTGCCAATTCACTCCGTACCAAGCTGGCCACGCGTGAGCACACGGGAGACCACGCTCCTGCCCAGAAGGCCGAATTACTGCCCCCCAGAGCCCCGAGCACGCTCCCACCTGCTATCTGCTGCTGCCTGACTGCCTGCTGCCCACGTGCACTGCCATTTGCTGCCTGCACATCAGCCAGGGGTGCTGTTGCTGTGACCACCCCTGCTGGAACAGAAGACTCCCGACTGGAATTCCATCGCTCCACAGCCCAGCCCCAGGACCCAGTTGCCCACCCACTCCTGCCTCTGGGGTTGTCATGTCGGGGCTAACACCATCTGTGACCACTGACAACCCCCGGCCAGAGAGGCAGAGGGGCACCAGCTTCAGTGCCACCGAAGTTGGTGTCCTGGTGGAGCAAGTCCTGGGGCAGTATGATGCCCTCTTTGGAAGTTCCCGCGCCGACAAGGAAGGACGGACTCGGATCTGGACAGACATCGTGACTGCCATCAACGCGGAGGGGGTGGCAGTCCGGGACTTACAACATGTCAGGAAGCGCTGGGAGGACTTCAGGTCCAGGACCCTGAACAAGGCCCGGCGCCTCTTGAAGGCAGCGGATGCAAAGGGGCGCCGGGGCCACTTGTCGGAAGAACAGATGGGGGTCCTGGAACGCATATCCCCAGCGCTCCACGTCCAGGTCCTAGAGAAGCAGAGCCGTCTGGAGTCGAGCGGTGAGTGTACATGCATCCTGGTTGTGAGCAGGGCGTGTGGTGATCATTCCCCATTGTGCCAGTTGCACATCTGTTTGTATGGGGTGGAGTATGGGTGGGGGTGTACAGGGCCGTGGGGCTGACACATGCGAGGGCTGTAATGTGTGAGACATGGATGGTGCTTGTGTGTGTGGGCTTGCATGGCAAATGCAGTTGTGCGTGCACACATGTTTGGATGAATGTGTATGTAAGTAGACATGTCCGTGATGTCAGGCATGTATGTTGTTTTCGGCTGCATGTATGAGCACTGTGTACATGTGCATGTGTGTGTATTTGTCAAAGGTGCAACAGTGATGCTACATGGATGCATGTGACAGCGGTATGTGGAAGCCTGATTGGCAGATGTGACATGGATGCCCGTCTGAACAGTGCGACACTTGGCAGAGGTGTAGACATGCATGCAAGTGTGGTGGTGTGTGTACATGTGTGGTGCACTTCCTGTGTTGCATGTGATGTATGGCTCCCCTTTGGCTGCTGATGCTGTTGTATGTGTGGGGATGGTGGTGGCAGTTGCGATATGGCTGTGGTATGGCTCATGTGTGCCAGTTGCAATGACATGTCTGTTGGGGATTGTGATGACATGTCTGAGGTTTGCCAATGCCACTCATGTGCAACTGTCATGCGTGTATGTGTCCATTGTACAGTGCCCTGATGCCTGTGTTTTGTTTCTCCCTGTCTGCAGCGTCAACTGATGAAGAGGGCGGAGAAGGTGCTGTGGAGCACAGCGGCGGGGATCCGACCGCCAGCCGGAGACGCAAGGCCCGGCTCCCCTCCCGTGTTGTCATCTCGTCGGGGAGTGAGGAGTCCGGTGCCGCGTCCCAGGCCGCAGCTGCCGGGGGGAGGTCCAAGAGGCGGAGGTTGCAGTTGGACTCCTCGGCAGCAGAAGGGGCAGCTGGGACCCCACAGGGCCCAACAGGGGAAGATGGCACAGAGTCATCCAGGTTGGTGGGGGGTCTGGTGGAGGAGGAGGCCGTGCAAGCACCAGAGACGGGGTCTGGAGGTGGGGATCCCACTGGTGCTAGTGGTGCAGTCCAGGACCAGGGACAGGAGGCAGCACAGGCGGCCGCGGAGGTGCCTGTGTGCAATCCTGTCCCCGATCCTGTCCCTGCATCATCTTGCACCAGCAGGGATGCCTACGTCCAGACCCGTTTTCAGGCAGGGGATGAGCTGACGTCAACTGGCCTTCCTCTGCCTGCGGACGTGGCTATCCAGGTCCGGGTTGAGCCTGTCCTGGCTGGTGTGGCGTTGCGTCAACGGGCCATGCGAGGTGACCTGCAGTCTTTTCATGGAGAGACTGCACGTCATCTCGAATGGCTCGTTGACCACGTCAGCCTGCTGGGACAGGTCACCCAGACCGGATTCCTCCGTCTGATGGGGCTTGTTCCGACCCCCTCCTCAACTGGACCCCCTACGCGCCAGTCGTCCTCTGTGCCATCTTCCCACCCATCAGTCACCTGGGTGCCCTGTGGAGCTGCCTCTGACAGTGCGGCCAGGCTGGTGGAGGAGGCATCTCTGCCACAGTCGGGAGTCGGACGTCCAGCAGGGGTGGCCACATCAACAACTGCACCCCAGCCGGCGGAGGATGTGCAGGCAGCAGGAGGCAGTGCACGGGCAGAGGCAGAGCAGCAGCAGCAGCAAGATGGTGGGAGCCATGAAGGCTCGGGGCCTTCGACATCGGAGGGGCAGGCATCGGCCGGAGGGCAGGAGGACCCAGGACAGAGAGTGTCTTCCGTGTGGCAGCGGTTGGGCCACGCCATAGGTGCGGAGCGGCGGCGGGCGGAAGAGGCGCGGCTCACAATGGTCAGGGCGGAGAACTCCATGCGGAGGGCCCTGAGGCGGGCCGAGTGCCTCGAGGCAATCCGCAGGGGGTTGGAGGAGGACACGGCGTCGTCCCTGCGGACCCTCGGGGCCATGGAACTGGACCGCCTCCGGGACATCGAACAGGAGTTCGATGATGCCCTGGCCCGGAACACCACAGAGTGAGCCGCTGGACTTGCCCACCGCCTTTGTACATAGTTCTTTAGTTTTAGGTTTCCTTTGTTTTTTCTTATGATTTGGAGTCGACGGACACTGCTCCACTTTTTGTATGTAGTTGATATTTAGGTAGGTTTTTTAGGAGGTTTCCTTAGTTCTGTTGTGATGATGGACACTTGTTATTTTTGTACATAGTTCTTTGTTGCACGGAGAGTTTTGACATTTCACTTTGGACAACATTTTTTGGATTAGATTTTCTAGTTTTGTGTTTTTATGCGGACATGCAGCTTCTTTTTTCACATTTACATTGTAGTTAGTTTTCTTTCTTTAGCATTTGTATTTTTTTCTAATACATTTTTTTTTACATTGTTCACTGTGTGGTTTCATCTCATTGGTTTCATGCATGTCATGTTGTGTGTTTTCCCATTCAATTGGAAAATATGTGTGTGACGGACATGGGTTCATTTGCTTCATGAACATTGGGGGTGTAACATGTGATTTCCATTTCCATGTGGGTGAATGGGTTACTTGGTAGGGCTTTTTGGCTGTGGAGGCTGACCAATACGCACATTGTGAGGACCTGGTGGGGGCTGCACATGGTGGCAGGGGGGTGGGGGTGGTGGGAGACATGAGTGGGGGCCTGGTGGAGGGTGACCCTGGTGGCTGGGGGGTGGGGGTGGTGGGAGACATGAGTGGGGGCCTGGTGGAGGGTGCCCCTGCACTGCTGGGGGGTGGGGGTGGTGGGAGACATGAGTGGGGGCCTGGTGGAGGGTGCCCCTGCACTGCTGGGGGGTGGGGGTGGTGGGAGACATGAGTGGGGGCCTGGTGGAGGGTGCCCCTGGTGGCTGGGGGGTGGGGGTGGTGGGAGACATGAGTGGGGGCCTGGTGGAGGCTGCCCCTGCACTGCTGGGTGGTGGGGGTGGTGGGAGACATGAGTGGGGGCCTGGTGGAGGGTGCCCCTGGTGGCTGGGGGGTGGGGGTGGCGGGAGACATGAGTGGGGGCCTGGTGGAGGCTGCCCCTGCACTGCTGGGTGGTGGGGGTGGTGGGAGACATGAGTGGGGGCCTGGTGGAGGGTGACCCTGGTGGCTGGGGGGTGGGGGTGGTGGGAGACATGAGTGGGGGCCTGGTGGAGGGTGCCCCTGCACTGCTGGGGGGTGGGGGTGGTGGGAGACATGAGTGGGGGCCTGGTGGAGGGTGCCCCTGCACTGCTGGGGGGTGGGGGTGGTGGGAGACATATGTGGGGGCCTGGTGGAGGGTGCCCCTGGTGGCGGGGGGGTGGGGGTGATAGGGGACATGAGTGGGGGCCTGGTGGAGGCTGCCCCTGCACTGCTGGGTGGTGGGGGTGGTGGGAGACATGAGTGGGGGCCTGGTGGAGGGTGCCCCTGGTGGCTGGGGGGTGGGGGTGGCGGGAGACATGAGTGGGGGCCTGGTGGAGGGTGCCCCTGCACTGCTGGGGGGTGTGGGTGGTGGGAGACATATGTGGGGGCCTGGTGGAGGGTGCCCCTGGTGGCGGGGGGGTGGGGGTGATAGGGGACATGAGTGGGGGCCTGGTGGAGGCTGCCCCTGCACTGCTGGGTGGTGGGGGTGGTGGGAGACATGAGTGGGGGCCTGGTGGAGGGTGACCCTGGTGGCTGGGGGGTGGGGGTGGTGGGAGACATGAGTGGGGGCCTGGTGGAGGGTGCCCCTGCACTGCTGGGGGGTGGGGGTGGTGGGAGACATGAGTGGGGGCCTGGTGGAGGGTGCCCCTGCACTGCTGGGGGGTGGGGGTGGTGGGAGACATGAGTGGGGGCCTGGTGGAGGGTGACCCTGGTGGCTGGGGGGTGGGGGTGGTGGGAGACATGAGTTGGACATGGGTGGGGGCCTACTGGCAGGTGCCCCACAGTGCTGGGGGGTGGGGGTGGTGGGAGACATGAGTTGGACATGGGTGGGGGCCTGCTGGCAGGTGCCCCACAGTGCTGGGGGGTGGGGGTGGTCGGAGACATGAGTGGGGCCCTGGTGGAGGGTGACCCTGGTGGCTGGGGGGTGGGGGTGGTGGGAGACATGAGTGGGGGCCTGGTGGAGGGTGCCCCTGCACTGCTGGGGGGTGGGGGTGGTGGGAGACATGAGTGGGGGCCTGGTGGAGGGTGCCCCTGGTGGCTGGGGGGTGGGGGTGGTGGGAGACATGAGTGGGGGCCTGGTGGAGGGTGACCCTGGTGGCTGGGGGGTGGGGGTGGTGGGAGACATGAGTTGGACATGGGTGGGGGCCTACTGGCAGGTGCCCCACAGTGCTGGGGGGTGGGGGTGGTGGGAGACATGAGTTGGACATGGGTGGGGGCCTGCTGGCAGGTGCCCCACAGTGCTGGGGGGTGGGGGTGGTCGGAGACATGAGTGGGGCCCTGGTGGAGGGTGACCCTGGTGGCTGGGGGGTGGGGGTGGTGGGAGACATGAGTGGGGGCCTGGTGGAGGGTGCCCCTGCACTGCTGGGGGGTGGGGGTGGTGGGAGACATGAGTGGGGGCCTGGTGGAGGGTGCCCCTGGTGGCTGGGGGGTGGGGGTGGTGGGAGACATGAGTGGGGGCCTGGTGGAGGGTGCCCCTGCACTGCTGGGGGGTGTGGGTGGTGGGAGACATATGTGGGGGCCTGGTGGAGGGTGCCCCTGGTGGCGGGGGGGTGGGGGTGATAGGGGACATGAGTGGGGGCCTGGTGGAGGCTGCCCCTGCACTGCTGGGTGGTGGGGGTGGTGGGAGACATGAGTGGGGGCCTGGTGGAGGGTGACCCTGGTGGCTGGGGGGTGGGGGTGGTGGGAGACATGAGTGGGGGCCTGGTGGAGGGTGCCCCTGCACTGCTGGGGGGTGGGGGTGGTGGGAGACATGAGTGGGGGCCTGGTGGAGGGTGCCCCTGCACTGCTGGGGGGTGGGGGTGGTGGGAGACATGAGTGGGGGCCTGGTGGAGGGTGCCCCTGGTGGCTGGGGGGTGGGGGTGGTGGGAGACATGAGTGGGGGCCTGGTGGAGGGTGCCCCAGCACTGCTGGGGGGTGGGGGTGGTGGGAGACATGAGTGGGGGCCTGGTGGAGGGTGCCCCTGGTGGCTGGGGGGTGGGGGTGGTGGGAGACATGAGTGGGGGCCTGGTGGAGGGTGCCCCTGCACTGCTGGGGGGTGGGGGTGGTGGGAGACATGAGTGGGGGCCTGGTGGAGGGTGCCCCTGCACTGCTGGGGGGTGGGGGTGGTGGGAGACATGAGTGGGGGCCTGGTGGAGGGTGCCCCTGGTGGCTGGGGGGTGGGGGTGGTGGGAGACATGAGTGGGGGCCTGGTGGAGGGTGCCCCAGCACTGCTGGGGGGTGGGGGTGGTGGGAGACATGAGTGGGGGCATGGTGGAGGGTGCCCCTGGTGGCTGGGGGGTGGGGGTGGTGGGAGACATGAGTGGGGGCCTGGTGGAGGGTGCCCCTGGTGGCTGGGGGGTGGGGGTGGTGGGAGACATGAGTGGGGGCCTGGTGGAGGGTGCCCCTGCACTGCTGGGGGGTGTGGGTGGTGGGAGACATATGTGGGGGCCTGGTGGAGGGTGCCCCTGGTGGCGGGGGGGTGGGGGTGATAGGGGACATGAGTGGGGGCCTGGTGGAGGGTGCCCCTGGTGGCTGGGGGGTGGGGGTGGTGGGAGACATGAGTGGGGGCCTGGTGGAGGGTGCCCCTGCACTGCTGGGGGGTGGGGGTGCAGGGGGACATGAGCAGGTGTGCAGGGTAGTCCCCTGTTTTGTGGGCTGCCTGCAGGGGCTGTGGAGGGTGTACAGGGAACACCTGTGAGGACCCACCCAGCCTAATTGCGTGTGATAATTCCCGCACACCCCTGTAATACACGTACCAAGCCAAATCGCGTGTGATAATTCCCACGCACCCCTGTAATACACGTACCTGGCCAAATCGCATGTGAAACTTCCCGCATACCCCTGTAATACACGTACCCTGGCCAATCGCGTGTTGAACTTCCCGCGTACCCCTGTAATACACGTACCCTGGCCAATCGCGTGTTAAACTTCCCGCGTACCCCTGTAATATACGTACCCTGGCTAATCGCGTGTATAACTTCACGCGTACCCCTGTAATACACGTACCCTGGCCAATCGCGTGTTAAACTTCCCGCGTACCCCTGTAATACACGTACCCTGGCCAATCGCGTGTTAAACTTCCCGCGTACCCCTGTAATACACGTACCCTGGCTAATCGCGTGTTAAACTTCCCGCGTACCCCTGTAATACACTTACCCTGGCTAATCGCGTGTTAAACTTCCCGCGTACCCCTGTAATACACGTACCCTGGCCAATCGCGTGTTAAACTTCCCGCGTACCCCTGTAATACACGTACCCTGGCTAATCGCGTGTATGACTTCACGTGTACCCCTGATATGCACGTTACCCGCTTTGCGTTCCTTGTTTGGCTGCCCTGTAAACTGGTCCAGGGTTAGCGCAGCCCTTTGCGATGATTTAGCGATTTTGCTGGCTTTTCCTTGCGCGAGGGCGTTCTTGGGGGCGTTACTGGCGCTGCTGCAGGGTCGCTGCGATACTCTGCGCCACGGCTGGTTTGGGAGCATGAAATCCATGAATACGCTGTGCGCGGAAATCGGTTTTAGCGCACGTGCCTGGCGCAGTCAATCGCACGCGGACACTCTGCGCCAGCCGCTTGCGACACTTTTCTGCGAAATTCTATGAATTACCCTGTAAATATGTCTGTTGATTTATTGATAGATTTTTATTTTATTTCTATGGCGCTCGTACAAAAGTGTTTCAGAGCGCGATAAGGCAAGGGAGGGGAACAGGGGAGAACAAAACAGCGATCTTACTAGGCCCAGTGACATTGAGAATGCGCAAGTGCATGGGAGAGGGGGGAAGGGAAAGTGCATGGAAGGGGGGAGAGGTGGAAAGTGCGAAGCAGAGGAGAAACAGATAAATAACAATAAATAAATAATAAAGGCAACAAACAGTGGTAATGCAGCCAGCAATTTGCAAGTGCTAGGTTTAAGGCAGCAGACAGGTTAGGTCTGATAAGTGCAGGAAGAGAAAGGGGGGGCTGTATGGGTACAGATACAGACCCCAGTGCAAGGGGTGGCCCGGAAGGCAGTGCGGGAGGGTGGCAGGATGAGCAGGTACCTGGGCCCAAAAGACAGAGGGTGGCCAGGTGCACGGTGCCAAGAGAGAACAGATCAGCAGGGGAGAGGGGAGCGAAGGCAGAAGAAAAGAGGAAGGTCTTGAGGTGCTTCCGGAACCGGAGATGGTTCTCCTCAAGTTTTAGAGTGGCAGGGAGGCTGTTCCAGAGGCAAGCCCCAGCCGAAGACAGAGATCTACCCCCAGCTTGTTTCTTAGAAAAATGACTGACCCTGAGTGAGTTGGAGGTAGAGGAGCGAAGAGCTCGAGAGGGGAGGTATTTGCAGAGGGATAGCTGAAGGTATTTTGGATCCAGGCCCCAGAAAGCCTTGTGGACAATGCAGGGGGTTTTGAATTTAATCCTTGCATCCACTGGGAGCCAGTGGAGAGATTTCAGAGCTGGAGAGATACGATTCCAGGGCCCAAGGCCAATGACAAGTCTCGCAGTCCTGTTCTGGATTAGTTGCAGAGGGCGGAGAGTAGAGGCAGGTAGATTTAGAAAGAGGCTATTACAATAGTCTAAGCTAGAGAGAACCAGAGCTTGAGATACCATGCGCTTCTGGGGGAAGGAGAGGAAAGGTAGAGTACCTCTGAGGAGGTGCAGTCGGAAATTTGGCTTTTTAGAGACCTCAGAGATGTGGGCGGAGAAGGAAAGGGTGGAGTCAAAGACTACCCCGAGGTTCTTAGCCTCACAGGTGGGGGTAGGAGGAGGGCCAAGGGAGGCCGGCCAGAGACTGAGGGGAAAGGATGGTGAAGGTGTGCCGATGAGGAGGATCTCTGTCTTGCTGGCATTCAGACAAAGATCATTGGCGGCACACCAATCTTGAATGGCAGTTAGGCAATCAGAGATGAGAGAGGGAGAGGAGGTGACAGAGGGCAGCTTGAAAATGAGTTCAGTGTCGTCAGCGTAGCACTGGAAATTTGAGCAGAAAATGGCAATGCAGTGGGCGGGATATTGGTTGAAAAGCCAGGGCGAGAGGTTAGACCCCTGGGGAACACCACAAGTAGAGAGGAAGATAGATGAAAGGAAGGACCCAAGTTGGACCTGGGAGGGTCGATCTGAGAGGAAAGAGGTCAGCCAGGCCAGAGCCTGATCAGTGATACCCAGGTTGCTGCAGAACATTTTATAAAAAGAGAACACAAATAGTAGATCTAGCCTACAAAATAGAAAACAATGAAGAATCCCAATGTTTCTAACTGTAACACAAAGCTTGACAATAACTAAATACAGTCACGTGCTATCACTAATAACTTATATTCCCACTTCCAAAAGCTCTCCAACAGCTTAACTTTACGAGAGCATTATAATACAAACAGTGCCCACATTTTAAGCTATAATACACCTTCAACCAAAATCAGCCAATTACCACCATGCGAGTTACCTCCATCCGTGGCAAAGCAATGTATTTACCATAGGATCTGAAAGAAAATGTACAAACTCTAGGAGTACAACTGCCTATTACTCAATCTTTGATTATACAAGAAAAAGACAAAACAATTTTTCAACAACTAGTCCAGGTAAACAAAGTTAAACAAGCCATAAAGCTTCTAAAAGAAAACATTCAATACTACAAAGATATAAACATAGAAGAAATCTTAAGAGAAACCACCCACATTATTCAAGAGTCACCAGACCAATTTGAACATGTAGAGCCTGTTACAACAACTAACTCTGATAGGGACTACCCCTAGTAACAGTGGTGTAGGGATAATGTAGAACTATCAACTATGAAATGTTCCCCACTGTGTATAATTATTTGTAATTGGTTAACTAAAAAGATATTGTTCGTAATGGTGGTGTGTGCCAACCAGAATATCACGCTATGTAGCACCAAGACAGGAAAAACATACAAATCAAAAAGTAAACCTTGAAGTAAACAAAGAATGTATTCTCAAGTGATTTGTACAGGTGAAGACAAAGGGCCTCATTATGACTTTTCGTGGAATGGGTTAACGGGCTCCGCCAATGGAGGTGGACCCGTTAAACCCCCGTTAAACCCGTTCCACAAAATAACGAGGTCCCCTCGCGGGACCTAACAACGGGTCGGTCGTAATCGGCCCGTTGTTAGCTCCCTCTCCCATTCCCATTGAGCCATATGGGGGCTCAGATGGGAATGGGGAAGGTTTGGGCCCGCGTTCCCAGAGGGAGGAATTACCGAGCCCTCCAAACTTGGAATGGCCTGGTAATTTCCCATTCTGGGAACCCGGTAAAGGAGCCCGGTTTGGCAGCAGTCATGGAGCTAATAACTCTGTGGCTACTGCCAAACTCTTAATGAGGCCCAAAGACTGTGCTAAAACATAAATGTTATACAATTCATGAAAAAAATATTCAAGAAGGTTGTGCAACAAAAGTCAAACAGGTCTTGTTTAGAAATGTGCATACATATACATACAATACACAATTAGGTGTTCATACATTATAAAAAACAACATTCGATTTACTACTTCAAAATTGTTGGCAGTGTTATTCACAACAAGATTGATAATCTAATTCATCGGGCAAAATTGATTCATGTAGTTGGCTTCGCCAAAGTTATGTATAATATTTCAGAGGAAGTGTATCTATTTATTTATTGTCAAGTTCAGAACACAGATGTTAGTTTTTCACCCTTGTGTGGTTATATCATTTTTTGGTCAGGTTATCCACTCGTCTGCCTGCCTGTTACAGCAGCCAACATTTTAGACCAGTATACAGTTCACCCACTACACTCCAAAGACTCAATCTATGATGCATTAGAAACGTATCAAATGCATCAAGTCAAAGGATCCCCAATGAGCATACGGGAAAAAAGTGTACAAGCATGTTCCTTTCCTCTACCCTTTCCTACAGGAAAAGGAGTAAGATATGATGAAAGGTCCACTCAAATTAGTGAATGAGAATATTGCTCTTTAAGAATGTATTCTGAAGTCCTCTGATTCAGACAAAATGTCGAATACACTCTCCCCCTGCTCTTCGAAAGTGAACTAGTAACTCTATGTTATGGAGTGCACACACATTAAAAATATGGTCTAACTTGTTAAATATATCTGAAACTCAACTGCTTCAAAAAATAAAAGACAAGATTAAGTTTTGCAGTCAAGTATCACAATTATCTTGGCAAACATGTGTGGTACAAAAGAATACTGGTTCCAACATCACGCTAATGTACGTTGTATGCTATGGAACCTAGGCCCACCCACATGGTTTGTTACTTTAAGTTGTGCAGAGTATGCATGGGATGGCTTGCATGACTTCTTACGCACTGCAAACCAAAATAAAGATGGAATAGACATAAAAACATCAGGAGAACTCTGTTCTCTTGACCCTGTAAATGTATCAATGTACTTTCACCATCACTTCATTGCCATGCTGCATTTTATTTGCAATACAACTACCCCTCCGCTCGGAGAAGTGCAACTCTTTGTTTGGAGAAAAGAATATCAATACAGAGGTGCACCACATATCCACATGCTTCTTTGGGTAAAAGATGCCCTAAAATTTGGCCATGATAGTGACACCACTGTTTTACAGTTTATTTAAAAATACATTACCTCTGAAATGCCTTCAGAAACCACAAACAGCGACCTACATACACAAGTGTTACGTTTCCAAAAACATAAATGTGGCAAATACTGCTGACATAGATATAAGAACAAAGGGAAATACTATCCCAAATGTAGCTTTTGCTTCCCTAGACCAGTTTTCAAAAAAGGACAAGTAAATAGCTTGATGTCTTCTTTTAGACACAGTGTAAAAGGCATATCCCATAACAATACTTACAACATTCAAATGGAAGAAGCATCCAAGTAAATCAATGATTACAGTGCAATCATTGGTCTCTTGTGGAATGCAGACATAGACATACAATGCATTGCAGACAATTTCACTGCAGTTGTAAGATATGTCAAAGCCTATATCAGCAAAGCTAAGAAAACAGAACTAAAAGACAACTGGGATGACATATCATATGACAAAACACTATCACAGAAATTGTACAGCTTTGGTATAAAAATGCTCTCCCATAGAGAAGGCGGTTGCTACGAAGCTGCAGACCGTTTAACAGGTACAGCCTTATATGACAAATCTGAGCACATTGTCTGGCTGAACCTTGGACCAGCTTCATCCTGAAAAAGAGTACTAAAATCCTACCAAGAAATAGAAAACATAGCCACAAATGATCCCAACAGCCAGGACATTTAAGAAAAACTATTTAATTGACACATGTTACCCAAACAGAAGTACTGCTTTGGAAAACATGTGGCTTTACAACATTGCCCAAAGCTACACCTACAAAAACAATGTGTTAGAAATTCATGATGACACAGGTAAGACAGAAACAAGTGATCACAGTTCAAGGGTGTTTAATGAACAATGAAAATGGTATATGGGTTGTAAAAATGCCTACTCTAAACCTAAGTCTAAGATGGGGACAGATGTCGACCATCAAATAAAAATAAGGCAGTCCTAGTGATGTCAACTCAAATAACAAAAAGGCCTATGCTAAGAAAACCTATTGCCAATTTCTTACATTAAATACAAAGGAGTTAAGTTGCAAGAAAGGTAGAAGTGTTCTTAAATGATAAGTCAGGATGCAGTCGGTTGGGTCTCCCTTCTGCATGTTTAGCACAGGGTAAGGTGGGAGCTTGGAGCACAGTACAGATAATGGCTTCTCCAGCATGAGACAACAGTTCGAATGGCAGTCCTCAGGACATTGATGGCCAAGTCTCGTTTCTTTAGAAATCTCTTTCCTTCCGGCCTGAAGTGTTCAAACAATAAAACAAAAGTTCCTTTACCAAATGAAAATTTGCTCCAAAACTCAATATGGGTGATGTTTTCACCCTTAGTCTCCCTCTTCTGTGCTGATCCTTTTCGTATCATATTTTTACAATTTCTGCTAGGGTAATGACTTCACCCCTGGTTCTCCCTTTTCTGGGCTGACCCTTCTCAATAGTATCAATATTATTCCAAAATTCTGATAGGGTGATGGTTTCACCCCTGGGTCCAGCTCTTCTGGGCTCGCCCTTCAGGCATCATTTTCCACAAATCTTTTGATGACAACTTCACCCCGGGATCTCCCGCAGCCAGGCTCAGACCTCTTTTGACTGTTAGTACTCGGGTGATAGCTTTGTCTCTGGCATCCTTCTTCCAGGTTCACTATTGATGTTCTTTAGTTTCTGCTTTTCCTTTTCTCAAAATGTCAGGGTGACAACCTCTCACCCTCAAAAAATCCTCCTCTGCTGGGCTCTGATTCCTCTCAATTCTTAGCCTCCTTTCACCTGGATTACTGAAGTCCTCAAGCAGGGTGATAGTGGCTTAGCACTCTCTACTTTCAATGTTCTCTTATATATATGTATATCACAAGGTTTTGCAATTCACTTCCCAAAGTCTTTCGAATGTTCGGGGCTTTTGCTTGACCCTCACGTATGACTACTTTGCGTTCCCTTGGCTGCTGTCCTGTGGCCTTCTGGATTCTGTCATTTCTCAATATGGGGTTCGACCAGAGTCCCTTGAGTGGACACCCATGTGGGATCAGTTTCCCTCTGCTGCTGGGTTTCCCTTCCCACTTTTACCAGATAATTCACAGTTCTTTAGCTCTGTTTCAAATGTTGCCACTTTGTGATCCTCACTCAACAGAGTCCTGTGCTTATCGATCCTCCCCCCGACTCACCTGCTGTGAGGAATAGCCTGGCTTTCTGTTTCTTTGGAATCAAGGCCGGACCACGGGCACAGGAGCCTCCCCTGCTCTGCCTTATCAGCATAGGCCTTGCCCATGTACCATTGACATTTGCATCATCCTCCACAAAGGTTCTGCGGGACGGGGATGAAAAGGGCAAGGTCACTTCTCTCCTTGCCATCCTCTCCCTTCGCGTCTCCTTTCTCCTTCTCTTGAACTGCTGCTTGTTAGCCATCTCGCCGTGCCATCTGTCGTACTCGCCTTCCTCGCCTTGCTCGTATTGCTCTTTCCTGCTCTACCTTTTATCCCTGTGGGAGTAGGGAAGGGCCATCAAGTGTGTGTGATCCAGATCAATTGCCTGACTTTGCCTGACCCTGGTGTCAGGACATGTCAGGGAAATGGTTTGAGTATTAGTATGTTGTCTTTTGTGTTGTGCGAAAGCGTTAGAGTCAGAAATGGTGGGGGTTAGTGGTTTTAGAATGTCCTACATGACAGGATGAGGAAAAAGTGGTAAAGGAAGGGGGATACCGTGTCTCACCCGTCAGCGTCCCACTCCCACTCCCTGAGGACCCCCGATCCAGGTGAACATCCCTCACTGGTCCAACCCCAGGAACTGGATCCAATAGTGATGGCCGTGTCCTGGCAACCTGGATGCCAGTTCCTCGAGGTTTAGACAGGGTGACACCTTCAGGTTCCTCACAATGTCACAACAAATGAGACAACTGGCAAATATTCAGTCTCAACTTGTGAAGGAAGCCTAGTGAAACTCACAATATCCAATCTAATTAATCATATAAAGTTATCATTTAAATCTCCACAACACAGAGTACTGTATTACATGGCCCTACTCCAACTTTTTAAACCTTGGAGAAAAGAAGAATAATTATTAGGTTACTATGACTCATTTGAAGCTGCATTCAAAGCAAATTAAACTAGACAAAGACACTCCTGAGGGCAGTCAACCTTCCCTTACAGGAAGCCAAGACCCACTTGGAGACACACTTGGAGAACCACTCCTTCTAAATGAATCAGAAATAGCCATGACTGAAGTTGACATGTATCAATATAAACAATCTGAGGAAGAATTGTCATTTCTGGAATCACAGCTAAATGATAAACAACTCACCATCTATATAAAAGTCACTCAAGAAATTGAACATGGTTTTAAACATGAAACTAAAACCTGTAGCTGTAAAAGTTGTACACCTCTGCTCCTGTATGTAAGTGGTGTAGCTGGTTCTGGCAAAACATTCTTAATTAACATAATCAGCAAATTTCTACACAACTTAACATACAAAAACCTTTCGGCTGTAGTAACAGCCCCCCACAGGTTTAGTTGCCTACAACATAGGTGGTGTAAATATTGGCTTTGTCTCTAAACTGCAGAGTAATTCTAAAACATAACCTGATGTAGAACAAGGTTCAGTCAATGGAGCAATTGGTACAGTTGTTGGCTTCCAAACATATCCACGTGACTACAACATTCAGTTTGTCAACATCCACTTTGACAAACTTGCGGAAGTTAAAAAAGATTGGCCGGACAATAGTATGTTTCCTTCTTTTCAAAGACATGTACGTAGACAGAGAGCAATTTTCTCTATCTCTTGCATATGTTGTCACTATTTACAAATCACAAGGTCTAACCCTAGATCAAGCATTGATTGACATTGGCAGCACGGTCTTTAAAGAAGGTGTGAGTTACGTAGCCCTTTCATGTCTGCGTACACTCAATGGTCTATTTCTAGTTTGATGCAAACAAAGCCAATGCTAACATTCCTTGCATCCTGGAATACAACAGGCTACGGGCACTATACACCCCCATCTAGATATGTACCCTGTACCTCAAAAGATAAAAACCCTTTTCAAAGACAAATAATAGAAACAGAAGCTATAACAGATTTCCCAACAAAACCACAAAAACAAACAACAACCAACTCCTGCATCAAACAACACAACCACAAAACAAAATCAACGGTACATCCATCACAAAAGAAACACACAAATCTCACTTCTCCAGAAACATCTGCAGGACCATTAAACAATCTACAAACAGAACTAATTGGAATACAGTGTTATGCTAATGTGACAATGAATCTTCTCTTTCAATTGCCACCAATTGTTCACAACATGTACTTAAACGGCCCTGACCAGTTGTGTATGCAATTGCTTGTCCTTCACAGCAATGCCACAAATAATTCTGACAGCACTTACAGTGTCTCAGGTGTAAGGCAAGAACTGGACTACTGTGTTGGAATGGTAAAATGTACCATAAACACACAGGAAGATCCACACAAATTCCTAATGTACTTACGCAAGTACTAGAAACCAAAAACATCCCTGATTGCATACATGTTAAAGCATACATGCACTCTTTGCAACCATATTTCAAAATACCACATACCTAATGAATGATTTGTATTTTTATCCATACCCAAAGCTGAATCCAATCCATTACACCAGCTTTTGCAGAATTCAAATCATGGCATATTATGCCCTTTTCGCAATTCACACAATCGTTTCACCATACAGATAATCTCACATAGCCAATATGTCATACTAATGCTACTAAGGTACCATGCAGATGGTACCAAAAATAACTGTAAGCTTACAGGCTTCACACATGGCCAAGCATCTCTTGGAAAGAAAACCTTCACAACAGTAGGTATAGTATACCACACTGGTGCCACAACCACATTAGGGCACTATACTGCAAATGTCAAAAAAAGAAGTGGTTGGTTTGAATGTAACAATACCTCTTTTACTCCAAAACATAGGTTACCAGCACATTTAACAAATGCCTTCTTAATATTCCTACAAGCCAAATGTAGTCATTATAGCACAATTAACAGTCAGAAAAAACCAGCAGGTATCTAACTACATCCATAATACTACAATAGCACTTTTGAAAGTCAATCTAATTAGAAGACGCCACCAGGTATCTACTTGAAAAACACCCTTCATAGCAAAGCATTTCAAATACGCCATCTCAATTCTTATTAGACAACACATCTTCTAATCTCTAATGTAGTTAGAATACACCAACAGGTATCTAAATACTTCAAACATGCCCTTAATCATAACATACTTCAAACAAACATACTGTCAACCTTACACTCAAGTAACTGTAGTCCATTTTTTTTAAATCCAGTAAACATTTTTTTCCCAATGACCCAATGATTTTCTAATGTCAGTACAACAGCAGTGTGTCATACACTAATGTTGTTCCAAACATAGTACTAGAATGTACTGTTTATGACGATCTGATATGCATATTTAAATTTGTACACAACTACAGCGTTTGAACTATCCTGCTTAACCTATTGCACCTTTTTTGCCACAGAAAATAAACCAGAGATTGTAGCTTCATAACACTACAGCACTAAGAAACCGCAGCAATTATCCTCAACTGAACTACAATCATAAGTATCATATAGAGTTCAATTAAATCATTCTTACATATTACAAACACGTTGTACTCCCAGCACATTACCTACAAGTGCTACTAATGTAATTTTGGCCATATTCCTGCAACATTACCTTTAACTACTATACACATATCCTAACAGAGGGGCTCTGATGATTGCCTATTTTACTCTTGTACACCTATACTCCCACAAAGAGTGTGACAAGACTGGAAAGCCACCAAATGGATTCTACCTATGGAACGGGAGAAGCCGGGTGAGTATGGAAGTGGTCAATACACCGGATCTTCAGTGAGTTGTTAGCTGTTCCGGAGTATCGAGCGCTTCCATACTCACCCAGCTTCTCCCAGCTAACAACTCACTGAAGATCCAGTGTATTGACCACTTCCATACTCACCCGTTTGGTGGCTTTCCAGTCTTGTCACACTCTTCGTGGGAGTATAGGTGTACAAGAGTAAAAAAGGCAATCATCAGAGCCCCTCTGTTAGGAATTCCAGATGATCATGAAGAATTGTACTAATTTTCTCGATCAAATGGGGAAGTTATGACAGCTGTCCTTATACAGTAAACCACCTTAGGACATGGACATACACCATTGTCTTATTATAGTGGGATTTAAGATCAATTAATGAAAGGGCATTATCATTGTGAGCAGTCTTTTGTTGCTGCTGCATTCGCAATTGAAAAAGCCTGAAGTATAACAATGGGGTGTTCAGTGACACTATTCGAAGAATGTGCATTACTTGTGATTTTAGAGAAACCTAAAATTGCATTAACAACACAAAGAGCACCAGGATACAAACTGCATATTTTGACTCCTGCAATGTTAGATGCAAGATAGTGAACCCAGAAACATTTATAGAAGAATCTTCAGGGTAGGATGATTATGTACATGATTTCAAAGTGTATGCTGAATACTATGATGATATTCCCCAAGCTAGAAGAAAACACACTTGGGAATTGGGAAGTTCTCTTTATTGATGGTTCTTCAAAAATGGACCAAACAACTGGCAAAACTCATACTGGATCAGCAGTAGTGAAGCTGAACTGAGAGGGTGAATTTGAGGTAGTGACAAGCACAAGATTGCCTTTACATTACTCAGCACAAGCTGCAGAATTAGTGGCACGTATCACTGCACTTCAGAGATTTGATGATGAGGAAGTGACAGTGTACTCTAACTCCACCTATGTGACTTCAACTGTACACGCAACTTTTTCATGCTGGAAAAAGAGGGGCTTCTTCCACACAGATGGCACTCCAGTGCAACATGCGGCCCCATTAGATGAACCTATTGAAGCATTAGGACTCACATTGATGCTTGCAGTTGTAAAAAGTGCAGCGCATACTAAAAGGGCAGACATAATTTCTCATGGGAACCAAGTTGCAGATGTAGAAGCCAAAAAGGCAGACTTTATCCCAATAATTTATAATTTTGAAATAGAAAGTGTTAAACAGATGACAGGACAATGCATGTTGGTAAAAGAGGGCTTTAACACACTGGGCCTAATTACAAGTACAGCGGTAGCCTTGCCGGTAAAACCGGCAGGCTGCTGCTGAACTTGCAAATTTTACCAGCACCCAGGAATGGGCACTTACCGGGTCATTATGACCCGCCAAACCTGGTATTTGCCCATTTACGGGCGCTGGTAAAAACTGCTCCCCATTCCCATCGAGCCCTACTGGGCTCGATGGGAATGGGCGGGCCAGATGCACCGGCACCATTCAGAATAGTGCCGGTGCATCCGACATGCTCTGCTCGTGGATGCCGGTCTGCCGGCAAGGTCTGACCTGGAGGGCGATAAGACACCAGCAAGCACAACTTGTAGTTTGCCGGTCTGGTAACTATGGTACCAGCAAACTTACCGGTACCATAGTTACCAGACTCCAAACTTGCAATGAGGCCCACTGTCTATTGTACTGTTAATTGAGATACAAGGACGAGATCCACAAGAAGAGCAATATTTATGGAGGAAACAAGGGGGTTCCTTATCCACCACAGAGGTAATTTAGAGGCAGGATAGCACTGGAAATCCAGTTATGTCTCTAACATTATTGAGGGTAGCACTGGAATAGCTTTGCTATCCTGCACATAGGACTCAAGAGAGTCTTGCTGCTACAATTGCAGAATATTGGCTTCCGTCAATATGTTGGAGCATGTGGCACATTTTAATTATGAATTGCATCATGTGCTAGAAATTTACTACAGGGCACACTTTGTGAACAGTGAAAGGAGCAGTCCCCAACCCCCACGGGACATTTCAGCATGCACATATAGATTATGTGGCTATGCTCCAGACATGCAACAGTTATAGATATATGCTGGTCATGGTATGTCCTTTTTCTAGAAGGATAGAGGAAGCTCCATGCACACACCCTAATGCCACATACAGTTCCTTGTGCATGAAATGTTCCCAAGATAGGGTGTGTGTGGGGTCTTGCGGTCTGACAATGAACTACATTTTGTCAATGAATTGTTTGAATAAATATGTCTCCTATTAGGCATTAAGGATAGGTTTTCCTCAGCTTACCATCCACAGGTGATTGGCATCTGTGAAAGATTAAATGGTATATTTAAAGAGAGGATTGCAAAAATAAAAATTACTTTAAAGAATGGCTGGCTACATTGCCTGGTGCATTATTACTGAACAACAATGACTGCAAGTGTTTTTTTATGTCTCAACAGGTCAAGAACAAAAGGGAGGGGTCAAGGAGAAGTGATAAAGACAGTCAACTCATCTATTCAGAGGATTTATTAAAGCAACCCAGTCTATAACCAGGGAACCAGGTCCTTGTACGAATGTTTGTATGCACTTTGAGTACTCCCCATTTTGAAGGACCGTACGAGGTGGAAGAACTTACCCCCAAAGCTGCCAAGTTAAAAGGATTAAGAGCTTGACTGCATTTGCACGACATCAACCAATATAAAGGAGAAACCTCAACCACTCCTGCAACTAAGTTCTGCACATGTAGGAAAACTAAGGAAAATGAAGAACACAGAAGCACTTCACATTGATAAGGAATAAATAGACTGGCAGTTATCCTGGAACATTTTTAGATAGGCTAAGGAGACAATGGGCCTCATTACGTGCTTGGAGGTAGCCATGCCCTTAAGAAGGGGAAGGCTACCCCCAAACTCGGGTCTGGGTCCCGCAAAAGGGTACTTACCGGGCCATTCTGACCTTGGAGGACCCAGTAATTCCCTTTTGCGGGACCCGGACCTGGTACGTCCCCTTTCCCATTTGAGCCCCCATAGGGCTCAATGGGAATGGGGAGGATGGTAGCAGTGGTACCGTTCATAACGGTACCGTTGCTACCAGCCTGGTCTGCTCACGGGTGCCGCTCTGCATGCCTGAGGCTTGCAGAGTGGTCCCCGCAAGCAAACTCGTAATGTTGCAGCATGGCTACAATGGTGCCGGTAGCACTTCCACCTTACCGCAACATTCGTAATGAGGCCCAATGCTTTGACGTACCAGAGCCTAAAAGAAAAGAAGCACACTTCATCTCTGATGTTACCCATTGTAATAACAATACATACATTCTTGTATGCTGTTTTTACATATATATTACCGTCTTATCCTGCTTTAGTAAGAAGACATTTAAATATCGTAATGTTTCTTGCCAATCCTAAGAACAATCATATTATTTTCAGAACAATTATAGCAATTAGCTTGCATGTCTTTATCTAAAGGTGTTATCCACAAAGAATTACAGAAGTTACATATTCAGAGTCAAAATGAGATGAGGAGGTTTCAGAATATGAAAGGCTCATGAAATAATAATTGTAATGTAATTTTGTATTATGATTTGTGCTTTCCTCCTGATTATTATGGCATTTAGACATGTTACAAAAAAGAATACAGATATGGTGGGTGATGATGAAACATTTACTATTGTCCCAAATGAAAGTACAAACACCATTTTTTATAATCTTACGAGGCAGCTATTTCGATTTAAAAGGGATGTTGAGGAAGATTATGAAGATATAAATACGTATCTTAATGATTCTGCTCATTTAAAAAATAATGTATAGAATCGGCACATGCAGGAGGTGGGAGTGAGAATGTCAGATGAAAGCTGCTGCATCTGTTACTTAATACCATATGCCATGAACGCAGCAAGGACATTCATAGCCAATGAAATGTCTTCACATGATGAATGTGTCAGTCATCTGGCAGCATGTATGACTAGAGGACAATTCGAAAGGAAAATGCGCAACTTTATGATGGCGATCAAGGTGGACATTTCCATATGAAGATACTCAGTTGAAAACAAGAAAAATGCAAAGTTGGATGGGGTGGACATGCAAAAAATGTATGCATCCATACCACATTGGAGAACTAATAAAACTTGTTGAGATGAAGAGGATGGACTGTTCAGCATTGATTGAAAGATCAGGAGAACCAGGATGCTGGGACAGACATCAGCTATGGGTATGTGGGTGTATTGTCAGCAGTACCGATGAGAAGAAGGACTATTATCTTGCCCTGCACACTTACTGAAGAAGGAACCGGTAAGCATAATGCAAATAATAGTGAATGACAGATGCCTAGAGTCATGGGCCAAATACTCTAAGTTACTAACATGGGTTGACAATGAAGCAGGACCAGTATCTACAATACCTCTAAGGAATGCAAGAACATGCTTCAAGAATGAAGGCTTGGTTCTGGTTGGAGAAAACAAAAGATGTGGACAGACAATCGTGGTCCCAGGAATGAATAAAGGAACTGCAGTATTGATGGACTGATATTAGGCCTGTGGAAACCAGAGCTTACGTGCAGTTGCATAGAAATTGGGCAGGAGTATGCTCCATTGTAGTAATACATGTTCCAACATTAGTGATTCCTCAAAGTGATCTCAATATTGATGGATTCCCAAAAATGAATGAGCACCAGAGGAGGAAGTGGTCGCTTAATATTTACCAGCTGAAAAGAAAGAGCTACTTCTCATCAAAATCAGTAAAGGCATATGAGGACATTCCAGATAAACATAAACTGTTCAATAAGACAGCAATGATAATGACATCTATATTCATGCCAGGACTCCAGACTGTAGTGAATGCCAAGTGGCTGCAGATCACCAGATGGGTGCTGTTACAGACGATCAATGCAACAATGAAAGGAATTAATGCAATCAGAGAAGAATTGAGAGCAATCGAGTTGATGACTCGCCAAAACAGGAATGTCCTGGATGGACCTAATTAAAGCAATGGAAGGGGGTGTGTGTGCCAAGGGTGTGCCTTCTTGCTGTACAATTACACCTTCTCATGATGGAGAAAATGGTACCCTGATGGAAGCAATAACTATGGGATGACCCTGCATATGAAAATGGAAGATGAAGCTGATGAGACAGCAGGGGATGACTTGTTGTCACTTCTGTTGTCATGGATTCCAACCTGGTTGGCAAATGCCTTCAAAATACTTGGAGCAATACTACTGTTGGTATTGCTAGGATTTCGTCTCATAAGCATCATCTTGGGACAGTGCCAGATGACAACTAGAAATGCTGTTGGGATGAAGATAATGATTGATATAGATGCTGGAGCTGGTGAAAGAATGCATGATGAGGAAGTACACGAAGAACGTTAAACCAGTCCCTTTGAACCTCCAGTGATGTAGCTCTACAACCCTAAGGATAATAAAGAATATCTAGGATGTTGGATATCCTGTCCGGCATCAGAATATTGCTGTCACATGACCTAGAGTATGCATGAAAATATAAAGAATGCAGGTGACCTGAGGGAGGGGTGACAAAGATATGGATCTCAAAGAAACATCAGCATAAAGAGAAGATGAAGGAAATTGAAGAGGAAAATATGGTCGAGAACTCGACCAGAGGAGGAATGTAGGGGAGCTGGTAGATGGATTTTCCATAGCTCCTGCCCCCTCACTGCTGTCATACTGGAACAGCAGGAGAAGAGCTGTATGTGGTACCCCATGTGTTGTCCCTATATCACATCGAGCGTATGAGAAATGATATGCACTCAGGTAACCATACCGAATGTACCCTTGTACTGAAACAGTGGAAGGTTGTCAGCAAACGCCATTGGACATCATTTAGCGCTAAGTGAAATCTGACGAGGGCAGAGTGATGTCACAAAGAATATATATGAGGACATATAGAAAGAATATGAAAATACTTAGGAGTGACGATGTAACTGCAGTGACAAGAGAAACATTAACAGAATAATAAAGTAATCATATATGCAAAGAAGATAAAATAACTTGCTGACCAATATGTGTAAATATGCAGTAATGCAAGGTAGATGAGATATATGGAAGCTTGCTATAGAGGAAAATATATCATGGCAAGGACGACCATGATAGGACAATGAACGTCAGCTCATATTAAGACTCAATCCAGCTACCTCAGAGACAGACCAGGGTGCAGAGTCAGGAGACATTGCAGAAATAGCTTCATGGGCAGAATAAAGAGGTTATCCTGGGATCAAGGGTGCTATTTTAATGGATAATTGCAAGGCACAAAGGGAGGCAGATGGATATACCAGGTATGTAAGACATATTTCTCTTAGAATAAAGAAGAAGAAAACATTTGCAAGAGCCAATTATTGGACAATTAACAGTGAATAAGCTTTACACAAGATGGGGTGAGAAAGTCTCTAGAGGCCAAGAGAAGCAAGAACACCCAGTATAATTAAATCAAATAGCAGTAAATAAGAAGTCAAAATGGACAAATCTTCATTCCCTTCACACGCGATTCAGAAGTCAGAAACAAGCACTATTCATAAGGCTTTGGATGAAGAAAATGATGTGCTTGCACTACATTGAATGTCTTAGAACAGAGAGCATGCTACAAGGTCAATTACAGATGGGAAACTTTGGCTTATGGTTGGACAGATGGGATATGATGGACTCATTGAGGAAGTCCGGAGTAATCTGACGTGACTTGAGCACCTGGGTTTCAAATGCTTACATACTGCTAGTGAGCCGAAGGTCCAAGTTTGGGTGAGCATGACAGCCGATCAGAGTGTTTATGGTACAATGGTGTTATACAATGTTGCATAGACCAATCTGCTGCCATTTTTTCCTGCTATAATCAGTATTATACCTATTTAGAGGTAGATCGAGGAGTGTGCTATGATATACAATGAGTATAATGCAAAATAAATAACAAATGACAATTTTAACACATTGAAAATAACAAGCAAAAAGCTATTTTATTTTAGAAAATATATGTGGGGGTGGGGTTAAGGTTAAAAAGGGTAAATATTGTAAGGAGGGGTTGGTTGGATGGGTTTTTAGCAAAGGGAACAGTGCTTTTTGGGGGAACCCCCACAAAAGAAATACACAAATAAATTTGTCATTTCATTATTTTATATTTGTGACCTTTTAATTTGTTATTTATTGAATCATTTTTATTCCATGGAACTGTGCCCTACAGATAAGGGGCAGGCCATGATGTACTGACCCCTATGTATGCCATCGGTACATAAGTTCCCTTAACCAATCCTTTCCTTCAATAGGTTTTGTAGTTTGCCACGTAGGATGACATCATAGATGACGCATTTTGGGGCATATGTCCTCTGTATAATCAAGTTTGTGTGTGAGTGTACAAGCATCAGACCGTTGTTCGCCAGTTCACCATGCTTTATTGAACTGAGAATAAAGCAGTATTTTGCCATATTTACTTAGTCTGTCCGGTTATTTGGTCTGAGATCTGTATTGGTAATTCCATCTAGCACGAGACATGCTTCAAGGTGTTAGGGCACATGCCCCTTCTGAAATCCATTCACTGACAGGCATAGCACTGGGGAAAACAGCGACACACAACAACCAAATAACGCTGATCTGGGCTGCCTGCTTTGATTTCTATGCAACAATACCTTCGAAATTCATTTTGACCACAGCATACAACCCACCATAGTGACATGCACAGATAGCTACAGTCGTATCCTTCCTGAAGTCTTGCCATAGTTGTTCATTGAGACGTTCACTGTTCTTTTATGTGTGTACATGTTCTAGTGCGTCATCATTTATAGCCAGCATTCAAAGACCATAGAGCTCCCCAAATAACCCAACCTGTGTGCCCTGTGGACGATGCCACACTTCATACTGGGGCTTCCCACCGGCCAGACACTGGACATTGGTGCCCTGCTCATCCTCAGCATTTGCCATTGACCTGCTGCAGGAATAAAGCTGTACAGGTATTATAAACACTATGGTATCCTTTTAGTTTCACCACTTCACCTCTTCTCTTGCACGACTGTTCACCAGCAACTGCAGCTAGATAACTACAGTTTCCCCCTCCAGGCAAGTGTGCAGGATACACACTCCTGTACAGCCCATTAGGAAGGGAGGCATGCCTACGTAAGTGCAATGCAGCTTACCAAAGGCACTTCTGGACCTAATAGCAGCATGTAATATGCTACAGTCCTCACTCCTGCCAGGTTTTTGCCACTTTTCAGACTTCTCTTGCTGTCCACCTTCTTGTGGGCTTGTTTTCAATGCAGTTGTTGCCAAAATGTAGTGTACAAGCACAGGAGACATAAGCAGGAACCAAACAGAGACAGTAGATAAAAACGGAAATGTACTTTTTATTTCTTTTTTACAGCCGAAGGTAAAGTGGGATGAAAAGGGGAACACACCCTTCTGGTACAGGCTGTTAATGACTCCAATCAAGCAATCCCACTAAGTCAGTGCCTGGTCTGGGATGCCCAAGGGAAGCCCTTATTTATATATTTGTATGTCCAGTTCGTGTACTCTGGATGACAACCCTTATTTAACACCCCTCTCTTAGAATCCCCCTGACCCCACTGAGCCAAGAAGTAAGTTTGTTTTGCAAATTTAAAAGGTTTATTTGAGAATTAAACAATATGTATAGATATCGCTATTTTATAATAAATTAATAATTGATATCACACTTATGAATATGAGCAGTAATCAGCAATAGGTAATACTAGAGTAGCACAGTTCTTGGTTACTTATGAATAAGATCAGAGGACTAAGGTATCAGAGAATGCTTTATGGTTTCAAGGAGATGCAAAGATGAATAAAAAGGCAGTACAGAAATAAACTTGATACGATTTCAGCAAAAGATAATGTGATCACTTTTTCTTTGACAATTCACTCCAACCTATTCAATGTAAGGAGATGGAAGTAACACACACAATTCTCAGGAATACACACAAATGCAATACAAAGTTCCAGTTCCCCCCAGCGAGCTTAGCGGAAAACAGGTATGATTTTAAACACAGGCAAAATCCTTTAAATGTGGTATCGAATTAAGTGAAAAATATGCTAAAATGATTTTAATTCCCTCTAGAGGTTCAGGGTGGGTGACAGCTACTTTGTATTAGTTCAGGATCACTTTAGCAATGCTCTATGAATGATTATCAGGTTGCAATTGAATTTCAGCAAAGGAAAGCAAGACGCTGCTATTTTGACAAGTGAATAAATTGAGCCAAATCGCAAATCTTGGCAATTTTTACGAGAGCGTCGAGCGCGATTACGGAAAAACTATAAGGAGTAGCAAGTCGGTTTTAGGCTCTTTCGTTCCTAGGACAAACGGTTCCCGAGTTACGGCCGATTTTGTGAAGGTAGATTCTCAAAATAAAAGTAAAGCTCAGAATGACAGATGACCATTTTTCAGCTTTGAATCAAAAGGAAGGGACACGATTTCTATGATGCAGTTCCAAATAGGTTAAAATAGTTTGAATTAGATTATTTTAAACTAAGAGATTGGGTTTTGCATAGTCCTCACACTATAATTTTGAAAGGAATGGGCCTCCGTCCCCGATCTGGTCAGGTTTAGCTGGACTCCAGTACTGGTTCTGCGCACAGCGATCTGGGTCAGCTCTCAGCTCTCAGCACTGCACAGCGATCTGGTCTAGGTCTGGTCTCTCTGGATAATTCTGCCTTCTGGGTCTGCTACCGGTTCTGGTAAAAGTTCTTGTCTCTGGAGATTGATGGATTTGTAGTCTGGAGTCTCTGGATGTGAAGTTGTCTGTCAGCGTGCTCTGCAAGGAAATGGAAATTGAAAGTCCCTACCTGGCTTCCAGTGGCTCTTTTTATGTGTTTTGAAAATGGGTCTGTCGGCTAATTCTGCATGCCAAACCCTCTCAAGATTTGATAAGTCAAAGGATTCTTTGGTCCTGATTTGAGAAAGGATATTGTGTCAGAGTGATGTCAGCCATTGACGATCTATTGAAGAAACGCCCCTTTGCTTTTACCTTAGAAATCATTTTTCATAACTACACATATTTCCCAGATACACAGTTGTTTGACATTACATGTACATATTACAGATTACTTATGGTCCATACTTGTTCAACTCTGATCTTCCTAAGAGCTTGCATTCAAAATGACAACTTATTTTCATTTTTAGTTGATTTACCAATATCGGACGTTTACCAAAAATGGCACACATGTACACCGCCTTTCTACCCATATTCCATTAAATTTTCGTATTGCCATAATTAATGGGGTTTTGCCTCAGAACATCGTACGGAATTGAGTTTAGACTCAAATTGTAGGTACAATTTCAATTTTAAGGATCTCCAAATTGTACATTCCTGTCATCTGGTTACAATTAGTTATCAGTGTTTTTATAAAACATATATTTGCCTTCAATTCAATTCACTTCAGTGTTTGGGTCCACCCCCAGAAACTTGGGAGTCAGGGATCACATGTCTCTTCTGCCAGGCAGAGCTCTGTTTACAGTCCACACCCAAATTAACATACCCCATTCAATTGCAAGAGTCTTTTGTGTCGGCTGAGGTCAGCAGGCCAGGGGCCACTCTGCATTTGGTTAGCATGTCCATGTGATCTCCTGGCTTCTTGTGTGGAGTTCTGAGGTGAGAAGGTTTCCCAGCCTCTTGGACTGTTAATTGAATCAGCCTGTCTTCTGTGAACCGCAGGTGTTCATGAATTTTGATTAACCAAAAGGCTTTGAAGTTTCCAGCTGGCTCAGGATCATTTGGCAACTCCTGAAGTACAGTTCTACTGTCAGAGTTTAGACTGCTAGCGCCGGCTTGTGTCCAAAGCTGGTACTACACCCATTTTATTTTTTTAGGAGTTGTCTTGAATTTGACAGGAGGATTTTGCCTGACAGCTCTAATCCTTGCTGCCATCATTTTGATGGGCATCCTTACAGTAGAGTGGTGATGTGGAACCCCCCACAAGAAGGTTGAATCTTTAGAGTGGTCTTGTGCCCATGATTTTAGCAACTTTTTGACATCAATTAAAAACGGATTTTGAACAAATTGAAATGGGCATTTTGAGCTTGCACTTCAGAGAAACAGCAGTGATTTCAAGGCGCTTTTGATCTAACAGGCACTGCTATTTTTCCTTTGGCACCACCTTTCACCCCTGGCGCTTCCGTTCCATCACGCTTGCACTGGTGGATGGCAGGTTAGGCAACCATTTTGGTGTGCGCAAAACTACGCGGTTCTCCTGGTTCTAGGATAGAATGATGGGCGGCGACTGCTCAATCCCCACATCTACCCAGTCTATTGATTTAGTTTTGTTCTGGGATAGAATGATGGGCGGCGACAGCTCACCCCACATCTACCCAGTCTATTGATTTCGTTTTGTTCTAGGATAGAATGATGGGCGACGACAGCTCATTCCCACATCTACCCAGTCTATTCATTTAGTTTTGTTCTGGGATAGAATGATGGGCGGAGACAGCTCATCCCCACATCTACCCAGTCTATTGATTTAGTTTTGTTCTGGGATAGAATGATGGGCGGCGACAGCTCATCCCCACATCTACCGTCTATTAATTCATTTTTTGTTGTCGCCTAATAATTCAACATGGGTCAAAAACCTTGACAAGCCCACCCGCCCGACTGCGCTTTGATTTCGAGTCGAGGGGGAGTCGGGTGCAATGGGTGTTTTGATCCACGCGCTGGTATATCTGCATAATCTTCTTCCAATTACGTAGATAGCACAGTTCAGCATCTTTTCCTCCCTCCAGTTGGATCGATCGGTTCTCCTCGCCGGGCCTGATGGGAATATTGGGCGGTACCCCGGGCCCCTCGGATCTTTGCTCCCAGTCTCCAGGTCGTCTTCCGTGGTCAGTCTCCGGGTTTCATCTCTCCTACGATGATAAAGCAAAGCGGCAATACACATTTCTAGACATTTTATAGTCAAAAACATGAACATATACATTTTTTTTTTAATCAGGAGGCAAGTACATATTCAAGAATCATAGAATTTTATAGGCTATATGAGGAATATTTTAGGGTAGAACTGAATTACTCTGGAGCGGCCCCCTCTGGGAACCCAGAGGATTCCTCTAGTTGCTGCAGAGTGTGCCTGGGATGGCAACACTTTAGCTGATTTATATGTACCCACTTGTCTTCCCCTTCCACCAGACTACCTTTGGGGATGCGGATCTTATAAGCTACTGGGGAGATCTTGTCTATAATTTCAAACGGTCCCTTCCATGTAGGCAAACATTTTCGCTGTTTGGCCCGGTTTCTTTGGAAATTGTATAGATAGACCCTGTCTCCTATACTATATACTTTCCTGGAAGTTGTCAAATCGTAATGGGTCTTCATGCTATAAGCTGATCTTTCTAGATTTCGCTGAGCATAGGCAAAAGCATGTTGAAGGTGTTTCCTTAAATTCTCCACATACTCATGAGTTGTGGAGGCACTTATCAATGTCTGCTCTTGGGTCCTGTAGAGCAAATGCTGGGGAAGCGCCATCTTGCATCCAGTCATCAGCTCAAATGGTGACATTTTAGTTGCAGATGAAGGGGTAGATCTGATGGCCATTTGGACCAGAGGTAATCGGATATCCCAACTTGGCCCAGAATCTGCCACAAACTGTTTTAATATGCTCACAATGGGTCTGTTGTATCTCTCTACTGCACCAAAAGAGGCTGGCCGGTAAGCAATGTGTAGCTTCCTTTTTACCCCCAGTATCTCCCACATCTTTGTCATCACTTCACTGGTGAAGTGGCTACCCCTGTCTGACTCAATCACGGACCATAGACCAAAATGGGAAAAGATGTGGTTGATCATCAGGGCAGCTGCTGTTTCTGCCTTGCAGTTTGGGGCCGGGAGACATTCCACCCACTTGGTAAACAAATATGTAACCGTCAACATGTACTTGTTTCCTCTAGACGAGCGAATCACTACGAAGTCGATTTGCAAATCTGACCATGGCAGTGTCATCCCCTCTTTTGGCGAGGCGCCCGGTGTGTGAGGGATGTTGGCTGAAATTGTGCACACACAAGACACCCCTTCAAGTATTGGTCGAGGTCCTGCCCCATGTGTGGCCAGTATGCAACCTCTCTTAAGATTTCCAGTGTTGTGGAAAACCCCCTATGACCGGCGGTGGCTGCATCATGGGCATGACTTAACATCAGGCTTTGGAATGAGGTAGGGACCACCCACTGATCATGGCCACCTTGGGATTTCCTCACCAACAGACCGTCTTGGATTCGGAACATCTTTGGACATTTCATCAACACTCTAAGGTCCTCCTTCCCAATGTAATCGCTATCCATCAGGGGAAAATTCTCAGGGTCCTCAATGTGTTGGTAAAACTTACCAATTATTGGATCCCCCTTTTGAGCCGTAATTAAATCAGCATCAGGGGTCTCCTTACTCCATTGTGCAGTTGAAAGATCATTGTGAGCATTTGTCTGGGACCTAGTGATAGCAGTGACCTGCATTTCCCCCAACAGGGACGCTATTTCTATTAGATCCCCTTGGATGGCCCCGGTTTTGGCCAGCTGATCAGCTAAGTCATTTCTAGTTTTGTCTGGTCCCTCTACTTTGGAATGACCCTTGATCTTTTTCCAGTAGATGGTCATCCCATTCGAGGTGACCAGGTCATCAATGTTTTGGATTAACTTCCCATGTTTCAAGGGTTTGTTATTAGCACATAACATGCCTCTGGTTTTCCAATTAACCAGGTGCTCCACGAACCCATTCCGTACATAATCCGAATCTGTGATTATGACCAGTTTGTGGAGTTGATGTTGGACAGCAGTGAGGATGGCTTGATGCACAGCCATCAACTCTGCTACCTGACTAATTCGGGGACCAATTTTGTACCCAGCGGAGGGTTCTGGGGACTCATTCACCCATGCATTCCCTACGCCGGCCACCAGTTCTTTTTCCCCGTTGTTGTCAACATGGTAAGAGCATCCATCCACATTGACAGTGGGCATTCCCTCACACTTGTCTTCTTCAAAGACTTTGTGTGGGGGAATTAAGGTATGCCTCCATGTTGTCCTTGATTTTTAGACTTTCGTCCTCGAGACAGTTTTCTCTGGCACAATCATGCAAGTCAGCCAGACCTTGTGCAAGGGGACTCTTCTTGTTTTGCCCATATCTGACCTCCACAGGAAAGCCTTGCATTGACAGAATCCAGGAAGTAATTCGGGAATTACTCACATTTCCGGCCCGGATTCTGTCAATTTGGAGGTATTGCAGAGGCTGGTGTGGAGTCTCCACTATGATGTGTTCCCCCTGGATGAACGGGCCGTAATTCTTCAATGCCCACACCGTTGCCAGGAGTGCCTTCTCACAATCGTTGAATTTTTCCTCCACAGAGGATAAAGTTTTGCTCGCATAGGAGATTACTTTATTGACCTTGTCATGCTTTTGGTATAATACTGCCGTCAAGCACGTATTAGAGAACCCTGTCTCCAGGAAGAACTCCTTGTTTCTGACATGGTAAGCTAGGCAAGGCGCTTGTGAGAGGCTTCTTTTGAGTTGTCTTACTGCCTCGGATTGTTCTGGACCCCATCCCCACTTGACCCCCCCCTTCAAAAAATGAATCAGGTGTCTGGTGATCTCTGCGTAGCCCTCAGTGAACTTTCTGCTGTAATTAGTCAGTCCAAGGAGGCTCCTTAGTTCCCGAAGAGATTCTGGAGTGCTTCCACTTTCTTTTCCTGGGGACAGAGACCCTGAGGAGTAATCTCATGCCCCAAGAAATTAACACGTATTCTACACCACTGTGCTTTTTGGAAGGAAAGTTTTGCTCCAGCGGCCCTCAACTGGGTCAGGACATAACAGATCTCCGCTATGTGTTCCACAACAGTTGAGCTTTTAATGAGGACTTCATCTACATAAGCAAGGTTATCCCTCGCACCCAGGTCGACATTGGTCTTCTTTAGGAAAATGTTGAATTCATTGCCGGAGTTGAGGTATCCGAAGGGAGTCCGGGTCCATGTGTACTTCTGGCCCCCAAAGGTAAAAGCCAGTTTGTATTGGTCCTCCCTACTGACAGGCACGGTCCAGTATCCATTGGTCAGGTCTATTGCAGTGAATACCTGTGACCCCTGAATCTGGGCCAGCCCTTGGTCAATGTAGGGCAGAGGCCATCGGGAAGTATGGACCCGTTTGTTGAGCTCCCTAAGGTCGGCACAGAGTCTCCACTGGCCGTTTGGCTTCAATATTCCCAGCACCGGATTATTGAAGGTGCCTTGTACTGGATGGATAATTCCCCAGGACTCAAGGTTCTTAATTATTTCAGTAAGGGACTCCATGGATGAGAGAGGCAAACGATATTGCTTCACAAACACTGGAGTCATTCAAGGGTCCGTGGGAATTGTTGTTGTGTGGATGTCGGTGCGACCACAGTCATATGAGTCTACCGCAAAGAGATCTTGGAAATCCAAGAAAACTTGTTCCAGAGTCACGCAGGTATCAGCTAGGTTGACTCTCTCTTCCACAATCTGCCTGTAGCCTGGAAAGACTTCTGGTTTTGCTATCTCAGCGGCCTCCTCCAGCTGGGTGGAGAAGTCCCTGGTCAGAGTGCTGATTGGGACTGGAGGCTTCAGGTGGGAAAGGCAGCCCTCATGGAACTGTAAAATCACCTCATCCCTTCTGAAGTCACAAGTCACGTCTACCTTACCATAAGGGCAAGAAGTGTACACCAGGAAGTTCCCCCCATGCCGGGTAAAGATCCTGTCTGGTGTTGTATTGTCATCACTGTCACTGTCAAAACAGTCTTTGACAGTTCATTTCCTAAATCAATGGAGAAATGTCGGTCATCAATCACCATTCCAATAATGGTGCCTGCGGCTAGAGTAATACTCTTTAAGTCGCTGTTATCCACCTCTATTGGAATGGTGTCATGTTCTATGTTGACTAATGGTCTTGGGTTTACCCCCAACCCTTGCTGTTGGAGAGAAGCATTTAGATGAATATAAGCATCAGGGTTTTTCAATTTTTGTCCCCTTTTAACTTTCACTTCCAGGGAGAATTGTCGGGTCCTTTCTGGGATGGTAACTTCCTCTTTAACCTGAATTTCAACTGCATAAGGTAGCAATTGAGCTGACCTAAATGTTTTTTCTTGATCATCAAAGCCCATGGGATTACCCGCTAATCCGGACCAAGTTTTGAAGTTTATTAGGTCCAAACTAATGGCAAAGCGATTGAGAATGTCGCTGCCTAAGTGAAAGGCGGCAGTGACGTCTCGCACGACCCAACAATTATGGACTATGCTCTTGTTGCCAATGGAGATTTTGAGCATACACCTGCTTGGCAGGAGATGTTTAGAATTAGGAACTTCCAGGTTAATTTCCCATTTGTCTATCAGTTTGAATGCGGGAATGGCTGGGTCTTTTGGGAGTTGGCGGAACATGGTTTCGCCGATGAAGCTCTTACCGTTGTTCACACACACTCGAGCAAGAACAGAGTCCATCTCATCATTTAACTGAACAGGGATGAACAACTGCTCTCCAGTTTGCTGAACATCAGCCAGGCTCTGAGCTGATTTCACATCTTTCTGGGCTATTGGAGTGGGAATGTCTGATTGTGAATTAGTAAAGAATGTCAGGGTGTTTCCCTCCAGTGTGGAATGCCACCTTTAACTGGAAGGAAGGTTGACTTTCAGAAATAGAGAGGGCCCCCCATCACCAGTCTGTTGTCCTACTGCTATTACTGTCACATCTGGAATTTGGTTGTTCTGGAAATGAAATTCTACTTGGTCCGATTTGTGTTCAACTATGTGGCAGGTGCCGTTTAAACTAACATGATTGACACTTATTGGTTTTATTGGTCGGCTAGTCTGGGTCCAGAGGACCTTGTTTACGCAATCTATTAGGGGTGACAACCTTCTCAGGAGGTCATTCCCTAGTAAACAAGGGGTGCCCTCTGGAGTCACTACTATGACCGGGTGTTTCACCTTGTGTTGCCCAATTTTGATGTCCAAATCTGCAGTCGCTTCAACGGGAATTTCCTTCCCGTCAAAGTTCTGGAGTTGTCCAGGAAGAGAGGTGAGAGGAATACGGTAATTCTACCCCCTTCCTGCATTTAGTTCATCAAAGGCCCTTTTGGACATAAGGGTAGCTTGGGATCCAGTGTCCACCGGTGCCAAAATTGTACCCTGCCCCTGTACTTGTACCGGGGCATAATATATTCCCTCCTTCTCCTCAAGGGGGCACAGATAATGCACATTTTTGGACAACTGGTGGGCTAATTTTCTGGTTTTGGACATGGCGAGAGAAGAGATTTGGGCAGAATTCAGTGAAGAGCCTGGGGAATCTGAAAGAAAAAGTTGGCAACTGGAAATGGTTTTGGGTTCTGGGCCGCCCCTCCCCCCTTTTTGGAGGCAGTCATCAGGATGGGTTTGACCCATGGGATTTTGATATTGTTGGTTCTGGGATAGAATGATGGGCGGCGACAGCTCAATCCCCACATCTACCCAGTCTATTGATTCGGTTTTAGGTTCCCCTGGTTCCACTTCTGGGCCGACCCTGCCTTTTTGGAGGCAGTCACCAGGATGGGTTTAAACCAGGGGTTTTTGGTATTGTTGGTTCTGGGATAGGATGATGGGCGGCGACAGCTCAATCCCCACATCTACCCAGTCTGGATTGGAATCTCTTGGGACCCATTTTTCCTTGGGAGGAGTTCCCCCATCTCTGAAGGAGAAGATCCTTTTCCCAGGATCCTCTGAGGGTCCCTCTCCCTCAAATTGGAAGACCTGTACCTCCTCCACAAAGTGGGTCTGTTTGGGTCCTTTGGTTCTCCTACCTCCTCTCTGCTCCTTGGGTGGCAGACTTTCAGGGGTAGGAGATTTTGTTACCGGTTCCTGGGTTTCCAGGGGCCTGTTTACAAGCAGGGAAGGAAGCTTCCCCCAAGGCTTTACACCCCCCTCCCCCTTGTGCCTCCTCCCTGGGAACCGGTGGGTTGTCGGGGTGCTGCCCCTGTCATTGTTCTGGAGCACCAGGTCCAGAGTTTGGGGCATTCTGCGGTGGCATGCTCATCTGATGGTTCTGTTGAGCCCTCAGTATGTGACCCAGATCCTGTGCCATATTTTGGACCTAGCGCTCAAGTTGGGAAACCCGCTCAGGTTGATACAGGGTTCTGTTTTCTCCCCTGGGCTGATCCCGGGAAGGGTAGCTATCCCTTCTCTGGTAATATCCTGGGTTGGGAAGATTTGGGTACCCCTCCACCCTTGGCCTCCCCTCTCCCGGATTAGGTTGTCTGGGATCAGGGAATTGGGCAAAGAAGGATGGATGGTTTTGGGGTTGGAAATTGGGTGGATACCTGGGAAAAAAGTTCTGCCCAGTGTTTGGGGAATTTCTGCCCTCCTGTGGGAAGTTAGGAGGGAAGTTCCCTGGGTCAGGTGCTTGGCTGGATCCCCCCCTTAGGCTGGAGGAGTCCACACATAACCCAGGATTGGTCTGTTTCCCTTGTAGCAGGGACTTACATAGTCAGAGGAGTGGGGGATCCCATTTGTGGGACTACCTCCTTGACTCCCTGTCTGTGACTGGCCCGAGGGCCATCTGGGCTGTGAATTATGTGGTGCAGGCAGGTTTTTAGGTCCCCCCATCTCCAAATCTAAAACGGGGCAACCTTTACCTCTGCCATTTCGGCAGCAGCAGGGGTGCTGTTGGTTTTGGGGTTTTTGGGCTGATTCTTATTTTCCACCGGTTTCTGCACCTCATAGATGCTGGTGGCTTGCTCAATGACCCAGTCTAAAGATCTTTTCTCGTGAAAATCTCTCATGAGCTGGGTCATTATGTATTTGGGGAGAGCATGGAAAAATGTGTTGATGAATTCTCTGCTGTCCGTGCACACCCTTCTGGTGATCTGTGCAAAGGTACGCTTCAATTCTTGCACGAATTCTTGTTGGGCCTGATCCTCCCCACATTGCAAATCGTAGGCTGCCTTGCGAGCCTCTTTGGGATTCCGGTGAACAGAAACATGTTTCAAAATGGCCGCCCTATAGGTGGACCATCTTGAATGATTTTGGTCCTCCAGCCCCGCAAAGAAACTGGAGTATTCTGGGGAGAATGTCCATTTGACGTACTGGATGCAGCTACTGCTGTCCTTCAAATGGAAGGTCTCCATCATTTGCTCAAAGATCTCCAAGTGTTCCCACACAGAATACTTGTAGTTCTTGTGATAAGGCGCGATGACACTCCTGATTGCCTTAATCTGTTTTAAGGGGTCCTTAAGCAAGGCCCTTTTTGCCTTATTGGCCTTTTTGGTTCGGGTAACCCTGGTCCATTCATCCTCCGACTCAGAAGCACTGCTCCCAGAGGTGCCCGTCTAATCTTCCAGGTTTTCCCGGATTCTGCGAGCCTGGGAATGGCTGGCAGAATGTGGGGACCTGGTCTCCTGTGTCCTGTGATGTTCAGAGGAGTCTTCAGATCCCTCCTTGCTACCAGGATTTGCTGGGTACCCCCCCCAATGACTTAACTGGGCAGAGGTTTTCAGGATGCCGTTAGTGGGCCTACTCTCCTGGGGTTCCCCACTAAATTGCACTGTGCTTGGGTGCCCATACCCGGATGCCCGCCCATCCATTCCTGGGTGGTACTGGCCTATGAGCACCATCCTTTTGGCTGGATAGTAATCTGCCATCCCTGTGGCCCTGTGCTCATGTGCGCCAGGGGACATGAGGGTGGCAGAGTCCAGCGACTGGGAGAGATGAAGGCCTCTGGTACTAGGGCTCCTGAGGTTATGCTCAGGTGTTTCCCTTTCCCAGCGAACTTCATCTCTGTCAGCCCCTGCTCCTGGTTGCAATGCAAGAGTCTGGGCTTTCAGTTCCTCAACCAAGGCCTTACTAGACTCTATCAGTCTCTCCTGCATGGCTACCTGTTGCTGGAGCCTATCATTGTGCTGACAGAGAGCCTCATTCTCTCTCTGTGCCACCTGATTGGTCCGGGAGTACTGGGTCAGTCTTTGCTGCAGGAGGGTTACCTCCTGAGTCCCATCCCTACTGGCCTGCTCCTTTCTTGCCAGAGCATCTTCCACCCTCCTGGTGTGCTCTAGCAAGTCGTGATGCTCTTTTTGGAGGTCACCCAGCCCCTGGAGGGCCAGGTGATTTCCTTCAATTTTTTCTTTTAATTGGCAGACTTCCTGGCCTAAGGTATCCCTTTCCTGAGTAAGAGCCTGCATCTGTGCCGCCAGGTCGTCCCTCTGCCATTGAAGAGCTTTCTGGCGCTCTTCATCAAACTCTGCCTGGGTATCCAGGTCTTTCAAAATAATTTTATTGTTTTCCTCTTTCTCTCTGTCTAGTTGGATTTGCAGGGCGGCTACCTGCTCTGTGCATGCCCTGTTGAAATTGATCTGTTGCTCCAGCTTTTTCTGGCACTGCAGTAAGGAGTCCAAACTATCTTGGTGCTCCTTCTGCAAAGCCAAAATTCTGGTATCCTGCTCAGCCTTTTCCTGTTGCAGGATATCCATATCCTCCTTTATTTTAATGATGTACTGTCTACTATCATTTTCTGACTCCTGGCTCCTGTGCAGCCTCTGCTCAGAAGAGTCCAGGTCAGATTGTGCCTTCTCTAAAGCCATCAGTTGCCTATTTGCCAGATCTTGGCCTTCAGCACATTTGTCCTGTATGGCTCCCATATATAAATATAAATATGCTGCTACCCTGGCAATCTTGTTGTGCTCATCCTTGGCCTTAGGGGCCATATATAGTTCACTCAGGGCCACATGTAAGGGACCCTGATCTCTCCACGTATCTGACCCAGTTGTAGTGACCTGTTGTGTGATCGCCTGCAACCATACATTTTGGTCCTGTTCAGACCATTCACCTCTCACAAACAGTTTATGTAAGAGGTGCTCCCTAGCTATCTTCATATCTACCAAGGTCGTCATTCTGGAACTTGATTTCCTTCCTGATTTACAGAAGTTTGTATTTTATTTTGCAAAACAGACCGTTTGCTTAGAGCGTTCCTTTGAGGAGTGCTTTACAGCGTAACACAGCGTGGTGATCTAACCGGATATGTATCCTGTCAGCTGGCACACTGTATTAATCTGCACAAGTGATAGGTCTAATCCAGAATCCCCGGCTATGAGCCCCCACTTTGTTAATGACTCCAATCAAGCAATCCCACTAAGTCAGTGCCTGGTCTGGGATGCCCAAGGAAGCCCTTATTTATATTTTTTATGTCCAGTTTGTGTACTCTGGATGACAACCCTTATATAACACCCCTCTCTTAGAATCCCCCTGACCCCACTGAGCCAAGAAGTAAGTTTGTTTTGCAAATTTAAAAGGTTTATTTGAGAATTAAACAATATGTATAGATATCGCACTTTTATAATAAATTAATAATTGATATCACACTTATGAATATGAGCAGCAGTAATCAGCAATAGGTAATCCTACAGTAGCACAGTTCTTGGTTACTTATGAATAAGAACAGAGGACTAAGGTATCAGAGAATGCTTTATGGTTTCAAGGAGATGCAAAGATGAATAAAAAGGCAGTACAGAAATAAACTTGATATGATTTCAGCAAAAGATAATGTGATCACTTTTTCTTTGACAATTCACTCCACCCCTATGCAATGTAAGGAGATGGAAGTAACACGCACAATTCTCAGGAATACACACAAATGCAATACAAATGTCCAGTTCCCCCCAGCGAGCTTAGAGGAAAACAGGTATGATTTTAAACACAGTCAAAATCCTTTAAATGTGGTATGCAATGAAGTGAAAAATATGCTAAAATGATTTTAATTCCCTCTAGAGGTTCAGGGTGGGTGACAGCTACTGTGTATTAGTTCAGGATCACTTTAGCAATGGTCTATGTATGATTATCAGGTTGCAAACGAATTTCAGCAAAGGAAAGCAAGACGCTGCTATTTTGACAAGTGAAGAAATTGAGCCAAATCGCAAATCGTGGCAATTTTTCCGAGTGCGTCGAGCGCGATTACGGAAAAACTATAAGGAGTAGCAAGTCGGTTTTAGGCTCTTTCGTTCCTAGGACAAACGGTTCCTGAGATACGGCCGATTTTGTGAAGGTAGATTCTCAAAATAAAAGTAAAGCTCAGAATGACAGATGACCATTTTTCAGCTTTGAATCAAAAGGAAGGGACATGATTTCTATGATGCAGTTCTAAATAGGTTAAAATAGTTTGAATTAGATTATTTTAAACTAAGAGATTGGGTTTTACACAGTCCTGGCTGAGTACTCACACTATAATTTTGAAAGGAATGGGCCTCCATCCCCGATCTGGTCAGGTTTGGCTGGACTTCGGTACTGGTTCTGCGCACAGCGATCCGGGTCAGCTCTCAGCACTGCACCGCGATCTGGTCTGGGTCTGGTCTCTCTGGATAATTCTGCCTTCTGTGTCTGCTACCGGTTCTGTTAAAAGTTCTTGTCTCTGGAGATTGATGGATTTGAAGTCTGGAGTCTCTGGATGTGAAGTCGTCTGTCAGCATGCTCCGCAAGGAAATGGAAATTGAAAGTCCCTACCTGGCTTCCAATGGCTCTTTTTATGTGTTTTGAAAATGGGTGGGTCGGCTAATTCTGCATGCCCAACCCTCTCAAGATTTGATAGGTCAAAGGATTCTTTGGTCCCTGATTTGAGAAAGGATAGTGTGTCAGAGTGATGTCAGCCATTGACGATCAATTGAAGAAACGGCCCTTTGCTTTTACCTTAGAAATCATTTTTCATAACAACACATATTTCCCAGATACACAGTTGTTTGACATTACATGTACATATTACAGATTACTTATGGTCCATGCTTGTTCAACTCTGATCTTCCTATGAGCTTGCATTCAAAAATGACAACTTATTTTCATTTTTAGTTTATCTACCAATATCGGGTGTTTACCAAAAATGGCACACATATACACCGCCTTTCTACCCATATTCCATTAAATTTTTGTTTTTCTAGCGTGAACCCCGTGTCTGCAATCTCCATAATTGATGGGGTTTTGCCTCAGAACATCGTACGGAATTGAGCTTAGACTCAAATTGTAGGTACAAAATCCATTTTTAGGATCTCCAAATTGTACATTCCTTTCATCTGGTTACAATTAGTTATCAGTGTTTTTATAAAACATATATTTGCCTTCAATTCAATTCACTTCAGTGTTTGGGTCCGCCCCCAGGAACTTGGGAGTCAGGGATCACATGTCTCTTCTGCCAGGCAGAGCTCTGTTTACAGTCCAGATCCAAATTAACATACCCCATTCAATTGCAAGAGTCTATTGTGCTGGCTGAGGTCAGCAGGCCAGGGGGCCACTCTGCATTTAGTTAGCATGTCCATGTGATCTCTTGGCTTCTTGTGTGGAGTTCTGAGGTGAGAAGGTTTCCCAGCCTCTTGGACTGTTAATTGAATCAGCCTGTCTTCTGTGAACCGCAGGTGTTCATGAATTTTGATTAACCAATTAACCAAAAGGCTTTGAATTTTCCAGCTGGCTCAGGATCCTTTGGCAACTCCTGAAGTACAGTTCTACTGTCAGAGTTTAGACCGCTAACACCGCCGTGTGTCCAAAGCTGGTACTGCACCCTTTTTTTTTTTAGGAGTTGTCTTGAATTTGACAGGAGGATTTTGCCTGACAGCTCTAATCCTTGCTGTCATTGTTTTGATGGGCATCCTTACAGTAGAGTGGTGATGTGGAACCCCCCACAAGAAGGTTGAATCTTTAGAGTGGTCTTGTGCCCATGATTTTAGCAACTTTTTGACATCAATTAAAAACGGATTTTGAACAAATTGAAATGGGCATTTTGAGCTTGCACTTCAGAGAAACAGCAGTGATTTCAAGGCGCTTTTGATCTAACAGGCACTGCTATTTTTTCTTTGGCACCACCTTTCACCCCTGGCGCTTCCGGTCCATCACGCTTGCACTGGTGGGTGGCAGGTTAGGCGACCATTTTGGTGTGCGCAAAACTGTGCGGTTCTCCTGGTTCTGGGATAGAATGATGGGCGGCGACAGCTCAATCCCCCATCTACCCAGTCTATTGATTTAGTTTTGTTCTGGGATAGAATGATGGGCGGCAACAGCTCATCCCCACATCTACCCAGTCTATTGATTTAGTTTTGTTCTGGGATAGAATGATGGGCGGCGACAGCTCATCCCCACATCTACCCAGTTTATTGATTTAGTTTTGTTCTGAGATAGAATGATGGGTGGCGACAGCTCATCCCCACATCTACCCAGTCTATTGATTTAGTTTTGTTCTGGGATAGAATGATGGGCGGCAACAGCTCATCCCCGCATCTACCCAGTCTATTGATTCAGTTTTTGTTGTCACCTAATAATTCAACATGGGTCAAAACCCTTGACAAGGCTTCCAAACAGAAGTCCTGTCCTAGGGTCACACATGGAATATTGAGGTCCTCAAGGGTCCAAGCCAACAAAACATTCCGTTAGATATTATACAAGCTTTCTATAAATGTAAAGTCAGATGGAGAATATTCTTGGAATCTTTGGCTATGCATTCTCACAGTGGAGTAATGGAGAAGGGCATCCCTTAACATCCATGTGTGAGAAGCACATGCTTTCCTCGTAGCTGCACAATGCAGGCAACGTTTAAAACAAATGAAGTGGTACATGCTGTTTACATCATTGCTGTTTGTGCAATTGTTCAAAACATCCAACACTCCAAGAGTAAAAGTGATCAACCAATCGGGCGTTCCATCACAATATTAACTTTGTGGGTGTGGTTTAGACTATGAGTCTTGTCAGCTTGCGTTTAAGGAAATTTAAAATGTTAGTTAACGGTCGAGTTGGACTAAACAATAGATAGGAACATTTTGAGATTTGTGGGTAGAGATATGGATGTCCAGCTGTCATTTGAATTACTGTTTCACAGTAAAAGTCCTACCTTGTATTTAAAATATAATTAATGTAAAGCTTACTGATAAACATCACGATTATGCATTGCGTGACACACGTTGCAGTTTGTTATTCTGGTCGTACTGAGTGTGCAGCAGAATGTCATCAAAGATACATGATAAACCCAGCACATATGCCATTTGCCTGCTTAGCAATGAGCAGCTTCTGTAAAGATGCTGAATGGATATCTTTATGGGACACCTTTACAGCTGTGAAACAGTGTGTACCCTAGATACCAAGTCTTTGTTCTCACCCTCCTATGGCTTTGGGTATCCTTTCACAGGTTTCTTGAGGCACTTGCACATTCAGATTTACTCTTCACCATGTTAACTTCTCTATGACCTGTTTCATGCTTGCATCTTTTGGGTGACCACAGACCTCTGAAGTGTGAGGCCTGGGAGGAATATTAATGATTGCTTCTGAACATCATTTTAGTGCCATCTGTGGGAACTTTTTGCTTGACTTAAGCATAGGCATATGTTTAATATTGTAAGAAGATGTATTATTTTTAACCTTTACCGTTCTGAAGGGAAACCCATTTTTATTGCAATGGTTTAAAAAATGCATTTTGTGTAATTTAATAAAAAAGTGATTACTTAACATGGTGTATGTGTGTATTGATTAGAAAGAACATCAAGGATAATGTGACGTGTCACCAACAAAACCAATGAGGTATTGTCTGTTTTGTCTTCTAAAGAGCATTTTGGGAAGATAAGAATGACCACCGAGCTTTATATCTGTCATGTATGTCTGTGAGAGTTGAATGACTGAATCACTAAATATCTAAAGCTTGCTGTGTTTGGTACGCATTTCTTGTTTTTAAAATAGCGTTAAAACTAAAGATACCATAACAATAAAGATTTGGTAAATATCAAGGATCTATACACAATTGGCCATCAAAAGCTTTAGCTGTCAGAGTGGAATGACTGTTGACAGCTTATATTTACTGGCAGTGTTGTGGCTCATTCAGACTTGATAGAAAAAGTTGGTTTTATATTTGCAACTAGTAAATTAAAAATAAATTGCAATAAAAAGCTGCTCCTCTGACAAACTGCCACTCTCGGCCTGGACCTAGTCTCCAAGGCCTTCTTCAGTGGAACAAACAGCAGAGAAGCCACAGAGGAAAACTGATCCCATCTTGAAGACTGATGGCCACCTGTTCCTAGAACGAGAAAAACTAACCAGTCCTTAAGAGGGTGCCCACCATCTTGTGATACAGTCTAAAAGAAAAGCATATGTGTGTATGAACTAAAGGGGAAACAATCCTAGGGGGAGTGATACTATAAAAGGATTAGATTAAATCCTGGTCCTGTTTTTTGTAAGTACTGAGGGGCAGGAGCATATAAACTTACTGTACATCCTGGGAAATAAATATATTCATAAGTGTATGTACTTCTCGAATTGCAGACCAATTAAATAGTGCCTGTGGTCTGTACATAGTGAGATCCCCTGACTCCTCCTCTGTGTATTGCGCAAGCACAGAAGAGCCAAGGACAGCTTGCGGTGTGCATACCTAGAAAAATAAAGTAAAGTCACTCCCTGGATATGCCACTGAGTAGAATACTGTTGTTGTAGCTAAATTGTTCGACACCAAAGAGAGAGGGTGACCATTTGCTATTCATTCTCTTGCTGTTTAAAGTTTCCCATTGAATGTGAGAAAGGTACGCTTTTACATGATCATTAAAAAGAAACAGCACTGAAGGGAATCTTGCATACATACATGTTGAACATACATTTCCCTTTTTGCAAGCCACCAACATACTTGAAGTTCTGCTGCAATTGAGTCTAAATGCTGTTGTGTTGAAATTCTGACATGTCTATTGAGTAAATAAAGGGGAAGTAGCGAGAATTGGATAGGCAGAGATACTTCAACTAATTTGTTGTTCTTGACAAATGAAAGATTCCTCCTGGACTCTCTCATGCATTCAATCCATGGTACCTGCGTACTCAGGGTGAATTATGTGTATTGACACCTATGGTGATGTGGTGATACAAAAGTCTCTATGTCTATCATTCTAGCATTGCAAACTGAGGTGGCTAGTATGTTGATTATAAGCATTCAAGGATGTATAACCTATTTACCTTTACACTGATTCAATTATTTCTATTTGGTTCATAAATATACCTTCTCTGGAGCCCTGTGTGTTTCTTCTCCCAAATGGGGGGGAAGCTGTATCAATATTATTAAACTGGTGGGTCCCAGATACATAAAAGAACTAATGAAAAACTGGGAGTGCCAGGTTTGGGGTGGTTGGAAAGCTCCCCTAAATTAGATGACGCCCAATTAAAATATACTACAAAGCAAGTGACTTACATCTAGCTGGAGACAACCAGGGCTCCAGGGATTTGATTCCTGGACTAAGTGAATTATTATTTTATTTTGTAAATGTTTTCATAAGTACACCTTCATTGGTTTCATGAACAGCTATACCAGAACATTTGTTTTAACAGTGAAAAGTGTATTCATGTTTTGTTGTGCTGTGGTATGTTAATTGCTAGTTATTTAGTGTCCGCTTCCAGTTATGTGGACTTATAGAACTGTTGAAGACCATTGGAGTCTGCATCCTACGTGTGGGGGTGGACATTAGGATAACCAGACATGAAGGTTTTGGGAGGCCTGCCCGAGAATTGGCCCCTTCTAGGCCTCTGTCGCAACAATGTTCTTTTCTTTCAAATTAAAAAAAAGTCCATCCCGGGTTTTGGAGATAGTGAGGGTGGCCACCAGCACCACCAGCATAGATCGTCACACATCTCACTAGTTTACCAACACAAATAAACTAAATAAACTCTATAAAGGTTTGGCAAGTTTAGTGCAGTGCAGGAGTGAGCCATAATGGGAAATCCCCCTCACTAACGTGACAGGGGGTTTAGATTCTATTAAAGACAGGAGGCGAGTATTATGCATTTCAATCTTTACTCTGAAACCACAGCAGCAAAGAAAAAACTTTTACAAACAAAAAAGTTTCAACAACAGAACTAGATAGAGTTCAATGTCAATGCATGGGGAACTCCTCAAACCATCATGGAGGACAGGTCATGCCCTGCAGGGGACCAATGAGCAGGGACCCTCCTCTATATATGTCCTTTACTCGAACCCCAACTCCTCTTTCTGCAGCTGTCTTGCACCAGATGCCCAATGTAACGATTCAACTGCGTAGCGCGGAGAAAGGATCCAGCGAAACTGGAGAGATCTCAACCTTTCTGCAGCCTGAAGCTATGACAAAGCTCTTTTGGATAGGACCTCTCACCCGAAATCTGAAACAATATGAAATATAACAGGGTGGGTGGGTGGAACAAGAACCACCAATACAAAGGGAGGGTGGGTGGGATAATACTCGCCTCCTGTCTTTAATAGAATCTAAACCCCCTGTCACGTTAGTGAGGGGGATTTCCCATTCTATGGCATGACAGGAGGCTTCATATTATGCAAGTTCAAAGCCCTGGCATCCCAATCCCAATCCCAACCTGAGCAATACACTTGTGATAAAATAAAATTATTATTCCAAATATTATTCCCATGACCAAACAGATTCTTTGATAATTTCCTCCCCACAGGAGAGCATCTTAAACACTATAACATCTTCCACTGAAGGACCAAAAGAGCAATGGACTCTCTTCTTTGCAAAATCTACTTAATCCAAATGGACCAAGGGAAAGAGACCCCGCAATAGTGTTCCCACAGGAAAGCAGCTGAGAGGTATTTAGGGGTTAAGTCCAACTTAAGCATTTTAAAACACTCAATAACTTATATATTAGAACATGTTCCGGAGACCTGGATAATAGATGGAGGAAACCCTACGGGGACTCATTCTGGAAATAAAAAAGTGATTTTGCCTCCCCCCGGGAGAAACATTCCACTGTCCATATCTAAAGGACTGATGCAGGAGATGCACTTAACAGGAAAGAAACTCCACATGGATAACTTTGAAAAACAGTTGTAGCACAGACAATCCTTCCTTGAAAAGACAAAGATGCAGTAATACAATACGATATAATGTTAGCCTATAAGAACACCTAGTCAAGGTGGAATCCCAAAACCAATGGACCTGAAGGTCCTGCGCACCAAGTACTGCCAAACCACTGTTTTCACCCTTAGCAATCATGTCTCGCTGAGATAATGGCAGTAAAATGCAATCATTGGCATGTAATGTCCCCTCCTTAGACCGTTCTACCAGAAAAACCCTATTTCTGTTAAGGGAGAAACAGAAGCAAAATCTGAGACACATACCCATTCACTGAATAGCCGCCAGCTAAAAGAAAACAGACTTATTAAAGGCTTTCCCAAAGTCCTTGATGACATAGATAGTGCACTGCGAAAAGAACTTCGGAAGCCCCAGGAAGAGATGAAAATATATTCTAATGAATAACAGAGACGAATCCTTGAAAGAACCATAAGAGAAAACTGTCGGCAGAGATAGACACAGGTGGATAGGGATGATACTAGACAATAAGCACTGTAAAATCCTATAGGGATGGGAACCACCCCCCTCCCGAGAAGCCCTACACTAGCTTTGTTGCCTGCTTGCGCAGCCAAACTCGCAACCCCTGCTATCCTAGCACAGGAGGAAAACACACCCAAAGGAACCGAGCAAACCCGGAGGAACCATCCGAAGACAGTGCACTGGCATCCACCTTCTCACAAGGAAAAAGAGATCACTCAATCGGAACTCCAACCGTACAAGATCGTGGCAAAGAGAGAGCTAATAATGTAGCTTTCATAAAGTGCTACAAACCATCAGGCATCTGAGCCCTGCTTGTCATTACGACCCTGGCGGAAAGTGACAGACCGGACCGCCACAGCGTAAATAGCGTTTCCGCCATTGCACGATGGAGCAAAGTGTGGCCCATTCCGACCCATCGGGCACGAGCACCACGGCATGGCGGAAGTGCAAAGTCCGCGATGGCGGAAATGACCCCAAAACGGCCCACACCGCCGCCGTACGGCGCCCTAGGTGCAATACCGCCACCCATCTCAGCGGACACCGCAGTGAGCGCCAACCGGAAAGTACGGTGACCGTAAATATACGGAACCGGAAGTAAAAACATGGGCCCGGTACGGGAAACATCCCGCCGTACACCTATAAAACCACAAAATCCACACAACCACTAAAAACACTACCCTGAAACACACCCCAACCCGTCATCCACCCTAGCGAAACCAAGAAAAATGGGAAAAGTAGCGAAGAAAGCGTGCGACCGCAAGCGGCAGGTCCACTTCTCCCGTGAGGAACTCACCGTGCTAACAGAGACCCTCCAGGAGAATGCTGCCGTCGTCTTCTCCACGCAAATGACCAGGACGGCACTTGCGAACAAGAAGGCCATATGGGCTCTGGTGGCACAGCGGGTAAGTGCGGTGGGGACCGCACCCCGCAACCCACAGCAATGCAGAAAGCGATGGGACGACCTGCGGATACGCGTCCGTAGCATACTTTCTGCCAACCGCAACATTGCCACAGCCACCGGGGGAGGTCCTGAATCACCCATCAAGTTGACCCCCTGGGAAGAAATCTGTGCCTCCACCATTGGAATGGAGAGCATAGAGGGAGTCGGAGGGATGGAGAAAGGAGTGCAGACATCCGAAGAATCAGGTAGGTGGCCCAAATAAAACAATGCTAAATCCACAATTTCCAATCATGTGAAGTACCATGTGTCCCCATAGTGCAACAGGAACACATGTCCAGGAGAACGTCCACACACATTGGCCTGATAGCGCACTTTAAAACTCACAATAAATACATAAATAATTAAAAACCCCTAAAACACCCACTACACGTGCAGCAGGCACACCCTAACTGCAGGCTGCCAAACAACTGCACCCTCACTCCACACACAAATGAAAGCACCTCCAAGGCCCCGACCCAAATCACCCTCAGGTACCACCCCAATGCATGTGATACAATGCCATTCCAATTCCCACAGACCCATTAATAACCCTCGCCCTCCTTTACTCCACCACAGGGTCCGATCCAAACGACGAGCATCAGGACACCCCTACCAGCACACCTGCAAAGAGGGCCAAGACCAACGGCCAAAGACCCTCCACCTCAGCTGCACGCATCAAGACACGGCAGCAGCACAAATCAGGTGGCAGCACAGAGGAGGGAACATCAACAGGCACCCCAGCAGCCAGCATGCCCACAACACCACCACCACAGGTCCCCCCAATGGATGCCACAGAAGGCACTGCCTCTGGTGGCAGCAGCACCATAGGTGACACCCCATTGATGGCAGCATGCTCCGACACAGAAGACGGGGATGTCGAAGTCAGATCCATCCATGACCTGTCCCAATCCCCCTGTCTGTCCCATCCCGTACAACATGAGGATACCACGCAGGGGCACCCACAAGACGACGACTGGCCATCCCCCACAAGCCCTGTGGCAAGGCAACATGAGGTCACCAGCCCCTCTGTGACACCACCGCAAATGGCCATGGCCCAGCAATGGCAACAGTCCCTCGACCAGTTAATCGTGCAACAGCAGCAACTGGCCACGCTCCTCAAGGACCATGCCGATGAATGTGGGGGCACTAAGGCAGACATAGAAACATCAACTGAGACACTGAGGGCAGAAATGGAGAGAAGTACAGAGACACTAAGGGCACAAATGGAGAGTAGCACCGAGAGCCTGAGAGTCCAAATGGAGAGTAGCACCGAGAGCCTGAGAGTCCAAATGGAGAGAAGCACGGAGAGCCTGAGGGGGGAACTGCATGCGACGTCCAAAGACGTATGTGCCGAACTTGCCGCAGTGCGCCGTGTGCTCACTGAGCTCTCACAAACCCTTAGGGACAAGCATGGACGTGAGCAGGCAGAGACATCATCCGTTGCAAGTTCCGTCCAGGGCAGCCCCCAACGTAGATCTGGGAGGAACCTGCGCTCCACAGGCAGGGGTGCCCCTGATACCCGCAGAGGGGGCTTGCAATAGCGACTGCCCACTGACAATGAGCATCTTTGGACACTGGTGTTCGGGGGGGAGGTAGGAGGGTGGAGGGGGTGTTTTGGGCTCACTTGGGTGGCGGGTCGATAGGGTGTTCAACATGATGTCACATATGCCATAAACAATGCACGATCAACCAATGAGATGTGTGGACAATGATCTTTGTGTACTAGGCCATCATAGGCGTACAGTCCATATTGTGCATGTACCAGACACACACAGTGCCACGAGTACCGTGTCCATGTATCAGCCACCAGGCGTGAGTGCTAGAAGCATGCATCAATGAGATGCTGATGAATGTCACGGCCCTCCGGTGCCTCGCAGACTCCTTGAGGTGCTGCCACATCCCCACCCTCATCATGACCATCTTCAGGTGCTTGCAGTTCTGCGTCAGGGGGCATGGGCACATTTCTACGTACGCACATGTTGTGGAGCATGACACATGCCATGACCATCTTTGCAACCTTCTCATGGCGGTATAGGAGTGCCCCGCCAGACCTGCTGAGGCAGCGGAAACGAGTCTTCAGTAGGCCGAATGCCTGTTCAATGACTACACGGGTACGTGAGTGGGCATGGTTGTAGTCCTCCTCATGCTGGTCCCGTGGGTTCGGGACTGGTGTGAGGAGCCATCTCTTCAGTGGATATCCAGCATCACCTGTATGTGGACGATAAACGTATGATGTGGAATGCCATTGCTACGTACGCACACCCCCCCCCCTTCCTGCCAGGTCATTGCCGAATCACATACCCCACATCATCATGCATGAAATGAGACTCACCGAGTAGCCAGGATCTGTTCCCTGCGTGTCGCTCCATGTAGCGTGGTATTGTAGAGTTCCTCAAGACCATAGAATCATGGGTTGATCCAGGGAATAGGGCAAAACAATGTGTAATGATCCTGTTGGAGTCACACACCATTTGTACATTCAGGGAATGAAATTGTTTTCGGTTGCGGTACTGGGCCTCCATGGCATGTGGGACGACCAATTCCACATGGGTGCAGTCGATGGCACCAATGCAACCCGGTATGCCGGCAAGTGCATGGAATCCCACTTTTGTGTTGGTAATTTCCTGCTCCGAGCGTGGTAGAGAAATGTAGTCTTCTGCGTGCTGCAGGAGGGCATCGAGCACTTGCAATAGTGTCCGTGAGAACAGTGGCTGAGAAATGCCATGCAACTGTCCGACTGTGTGCTGGTAGGTGCCTGTGGCCAGGAAGTGGAGTACAGACACCACCTTCAGTAGGGGTGGGATGACGGTTGGGCTATCTATCATGCTGACAAGGTCAGCCTGTGTCATGTCCACAATGGCGGCTATGGTGTCCCGGTCCAAACGGTAGAGGGTGTGGATCTGCTCATCAGTGAGGTTGAACGGATGTGCTCGGAGGCGTGGGATTGCGGGCTGCCTGCGTGGTGGTAGTGGCTGTGCTGGCGGCCCTTGCTGGCCCTGCCTTGGCCTCCTCCTCCTCCTGCGTCTCCTCCGTGCGGCCGGTTGTAGTTGGTGTTCGTCTTCTTCTTGGAGTTGGAGTACTTGCAGTGCTATCAGGTCCCCCAGGGCCAACATCGCGAGTCCTGCCGGTAGCATTTCGGAGTGGGTGTGGTTGTGGGAGGAGACTGGGTGTGCAATTTATGTGTTTTCAGGCTGTATGGCCTCCACCTGTGGTGATTCATTCCACCTGTGCAAGCTGCTCTCCCCTTTGGCCGAGCACGTCCCGCACACAACGCTGCAATTCGAGTAATGGCATCTTGCTATTGCAATCATGTATTTGTACCCGATGGCCGTGTAACATTGGTTGATATGTACATTCGGCTATGGTCCCATTGTTTCACATACAATCTTTGCAGTCGCGAACAGACTTGTGAAGGGTCAGTGGAACGTAGTACTCGAGTAACGGTGGGCCCTCATGCATCACTGTACCGAGTTGCACCGACGGGCGGGGCGTCCCATTTGTGGGTGAAGGCAGTTGCCATTTTCACACACAGCCGCACTAGATGGATTAATTTGTGATTTCAAACGGCCACAGATGCCTTTTCGACGTGATGTTGCAAATGAGGAATTCGAAGGGCGGCGCTTTCGGTTTTCAGCTAGCGGCGAGGAGATGCCCACAGGTCTGACTGCAAATATAACGTTCTATTGTTCAATGTCCTTGAGACAGGGGCCATGGCGAGGATGCAATGATTGATATGAATAGTTTGGGATGGGCAATAGCGACGTGGGCGATGAGGCCGGACGTTCCCAAATACATGTTACTTCACTACACTGGAATTACGGGCTGGGGCACTGTGGATTTTGCAGGCTGCATAACGCACAGACTCAATGGATATTTCTAATGTTATGTGAGTAAATATTCAGGCGTTTTTATACCGGGATGAGTGAATGATGAATGGATGCATGGGCAGATGATTTGATACAGAGTTTGCCATGTACAGGGCTTCTTGGAATCTGTCCGCCTCCCCTGCGCTATGTGATGCAGGGCTGCCATAGTGGGACCATCGTCTATCTGGCCTTGTTGAGCCCTCCCTGTCTCGACGCACCTTCAGACACTTGTGTCCATGCACGTTAACATTCCCATCTGATGGATTCTGTTTTCACAGACGCATGCACAGGTACACTCGTTTGTGATGGTGTTTGCACCTCGATATAGATGGTTATGAGTCGCAAGTGGTTTTGGGGTGGTGATGATCCTTTGGAGTGGGCTAGCATGCATATGGCTGTGGATTTAGTGTGATCATTGAAGTGAGTTGTTCGAATGTAGTTCTGATGGCCATTCTGTTCTTTTTCTTTTCATTTGGTTGACAGGTATCTCCTCCCCTTTTGCCACTGCCATCTGTATGCCACTCCTGCAGATGGCTTTTACTCCCGACACCTGCTGCTTCGTGTTAATCAGTGGAGCAGCATTACGATCTTATGGGACGATCGCCAATGGGCCACATGCCCTTACGCAGTACTAGTGGCTCAGAGCAACATTTCGGCCTTTCAGCTGGACTAGTGCCTCCCCATTGGGACGGCCCTGCGGTTCTGTGCGCTTCCATGTTGCCTTTTCGTACGTGAATGTGGCTCTGTGTACCATGATGGAACAGGGCGTCACACAAGTAGTAGCTGGTCATTTCTTGCGGATGCAGCCCACAATGGTGAAATGTGTTTTGGACTTCATGGCCTAATGGCTGTATGGGCTTGGTGATTTTGTTGTGCATTAAATTTCTATTCTGATATGGGCCGTGTAGCGTTCTTCTTTGCAAGTGATGTGGCATATTCCTATTTGGGGAGCGATGTATTGTGAGGAGATCTGCATTGGGTTCCAGCTTCGGAGTTTAGTTGCGTGGTACTGTGCTGGGCGCGTTTGCCTACGAAGCCCAGTGAGGTCAGCGATGGGGGCTGCCAATATGACTGTTTGAATGTTGTCATGCTCAGGGGCGGGGGATTGGGTTTTGTGTAACAGATGCCGGTCAGCCAGGTGGACTGGTGGAATGATGTGATTTTCGGAATATTGCTGGTCACAGGTGCCTGTGTTTGCGTGCGTTTCTTGGTGGGGGACTGTGGTCATGTCCATTGGAATGGCTTCTGTATTCGTGCCATCTGTGCCCTGCAGCTCCCATTGGCCCCTCTTGTGATTCTTTTGTTCGTTGGCATGCATGGGTGACTTGTACATTTCACTGGTTGCATTGTGACTTCATTGCACCTACGGGGAGTTGTACTTTGTGGGCAGGGAGCGGTGTACAGGCACTCAGTGGGGCCGTTTACGGTTGATTCGCGATGCCGTACTTCTCACCATGGCGGAATGGTACTTTCCGCCGTGCTTGATGGCGTTAGGTACATGTCCGCTAGGGTCCGAATTCGCGGACCGTTGCGCCATGGTGGTATTTACGGTTTGGCATGGCGCGCGCGCGCGTACTTGGTGCAGTTAGCGTTGGCGTTCACTACGGTGTCGCTAATGGCATCGTACTTTGCGGTGACGGGTCATAGTCGCACCGAGCGCTATTCGATGGCGGTATTGCATTTCCGCCATCGTTTTTCGATTTCCGCCAGGGTCGTAATGAGGCCCATGGTGTGTGGTGCTCATGTATCGATCTCAGAAGGATGAAAGGCTGAGTTTGGCCCTGCCGAGATTGGCTCCTGCATCAGCAGGCTCTGCACAAATGTCAAAGTGAGTGTTGTACTTGCTGAGTTATCGGACCAACATCCTGATTATCAATATGTTTCTCCAGTCTTGGAGCTAACTGGAATTAATCTTAGAGAAAGGCTCTTGAGTGTAACAGATTAGGTAACAATTCCAAAGGCTGATCTAAATGTGAGAACGATAGATTCTCGCAAGGATGCTTGGAACAATGACACGGAAGGAGCTGGCCATCCGCCCATCTAGTTTAGCTAGCTAAGGGAAAAAACCTCCCCTTTCCAGGGGAGAAGACGGCTAACTCCTTACTTAAGTACAGTCTATCATCCCAAAGGATAAGATGCAGAGTTATAATGCCATGCCTAAAACCAAGAACAAACTTTGTGATCGCTGAAGGGACATATCTAACTGTATCCAAGAATCAAATATATATATATTCGCCAGAAACGTTTGGAACCGAGGTGAGTTATCACCTTCTTCATTAACTTGGTAAACACCAGGGGCTGATGGGAAAGGCCAAACTGAAAGGGAGGGACATTGATAAGAGTGACCCCATCAGTGGAACTGAAGCAGAAAACTCCTGAGAGGATGAAAAACAGAGGAACCCCCAGCACTAATCCCTGAGGTCTAACACGATCATACCATCTGCCAGGAGACAGGAAACAATGAGCATAACAACACTTCCATTTAAAAGGTGCCACAAATAGATGTTAAAACTAGCAAAATACTTATTATTGGAAGTACCCAACATGCCCACTCCCAGTTAGTGGAAGCAGAGTTATCTCATTCATAGTTGAGAAACCGTTAGGGAGGCTGCTATCACCCCCCCTTCTAAAAATGAGGGCAAGCGAAAACTGACAGAGGAAGTGTGCAAATTGGATCCTTGTTAACCTACAGCCACCCCCAGGGGTTTGAGGTGAACATCATTTACGAAAAACCTGGTGAACACCAGAAGCATTACAGGAGACATCCTATGACTAGCAGGACTCCTGTCGGCACAATCCCTCCAAAGGAACAAAAAAACACTGTGCTGAAGCCCCTCGAGCAGAGGAGTAACTGTGCGCACCCCTTGATGCACCTCCTACCGGATAGGTAGACTTAGGAAAAAAGGGCTTACATCATCCTGTGGCCATGAAGATGTTTCATCGATGCCGATGAAGGCAACTGCTCTTATAATCCAGCCCTTCATGATCCGCACATTTTCAAGTGCTAGTATTATAATCCGAACCTGGATTGTATTGATTAACCTCTCAGAGGAATGCGTTGCCCTTGAGCCATCCCTCCTCACAAGAGGGGTAATTAAGCCGCTCTGTAAGAGCAGAGGCGACGTTGTTGCCGAGCAGGCAAACAGATCCCAATCAAGTAGCCCCGTACTTGCACATCAAATAGGGAAAATAGAGGTTACTTCCATCTTTAGCCACCTGAGCAAACTGAGTTATATATGTCCCAAATACACAGCTACCACTCTTCCTGTGTAGGGTCCTTCTCTTTTCCCCTAGGGCAAAGAAGGATACCAAGGACTGTCCATTAAACATCGAGAGGGTTAGCTCACAAAACAAGAGGATGGCACTGCCTCCCAGGATTGTCCCTTTGATTAGGGAAAGAAGGCTAAGCTCCTTAGCGCCTTATGGAGGCAAGTAGGGTCCTCCAAATTATCTGTCACAGAGACAAGGACCATGCAGTAACGGAGATATACTAAGAAAACAGGTTATGAGGAACAGACCAGAACTGTGGGTACTCCTCCTGACCTGCGTACCTGACCCCGAACCGAAGTAACCGAAGGGAAGCAAACGGACTGAGTTGTCCTGAACCTAGCTAAAGGAAAAAAGAGAGTGTTAACTAACCAGACATTTTTTCCCTGTAAAGGGACATGAAACACCATGTACAGGAATGCACCTGAAGGAAGGCTGGATAGGAAGGCCAAAGCCCCCTCTAGGTCATTTAACGACCTCCTCCACCAACCCCTGTCTTTACTTTGAAGGATAAAATGATAAAAATAAGTAAAACAAAATAATTCCTTTAACAAAAGGGAAGCGTCAATGCTTCACACCCAGCTTAACCATTGCTGTAACAAAGGAATACGCTGAGCAAGCACACCAAAAGCTGCTTACCCTAGCAGGGTATGGAAACCAGCAGCACGCCAGGGAACAACCCTTGCATCCAAACACAGGTGAAACCTGAAGCCGAGCAGGCAGCGGCACTCAAAACAAATGTGCCGAAAGTCTGACATAATATACCCCAAATAGTGAGAGACACTTTGTATTTTTTGTATCTAAAATGTAAAGGAGATGGTACATGATGCTCCCCTCACCTCTGCTTCAGTAAGCAAAGCTGTTTCCAGGGCGCGCGTGGGGATTGAAGTGGGTGGCCCATATGTGGAAAGCCTGCAACTTTCCCATAAGGTTTCCTTTAAAGGGAAAACCCTTTTATCTCATTGGGTATAAAGTGAACAATTTAGCATTCATAATTCAGCATTCATAAGTCAGCATTTATATATATAGCGCTACGAACCCACAGGTATCCGAGCACTGCTCAACCCTACCCCTGGGTCTGGGGCAGCGTATAAGATAGGAAAATGCCCTTATTATGTATAAATTGAATCATTTGTCATTCATAATTCAGCATTTATATATATGTAGCGCTACAAACCCACAGGTTTAAAAGCGCTGCTCAGCCCTACCCCTTGGCCTGGGGCAGTGTAAAAGAAGAGAAAACCCATCACTAGCCTTCCCCACCCCCGCCGCGTCGGGAGAAAAGCCAAGCTTTGACGCCCGAGAGCGAGGTAAAAGGGAAGGGAGGAGCCTGAGCGCGCGAGGTCCAAAGCAAAGGCTTCAGAGACCCGTGCTGACAATATCTCAGAATAAACAAAAAGAAACATAACCTGGTGCCCTAGGCGCACCAACCCTCGTGTGACTGGCCTGAAGCAACAGCTTCTAAATGGGCCGCATGCGAAAAATAAACAAAATAAACAAAAGGCTGTGCACACGAGATCTGAAGCCAAGGCTTCAAAGACACGCGGGCCACAGCTGATAACCTTTACAGAAATCACGCGTGACAGGCCTGAAGCTAAAGCTTTAGCTTCCAAAAGGGCTGCACGCGACTGCTCGCACTAACCTCATAAAGAAAGTAAAATAAACACACAGCTCGGCGCTGCCAAGCACCCCAAACCCATAAAAGGAACCATACTGCAGGAAAAATAAACTTAAATTAAGGAAACACAATTTCCAATGTGAAAGCAGTAAGGCACATATATATATATGCAACACCAATTCATATGGCAACCACTGACTAACATGCAAGGCACAACTAAAAGGAGTTACTTAGCTGTGGTTGTCAGCAGCAAAGAAAGAGGAGTTGGGGTTCGAGTAAAGCACATATATAGAGGAGGGTCCCTGTTCATTGGTCCCCTGCAGGGCATGACCTGTCCTCCATGATGGTTTGGGGAGTTCCCCATGCATTGACATTGAACTCTATCTAGTTCTGTTGTTGAAACTTTTTTGTTTGTAAAAGTTTTTTCTTTGCTGCTGTGGTTTCAGAGTAAAGATTGAAATGCATAATATGAAGCCTCCTATCATGCCATAGAATCAGATCTTTCAGTGAACTGCCACATGCCTTAACTTACTGCGCCACACAGACTGCTTGGGAAAGAGGTGTCTTGCACAGGCCTAGCAATCAGGGCAACGGTTCGTTTGTTTTGAACATGCTTAGAGTCACAGCCAAATCCTCCTAGTTTATATCCAGGGGCATTACTGCAGACACTCCTTCCCCACACCCCTTTTGGTTCTACTGAAGTGTAGTCATGATAGCCACTGCCAGAATTAAGTCTATTTTTGTGTTGGTGGTGGCCTGTCCCGGCTCTTTATTATTTTTGAAGTCTGGCCACCCTGGTGAAAACATATGTGGTTTGCAGGTTTGATCCTGAGGTCATGAGTCAAAGGCGTGGTTTGCAGGCTAGAACCTGAGTTCGTGGGTGGTAACATGTGTGGTTTAAGTATCCTCTGTGGCTTGGAATAAGTGGGCATGAGATATGCTCGACCTGCGTTTCTGTCACCGAATGTCAGGTGTGCCAGTGGAGAGGTGAAAGGTTGTAGGTACCAGAAAGGGGGCGTCTACGCCTGCCCTGCAAGAAGTATCATGCAGAAGCGGTGTCTGTGTGGTAAGCACGGTGATAACAGTGTGCCCTATGTGACAGTTGCAGATACGTGTGGTGGGGCCATTGATGTGATTGTCGTGTCGCTGCAGCACGTCGCTGGGTGCTAGGCGCTTTTGAGTGGCAGGAGGGTGGCCAGCTGTAATGCAGAGCTTGCCCGTGCCTCCCGCCTATACTTTTGCCATAAATTGGCAGCTGGTGGTAAGGGAGTGCTGGTAGCCGATAGTCCTGTTCACGTTGCAGAAATGCATAAATCCGTTTTAACAGTGTGGACGGAAGCAGCTTAATTAAGACTGTGACACAAGCTCAGAACCCACACCACAGGCTTCCACAGGGCTGATAAATGACTTCCTCTCATCCTATTTCCTCCCTCTCCCTCGACTTTCTTCTTCAACCAGGAAATCCACGTGCACCCCTCGACAAGCCTTTGGGAACAATTCCAAAATACCTAACATAAAAAAAAAAAAATCGCTAATGGTTATTGGGCATCTCCATTTCAGAGATACAGAGTGAACCTGCTACGCAGGAGAAAATCGCCAAATCAGATCCCTGGAGACAGGTGTAACAATGGGCTGTGATCTGTGTTACAAAACAGAGAGCACATCATTTTGGAATTCCAGGTGTATACGTCCATAGATTCTTTTGGTTGGGTAGATTCGTACACAATTCCATAGTGATGGGTGAGCGTCATTTCTTTAGCCGTATTTCAAGTGGGGACGAAGCTGTTGTCACAAGCGCTGGGGAGGAATCTGTTGTCACTAGCGCTGGAGAGGAATCTGTTGTCACAAGCACTGGGGAGGAATCTGTTGTCACAAGCACTGGGGAGGAATCTGTTGTCACTAGCACTGGGGAGGAATCTGTTGTCACTAGCGCTGGGGAGGAATCTGTTGTCACTAGCACTGGGGAGGAATCTGTTGTCACTAGCGCTGGGGAGGAATCTGTTGTCACTAGCGCTGTTGTTAAGATACTATATCAAGCAGGTCTATTTAGGTTAAGGTTATAATTGGGTCGTTTGATTAGTCAAGGTCTGTGAAATTGACATACGATCTAAGCATACACACTTTCTGTCTCAGTGTATAAGACATTTATTTTGATTTAAAATTGATATTTTATGATTGATTACAATTTGTTTTGTTTTAAGAATGTATTGAAAAGTATTGTTTTTCATTATGTATTGTAAATGTTCATTTACATGTTTTCTTCTGTAAAATGTGTCAGGTTGAGTATGAACATCCAGTAACACAATAATATATATTTTTTTTAAATACATGTACACCGTGTATAGCCTTCCTGGCTTGTCAAACTCAATGCCTGGGATCAGGGCTGGCCTTGGAAGCTGCAGCGCCCGGGCAGCAAAATAAAAATGAGGTGTCCCTCACCTCACCCTGCGGTCATGGTGCAAAACGGGGGTGGGCACATTTTTCAATATCGCCAGGCACCCTAGTGCTTTTAAATTCTCTCCAGAGCACATACAATTTCAATAGGGTGTCTGCCACAGATTCTCCCACTACGCCACCTCTGGGAGACCTTGAAAGACTCTGCTGAGGAGGCGTGGTGAGGGGCTATTAGCAGGGCGCCCTTGGCGGCGGCCCGGCCTACCCTGCCCTTAGAGGATATAACGACCACGCATCACATATAAAAGGTCATAGGTGCACATTTGTCATAGTTAATTTAATGACAACCTCGCTTTTGCTTTCGAACCCAATAGTATATATTTGATCAAATCCGGGGTAAAACGGATTAAAGGGCAAGCACCCGTGTATGGGATTCTCGCGTGTGAATTGCAACTTGGACATAGTGCGATGCAGCACGCGCTCATACACTTCACCTACTTTCCTAAAGCAAGGTCTGACACCTCACGCTGGATTTGATCTTTTACATGGTTTCTTCGTATCCGATCTCTCCGCTGCAAATAGCAAAGGAAACAGTACACACACATCCTGCACAGGGAGGTGTCGCTTCCTTGTAACTCACCCGGGGTTAATTAACACTGCCTGGCTTGTAGAACACACTGAATGATAAAGCACCTGCGACTCGCTCCTCAAACAAGCTGGATGGGAAGCAGGGAGAACGTGTACAATACAAAGAAACTGCACAAAACGTGTGCGCTGATCAGCGCGTCCCTGGGATTGTTCTCGAAGCGGTGATTAGATGTGGAAGATACAGTGACATATTTATTTTCGCCTTCCAATAAAACACGTACCTTTTAAGAGATTTTGAATCCACGGTACAAGTCAATTTGGGGCCACACGCAAACTAAATAAATTAGGGGTTATAAGTACATCATGTCGGACCACTGTCCCCATCTTTGTAATCACAGCTCCTGGGGCGTGGAGAGGGTAGGGCCTAAACGGGCAAGGATACCCAAAATCTGCACATGCCCACTAAGCAGCGATGTGTGGGCATTTACAGTTGTTAATGTCACTGTGGTGGGCCCAACTACATTAGCTTCAGGCTCCACTTGTTAGACAATCTTGGTTACGCCTCTGCACAGCTCACAGCTCTAAACGTCACCCTGGAATGTATTATTAAAATAAGCATGGGAACTACACTAAGGTGCCTTGGCCCCGTCATTCCAGCTGGAATCAGAGTAACAGCATGTGCAGTCCACTGTGAGGGTACTTGTATTCCAGTGTAGTTACTGGATATCAGTTCACACTCTCACCCTCATAAGTGAACACTCCTTCCACAAAGTCTGAAATAATGTCAAAACCTGGCTCATGCCCAGCTGTATAAACACTGTCATACATAATTGCACATATATACTCTGCTAATATAGCCCTCTAATGTCATGTATGTCGTATGTAAATAATGTCTTATGTAAATACTGTTTTTTTCTTTAAACTACAAATATATATGATGTAACTGTAAATACCTTACCTTCTATGCACCTGTAAGAAATGTGCCCAGATGCCCCAGGGCTCGACGCACTATATAAATAAATACAATACAATACAAGCTAACAATTTAATCCAGAAGGAAGCTATTCAGGTGTCACATCGATGCAGGACATAGATCAATATGGCATCGATAGTCGACACAGCTTACACGTTAACCGGAAGGAGCACACATTTGAGCATAGACTGGAATTAGAAGAGGCCCATGTGTTTCAAGTGGTATTGTCATGAATGAATGGTGACTATTATCATATATTAGATAACATTATAGCCAGTTAAACAATGAGTGAGACTCTTTCATATAGCTCACCCTTAGAATAAAATCTCTTGAAGGGAGCCGTTTTTGAAATACTCAGGGGCCAGCAATTGTGACAGGCTATTCACGCTGAGATTATGTTATGTTTCCCAGTATCACACACATTAGTTAAGTGGTGATTCCCTCTTCTTCTAGTACATCATGGCGCAGCTGATAATGAATGTTTGAGTTTCACAAACACAATGGAAAGCCTATTTTAAAGACCTGATTTGGACTTCACTTCAAAAAATACCCAGTCACATGATAACCCAACCCCAGCCAAAGACTTGCCTTGGACCTGATTTGAAAAGTATACAAATCACATTATAAGCCAGCACGACAATATTTGTCAACTAAATCCTTAAGGAAACACGTTTTTCAAAAGTTTTAGTGTACCTTTATTTTCTGAAAGTCAGTAAATCCAAAATACTAATCGATGAAAGCTTAAATAATCGCATCTTGGTTTTCCTATTTATAGTTAAGATCTAAATGCACCTAAAAAAATAAATGTTGTGATAAGGTAACTTAAAGTAATGTGTATCTATACAGCTCATGTTAACTTCACAGAGGGGCTTTAAGGCACTGGCAACAGAAGTTATACCTACCCATGGTATTTGTTTGACACAAACTTGCAGATAGTTACTCACATTGTGACTAATATTTGAAATTATAGAACAAATCAAATCTTTTTGTCAAATAAGCAGGTCTGAAAATAAGCTTGCCAGAAGCTTTGACATGAAGTTGGCACTCCCCTGTCTAGCACCACTTCCACCCACGTGACCGGCATGAAGATAAAAACAGGCAAAGGGCTAAATAATGCCATCCTTTTCACTGAAAACAGCACAGTATTATAAGTGTGATAGGAGGATCTGTCCAGGGTCACAGTATCATCCAGTAGGCGGTGGGATATGAGACTCGATACTTTCATTCCACTGTCATATAGGGCACCGTTTTCACAACCCTCCTTTGGAGGGACTGTACTCTTGAACTTAACAATACGGATGCTATGTTTTTTTATAACTAGCCCTTTCTGGCGTAGGTATAATCATTTGTAGCACAGTAGGTGTTAATATCTTTTTTCAACCTCAGAGAGAGGAAAGGCTGAGTCTGCATTGTCTGGATTTGGAACTGTGATCTGCCATAGGAACCCAGATCCCCCCAACAAATGATTAGCACTCTGAGCTTTCTTCTGAACCACCTTGACACTCAGCTTATCAATAAGCATTTCAACTTCGGTCATTGCATGTGATCAATATATGCCAAGAGAGCAGTAAAAATGCTACAATATGTGTCATATAACAAGCAGACAAAATGTGCACAGTACAATGAACACAGCACGCTATACATTGATCATATCAAACCTTAGTTATCAGCACAGCAAGGCTGCAGGCATAGAGCCTCAGCAGAACACTATACAATATCATGACACATGTTGCTTGTATGTTATAAAAATATGCACTGACTTCTTGGCATCAGGCAGCCCGGTGGGAGCTTAAGGCACGTGCCCACTATACCCTCTCATAAAGAGTACGCAATTGCACTATTTGTATACAAATAGTGGCAGTGCCACATTGTAGAACATGCTAGTGATGCTAGTCAAATAATCAAAAGAATATGTAGCACCAAAGTAAGACTCAGATCTTCTCCATAAGCACCATACATTTTCTTGAAGGAAATGCACCAGGGAAACTCAGCCATTATCCGGAAAACCTCCTATCCCTCTCAGATATAAGAGGAACAGATGCCTCATGTTTCTAGAGTGCTTTCCATATCACTGATGGATATGTGAAAAGTTGAGCATGGAATCCTAATTTCCTAAATGGGGAACTAGTGAGTCTTAATAGCGTTGTCGAATTACAGTGGTCTAATATCCACCAGTGGAGAAGCCTAAGCTTAATATGAGCACATAAACCCAAAAGGGGAGAGACCATATCTAACCTTTGTTACTCAGCCTGAAAGTATTGTCATGGAAGTGAAGACAGGAGAAATATGGGGCGTTGGAGAGGGACACCAAACCTGTGGGTATTGTTCAGGCATTTTTACCTACCCATTGGCTGCCCATGGCCATGCTAGTCCTTAGGGCCGTTGCCACCTTTCACCAGCCTCTCCAAGACAAAACGCACAACCGGTATCTCTTTGGGTTAGCTCTATGCTTTCAAAGGGAAGGCATTGTTGTTTCTAAGCAGTCATCTGAAAAATAATGGCATCCTTGTATTTTAACTTAGTACCCGGCGAGAGTCATGCAGAATGTAAAACACATTCTGATTGGCTCTTGCTGGGTCGTTACCTGGCCGAGAATCCCTCAGCCGGGATTTCCCTGTTTTGTCCATGGCTGGAGGCTGCCATCGTCCCCCGCCGGGGACTCAGGTATGTTTATTTTCATTTTTTACCCCTCCCTTCCTCATCCCTTCCAACCCCACTTACCTTCTTATCTTAATTTTTTTGGGAGCGGACGCACTGGGAACAGAAGTGTTCCCAGCGCATCCGCTCACTATGGTTGCCATGGAAAGGGAAAATTGACTCTGTGGGGTGAAAATACAGTCCCAGAGTGGCAGACACTGAGAGGCCATGCTAGGCCCCTATTGTGAGAGTGAAGCTGGCTAATGTGGAGTCCCATTGAAATATAAAAGCCAGTACCAAACAGTGATTTCCGACATAAGGCCTGGTGAAATGAAAAGAAATGGGCCTAGTTCAATTCTACTAAAATGGACAGGTGTGAAAGTGAAACGGAATCTACCTGAGAGCTTAAAACTGCTGGATATGCCCAAGAAATGGGAAATTACATGGTGTGCTGTAGGTGCTGACTTTGTGTAAACTGGGAAAAGGCACCTTTTGACAGATTCAAAACTGCGGCAGTACACATGGGAAGAGATACATTGAAATACTGGGTATGTGAAGAATACCAAGGAGGAATTGTGTCTTACATTTAAAAAGTGAAGCCAAGTGACATATTTTCGAGAAAGACACTTTTCACAAATAAACTGACATGTAAATGGAAAGGCTTACTTATTGGAGAAATGAACAAGAATTTCCTATGTACCTGTGGCCTACGTGTGAATAATACCAAAAGTGAACTTATCTCTAGCCAAACCGAATGTAAAGTATTATAAACAACGCCCATTTATAATGCTAAATGAAACATGTATGCACATCTTGTTAATTTAAAGATGTACTTTCTGAAGTATGGATACATTTTGTGTTTTTCTCCTATGAACGGAAAGGTCTGTGCCTTTGAAACTGTGGATTTAGGGCCTGTCGGCTAGGCCCACTAGGAAAATCAGGCCTGGTTCAGTTAGAAATATGAAAAATAAAAAAATAATTAGATCAAAATTGTGGGAGTTGCAGATAGCATGGCCAGCAGAAATTACCTCTAAGGTGAGGTATCCCCATTACCTGTGCATTATTGGCCAACAGAAATGACCTTTTGGGGGCTGACTCGACCTCAGGAAATGGCTCTAGAGCCACTAATGGATCTTCAAACATTATGTAAGAAATATATCCTGCTGATAAGCATATGTTCGTGTCAGGTCACAAGAACAGAAATTAATCTTAAAAAAAAAGGTTGTGGATATTGTGAAGTTGAGGGGCACATGTGATGCCTTGCCATATGATTATCATTGGGACACCTTTTCTTTAATTAAAAGAGAATCATGTGTCCCAGTGAGCTCATATTAAAGGGGATAAGAAGCCTGTCAGCACCATGCATATATAAATCACGTGTGATGCATAAAAGTACAGTTATGAAGACAATTATGATTCCGGACTTCTCATCATTTTAAGGGAATGGAAAGTTGGCGTGGTGATAGGTTATGGACGTAAGGTTTGAATCATAAAGGGTCAGATTTCTGACTATTTTGGCTAAGGAGTAAATTGATAAAAACAGTAGCTCCTCCCAGGAAGGGCATGCTGAGATATGATTAGTATTTTCAGACTTTCCATAAAATATGGAACTCAAATACATATATGTGCCTGCAGTTATCTGAAAGGGTAAGATAGCTGCCATGTTGTGAGTTTTTAAGGACACTAAAAAAGTTAAACCCACTTGTCATTTTGGGATGATGAATCTTTCTCCTCCCTCAACCTCCATCATCCACACCTCCCAACTCCTTGTCCTATTAGTAGGCCCTAGGTGTATTGGGGGAGGGGGAAGGAGAGAGCTGGCCAATCCATAGCGTGGGAATTATGATAATAATGGAGTATCACTAGGCCCATAAGAGATCAGTTTTCAACCTGAGTGGGACTTTCTTTGACTTTTTTGGCTTTTGAACTTTCTTTGGACTTTTGACTTTTCCCTTTACTTTCCCACTCTATTGCTAGAGGTAGTCTACTTCTGGTCTCTTGTGAGGAGCAACTAGCAGAGAGACAATGAGAGCTACCAAGGCCCTAAACATTACATGGGAGACATAGACTGGCACATCTAGAAGCTAGCTGGGTCTGCCATTTGACGAGCCAGAGGAAGTCTGGGTGCTGGGGACTACCCTTGACCAAAGCCTTTGACCAGATCGCTACTGTCCTCAGAGGGGCCCTCATGTTTCCCTGGATGCCCCATAATCAAGGCCTCCCATGTAAGTAGATCAATCCAAATGCCAACAAAACTGTGGGGCGGATCTCGCATAGCGGGTAGGGAGGGGAACTGGGGAGAGCCTTGGACCATTTTATTAAATCTCACTCAAATTATTACCACTACAGAAAATCACTCTTTCCATTTAAATTGAATTGTGGTAGGAACTTCCTGCCTCAGTCCCTTACATTAAATTGTGGGCAGGGAATGAAACTGTGTAGTCCCTTAGCACATTGCATTAAAGTTAAATCAATTAATTCCCATATAGAACATCAGGGGATGAGTGATGTTAGAGTTCAAAACTAAAAAAGTGAATGCCCAGGGTGTTAGAGCCGGTACAGACAATAAAGTACTTGGGTGACTCCACCTTTCTGGAACCCCTGTCTTCTGTACAGAAGTGGGGTGTCCATCATCCCAAAATAAGTAACCCTAAACCTCTGCCATTCATTTGAATGTAGAGTGTGCAAAAGGAAATTTCCATATCATTTACTTGCCTCCCAAATCAGAACTCCAAGGCTCTGGATTTCATGCAAATAAAAAGCCCAAACTGATTTCCCAAACCCAGCCTTTTTAATGAAAAGCCATAACGATTATGCTACTGTATTCCCACTCGCTGTACCTTGCCTTCAAATTAAGGGGCCATATATAACTGATGCCTGTGATGGGGGTTGCTGTGAGAAAAGAGATTTATAACAGGCTAAGCAATCACTGTGTGAGTTACAATCTGATGTAAAGTGATGACTGGCCATGTCTAAATTTTACCTTTGTGTTGTAGTATCTGAAGGTCCGTTAGATACCTATATCGGATAATTGGTGCTAGAAATTTGGAATTGCGATATTATGTAGCACTACAGCATTGGTGGCTGTCAGGATTGTGCAACAAATAAACAGTTAGTGAGCATCATAACGTGACATTATCAATTTAGGAACCAGATTTGTTGACGAAATAGACAGCTCACTGTATAATCATTAAATAATAATAACTTGATATTTATATAGCACTTTTATCCACAGCACTTTACATAGAACATATTTACATACATTATTATTACCCAATCGAAATTGTTACCCAGTTTATTGACCTCGGAAGGATGAAATGTTGGAGTCTACCCTGCCGGGATTTGAACCGTTGGACCGGGGTACTAATAGAATCATTTTGGAAGTTGTGAAACGCTGTCTCCATTTCACAACTATTCAAAAAAATAAACAAAAGAAATGGCTGCCATGGAATAGGGAGAAGAGATTACACGTAGCACCTTCTCCCTTTCCATGGTGGCCATTTGAAAGTTGAAAGAAACAAAAATAAGCAAACAGGATGGCCACCATGGAACCGGGAGGGGCTACAAGTAGTCCCTTTCCCTTTCCATGGCAGCCATTCAAAAGTGAAAATAAAATAAACAAACCAGTTGGTAGCCATGGAACAAGGTGGAGGGACTATGTAGTCCCTTCTCTGTTTCCATCGCGGCTGTTTGCACAGCTGCAGGGACGTGATAGGAACACTGATGTTCCCAGACCGGCAAGCGACCAGGCAGCACAATGTAAGTGGGGAAGGCGTGGGAAGGGGGAAATATGTGTAAAAGGGGAATGGGAAGAGGATACAAGGCGCATGGGAGCACTTACCTGAGCACCCGGTGGGTGAAGATGGCGGCCTCCAGCACTGGGGAGGCTTGGTGTAGCGGGATTACCGTATGGTAATGCCCCCGCTCCGAGCCTCCTTATTGGCTGGAAGGACTAGGCCATGCCACTGCCAGGTACAAATAGTGACTAATGGAGTGAAATGAAAGACAACCACATACCAGCTTCGGCAAGGGGCATAGTTGTAATATGTTGCCAGAATTAGATTTTTCTTGCACAAAGTATGGTACTGTGAGTGGACATAAGCAGGACAATTCCATGGATTTTTTAGGTGCAACTTAACATGTAGACTCGCGCAGTCTGTGAAATGACATACATAACTTGTATAACAGTGAGGAATGCACAAAAGGTCGCAGGATATAACACGCATATATTAACGTGTAAGCAGACATAAATCATGCCAAATTGAAATCTGGAAAGGAACATGCAAAAAAGAAGCGAGACAACTTTCCCTTGAGAAAGATGTGTACTGGAAAACATATGGTATTAAATCAAGCAATACAAATTTCGAGTTGAAATGTGATACGAGTTCTAATTTAGTTTATATCATGAATGAGTATAGCGATACCTTCACTAATTCACCATTGGCATACAAGCATGGGGACACGATCTCCATCCCTGGCAAGGCAGCGAGGTTGTCCTGCATTGCGAGTAAGAATGCTCTTAAAATACAGGCTGTTCGCCTCAAACTAGTACTACTGATTTACACGTGCAGCCACCTTGTGCACAGGCCCTACCCTCTCACGGAAGAGAAACGTGCACTTTCCTGGGATTAGCATTGGGTGCTGGAAAAGTTCTCATAATGAGCGTGCTGGAAGCTTTCTTGTAATGGAAGTGCATTTTTTACAGTAGCGTATCTGCTTTGTCGGCATACTTGTGATTTGCAGGGGCTGCTCTTTGAGACACAACGTGTGGTTGTGTGCAGCTGGCTGTTTTGTATTGTGGTCTTCAGGTAACTGCGGTCAGTGTGTGTGCGTGCGTGCGTGCGGTTTTCTGAGGTTCCTGTACTATGTTTAAGCCTGATGCTTTTTAGGCAATATGTGTATGAAATTGTGCAGTAAATTGAACAGTTTTGTCCCTAATGTCCATTGTTTTCTTGGGGGAGAAGCACCACAAGCTTCCCTTACGCGTTACAGGCTTGCACACTGCGCTTCATTGGAAATTCAGAGTTGACCATTTGCGCTCCACCATTTTGCAACGTCACCAGCCGCCACTGAGTTTATTTACACATTTTAGTGCGCATAATTCACTTCTGCTTTATGTGAGCATGCCTCGGTCTCTTCCAGTGCACCGCCACAGTCTCAAAACATGAATTATGCCTATGTGTTCGCTTTTTAGTCTTCTGCGGTTTTACTCCTGTTGATAAAAGAGTGAAGAAACCACTAATGGCGATTGAGCGCTCTATAAAATATACAGAATTATGGAATAGAAAGGATAGGGCAGGGTTTCTTCTGCCTTCTTCACATTCCAAATGGATGCAATGCTGGTATGTTAAGGGCCCACATCTCCAATGCGCAACCCTATTTAATCCATGGCAGAATTAAGACGGGGTGGGGGACATTACGAGTAGGGCGCAAAGGGAAAACGGACACCGTTAAGGACATTGGTGCCGGTAAACCATTTGCGCCCTACTACAAGGACCCTTTGCGGCCCCATCCTTAATGCCTGCTTTTACCAGGCGTTATGGATGGGATCCGCAAAGGGACTTAGGAGCTAATAACGGTACCGTTATAAGCACCCTCCCCATTCCCATTGAGCCCTATGGAGGCCCTATGGGGGCTCAAATGGGAATGGGGATTGACATTTCCATTGGGGACTTACCGGTCCCGCAAAGGTCGGACTAGACCGGTAAGTCCCTAATGAATGAGCTCGGACACGGTACCGGTAATGGTGCTAGTCATGGCGCTAATAGCTAATAGCGCCATGACTAGCACCGACCTCGGAATGAGGGCCAGTGACTCTCATCTCGTTTCACAGCACCTACTGTTCCATGGCAGACATATGACAGGAACCCCATATTTGCTCACTGGTCTGGTTCTTTGGTATAATAAATACTTGTCATCAGGCTTACCGGTAACTGACTAATGGCAGGACAGCATTCTCTGCATTAAAGTGAGAGAGTTGTGGCAGATATAGACAGATCTATGTATTTACTGCCAGGAGTATCTGGCCTTATTTCTCTGAAAGAATGTGTTGGTCTATTAAGAGCCAAAGTCTGCAGGAACCAGACTATTCAGCAGATGAAATAATGTATTTATTTAGTTATTTTTGCAATTGTAGGCAGTGCACTTAACCCTGAGGCATCCGGGCACTGGTTACATTGCAACAATATAAATGAGATGTCACAGAAAAAGAGCAAGAAGGAGGCATTTTAAAAAGACATGGTGCAGGACAATTAAGTGTTTCAATGTTCACACCTTTGTTAGGAAGGAAATGGTCCGCCCCCCCAGACCTTCCCACAGTAAATAGATGATGTATAAGTCAAGGGGGAGAACCACCCACCCCCATGGCACTTGTAGAGGAGGTCCCAAATAAAGCCTGCACTCCAGTCGCCCATTTTGAAGTACCTGGAACATTCACATCGAGATATGTGACGTATGATGAGCAAATAAACCAGCAGAGAGCCGCAGTGGGGCTCTGCCCAGTACCTGTTAGAAGAACAGCACCTGTTGACGTACCAATACCAAGAAAACCATGGACAGTAAGGTACCCATTGTAAAAACCTTAGCAACAAATGAAACAAAATGAAGATCGTCTGAGTACAGTCCCTGAGGAAACCAAGAAAGCCTTAATGAAAGATGAATGGTGACATCACGAGGGCCTGGATTGACTTGCGCATAGAAGAAATGACAACCAGAGAATGATGCAAAGAGACAAAACACCATGACTAAGGATATCGTGAACCTAAAGTGAAAGGACGATGTCGAAATTCAAAGAAGTTAAAGCTGTAAGCAAGATGAAGATATTCAACCAGTTTACACCTGTAAATATGCTTGGAACTGCAAGAAAGCTAAGAAAACAGTGCGGTTTGCTATGCTTAGTAGAAGAGTAGTGCGGCAAGCACCATTACACATAATCTACCTCAAACAAAGCGCAGTTTTATAAATATATTTCTACTTTGCACAAAAGCAGAATCAATCCAGGTTACTAAAGGCCAAATGAAAAAAGATTAATATTTAGCAAAACGAGAAGAGACGGCTGAAACGAAACTCAGCAGAGGCAACTAGTGCCAGGAAAACCAAGGCCATACCAATAGAAGAGGTGAACAGTAGCTATATTTAATTGAAACTAAGAACAGAATGTACTGCCTCTGAAAGGTCGAGATAAGAAGGCGAAGGCAGGTGGCTGGTGAAACGAAAATCAAATACACAAATTGAGAGAAAAGAGACAAAATCACGGTGTAGGAATCACGTTACAAGCCGAGCAAGATGAAGGAAGGGTTCACACCTATGCTTGGCCCTTTACCAGGCAGAGATATCAGAACTTTTCCAGGCAGAAGATGCAGTCTCAAGGCCAACCACAGTGAAATAATTGACACATGGCTACTAAAGTGATGATTGATTGTAAATATAATTGGAGGAAGGCCGTGTAACTAAGGGGCACCCCACACCTGACCTACCGTTCTGCATGCTGCTAAGCGAAGTGGACAAGTATGCATGGGGTTGGTGCCAACCCAATCACAATGGACCAAATAATCTAGGGTCCTATAGTTAATAGAACCAATGGGACGTTGTACATTTAGTGACATCTACTGTAGTCATTTTTGAAGGAAGGGCTTGGGCGCCCACCTGACAGTGTTTACCCAATCCCCTCACTCCTTTACCATATACAGATATAGTACCTATAGTACTGTTACCTTTTCCTAACCAATAGAATTGTATATTAAACTTTTGAGTGTTACACCTCAATGATGACGAGTTTTGCGTATAAATGTTACAACTTGTATGAAGTTCGTTGGAGTTCAAGCGAGAATACATCACTGCTGATATCCATAACGCCCCGTTTTTTGTACTTGTCATTAAACGGACTCCCTTTGGCAAACCATTGAGCTGTCATTATTGATTGGTGTTGAAGTAATAAATCTGCACCCCCATCTGTTGTGTATTGTATCTGCATTAGTTTACTATAGTTGCAATGAAGGTAGAATTTAGAATGGTGGAATGTTAGCACTAGAACTCTGGAGGTTAGTTACAGGAATAAAGTGGCGTTGAGAAGTACAAGTGTTGTCGGCTTGTAATTATATATAAAGAAAGAAGTACATAACAATTTGGCGATTTGGATAAAACGAAAAGGAGACTTTCCTGAAGGCAAACGGAACCAGGATCAGTATGAGCAGAAGTGCCAAAGGTGAGGCGCAGCTGAAGATAAAACGAAGACTGTAAGCGGAACTAGGCGTTTTGACCGCAAGAGTACGAGGTAGGAAAACATTAATAAGCTAAAAAGCGCATCCCTAAGCAGAAAAGAGGAGCGCGCGCATCGTGGGGACAAGCAAAATAACTTAGAAATTAAGGCATCATTTGAAATAAAATCAACGTACCTGAACGCGCGAGCTGACACGCGGGTGGTTTTGACACCATAGAGGGATGCGCGCAGGCGCAGTAATACACATGGAAACAAGGAAGTAACGAAAAGGCTAGAGAAAAGAACCTGCGGACGTGAGAATATGTGCCGCCATATTGGGAACGTCATTTCTTTTTCCTTTTCAATGAATACAAGCCGCACGAACAAACAAATCAAACCAATGAAAGGACATTTAAAGGGACAGGAATTCAAATAGATACAATGTAAAAACTGAAACAAAGAGAAATCGAATTAACACAAACGAAAGCTGAAAACATTTATGAAATGATAATAGATAACACACGGTTGAAACAAGTGAACAACAGGAGATTTCAATTGAAAACAAAGCAGCAACACTGAAATGAAAATTCAAATGCACAGTTAAACAAGTAGTGGGAATAGCCAAAATACACAGCGAAAGGCACAGGAGCAAACGAGACAAAAAGTTGAAGGATGTAACAAGAAGATACACACTCTGCAGGGGATGCAAATGGACAGCAATCAATGCCTCAGGTGACAGCTAACACATTGTTGTCAACAAATCCACTAAACTATTTAAGAAGGCCAAACCCATTTATGCTGGAGCCAGAAGAGACACAAGGCCAGAGGTGGCAAGAGTGGATCGAGGAATTCGAGGAGTTCCTAAGGGCTCTAGGGGATCAAAATGCCCCAAATAAGATGGACATCTTCACAAATTTGGTTGGAAAGGAAATAAAAGCAATTATCAAGACAATTCCTCCCCAAGAGAGAATAACCTATCCCTAATTGGTGAATGCAATCAATACACAGATAATAATCCCCTTAAATAGAGATAATGAAAGATATGTGTTTAACCAGTGCAAACAGAGCCCTCACGAAACAATAGCCCAATTTGTGCTCAGATTGCAAAAAAAGACGACATTCTGTGAGTTCACAAACTTCAATGATAATGAGGCAATTTGGCTGAGGGTAATTGAAGGGTGCCTATCATCACAATTCAGAAAACTGCTGTTGAAGAAGCCTTTACCGATGAGGGAAGTATTGGAACTAGCCAGAGTATATGAGAGGGTAGATGCCCAAGCGGCAAATATAGAAAACCCGAAGAATATAGACACCATAGCCCTCATGAGGAAGAATGTCCAGTGGCAGAGAAGACTTCCAGGTATAGGATCACCTAATTTGGTGTGCAGGAGTAACAGTGAAAGACAATGTTACCGCTGTGGTTTTGAATTTCCCCACAAAGGGCCTTGCCCTGCGATGGGTCAGCTATGCCTGAGGTGTGGACAAGAGAACCATTTCCAGACAATGTGCAGGGAAAGGATGAATGTGCCGCTTGTCAAAAGTAATTAACAAGTCACCTTGAACAGAAATACGATATCCAAAGAAATGTTGGAGGAAGGAATCCTACAGAAAGGGATGTGAGATCTTATCCTGTGACAAGAGGAAATTTAAAAGTGACTCAACCCGGATTTTTCAGAGCCATGGATGAACTACAGATCGTAAGAGCTGAGCAAAATATACATGATTTGAGGCCGGGGGTAATAGCCGCTGATGAACTACAAGCTCGAGAGAGAATAAAGTATTATGACCCATATGAGAATCCGCCAATACCAACCATGACATATGAAGAGGATATGGAACCAATGAACGGCCAAAGAGAATATGAATATGACCGATAAAGCAGAGAATATGTGAGGCTCATAGGCAGCCATGAAAGTGATAAAAATGCAGTAAGAGTGATAGTGAATTTGAATGGAGAGGACATACCATTTCTGGTGGACACAGGAGCGATGGTCAGCGTTATGAGTGAGGAAGTATACAGGAAAGTAGCTAAACAATATCCTCTGAAAACCCCAAGAGCTACGATTTTTCAGTGGGGAGCGGACAGCCATTGTTGAATATAGGACTGTTTCAATGCAATTTAATTCACATGGGAAAATACATTCCAGCCAAGGTACATGTCATTAAAAGCCCCCGTTATTGGCAGGTGCCTCATCGAATGCAAGACTGCAACTAATTTGGGTCTCATTGATGTGCACTACAATCAATCGGATAAAATACAAGGAATGCCGTCGGAGCCTCAAGTTGTAAGGTCTGTGATGGAATTCCCAAAATTGTTCCAGGGAATTGGAAAACTGAGATCCAATGATGTACATCTTCACATTGATAGTTCAGTTCAACCTGTCCCACAACACCCAAGATGCGTGGGCTTCAATCTACAGAAGAGAGTGTCACAAGAACTGCAGCAATTGAGGAACAATGACATCATAGAAAGAGTAGAGAATGGTCCAACTCCATGAGTTTCTCCTCTGGTGGTAGTTCCCAAAGCTGATGGGTGGCTTCGGCTCTGCGTGGACATGAGGGTACCAAACACGGCCATATTGAGAGATAGACATCCAGGCCCAAACATAGAAGACATGATTATTCGTGTAAACATGGCCAGAAGATTCAGCAAATTAGATCTAACTCAGGGCTACCATCAGTTGGTGATCGATCAGGAATCTCGTTCAATAACAACATTTAGTACTCATGAAGGGTTGTTTCGGTACAAGAGGTTTAGCTTTGATTTTCTTCTGCTGCTGAAAATTTCCAAGAAGTCATCAGAAAAGTAATTGCACCAGTGCCGAACTCATTTAATTACAGCGACGATATTCTTGTGTACAGGGCTGATCAAACTCAACATGATAATGCTTTAAGACAAGTATGTAGACTGCTACAGGAGAGTGGACTAACATTGAATGCACAAAAAATGTGAAATAAACAAAAGCAGTCTAACATTCTTTGGACATATATTCTCGGAGGATGGCATGAGGGCAGATCCAGAGAAAGTGGGAGTGACATTGAAATTGCAAGACCCAAGAGATTTAGCAGAACTGAGATCTTTCCTGGGAATGGTAGGATACTGTGCAAGATACATGCCAGAGTATGCTACACTGACTGACCCTCTGAGACAGTTATTGAAAAAGGATACAGAATATGTATGGAATAGAAAATGCAAAGAAAGTTTCAAGTGGATAAAAAGTGAGCTGGCAAATGATAGGCAATTGGCATACTTCAATCCTAATTGGGACACTAAGGTGATCGCTGATGCTAGCCCAGTGGGATTAGGTGCCATTCTAGCACAAACGAATCCTGATGAAACATCAGAAGCCAAGCAAATAAAGATCATTGCTTATGCTAGTCGAGCATTAAGTGACATTGAGCAGGCCTACTCATCAGCTGAAAGGGAGAGCCTTGCTGCCGTGTGGGCTTGTGAGAAATGCAACCATTTTATAACTGGAAAACCCTTTGTGTTTGTAACAGATCATCAGGCACTTGTCTCGATATTTGGAAATCCCCGAATCAAGATGCCCTCAAGAATTGAGCGATGGGGCACGAGACTGCAAGAATATGATTACAGGATTGTGCATAGGCCAGGAAAAGATGCAAACCCAGCCGACTAATTGTCAAGACATCCAGTGAGCATGGCAGATTCAATAAATGTAGATGGAGGCGGAAGAATATATATCGTATTTATCATCGAATGCTTTGCCCATTGCGATAACCAAGGAGACTTTCATAGAGAGAAGCCGATCTGATCCAGTGATAGGAGTAGCAATTAGGCTTACAAGAACTGGAAAGTGGCAATGTGTTAACCAAGAAAAGGACTTGGAAGGAAGGGATATGATAGATTTGAGGAAGGTGGCAAAAATTAGCAATGAACTGTCTGCAACCAAAGAGGAAATGCTCCTAAGGGGGAATAGACTTGTGGCACCCAGGAGTTTGAGGAAGACTTTAGTGATGTTGGCTCATGAAGGGCACATGGGAGTAATGAACACAAAAAAAGATATTAAGGAACCAAGTATGGTTTCCATGCATGGATCTGATTGTCGAAATTCTACCTACGTCGCAACTATAGTAAACGAATGCAGATACAATACACAACATCCCCCCCTTACTTATCATTTAACTGCTTATTAACATGTCAACAATTACATTTGTTCAATCAGTCTTGCCGATTTGCGGACAACTCTTTGAAATCTATTTCTCGTGTTTACTTCATGTAACTCATTCCCAATGTCTATGGTCCGGGAGTTCACACCACTGTCAAAGTTCATGCCTTCAGGATTTACTCCACCCACATCTCCTTCTCCCTTGTCATTTACACACTGTCCTATTGAAGAAGACCCTTCACCACCTTCACCACCACCCAACACTTCCTCGTCATTTGCATACAACCAGGTCAACCCAATATCTATGTCAGAAGTATTTGTCCCCTTTAATGCACTCTCCCCACCCAGTTCTTCATCATGCCTGTCTTGTATGAATCTTTTAAAAAAGGATACATTTCACGTGACTTCACCATCACTCCCCACAGCCATGACCATGGATCCTTTTACATTTTTGACTTTCAGCATTGCTGGTTTATATTTTGAGTCTGTTTTTCTTTGCTGCTTCTGCTTTACAACCACTATGTCTCCTTCCTGTAATTTTATTTCCGCAGCCTTTCTCTTACGATCCACCCACTCTTTAGTCTTCAATCTCTTCATTTGATCTCTTTCTCTAATTTCATCATCCTCCTCCGCCGTGTAATCCTCCAATCCGGGAAGTCTGATTCGTGGCTTGTACCTAATCATCAGTTCCGCTGGAGAGTAACCCGTCATCTCATGAGGGGTATTTCTATAGCTCCTCAGCATTTGAGAAACCGCTTGATGAAATGGTATGTTATCTACTACAGCCCTTTGTCAGGTTCTTTTCAAGTTACTCATAAATCTTTCCACCATCCTATTTGCTTGTGGCCACAGGGGTGTAATCCTTTGATGCTGGAAATCCATGTGAGCAGCAAACTTACTAAATTTGTGTCCTTGAAAGGGTGCTCCATTGTCTGTCTTGATTATTTGGGGTATTCCCCACTCGCTAAAAAGCTCATCCAATACCAACACCACATGACGAAATGCCATGGACTGGACCTGCTTTACCAGAGGAAACCTTGAGTATTCATCTATTGCCACCAGGAGATATCCACCCTCCTCCAATGGGCCAAAGAAATCCAAAGCTACACTGTTCTAGGGCCCCCTGGGCAATGGTATAATTTTGAGAGGCGTTGTATGAGTCATGGGGGACGTTACTTGGCATGCAGCACACTTTCGTATAATGTCCTCGACAATCAGATCCATGCATGGAAACCATACTTGGTTTCTTAATATCTTTTTTGTGTTCATTACTCCCCTGTGCCCTTCATGAGCCAATTGTTTGTTAAACTTTTGAGTGTTACACGTCAATGATGACGAGTTTTGCATATAAATGTTACAACTTGTATGAAGTTCGTTAGAGTTCAAGCGAGAAGCACGATCGCATCACTGCTGATATCCATAACTCCCTGTTTTTTGTACTTGTCCTTAAATGGACTCCCTTTGCCAAACCCTTGAGTTGTCCTTATTAATTGGTGTTGAAGTAATAAATCTGCACCACCATCCATCTCAAGGGTGCAGCTATCTCATCTTAAAGTACTTCTGAGCAAACCCTATCTCTATGGGCAGGCCGGGGGACTCAGAATACACACTTCCCCTTATGATACAACATAGAGATTTATACAAATAATGTTGGTTACAGGTCCGAAAACAGACGCCATTTTGCCTTGGTATAAACGCCATCTTTTCACTAGGCCCAAAAATCATCCCTCTGGAGATTCAGCTCTCCCATCCCCAGTGCCTCGGAAAGAGATCAGACAATGCCACCCCGCTTTCCTGTCAGCTCCGCGCGAGCCGTGTTCTCACGGAAGTCCATCCATTTATTGTTGCAATTGCTTAGCATCACTTCCCCAGAATGTGCTTTCCGCATAGCGTGAGACCGAAGCAGGCCCCTGCACCACTGCCCATCTATCTCCACAAAACCTCTCATGCCCTCTCCACCCCCACCTCGCCAGGCCAGAGCCTACCAGTTGTTGACTTCCATTTTCTTTCATGTCGATACCCATCTGGCCCCCTCATACTGACCATTCCAGAACACCCTCCATAGACTTAATCCTGTGTAGTAATATATTCTCTCCAAACCAAAACATGTCTGTTAGTGCCATGAGACATCAGGGAACATAAATAGTAGATCAAACCCCCAGAGGGAGATACCTGGGAACAGGACCCCAGTATCAATAGAGCTCTGAATGCAGAGGTCGGAATGCCAATACATTAACCCATTTTCTCTAAGTACCCCCATTCATGCAAGGATTCGATGTTTGCCATTATTCTTACTATCAGTTGCTGTTGTTAAGCTAAGACAGTGAAGGATGTTTCATATATGTCCTGACCTTCCCCGCGGAGATGAGCCCAGCTGACCCACGTGCATCATGATTGACTGAAAAGCAACAGCCATTGGAGCCCAGGTATCCCATATGGAGCTGGGTTTAGTATATGTCTCCAACCAACCAGAGATGCTGAAATGTTACCTATGTATGATGTCATTCGTGATGCTTAGTGCCTTTTTAATGTGCATCTGTGTACTTTTTTGCAGAGCCCTCTTGGGCAGCAGAGTTCTTTGCTTGCATACTTTACTATATATAAGGTTTGCTTTCCTTGCAACTTATTTCCTGGTCTCATTCCATAACGGGGTGTGTTTTCCTTATTTTTGCATATTGAAAGGAAGCGTGTTGAGTGCCCACCTTCACCTGTCTTGATGCATTGCTGCTCAGCCACAAGAACATGCATAGGTTCCAGAGATTCAATTCAAGAGATGGCGCAACACCAAAACAATCGTTCCTTATACAAGGTCTGTTCTTTGCAACATAGCCTCAACTTGTATATGCATACCCGTATCTTCCCTGTACGTGATGTTTCTTCCTTCTCTTAGCTGCCTTCATCCTTTTCCTCTGAATGCAGCTGTCTGTTTATGCACTATTGGATAGTTTTAGTGATCGCTAGAGTTGACATATGTTAAACATGTTTAACTGTGGCGCAAGATACTGCAGGTCATTACTATGGTATTTGGTTTCAGTTTGCATTAGAGTGATACAATTAGTGAAGTGCTTCATCAAACATTAATGGGATAAATGCCATTGCCAGTTAGTTTTGTGACGGCTGAGCGTAGGCTTCTAGAGTTTTCCTGAGTGCTTGTATCTCCCACTTAACATGTGTACCCTCCATTTATGACAATGTCGGCAGTGAATGGATTAAAGGACCACACGATTGCTATCTTATTCCATCAGCGCAGCAGTCACAGCATAATACTTAAATGACTGCACCACCTAGACCGGGGACTGCAACCTTCGGAACTCCAGATGTTTTGGACTACAACTCCCATCAGCCCTTACCAGCATAGTCAATGGTGAGGGATTATGGGAGTCGTAGCCCAAAACATCTGGAGAGCAGTAAGTTGCATACCCCTGACCAAGACTATATTAAATTCCCACTCACTCATGCATGTGAGACTTTTTAGTTCCACGTGGCTGAGATTGTTAAGAGTTTGCAGCCGCTCGCAAATGCAGCATGCAGCCTTGAAGCGCATGCACATTTTGTTCACTGATAGTCCTGACCTAGAAGGGCTCCATTGGAAAACGGAGCTCATCATGAACCTGAATGTGACTTTGCTTTATGCCTTGAAGGTTGGTTTAACATTCCCGGGGAGACATTATTTTCACTGCAATCTGGATAAGGTAAGTTCTGGAGAGACTTTCTACTGCTACTCTCATTACAGGTATGACTCACTGCCTTTGATGACATGGGTTTGCGATGGACTGTCCACCAGACTCTACTGTTGGTGTCCCCATTCTTCTTCAGCTCAGGTTCTGCAGCCTGCGTCGATCAGACATTTTGGGCACACCACATCAATACCATAGCCATCTCTGAATGGATTGCACAGAGCAAAAGTAATTTAGGGGGCTATTCCGGGGATATCAGGCTTTCTTGGGGATTATCTGGAGGAAGAATTAGAAGACCCGAGATTTCGACATAGCTTTTAGTTTTGGGAAGATCCTAGGCGATTATTTCAGCAACATGGTTTACCAGCCCATCTCTGAGGCAACTAGGTCAGTGCAGGACTGGCTTCATTCACTGGAATGGAAGTCCACTGGCTGTGTTATTGTCCATCGTGGTCCCTTTTGCTGCAGAGTAGACACTTGCCCAAACTGGGAGGAACACCCACGGACAGAGCAGAGAAAGAAGGGATTCCCCAGGCTCTGCACATATCCTCTCATGCAAATACAAAATGGCCGCCACCATCAGCACTGACTCCGAGCCTCCGGAGCAGGGTCCCATCCAAGCCTTGACTATCTAGCTACCCGAATGGCTAGCAGAGCAGATAAATATGCCCTATGAGGAGCGCAGGCATGTGGAGCCAGACGTCATTAAAGGAGATCTATACTGTTTGGCCCTGTCTAGGTGTGCCAGGTGTCCTCACCGCACCGAGGCTTCAATCAATGTCATACTCACTGCTACCATTACTCTTGTAGTAACTTATCAAAGCCCACCCTCGTTCTGCATGTCACCGTATTTCACGCAATAGGTAATCCTGCTACTACTTATCTACCATTCCAAACCCCCACTCCTTTCTTACCTGCCCTCAACATGGTTGCCTCCACATTGTGCCCCAAGTTGCACATCACGGTTCTGCCATGCAATACAGCGGTCAACAAGTCAAATACCTCTGGACCAGCTGAGCTGCACGTCTTTTGCCAACACCACCTTACCTTTGTTCCTATCTATTCTGTCCGCCCACCACCTCCCACACAGCACCACCCTCCTAGACCAAGCACAACCCAAGGCTATCAACATCATCAACTCACTGATAGCCGAAGCAAACAACCACTTCAACCCATGCAGACCCCCTCCTTTTACCTCTACATCCTGACTAGTGCCCGCACCCAACAACACATACACCCTTGCAGAACTGCTTGAATCCCTGGACTCCCAAGGAAAGCACACATTTTTTAACACACTTTACCCCATGACACAAGCTCAACACTCCTGCTGACATGGTAATGCTCACTGCATAGCACCTACACTGTTCCTCCTAACCATCACACCCACTAACTGCATGTCAAACACGGGTACACTATACCCCACAACACTCCGTTCTGCAAGTGCCCACCGCTTCGACAGCCAATACCACAGCCACCACCCAGTGGGACACATACACCCAACAGGTGCCCAAAGGCACTGAAGATACTAGTAGCTTGCTCATGGCTCCTGCTGCCGCCAGAAGAACGGCCATGGCCCCCTCTATCCCAGAAGTGTGAACATGGCCCCCTTTGTCTCCAGAAGTGCGTCAATGGCCACTCCTGCCCCAGAAGTACAACCATGGCCCCCTCTGCCTCCAGAACTGCATCCATGGCCCCCTCTGCCCAATGAAGTATACCCATGGCCCACTCTACCTCCAGAAGTGCACTCATGGCCCCTCTGCCTCCAGAAGTGCTCCCAAGGCCACCTCTTCTCCCAGAGGTGCACCTATGGCACCTCTGCCTCCAGAAGTGCTCCCAATGCTCCTGCTACCCCTAATGCCACGCATATCCAGTCAGTCACAACTACCAAACCAACACTGGTACAAACCATAGGTCACAGCCTGCAAGCCACATGGCTTGACCATGCCCTCATCCTCACTGACCCGCCCCAGCAGCCACCTGAAGCAGGTGTTAGGCAATATTGTATGTAGTCACCCGGTGGGAGACTACACCAGCCTTGTCCTCTTGGCAATATAACCCAACTATTGGTATAGGTATGTACTACACAAGTTGGTAGAGTGACTGAGCAGACAGACTTATCTCAAGAGGGGTACATGTGAGCTGTAGAGATGCAACATAGAGGTTCACAATGACACATATTCAAATAACACTTTTACTCAAGCTTTTCTAATAAAATAATTATTGATTAATTCAACCGTCAGTATTAAATCAGCCTTCTTTAGAACGGGGTAATAAGCAACAACATAATGCACTTCCAAAATACACTTCCTCAGCTTTAAGTTAAGTAAGTAGATACCCTTTTGGGATGTCACACACACACTGAGGTGACTTCAATTGCTAGGACACAATTGACATTGATACATCATTTTAACACTTTGTACAATACTGAGGGGGTGGAAAAAGGCAAAGGTTAGGGAAGGAAACAAAGGTTGACATGTTCTCTGAACAGGTGAGTACTTGACAATCGCCCAATGAAGTGTAGGTTAAATCTTTCCCAGCAATACAAGTAACGTATGTACCATCTAAGAGGGACAGATAAACACAAAGCCAAAGGGTTAGAAGAGTCTGCAGGGAGCCAGGACAGCCAATGTCAATTGAACCAAGTCTAGGGGAGCTGAGGCACTTCTTGAAGATAGCACAAAAGTCTTGCACAGTGTCATATAGAGAGTTTGTAGAAAAGAATCACTGTTGGGCCACAAGCTGGGAGGCTTGTGAAAAGCAAAGATGCAAGCAACTTTGCAAAGGGCAGCTACTGCAAGTTTCCAGTGAGAGCAAGCAAAACACACACAACAAGAAGTAATTACTCTTAGTTAAACAGTAACTTAGTTCTGAAGAAAGATAATCCAGCTGGCTTCTCTTCTGGTTGCAGTCCTGCAGTTCCTGTGTTCCTGGGCCTCAGTCGTGAGGATAAGATGGAGGATGTCTGTAGGCCTCCTGAACTGTGGTTCGAAGTTCAGTGGTGACAATGGGCTTACTTCAGATCAGCCACATTTTGCGGTTTCAGCTACCGGCAAATAGCACCACCACGGATCTCGGACACTTGATGGGCTTCCCTTAATTCAGGGGTCCAGCACTCTGCTGAGGTGGATCGGGCTTGGACCGTCCTGCTATAGGATGGTCCTCTGGAGCTTCCTGATGGTTTGGTCTGGCTTAAAGACGATGCCCTCAATTCTGGCGCTCCTAAACACAGGCACTCAGTTCCAGATGCAGCGAAGAAGTACAGCCAGCAGAGAAATGTTTTCCAGGCAAGTTCATCTTGGGGTCAGTTCATCCACCAACCCAAGGGAAGAAGTCGTCCATTCCAGGCTTCTCTAGTCGATGTGAAATTTGAAGATTTAGTACTGCATCAGTGCTTCACAGGGCAAACCAATGGTCCAGGAGGGTGCAGCAAGCATCTCTTCCAGTTTCCTTCTTCGGATTCTTCATCCAGTGGTCGACACGGTCTTCTGTCCAAGAAACGTAATCTTTTATGCAGGTTTCTCCCAATCATTCGCAGCATACCTGTCACTCAAACAGCAGGGTGGCCGTCCTTCAAGGATTGCCAGCCAGCCAAACAGCACTGGGTGCATTCAGGTTACCATGGACACTAAGCACAGGGAGTTTTGGGAAACTCCCTCACTTCCTGCCCTGCCAGACACACTGAGGCAAGAGGTGGGTTTCAGCACTGAAGCCCGCCAAAGACGAAAATAAAGAAAGGCACCAGACCTGGTTTGCCGCACAAAGTAAATCCCAAGAAAGGAAGACCAGGGCTATTTTGACAAAATATGCACCCATGGGCGCAATACTGCAGCTGAGGATTCAGCCTGCGGTAAATAAGCAAAAAGGTAGGAACATTAAACCACTGCCACCAGCCAATTAAATGTAGTGAGTGTAACATAAAAAATGTTACATGTGAAGGTGTGAAAATGGGCTACTAAGTAATCCCGAGAACTTCCACATTAGATGCTTTGTACTGGACCTTGATAGGAAAAACATGTAAGTAAAGTCAATTTCTCTTTACTAATCTGGGGAACAGTAGTTCACCAAAGATAAGGTATTTAAACTTCTCTGTGGCACTGCACTAAAGGTGCTGTGTGTCACAAGGCAAATGATGCATATGGAGTTTGTCAGACTCCAAAACCAAAAGAAACACAGAGTCCAAATCAGATAAAAAATACATGAGAGAGTGAGAAAAAGGTCTAAATCCAGGATGAAAAATCAAAAAAAGTCCCAAATTCCAGCAAAAGAGCTGCAGGTCTCTAAGTTAGAAGAGAATTAGCCCAGAAATGAGAATTCTGCCTAACACTCACCCCCCCCCCCCGACTAAGGGACAGGAGGATTTAATCCACTCCTGGATGGATCACCTAATCCAGTCAGTCATACTTTCTGGAGAGACCATCAGTATTTTGGTGATTACATCTTGACCTGTGTTCTATGTGTTCTATGGTGAAATCAAACCCCTGGAGGCTGATTGACCACCTTAACAATTTAGGATTCTCCCCCTTCATCAGCATTAACCATCTCAAGGGTTGGTGGTCTGTCTGAACTACTAATGTAGATCCATACAAGTATGGTCTAAACTTCTTCAGAGACCACACAATGGCAAAACACTTGCGTTCAATAGTTGCCCATCTTGTCTCATGGTCCTTCAGTTTCCTACTCATGAAGCAGATAGGGTGGTCCCTGCCTTTCTCATTAAGCTGACTCATAACTGCACCTACTCCTGTATTAGAAGCATCTGTCTGTACAATAAAGGAGTGGTTGTAGTTAGGTGCTCTCAAGACTGGAGCTTGACAAAGGGATTTGTTTAGTCATTCAAAAGCCTGAGTTCACTACTCATTCCACCTGATCTTCTTTGGAAAGTTGGGTGAGGTGATCACATTCAAGGGAGAAGCTATTGTCCCATAGTTCTCAATGAAGTTCCTATATTACCCAGTGGGACCTAGAAAGGCTCTCACTTGGGTTTGCATAGTAGGGGTGCCCCAGTATTGCACAGTTTTTACTTTTCTAGGCAATGGCCTGATTTCACCTCCTCCTACCTCAAGTCCAAGGTAGACCACTTTGCTCTGACCAATTTGACATTTGCTAGCTTTTATGGTCATATGGGCCTGTTCAAGAGCCTGCAAAACATATCCAAGGTGGTCAAGATGCTCTTCCCAAGTGGGACTGAACACTGCAATGTCATACAAGTATGCCATGCAGAAGTCTTCCATCCCATTCAGAACTTGAGTCACCATCCTGTGGAATGTAGTAGGTGCATTTTGGAGTCCAAAAGGCATAACCTTAAACTGGTAGATGCCTCCTGGGGTAGAAAATGCAGTTTAGTTTTCTCCTTGGCATGGGCATTCAGAGCCTGATGTCAGGTCAAATGTACTGAGGAACGTGGCTGAACCAAGTTTGTCCACCAGCTCATTGGTCCTGGGTAAAGGATGGGCATCAGTCGTGGTGACTGCATTACGCGTTCTATAGTCCAAGCGCACTCTCAACTACTTGGATCCTGCCTTTGGCACTAGCACAACCGGACTAGCCCGTGGACTTGTAGATGGCTCTATTACCCAAGAACAATCATCTTTTTGACCTCTTCCTTTATGTGGGAACTTACATGATTGGACATCCTGTAAACCCTGCTTTTGACATGGAGACTGTCACCAGTGAGAATAACATGCTGGCCCCAATGGGCCAAGCCTGGTGTCAATGAAAACTGGCAAACTGATTTAACAGAGCTTTGCACTCCTCCTGTTGTTGCAGAGTCATATCTGAAGAGAGTTTTACTCCTTCCATTTTCTCATCTGAAGGTTGTCCGCTGAGGAGGTCAGGTAGAGATTCACTATCCTCCTCCTCCTGATCAGAAGCTAAGAGCAAAACTCCTAGTTCTGGTCTGGAGAAATAAGCCATTAGAGGGTTAGTGTGATAGATCCTAGGGGCCTCCTTGGGATTGCCCAAGTCCACTCAATAATTGACCTCTCCAAGTTTTCCCACAACCTTGAAGGGTCCAATCCATTTGCCCTGTAAGGCCCTCTGACTTGTAGGTACCATAACTAGAACAAGCTTGTCTGGAGTAAACATCACCATGTTGGCCTTCTGGTCATGCCAATGTTTAACCAGGGCCTGACCTGCTTTCAAGTTATTAGAAGCTTCTGTCATCATGAGTGCCATTCTCCTCTGGAGACCTAGCACATTGTCAGTCATTCTCACTGGCTTGAGGGAAGGAGCACTCTCCAACCCTTCCTTGATTATGACCAAAGGGACTCTAACCGGATGACCATAGAGTATCTGAAAGGGCCGACCCCAATTCCTTCTTGAGGGACATCTATATAAGCAAAGAGAAGGCATGGCCATAGAAGTTCCCACTTTCTTCTAAGGGGTTCCTCATAAGCACCTATCATGCTCTTCATAATTATGTTAAACCTCTCATCAACCCATTGGTTTGAGGATGGTAGGCTGTTGATAACTTGTAGGTCACTCCACAGTTTTTCACATGGTCTGCATGTAGTGGGATATGCAATTTGACCCGCTGTCAGAGATGACCTCCTTAGGAAAACCAACCCTGGTAAAGATACAAAGGAGGACCTTAGCCACTGCCTGAACAGTAACAGTCCTCATAGGTATGGCTTCAGGATACCTGGCAACATGGTCTACCACACCAATATAAATTGGCTGCCTTAAGAAGTGGGAGGGTCTAAGGGACCATCATTGTCAATCCCCACCATTTCAAGAGGAACTCCCACCATTGGGAGGGGCACCTAGAGTGCCACATTCCTGGCCCCACTCTTGATAGAAATCTGACAGGTTTGACAGCTCCTACAGAATTTTTCTACTTCAGACCCCATCTTGGGCCAGTAGACATACAGCAGAGATAACCTCTCTTTGGTTTTCTTGAATCTCAAGTGACCAGCTAGAGGAATCTCATGGGCTAACTGTAAGAACTGGTGTCTCACCTCCTGGGGCACCACAAGTCTTCTTTAGTCTCCTGTGGTAGACTCAGTAGGTTCACTTTAGAGGAGGCCATCCTCTAAGTAAAGCCTATGCTTCCCTGGCTCTTGCCCTTCCAGCTGGGAAGCTGTCTGTTGATGGAGACCTTAATGCGTAGGACACTCCTGTTGACCTCTGCTGAAGTCTGCCCTAGTGGGTCCACCTTCTGCAAGTTAAGTTTGCAATTGAGGATGGTCTTTAGGATCCAGATCTCCAACATAGAGAAGGTTCGCCTCCAGCTCTGTTCCACCAGTAGCTGACACTTCTGAGTTTGGTTGGCCCTCCCACTCAGCATCAGATGGGGGAGGGGTCACTGGGGTGTCCTTGGACTGTCCTCTCTGGCATGTCCTTGTCCTTTGAACAGGTTTAGGTGTTATACCTTTCTTTCTTCCTGCAACCTTGGGTTTCCCCTTTGTCTCATTCAGGTAGCATTCCTGTGGGCTGGGTATTATGGGAATCTCTGTAACCTCCCACCGAGAGTCATCCAAATGCGCCTCTCTGGCCAATGTTGTTTGCTCATGATTCCAATTACTGGGAGGCCTTGGGGTGCAAGATACAACTCTAAGACTTTTTAAGTCATTCCCCAGCAGGACTCTCCCAGGCACCTCATGTTGTACACTGACAGGTATTCTAATCACCATATTGTTGCACTGGATGAGAGATGGCAGTATTGAAACCATTTGGATTGGGCCTCCTGCAAGTTTAGTGGTACGTTTGGGTGTCTTAGCCACATCCTCAGGTTTGCAGACACGTTCATCAACCACTGTAATGCTTGCCCAAGTGTCTCCAATGGCAGGGGTCTCCTGACCATTTACAAGTACACTGTCCTTGTAATATTCCTTTGTGGATTCTGGAATAGAGTTGTACACATCCACATGCTGCCCTTTCCACAGACCAGGGACACGAAAGAAACACTGACTGAGACTCCAATGGGGTCTTCAGCCAATAATTGAATGATACCACTTGCCATACATACTTCTCCCTCATGGATGAAGGCTAATGAGGCACTGTGGACCCCTGAAGATTTACCCTTACATCTGGCAGCCCCTTTCACATGGTCAGTAGACCCACATGCATAGCATTTACCAAATGCTTTCTGGAATTGGGATTTATGCTAATCTCCCTCTAGTTTAGCATCAGAGGGTTTACTAGACTTAGGTGTCCCTTGGAATTTACCCTTATTCTGTCTGTGGCCCTCTTTTGGATTGTTGGAATTAGAATTCTCTGTTCCCTCTCTCTTGTGCTGCTTCCCCTCATCCTCCTTGTGAGTGACCCCAGAGTCCTTGTGAGTGGCCTTGTAGGTTACCCACAGGTTTGCAGCCTTTGCTAAACACTTGGGATCAATCTCTTTTGAGTCAGCCAAGTGCTGTCTCAGCTCAGGAGAGCAGCCATCAAAAATAGATTCTTACAAAAAATGATTTCTCATTCCTTCAAAGGTGTGCACTTTGGAACCCTTAACCCAAACACCTAAGTTTTTCATTCACACACCCAGGTATCTCAAGGGGTACCATCAGTCTTTTTGAGGGTCCTAAACCTTGTAAGGTACTGGGAAGGAGTCTTCCCAAATCTGGCTATTAATGCTGGTTTCACAGATTCATACTCCTTTCTAACAAGGACACCCAACTCCATTATAGCTTCACTTGCATTCTGGGGGAGCCTAGACAAAAGCCAGGGAGTTAAATAATTCCCTGTGAGACCCTGAATACCACAAGTGTATTCACAAGTACCCAGCCAATCCAATACATCAAGTTTCACATCATACATACTCACTGCTTCTTTGGGCAGGTGAGGCCTCTTGGGACTGGAAGACCTAGAGGTCCCTGGGAGGGAAGCAGATTCAACAGACAATCTGTTCATATCAAGTTCATGCTGCATTTCCATTTCCCTGAGTCTGATGTCCTGATGTTTGGCTTCTCTTTGATCATCTAGTCTTTTGATTTTCAACTCAATTCTTTTAGTATCAAGAGAAACATGTTCTGGGCTCAATGTTGGACCTTGTGGTTTCCCAATCAAAATGGGTTGAGGCAAAAGGGCAGGCTGTGGCAAAGAGGGGCTCTTATCCTGACACTCCTCTACCTCCTCTAAACTGTCATTCTCATCATTTTCCACATTGCTTGGGTTGCTAGGTGGTACAGGCCTACTACCCAAACTTTAGTGATTCAACAAGCTTGTAATCAATTCATTTTTCTTTCCTTTTACAGTAAGACCCCTGACGTTACACATTTCTTTCAGTTGATGTACTGTAAGAATGATCAGGGTGTCCTGGCTGAATGTATCCATGTTTGGCATGTTATAATTGTTTTGTTTCCCCCTACTGATTGAGCTTAGCCTTGTGGAGGTTTAATTGAACACAATCACAGTAAATTATTCAATGTAACAACTCCACACACATCCTCACCACCTGCCACCAGTGTTAGGCAAGATTGTATGTAGTAACCCTGTGGGAGACTACACCAGCCTTGCCCTCTTGTCAATATAACCCAACTATTGGTCAATGTATAATTCTATGTAAGAAGCACCCAAAATGCCTTAGTGCTTGGCACACTATGTGAGTAACAAAATAAAATAAAATAAAATAAAAAATGTTACATGAGAAGGTAGGAAATGGGGCTACTAAGTAACCCCCCCAGTACTTCCACATAGATGGCTTGATTTGGACCTACATAGGAAAAACAGGTAAGTAAGTCCATTTCACTTTACTACTGTAGGGAACAGTAGTTCACCCAAGAGAAGGTATTTAAACCTTAAGAGAAATCCAAAGGACTTCTCTGTGGCACTGCACTAAAGGCGCTGTGTGTCACAATGCAAAAGGTGATGCCTATGGAGTTTGTCAGACTCCAAAACCAAAATAAACACAGAGTCCAAATCAGATCAAAAATACATGAGAGTGTGGAAAAAGGTCCCACTCACTCCAGATGAAAAAGTCCCAAACTCCAGCAAAAGAGCTGGGGGTCTCCAAGTTAGAAGGGGTTTATCACAGCAATGAGAATTCTCACTAACAGCAACCACATAGGAGCATACTCCTCTACACCTAGGGTCCCTGCCCCACCTCAGTTGTGACAGACACCCCACACTACACCCCATTAACACTGCCTGCCACCCCCTCAAACATACTATGTGCAATGATTAATGCATGCTCTCTCATCGCCCATGCACCTGACAACCTAGACCTTATTGCTACCAATGACCTCAACCTACTAGCTGTCACTGAGACCTGGCTCCAAGATGATGTTGGACCGGGCCTTTCTATTGGCATAGTTGGGTGGAAAAGCAATGGAAGGGCCATTCTCTGCAATGGCTGGATTTCACAGAAAGATGGTCGGGTTACTCTAATCTTCAAGGGCACCCTTCCCATCTGTGACCTCGTCTCTGCATCCATCGCAAATTGCCAGCTGCTCTCAGTAAAGATCTCCCTACCACCAACTTTCATAATCAAAATATACATCATCTACGGCTATCCTGGCCTGCCCATTACTTTTGTAGATGATTTAACTCAACTACTCATGAGCAAACTTAAAACCAACTCCAAAGTCATCACACTAGGAGATCTTAAACTCAGCTACACCCACTTCCTAGACAAAGATGCCACATCCCTAGACAACACCACCGCCACCCTTAACTTCACTCAAAAACTGTGAAAACCACACATGCCCACGAGTTGACACTGGACAGGGCATTTAATCACAACTGTGACATAACTATCTTCTCAAACATCCAATGCACCTGGACTGATCGTCAATTTATCACATTCACTATCCCACCCCTGGAACAGCCCCACCCTGCTGCCATCCTTCCTGTCTCCTCTCGCTGCACCCGCAACATCAACAGTGACACTCTCCGGCCACTGCTTGAAAAAGCCCCATCCCCTCAAATGGTCTGGATGTTGACAGAGTAGTTAACCAGTACAACTCTACCCTCAACAAAGCCATTGACAAACTTGCCCCTCTTAAAAAACATACCCCTAAACGAGCCTCACAAACCAACTCTTGGTTCACCACTGAGCTCCTTGCCTCTGGGCAGAAAAACATTTTAGTGAACAAACCCGACAGCTTTTCCCCATGGAATCATACAAATATTACTTCACCATACTTGCCAGAACCTGAAAAAAGCAATCCAAGGGGCCAATTCATCCTCCTACAGTACCCAGGTTGGCAATGGCAAGTCCAACTTACATGAACTGTTCACCATCCCACTGGAACTTGATTCCCACGTTTCACCCACCTCCATGGTCACCAAGAATGATGCCTGTTGCAACAATGTCCGGAAAGCTCTCCTGGTAAAAACAGCAGTTCTACAAAGCAAGATCCAGTTCAAAAACCACCATCAACACCACTGCCCAGACCACTACCAGCGCTCATCCACATCTGCAGTCAGCTTCCACCCAGTCATGATACCAGAGGTCGTTGACATCGTTAAGGGTCTCAAACCTTCCAGATGTAAAGCAGGCTTCTGCCGGTGCCCCTCATCAAAGATTACAGCCATCATTAATGCCGCATTTGCTTCCTGCTCTGTCGCTCCCACATTAGCTAAAAGAATCATGAATATCACCCCTCCTCAAGAAGCCTTCTCGGTGATCCCTACATCCTCACCAACTACAGGCTCATCACTATAGTTCCCTTCTCCTGAAGATCATAGACTGGGCTGCGTACCTCCACATTCAACAACTTGAACGGCTAAACATCCAAAGCCCAGGTCAATCAGCCTTCCGCCCTTGACTTGGCACCGAGTCAGAACTCCTACACCTCAAAATCCAGTGGGACGATGCCAGAGAGACTGGTAAGCTCTCATTACTCATGCTTTTGGAACTATCCACAGCCTTTGACCTGGTGTACCACTCCATCCTCTGACACCTTCTAACCACCATCACCTCCATCTCTCCAGATAATGATAGATGGGTTGTATCCTTTCTGTCCACCCATACATCACAAGTCTTTGCTGATAACCACTCCTCAACCCAACAGCTATCACCTCTGGAGTTCCCCAAGGACCCTGTATCTCCCCCATCCTCTACAAAATCTATACTTATTTGACAGGATTGCTATGCTACGCTATGATATGCAGGATTGCTATGCTATGCTATCATATGCAGGATTGCTATGCTATGTTATCCAATGCTCTTGGGATCTCCCATACAGTTAGGCCTTAAGACCCTCCATGCCACATCCCTCGGCCTCCCTGGGCCTGCCCTGCACAACACCCTAGACAGGCCCAAACCCATCCTAGGGCAGAGGACATGTCAAACCTTCCCTTCCACTTATTCTCTACAAGTTTAGCATTAGCCTCATCTATGGGAGATATGAGAAGGGGTTTCTGCGAATGCCGGTTATTCATAATACAACACGATGTCCTTACAGCACTGCGGTCCTTACAGCACTGCGTCACACAAGGATGTCGATAGTTCTTGCCAACTGTCTGTAATGTCGTGCCAAGTAACACCCCCATAGTGATAGCACAGAAACATATTAGTGTTTGCTTATGATATGCTACATAAACCTGCAGGAGGGGGGGACGGGAGGGAGAGCGCCTTGTGCCGGCTGCCCGAACACATGCCTGCTGCATGTGGTTTTTCCCTGCTGATAACTTAGTATGCTGTGTATTTGTGATATAAATACATGAAGCTTCATTTACCAACTGACTGTCTGATCTCCATATTTGTTGCAAACTGAGGCTGGCTGAGGGGGCCTTTTCTTGGCCACCACAGAAATGGTGATGTGATCTATGGTCAGGACTTTTCAGGAGTTTTTCTGGGGGCTGCCATCGACCATCATCACTGGCCGACTACATTTGGTCCTCATCCTAATGAGGGTGCTGTTAAGAAGCATTGTCACACCTGTTATCTGCAAAGATGCCAAACTCAGTTGTGTCATTGGGAAGTTGCCTCCGGAAAATCTCTTTCACATAGAATGACTGTGAACATGTTTTGATTTTCCTCAGACGGAGTGGTAATTAACAACCTTTTGCTTATGGCACTGTGTTTTCTCGGCACTGCATGTATTGTGACTAAAGTGGTTTTGCCATGTCTTATTTTATTTATTTTTTTTTGACGTCCCTGCCACTCTATATCAATTATATGAATTACGCTGATGATACACAGATCCCAAAACCCCTCTCTGGTGAACATGGCCTGGACTTCCAAAAAATGAAAGCCCTTTATGAAACCATCCAAGGCTGGAAGGCCTCCCACTGCTTATGTCTCAATGATGAGAAAACGGAACGCCTACTTGTTGGCAACCCATCACACCTCACCAAGATCAGCCCAGACTACCAGCTGTTTACCATTGACAATCACCCAATCCACATCTCTTCTTCTGTCCAAACGCTTGGTTTCCAGCTAGATGCCACGCTCAGACTATCCCGGGACGTCAATGCCGCTGCCTCCTCAGCTGAATATGTGACCAAACTCATCAATGAAAGCTGTCCGTTTTTGTCAACTGACAACTGCTTGAATATTGCAAAGGGCCAGTATTGGCGCAAAACTTGAATATTGCAATGCCCTCCTGGTAGGCACCTCCGAGAACAATCTAAGCAAATTACAAACAATGCAGAATAATGCCATGAGAGCCACACCGGGGCTAAACAAACACAACCATATCACCAGAGCAGCACACTGGCTCCCGTCTTAGAAAAGATCAAATTTAAGATGCTCACCATCACACAGCGGTGCCTTGACAACACACAACCAGTGATACCTATCTGAGAGACTATCCAAACCAGCCACGACCAGGCCCATTCAGTCTGCTTATGTCAACCGCTTAGGTACTCCAAGCGGGCCAAAGCCAGAGGCTCCAGCTTCCTCGTCTCCACGACAATGCTGTGATATGCCCTTCCCCATGCCTCCTACATTGTGCTCCATAAGAAACTAAAAACCTTCCTATTTCATTAGCAGCAATTATCCTGCTAACTGACTGTAACATACTAAGCTGTACCCAGCGCCTAGACGCTCAAGGGTTAAGTGTGACATACACATGTATAAATAAGTAAATAAATACATACAAAAATAAATAAATATACATACATAAGTAATAGGTCCCAGACCATCCTCTTTTACCCCTTCATCCCCCAAAGGTCCATCATTATTGGATGGGAAGGGGTATATGCCGAACCATATGTAAACATTTGAAATAAGGCTTCATGTTGAAGGGGATGGTGCCCAGCCTCTAATGCCTTTCCTCCCTGGGGGGAAATACACCAGCAGCTGTAGTGTCACTGGCATCAATGGAATGCTTGACTGAGCTCACCTCTCTGTAGGAAGGCGTGGATGGGGAAAAAATTTCTATGAACCAATGTGTGCAGCTGGGCCTTTAATGACCACATAAGTTGAGAAATAAACAATTTTGCAACTATTAAAACACTCCCATATATTTTGTTACAAATCCACCCTCCACCACCCACTTCCTCTACATCCTTTACCTGTCTCTTCACTTCTTCCCACTCTTGATTTCTTTGCTGCTGTAACAGCATTATCTGTTCCTCTGCTAGCCTGAGCGCTTCTTTCATTTTTTCCCGCTCCTGTGTTCTAACACTCTTCGCAGCCTATCCTTTATCCTAGCAGGAAAAGGCCTAACCTCCTCCTTCTCCCTTATTCTCAATCCATCATCGACTGTTCTAACTACTGGCCTCACTCCCTCTCTCGTTCTTCCACCCTTAATCTAAATGCCAATTTAGCAGTCGGGAGAGTTATACTCTTTTGCTCTCCATTCTCAGTCTTTCTGTAACCCTAACCATTTAACGAGTTACCCTTCCACTTTCCTTGCTATCCCACTTCATAGGCATCACAGCTGATGGTGGCATCACCTAAGTCCATTTCATAACTACTGGAGTGGCTGCTGGGCAAATGAAAGTTCGACCTCAGGTTTGTGTACCCTTCTGTGGGAGATAAAGGATAACACCCATATGGGGGTGGTGCAGAAGGAATTCCCACACCCTCCATTTTTCCACCCTTCCTCCATGATTTTAACATTTTGGCCCTTCCCGCCTTTTCCATACATTCTCCAGAGCTCTATGATATTAAGACGATTTTTCTAAATTCGAACCCTTGTGCCGTAGTTAAAAAAGTATTCAAATTCTCCAATATCCCCTTATCATAGGAGCCTGCCATATGCCAATAATTTTGCATTTTCCCCTTAGTTTCCCATAGCCATTCACTATGGCACTTAACTTTTCACCTTATAGCCAGGAAGTACTCGACACAAATTATTAAACGGAGCCTCCATACGCCAACCCAATTTACCCTAACCAATTTCACAAATAAATTGCACTGAAACTGAACTTGCAGCACAAAAAATGTTCCCCTTTTTACATCCTATCCCATGTCTTAGTCGTTACCCGCAATCCCTTACCATACTCACTTTCACTGCAATCACTTTGATCAGCTACTTGCTTTAATCCTACTTCTCACTCGTACATAAAATACAGCATCATATCAAAAAACACTCTACAACCAATATCTCCTTCACTCAAGCATAGAAGGAGTGCATTGCTTTTCACTACAACACCACTGCTCTTGCTCTCTTCATTGCTAGTACAGCCGTCTCTACTACAAAACCAACCCTGACTACAGGAAGTTTCCCATCACTACTTTGACTAACCAAGAAAAGTGAGACGAGGGCTCCGCCCGCACAGTCAGCACATTATGAAAGATGCCTAGCGTATACTTCATGGAGGTATCTACGGGTGGACTTATCATAAGATTCCACCTCACCACTCGGTGAGTGCTCCTGCAAACCAGACAAGCAAACTGAAGGTTGTCAGGACAAACCTCACAATGGCCGTGCTAGATGGGATACCACCTCACACCTCTCAAATAACAAAGTAGGTAAAAAATATATACAAGGGACTTACAACGTAAGACAGTTCACTCCCTCCTTTAAAGCACTCACCATTTCAACCCCTGTAACCTCAACTAACTTCACACACGCCCCACAAATCTACCCTTAACAAACCCCTTAAATCAAAGAAATAACCCTCTGTTACCCCGATTTCCCAACTTGCTTTCCCCACCAAAAGTGCAATCACTTGAACCCAAAGCACTTCGATGTTGTGGTCTATCAAGTCATCCTGCAAAGCTGGGCCTCGGTACCATCCCTCTGGGGAAAAGACCAACCTTTTACCAATATGGCACACACAAATCTCTCTTTTTCACTGTGTATGGAAGACTGGTCGCGGCAGTGAGGTGCCACAGCTGAATTGTGAGGACAGGAGAGCCCCAATGTCTCGGACAGCCTGGAGTCCACCAATTGATGCCAAATGTGTGGATGGGCCTTTAATCACCTGAACCCAAGCAGGCCCACCACTTACGAAGTAAGTGCAAGTTTGTGTATAAAGCAAGCTTATTGTACAATCGTCTGGGGAGCAGCTAGTTGAGGCTATGGAGTCAATCTAACCCAAGTCTCACTGAACCACATAAGTTCACACATTATATACATTTTTGCAACAGTTAAACCACTCCTATATATTTTATTACAATCCACCAGCTACATTTGATTTGACAAAACCTCTTCAAAGAAATCCCATATTTATCCAATTCCTACATTCTCATTGGTAGACGCCACCTTAACTACCATCTTCAGCTCAGTGTAAAATACACCTCTTTTTAGGATTTGTCTGTGGTAGGTCATTACATCATCAGACAGTTAAACAATTGTATGCAAACATAATGCATTACTAGTAATTACTGGTCTGAGCCCTTTTAACCATTACTCTTAATTGCACATGGTTCTCATAAATACTTCAAGTGATATGAAGAAGGCTGAGTAAACAGGTTTTCTTTTAACTAGTGATAACTATCTCATCCCCCAGTTCACTGGCTCCGTTGGAACATTCTAAATGCAATTTCCTCACACACAGCATATCCCATTCACATTTAACTATACTGGATACATATTGAATTGCAAAATCGCACCTTGTTCACCGCACACCCAGTCACAAATATGGCGCATACAACATAGATCCCTCTTGATCGTGGAGACCTTTCCTGACCACCCCAACAGATGGCATGAAACTAACCTTTCCTGCAGTGCCCTAATGTGGAGCTTCAGAGGCATTATAAGGAGGAGGTGGCCTCATTGTGCTACATGTTTGATCTTGAAACTGCAGAAATCACTAGACAATCAGGTATGGCTTAAACTGAAGGCAGATTTCCCTTATAGTTACCCTGTATGGGAAACTGTCCATCGATCAGCACATTGACCTTACAATCCTCACTTTTGCCTCAAAGTACTTTCAGGATATCTAGAAAGGGTTCAGCTTGCCATCACACCTGTGGCCTTGCAGGGAGGCACAAACAGCAATGTAAACTGGGAAATGTCATTGGAAAGGGATAGTAAAGTTCTACTTAAGAGTGATGCAAAATTATTCTTAAGCCACTTGGCTACTTTTGCAGCTACTCTCTTTTTCTGCATTTTATAGTACAGACTTAATAGTAGTTTTAGCTTATCTTATGTTTTTTTTTTCTTCTTCCAATATACGCTATACCACATGTCGGCCACATTAAAGGTACTATCAGCAATTTTTATTATTATTATTATTGCTATTGTATTTATTGAGTGCAGACCTAGATTCAAGAAGCAACAGAGAGCTTTACATGTGTTACAACAATACAGATACACAACAGAGCGCGTTACAGAGGTTTACAACAGTACAGGTGCATAATGAAGCACTTTTCTGTGGTAACAACAGAACAGATATCCATCAGGGATAGGATACAAAGGGGCACAGAGGAGGAGTATAGCAGTACAGGGTGGCGGGGTGGAGAGGGGCGGACGGTGTTTAGCAAGTCAGGGGGCGCAGGGCGACGTGATGGCCTAGGTGTTGAGGAGGAGAGACTACTTGAAGAGGTGGGTCTTGAGTTCTTTTCTGAATTGTAGAAGTTTGGGGGTGAGTATGATGCTGAAGGGGAGGAGGTTCCATATTCTTGGGGCATAGGCATATAAGGCTTGTCTTCTGGTCCTTTCCTTTTTGCAGCAGTAGATTTCAAGTCTCATGTGTCCTGCTGAGTTTCTCCACGAGGTACTTGTGTGAGTTGTGGGCGACAGCCTTATAGATGATGCATCAGGACTTGAAGGCGTATCCTGCATGCAGTGGGAGCAAATGAAGGATGATGAGGGTTGTCTCAGGTCATCCGTTCTGCACTTTGGGAGCAGATTTGGAACAACACATACACTCAACCCTTGCTTAGGTCCCTGCTCAACCATGAATAATATGTGACATCAAAATAAAATGACTACTATACCATATAAAGACCTCATTACCTGAAGTCCTGATTTTCCTTGTTATCACCACGTCTCCAAAAATATTGTACCCCAATGGAGTGAAAGATGTTGCAGCCATTTTATCCTGACATCCAAATCCTGTGGCTATCCACATGATTATATATGGTTCCTGGTTGCAAACAATGTAATGTTAGGCCGATTGTTGCAAAAATGAATTGAGCACTAAACCCCAGTGTGCAATAAATACTAGGTAATTTAAGGGTACAACACTTTTCTCAAAGACATATATGTCAAACGTAAAGACATGAGGTCATTCTAATGCCAATCGATCTCATTCAAAGCAGTCAGGACCATCAATGCTGCTAAATGTTGCCTCACCTTTTCTCGCAGATGTATTTTTAAAGAATACACAAGAAATGCAAAATACTTTACCTGGATTCATAACCTGGCATCAGAAACCTCCTATATGATTATTCTTTGTTTTGTTCATTTGCTTTTTTAATTATTATTTTTTTTTATTGTGATTCGGTATAAACCTTTCACAAACATGTTCCAGAAAAAAATGCACGCATAAGTATAAAATGGCATAGACAAAACATACAACATAGTACAATGTTTTTGATAAAACATCAATCATGTAGTAAAAAGCATCCACGCAGCCAATTGGCCTAACATCTCAAATACATACTCAAGAGCAGTGCTAGGTAAAGACGTGGTGTAAACAGCTAGGCGTACATGTGTACGTTTCAAGAAAAATGGGCACGTCTGCTGCTGTGTAATTTCAGACATTCTATATGAAGAGATTTTGTAGTGTCTCAATATGGTTGGGATTGTGACAAAATCTGCAAGAGAGTAAAATCCAAAAATGGAAAATGCTGGAGGAGTAAACATTTTTTCATGGATGAGCAACATTTTCCAATTGACAATTGATTAAAGTGATCCAAGTCCCAGTGCATAACGGATTATAGGCACAGAGACCCTGTTTGAAAGGTTGAGAAAGCCTCAGATTATCCTCAATATTAGACCAATCGATAGAAATACGGTTGGTCTCCACTCTGTAAATTAGACGAGGAGCTACTTTCCCTCTAAAACATGTGATCATAGGAAGCATGGAAAAATGCCCATACTTGCGAACATTTTTTTTCGTTTGCGCCACAGAAATCACAACAATAAAATGCAAGTCTTTTCACACCTAAGAAGTATTAGAGGTTTGTTGGATTGTTACTTCCACGTATTTCCAACCATCTATGATTTATAGTTTGTTATATTGTATGACCCACCTACATTTGGTACGCTTATATTTAGAAGGCTTAAAAATCATCACCTATTTTATTATTTTAGAAAAAAAGATTGAGAATTCATGAGATGTCAAAGACCAATCAGGGTGTGATCGAGAAGAACAAAATCATCCGCATATACCAAATGTTCAATATGGAAAGAACCCAAGCGAGGCGGGAGGAGTTTCATTGAAGAAGTCTAGTACCAAGATAAGCTGTGTAAATACTACCGAGGGCTGGAGCCAAGATACAGTCCTGGCAAAGCCCACAAAATGTTTCTAAAAAGGATCTGACAAGTAACCCTCATTGTCTATGCAAATCTGGAAGTGTGGTGTGAGAGTGAATGTGTCTTCAAATGTTAATAAGGGGTCTGGAACAGCCCCATTGCTGGAGTTTGATGCAAAGCTTATAAATGTTGTCTATCAAAAGCCAGAGTGAGATCCACAAAGATGATTTAAAGAAGGCCAACAATGAGATTAAGATCACACACATAATGTTCTTATTATGGCTTAAATATATGAAAGAAGTAATCATTAGAAATAGGGAATTAACGGTATAACGGTATACCGTTAAAGGTACCGTGAACCACTTAATTGAACAATAATAACTGTCACATTGTTTATACCGTTATACAGTTCATACCGTTAAGTGTGCTTTTCAATCTGATTTGGAAAGGCTGCAGTAAGCAATTGCTGCGCAGTCTTGGTTTTGCACTGTTGGATGTGCCGTCTGCCAAGTAGTTTCAGTTGGAGCAGTTTTTAATGCCATTCCATGAACCACACGTGCTTTACACAAAATCAATATGTTAGCAATAGGAAGAATAGATACAGTGCCAAGAAGGAAAAGGGTTTACTTTGGGGTGGCGGCTTTGGGGTTTATATATTTATAATTGATAATGTTCTCTAAACATATGGCAATGGGGGATTTCCCTGGTTCTATCATTGAATTTACATGTAATAAGTCACACTGCGAAATTCACTCATCTCTGTGGGTATTCCCTGCTGCCATACCAAAGGGTAACATGTCAGTGATTACTGAACACCTTTTGGCCCGCAAGTAAACTAAAGGCTGTAACGTAAAGAGAAAGTGTGTGTGTGTGTGTGTGCGTGTGTGTGTGTGTGTGTGTGTGCGTGCGTGCGTGCGTGCGTGTGTGTGTGTGTGTGTGTGTGTGTGTGAGCGTATACTACCATCAGCCTCCATTGATCTGTGGCATGCAGGTTATCAAGATGGCAACATGTTCATCTTCACCAGTAGCCAGTGGGGAAGCAAATATTCAGTCTGCTTTGCCAGTTGCAGCAGGCCTCCACCCCACCCCCTCCTCTCCACACGTGTGTTTGTGTTTGGTGGAAGCAAGGCGTTTCAGTGGAAAGTATGTTGAAAAGCCCAATTCTGGACCTGGGTGCCTGGTTTTGTTTTTGATGATACATCTGTCAATTTATGACCTTTTAGAAAATATTTGTTAAGATCAGTTAACTCCACCTGCTATACCGCGATAACCATGATATACCGTCATTTGGCAAGAAGGTTATCGTACCGTCATAAAACGAATACCGTGACACCCCTAATTAGAAATGACCATTGCAAATGTTAAAAAGAGCCAGTGCTCGAGGCTAGTACAATCAATCAATTTCCTTTGTTTATTCGCATCTTTTGCCATGAGTACAAACCATGTTGTTCCTCAAAATGATCTTTCTTCTCAGATTGAAAGAAATTATCTGTTTCTTCTATGAGCACCAAGGGCAATGTTTAATTTGAATGCTAGCCACTTATTACACAGAAAATGTGCCCTGAGTGTGACGGCAACATTCCTCCAGGACACAAACAGATACCAGGCCCGAACCTGGCTTAGTGGGCTGCCTCTGTCACTGCTGCTGTCAGTCTGCTTGTAACCCTAAAAACACATCACCACCAGCCTCCCATCTTTCAAGATATTTTTATTCTTTGCTCCAATTGCTCTGCTGGGAGCAATGGTTGGAGGCTGTATCAAATACACACCTTAGAACATGACGGGAAATGGCGAGAGAGGGGGAGAGAGAGAAGAGAGAGTGAGAGAAAGAGAGACAGAGAGACAGAGTGCTAGCCAGATCTGTGTTTAACATGCACGGTATATCTAGAATGTGTGTGAAACAATATCAATACAGTTCAAAATAATACTGGTATAGTACTGAAAAAGGTCAAATATACCTATTTTATTACAAGTAAAAATGAGGCTATTTATAAATCAAGGTGGAGAAGCCACTAAGGTACTAAATGTCTGGATGTATCCATCCTCTTTAATTATGTAAGTATATTTATCTGCAGCACATCATGTCATTGCCAGTTGACAAGATGTGTCATGAAGATGCCACCGCCATTTCCAATATATGAAATTACATAATCAAACAGGTGTGTTTGTTAAGCACATTTTCACACCTGAATGGTTATCTTGGCATGGATAACAGATGTTTATTGTTACCCAACTTAATTTTACTCATTTTGTTGACATCGGAAGTATGAAAGGCTGAGTGGACCTGCCAAGATTCGAACCTGTCACAATGAGGTCAAACACAGACACCTGTAGTGGATGTACTAGTCCACTGAGCCCCATACCTGGCTGTCACTTAGCACTTATGGGGTGCGAATACAGCCCGATTGACATGGAAACTGAGAGGCCATGCTGGGCCCCTATTGTGACAGTGAAGCTGGCTGATGTTGAGACCCATTAGAATATGCAGGCCAGTTAAAAAATCTGTTTCCAACATAAGGCCTAGTGAATGAACAGAAATGTCCCTCTTTCAACTTTACCTAAGTGGACCGGCGCTCAAGTAAAGGAAAGTGTGCCTGAAAACTTAAAACTGTTGAATGTGCCCACTGCAGGTTAAAAACACTTGTGTTTCAGCAAATGCTGTTTTCATGAACTGTGAAAAGCCACAATTTGACTGGAATAGACAGATAGCAGCATGTTACCTTAACTCCATTTGCAGCATAACACTGTGATCCAGAAATCTAAAAGAAGCCGATCTTATTGCCTCTAACCCAAATAAAAATACTTTCCAACATTCACAATGGCATAATTCAAAAGGAAAGGTCTACTTGGTTTTAAAATGAACACTGGTTTCCCATGGTAAACTTCCAATAATAGAACAATGCAGAAAGGGACAGTCATGCCTTTTCAACTAGTACATTAAAGAAAGACGTTACTCATGGACAGCCTGCCTAGATGCAATACAACATGCCATATGTAAAACACATCTTTTCAAATTTAAATGCTATTCTTTTAGAATATATATGTAGCTTGTTTTTCCTCATTGAACTAAAGCCTGTACCCCTGGAACTCTGACCTCAAAGACCTTTGGCTGGGGTCCATGAGGAAAAACAGATCTGTTTCAGTTAAATCCAAAGAAATAAAACAGTTTTAGATCAAAGGTGTCAGAGAAGCCAGCTACAGAACTAACCTCTTGGACTGTCATGGCCCCAATATAATTCCTCTCAGAGAATGCTAATGAAACTTGAAAGACTGTTACACAGCCAATAAGGAGCCAAGCAGATGTCCATGTCATGTGACTTTGGATAAATGGAAACTGCATGGGTTTGGAGAAATTGAAACTCAAGCATGGCCCATATTATGTCTTGCCATTTGATTAACATCAGACTCCTTTCTCCTTAATAACAGGAGTACCTTGCATTCAATGAGCTCACCCAGGACTCATATTAAAGATCACAAAAAACCCACCAGTCCCATGTAAATATTAACCATATGCCTTGTGTGTAATTTATTTAATTTAGAGATCAAAATGGGTTTGTGATACTCATAATAAACAGAAAAATCCAAACATTGGTGAGCTGATAGAAAGAAAAATGAATGTGTGTTTTGTAACGTTCAACATTCATAACTATTTCAGCTCATGAATAAACAACTAAAGTGATAGCTCCTCCCACGACGGTCATGCCGTGATAAAAATGGGTGTTTCCCGATTTGTCATAAATTGTAAAAATGTATATTTTTATGCAGTTATCAGAAAGTAGAAGATAGTTGCCATGTTGTGAGATTTTGAGAAAACCAAATATGTTAAAATAAAATGTTGTTTGAAATGTTGCATTTCTCTCCTCCCCACTACCAATAATCAGGACCCACAGAACTACTTGTCCTATCAGCTGCCAGTGGGCGGATTGATGGGAGGGAGAGGAAGAGAGATGTCCAATCCAAAGAGTGGGGATACTGATAATGTGTAGAAGTCACCAGCACTATATAATTTCAATCTGAAAGGTGTTTGTACATGTTAACGTGCAGAGAAATCCCATTGTGCTAATTAAAATGTAATCTGTGCTGTTGTTACAATTGAAAATCTATTAAAAAATACCTCTGGACATATTGGTGCAAACAGATTTCATAAGTGGTTATTGTGTTGTGCCACATAGTTGGTGGTTTGTGTGATTGCAGAGAACTAACTATAACTTGTGTAGATGTAAAATGAATAGACTATGCATTTCTATACACCGGCCTGGTTCTTGACTTATTGGTGATACAGGGGGTATCAGTTGATTGATATTATAAAAGTTGGAGACCTAATCAAATGGGAATCTGCTAAGCACTTTATTGTGTGACACCTTGATTGGGGTCCGGGGGGACCCCCTGAGTTGAGAGTGACCGTCCAATAAACTGTGATACACATAGTTACACATTTGCATTACACTGAGTTATCAGAATAATGTCTGCACACTTAAGAGATCATTAACAGAGTCCATTATAGCAAGATGGTACATCACAGACAGCTTTCAGTCTAATCTAATCAGTATCATCAGTAAAGAAGAGTGCCGGGTATCTCCCAAGCCCCAGTTTTGGGATATCCGACACTCCTCAAGCAATGATTCAATCAGTTCCTCAAAATGAATGCTGAATAGCATGGGCACAAGTTCACACCCTTGCCTCACGACCTTTGTAACCTGCATTTCCGATGTTATTTCCCCTGACAACCCATAACGAACCACTGCCGTATTGTCAGCAAATAACAATTGGATCAATGACAATGGACCACTTGGCATTTTTCTTTTGGTAAGAATTTGCCATATATTGTCCCTGGGGACCCCATCGAAGGCTGTTTTGAGGTCTACAAATACGGCATAAATTTTATTTCTGAATCAGGGCAAAAAGCCGAAAGCATTGATGGATTGTTCCTCTACCTTTCTGGAATCCTGCCTGTAGGGTGTGAATTATATCCTGTTTTTCTGCCCAGTCTTGAATATATTTAAGGAAGACTTTGGCAAAGATCTTTCCAGTGCTGTCAAGCAGCAAGATTGGGTGATAATTACCCGGGAGGTTTCTCACACCCTTGTTAAATATTGGTATTATTATGGGTTTATGCCATGTTTCCAAGATTAAACCTGTATTCATGCAGTTCATAAACAACCTCCATATAAGGGGCACCCATAGTGCCACCACACCCTATCAATCCCCAGGTTGGGCAGACTACAAACTAGTGTTGCTTGGTGGTCTAGTTCCGTCAGATAAGATTGATCCTTGCCCACTCATCTGGAGTAATGTTACACTCTAGTTCCCTGCTGCTATGTATTTGAGCCCCAGAAACGAGTTTCCAGAATTTCATGCTATCCCTTTCATCATAGGCACTCACTTATCGCTTCCAAACACTTTTGAGGAACTATGGCCTCTTGCTTTCAATTATCCCTTTATATAATGATCTGTGTCCTGGTACTCCACCCTGTTTAATGCCATCCCTGTTGTCAGGAAGGCTAATATAGCTTTCTTGGCCTTTGCACATTCTATGTCATACCATAGGGTGCGATGCTGGGCACTCCTTTTAGATATTTTTTTGGGATGTAGTGACAAAGGGCATAATATCTTCTGTTAAAGTCTTACATTCCCTGATTATTTTGTTGTTAGTAACTGCTTGCCCAAGGATAAGTTCAATATGTTGGAGGATAGCATTGCAAAGCTCATGTTTCTTGTCATTGCCCGCTATATTCGACCATTGTACTGTTCTACAAGCATGTCCTACCATATGATTTGGGTGAGGTTTAATACCCGGTCGGTTGGGTGCGTTCCCCCGGCCTGAGTGCCATAGTGACGGCCAGGGGCTTGTGGTTACTACCATGCCTTTCCATGATTTCGAAGTCTATGATCCGTTCCCAGTCTCTTGCTAAGAATAGTACTTAATCAATAAGCATAGAGCTGTTCATACCAAAATATGCTTTCTTCCTGGGTTGATCTTTGGACAGCCGGCCATTGCATGCTCTTAGTTCTATTGCATAGAACGAGCGGGCTACCTCTATGGCCAATTGATGTGTTTTTGAGGCCCTCTCAGAGTTTATGGAAGGAATATTCCATGCTGCATCCTGATCTTCCCAGAGGCAATCCAGATCTTTCATAGGCACCATTTGCATATTGAGATCACCTGCCACCATCATGTGAGCGCCATGCTCGTTTAGGGGCTCCCATGAGTTTACCAGCTCCATCACTTTATCTATAATCTTCATAGATTTTGGCCTGTTATACGCATGTGCTGGCCTTCAAGGAAACTAACTGCCAAACATTGCAGATCAACCATTCGAGTAGCTCTGGGATTCACCCGCCAGCTGGGATGTGACTCTATAAAGACTGTCAGACCCCCACTGGCCCTTCCCTTTTGTCCCCTTTGTTCCAAAGATTGGAATGCCTGGAAGCCCTGGAATTCCACCCTGCTAGTGGTCCACGTTTCCTGGAAGAGAATGAGTTAGTGTCCCCTTATGAAGACACACAAGCCTGGGTCTTTTAGGTGTATGGATAGACCTGATACATTCCATGATATTATCCTAAACGTGGGACTTGTTCGGGCGTTATGGGGCACTCGGCCAGCCGTTCCACATCATCATTCCCTCTCAAGCTACAACGGGGGCTAAACCAGTATGATTGCTAAAAAGGGTAAACTTGGTTTGGGCTCTCCCCAGTGCGTCTGGATGTACCCCAGTGGCAGCCAGGGGGCCCTTGGAGTACCTCTAGTTGCTGATAGGATTGCAAGTGGATAATGGGGCCTGCGTCCATCGATTCACCTTTAATAATATTGCATTGCCTGATGGCAGGTTCTAAGGTCGATAGACACTAGGCCATCGTCAAGGCATTTGTTCATGAGGGTAATTTCAATGCTGTCATACAGAACATCTAGTATTGTCACCGGTCTGCATCCCACTTTGTCAGCTCTGATCATGGAGGTACATCCCTTGACATCTCTAATCCAATATATACATTCATTGATTAGAGAGTCATGTCTCATCTTCAAAGGCACTGTCAAGCAGCCTGGGAACATAGCACATGACAACTGTGGGAGTTAGATGCCCTTGATCTGTACCCTCCCTCCTTTTGCTCCCCGGCTGCATTCCCCAATGTTGTTCTACGTGGTTGAGAATTTTATGCAATGTGATAATTGATGGTATGATATGATATAATCTGATGTTTTTTTTTATAACATGCTTAATACCCAGAGGTTTCTAAGCGCAGACCTGGGAATCTAACCTGTATTGCTCTGTGTCATCTGGCTTCCAAGGCGAGCACGATTTCCGCTGAGCTATCCTCCCGAGACAGTAATCGGGCCTCTTGTGTGTGGCTGACGCCTCACATTCTACACTGGATGGGATGTTCCTCCCACTTTATCCACAGCACTAGCAACAGCTTTTCCTCCCATATTCCGTTGGGAGTTTACCGCATCCATTATTTGTTCCCCCACTTGGATGGCCTCTGTTTGTGCTTTTCTACAATTGATCTTATTCTCCGTTGTATCAATTCTTGTGGCAAGAGACCAAATCAAGGTCTTTAATGCCCCTATGTCATGTGTTATGCTTTGTATCATGGAGAGGGAAGATTTAAGTGAGTTGACATCATGTGAGAAATGAGCAAGGGCAGCTGCACAGCCACAGATACCAGCACATGAGCCTTTCTCCTCCACCCCACTGGAACCTACTTTAGGCCTTGCTATGTTGCCTCTAGATGTTAAACCCTTGCCTTGTCTCTCTAATCTTTTCTTGGCTTTTTTCCCTTTGCCAAGCTTCGGTCAACCCCTCCAATGGAGAATATCTGTTGGAAAAGTTGATAGACGGATCAACCACAGTTACTACACACTTAACTAGCATTTTTCGTGGCCAACTAAGGCTGGCAGTAAGGGCATCTTTCTCCTTAATTATTTTAATAGGAGACTATGTTACATCTATTATGTCCTTGATTACCAATTGGGGAGGCTGTTGGGGTAAAACCTCTCTCACCTCCCTTGGGGCATTATTAACCTAACAGGTGTATTTGTAAAGCGCACACTCACCCCCAAAAGGGGCATCTTGGCGCTGATAACAGCGTTGGTACACAACTTAATGGTACTCATTTTATCGATCTCAGAAGGATGAAGGGCTGAGTGGACCTGCCGGGCTTTGAACCTGCTGCCATGAAGTCAAACACAGGTCCCTGTAGCGGATGCATTAGTCCACTGAGCCACAGACCCGGATAATTGACATTCACATGGGACACTGTGGCAGCAGAGAATACATTTTTTCTCCCTCTTCCTGTCCTGGTTTTTTTCGTATCTCATAAGGCAGTAGGAGGTCTGTGGACCGGATGATAGGGTGGTTGTTTCGTTGTTTAGCAGGTTCCACACTACCCATCTCAATAGACTGCATGCCACAGCCCTCTATTGCACAATTGAAGGCAGCCCCAGTCGTGCCCCCCCCCCCCAGCTGCCCCCCCACCTGTCTCATGGACTCGTTGCACATTCTAGACCATCTAAGTCTTGAATTCGATCTTTGAAGTCTGATATGAGAACGTTCACCCCATTGATAGGAACAAACATACTATAGATTCCCTTTCTCTGGTTGTTATGAGAAAGAGATGATGTTGCTCTCCGTTTTGACATTATAAGAACCAATACATCGCTTTCACAAGTTTTTCAGGAGTTCTCAGGTTCTCAAATATACAAAGGTTCAGGACTTTTCATGGGGCCCGGGGGGGCCCGATTGCAGAATGCATAAGCACCAGGGCTCAAGTCAACGGTACATGCGGGGGGGGGGCACCCACCTTGTTCACAGGGTGGACTCAGTCCCCCCAGCTAAAAGAGAAACATTGATGCCCTCTTTGAATTTATGAATTAAAGCGGCCCTCCGGGATCAAACCGCAGTCTCAAGTTTGTAGCCCGGACACTTCACCACTGCACTATATAACCTGATGAAAAATAACAAACAGTGAAATATCCCATGTTGGTACTGCAAGTTCCAGGGAAAACATTTGTATTGGTTCTTGGAGTTTAAAACATGAACACCTTTTAAAGTTTTCAAAAACATTATTAGACGAAAATACCCTGTCTTGGTTTTGTGTGTGTGTTGGTTTTATGTAAGGCAAATGCCATTCGTTCTGTTTAATTTGGGTGGTTATTTTTTGTTGTTGTTGTATTTCATTATGTTTATAGATCCAAATAACTTTTACATAGATAAAAATCAAATACATATAAAATGTAAAAAGAAATTTGTAAAATCAGTAAAATCAGTCAATCAGTACAGAATGCAGGATAATCACAATTCATTAGAACAAAGGCACATATAATTCACCATACAAATATAATTAGGAATTCAATAGCGACTGCTCAAGCAAAAGCTGTCTAGTAGTACATGATTCCAGTTTCAGAGCATATCTCCTACAATTATTAGGCCATTTTTCCAGTCGCCAATGTAGCTTTCCAAACATTATAAAGTGCAATTTGCAGCGCCTTCAATGGTGAATTCAAACAGGTCAGCCAAAAGCCATCGCTTTTGATCGTGTTGGCATCATGTACATAGGGGCCCAACAGTCTCATGTGCACATCTTCATGTTCACGGCAATCAGAGAGGACGTGTGGTGCAGTCTCCCTTTTCCTTGGTAACCGACACATTGTCTACAGGTTCTGTTTTCTTTCTTAATGCCCAATTCGGGACCTATGGCTGCCAACACTGGGAGATATTTCATGTGTAAAAGTAATACCAATCTATACAAGTTTTGAGATGGGCAGATTTTAAAATAGATCTGCGGGTTCCTATATTCAAAGGTCAACAATTCCACACAGCCATAGCTCTTTAATCTTGAAAGGTGTAAATCATTTGAGATCCAATCCCATTCATTCATTTTGCGAGTCATGCACATTTTAAGCTTATCTAGCAATTTTCCCAGTTTGGTTGCCACTCGATCAACTCAAATTATTTTGCAACCAGTTTAGACATATTTTGGTTATATGGTGTATTGGCTTGGCTTCCCAGAAGTTGCAACAGGGGGCAAACGGGGGACTTATGAGATTTTAAATACAGCAAAGCTTTTCTCTTACGGGCCATAGTAGACAATGATGTCAAGCCAAATTCAAGTCTTATATTTTCTACAGGTACGCTGGGACCTAGATCCAGCATTTTATGCCAAAATGTGCTCTCTACAACATTCAACCAGCTAAAGTTATCCATGCTTATGCACGCAAGTCTATATAGTATTGTGGCACAGATGCTCTGTTTATGCAGGGCCAATATGTTACAATAACTATATCCAGAGGCTGCCCTAACACACCTATAGATCATATTTGTCAGTGCCAGAGCCTTCTGATTCTTGGTTTCAATTATTTGGTAGCTTCCTCTAGCAGTGAAGTATTAAAAATGTGAAACCCGCCCTACATGATGGCCTTCTATTATCATGCTAAGTGTAGTGGCTCACCCATGAGTAAAGTGCATAACTTTAGTCTGACCAAAATGAAGTACCAGGTCATGTTCACTGGCAAATTTATATAATAATTGTAATGCTCTTTTTTGTCCAGAAAAGGTGTGGGCACGAAGCACTAAATCATCTGGAGAGAATAGGCACTCGACTCTTTGACCTGATATTTTGATATTTGACCACCTATTAGCAAGCAGCATCTTCTTTACTACGTCTGCAATATAAATGTTAAACAGCAATGGTGCCAGCACACACCCTTGTTTCAGGCCCCGTCCTGTGTTTATGGACAAGGTCACCATTCCTCCATTGTTCAGTTTTATCTGAACAGAAGTGTTTTCGTGTAGACCCCGTATGGGCGCCAATAAATCACCGGCACAACCCAGCACTTCCATCTTTGCCCAGAGTTTATTCCTGTTTCCGGTGTCAAATGCAGCTTTAAATCGATCATAGCCAGATGCAGGTTGGGTTGCCCCGGAACATTAGCTGTTTTTATGAGCATATCAATTAGTCATAGACAGTGGGCTGTACCTGAGCCTGCTCTGAAGCCCATTTGAAACTTGCCAAGTATGTTATGCGAGGCTACCCAGGCTTCAAGCCTATCAAGTAACAATGAGGCAAATATTTATTTATGTCGTGTCCGACTTTGCCGGTAACCTATAGTTTTGTGGCTTTGATCTTTCTCCACATTTGGATATGGGCATTAAGATAGAATTGCACTATGCGGACGGGATCCGACCTTCTTCACATGGCTTTTGATAATGTATAGATAAAAGCTTACCCCAGAACTTTGATGCACCTTTAATCTCTGCATTGGGAAGGCAATTGGGTCCAGGCACTCTTGTGTCCTTAAGTGCTATATTTTTCTATAGGTTTCGCCCTGTTCTATGGATAGTTCAAGCCTAGAGTAGTCCAATCTCTGGTTTTATTGATGTCTGGTCCATGGGTTGTGTTTGTATCTGATAAGGGCTTAAAATTCGTACTTATGAAATAAGACCAAGTTTGCTCTCCAGTACCGCAAATCAAGCAGCCTTTCGGAGCAGAATTGAAGTTACCCAGCATCCTCCACTATTTATGGGTGTCTTTTGTTATTTGCTATGGCTATTAGATGTTGCCATTGATCATTACGTCCCGAATTTAGCCAGGGTTTAACCCAATTCCGGTATGTTTTCTTAGCCAATGTTCTGGTCATTATTCTCTCGCTGGGATCCCCTGCACTTTTATTGATTAGCCGAGTGCTGCCCTTAGGGAGCGTTTAGCATTGTGGATCGTTTTATCAAAAGGGTGAGACCTGGTTGCATTATCCTGTATGCATTATCCTGTATGGCATATTGGGTCTTTTGAAATGCCATCGAGGACATGCAACCAGTGATCCATCCCTCGATGCCCTCTACTGATTTGGGTGGTTATGAAAAGCCAATTTAATGACATGTGCATATTTCACCTGTATATGCTAATTTCTGGGGATGTCACTACTATGCGAGCTGGGCACGCCCAAATGGCTAAGGGGGCAGCCAGAGTCCCTCTCCCCTTCCCTGCTCAGCATGAGTCACCAGGAAGTTATGAATGAGGAGTCAGGTTACTAGTGGGAGCAGAGCACGCCCTAAGGAGGATACCAGAGTATGTCTCCTCCTCCCTGCTCAGCATGAATCACCAGGAAGTTATGAATGAGGAGTCAGGTTATTAGTGGAAGCAGAACACGCCCCAATGGCCAAGGAGGCAGCCAGAGTCGTCTCCTCCTTCCTGCTCAGCATGAGTCAACAGGAAATTATGAATGAGGAGTCAGGTTACTTGTGGGAGCAGAGCACGTCCGAATGGCTAAGGAGGCAGCCAGAGTCGTCCCCGCCTCCCTGCTCAGCACGAGTCACCAGGAAGTTATGAATGAGGAGTCAGGTTACTAGTAGAAGCAGAGCACGCCCGAATGGCTAAGGAGGCAGCCAGAGTCCCTCTCCCCTTCCCTGCTCAGCATGAGTCACCAGGAAGTTATGAATGAGGAGTCAGGTTACTAGTGGAAGCAGAGCATGCCCGAATGGCTAAGGAGGATGCCAGAGTATGTCTCCTCCTCCCTGCTCAGCATGAGTCAACATGAAATTATGAATGAGGAGTCAGGTTACTAGTGGGCGCAGAGCACGCCCGAATGGCTAAGGAGGATGCCAGAGTATGTCTCCTCCTCCCTGCTCAGCATGAGTCAACAGGAAATTATGAATGAGGAGTCAGGTTATTTGTGGGATCAGAGCACACCCGCATGGCTAAGGAGGATGCCAGAGTATGTCTCCTCCTCCCTGCTTAGCATGAGTTAACAGGACATTTTGAATGAGGAGTCAGGTTACTAGTGGGAGCAGAGCACGCCCGAATGGCTAAGGAGGCAGCCAGAGTCGTCCCCGCCTCCCGGCTCAGCATGAGTCAACAGGAAATTATGAATGAGGAGTCAGGCTACTAGTGAGAGCAGAGCACGCCCTTATGGCTAAGGAGGCAGCCAGAGTCGTCCCCCCCTCCCTGCTCAGCATGAGTCAACAGGAAATTATGAATGAGGAGTCAGGTTACTAGTGAGAGCAGAGCACGCCCGAATGGCTAAGGAGGCAGCCAGAGTCGTCCCCGCCTCCCTGCTCAGTATGAGTCAACAGGAAATTATGAACGAGGAGTCAGGCTACTAGTGGGAGCAGAGCACTCATGAATGGCTAAGGGGACAGCCAGAGTCTGTCTCCACCTCCCTGCTCAGCATGAGTCAACAGGAAATTATGAATGAGGAGTCAGGTTATAGTGGGAGCAGAGCACGCCTGAATGGCTAAGGGGACCGCCAGAGTCGTCACCTCCTCCCTGCTCCACATGTTGAACGAGGGTCAGCAGGAGTAGCGGCCAGTTAATCGATGATTCCCGCAGTGCAAGTTCACTCTCAGCCCTCCCAGCAGTGCGCTCTCCTCTAGGCCACTCTTTTCTCTGGTTTTCTCAGGTGGCCCCTGCTGGTTTGCAGTCACTCGCGCAAAAATAATGAAGGGACGAAATGTCTCTGGTTCCCGTCCGTATGGGAGGCAGTTATGTTGTTTAACAATTTCGGCGAGCTTTACCGAACATTTGTAAAATCGCTGATGCGCAGTTTATCTTGTGCACTCTGGATCCCTGGGGCTCGTGCAACCGTTGCCTTATTGAATGTAAGTGGCTGGTTATCCAGGTGTCAGGTCTCTCTTTCCTAGAGAATGATGCGGGCTAACGAAAACAAGCCTCCATCAGGGCTGCCATTAGTCTGAACATTGCCGCCCCCACTGCTCAAGCCGAACACCTGCAGAGTCAAACACTGCTCACCCTTCCTCGCTTTGGCTTTTGTAATATAAAACTTGGCCAAAACCTTTTTTTTTACTTAGAGAAATTATGGGGCTACAGAGATATAGCAAGTCAACCCCCCACCCCTACCGCAACAGATGCAGAATACAATACAGACGTGGCTGCACAAGGACACACTTCTCTCAGAACAGTGTACTTAAGCTTCTATCTCATAGACAGGCAAGGACGGTTATCTCTTGTAGAGAGTCCATTACAGCTGAGACAGCAGCAGAGAAGCTCCCTTCACAAAGAGGGAACATGTACATCAGAGAGAGCAACAGATATGCCTTCCCTCCCTAAAGCAGACACAGTTCCGAACTGACAGTAGCAAAACGCGCATCATGTACTCACAATGAACCATGGCAATGTTGCCAATAGCAGCACAGGTAGGGCTGAGAGAAATACTGGGGTTGGATTCCTTACACAGAATTATCATTGCCCATGGGACTGAAGTGTAAGAATCCTGCTCCTTGTTACACTAGCAATGATGCAAGCCTCGCAGGTGGTTTCCTGAGGTGGCAGCACTAGCAGTGATTGGGGACAAAAGGTGCACTAGGAACTACTCAGGAGCGGGCATGAGGAAACAGAAGGTTTTTAATGTGCTTCTCTGGGGAGAGGAAACCAGGATTGTCTGCAAGCACGTGGAAACCCTGGAGAGGGAACTCTGCAAAGGGTTCCTTCCCCAAGTTTCTCATAAGACTCTAGACAATAGATCGTCTTCATCCACGTGGAGAGGCTCATCAGGCTCCTGCAGGTGGAGTGGCAGCTCCACCATCTTTAGCTTCTACATAGATGGGGAATAAAGGTTTTGGAAACCACAACCCTCACAGGCTGCTTTCCAAGGCGAGCAGGAACATGCTGGAGACTACCGCCTTTAAAACATAAAAAGATGTCCATCATTTATTTTGCATTTTGTAAAGCGCTCACACAGCCTGCGGGCATCGAGGCACTGTTACAGGAATTGTTCGTTTTTTTAGTTGCGTAATTGTTGTATTTATAATGCACTTAAACACCCAGAGGTTTCTAAGTGCGGACCTGGGGATCGAACCTGTGTTGCTTCATGTCTTCTTGTCGTCTTGCTTCCAAAGCGTGCATGGTGCCATTAAGCTATCTTACCAGGACGATATCATGCATATGAAGGACATAACACAATGCTAATCCAATGATCGGCAGTCATCGCTACCATAATCGCCCACCATTTAAGGATGTGTATGTTTATGTATTTAACATGTTAGGTGACAGTAGTGAGAGAACAACATGACTGTCTTTCAATGTCTGGTCAGTATGCAACATTAACTGATTTAACATTGATCTACCCCTTATCTTTTTGCTACAGTGTAGTAATTGTTGTGTAAATTATCCACCCAAAGTGTGCCATAGAGTTTGTCCTGGTCTGTGACACAGCCACTACATTATCTCCTATATATCAATGGAGAGGACAGATTTAATTTACATTTGTCTTACACATGTAAGTGAACACCACTATAATCTATGGGGTCTATGAAATGTAAGGATAAGTGCTAAAGAAGTGCTAATCATGTTCACACTGATCAAACCCGAAATCGAACTGACCTAATAACCTAATGTTAGTCTTCGTGTCAACTAGAGATATTTCTATTAATCATGGTTTAGGTCAATTCCATGTGAGAATTGGTATGAGCTGGCACTAGACTTTTATTATTAATATTATTATTATTATTATTATTATTATTATTATTATTATTATTATTTACATTTTAGGATATTTATTTATCACAGACCTAGCTTTGGGGGGCAACAGAACACGTTACAAGTCATGGGGGAAGGACACAGTGAGAGAAGCAAATATACAAGGGAGATGGAGCTAATACTGGGGGAGGTGGGAGGTGGGCAATTTGGCAGCAAGAGGTCTACAAGCAGCTAGGAGAGGACAAAGGGGAGAACAGATCCCCCAGCCTCAGGTTTGGTGGGGTGTGGGAGGTGTGGACCTAGCTGTTAGAGAGGAGCCATTGCTTGAAGAGGAGAGTGGGGAGCTCGTTCCTGAATTGTAGAAGTGAGGGGGCACATCTAGTGTTGATGGAGAGGAGGTTCAGAGTCTGAGGTGTAGATAGAGAAAGCAGGTTTTATTTGTTTTTCTTTATTGCAATGTCAGAGTTCAAGTCTGCAAATGTGCTTGCTTAGTGGAAAGTAGGCCTTTGGGTATGCCGAGTTTCGTAGAAAGCAGCTTGGGGATTTCAATCTGACAGCCTTGTTGATGATGCAGCAGGTTTCGAAGATGATATGCGCTTCCCCCGGGAGCCAGTGCAGTTTGTTGAGGGTCAAGTGATGTGGTTGAATTTGCAGAACCCTTTAATGAGTAGCAGCGGAGCACCTATATACCTCTGCAAGCAACCCAGCCCCCCTTCCTCCTCATGATTGGAGACATGAGGCTGTGCCTTGTTTGGCACCAGCCGTTGTGCCAATCCCGCAGCGAGTGGTTGGAAGTAGATACCCATTAAGAGAACCATATTGAATGTACCCCCTAAGTGAAGATAACTTGCGGGAGGAACTCCCTGAAGGAATATGAAAAAGGAACAAAGAAGAGCTAGAGATGTCATAAGAAGGTGTGCAAGACATCTCAAGACACCGGCTGGAGAATAATGTATGGATCCTAGAAAGCTAATCGTGAAGTAAAGATCAAGTGAACTCTCAAATATAAAAGAAGAAGATTACATGCATTGAAGTGCAGCAGAGAACAACTGTTCAATAAATGTACAGATGCTGAAACGTAAGGTGCATTAAGTCATCATAGAAGCTGGCTATAAGTAGTGAATAGAATGCAGGTGAAGCTGCCATTGCTCAAAACCTGGAAATTGGTATCATGCATTAAGTGAGTCGGCACCCATGAAGTGGGAATGGAAAAGCTGTGTCGCAGCAAGAAAAATAGGGTCATCAAGCTGTGTGGCGAGGCTGACTGGCCTGAAGTCAAGATTCAAGAAATCGAGGTCAGCTATCTATTCTGAAGAAGAACGAGTATGTACCTCCTCACGTTAAGGTGCAAGAAAGAACACAACTAATGCCAAGCTTTAATTCAATTAGAGCATTTAAAATCTGCAAAATGGGCCAAATGTTGTCTTCTGTCACGTGATTCAAGGATGGAAATAGACAGTGAACTTGGAGTTCCAGACACGAAAGCGAGTGCCTCCACTCCTGTGCATTCTCAAAGACAAAGATCCTCTGCAAGGCCAAGTACAATCACAATTTCATGGCAGAAGGCATGGGTGATGAGAGACATTCTAGGCTAATTGGGTGGTGGGTTAGTTTCATGCCCTTTCTCTTTGCACCTGGGTCTGGGTTTACGTGCTGCTAAATTAACCAAATGTTCCAGACATGGCACAAGCATGCCAACCAATTGTATTAGTCCATATAACAAAGGACCTATTAGTTTGAAGAGCAATGAGAAACTGTGTATCTAATGTTTCTGAAATTACATGTTTTTAGAGGTAGGCATAAGTTGTTAACCTGATGACGAACAACCAATAACAATCCTAGCTCGTATAGAACAGTATATTTAGGTTTGTTCACTATTGCCACATAGTATGATGTCACATAAAAAACATATTTTGTGTAAGGATCACTGAGAGACTGAGCATCCGTCTGTTAATGTTCATTGTAACCTCCTTGTTATAGATAATTGTTAATAAAACAGTACTTTGTCATCTTCCTGAGTCGGTTCTGTTATTTAGACTCATAATTATTCTGGTGTGATCCCATCCATTAAATATGCACGTTCCTAAAGGGCCATATGCTCAAAGTTGTGCTTCCTCATGCAACACAGATCTCAGGGGTGCCAGAGTAGTCACCAGACAGCTGTCCATAAGGTCATTTCCACCATCAAGGTGGAACAGGACCAAGATTTGGACAGCAGATCTGAAGTTGTTTTCTGGAATGTAGGGCATGGTTTTACACAGGGGAGACATCTGGCACCAACCCATTTGTGTCTTTCTTGAAATGTGCTGCTTGAAGGAAAGGTGTCTCTCAATGTCAAATCCAAGAGACTTGATGCAGGTGGCCAGGTGGGGATATGACACCTTTGGGGTCCAAAGCAGAGAGCAAGATCTGGATATCAGGGTGTTCAGTGTTGTTGGTCAGCAGAGAGAATTCAGTCTTTGAGAAATTGAGATTCAGGCAAGCACTGGACATTCAGGACTGGATAAATGTGAAGTGGGACATGAGCCTGTGGATGGCGTTGACTTGAGACTCAGACATGGATGTGCCTGCTTCAGCAAATTATGCAGTTTATTTCCAATTGCACATAGGATGCTGACTTCACAGTTTATTCAAACCAAAGTAAAAAATAATGTGATACTGGATCTCCCCCACAGTCTTCGTATGCATTGCGTGGCAATGACAAGCACTTTCATTAACCATTACTGTCTGTTTTTGGTAACACTCCCAAGATATCAGACGTCATGTAGAAGTATTGATTTGACCAGCCATGGCATCGATATGCTAATGTGCCATATGATTGATAATGTGGAATATTCCCAGATAATGCGAGTGATCACAGCATATATTTTTTGTTAATTATGTAATGCAGGACTTTAAAAACCATCTTGAGGGTGCACTAGAACAACCCTGACCTCCTGGCAATAGGACCCAACCTTTGGTATAAGTCTGTACTATGCAGGTTGGTAGCATGTTGAGCAGCCAGGCTTATCTCAAGAGGGGTCAATGTGAGCGGTAGGGGAGTTACACAGAGATTCACAGTGACAAGTATTCAAATAAACTCTTACACACAAGGTTTCTATATTAAACACTTATTAATTTATTTAACAATCAGTTTGAGTAAGCCTTCTTCAGAAGGGGCACTATAATAGTAAAACACAAATAAACTCCAAAATACACAGCCCAAGTTTCCCTAAATCAGCAAATACCCATTTGGTATGGCACACAGACACTTCCTACACCCTCAGGTGACTTCAATAGCTAGGACACAGTGGACATTAATACATCACTGTTACATTTAGGGCAATACTTAGGAGTATGACAAAGAAAAAGATTATTAGAATAAAACAAGAGATCTCACAAATATTCTGAAGCAGGTAAGTACTTTTGGTAACCCCCAGTGCAGAGTAAGTTAACCACTTCCTGGAAGGAGGGCTAAGTCAGAGGGAAGAAGAGTTATTCAGGGAGCCAGGCAGGCCAAAGTCAATTGGACAAAAGTCAAGGTGAGCTGAAGCACTTCTTGCAGGTAGGTAAAAGTCTTGCACAATGTTTTAGAAGTCTTTGTAGACAAGAAGAAATCAAAGTAGGCCACAAGCTGATTAGGCTTGCGAGGTAAAGAAGCTGATAGCAACTCTACAGCAGCAACCAGGACAAGTCTCCACTGAGAACAAGTGAGGTTACACAACAAAAGGTAATTTCTCTTAGTCTTTAGAGTACCTTTGGTTAGAAGAACAATGTTTCCAGCTAACTTCTGTTCATGTGCAGCTCTGCAGATCCTGTGTTCCTGGGCCTAATATGTGGGGATAAGAAGGACGATGTCTGGAGGACTTCTGCACTGCAATGGAACGGTCAGTGACAAAAAAGGACCAACTTTTATTCAGTGGCACTTTGCGGTTTCAGCTCCTCGTGTCTCAACAAAGAGTACCACCGCGACTCCTGGTTGTTGAGATGGCCTTTCCTTGCATCTGGGGTCCAGCACTCTGTTGAGGTGGCTCAGGCTCGGTCAGTCCTGCATCCTGGGAGTCCGGAGGATCTTCCTGGAGCTCTTGGCCAACTTAAAAGCAACACACACGTTCTGTTGATCCTCTCCCTGGCTCTTCGGTTCCAGCAACAAATGCAGTGAAAATACATCCAGCTCAGAGAGAATGTCCAGGTGGCTTACTTTGGAGTTGATTGGTCTCACCAACTCAAGGGGAGAAGTCGTCCTTATAGGGCTTCTCTAGTCAAAACGAGTTTGGAGATTCAGCACAGCAGCAGGGCTTCATCGGGCAAACCAACAGTCCGGGAGTTGCAGCAGGCATCTCTTCCAAGCTTTTCTTCAGATTCCTTCGTCCAGTGGTCGATTCTGCTTTCCACGCCAAAAAGCCTTGCCTTTTATGCAGGCTTCTCCCATTCATTCCAGCTTAGCTGTCAGTCACCCAGTAGGGTGGCTGTCCTTGCCGGACAGCTAGCCGGCCAATCACCTAAGAGTGCATTTCTGTCTCCTAGGAGACTAAGCACAGGGAGTTTCGGGCACCTGCCTCACTTCCTGCCCCCGGCAAACATGAACAAAGGGACCAAACCTGGTTTTGCACGTAGACTAAATCTCAAGATGGAACTTTCCACAAAGAAATGGCGAAAAAAGAAGACCGGGGCCATTTTGACAAAAATGTTACCCTTGGGTGCTTTACTGCAGCTGCAAACGCAGCCATCGGTAAAGGCACACCAAGGTAGTTAAAAGTAAACCACTGCCACCAGCCATTCATCAAGGAAAAGGTAACATAAAAAATGCTACATGAGAAACCAAACAAAGGGGATACTAAGTCACCCCTCCAGCACCCTATTGTAAGATAGTGTGTGCTGGTTATAGAAAGTTACAAATGAAAGTAAAGTCAATTTCACTTCACTGCTCTTGGAAATAGTTTATCCAATAGAAGGTATTTAAATCTTTGAGAAATCTTAAAGACTTCCCTGTGCCACTGCGCTGAGGGTGCTGTGTGACACAATGTAAAGATGATGCCTATGGAGTTTGTCGGACTCCATACTTAACAAAGAAACTCAGAGTTCAAATCACATTAAAAATACATGAGAGAGTGGGAAAAAGGGTCTCACTCTCTCCAGCTTAAAAACGAAAAGTCCTAAAATCGAGCAAAGTTGCTGGGGGTCTCTAAGGTAGAGAAGAATTAGCACATTTCTGAGAATTCTCTCTACCACCAACATTCTAATACATTGATTTACTGTACAGGTGAGTTGGCCTTTACCCCACCTTTCCAGCTTCTACAACACCTTTCCAGTCTGTGTGGGGACTGCCTGCTGCCATGCTCTGTAAACCAGAAAGAGAGGTGAATGCTACCACCATAGCTCTGGAATTGGGATTGTCACCAAGGTTACAGCCCGCTGTGCACACAGCAGTAAATACTTCTCCCACAGGCAGTGTTTGCAATTGGCTAGTAGGATGACTGTGGTGTAGCTGCTTGGAAACTGGAGTCTGCTTCCAACCAATCCATTTTGTACGATGAGCAATCAATATGTAAGCTCTGTCTCATTGGTCTTTCTGAGTCTGATGGCACAGATACTTCAAGAAGGACTTCATCAGCTCATAATATAATTCATGTATATCCCACTGCTGTGCTTTTCCTCTAAAGTTACTACTGATAAAAGACAATAACAAATATTCTGAGACTATAGATTTGAATGACCAAACACTGGCTAAATATCTTTGCTAATATTCTCTTCCAAAACAATCCCTCTTAGGATCTTTTGCATATACGAGACCTCATTACCGTTGTTATATCTATGTGCCTCATACCTACTTTTGCTAACTACTGTATATACCTACCTGCTTTGCCTATTGTTTTTGCATACAGCATTGTAACCTGAGCTGTACTATACCTGTACGTAACTATGTAACTTAAGCTTAACAACCCTCTTCATGCTTTTGTGCCCGAATACCTCTGGGTCTGGTGTGCAATATAAATAATAAAACAAACAAACAAACAAATGGGTCACATATGTCATGAAAGGGTGGGAGCCCACGCCGGAGTAAAGTGGAAGGGGGGAATCGGTCATGGGACTACAATTCCCAGAGTCCTTAGGGCCAGGTCTTGACCAGCATGCCACTTAAGCGGACGGCGTGCTTCAGTCAGTGCTTGTGATTAGCTCCTGAAACACACATGCCATGCTGCCACCTTCACAGGGATTCTTCAATGGAACGCTGTTTTGTGTTTACAGGGGCACGTAGAAGAGCAGTGACTTTGGCCTGTGCCACAGCAGTAATTATTTTACTTTCTCCCTGGGTTGTGACAGTGAATATCCGGGGCTTCACAGTGACTCGAGCCCTAACTGGTAGAAGCTCTGGCAGAGCTCCCTCGTCCATTTGGCAGAGCTCGTCAACACCTCTAAACACACCCACGCGTTCAAAGGCTTTGGTTAAGTGTGCTGGTGCCTCACTTGATTTATGTTGATTTAACCTGAATAAGGAGGCGCACGTTTACAGCATTCTTTGATTTCTTTTTGCAGAGAATACCTTCAAAGATCATTATGGACAATGAATTTCACACAAATAATGCATAGTTGAGTTGTGGTTAGGTCAGGGTGCAAGGAGAACCTTTTGGAAAATGTGTTACACACACGGCCCAGCAAGCTGAGACATGGTGTTGATAGGTTTGGGTATTGTGGGTGACATGCTCATGTTTGTAGTAATGTATTTTACCTGGAGAAGATTACATTCTTGAGAATCAGTGCTAAGATGGAGATTATTACTTGCTTGAGAATCAGTGCTAAAGAAGTAAGACAGGAGTAGTGTGGGTAGGATGGCATGATGTTCTGGATGTAAGTGAGCATATATGTCAGTGGTTGTGTATTTATCCTGTGCTTCCCCCTACCTATCTATTTCATCTATTTCTCACGCCTTGAAACACTTGTGTATAGGCGCGTTACAAATGCCATATCATATCATATCATATCATATCATATCATATCATATCATATCATATCATATCATGTTCCTAACCCTCTTTCTAGTTACCCTAATTTCCCTGTACCCATCCACAACCTCTGCCTAACCCTCTTCCCCCATTGGTTGCCTGGAGGTGGCCTGTGTATACAAAGTAGTCATCTCCTACAAACCAAGGTTGGAGGGTCGTGTCCCTGCAGTTTCCGTGGTTGGGTTGAGAGTGCGGATAGCATGGTCTTGATCACTTACAAGACACACACCTGCATACCTTGCTACCAAATTTACCACTTCTGGTGGGACACATTTCTCCAGGAGCCAGACTTTCTGCTTTGCCCCAGCATACTTGAATACAATCCCAGTTTTGAACAGAGCCACTCTAACACTCCTGAATTTCAGAAAAGAACTGAAGACCCTGCTTTTTAGGCAATTCCAAAGAGTGATTTAGGATGCGCTGCCCCTGAATTACAACCACTCTGCCATTATCTTGGGAGTTTTCCCATCTTGTTCACTCCAATGCATGCATGGTGCTCCGTTACTCCCAAGCTAGGTGTGTGCTATATCAAACACTAATCCAAGTACAAGGCACAGGTTTAGAGGGCATCTCTATCTGGCACTTTTTTTACACTAGAAAGAGTTAGAAACATGGCCATTACATCAGACTAGCTTCTGTAAATTTAGACCACAATTGTATCTTAATGATAAAGGGATCTCCAAACCAAAACTAAATTTATTAACAACCCTACACAGATGGACCCACTCAAACATCTCAAAGCCCTTTCCATTGCACACCTGGGTTGCCTATAATCTTTTTGCAATGGCATACGTAGTAATTTACAAACAGTATCACTTGCCTACTGTACAGGGACGGAACCAACATGGGATGTATTCATTAGCACCAGGCGAAGTGTTGGAGTCTATCGGCAAACATTGTTGCTAATATTTCTATATCCACATTAATAATGGTTATCAGTCTGAACATTGTTGCTCTTCGCTAAATAGGTAGCAAGCTTTATAATAACCAACATTGTCATCGAATGAATTCCACAAGTTGTAGTTTTTTGGTCTCTGACTCCTGGTATAAATTAGTGAGAGGTGACATCAGGTGATCTTTGCTAATTGTAAATATTGCCATTGTCTCATGATGCCGTGCCAGCTACACTGTAATGGGTTCTTCCCTGCTGCCATATCATCTGGTTGTATCTTAATGGAGGAGGCGTGGTACGAACACATCTGCTTCATCAGCAGCTCCATTGAGAGATTCTTATTCATGGTATGAGATGCAAAATCAAGGAAGGGTTTGAAAATCTTAGTGGGTTCAGAAACAATCCCTCTTGTGTCTGGAATTGTGTAAAGGCACATTTACCTTTCCTGAAGCTGTGAGGAATGGAGTCTTCCCATTTTCTGACCCCATTCATATTGTTTCTGTCTAATATCAAAAGCAGAGATTTCAGTTTGTACATTAAGAAAATTGGTTAACCTGTATTGATTTCCTATTTGGGTGCATCAAATCCTAAAGGTATTTCGAATTAGAAAAGCATTGACAACTTTGCTTTATGGACAAGATGTTGGTTGAGTTGTTATTTGAGTATAAATTCTTATACGTTTTTAACTTTTGTTTTTTGGGAAGGTTTTGCTGTTGTAATTCTTATGTTGATGCTTGTTTAAGGATGACAGCTCATATGGATCCTCCTGCCTAACCAAATTTAGTGGCGTTTTCCAATGCATTTTAGTGTGCCCTTTTTGCACTTCATAAAATGTTTCTATTAAATGGAATACGCATACAAAATGATCTGCCTACTGCAATCTCAATCCATGCAGGATAGGCACAAATAGGAACAAACCACATTGCACTCATCAAAATGACCATTAACGTATCAAAACACCTCTGTGGAGGCAACTCTTAAAGATGAACCTGGAGATCCTATTCCATTATAGTTTGCATTTTTAATAAAGAGGAACATAATTTTCAATGAGGGAATCAGTGCAAGCAGCAGATTTCTAAATTCCTTGTGGACGTTTACATGTGTTTGTTCGGTTTCATTACCCAATTCCCTCAAAAATGTGGCTTGCTCCTAATATTTTTTTGTAATTTCTTTTTTGCAGGGGGGGGGGCTAATTGAAAACTGGCCTTCTCTGAGAATCAGTGTTACAGGAAGCAAGGTTTCACATTTTTCTTTCTTTTCTTTCTATTCTTAGCATCTTTATTTGTGTGGGGTTAATCATGTGGGGATGAACACAAACATGGTTTCAAATTGTTGTGTTAATGAATATCTTTTGTGGAGATGGCTTTGGAAAATTCCTCAGCAAAAATATATAACCTTAAGCCTGGAAACAAATAACACTGAAGCCATTGACAAATGGTAGTACACTTGGTTCCTTCTAATTTCCACCTGAATTTATGATCTATGTATTTTCTTTGAGTGATTTTTCCTTCAATATTGCTAGTTTTCTATACATTACATGAGCAACGTTTTTGTATTGAGATGAATTGCGCATTTTCAATTTCATGGTCAATTGTGAACCAAGTCCATACATAAAACCAGCAGACAAAGGTGGGGGCATTGTTATTATGTCATCTGAACAGTATAAGACTATGGTCATGACCTTGCCGAATGACAGGGACAGCTATCACCCTCTGCGAAAAAGATCCAACTAAGGAATTGAAGACCGAAATCTCTGAAATAGTCAAATTTGCCATAGAAAGAGGGTGGATCACTGAGAAAGAGTCAGCGTATCTGACCACATCGGAGGAACGCACCACATGCCTTTATGCATTGCCAAAGGTGCACAAGGATGAGACCAATCCACTTGGTTGCCAGATTGTATCTGAGTACGGTTCCTTGTTTGAACCACTTTGCAAATTTATTGATGAATTTTTAAAACCAATGATTGGCAACACGGACTCCTATCACAGAGATACCACACATACCATACAGACCATTGAAAATCTCGAATACAATCCAGACACTCAAATCTTGGTAACAATGGATATAAAAGCGCTTTATACGTGTATTCACAAAATGCTGCCATTGATTGCCTTTATGACTTTTTAACGGCAACAAACTTGCATTCACAAGTCCCTCCAGCAATCATCATTGAACTTTTGACTGTAGCTTTGTGTAAAAACTTTTTCACTTTCGGGGACCAATTTAACCTACAAACTAAAGGCACTGCCATAGGCGCCACATTTGTCCCGAGCTTGGCAATTTTATATATGGCAGCCTATGAGCAAAAACATATTTCAAATGAGGCTAACCCATGGCAGCACAACATCATAAGGTGTCGTCGATTTATTGATGACATCATCTTCATTTGGGATGGCGATCAGGAAGAACTTGCACAGTTCTTTGCATGGTTAAACAATCAAGATCCAGATATTCAATTCACCATGGAATACGACAGGCAAGCTATACACTTCCTTGATTTAAAGATTAGCAATCGGAAAGGCAAACTGAGCTGCAGTCTGTACAGGAAACCAACGGATCGCAATACACTGCTGCATTTCTCTAGCAACCATCCACTACACTTGAAAGAAAATACGTTTGCGTAGAAATTGCGTAGAAATTGCACACAACTGGAGGATTTTTACAAAAATGTGGCTGATCTAAGCACGCGTTTGAAATACCGAGGTTACCCAAAGAAATTAGTAACTACATCACAAAAACAAGCCAGGTTTACGTGCTGTGAGTCCATTTTGACATCACAGTTGAATCACCAAAATGCAGACCAAGACAACAGATTGACGTGTGTACTGACACAGGATCCCCACACATATGACATCAAAAATATTATCCGCAAATATTGGCCTTTAGCTAAATTAAACTTAACAGAAGAAAGTTAACCTCGCTTTGCTTTTAAAAGATCACGCAACATCCATGACTTCCTGGTTCACTCCTGCTTTACTGAAAAAACAACCCGCGGTGGGCCTTGGAATTTCAGACCTCTAGTAGGGCATCACCCATGTGGCTCCTGTGTAGCCTGAAAATATACCAAGAAGATGCTAAGCTTCACTTTTGGCAGCAAAACTTGGATTTGTCGACATTTCTCAAATTGCAAATCAACAGAAGTAGTCTACTGTATCGAATGTCCCTGTGGCCTACGGTACGTTGGACAGACCATGCGCAGTATCAACACCCGGATCTCCGAGCACAGATCCAGAATACGATGTAGGAAAGAAACCTCACCTTTGGTTCAGCATTATCTCAACCAAAAGCATTCATCAGAGGAACTACTATGGTGGGCCCTCGAGAAACTGCCTATTGGTTCTAGAACACAGCAATGCCTCTTAGAAATAGAGAGTAGATGGATCCATAGGCTGGATAGCTTGGACAGTGGCCTAAATGAACAATTTATACCACTTTAGACACTACACCAACACTGTTTTTTCGAATAAGTCCAAATCCTTCAGTTGGTAATCTTTTTTTTTATTTTTTCAGGTGCTGAAGGCTGGGATTACATCCTCTAAACTTCCCGACAACACATGGGTTGATGAATAGTCCCCAGTCGAGAAACCAGAGCGACGATGGCACCCGTGCAGATCCTTTTTTGACAGCTGATCTACAGTTTTATTCATTCCCAGACTGCGCTCATACATATCTGGACCCAGACGTCATCAGCCAATAATCTCCTGGCTGGGTCCAGCGACAGCTGCAGCTAAAGAGTTTTTGGTTAGCAATTCATTGCTAGACCTATGAGCGCTTAAACGCTTAATTTTTCGAACCTTTCTTTACATAATAAGGGCTGGAGACCAACGCAACCACACGCTTTTTGTTTAAGCACCAGAAATCCTCAATAGCATCTTCTCCAAACCGCTTAAACTGTGTGATCCTTGAATTACTTCTTGGACTTTTCCTCACATAATCGATTTCAGTGGCCACATTAAACAATATTTACAAAATAACACAATACATCATGTCCGTATACATGTTTAGCTATATGACTTGTATGCTACGCAATGCGTCTCACATTTCTCCCGATCCTCATCGACTAAGAGGGATCATTGTGTACACACCTTCCTAGGGTAGACCAATCAGCTATGGTATGCCACCCAATGCCCCCGCCCATTTCTACCTATGATTGGCTGATGTTTTCCGTGTCAGACATCCGACGCTTTCGGGTCACGTGGCACCTGACGCTCTGTGGTTCCATAGTCTCTTAGCAACCAGCTTTGGCAAGTTAAGCCCTGCCATAGGCTTTCTTTTCACTCTCGCGAACGGATGACTCAGCGTCCTGAACAGCCGCCGGATTACCGTACAAATTAAAGCTCCCAGCACGCAGGGTAAGTATCATATTTCATCTTCCCACTTGGGTTGTTAAGCTCTATGCTCTTCACATTATTCTGCATTATTATGCAGTACGTTAGACATGTGTACGGAGACTTACTTGATCCTTGTTTTTCTATTCAGCTCCTCACTGCTAAACAAACTGGACCCACGTCATGACGGGATTTGGTTGGATTTACTCATCCACGCCTGACGCTGCAAATAATTCTCTCTTGATTGGGTTTCTCCCTCATTTCAAATTTCTCCGGTAGGTGGACTCTCCCCCTATTTAACCCGGAATCCACTTTAGCGGTGGAGTACAGTCTTGAATGGACAATTCTTACCCCTGTGAGTTTGCTAAATGAACTAAATGAATATATATTTATTTTGCAATCCATCCCTCTACAGATTCCCAGCTCTTATCCTGAACCGTAGCATCTGCACATCCATTCCCCTTCGACTTGGACACGCCTGGTGCCTTCTGGCATCTTAGATGTGGGGCCACCGGTTCGGTGCGAACCAGCACTACAGTCATCAGTCTCACATTTTTGTAGACTGCTCAAACCAACCCCTCTAGGTGAGGAATAGATAATTTTATTTACTCCTACCTATGGTGTCTTTTCTACATTTGTATGATCTAGACAGAACATCTCGTGTTTTAAATTCTGTAGCAAGCTTATTTTGAATAGTACATGTATATTCAAACCTGCACTATTACCACTGTAGCCCAACATTTTCAGTTTTAAAACTCAGTCTTCTTTTTTTATTTTTTCTCTCCCAATAGGGTATCATGAATTTGCCCCGATGAAGGTGGTAACACATAACCACCGAAACGCAAAAAAAGATAAGGGGGACTGGTTTCCAGATTTTTCTTCTTTGAACATTTGGACATTTGGTCCCCTCATTTGGGACTTATTATACAGCCTGGAAGCAGAAGACAAACAAAAGTTTTTTGGCTTATCTTGTTTATTACTTATGTTTTTTGTTTTCCCTACATGCGTAGGCAAACCCAGTGGGGGTTTCCCCATAAGAGTACTGCAAAAAAGATTTTCAAAATAACTAAAAATCTCTTAGACTCTTTCAAAATCAATGTACATAAATATACAGCAGCAGATATTAAAGACTTGAGAGGTTTGAAAACCTCAGTTTGAAATATTTTTCGACCCTTCAACTATTGAAACATATGGAACTATGACCATGAAATGGCTTTATTTAGCTCTGCTCTTCTCTTTCTAACCAGAGGATTTCTTCCTCTTTCCTTATCCTTTTAAAGCATCGGGTCGTGGCTTACTCACCTTTCCGTTACTCTCTCTACTTCTGTCCTTTCACATTAGACATGTGAAATCCTATGATTCAAAATGATGCAATTTCTCACTTCTCTCTATACATGTTTATGATTCAATTTATACCTTATAGTTGAAATTTGATATTGAATATTGTGTCAACTTTGTTTGCATTTTTGTTATGCCATTGAGAGCATTAAAATATTACAACTTATACACTGAAAATGTTGTGGTATATGTGGCTATTTTCTATATGCACCATGCATCAATATGGTCCAAACTAGGGGCTGGATTTGATACATGAGAACACCAGTTTTTGTAAAGTACTCAACTAATTTAGCACATTAGGCTAGCTGTTGAGTGCATTCTCCTCTTTGCAGCAATGTTTCTCTATGTGTCACTCGCAGTCGCGGCCATCGCCGTGACTGGCGATTTCTTCCGCGTTGGAGTTTGAGGAGATGCAGAGGAAGGTTACTTTAGTCCCTTTTCTGTGTTCGCAGCCGCCGCTCCAAACGCGGGACGCAACGCTGCCGGGAGTATTTAAATCCCCGCCTCCCGGCAGGTCGTTGCATTGCAACCCCCTCTGTTGTTTACCTTTCGACTCTGGGTCCTTCGCTCTTCCTCTGCACCTCGCTTTGGAATTACTGAGGAGTTTTCCCTGTGGTTACTTTCTCCGGTGTTCCTGTCCCCGGAACACCGCACTTTTGTTTTCCAATTCTCTCCGCCGCCTTCCCTGGGCGGCGCTAGCTGTGCCTTTTTCTCTGGCGGTCGGGCTCTCTCTCTCTCTCTCTCTCTCTCTCTCTCTCTCTCTCTTACCCTTTTTCTTTCCCTTGCTCTTTGAGTCCAGATAGCGTGGGGTTTTCTCCCGTGCTTCCACGCAGTGCTTTCTTGGAAGATTTACTACCTCCACCTCAGCCGTCAGCTGCTGCCTTCTCCGCCTGCTCTTCGGGCCTAGTGCTACCATTGGACTTGGACGTTTTGAGGGCCACTACCCTCAGTGTTGGAGATCCTTCGCTTCCTTCTTCATCTGTGAACAACTGGCCTTCTGAGACAAGTCTTGACACCTCTTATCAGGGTTTTTTCCCCTTGCGGGTTTTTCCCTGTATTTTCTGGCTTGATTCCGGAAAGGAGGTCACTGTGCCGCTGTTCTCACCCAGCGGCCACAGTGGCTTCTCTCCTTGACAAGCCCACGCACCAGAAGAAGGAGAGAGACTACCTGGCACGTCGAGGCCTGCAAGATACCATCGACTCGGAAAGCTCAGGTGAGGAGAGCGTGTGCACAGGGGGGACTCAGCCAAGGGTACCGTTCAAGTCACAGATTGCAACGCCAAAGAGTATCACGATGTCAGCTGAGGAACAGGTCCAAGAGCTGTGGAAGGCTTTCCAGGCCATGTCCCAGGAGCTACAAGGTGTCAAAACTGAGAACGCTTTGCTTAAACAAATGGTTGCGGCTAGGGAACCGACTCCCTCGGAATTGCCACCCATGGCGCTGTCCTCTGGGAAATTTGATGGCTCCCCCAAGAAGGTGAAGGAGTTTCTTGAAGCATGCTTGGTTCATTTCACATTCAGACCCCGTACCTTTGCTACAGATCAGGCCCGGGTGGGTTTCCTAATATCCAACATGACTGGAAACGCTCTGTCCTGGGCCACCCCATTGGTGACTAGTGGAAACGCCATTCTGCAGGACTATTCAGGGTTTCAGAATCTTCTCAAGCAGACCTTCGAACGACCAGAGCTCTCCTTTACAGCCTGCGAAGACCTGTTGGATGTCAGACAAGGCTCGCTGGACGTTTTGTCATACATCTCCTCTTTCAAAACATTAGCAGCCGGAGCAGGATGGCCCGAGACAGCGCAGTATGCCATTTTCAGAAGAGGACTGAAGGAGGAAATTAAAGACGAGCTGGCCAGATCCCCTCGTTCTCCTACTTTCTCAGATCTGCTTTCTGCTGCCCTTCATATTGAGTATCGCCTTCAAGAGAGACGAGTTGAACGTCGTAAGCAAAGGACTCCTGGCTATACCTCAGACCCCTCTGTACCCGTTCTCCCTGGTCGCTCTACTAACATTATTACCGAAGAACCAATGCAGATTGGTGCCACCAGGGCGCCCTTGTCCGCAGCTGAAAGACGTCGCAGAAGAGAGAAAGGGCTGTCTGCCTACTGCGGATCAGAGCAACATCTTCTCAGAGACTGTACAGAACTGCCAAGCAAGAAACGACTACCCTCGGCGTCAGTAGGGACAAGCGACCGAGGGTCTTCGAGCAATCTTCATCGTCCCTATGTCTCTCTGTCAGTGACCTCTTCCGAATCTAAGGAGGACTCCAGGCTGATGGTCATTCCAGTACAACTCAACCTCGGAAACCATCAGGTGGAAACACTGGCTCTATTGGACTGTGGCGCGGCAGGGAACTTCGTCGACACCCTGGGGGCAGACAGGGTGGGTCTCCGTCGGATCCCCCGGGCAGAAGGTCAGAAGGTGGAAGGTGTGGACAGTTCGCCTTTGTCTTCAGGTCCCATCACCCATACCACTGAGGATCTCTCCTTGACGATCAACCAACATAAGGAAGTTTTGTGTTTTGATATCATCAGGGCTGCCCATTTCCCCATCATCTTGGGTATAATCCTCTGATTAACTGGACCGAGAATCAGATACTTTTCAGTTCCCCGTATTGCACAACCAACTGTTTTTCACTGGAAGGTCGAGCTGATCTTCAGCCAGTCAAAGTGTTTCCCAACAACCATGTGGGTGTCCATGCTTTACCCAATTTCTGCTCTGGGTTTTCAGAGGTTTTTCAGGAGTGCCTCCATGCCAGACTTCCACCCCATCAGCCAGAGGACTGCAACATCGATCTGGAGCCCAATGCCTTGGTTCCATTCGGATGGATGTTTGCTCTCACCCAAACCGAGAGACAAGTTCTTCGGAGATACTTGGATACCAACATGGAGAATGGTCTCATCCAACCTTCAAAGTCTCCAGCATGAGCCCCTTTGTTTTTTATCAAGAAAAGAGATTCCGCCGACCTTAGACCCTGCATTGACTACAGGGGCCTAAATACAGTGACAGTCCGTGACCGGTATCCTAAACCCCTTATCACGGACATTATTGAGGCGGTGCAAGGTGCTCGAGTCTTTACCAAACTGGATCTTCGCAACGCATACCATCTGTTGCGGATTGCCAAGGGTGACGAATGGAAAACCGCATTTCGTACTCCTCTGGGCTTATTTGAGTATAAGGTTATGCCGTTCGGTTTGGTGAACGCCCCAGCGGTATTCCAGAGGTTCATGGACCGAATGTTCTCTGACATGCTTTCCATCTCTGTCATCATCTATTTAGATGATATCTTGGTTTTTTCCCCTAACATGAGAGAACACATTGAACAAGTACGACGAGTTTTGTAGCGTCTTAAGGAAAACAATCTACTGGTCAAGGAGGAGAAGTGCAGATTCGCTGTACCTTCTCTCCATTATCTGGGATATGTTCTGTCAGAAGGAGGGATCGCCATGGATCCTGACAAGGTGCACGTTATTCTTGACTGGCCGGCCCCGACCTCCGTCCGGGAGGTCCAGAGGTTCTTGGGTCTTTCGAATTACTACAGGAGATTCATTCCAAACTTTTCGGAGGTGGTGTTTCCCATCACCCGTCTACTCAAGAAGACGGCCTATCCTTTCTCCTGGTCCACTGAGGCGGAAGGAAGTTTCTGTCACCTGAAAACCCTCTTCTGCTCTGCCCCGATTCTGCAGCATCCCAACCAAACTCTTCCATTTATTCTGGAGACGGACGCCTCCGCATTAGCTGTCGGAGCTGTGTTGCTTCAGTCCATCAACATGGTGGAGCATCCTGTCGCCTATCTCTCTAAGACTCTTTCTCTCAGCCAACTCAACTATTCGGTTCTGGAGAAGGAATTGTTGGCAATGAAGTTGGCTTGTGAGGAATGGAGGCACCTTCTCATGGGTGCCCGTCATCGGTTCCTCATTCGCACCGACCATAAGAACCACCATGGTTCTCACCCAGCGGCCACAGTGGCTTCTCTCCGTGACAAGCCCACACACCAGAAGAAGGAGAGAGACTACCTGGCACGTCGAGGCCTGCAAGATACCATCGACTCGGAAAGCTCAGGTGAGGAGAGCGTGTGCACAGGGGGGACTCAGCCAAGGGTACCGTTCAAGTCACACTATGTCACAGAGTCCATACATAACCATGAGTCGTCAACTGACTCATGAGATAGACTATAGATAACCACGTTGTAAATTATAACATTTCTGCAAAGATGTATATGTTTGTTGGAGTGGTTTATTATGATTTGTCTATTCTATAGAGTATTCTTGAAAGACAAAAACACAGATTTCTATCAACTAGATATAGCATGAAAGATATATTTGAGTGAAATTCTAGATTTCAGAATGGGCTCAAATCCCTGCACCACCACTTAACTGAAGTGTGTAGGATTAGGCAAATAATTTTATCTCACTGTGATTTATCTGTGAAAAGTAGAAGTCCTTAGGAATACTTCTGTCCCCATTGTACTCTAGAAGCCAAATGTCCCACTCATTTTATTGCTCCACAAATGATAACACTCGCCATTCATAGAGTGCTTGGAGACCATGAAATGGCAGTGGTGCATGGTATAAATCAAGATAACATTGCATAACATATTGCATATCACAAGTTTTGCTTGCACTTTGGTTTACTCATGACCACTTCTTGTAATGTTGTTTCCATGATAACATCAAGCATCAAAGACTCATGTCGGTTCTTGTAACATAATGTTGTGTGATTTCAAACTGATTTCGATACATTTGCCAATTAGGTCCGCCTGCACTTCCTTTGTAACACAGGCCCTCACACATCATAGAACCTTCCTGTATATTGCTAAAGGGCATCATTCTGTACACGAAATTGCCTACATACTTTCTCGGTCTTGCGTCTCACTGACATCTGTTGCTGGCTTTATGAGCAGAAGTGTGATGGCTATCCCTTTGAGAGACTATTCCCTCAATAACCATGGTAGTTCTACTCCAAAAAGGATGCATAATAATAAATGCATGTTTTACATATACACTGGAAAATCTCTGTTGTGAAGCATTATTTTCTGCAAAAAATGTATAAACACTGATATACACAAATTTTATAATTGTGCAAAAACTGGAAGAACACCACTGAAATTGCCAAAACATAAACACTGAAAATAAGAAGTCCTAGGTATAATGGACGCAATGGTAATATGTACATAAAGGGTGGCCCCTGATACTGTAGTTTTATAACAGTGAATTCCATGGATACACATGAACACCTGTGTATTCTGGCATTTGTGCTTGTCCCTGGTTCATTTTATCCAATAATTGTCAGGAATTTGTTGTTTAAAACTAAAGTCAGAAACAACCATGAATGGCCATTATTAGTTATAATCAAACAGGGGCCAGATTACAGAAACTGTGCACCAGTGCAAGTGCAAGGTGCCCTAGTGCAAAACACTTTGGGGCCATATTTGAAAAGATTTGCGCTTTGACAAGTGTCATTTTTCAAAGTATAAGTACTATGCCAAACCTTTGCCTAGCACAACAAATATGCACTTTCAGTACATTTTCTGCACCAGGGCAAAGTTTTCCCCGTTCTAATAGGGAATGCAACGTTTCTGTAATCTCGTCTCTGGAGCACAATCCCAGAAATTATTGCATGACAGAAACAGCCATGCCCCTAAAATATTTCCATATCAGCAATACAAGAATAGTCCATATAAAAAATTAAAAAAATTATCACTGGAAAGCACAAACTAATATGGACAACAGAGCTTTTATAACGGACCATGTTTTCTAGTTTAATAACAATAAGTTGCTTAATGCAGGTCCACACATTTAAAGGACCCTAACTATATCAGTATCACTTACATTAATTATATAGTGAAAAGATCGTAACAGTGCAGTGCTGGATTAAACCCAGTGGAGACCCCTAGGCAGTCGAAATATCACCCCTCTGGCAAATAATTTCCTAATACGTTTTCAATTTCTGTGCCTCTTTGTTTTGATCTGTTGTTGCAGGCTCCCAAAAAGGAGTGGGACCCATAGGCCGGTGCCTACTTGGCCTAATGGATAATCCGGCACTGTAACAGTGAATTATTCAAAAACCTTTATATTTGCCCACTGAAGTATTTTAGATATATATTTATTTATGTTGGACTATAAACATAATATGTTGCCATTTTGCAAAGTATGGTGGGTAAGCACATAGGCTATGTCCTGGAGAACAAAGCATGCATTTCTATACCCTAGAAGTAGCGGTTCACAGTTTGCCCTGCATTGCATAACATGTATGGATCTGCTCACATTTCACACTGATTATACTAATGAAATATTTTAGCTTGCATAGACGCCCAACTCTGCTGTGATAAAACCTACGTGCGGAACCCTTTGTGGCAAAGCCTGCGCAGGCCAAGGTCGCAGTGTTGTGTGCCGTAGGTCCGTACAGCACGCTGCTCAATCCACATCCACTATGTGCTACACTACACATCGATGCCCGACTCTGCTGGGTTAAAACCTACTTGCCAAACCCTTTGCGGCAAAGCCCGCGCAGACCTAGGTCCACAGAGCACACTGCTCGATCCACATCCACTACATGCTACACTACGTATTGACTCCCAACTCCATTGCGTTAAATCCCATGTGCCAAACCCTCTGCAGCAAAGCCCGTTCAGGCCGAGGGTGCAGTGTTGTGTGTCGCAGCTCTGCAGAGCACCCTGCTCGATCCACATCCACTATGTGCTACGCTAGGCATTGATGCCCGACTCCACTGTGTTAAAACCTACATGCCTAAAACTCTGCGGCAAAGTCCGAGCAGGCCAAAGACGCAGCGGTGCGCGCTGCAGCTCCGCAGAGCATGCTGCTCGATTCATATCCCCTACATGCTACGCTACGCATTGATGTCCAACTCCGCTGCATTAAAACCTGAATGGCAAACCCTCTGTGGCAAAGCCAGCGTAGACGAAGGGCACGGTGGTGTGTGCCTGCATGTCCGTAGAGCACACTGCTTGATCCACGTACACTATGTGCTAAGCTTCATATTGATCCCCAACTCTGCTTGTTAAAACCTACATGCTGAACCCTTTGCGGCAAAGCCTGCACAGACCAAGGGCGTGGTATTATGCACTGCATGTCAATAGAGCACGCTGCTTGATCCACATCCACTACATTCTACGCTACGTATACACGCCTGACTCTTCTGCATAAAACCTACGTGCTGAACTCTCTGCGGCAAAGCCTGCACAGGACAAGGGCATAGTTTTGTGCACTGCAGGTCCACAGAGCACGCTGCTCGATCCATATCCATTACATGCTATGCTACGCATCAACGCCAAACTCTGCTGCATTAAAACATAACATATGTGCTGAACCATCTGTGGGAAGCCAGCAGAGGGTAAGGGCACAGTCTTGTGCACCACAGGTGTTAGGCGCCTCACAATGGAGCCACAGATCTCACCAGCTATGCTCCTCACCTCACAATTACGGCTGAACCACATTACCATCTGACACCATGCATTGCTATTAATTGGCCCACCGCAAACCCACAGTCCTTGCCCCGTGCAACCCAAAATCCTCAACTCAGCCATTGCTACTCCCCTGCCTATCCTTACGAGGAACAGCTGTCAAGACCGGTGGGGGGGTCTGTACTTCCGCTCTCTATATGGTAGAGGAGAGGCACAGAAGACCCCAGCCAAGATTCTCGATTACGGTAGCGATGGACGAGCAATCAAGGCCTAGCTTCTCAGGAGGTGATGCAGGCTGGTTCTTAAGTACAGTGTATCCCCAAGCCCCCCACAAAGGAATGTCCACACACTGTATTACTGAAAACACAGTCTTTATATAATTAATATTCAAGGGTTATGTACACTTATCACAACAACGCACTTTGTGCTCAGGAAAACCAATAATGATAAATATCTACAATTCTAAAGTGGTACCACTAATATTAGACCTCATTAAAGTGCATTCACAATACTGTAAAAATGGCACACAGATCAATAAGAAGGAAACCAGCAATAGAGAGAGGAGAGATAAAAGATGGTTGAAACAATAGGCAGAATACTGGCCCTAGCTACTGGACACAGTTCTGTGTGGAGATCCCCCCACCTGGGCAACCTGTAAAATAAAGGGATATGACACAAGCCCAGTCCATATATTGTTCAGCAGTCTTATTCTCTCCTACAATGTTTTTACCCCCCCAATGTACCTGGTGGAGTCGAGTTCTTCGAAGAGGCGTCGACAGATCCTTCTTGAATGACCCCCTTTTAAGCAGGAGTCACGGATCGTCGAGAGGCGTCGAGAAACGTCGAAGACCTCGGGGTTCGGCGACGGGGAATCGACGGCCCTTCTTGAATGCCTTCCCTTTCAAGCGGGAGGCACGGGGCGTCGAACGTCCGTCAACAAACGAGGTAGAACGATGTCGAAGAGGCGGCAGCTTCGTCCGAGCGGTGCTCGTCAGCGTCGGGGCGTCGGCGTCCTGCAAGGCGGAGGTGTGCGGGGCACCTCGATGACAATAGTTCTGGACCGCAAAGATTGTAGAGACGGGAGCCCAGCAAGGGCGTCGAGTCGCTCGAGTCTTTGGGATCGTGAGGTGGCGGGAAACCCACCGGCGGATTCTCCTCGGCGCGTTGGTCGTCCTCGACTTTCTCCGGCAGGGCAAAAGCGGTCGACGGTGCGGACGAGGGAGTCCTTCGAGTCAAATGTTCTTAGGCAAGGAGCGGACGGCTCCGGTCGTCGGCGGCACGGCGTCAAGTGGTTCCCACGGCTGGGCAACACAACTTCGACGGGCCTCCAGCGGTTGCACAGACCTGCGAACCCTGGTCGACGGCAATGGACTTCGACAGCGTCGATGTCCGGGTGCTTCACTTCGATCTCCTCGGCGGTCCCGTCTCGGGTCGGCAGCCTTTCGATGGTCTGGCGTCCAGGGAGCTTCGGCGAAGATTCAGCGGTGCTCGATGGTCCCTCGGAGCACGGGAAGAGGGCGCCTTACCAGGTCCTCTCTCGGGTCAGTCCTCGACGATTTCGACAACCTTCAGTTCCGTCGAAGCAAATGCCACAGCAAGTCTTCTTCTTCCAGCTGGACGTCGAGGATCAGCAAATCCAGTTACTCTTGAGTGGAGACTCAGCTTCTGAATGCTTCTGAACAATTTCCAGTGGTGAGAGGTCCCCAGATATACTATTCTGTCTCTCATCCACACTGCTGGCACACACACAGCAGCCAATCACACAGAAGGGCATTCATGCAGTCAGTCAGCCAATCAGGCACACAGTGCATTCAGGCCACACTCCTCCCTTTCAGACACTCACAACAAGGAATGTGGATTGGGACAAGTACCCAGCCATTCAACACTACACACTGCATTCAGGCCAGTTTCGGGCAGGGCTGTCTCAGTCTTTGTCTCTCATGCCAGAAACCAGACAACCACAACAAGGAGTGTATATTGGTCACACACTCCATTCACCCAGGTCCCACCCACAGGAGGTACCCACAACATACAGTCACTGGGAAGGCTCCAGTCAGTCTAGCTGGGCCTTCACAACAACACCATATATGGAACTTCCACCCAACAGCCAGTCAGGGGGAAGGGACAGAGTCAGGGCTTCCCAGGACTTTGGGAAAAACAAGATAACAGGCAATAGAAAGCAAGAGGCCACAGGGGCCATCTTGTTTCCTATCAGGAATCAACTGATTCCAATGGCAGGGCCTGGGTATCCCAAAATGGAGGACACCCAGAGCACCTGTCAAATTCAGCATGGAGCTGCCACCAGCCCATACCCTGCTCTGTGGGCCACCCACAGGTGCCCAAAAACATACACTAGGGGCACAGGGTTGTACCCCTACCCATGGGTGCCATAAGGGTATCCCATGGGTCTGTTCACCAAACCAAAAGAGAGCTGCACTGCCAGGAGTCCCTCATGGACTCCTGGGCAGAAAACATGACAGAACACACGGTAAAAACAGAAAAAGGACAAGGATTCAGAGGCCCTGTCCCTCAGATGCATTTCCGGCATCACAGTCGCCCCCCCCAGACTGAGGTGGAGGGTGCCTAATCTCCCACGGGATAGACACCCTCATCCAGACGGTCAACATACCTTCTGGAAAGGCCATCTGCATTATCGTGACTCTTCCCTGGTCTGTGCTCTATGGTGAAGTCTAGCCCTTGTAGGCTAATCGACCACCTGAGCAATTTCGGATTCTCACCCTTCATCTGCATAAGCCACTTCAGGGGCTTATGATCTGTTTGGACCTTGAAGGTGGACCCCGTAAGGTAGGGCCTAAAACGCCTAAGGCTCCAAACTATACTAAAACATTCCTTTTCAACAGTAGCCCACCTAAGTTCTCTACCCTTGAGTTGTCTACTGATGAATATGATAGGATGTTCTCTCCCTTTGTCATCTAACTGGGACAAGACAGCTCCAATTCCGGTGTCGCAGGCATCCGTCTGGACGATAAAGGGTCGGCTGTAGTCAGGCGCACTCAACACAGGTGCCCTACACAGACTTTCTTTCAAGCCATCAAAGGCCCTCTGACAGTCTTTCCCCTGAGCTATCTGGCACTTGGTGGCCTTCATAGTGAGGTTAGCCCTTTTCAAGGCCTGCAACACCTTATCCAGATGTGTCAAATGCTCTTCCCAGGTGGAACTGTAGACGGCAATGTCGTCTAAGTAAGCCACACAAAAGGCTTCCAGCCCACTGAGCGCATGGTTGACCAATCTCTGGAAGGTGGCAGGGGCATTCTTCAACCCAAAGGGCATGACCCTAAACTGGTAGAGTCCCTCAGGTGTGGAGAATGCCGTCTTTTCCTTGGCATGGTCCGTCAGAGCTATTTGCCAATAGCCTGAGGTAAGGTCAAAGGTGCTCACAAATTTGGCAGCACCTATAATGTCCACGAGCTCATCAGCCCTGGGCAATGGGTGCGCGTCAGTTTTGGTGACGGCATTGACTCCTCGGTAGTCCACACAGAACCTCCAATCCTTGGTACCCGCCGGGGAACTTGCCTTGGGGACAAGGACCACTGGACTGGACCAGGGACTGGTGGAGGGTTCAATAACACCCAGATCCAACATCTTGGCGACCTCAGCCTGGATGTGGTTTTTGACGGTATCTGACATACGATAGCTCCTGCTTTTGACAGGCACACTGTCACCAGTGTCAATTTCGTGCTTACACCACGGTGTAAGGCCCGGTGTCAGTGAAAACAGAGGGGCATACTGCTGGAGCAAAGCCCGGCAGGCCCTCTGCTGCTCTGTTGTCAAATCGGGAGAGAGTTGTACTCCCTCCACTGAGCCATCCTGAGGGTTGCTATGCAGCAAATCAGGAAGGGGCTCACTCTCATCCTCTTCTTGCCCTGAAGCTAGCAAGAGACATGAGACCTCTGCTCGCCTGTGGAAAGGCTTGAGCCTGTTGACATGGAATACCTGGGGGGCTACCCCAGAGGCTCCCATGTCCACCAGATAATTGACTTCGCCCATCTTGGAGATGATCCTGAAGGGCCCAGTCCACTTGTCTGCCAAAGCTCTAGGCTTGGTAGGCTCCATCACAAGGATTTCCTGTCCCGGAGTCCAATCCACTTGCGAAGCTTTCAGGTCATGCCAGTACTTATTCAATTCCTGGCTGGCCTTGAGATTTGCTGTTGCCTGACCCATCATTTGTGTCATCCTCCGCCTGAGGCCTAACACATAGTCCCCCACTTGCTTGGCGGGACCTGGAGGGGTGGCTTCCAAGCCTTCTCGGATCAAGGCGAGGGGCCCCCTCACGGGATGTCCAAAGAGTAACTCAAAGGGGCTGAAACCAACACCCTCTTGAGGTACCTCTCTGTAAGCAAACAGCAGGCATGGCAGGAGGAGATCCCATTTCCTCCTTAGGGGCTCTTCCAAAGCACCTAGCATGCCCTTGAGAGTTTTGTTAAATCTCTCAACCAGACCATTGGTCTGGGGGTGGTAAGAGGTGGAGAACTTGTAGGTTACCCCGCACTCTTTCCACATGGTTTTCATGTAACTAGACATGAAGTTGGATCCTCGGTCAGAGACAACCTCCTTGGGGAATCCAACACGGGTGAAAATGCCCAGGAGAGCCCTGGCAACCACCTTGGCAGTAACAGTCCGAAGGGGTATTGCCTCAGGGTACCTGGTGGCATGATCTACCAAGACCAGGATGAACCGATGTCCACCTGAAGTGGGAGGGTCAAGGGGACCGACGATGTCGATGCCCACCCTCTCAAATGGTGTGCCAACCACTGGTAATGGCTGCAGTGGGGCAATGACCCTGCCTCCAGTCTTGCCAGACAACTGACAAGTTGGGCAGGTCCTGCAGTGGGACTCCACCTCTACTCCCATCCGTGGCCAGTAGAAATGGGCAGAGAGCCTCTGCTTAGTCTTCTTGGTCCCAAGATGACCAGCCAAGGGCACCTCATGCGCCAACTGCAGTAGGAAGGGCCTGTAAACCTGGGGTACCACCAACCTCTTGCGGGCACCAGGTTCGGGCTTAGTGGGCTCACTAACAAGGAGCTCACCCTCCCAATAAATCTTGAATGTCCTAGGCGCTTCACCTTGTGCCTGGGACAGGGCCTGTTTCCTCAGGCCCTCGAGAGAGTGGCACTCTCTCTGTCCCTTACAGAAGTCTGCCCGGGAGGGTCCCCCTTCAGCTAACAAGCATTGAAGGTCGGGATGATCCTCCGGGTTGAGAACCTCTCCCACAGGAGAGTCTTCTGTCTCTTCTCCCACAGGAGTTGAGTTTGGGTTTTCCGCTGGACCCAGCCCGTCCGGAGCATGGATCCCAATGGGTGCTGTCGGAACAGCAGGAAGAGAAGGTGTTCCCTCCACAGAGGTGGCCTTCTTGGTCTTCCTTCTTCTTGCCTTAGGCCTCGCCTTTGGCTCGGGTACCTGACTCACAGCCAGACCCGGTGTCACCTGTGACCTAGTGACTGCAGCAGCAGTCATGGGAAGACCATCCGAGATCAACCCCAACTCTACTAGATCATTTCCTAACAGAATGTTAGCAGGGACATTGTCCTGAACCAGGACAGGAAGCTTTGCTGTCTTGTCTCCAATCATGAGTGTGACTAGGGCTACAGGCGATAATTTGGGAGGCCCACCAGCTAACCTGGTGGTTCTCAGAGGAGCACCGACATAGTCCTCTGGCTTGAGCAGGGTCCTGTCCACCACTGTCATGCTTGCCCCAGTGTCTCTCAAACCAGTAGAAGGCTGGCCATTCAAGAGGACACTTCTCAAAAACCTACGGGTGTTCTGCGGGATAGTTGCCAGTACTTCTGCGTACTGGTCCCAGGCCCCAAGGGACACTAAGGAAATCTCTACCGGAGCACCAAATGTGATTCCTGTAGAGGAGGGGAGGACAGTGGCCTCCACCTCAGCCACGGGGTAAGGGTAGGTCAGGCTGACAGCCTGTACTCCAAGTGCCTTACCTTTACACTTGGGGTCACCCCTTTTGTGATCCAGAGCCCCACAATCCCAACAAGTGCCAGGAGTGCGGGGTACGGTACTGGAACCACTGGGAACCTGCTTTGCAGCAGGTGGACCACTACTCTTATTCCCACCCACAGAGGACTTATCCCCACCAGATTTTTGGGTCTTAGGAGAGGAAGGTTTTGGTTTACCCGACTGTGATTGCTTTTGGGACTCCTCAGCTTTCTGAGAGGTCCCCTTTTCTTTGTCCTTGTCCTTCCCACTGGAGTCCTTAGGGGACACCCGGTGGGAGACCCACTTGTCAGCCAACCTAGCCAGCTTAAAGGGGTCCAAAATGTTCTGGTCAGCCACATACTGACGCAGCTCTGGTGAACAGGCTTCAGAAAAATGCTCAAAAAACAAGAGGTGGGACAACTCAACAAAAGTTTTCACCTTGTAACCGTCAATCCACCCCATCATGTTCATGTGCGCAGTACTCACCCAGTCAACCCAAGACACATTCTCTCTTTTCTTAAAATCCCTGAACCTTTTAAGGTATTGGGTAGGTGTCTTGCCAAACTTGGCAATCAAAGCAGACTTCATACACTCATACTGACCCCTTTCCTCCACACTCAGCTTCAGAATACAGTCATATCCAGTTTGAGGCACTCTGCTTAACAAACACTTAGCCCAATCTCTTTTATCTACATCATGAATTGCACAAGCCATTTCAAACGCTTCAATCCATTGGAGGATATCTGAACCCTCCACAAACACACCAACCAAATCTTTCATAAACTTGGTGGCTGGGGACCTGCCACTCTCAATTGGTCTAGCTGAAGTCTCCACTCTAGCTCTCTCTAGCTGGATTCTCTGACATTCAGTGTCCTTGTCTTTGAGCGCAAGATCCCTATTCTTGAGTTCCACTTGCTGTGCCAGCTCCTCTTTCTTAAGCTCAGCTTCTATTTCCAACTTGCGATATTCAAAGGCCAATTTCATCCTTAATAACTCAAGTTCCATGGAATTGCTGGGGTTTGGAACAGAGGCAGCAGGAATGGTGGCATTCCCAGAAACAGATTCAGCGACAACCCCAGGGGCAGAGTCCTCACTGGTTGCATCCCCCCCTTCATCAAGGGTTTCACCATCAGTCTGGTAGTCCACCAGGGCAGCTATCAGCTCAGCCCTAGACTTATCCACAAAGTCCAACTCCCTGGCTTCACAAGCACTCTGGAGAGCCTCTAAGCTCATCCGAGTCAATTTACCATTTGCAATGGGCTCCATTGCCTGTAATGCAGTTATTTGGTACACACCCAAACCTTAATCTAATAAAGTGCGGATATTTTGTAAGTGGCACGGTTATACACTGAGTCTTAAAACCATAAGCATCCCACCGCTGCCACCAGCTTGTCAAGACCGGTGGGGGGGTCTGTACTTCCGCTCTCTATATGGTAGAGGAGAGGCACAGAAGACCCCAGCCAAGATTCTCGATTACGGTAGCGATGTACGAGCAATCAAGGCCTAGCTTCTCAGGAGGTGATGCAGGCTGGTTCTTAAGTACAGTGTATCCCCAAGCCCCCCACAAAGGAATGTCCACACACTGTATTACTGAAAACACAGTCTTTATATAATTAATATTCAAGGGTTATGTACACTTATCACAACAACGCACTTTGTGCTCAGGAAAACCAATAATGATAAATATCTACAATTCTAAAGTGGTACCACTAATATTAGACCTCATTAAAGTGCATTCACAATACTGTAAAAATGGCACACAGATCAATAAGAAGGAAACCAGCAATAGAGAGAGGAGAGATAAAAGATGGTTGAAACAATAGGCAGAATACTGGCCCTAGCTACTGGACACAGTTCTGTGTGGAGATCCCCCCACCTGGGCAACCTGTAAAATAAAGGGATATGACACAAGCCCAGTCCATATATTGTTCAGCAGTCTTATTCTCTCCTACAATGTTTTTACCCCCCCAATGTACCTGGTGGAGTCGAGTTCTTCGAAGAGGCGTCGACAGATCCTTCTTGAATGACCCCCTTTTAAGCAGGAGTCACGGATCGTCGAGAGGCGTCGAGAAACGTCGAAGACCTCGGGGTTCGGCGACGGGGAATCGACGGCCCTTCTTGAATGCCTTCCCTTTCAAGCGGGAGGCACGGGGCGTCGAACGTCCGTCGACAAACGAGGTAGAACGATGTCGAAGAGGCGGCAGCTTCGTCCGAGCGGTGCTCGTCGGCGTCGGGGCGTCGGCGTCCTGCAAGGCGGAGGTGTGCGGGGCACCTCGATGACAATAGTTCTGGACCGCACAGATTGTAGAGACGGGAGCCCAGCAAGGGCGTCGAGTCGCTCGAGTCTTTGGGATCGTGAGGTGGCGGGAAACCCACCGGCGGATTCTCCTCGGCGCGTTGGTCGTCCTCGACTTTCTCCGGCAGGGCAAAAGCGGTCGACGGTGCGGACGAGGGAGTCCTTCGAGTCAAATCTTCTTAGGCAAGGAGCGGACGGCTCCGGTCGTCGGCGGCACGGCGTCAAGTGGTTCCCACGGCTGGGCAACACAACTTCGACGGGCCTCCAGCGGTTGCACAGACCTGCGAACCCTGGTCGACGGCAATGGACTTCGACAGCGTCGATGTCCGGGTGCTTCACTTCGATCTCCTCGGCGGTCCCGTCTCGGGTCGGCAGCCTTTCGATGGTCTGGCGTCCAGGGAGCTTCGGCGAAGATTCAGCGGTGCTCGATGGTCCCTCGGAGCACGGGAAGAGGGCGCCTTACCAGGTCCTCTCTCGGGTCAGTCCTCGACGATTTCGACAACCTTCAGTTCCGTCGAAGCAAATGCCACAGCAAGTCTTCTTCTTCCAGCTGGACGTCGAGGATCAGCAAATCCAGTTACTCTTGAGTGGAGACTCAGCTTCTGAATGCTTCTGAACAATTTCCAGTGGTGAGAGTTCCCCAGATATACTATTCTGTCTCTCATCCACACTGCTGGCACACACACAGCAGCCAATCACACAGAAGGGCATTCATGCAGTCAGTCAGCCAATCAGGCACACAGTGCATTCAGGCCACACTCCTCCCTTTCAGACACTCACAACAAGGAATGTGGATTGGGACAAGTACCCAGCCATTCAACACTACACACTGCATTCAGGCCAGTTTCGGGCAGGGCTGTCTCAGTCTTTGTCTCTCATGCCAGAAACCAGACAACCACAACAAGGAGTGTATATTGGTCACACACTCCATTCACCCAGGTCCCACCCACAGGAGGTACCCACAACATACAGTCACTGGGAAGGCTCCAGTCAGTCTAGCTGGGCCTTCACAACAACACCATATATGGAACTTCCACCCAACAGCCAGTCAGGGGGAAGGGACAGAGTCAGGGCTTCCCAGGACTTTGGGAAAAACAAGATAACAGGCAATAGAAAGCAAGAGGCCACAGGGGCCATCTTGTTTCCTATCAGGAATCAACTGATTCCAATGGCAGGGCCTGGGTATCCCAAAATGGAGGACACCCAGAGCACCTGTCAAATTCAGCATGGAGCTGCCACCAGCCCATACCCTGCTCTGTGGGCCACCCACAGGTGCCCAAAAACATACACTAGGGGCACAGGGTTGTACCCCTACCCATGGGTGCCATAAGGGTATCCCATGGGTCTGTTCACCAAACCAAAAGAGAGCTGCACTGCCAGGAGTCCCTCATGGACTCCTGGGCAGAAAACATGACAGAACACACGGTAAAAACAGAAAAAGGACAAGGATTCAGAGGCCCTGTCCCTCAGATGCATTTCCGGCATCACAACAGCCTCCTCAGGCTGCACACTTGTCTCACTGCGTGCGTCCCACACCACGCATATCAATCAATTGGCCCAGCACAAACCCACAATCTAGGCCCCACATAACCCAAAATCCTTGACTCAGCCATTGCTACGCACCCGCCAATCTGTATGAGAAACACCCTCTTCAGGCTGTGCACTCGGCTCACTGCATGTATCCCACACCACACATTGCAATCAATCGGCCCACCACAAACCCGCAGACCAGGCTGTTACGCTCACCTGGTCTCTGCGGAGGTATTGGAGCATGGTTGCAGCCCTCCCTGAACTTGAATCACCCCCTTCAGTTCTCTCCCTCAGTAGAAAATCTGTGAGCGGTGGTACGTGGTGATACTGCTTCTGCGTGGAGATAAGAGTGTGTGAGTGGGCCAATCTGTGATTGTTGTACCTCTCGAACTCTTCACCCCAAAGTACAGTTTCTGTGAGCATACGCCAGCCCATAAAGCTCACCTGCAAATTATGGAAGATACGCTCTCCGTCCTGCTACTTCTGGCAGGGGCGTGTTGAATGGGATCTAGTTCCTTCACTGATCACTGATAAGGATTAGTCCAGTCCAGCTGGACTATGCTTCTCCTTATGATTGGTAAGGCTTTCTAGAGCTCTTGTGATGCTGTTCATTCTGTTTAATGTCTTTATATGTTTCTCCTATTTATGCCTACAATAATGTCTCTCTTCTGTTTTCTTCTTTTAGATGGAAATGCGGCCTCAATGCAGCTGTGAGATGCGAGACATGGCCGGATGGAAGATGGATGCTACCGTAATGTTCGACAGCAGGTAAGTGATGGTTTAAGGAAAAGCGCAAAGTAAGGCGAAGCACAACCTTAAACTGACTGTTTTTTCGATGTCTAACCTTGTCTTCTGTTTTTCCTTGCAGGCGCTGCTGTCGACGATTGAGCATGTCGTGCTGTGGTGCCAAGATGAAGATTTTGGCGTTCCGGAAAAAGTGTAAAGATTAATACTTGGTTCGCCGAAGAGATGCACAGGTAAGAACAGCTTCCCCAGTTGGTAAGTATGCTGGCAGGAAGCAGGATGGCCAGGAAGCAGGATCTTCAAAGGTAAGTCTGACCTCAGCCGACGGTGAGCGTCATGCTGCTTACAAGTGCAGAAAAACGGGTAGCGTCTGTCTTGAGTATCGGGGCAGCTTATATAGCTGAGATTGTGTGTGTGCCCATTAGGGCCGGCTTACCAGCCACACCCTGTCGCTCCTAGAGAGTGAACACGTGTGAAGACAATCCATTAGCAGCCACACCCAGTGATAAACTTGGGGCTGCTTAATGGATGGAATTTTCAAGGTTAATGCATCCTGCTTAATGAATGGAATGTTCAAGGTTAATGCATCTGAAATGCTATGTCCACAATTAAAGCTTTTTGGTGTTAAATAGATGTTCTTGTTTACTTTTGTTCATGAGCCTAGCGCAAAAGGTGCCAAGACAGTGTCCACCCAGGCCTCTTGTGCATGCAACCCCTGCATGACTGTGCCCCTGACTTCATGACCATGACACAGGCCCCTAAAATCCCCAACTCGGCCATTATCCCTCCCCCTCCTACTCTCATGAGTATGCTGCACCCAAGTCATCCCACACCTACCTCTCCACGCTTCCCAACATTGGAGATTCCGCAAACACATATACCCACCAGTCCCATCCGCAAAGCCATCAACTGCACACTAATCAATGCAAGATCATCCCGGCACACGCAGCAGAAATCCTTGACCTCATAACCTCCAATGACCTTGACCTGTTTGCCATCAGCTCCATTCCGCTGCATGCCCAGCCCTTTCCATTGCCATTCCCCCAGGATTAGCCATCCTAAGATGTGACAGATCCTTTAAAATAGGAGGCGGCATCACCCTCATCTTTAATAGCACTCTCACCATCCGAGTCACACAAACCAATGTCATCCCAAATTGTGAATCCCTACTCACCAAGATCTCCATCTTGCCTCCCGACTCCATCACAGTCCTCTTTATGTAACATCTACCTGCCCCCAGCCTCACCTTCGAAGACAACATAACACAAAGTATCTTCACCTCCTTCAAACCCAAATCAAAAGTCATAATCCTTAGGGACTTCAACCTAGGCCTCAAAACCAGCTGACTCATTGGCCACAAGCGTAGCTATGACACTTAACCATGCCGACTTCTTACAATAATCTCTCTAGCCCACCCATGACCAAGGCCACACCCTAGACTGGTTAAGGGACCTCAATTGTAACATCCCCACACTCGTCACCTCCCCCTGCCCATGGTCAGACCATCACATTATTGTCTTCAAAATACCCCACTCAGAACTCTCCAGACCAGCTCACCCTACCATACCTAATTGCATGGCCGGTGCACAAAAAACCTCAACCCGCCCGACCTTGCATTGCTGCACCGCCCGCCTTCAGTAACAGACCCTTCAGCACAGTTTGATCTCTACAAGCAATCTATTGCACAAGCAGTCAACACGCTTGCCCCTCTGAAACTCAGGGAAGCCAAACCCTCACTAAAAAAATAACACATGGTTCACTCCTGAACTCCTTGACCTCCGCGCCAATAAGCACACCACAGAGATAGCATGGATAAAACAACCCTCCCCCGCCTCCAAAGCCCTCTTCTCCTCCCTTGCCAAAAACTACAAAAGGAAAATCCACCCTGTCAAAACCAATAGCTACAATTCCAGAATTGGTAATGCCTCATCCAACTCCTGGGAACTTTTCACAATTCTTCTGGAACTAGAGACCCCCAACCCAGACAAACCTGATAGTAGACAGCACCTGGTGAGAAAAAATACAAGACGCCCTAACTGCAAAGTTCAACTCCCTCAAAGGAAAAATCATTGCCAAGCAACTTGCTATGCTCACCAAACCACCACCGCCCACAGCACCCAACTCCTTACCAACCCATACCAGCACCCCAGTCAGCTTCCATCCTGTCTCAGACATGATGTCACCTTGATTGTCAAGAGTCTCAAACCGTCACGATGCTAAGGCAACTCCTGCCCAGCTACAATCCTCACAGACTGTGCCGTGACACTCATTGCCCTCTTCACAGCCATCATCAATGCATCCTTCTACTACAACTCAGTGCCAACTTCCTTGAAGGAAGCATGGGACCCACTTCTCCTTAAGACACCCTCCCTTGGCTCATCCATCCCGACAAACTACCGCCCCATTACTACAGTGCCCTACCACCTGAAGATTCTGGATGGTGTTGCCCACAACCAGGCTCAACAGTATCTTGAGGAAAATAACATCCTGGGACCTCGCCAATCAGGATTCCGCCACAAACACGGAACCAAAACGGCCCTACTAGATTTGAAAATACAATTTGATGCAATCAAACACACTGGCAAACCTTCCCTCCTGATGATGCTAGTCCTCTGTGCAGCATTTGATTTGGTAGGCCACCAAATCCTCTGCTCGCAACTTGCCTCAACAGCCAACCTCTCGCCATCAGCCACCAATTGGGTGAGGTCCTTCCTAGCTGACATATCCTCCTGTGTCTTCATCAATGACTTCTCCACTGAACCTACTCCTGTCACTTGCTGAGTCCCCCAAGACTCCTGACTCTCCCCGACCATTTACAAAAAGAACCTTTGACCACCTTGACCTACTAGGTATTTCATACGCAAACTATGCAGATGACACGCAGCTCCTTATCCCTCTCTCCGGATCAGACGCCCAGGACTCAGCAACCATAAACGCTGCTTACAAGGTCATTAAAAATTGAATGTCTTCTCACCTACTCTGTCTCAATGCCAAAACTGAAATCCTCATTGTCGGCTTAATCTCCACACATCGCAACATTGAACCAGCATACAAGGAATTCATCATTGATGTTAACCGCATCACCACCTCTACCGCTGCTAAAAATTCTTGGCGTCTACCTGGATGCCAACCTCAATCTCTCACGTCATGTCAACTCAATCGCTTTGGCGGTAGCTTACACAGCCAATCTGCTTCTTGCCAGCAGGTCCTTCCTCTCCACTCCAAACTGCCTTACAATAGCAAGAGCCACCACTGGAGCCAAGCTCAACTATTGTAATGACTTATTTACTGGCACCTCTAAACGCAACCTGAACAAACTCCAGACTATCCAGAATAATGCCCTCCGAGCAGCCATTGGCCTCTCCAAATCTGACCATCTCTTACACTAGCCCTTAGAAAGGAACAGGCCTACTGGACCTTCTGCAGAAACTTACAATTGTGGCTGTTCAACTGACTGTATTCCTCCTAAGACTATTGAATACCCCCACTGCTTCGCCACAGTCCCCATCCCCTTCCTCTCTTTTTCCAAATGTAACATGTAACTTGGTACCCTAATGTAACTAGCGCTGAGATACACAAGGGTTTTGTTAGCTGTAACAAATGCATACATACATAAATAACTACATAAACAAGTAAATAAATAAATAAAGAGAAGGATAAAGGGAGGAATCATTGGGGTTGAGCAGCATTCATTTGGTTTATTGAAGGATGGAGTTTTAGGGTGGGGTTTGTGTCTGGGGGTGTTGAAATGAAATAGTATTTCATTGTTAACATAAATACATATATTCCATACAAATATTAACACCCTTTCAGTTACTAGTATGCAAGAATGAAAGCGAGAAGTACAATTAAATGTGCATGTCTTTGAATCACGGATAAACCATGGTCAATCTCCATTGAACACAGACAAGTCTGATCAAGTATAACAATAGATAGCTTTGCTTGGATGCCCTTTTTCTACCTGGAATGCACCATGCATGGACAGAGACCATAGATGTAATGACCGTAATTCATAGACAAAAATACCATGGGCATAAGTCAGAAACAGAACAGGGATGACCATTTATATGCATTACCGATTCGGTTTCCTTATGATACCATGGACAACCGAATAATGGGGTTTCACTGGAGGGCTGATCTTCCATTTTTTCTTTTTTTTTTAGTGATCTGATACTCACACCTCAATTATTTGTTATCAAGTATCATTTCTTTTTTTTTTTTTTACAGGCGAGACCTCACCCTGCACATACATTCCATTCTACCCGAACCCTAAATCAAAACACTTTTTGCAGTCTCTCTTTTAATGGAGGGAAACGCCCACGCTGTGTGCCCTTCAATTTCTCTCTTGGCCCACCTGGAACTATATCCTGACCATAACTACGTACTGGTTCCCCACTTCCACAAACCCCAACACCATAAACGGACTCTTATACCATAGCTAATCTTATTTTACACATGGGAAGCAAAGAGCTCCATTAAAATGTTCCTCAAGGCAAAGTAACTCAGGGAATGTCATACTCAATGAAGACAAAGAACTCCAGCATTCATGGCTGGGAGAAGCGATGCTTGGCGGCCCTTTGAAACACTCAGTAAAGCACAATACTGCCTTGATTCTTTTGAGCCTTACAGCTTGGTCGGGACAGAGAAACTTATTGTGAACGTGAACAGGAATCATTCATCTTCAAGTTTATTTAGAAAAGAAGGAACATTTTAGAAGTGAAGCACATCTGAGGGGTTGAATGAGCAATTTGCGAGCACAGAATCCGTGCCCTCATACTTAAAAGGGATTGCTGTTCTTAAACTCTCGGAAAGTTCATAGTATTCGCATGAACATTGATCTTAACCACGAGCCATTTCAAAGCTGTGTCCACACTGGACAACGAATATGTTGCAATGTGAGTCAAAACATTTACTAATATTCATTAACTAGCCATTTTCTGACAGATTTGAGCTGGGGGAAACCTGGTGACCCTGTGGGTGATCTCAGCAGAAAGATAGAAGAGGTCCAGCCATGGCTTGGTGGGGGAAATTTGTATTCGTAGAGTGTTGTGATGCAGGTCAGGCTTACAAGCTGCCTGGAGCATGTGTCTAAAAGCATGGAACGCCCCCCAGAGTTTAATCCCTCCTGGCAATGTATGTGTGGAGACGCGTTGGCTATGCATGCATTCTGTCATCTGTCCTGATTTACGAACTTTGGGCTTGGCCCTTTATTTCTGGTGATAGCTATTAGCATTACAGTGTGATGTCACACCAGCACGACGTAATAGATTACCACACGGGATGCAAGGACGGAGAGTCTGAGTTGTAGCCCTCTTGTCTTTCTCCGTATGGCCTTTGGTGTCCCGGTGCATACCTGCAGGTCTGAACGCTGGAATGTCCCTTCCTTAAGGATAGCTTTAGCTGCAGCCCCACAGTGCACCATGAATGTGCGTACGGATCATTCAGTCCCCATGCAGAGGTGGCCTGAAGATAGATTTACAGCGATTTTCAGCAGAAGCTTCTATGTCTTTCTCTTATTCTACCTTTCTGTCTCTCTTTGTATGGTGCATGCACACAAACACACAAATAGACACACACACACACTGCAGTGTGGCTCTTTTTTGCAGTGCACACTGTTGAGCCTTAAATCAGATTAACTTTGCACAAAACTCAACGAAACAAAATCGGATTTGTCAACAACCCTTGATAAACTTAATCATTAGACCTATTAATTCAACTACTGTTTTGGTGGGGGGTGGGGCGGGTGTGGCTGCTGGCCCTGGGCTAGAAAAGAGTCCTGGCCCTCTCAGCCCAGGCTATTTAAGTGCCTCTCCAGGCCCGGCTGTTTCCGACCGGACCCTAGAGAGGCACGCACTTCCGCCCTCTCAGCAGGGCAGGTGAGTCCGGTGGAAGGGGAGAGGCAGAGGGGCAGCCGGCTATGCCAGCTAAGCACTTGGCAATTACCAATAATGTTTTTATTTTAATTTAATCTTGAAAGCATGTTTTGAAAAAAATGCATATGCAACATGCGTGCACATACACCAGCTCATTTATTCCAAATAGAGCTTGCTAATAACGTGAATACTTCAGCTGTGCAAATTATCCTGACATCTGGGAACCGTGCAAGTGTGTACAAAGATGGGCGAGAAATGTGCGAATACTTCAGATATGGTTTTACACAGTTTTAATCCGTGGCACGAAAAAAAAGACAACAACAACGGCAGAACCGATGTACAACGTAGTTGTAAAGGATTTTAGGAGCTAAGCACGACGGCACACGGGCACATGACGTACTGATGCCCCCTAAGAGCTCTGTTTCCACATCAGATCTGCAGTGGAGGCAGCCCTCTCCTGTGTATTAACCTCTCACCCCACCACCCGCATCGCATCGGTCAAGGCTTAAATGCCAAAGGATTACTTGAACCTGCTCTGCTTCGAACACAGTAAACGCGCACACGTTATTAAGGACATTTGCTGGCAGCATTATTGACCAGAACTGGGGTCAATAATAGGTTAATTAAGCTCCCACTAGATGTACGGACCACAGCTTTGGAAACGGACCCTTATCACCAGGTTAGAAAACGATGCTGCATTATTTACTTCAATTCTGCTATATAGCGTTTAGAAGGTTGTCACCCTTCACCCGGCAGTGGGGCATGCTGGGAAAAGTTCGGGCCTGCAATGGAACGACTTTAGAGTTTTTATTTTGTATGTTGTGTAATTATAGATGCCAATATGAGGTCGTAGGGGAAACCCAAGACAATGTTGAAGGAGTGGGAGAACCAGGCCTGTCCATCGTACCACACCGTTTTCTGTGTTCCACATTTGTCATTTTTGTGGATTCGTGTTGTGGCGTAATGATTTCTCGAATACTTGTCTGTTTTAATAACTGCATGTTCACATGTTTTGCTAAGTTCGCCAGGTGTGTCCCTTTGTATTTATTCATAGATGGAACTAGGTAATCACCTAGTACTTCATTGCCATTCTCATGTTATCTGGTTTAGAAGGACTGGGTTTTAGTCTTCACTATGCTTGCAAAGCCCGACCTCATCAACCAGGAATCCACCTTATTAAATGAGCCCTCTTCACCCCAATGGAAATCTTAACCCATGGCTTAGATTCATCGTGTATAAGTAGGTTCTATATGTGCTTTTGTCCCTTCTAGACAGTGTGTGCATGCGTCTCTTTATCTGTGGTCTGCGTTCTGGAACAAGTCTCCGTTCTTTATGTCTAAATCGTACCCTGCGTGCATGTCTGTGTCCCTGTGCTTCTCTGAACTCGAATGTCTCATATTCACACGTATGCATGCCTCACATTCTACACAGGTGTCCTTGAGTGATTTTGTTGGGCATGGCTACTCACCAGTTCAAAATAGCCATTCGTGACTTTGCAGTGATAAAGGGTCCATTCAAGGGATTTAGTATGGATTCTCCCTTCTGAGAAACGTATTATTAATGTTATTATTATCATTTGTAGTGTGTCAAAATTGCTAATTTTACAGCACAGTTTTTGTGTGAAATTTGTTTTTTAAAAACATACAATTTACAAGCATTTCTCCAAGGGAACATCTGAAATAATCCAATAGTTCAGATGTTAGGTCTCAATGTCCCCTGATTTGTCCCATAAGGCTCTTACTGTTCCATATTTGGCCCTGCGTTACACTCATTGGCGACGGGCATGCCTCACCACTCACCTATGTGCACCTTGTCTGCGACCAGGGAAAGTTCTGTACAGTTGGGGGAAAGTTCAGCCATCGTGTTTCTCTCCTTCCTTTTCCCTCCACTTCCTCTAGCACAAAGCACTTTGGGTGTGATGTCAGAAGGCAAAGTCCACTTCTTTCAAGAACAGGGATTGGACCCCTAAAGCAGGCTATCTTTAGTCTAATGATCTGTGGGATTTTGGATTTAAAAGAAGGAGTCTCACACTATTTCTTCAAATCATTTTTTGCACTTCAACCATTCGAGAAGATTTTATTGAACCTCTTTTGGGAGAGTTAATCTCTCCATTGTCCTATATCAGTGAGTTGAACACAAAGTGTCCATGGCAGTTTAGCTCTGTCTCCTAACCATTCCCAGGACCCATTGGGGATAACCTGCTTCTGGGACAAGATCTGTCTCACTGCCAGCCACAACAGTACTCAGGAGCTCACTGTGTTGTAGGACACCTGTAGTTGTGGACCATCCTCCCTACTGCTTTGAAAAGTGAGATCAAGGACCAACACATAGCTTTCAGCCCTTGGTTTGGGACTAAAGGGAGGATAGCTCTGTGGAAACGAGTGGGTCTTGGAAGCAACACCACACTGAGCAACACAGGTTTGAACCCGGATCCTTGATTGAAACCAAGCATGCTATAAATAACCTGCAGTTGCATGATATAAATGTATAAGGCCTATTAGGATCGTTTCACCCTCACCCCCCTTGCCTTGTTGCTCCTAGAGGCACACACGTGTATAGGTACATAGTAAATGAACTATACAGGAAATAAAAATTGTGAAAAGCTAATAAGGAATCCTGTGTACTCAAGTCGAACTACTTCAAACCATGGTTCAAGCCTGTTTCGACACCTTCAAACTTATAAGAACCTCTGGAGCTGCCTTTGGCTCTCTACCATCTCAAACTGCTTTGCAGCATTTTGAAACAAGTTTGTGGCAGCACCACACTAGCTGAGTATCTTGTTGCCTTGACTTGAACCAGATCTTCAATGCAGCCTCAGCCTTTGAACCATTGAATGGCCAGCACCTTTTTACCGATCCCCATCAACAGTAAACAAGGCCCTGGGGTACTCCTTCAAACAGAGATCTTCGAACGCTGCCTCATACCGCTCAAACCTATATGCAAATCCAGTCACCAGCAGCCTTCCCAGCACCTGGATGATCAAACCAATACTATTGGCCCTCACAATCTGAACTGTTTCATACTGTAATACATTTCTGTCTCGATCTGCCGCCGCCTGCTCACTGTATGCAACCACACAACTGTTGACCTCAAACTCTTTGACCTTTATGCCTCCTCATACTTCACTGAACCGTTACCTGCCAGACACTCGACTCGGGCATCCGGGATGTCACTCGCTGACTTCCTCCCAGCTGTCTTCAAACTATTCGATCCAACTTGACTTCCAACCACTGTATCTCCAAACTGCATACTGGAATATCAAGGTCACTGCTTTGAACCCAGATGGGACCTTGAAACAAACTGCTGGAGTGTCACTCATCGATGTTAATCAGTAGATACACCAGTCTCAAACCGGTTCAACTTCAAACCAACACTGTAACACATTCCAACCTGCATCACTCGAGTGCCAGCTTTGAACTCCTGAGCACCGTATTTGACCCGACACCCGCTCTATATTGGATGAACTACAATGCCCTTCCTCGAACATGGTTCGCCCCTGGTAGGGGAGTTTTCACAAAGTGCTCTGGAAGGTAGGACTTCACAAAACTATCCCAGTGGTTTGTAGATCCTTATCTCTTAGTATCAGTATGTACTACTGCTGGAACCTTAGTAGAGTGGCAGAGCAGTCAGGCTTATCATATGAAGAAGATGTGAGCTCTAGGTGAGTACACTGTCCCTAATTAGTAATGGACATCAAAGAAACACTTCACATATATTTATATTAAAATATAGATTTATTATATTTACAAAATAATCATTTTTAAATAATTAGCACAAAAACACAAAATACTTAGAAATACTAAAGAATACTTTTCAAAGGCCACAGCTTAGTTTGTAGTTGCTTGCGGTTACATTTGTTACAGCCTTTTACAGTTCTATCGTATTATCGGTAATAACGCGCACTTACTATATTATCAGAAATGCGGTAAAGACATTGGGCCTCATTACGAGCATGGCAGCACTGCCTCCCGCGATTGGGCAATAACCCGGCCAATTATGAGATGAGTGGGCCGGTAATTGCCCTTTCGCGGGTGGCGGTAATGCCGGACTCCCGATCCCCGTTCTACCCCATAGGGCAATCACGAGTTCTGCTTGCGGGAGCCACACAGGCTGCCAGGTAAGACCTGGTGGGCTGTCAGTAACCCGCAAGCAGAACTTGTAATGCAGCGGCCCGGTATGAACGGTGCCTGTGCCTTACCGGCACCGTTCATAACGTGGCCACCACCCTTATAATGAGGCCCATTTACTCTGCATAAACATATAAAATAGTGACTTGTGGGAAGGAAAATAATTGGTTAGTCTAATACTAACAAGGTTTATGGTTCTAAAGGCAGTTTCTTCGCACAGCAAGTCTTTTAAGTTACAAAACGCAACCCTAGCTAAAGGCAGTTTGGATAGGGCTTAAAGTCTTGACAAGCAGCAGAATACGAAAAGTTCCCGAGGATACTTTAGAGCCTCTAGTCTTTAAGATGTAGTAAGGTTAAACCAAAGTTGTAGATCCTGTTAAAGGACTTGTTAAAGGGACACAAGCAGTGGCTTGAGTCGGAGGTATGAGGTGCAGACTGGACATCTCTATGTGCACTCCAACGCTCTGGAGCGACTTCACGGATCAAGGTAAGCAATAGCTTTCTCTCCACAGTTCCTTAGGTTAGAAGAAAAGATCATGGTTAGATTCTCCTCTATGTGGCAGCACTGGACCTGACCTGCAGATTCCTTGGTCTGATGATGACAATGGATGGGATCTCTCAGCAGATGTCTCGAGGGAGGACCTCTGGCACAGCTTTCTTCAACTTCTCTAGTCACTCTGCAGTTTTGGAACCTTTTCTGGAGCACCAACAAAGGACGTGATTTGCCTGGTCACTCCTCTTCGGTTTCTGAAGTCCTGAACTCTTTTGAGGAAGAAGTGTATGGGTCCAATTGTGTCTCTGGAGGTTCACCTGCAGCTCAGCAAAGACTTGGACAGATTTGGCCTTTCCATGATGATGCAATTCAATTGGCTCAGAGTACTCCTGGTTGTGGGGTTCTGCAGCTCTGGAGAGGCACAGCACCTCAGGAGATGGCTCTGATTAAAGTTCCCTGTTGCTGTTGGTACTTTTGTTCAGAAGGGAATTGCCATAGCATTTCGGTGCTGGACTGCCCATTGGGACAGGACATGTTTGCCTTGTTTGTTCTCATAGAGGGGCGCCCATGACAAATGTTTGATTTTGAAGGGCCTTAGGTCTAGTCATCCTAAGTTTCCCAAGGTCATCCAAACGTGGAGCCTTGCTCACTGTGCTCAGAGAGGCACAGCCCCACCTCACTGATGATGCCCAACAAGGCTGAAACACGTGTATGGGGTTGCTGTTGGCACTCTTGTTCAGATGAGAATTTCCATAATATTTTGGTGCTGGAATGCCCATGTGGGCGGGACAAAGACTGATATGCAAATGGATATTTCCCATCTGTGAAAGGTACAGTGAGCTAAAGTGGGGCAGCAGACTCTAGAGTGGGTACCATCCCAAAGAACAGGCCATTTTTGCCTTGTTCGTTCACATAGAGGGGCGCCCATGGCAAATCTTTGATTTTTGAAGGGCCTTACGTCTAGTCATCCTAAGTTTCCCAGGGTCATCCAGACGTGGACCCCTTTCTCGCTGTGCTCAGAGAGGCACAGCTCCACCTCACTTATGATGCCCAACAAGGGTGAAACACGTGTATGGGGTTGCTGTTTGGTACTCTTGTTCAGAAGGGAATTGCCATAGCATTTTGGTGCTGGACTGCCCAAGTGGGCGGGACAAAGAATGATATGCAAATGGGTATTTCCCATCTGTGAAAGGTACAGTGAGCTAAAGTGGGGCAGCATACTCTAGAGTGGGTACCATCCCAAAGAACAGGCCATTTTTGCCTTGTTCGTTCACATAGAGGGGCGCCCATGGCAAATCTTTGATTTTTGAAGGGCCTTACGTCTAGTCACCCTAAGTTTCCCAGGGTCATCCAGACGTGGACCCCTTTCTCGCTGTGCTCAGAGAGGCACAGCTCCACCTCACTTATGATGCCCAACAAGGGTGAAACACGTGTATGGGGTTGCTGTTTGGTACTCTTGTTCAGAAGGGAATTGCCATAGCATTTTGGTGCTGGACTGCCCAAGTGGGCGGGACAAAGAATGATATGCAAATTGATATTTCCCATCTGTGAAAGGTACAGTGAGCTAAAGTGTGGCAGCAGACTTTAGAGTGGGTACCATCCCAAAGAACAGGCCATTCCTTGTTTGTTCTCATAGAGGGGCGCCCATGACTAATTTTTTATTTTTGAAGGGCCTTAGGTCTAGTCACCCTAAGTTTCCCAGGGTCATCCAGACGTGGACCCCTTGCTCACTGTGCTTAGCGAGACACAGCTCCAGCTCACTGATACTGCCCAACAAGGCTGAAACACTTGTATGGGGTTGCTGTTGGCACTATTGTTCAGAAGGGAATTGCAATAGCATTTCGGTGCTAGACTGCCAGGTGGGCGGGACAAAGACTGATAAGCAAATGGCTATTTCCCATCTGTGAAAGGTACAGTGAGCTAAAGTGTGGCAGCGGACTCTAGCGTAGGTACCATCCCAAAGAACAGGCCATTTCTGCCTTGTTCGTTCTCATAGAGGGGCGCCCATGACTAATTTTTGAAGGGTCTTAGGTCTCGTCACCCTAAGCTTCCTAGGGTCATCCAGACGTGGACCCCTTGCTCACTGTGCTCAGAGAGGCACAGCGCCACCTCACTGATGATGCCCAACAAGGCTGAAACACGTGTATGGGGTTGCTGTTGGTACTCTTGTTCAGAAGGGAATTGGCATAGCATTTCGGTGCTGGATTCCCCATGTGGCCGGGACAAAGACCAATATGGAAATGGATATTTCCCTTCTGTGAAAGGTACAGAGAGCTAAAGTGTTGCAGCGGACTCTAGAGTGGGTACCATCCCAAAGAACAGGCAATTTTTGCCTCGTTCGTTCTCATAGACGGGTGACCATGACTAATTTTTCATTTTTGAAAGGCCTTAGGTCTAGTCACCCTAAGTTTCCCAGGGTCATCCAGAGGTGGACCCCTTGCTCACTGTGCTCAGAGACGCACAGCTCCACCTCACTGATGATGCCCAACAAGGCTGAAACACGTGTATGGGGTTGCTGTTGGTACTCTTGTTCAGAAGGGAATTGCCACAGCATTTCCGTGCTGTACTGCCCACGTGGGCGGGACAAAGACTGAGATGCAAATGGATATTTCCCATCTGTGAAAGGTACAGTGAGCTAAGGTGGGGCAGCGGACTCTAGAGTGGGTACCATCCCAAAGAACAGGCCTTGTTTGCCTTGTTCGTTCTCATAGAGGGGCGCCCATTACTAATTTCTGATTAAAGTTTGCCTCTGTCGCACAGAAAACAGGGTCAGGACAGCAATGGTCACTTCACAGTGTTGCAAAGGGTCTGCAGGCATCTCTGGAAATCTTCTTCTTAAGTTACTTCAGTTTCCAGTGGTCAACTTGGATTTCACATTAGAAGCCTCATCTTTTATACAGTTCCAGCACACACTCCTCTGCAATCTTTCTCAGCAATTTACAGAAAGGGGCTGGTGGCTGTCCCATCAGGAAGAGCCAGATGCTCAATGGGAGCTGGTTCCTTTCAGACACTCAGGCAGACAAAGGGCAGGGGAGTGAAACATTCCTCCACCACTTCCTGCCGGCCCAGACACACTGTCACCTAGGCAAGGACACCCAAGGGTTCCCGCCAAGGCAAAACACACACAGGCCTCCTCCTCCCAGGACGGTCGAAGAAGGTCTGACAAACAACAACCATGTTAGTAATTGCGAAAAAAGAAAGGAGCCACCAAGTTAGTACTTGTGTGACCCTATTGTGCATAACCGGGGCTATGGACATGCGGTACATGCGGTAGAAAATTCACACAATAGTTGGTAGAACATGTCCACTACCACCAGCCATAACTAGGAGATTGTCTATGTGTCATAAAAGTCCCGGATCAGAGAAAAGGTACAAAAGGTGGTGTGTGCAAATCTCTCAGTCTATGCTTTAGGAGAGTTAAGTATCTCCCTATCCTTAAGAACTGTAGTTACTCTAGGATATGAAAACGGATCTCAAAGGAGGACCCAAAGGGTCTCCAGAAACACTGCCCATAAGGAGCTTTGTGCTGCAATAGTAAGCCTTCAAAAGAGATTTGGAAGAAAGTAGACTCCAGAGGACAGTAAAACACAAATGAAAGAGTTCCAAAAGAAAGAGCTCATAAGAATTAATGAGTGGAGCGTTTTGCCAGGATTAAAGTAAAATATCCAGAAGTCCAGAAAAAAAGTGCGGAGGGTCTCACTAGGAGAGTGGATGAAGCACAGACAAATCTCCCTAACAGACCAGCTTTCACGACAGCTCAAAACCTGGTTTGTTGACCACCAAAAGCTGCTAAAGAGGTACTATTGTCAGTAAACGGCCCCCGTGGTCATGTGCTGGGTCCTAGATAATGGTTAGGTACTAATTCCCTTTTGGATCCACGACACAAATCCTTTCTAAATAACCTTGCAGTTTTTACTTGACTTACACTCCTGCTTCATTACTGCATTGTGCTATCTTTGGTTTATAGAGATTTTTTCAAATTTTATTTTTCGAATGACAAATCATTCGAAAACAAAGTTTCGAAAAAAAAAGCTGTGACAAGCTATATTTAACATGAAAAAATGCATTTCTTTCAAAACCAATCCATTGACAATAGACATGGACTGGTTTCAATTGAAATGCACTTTCACATGTTAAAAGTAGCATTTCAATGCTTTTTTGTAATGTTAAAACGTTACATGGAGCTGTCCAGTGCTGTAATTTCCCCACTGGCCAGCCCCTTGTAATGTTTTAACGTCTTGTGTATATTGGGGGGTTTCCCTCCCAGCCCCCCATCCCTCATGCCACCCCCATCTCCCAACCCTAACACAAGCCCCAACCATAACTCCAACCCTAGCCCTGGCCCCAACCCTAACATTAATGTAGCACTTAAACTAACCCAAACCACAACCCTGACCCTATTTTAACACTTAAACTAACCCTAGCCCAACCCCTAACCATAACCCCAACCCCAACCCTAAACCGCCAACCCTAACCCTAAACACTAATCCTAGCTCCAACCCTAGTCATTTTTTTTTAAAAAAATCGATATAATAACATTTTTTTCCAAAAAATGGGCTATTTGATAAAATGACTTTTCGACAGAAAGTATTCACAAAGCTTGTATTTGAAACTTTGTGTTTTGAAAAAATGACTGGATACCGCTATCTTTTCTTATCCTTGGTTGTTTCCTCAGGGGCATGTTTTTTGTAGTGCGTTTCTATATAAGGAATGTTCAGCTGTATTTTATTAAAGTATATGTATTTTAATAGAACTGTAATTTGACATTACCTTTATTTTGGACTGTTATATTTCTTTGTTTGGGTTGCTACTGAACCACATTCACACACCTATTGAGAGTATAGCTTTCCATCACACACATTACCCTAAAAGGCGAAGGAGGCATATCTCTTAACTGTACTTGTCTAACCTTTATGATTGTGTTAGCTCTTGGTTTGTAGCAGTGTGAGGGCTGAGTGTGCACGTTAGCTTCTACTCATCCAATTTGTCACAAACAGATGTGCATTTTCTCAATGCAGATAATTTGCAGAGATGTTAGGATCCAAAGCACTTTTAAAACTCTGCTTTGTGCTCTGCTGGTGCCTCCGGCTATCATGGCTATTGGTGCATTATGGGTGTGTGTTGTTTCCCAGAAACTTCACAGAAAGATCTTTGTCTTTTAGAAAAGCATCAACCAGCACTAGTCCTTCCTCTCAGTTCAAGGATGACTGTCACAGGCGAATCAGAATGAGTCTTCTCTTACACAAGTTGTGATCAGACATAAACATAACCCATCTCCTTCCTTTGGAAAAATGGCAGTTAGAAACGTTGCTAAAGTTATAATTATAATTTTTTATAATTGGTTATTTATAACGCGCTTAATACTGAAGAGATGTTTAAGCATGGACCCGGGATTCAAACCTGTTATCCTCAGCATCATCTTGCTTCAAAGAAGAGCTGCGTTGACACTGAGCTATACTACCCATGTCCATAAGTAGAAGTATAAACAAAGGAAAGAAGTCATGGTTTGACCAGAGAGCACTACTGAAAATGTGAAGGTCTCATTACCGTTCTATTCCTGCATTTTACATCACCGAAATGCAAGGTGGATCCCTGCTTCCTTCTAGTACTGAGCATTGACCTCTCAGGATCAACCTCAGTAACCTTTGCAGTCCTCTCAGCATTTTGGTCTTTCCCACCTCTGGGAGCCACCCTTCTCTGACTATTTGTAACTGGCGTGATGCTCGACCTTTGGCTGATATCCGGCAGCTTCATATGCTGGTCAGCCCGCTGCTTGTACCACATGTCTGGCCTTCAATAAAGGAGACAGAGATGGAGCATCTTATCATGTTCCTTTTTTTTCTTCATACTGCACTAACTTCCACTTTGCCCCATCACTTCCTTTCTCAACCCCATTCCCCAACTAGACCCCTCTCACATAATGAGGCTACCTGGCCTTATATAACAACATGACACCTTCCCCCTTCCTGAACACAAAGAGAGGCTCAGTCCATTTCCTGTATAAGTCTATTGACCCTCACATGGTGTCCAGCTGTCTGGCCTCTCTGGGCCTGCCCTTGGTATGGGTTGTTGAAATACTAACCTTTTGTCCAATTCTTCCTCTGACACCTCACTGTCCCCCAGGTATGACTCATCTGAGTCACTTTCTTTGAAGGATTCCCCCTGCTTTCTTGAAGTGAGACACGTTGTGTATGATGGTCCACCCATCGCCATCGCTAGCTGTGATCATAGTGCCATATCTGTGGGACACTGTGAGAGTTCTGGGAGTGAACGTGGAGGCCTCCTTTCCCTTTCTTTCTTTCTTTCTTTCTTTCTTTCTTTCTTTCTTTCTTTCTTTCTTTCTTTCTTTCTTTCTTTCTTTCTTTCTTTCTTTCTCCCGCTTCACACAGTGTCTCTTTGGCTTCTGTCCGGGCATCCACCACTTCTTTTATTGTCGGTTTGGCAGCCACATCTCATGTCCTCCTGTTAACGTCATTGTAGCGATTCTCTCCCTCTTCTGGGTTATGCGGGAGTGTGTTCTGATCCATCAGCCAAACATGCAGTCAGCAGGGGACTCGCCCGTTGAGCAATGTGGGCTATGTCAGTACTCTCTCAAGAACTGATATAGAACTTGTTCAAATGGTTTGCCCATGACCTGTGCTATCTGCAAAGTCCTCTTAATGCTGGACATGAAGCGTTCAACCAATGCCATTGGCCTGCGGCAAGAGTGGGGTTAACTTGCAGTGCTTGAATCCCATGTAATCCACAAAGTTAGCAAAGTCATGGCTTGTGAAAGGTGGTCCATTGTCTAACTTAATGATGTTTGGGATATCATAGGCCATGAGAATCCGGTCCAGTGCCGGGATGACCACTGCAGCAGCAGTGGAGGGTATCATTTGAACTTCTCGGAATCTCAAGTATTTGTCAATTGATACATGTACGTATGAGACATCTCTCATTGGCCCAAAGAAGTCAATCACCAGTTCTTCCCAGATGCCACCTGGCAGGCAGGACATCTGTAGCATGTGAGACTTGGGTGGAGGGACATATAGCACAATTCTGCAGCATGTTCTCCACTCTGCCATCTATTTGTCGAGACCAGGCTTTCTGCCTGAGCAGTTTCTTGATGGAAGCAATCCCCCAGTGACCCTCATGGCCGAGATCAAACACCATTTGGCAGCGTGGCCTGGAAAGTACAGTCTTGCAGCCTTTGAGAATGATGTGGTCTTGATGGTGAGTTCCTCTTGGACAAGGCACAGTCTTTACCCGTCACCAAGGGTGGCTGGATCCAGGTGTTTGGCCATGTCTTTTGCATGTTTTATCCTTCCTTCCCAAAGGCACTGGACTTCAATGTTGAGTGCCCGGTCAGCTTCTGATTCGTGTTAGAGTGTCGCTCATGCAATCGGGAATGGTTCTATTTGGTGGATGACATAATTCAAGTATTCCTCATCTATCGAGTGATTCTGCCGGGCAGCACCCCGTGACAGGTAGTCTGCCAGGTTTTAGTCTTTCCCAGGCCTGCACTGAATTCTGAATGTATAGTCTTGTAGGCAGAGACCCCATCCTGCTCTGCGTGGGTGCATCCTTGCTTTCGGCTGCCATCGATCGTGAGAAGCGCTTGGTGGTCTGTGAAAATGTTAATGTTAATGTTAAAGGATATTTGTACCGTGCACTATCACCACCAGAGGGGTCTCCTGGTGATAAAAGCTTTGCCATACAGGAAACGGTGGAAGTACTTGCAAGTCTAGACCATGGCCAGGCTTTTCTTCTCGACCTGTGAGTACCTCTGCTCCGTATCTGTGAGGCTGCAGCTTGCATATGCAACCACCTGTTTGATGTGGGGTGTCTTTTAGTCAAATTGTGACATAATGGCACTGAGCCCCACAGGATAGCATCCACTGTTACCTCTGTGTCTTTTGCAGAGCCAACGTAGGCCATGTCTGCTGCAAAATTTGAGTGTATGTCCACAAAACTGGCCTGACACTCCGGCGACCAGAGGAATTCCTGACCCTCCTTGGTAAGCTCACGAAGTGGTGCACTGATGGTGGCACAATTTCTAAGTATATGGAACAGTAGATGGCCAGGCCCAGGAATGATCTTGGATCTGAGATAGGGATTGGCCTGGATGTCTCAGTCTGGCCTGCCTCCTTCTCTGGGTACTGTCTCATCCCATGTTTCGAGAAGATGTGCCCAAAGAATTTCAGCGTGTGCTTCTAAAACTCACAATTGTCCTTATTTAGTGTTATACTTGCTGCTTCCAGCACCAAACTGATGCGGTGGAGAGTGTTATCATGCTCACTAAGGGATTTGCAAAACAGAAGGTGTATTTCAGGTTATTTGGTATGTGTTTTATGACATGGTGTATTTCCTCCTGGAATATTTCTGCCGTGGACGATATGACAAAATGGAGTGTATTATAGCTAAACAAACCCATGTGCATGACAAATGTAGTGATGTAGCAGAATTCAGGTGCCAATTCCAGTTGGTGATAGGCCTTGTTGAGGTCAAGGTTGGAGAATAGGGTGGCAGCTTTAGGGATGTGGTTCATGTCAGTGATCCGGGGTGCCTAATGTCTTTCCCTTTGGATGGCTTTGTTCGGCCTGTGCATGGCCACACACAGGTGGATGGATTCCTCTGCCAATTTCTTTGGTGCTGGGACTATTGGAGAGATCCAATGTATCGGGCCACTCGCCGGATCAATGATGTTGAGGTCCAGTAAGCAGCAGAGTTCCTCTTCGTCTTGTTTCTGAATGTTAATGGGGATTCCCCTGTAGTGTTGGGTGATCGGTTTGACTGTAGGGTCGATGTGCAGCTTGACTTTACAGTTCCTTAGTTTTCCTAAATCTTTGTATAAGTTTGGGAACATTTTGACCATGTCACTGTCCAGGCCCATGTATTTGTGTGCCATGAAGTGATAAAGAACGTGTACCAGTCCCATGTCTAGTGCTGTTTTAAAGCTCAAAATGCATCCAGTATTAGCTGCCATGGACAGAACATGCAGTTGTATGTTTGCCATGTGTGATTTGTGCACGCACACAGTGGTCAACATTCCCTTGAAGGGGAGCAGGGTGTCAGATCCATATGGCTAGATGTCCACCATTGATGGCTTGAGTTTTGGGGGCTGTGGGAGTTTGTTCTATGTCTCTTTGCTCATAACATTTCTGGTTGCCCTGTGTCTATGTGGAGTTCAGTGGGAGTATTGAGCACTTGTAGGGTGGGCCATGGTGCTCTGTTCTTTAGCTGTATCATTATGTAGTGCTCATACAAAGCCCCTTTTTTATAGATCAGCGGAAGAGCCTGAAGAGTCACTCTCAGATAGTGAGCCTGCTACTACGTATCAGAGGTTTTGCCTTGGATGATGTGACATCTTTCTTTCTGGAGCTCTATGTGGTTTTCTTTCATGGTATTTGTTGTATTCTCCTTCCACTGATTTGTGTCTTCTGGGGTCATGGGGGCTTCTGCATTCCTCCCTGTGATTCTTCGCATGTCACATCCCGCTGGACGGTGAGGAGATATGAGGTTAGGGTTGAGGGGCATTCCTGCACACTGCTCGGAAGTGGTCCTCCCCCGCATTCTCCATACTTCTGTCACAGTGAAGGGCATGAGCCCTCATGCAGTTATTAATGTCCACACCAGTAGCATGTCTTGCTCTTTTTCCTGGCACCCTCCCCTTGCATGGGCAATAGTTTTTGGACAGACCCACGGTCTTTGGATGTCGAGAGTTTTTTTCAATTTTCCCATATTTTGGACTTGCAGGGAGATAGTGGAGTCTGACATGGCCATGGCCAGAATTTCATCCTGTGATCTCTATTTTTGTTGTATTTTTTGTGAAAGTCTAATGACTCACACCCTGATATTACTTGTGTATAGGAGGTAGACCCCACCCCCCTCAAACAGAATGTATAGGAGATAGACCCCACACTCCCTCAAACTGAATGCAGATAACTTATCGGGTTGATAAATAATTCCAGTATTGCAAAAATTTGAATTGTGCTTAAAAGGCCAGACAAGCACATTTTAGGGTGACACACATTTCTGGGGTCAGAATGCCTTACGCAGTGGAGGGCATCACAGGTAGCACACATTTATCATAGACACCACAAATTTAGGTTTAAATCTGAATAGGTAATACGTTCTGATTAAAAATAGATTGGTCAGCCATTTTGGTTGAGACAAGGTCAGGCAGATCCTAATATGGGTGCTAGGAATATAAAATGGTTGAATTTCACAAATTCATGCTGAAATAATTTAATCATTCTCTCATAAAAGTTTATTAAGATTTCAAGTGAAGAAGGACGTATCTGGACAGTTTGTTCAGACTTCTTGGCAATCATTTTGCCATTGTTGAGCCGGGGTTAGGCCATGTAGTGTTCAATGGAAGGTAGCAATTAGTGCAAGCAACCGTTAGAACTAGCAGCAATTGTTGGGTTCACAGGGAGTCCACTGCAGCTTAGACTTTTGGCAAGCAAGCATTTCCTCGAGGATGATGTCAAAGATGTTCTGTCCCAAAGCATCAAAGGATTCATATTAAAGGTCAAGAGCATCTCACAGAAATATAATTAGCTTGCATGCGTAGTTATGACATGGGGACTTGGTGAGTGGCAGTTCAGTCAACCAAACCTAGAAGGGAAAATGGCTTGTCTTTGATTGTCTAAACCAATGAGAATTAACTGCATCATGAAATAGAAAACTGTGCCAACTGCAAAATGTATAAAAAAGTCTAAATGTTAAGAGCCCAGTGCTGTTATTTTCTGATGCCTGAATAAAGCGAATGTCTTGAAAATCAGTCCAGGTTCCTGTTTTCCCTCTGCCTCCTGTCTGCAGTCTCTGCATGTCTGATACATAGCTGCCACCACGGAGGGCAATGGGCCCTGTCTTCACTTGGGACCTGAGCGCCTCCTCATTGGAGTAGCGGTGAAAGGTGCAATGTTTCATGCAGATGCATAATCTCATGATGAAATTATCAAGATCTTCCTCACTTCCTGGGTCGGGTATGTGTTGTTCGTAGTCAACATTTGTGTGTAGGGCAAAGTATGTGGCCAAAACATCTGGGATTTCTTGGAATGTCGATTCATTTCATCCACCAGCTTATATAGAATGTCCTGGACTGCCACACCTATGGCCAGGGTCAGTAGATTTTTCTTTCTCCTATCATCTATGTATCCCATTGCCCCTACGTAGACCTTGAAGTATTTGACCATCAGACCCAGCTAGAGCCTAGATTGCTTGTATCCATCAGGTTAAATGCCACTGGATCCTGCCACGGAATGGATTTGCTCTGTGCCATGGGAAATGTCTCTGAGGGGTTTGTGGATACGGTGGCCGGGATGTCTTCTCCTGACATGGTTGGGCAGTGTACCTGAGTGCTTCCCAACTCAACTGTGGGCCACCATGTGGTCTCCCAGAAATTCCTTCCTGCTGTGCCTGCATTGCAGTCCAATGTGGGCCTTATATTCGGGGTAACTGTGTCCTTTATTCCTAGGGTTGGTGTGGAGGGAAGTCTTCACTCACAGCTGTGGGCAAGGATTATTCCTTCCTTGCTGCAGGGAATCTCCACTGTTTGCTAGTGCTCCACTGTATGCTGAATGAGGAGAGCCGGGCCGCCACTGTCGCCCTCTCCAGTGTGCGTGGTGAGTGGAGGGTGAGGCAGGCACCTGGAGGCTCACCTTGACAGGCTAAACCACCTGTGAATATCACACCGCCATCTGGGTGTGTCGCAGAGGTGTGGTGTGGCCTCAGCAGGCCGATCCGCCTACGAGGAACACTGCTGCCACCCGGGCACTGTGTGGAGGCATGGCGCGGCCTTGGTAATAGCCACCACACTTCGCCTGTGCACCCGTTTGTCAACACTGTAACTGGGGTGATGCTCGACCTCGTGCTGCTAGCTGGCAGCTTCAGATGCTGGTCTGCCCACCACCCTTAGCACGGGTCGGTCCTTCAATAAAGGAGACAGAGCTGATTATCACATTCCTTTATTGCTTCATACTGCACTAACTTCCCCTTTGCCCCGTCACTTACTTTCTCCACACCACACCCCAGCTAGACCCCGCCTACATAATGAGGCTAACAGGCCTCGTATAACAACATGACATGATTTTCTTTGGCTCTCTTCATAACACCTCATCTTCCTTTGTACTATGCCACCATGTTAAAATGTCCTGCTCCGACAAGTTAAGGAGGACTCTGTAGACATGGAAAAGCATCCCACCAGGGCCCTCAGTTCAGTGTTGGTTGTGGATACCTTGCACCAGATTATCTAAAATGTAACCAGTACTAGAAATGTAGCAAATGTCTTTTTGTGCCAGGTTTGCTGTTTATTTAAAAAGGAATGGAGCACAGAGGCTCTGTCCCAATCCTTGTTGCCTAAAAAATGTTTGCACTAGGGCTTAGATACAGTTTTACAGTTTGTGTTCTATGATGCAACAAAACAAAAATAAATCTGTTTTCTACATTTTAGTTTTATATGAGGCAAGCTTGTAACAAGGCCCTGTGTCTAAAGGAAATGGTAACTTTTGTACCAAACTTCTGTGACTGACATCATACCTCCGACACACTCCCCGCCACTGCCAGTACCTGTAATCAGATCAGGTTATGTGCCTCAAACCTCAACTCCCAGAATGCCTCTGACATATGATCCTGTGGTGTGTGGATGAAGGCGGCCTAGCCAGTGAAAGAACAGTGGGCCTTATTACAAGGTTGCCAGTATACTGGTGGTAAACACGCCAGGATACCGGCATAGGTTATTACAGTTTCTGAAACTCGGTTACGAGTGCCGAAGGGACAGAGTAAATCCCCTTTCATGGAGTCGCACAGGACTCCATGAGGGGATTGCCCATGATTACTGGCACCGTCAATGCTGGTGTCAGTAATGAGGGCTTTGTTTTACGGCAGGTCGCCTGCCTTACCTCAAGCTTTTAGCTCTAAAAGCTCTAAATTAATTAAACTTGGCACTGTTGGGGTTCTTTCTTTGCAAATTAACAAGGGATGGTCCATCATCTCCAGAAAAGATAGCTGACCTTGTCTGCTTCAATCTTGACTTTAGGCCAGACAGCCTTGTCTTGCAGCTCCACAATTCTGCTTATTCTTGCTGCAACACAGTTTTGCCCTCCCAATCCATGGGTCCTGGCTTACTAAATTCACGATAACGACGTTGAGCTTCTATATAATGGCGGCTTCACCTGCAGTTCTACTCACTAAGTATAGCCAGCTTCTATGATGACTTAGTCTACCTTGCGTTTCAGCATCTGTACATTTATTGAACAGTTGATTTTCGGCAGAACTTTGTGCATGAGTAATCTTCTTCTTTGTACTTAAAAGTTCACTTGATTCTTTACTTCGTCATTAGTTTCTTTAGGATGCATACGTTCTCTTCAGTCAGTATCTCGGGACTTGTACATACTTTATAATGATGTCACTGGCTTCTTTTCTCTGCTCTTTTCTCATATTCCTTCAGGGAGTACCGCCCTTAAGTTGTCATCACTTCTGGGATACATTCAGTAGGGTTGTCTCAACTGGTATCTTCTTTTGAACACACACTGCAGTATTGGCACAACGTTTTTTGTCAAACAGGGAACAGTCTCGTGTCTCCAACATATGGGAGGAAGGGGGGCAGGTTTTCCTGCAGAGATATGCAGCTGCTCCTCTACACAGTGGCTTTGGACAATGATGGGTACTACAAATCTTCTGCCTAATAATTCCAGTACTCCTCCTTTCTTTGTCTTTCCTTGTTTTAAACAGAATGTTCTACTTGCATTGGTGGAACACTTTAATAGCAATTATGATCCCCTCCTTGGATTATTTTCAGGTGTTAATGTCCCTTGACACAGTAAAAAGACCCTTGTTTTGTGCAGGACAATTACCCTTGGCTGCATGTGGCTGCCATTGTAACAATATACATATATTAAATTGGGTTTTTATATTGTGGTTTATGCCTTAGTCCAGCTTCTAACTGTCAGACCAGGTATTAAAACCATGCTTCTCAGCATTGTCCTGTTTCAAAGACAAGTGTGCTACCGCTGAACCGCCCTCCTGGCCAACTCATAATGTTGTTTAGTTGTAGCTTTGGAGGAACGTGGGGGAGGGTAGAGCATTGCATTTGGTATGAAGGAATGAGAATAGCTGGAGAGAACATGGACAAGAGAGAGATGCCTGGGAGGAATGTACTAGTAGGCAGACGTGAACATGGGAATTCAGCTGCGATTTCTGCCCGAGTTTTGCAGTTTGTGATAGGCTGGTGCCTCCAATCCAGATCATACCATGGTAGGTCTGAGCAGCTAATCAGAATAATTGGATTGTAGTCAGAATATCTTGTTATATAGGCCATATTGAACAAGCTGTTGGTTTCTTTAGCTTGCTCGTCGTAGGCCTTGCCTTCCCATTTCCCCATTTTCTCCCAATGTTTTTATAATGTAAATGTTGTCTTGTCTGTCACCTTTTGCTACCATGGAAAATAGGCTGAGAGCTCCCTTTCTAATTTCTCTGGTTGCCATCTTGGTTACAGAGTGGTCTGTTTTTGTTGAGGAATACAGCTTTGTTTCGGTATGCACGAAAATCCTGGAATTAGTAGGTATTGTTTGAAACCTTGTTATTCGTGTACTAACATTTTGAGTGCTTGCTGCTGTGTGTACTATCAAGCTCGTTCAGTTTTAGAATTTGCTGTTCGGGTCCATTTTGCTTGTATGAAAGTACACATCTCTGGTTTTCTGTATGCAGGTCTGAATATCGGTATTTCTGTATGTGCCTCCTGAGTGCTTGGTTTAGAATCTCTGTATCATCATCGACTGTCAAAGTCCCTTTTTGCATGAATGGTCGCAGTATCTTTATCAGCATTTACTGCCAGAGTGTCCTTGCTTCTCTGTGCATTGTTCCTCATTATGTCTGAATCATATTTATCTTTCATTTTGTGGTTTCAGGATGTTATCTTTCTACGCGTGTGCAATCTAATATGTATCAACTTTAAACAAAAAGTAACATGTCCTATTCACTATTAACTACACTGGATACATATGAAATTGTAATATGGAACCCTTTTGCTGCACTCCCTGTCACAAATATGGCACACGCAACATGTACCCCTCTTCATCACGGGGACCTTTCCTGACCACCCCGACACTGCATCTTATCTCCGGTATCTACTTCCATGGTTGGATGCCCATGTTTTTATGTTCATCGTCTGAGTCCCTGTGTCAGCATTCCCTAGAAATTCACTGTCTCAGTCCACTTATTAACCGGAACTGTCTGAGTCTCTATTCTGGTATGCACTGCCTGAGTTTCTGCGTCTATATTCAGTACCAGAGTGTCTTGGTTTCCTATGTACTGGTGGAATCCCTGTTCCATAATGTATTTGCCAAGTGTGTACGTATGTGAATACACAATCCCTTTTTTTGCTATTTTGTTCAGCATGTCTCTGCCTTTTTATGGATGCACTTTCTGAGCATCTGTTCTGCATACAAATTCTCAGTTTCGGTTTGTGAAAGCACTGACTACGTCCCTGTATCAGGGTGCACTATGTGGGTTTCACCATTTATAAACAGCATGCAACGTTTGGGTCTCTTAATTCGGGTATTCACTGTATATGCATCTCTTTGGACTGTCAGGACGTCTATATTTCGGTGTGCGTGCACTTTCTGAGTCGGTATATCTGTATGAACTGTCCAGGGCACTCTGTGTACTAGCTGGGTGTCTCTCACTCTCAATCTCCATCACTCCCCAGACTCTTCATCTACTGTTTGATTCTCTCCCAGTCAACATACACTCCTTACATCTTTCTTTTTCTGATTGTACAAATAGGTCTTTTAATGATAGCAATTTCTGCTTGAATCACTCCTTTAATGTATGAGTCACTCTCTGTTTCAGTGAACAATCCCTGAGTCTCTTTTTCTGCATGCATCCCTGAATCTCTCTGTTTCTGGCTGCACTTCCTAATTATTTCTGTTTCCCCATGTGCTCCTCTTAGTTATGTGTCTGGACACACTCACTGAGTTTTCTTTGTATGCACTTCCTGAGTCTCTCTGTTTCTTCATTCACTTCCTAAGTCTTTATGTTTCTGTATGCACTGCAAGTAGCTCTGTTTCTGTATGCACTGCAAGTCGCTCTGTATCTGCACAAACTACAGTCTCTCTTTTCCTGCATCCACTCCCCGAGTCTCTCTGTTTCTGCATGTATTCTCTACATATCTCGTTTTTTGTTTGCACCAAGTCCCCCTTTTTATGTATACACACCCTTAGTCTCACAGTTTTTGCTTGACTCTGAAAACCTGCTTCTAAAAGAAGACCATGACCATCTTATTTCCTGTAAGCACTCCCAGAGTCTCTCTGTTTCTGTGAGCACTCCCTGTGTCCCACGGTTCCTACATGCACTCAACGAGGCACTCTATTTCTGCATATATTCTATGAGTGTCTCTTTTTCTGCACACACTCCCATGTCTCGCTGTTGCTGTGCGCTCTGCCTGAGTCTCTCTGTTTCTACATATATTCTGAGAATCTGTGTCTGTAGGAACCCACTAAGTCTTCTTCTGTATCATTATAATTGTATTTTTATGACTCGCTAAATACCAAAGAGGTTTCTAAGGGGAGACCCGGGATTCAAACCTGTGTTTCTCTGTGTTGTTTTGCTTCTAAGAGAAGCTCATTGCCACTGAGCTATGCTACCCATGTATGCACTCTGGAGCTTCTATGTTTCTGCTTGACTCTGAGTATCTCTGTTCCTGCAAGCACATCCCGAATCTCAATTTTCCTCTATGCGGAGCTGGCCCAAGGCAAGGGCAGTCTGTGCAGTGGCCCAGGGCCCCACTGTCAGAAGCTGTCAGTGGGGGCCCCAAAGGCACCAGTGCCTTCCTCAACTACACCAAGAATAGTGTTTAAGGGGGGCTGTGTGTCTTCCATTTACTAAGCTCACGTGAGGCCACGGTGTCGCTGCCCAACCTTCTGTGGCTCTCTGGAGAACAATGGTCGCACCCAGGGGCCCATCAGACACTGCAGGCCCCTAATGAATACTTATCACTTTCTTTCTTCAAGCAGAGCATTTTAAGTGGAGGCCATTTACAAGCGATAGTCCATTGAAGAGAGTGTTGTTTTGGAGGAGATGTTTGTAACGTTTCTTTGTTAAGAAATGCAAATGGGCATTTTCATTCTGAAAGCACACAGAAAGCACCAGTTAGCTGCCTAAATCTACGCTCTCCTCTAGGGCAATTACAATACATGTCACACAAAACTGTTTTAAATTAGCTACATTATGTTTAGACGTTCATATTTAATGCACCAAAAAGTGTTTATTTTTACTAGAATGTGATTTTTACATCACATCACATATGAACTCTGCATTTGTCAAACACTTAGACACAAACAGGTAACCCTTTCACACATTACATGTTGTTATACCGCTTGATCAATGCGCATCATTTGCATTCTGATATTTGTAGTCTCCCTTTCGAGATGGGGGAATAATACCACAATTGTACACTTTTTGGTTAACATATTTCTGTCAGGATTTATATATTTCAGTGGGTAGCTTACTATGGTATGTGTACTTTTCAAGATAGCTTTATAAAGCAGAATATTGTTGAAAGCCAGACATGGGGCTGAGGAGGGGAAATTATGAGAGGCTAAGTGAGTCCTGAATATTTGTACATGGTGTGGCAATATAGGTTGCAATCCTGGAGACTGGTGCATTTATTTTTCCACAATTGATGCCATTCAGGGCACAAGTAAAGAATACACGTGGGTGGACAGCATAATATTTGTCAGAGGGCCGAAATAACCCCTTTGGGTGTGTTTGAAGTCAGCAAGCTTGCTCAAGTATTTGGCTACCAGGAGTTCACCCAGGTTTTCATCTTTCCAGTGCAGCCGCATACAATTATCATCAAAGCACATGCTCTTATTAGGATTTTGTTTTCCAGGGACTATTGCACTACATATTGCTGGGTTTTAAAGGTGAGCGTATTTATTGAAAATGTCCTCTGTCAGGTTATGCTCTTTTGTCTACTGCACTTTCTTATGTGGGGAAAGGCAAACAGAACTACATTTGTATCTTTCACTTTCAGATATGTGCACTTAGTGTGCGTATATTCTTGGGTGCCAGCTTTTAATTTTCGCTATGGGGCAAAGGTTCCCACAGTGAGTGATGCGAGGCACGTGTACTCATGCCCATGTTAAAACACCACATTTTACAGCACATGTTGCCTCTGGAATAGGAAAGAAGACATATGATTTACAAGAAAGTCTACACGTATAACATCTCAGCAACAGTCTGCTAACCCGTTGTTGCCTTTGCAAATTTCTGCAATAGGATTGATTCTAAACTGGGAAACAGTTTTGTCCTGCTCACCCACTCCAATGAAGGCCTGTGGGTACATTAATGAGGCTCCCTTCTCATTTTGTAGTGATCAGCACTTGAGAGACAGAGCTATTATTTGCTATTATTATTTTTTTGAAAGTCAAAATAATACTTATCTGTAGCTTCTGAAAAACAAGCATATTTCTAATTTGGACAATATTTATTTATGTTTTATTTATTCACTTTTACATTTGTAAAGCACACTAAGCCGTAGGCATCTAGACGCTAGTATTGCCCAAATATACACACAATAAAAATAAAAACGATTGTGAAACTTGTACAAAAACAACAGTTTCAGTTAGCACAACACAATCACCATATGTTTGCAATGCCTTCGACAGATAGTTTTTTCAAACCAAAGTTTCAAAAATACCTTTTGCAAACAGCATTTCTACCAATTTCATCTGGGAAGAGATGTGTTCAAGTTCCTGAACTGCAGACTGGTCTCATATCCCAGCTTCTCCACGGAACCAACGTTTGTGCTCTTGGCCAAATCCTTTTATCACACTATGCCTTAGCTGCCAAAATTAGAAGTCTGCACAAGGTATTCAGCTGTCTGCTACTACAAAAATAAAAAATAAAAAAAAATAACTCACTCCTGATATTGCCACATAGGTAAAATATTAATATTGACAAATCATATACTGGACATGACAGTGCCTAACACATGGCAAAATGTTTCTTATTTAACTTCCCTTCATATCTTTGCGTACTAAAGACTCATTCTGTGATATCACTGATGTCACTATGTATGCAAAGGCACACATCTTTTGCTGCCCAGGGACTCGCAAATCCTAGGGCCGGCCCTGCCTATGTGCACTGCCAGAGTCTCTCTGTTCTTGAATGCACTCTCATTTCTGCCTGCACTCTCAGCAGTACCTCTGTTTCCATATACGAGTTTGTTGCATCTCAACATTGTTAACGCTGTGAGTCTCTGATGAACATGTGTTATATATTTTCAGTTTCTTTGTCTGCTTGCCTGCTTCTTGGCAGACAAAGATCAGAATGTATTCTTGCCTCTCATTGTGTGACTCATCTAAATTGTACTCTAATATATACCCCTCCCCGGCTTTAACAGTTCCGCGTACATTCATTTGGGACCATGCTCTCTGGTTTAAGGGAGCTGAAAAACTAATGGGATAACAAACGTTAATTGGGGTGTAGAACACAATTGTGCTCATTATGGACACGTGAAGCAAAAAAAAAATTATAATAATAACAATGTGTTTCAGCTTCCATCTCCGGATGAAATCTTTGTAAAACAGCACAATATCCACATGTCTCCCACACCCCTTCACTGCTGACATGGAATGTGCAGTTATTAGTATGAAAATAATAACTATTATTAAGGTTTTAAGCAGCAATTGATATTGTAGCAATTATTCTAGAAAATAGCCAATAGTATATGTGTCAGTCCTTGAATACCTTCAAAAATGCACTTACTTTTGAGCCCTCAATATCCTGTCAGTCAAGTGAAATAGATTTACAAAAGAGTATTATTAATAAAATTAATAAAAATAATAACTCCTTGGATCCGTACTAAATTTATCTGGGTTCTTCTTTCCTAGTCAATTCCTTTAAATAAGCTGCCTGTTCCACAAGATCATCAGAAACCCAATTCAGCATTTCTTGATTACAAATGTTTTTCACACTGACTACGACATTTTCGCAATGTAATCGGAAATTGCCTTCTTGGCAAATTGTAGAACATCTTGCAAAGCACAGATCACGACAGTTCCATTTCTCTCCCAAGCACCTCAAAGCGTTTTAGTTTGCAGCCTGCCTCGTGTTTACACCTCAGGCAGGGTGGCAGCAACACACGCACATCTGTGAGTGGGACTGCAGACGCGCTTGGGTTATGAGGAGGGGGGGTGGCGGTGACTGAGCATTGACTCCAGAAGTAGACATAGGGCCCCATTACAAGGTTGGCGGTGTGAGGGAAATATTTGCAGTAATTCTGTTACCACCAGTGGTATTATATTTTCACTTTACCTCCAAAAATCTGTGGATTTACTGCTCGGTAATAGTGCCAGTGGTAAATACTCCCAGTAATGGGTAATTACCACCACTTGTATTCCCATGGTTACTCCACAGGACCATAGTGGTGGTAACTGTAGTTGAGTTTGGTAGTATTTCTTCAGATTTACCGCTAGAATACTGCCACACTTATAATGAGGCTAATAGATTGGTGCATTTATGACTGTATTATTTGGCCATTCCCTGAGTCTCTCAAAGATGAAAAACGTAGTGTGAGGAATTGCTGTTTTCTAAGGGTGCAAAGCCATGTCTTTTTTATTTGTATTAATGTATAAAATGACAAGGGTAATTCCATTTCCAAAAGGGTAATCTGCTATCCAGATTTCCCTTTTCCGTCAACTCAATGCCAAAAGCATAGTGTACTCGTTCCCTGCTGGGTCAGTAGCCTGATCTGCAGTGCCTGCCACATCCCATGCATAGAGCAGGTTCAAAGGTCACAAGATGCACACTTGATAGCCGCAGCGACAGCCTTGTCCCTTTGGGGCAGGGGCAGCATTTAAGATATGCCACTCTGTACCAAACCTACGATAATCATAAGTAACCCATGATGGTGGCAAGATAATCGCTAGTATATAGATATGCCCTAGTTTAGGCATAGAGCATGGCATTACTTATGATCATAGCTGTCACATCCCAATTGATATCGCACATGTGTCAAATCTGCTGTGGAAGATGATGTGTATTCTGATCAGTTGGGTGTAGACATGTGACCCTGAACTGCCTCCGCAGTCGAGTGGGACCTTAGAGGACCTTAGAGAAAGGTTAGCATCCAAGAAATATCCTTTCCTGGTTGGTATTTGCCCATCAACCCTGTACCCATGCTGAGTGTTCATTTCTCCCGCCTGTTGGTCTGTTGCTTTCTCTCTGTCTTCCACAGGTATGGGTTTTTGTACAGTGTTTCTACTTCATTCTATTGCATATCGTGTGTTTAATTGCTGTATATTTATGCATTTGTAGTGCTATAGGACTGCCAGGATGTGCAAAGAGCACAGCACCAGTTAAAATGATTTTTGCATGTGATTAAGTTAAACCAAACTGCTAGCATTTATACGTGTGCAGGGAAAGTAAAAAGACAGAGCACTGTATGTGTGAAATTGATTTTGCCAATGAAATGTGTTGCAGATTATTTAAATTAAACTTCATATAAAGTAGTGTCAAGCTTCTGACCTTGTAATGTTTCAAGGTGCTACATGCTATTAAAAGTGAACCCCAGGCAAAGTGTTTAATACTGTACATGGTGTGGGGTTAAATAGTTCGTGATCTGTGTTTTCCTGAACCAACTAGCATTTTCATTTTTTGAGAAAAAATATTATTAGGAAAGAAAAGCATTTGGGCCACGGATTGAGGTGGCGTGATCTGTGATTTTGGACAAATATAAATGTTCCTATTCTGTAATAAATATATATTCTTTCTGTACACCGGCCTACTTTTCGGTTTATCTGTGGCACAGGGGTCGGGGACCTACGGTGGTGTGGCACTTTTGATTGGGGGAAGGGGCTGAATGCCCTGTATTTAGGGTTGCTGCATAAATACCCCTAACAGTCTTTTAGCGCAATGCAAATTCCCCAGGTGAGAAATTGTTCTGCATGAAAATGCCCGAAAACGCATCTATTGCACCAACCCCAATTGATCCGAAGGGAATGACTACCCAAATTCTGGAGAAAAAGCCTTGTTATTTCAATGAAAAATCCAGGAAAAACCTGTCCAAGGAAACTGCCCTCAGGAGATCACTGGAAACAAGCCCTCATGGCGGCCTTGGAGCTATGGTACAAATATAACACCAATTTTAAAGATTTAATCGGCAATTCACTGTGGTGTGTTCAGTCAATTTACATAGCATAGTCAGTATACAAAGTTTAAGGGTTTTTTTCCCCAGAGCCTTCTCCATTGTAAATTCATTTCAGCATAACAGATTTTAGTACTTTTGGACACGCATTGATTCTGCATGAATGTTTCCCTTGCTATTTCCAGTAAAAACACAGTACTGGATACCAGATACTAGCTTCTTTTAAATAACGTTGGACTCTTACAGCAGCTTGTAATGTTCTGATAATAACCCAGTTGTGGCCCCAAATACGAACTTTTACATTTGATGAAACGCTAATTTTGTCACAAAACCAAGTTGCAGTTTTCTAAAAAAATACACTTTTTATTGCCACATATGTGCACAGATTTTGTCTCACATATGCATCACATTCAGTCATATACTAGGCATCCCTCGTATATGTTTATATAGTCCAGGAACAGGCTCATGTGTCAGTATCGGGCTGCATATTATGAGGGACTGATTAATACGTCTAGGTTCAGCTTCGTGCAGGTGTTAAGTTTCACATTGCCCAAGCACTATCTCCTATGATATGATGTGATAGTTTATTTATATAGCGCCTATACACAATGTGTTTCAAAGCACTTCCAGACTTGAATGAATCCAGTATTGAATATAAAAGCCTGGGGGATGTCACATATGGTCAAGTCCTGCTCCTGCATCATACAATCGCATTCTGAAACATAGGCCTTTGTCAAATCGCATGTAGCCAAGTGCAAATCGCATGCAGCCAAGTGCGGCTTGACACCTACTGCATATTGTCTCAGTCCACTTATTAACGATTTAGTTTTCTATGAAATGTGGTCGACCCGTATACATGCAGGTTTCACTTAGCGTGCTCCATTTCAGACACATGGTACCCAGGGAATGCCTCATATGCCCTTATACATTCAGGGAGACTGCCCAAGAAGCTTAGGATCAGCCCCTTAGTGTATCCGTCCCAGTGTTTTCTCAGGTCCCCTGAAATGCTAGAGTTACCAGGGATGTCTCCATCCTTAGTGCTCCGAATGAGCTTTCTATGCCCAGGGCCTGCAACCTACAAATGCTCAGGTTAAGTCTTATACTGCCCAGGACCACTTGATAGACCCACATTTAGTTGCATGTTCCCAGCTATTGCCTCATAAGCCCAGCTTCAGCCTCACACGGCAAAGCATTGGTCTTATGTTGCCCAGAGAGTGTTTGTTTCACCCATTGACCACCAGGTCCATAAAGGTCAAGAATTATCTGCACATGCCGATCAACGTCACTGTCATACACCAAGGTGAATCCTGATCTGCACCACTTGCTTATGCACAGATCTTAAGTGCTGGAACTCTGCCTGTATACGGGGAGCTAAAAACATATAGAACATCTGCGCCCATGAATGAAAGTGTCTTCTCGTTCTGCACGTTGTGCTGTGCATAGGGGCCTCAAATAAATAATGTTGGCTGCACAAATGGTGGCAAGAAGATGATGACGACAGTCTGGCTGAGAGGAGATACACTGCTTGCAAACACAATATTTAAGGAGAAAGTGGTTGTACAGATGGCCTTAGAAGAGGTACTCTGCCTGATGAGAAGACACCAACTTCTGTGGAGGCTTGGCACTGACTTCCTGCTAGCTGGGAATCTGGGTCTTAAGACAAATAGGAGAAGATGCCCCTTACAAGCACTTAGAGAAACAATACAAGAAGCTCCACTGACTACTACCATATCTAAGCAAGCCAGTATGGTGTTCCCCACAAAGCTCTAGTTTACTGTGTGTGTGTGGGAGGGGGTGGGGGGAGAGGACACCTTACTGCCATAGTCTCCACTTCCTTTAAGCCTGTAGCTTCTGGGCCACAGCAATGTTGTCAATCATATGTGGCCAAAAGGCTGTAATAAGAACGAATGACCTACTGCGTCTATCCTGCTATACACAGCCAAACACAGAGTATTGTAAGAAGTTACCTTGGCCCTATCTTATGGGGAGTGGGGCTGTCAGTACTGGGACGTGGGGCGATTACCTGGGACTTGTGACAGTAAAATGAACCCATTGCAAACAATCTCTGGTCTTCTTTCTTTTCGATGTTACCACTATTTTAAAAACGGACAGAAAAAACTATATTAAAGCATTCCTGTGTTCATCCCAGAGAGAAAGGCACTGAACCTGATGTGCCCCTAGATCACGTGGAGGAAGGCAATCCGCAGAAGGAGGTAATGGTTAGTGGCATTCCATTGCTGAGTATTCTTTTGCTATTGGGCGAGGACTACCTGCTCTGAGATCTGCTGTTCTTCTTAAAATGTTACATGATTAATTAAACACAAAATGAATCCGCATTTAGCAACATTAAAATGAAGAACATATCATTTAAACTTAAACAAAATGTCAGTGTCTTCCCCTTTTCACTATTAGCTTTATTTGTATGTGTCAAGCTGATCTGAGCCACACACACAATAATAAGTATGCGACCCTGGCCATAATAGTGTCATTTCAGTAAATAAAAAATGTCTTAAATAGTTCTACAGAGGAGGAAGAAATCCATCACACTTAGTGTTAAGTCACTCGTGTAAGGAGGATGCCAGATGTTTTGCTGTCCCACATGCTGACCAGTCGTGGATCAGAATCTGACCCGGTCATTGTGAACGATGCTCTGATGGACATGGTGAGGGGCTGTGTTTCATTCTCTGCATGATGCACCTGTTAGCTAACTTCTACGCCATTTACATTGGTTGTTAGCCCATTAAATGCACCTGGGAGAGATTTAGTGAACCATTCTTGAATTGATCTCCTTCTCCGGAAGAACATGCAAACCTATCTGCACGGACCCAGCTCAGACAGAGGTGTCAGAGGGTGTCAATTGGCAAGAGAACCTTCACAACAGTAGGCATAATCTACCACACAGGTGTCACAACCAGTGCAGGTCACTATACTGCATACATTAAAAAGAAATGTGGGTGGTTTGAATGCAGTTGGTTTTTCGTTATACTGTCAGGCCTTTGAGATTGAATTGGCTCTGTCGGTCATGCAGCATGTTAATGTATTTCAGTGCAACATGCCACATGACTGAAGGTGAGCCATCACAATCCATCAGAATACTATTGAGGCTTTGTTGCCACCAGGCCATATAGGGCGACCTAAGCCCTCACTCAATTGATGGAGTTTCAGAGACCTCATTTATTTAAAAATAAACTGCACTGTGTTTCTGCTTGCAGTGGCAGAAATGTACCAAAATATTAGCTGAACTGTGACCCTGACGGGGGACAGGATAGGCAGGAGTGGAGGAACATGCAACACATTTTTCGTGGGTGGCAGCCATGCTGGTTGACATTGAGTTGAAACAGATTTCAGTTTAGCTGTAAGTAATATTGGGTGGTAAAGTGTAGAACTGTGTTTTAACTTCACAAAGAACAGTTCAGAAATGGTGAAAACGGTTGCAAAAAGTAGTGGAACTTTTAAAAGTGAAAAATAATAGTAGTGCAACGCCACCCCTGACCATTCCTGCTCACTTCGATCACTGATTTGCACTATTAGGACAAGTTGTCTTGATGGTGCAAATGATTCTCCCTGTTCTCTTTTGCTTTGCCCAAATAGTGCTTACAAGGCACCCTGGGATAAGAGGATGGCCAGAAGGCAAAGGCTGCTCCCCAAATTGTCACCTCCTGAATATTTGGTTGGGCACAATGAATTGCTTCTTGAGAAATCCTAGCCTAACCCACCCCAATAATACTAACTTAGGTATGCCACTGCCTATCCCTTGCCAGTGGGTCTTTTGCTTACGGCATCTTCCATTGGTCTGCCCTCTCCTTTCATTGCTGAGCATGCAGTTCTCGCTGTTCGGAGATATAACCAAGAGGCATGTCATGTTGTGTAATATTATGTTCTAAACTGGATGGAGAGGCAATCGGACATGTTGACTCCTTGTCACATCTTGGTGTAAACATACCTGCCAATTCCTCCTGGAGCACACACATTCTTTAGCAATCAAACATGCTGATGTACCATCAGGGACATTTGCCACATTTGTCACAAAATAACAAGGTGTACCCAGAAGTGGATATCGTTTTTTGAGCCAACCAAAGCAGCACCATCTTGTTTGGAAGAGAGCTATGAGACCTCAACAAATACACTGACAAAACTGGCATAAGCGAAACAAGGTACTCTAAACACCTATTGTACCTGTCTCATGGGTTGAGACACTCAGCCCAAGCCTACGACATTGGCCCTGTCTCCCAACACAATAGAGTAAGGAAGAAGCCAGGAAGATGTGCAGTTAAACGAGCCATGTTGGTAAATGGAAATTTGAATCATGAACCGAAGATAGAGAATTTTGATCAGCCAGACGTCTCGAAATTTTGAAAAGAGTTACAAAAAGAGCAAAATCTATTTGGAACTGCTGAAAAATTGGGCTCCAAGCATTAGAGCACCTCCACACGTGGTTCTCCTAAAACTCCTAAAAGTAAAACATGTGACATGAATAAATAGTAGTCCAAGTAGGTTCTGTAGAAGTCAAACCATATATGCTGTGCTGGAACCTTGACAGTCCGAAATTCTCAAGAACCGTACTGGAAAACCCTGAGAAGAGCACATGAGAGAACGTCTTGTTCTAGCAAGAGCTCCTATACCACCCATGGCCAGCAAACCAAAATAGACGTAATTGCATAAGTAGCACAAAATGCACAATGTGTCAAGCTGAAGAACAGAATATGTCATATGTTCAATTAAGAAGCCTGTCCTATAGCTAGGAATTACTATTCTCACCTCCAATGCCGATAAAGCAGAGGCCCCAAAGGCTGCCAGGCACATTTAAAGTTTAGGATACCTCTCATTCGGGTGATCCTCAGTTCCTTACCCTGCTCAGGACAGATACCCCAAAGGATGCAAGGTCAGTGCAGAGGTCAGGCTGCGTCTCCCCTGGGAATTCTCTATCATATGAAGGTCAATTGTTCCTCTGTCTATGGGGGGTGAGGGAGGGGGGTTATTTTTAATTGTTTATATTCCTTTTTTCTGTCTGATGCATTAAGTCTTTGTTTGATCAACTTAATCTGTATTTAACATACATTGTGCATCTGTCCCTTACAAAAGAAGTTCAAATAAATGCTTTCGAATTTCTACATTATTGATCCGTTATAGTTTGTTCACTTTTTTATTTCATACAATGTGTTATTTCCACTTGAATACTTGTGTACACAATTAAATAAAACGGATTGATTTATAGATGTGTCGACACTCTTTGAAGTGCAGCTCCAAAATAAGGTCTTATCCGTGGACTGCCAACATTGTCTCTCAAGATGTTTTGGACTAGGACTCTCATCAGCCGTAGGAAGCAATATCAATAGTTGTGGATCATGGGCGCCATAGGCTGAAACATCTGAGGGGCCTCAGGTTGCAGGGCCATCACCTTCCGGATTCCTCATACAGCTGCTGCATGTATTCTTCTTCTGTTACTTTTGGTTTCAAGCACACCACCTCTTTGGTGTTTTTATTTCAGTTTTGTTAGTGTTCTGGTACAGCACATTTTCTCAGTATTTGAAGTTTGTCACTGTGAAAATGAATGCATGTCTTTCTATCACGTACTAGTGGTTATGGGAGTGTTACACTAACATGCAATCCTTCCCATCATTGCATTGATTATTTGACCACAAATGTTGGGATACACTAGAGGCTCGTTTTTGGAAACAGGTTCTGAAATTACCGAAATGCACACCTATGGCTATAAGAATTGGAGGCACTCTCATTGTATGTACAGGTACTATGGAAAACGTGTTGTCTACTGGGAAAATGTCTACTTGGTGTAACATAAATAATATCTTGAGTGCTGTGGCTCACTATTTGATGACATCTTTACACGAATTTCCGAGATCTTGGCGAAATTTCATAACTGATGCATTATCAGATGCAAATATGCCTTTGGAGCTCCTATTGACACATCCAGGAAGAGCGAAGATCAAGCTCTATCAATATGACTGGATATACACTTAAGATAAATGTAGATCCCATGTAGATTTTAATTCAACCCTGTTTGGACACAAGACATTCAGTACTATGGCTGATTACTTAGCCAAAAGCCTGTCATCTCATATTAGAAACCAGTGTATGAGATTTAGATTAAATCTATGGTCTACACATGACATATTGGCAACAAGAGGGCTTATTCCTAAAGATCAGCGGCCAGATTACAGAAACTTTGCACGGGTGCAAGTCCAAAGTTTACACGGTGTTAGCACCAGGGCAAAGTTTGCCCTATTTTTAAAAACACTGAAACGCATTAAAAAAACATTGCACCTCGACAAGTGCAGTTTGGCCTATTAAAAGCAGCAAGGCATTTTTGATGCATTTTTGTATCCGGGCAACGTTTTTCCTAGTGCTAATACGATACCCCATTAGCACTACGGCAAACTTTGCCCTGGTGCAAACATGTGCTGAAAATGCATCTTCTTCGCACTAGGGCAATTTTTGCTGTGGTTCTTTTAATATGCAAAACTGCACTTGTTGTGGTGCAATGGTTTCCGAATGTGTCCTAGTGTTTTCAAATATAGGGCAAACTTTGCACTTTTACCAGTGCAAAGTTTCTGTAATCTGGCCCCAGAACTTTTGTCGGTTTTGTAAGGGTTTTGCTCAGAGAGAAACCTTGCAGCACATAGTTGTTGTATGTCATGCTTTACCTTCTAAGCGCAATGTGTTTTTTTAAGAATGTATTTTTGATATTGATATTTTATTTCTATTGTGCTCCTACACAAGTGTTTCAGAGCGCAACAAGGCAAAGGAGGGGAACAGGGGAGAACAAAACAGTGATCTTACTAAGCCCTGTCACATTGAGAACGTCCAAGTGCATGGCAGAGGGGTGGGGGTCGTGCATGGAAGGGGAGAAGTGGAGAGTGCGGAGCAAAGGAGAAACAGATAAATAATAATACATGAATAATAAAGGCAACAAACTGTGGTAGTGCAGCCAGCAATTGGCAAGTGCTGGGTTTAAGGCAGCAGACAGGGTAGGTCTGATAAGTGCAGGAAGAAAAAGGGGCAGTGTATGGGTACAGATACAGACCCCAGTGCAAGGGGTGGGCCGGAGGCAGTGCGGCAGGGTGGCAGGGTGAGCAGGTACCTGCGCTTATGTTAATGTTGCTCTGCCACTGTGATTGAAATATGGCAAATTAATTATCTTCTCTAGTCCCAAGCATGCAGCTAAAATTGCCATAGTGCATTATTTGGAGTCTGTTTTCCCACAAAATAATAGTCACACATAATATTTTTTATTAACATTCTTTATCTATATTACATTCATTATGATTGTGACTGATGGCAGTGCACCTTGAACAATGCACAAATAATAATATATAAAGTGTTGTTGTTTAAATCATTTTAATTGTGCTACATTCTAAATCTGTGTTTGGAACATGAATTGTTAAGAGTATTATCAAAACTCTCGGATTTTGCAATTGGGAATGATACTTGTTTTATGTAAGTCTCTCCTTTTATTTCTTTTGCCCTGATTTACATTTATTGGATTAGGTGCATTGTTGTTTAAGCCACCATTTTTTAACAAGACAATGTAGTGTATTTAAAAGAAGTGATTTGTGCAAAGGTTATATTTTATTTCTTAAGATCATATTTTGTAATGTTTTTGTAAGGTTGATTTATTCAGCCAACCAAATAAAACACTTTTTTCAACAACAAAAAAATCATGAAAGTACTGAAACTTAGGAAGAGTATGTTGAACTCAGTTTTCATTTTTGAATTGGAAAGGAGATCATTCATGATGCAATTGTGATAAAATGCTTTGGAACCCTACACCCCAATGGCAGACAGAAGCAACGTGATTGTGGTTTTAGTTCTCTACATGCGATCCCAAACCCCACCGAGAATGTAGGGAAGGAAAAACATTTTGAAATTAGTTTAAGGTCATGAGTTCATATATTTTAACCACACGATGCATTCACTTGAATTAAGGTACCTTCATGGTGACATTGTTACTCTAGGCATTAGTTACCTTCTGATAGCAATGTGTAAGTCTCTACCACGAGTGGCATAACTCTAAACTGCTTTTTACAGCAACTGTAAACCCAAGAGGTTTACTGCTCCACACGTTCCCGTTTGTGGCATCGTCACCCCTCTGTGCAGGCATGCGCCCCCACAAATTCCCATTTTTTAAATCCACTGTCAGGGAGCAGATTTCCTAAAGGAGAACATAACCATCTACCATCTGACAAGACCACTCAGATCAAGCAACGACATCCGCTTTGAACCAAAACCATACAATAAAAGAAAATTCAGAGGGTCATAGTTCTCTCACACAGCAGCAACCACAGACTAACAAAACATACCCTAGCACAACAGCACATGGGAAGTCGCACCGACCCGGAAACCGTACCTAAGCTCAGCGACCAGTGCAAAGTGAACTGAAGCCACCAACATGACATCACATCTCTGACTTTCCTGTTCCCACTACATCCAACTAACCCCCCCTCTTTTCACACCCTCCTTTTCAGATCCGCTAGAGCACCTGGGTCCACCCCGGTGGTGATGGTGTGCGATACAAATATCTCTAACATTGAGATTAACAACATATACAAGGTATCTATGAAATGAAACAGTTACTTCAATAGCATCCCAGCTGGAATACATTAAGCACACTAAGCCTGATGATTTTTCCTTGATTTGATAACTCCTACAAATAGGCTTTTGATGCCCCAAGATAATCATTAAAAAGGTTCCTGCGTGTCCAATTGTGCAGCTGTTTTCCCACCATTAACGACTAAAGCCACATTTGCCTAGGGCTAGGGTTAGAAAAAATCATCAGGCCCACATTTGTCAGGTTAAGTGCAGTTAGAACTAGAGCAAGAACTGTCCAATTGCAGAAAACATGAATTGAATGTTTTGCTGCAGCAGGGCCATGGACTGGGACGAGAACAAACATTGGCCTTCTGCTAATATGCACTGACGAGTATATGATTTGGCACTCAAACAAACCATATCTAATTGCTCTTGCACCAGAGCAACATTCCTGTAATACAGCCATTCTTGAAAAGTATTTTTACACGAGGGGACTGGATGGCCTAGTTAGGGCTCAGCACACTTTGGCTCTCCAGATGTTTTGTAATACAACTCTCATCAGCCACAGCCATCTCAGTCAACAAGGAGGGATCATGGGAGTTGTAGTTCAAACCACACATTGCAGATTCCTGCCCTAGTTTTACTTCTTTGCCATGGTGCAAATACGTATTGAAATCATAGTTTTGCAGTAAGACAATTTTGCCCTTGTGCTGATTCCACTTGCACCAGGGCAACGTTTCTGTGATACCGCCCCAAGTCCCCATGTCTACGGTGCTAAAACATGTCTTTGATGCAGAGAATCTGCATGCAATCCTAGAATAAGGGCTCCTTTGGTAAATGGTGGAAAGGTTCTGGAAAACCTGCAGTAGATGCGCAGTCATTGTGCCCTGACATTCTGAGATCATCAAAACCATATTTGCGAATATCTCTGCAATGGCAACCAACTCCAAATTCCGTCAGTTGCCATGGTCATGTGTGAGAAGGCCATCCAGTCCAGTTTCTTTTTTTTTTTTTTACCTGTGGATTCTGGGACTTGTTTTTTTTTTAAAATGTTTTTTATTTGAAATGTATGAAAACTACGAGCCCCAGAATTCAAAGCAAACACTGGACCGGATGGCGTTCTGACGAAAGGCCACGGGAATCTTGACGGCTCTGAAATTCAGTGGCTGGCAACCCTGAATGCGAGCCGCTTTGATCCGGGAAGATGACTAACCAACGTGTTATTGCAATTACCCATTTTCTGCTCCGATTGCGCCCACAAGACATCTTTCTAGGCCTGCAGCCCGCGCGCTCTTAATTTGCACGTGTATCCTACCTCTGCATTAATTGCATTCATACATCCATTTTACACGAGAATACTGACACTTTCTATATTTTTTCTTCAATTTCCGAATCGGCCCGTATATATGTAGATAACCGTTCATTACAGATGTTAGTGTGAAGGTCTTGCAAGGAACATCTTTCGTCGTTAAGCCCTCGGCAGCGAGGAGGGTATGGAAGTGTTACAGCACAACGGGATGCCACTTTCCCTAAGGTTTCATATCAATCTGCAATTACTTCCTTGGCGAATCCTTGGAAGGGCCTCGTGCAAAGTGTTGATCGCAGAAGCTTAATGTCTCTCGTCTGCAACTCAAGCCTTTTTTTTTTACCTTGTTCCTGTTCGAAATGCAACATTGGCATATATACAGCGCACAAACTTTCGGTGCTCAGCGCAAGAGCCTCATGGGAGTTCTTTCACGTTACAAGTCTTGAAATATTACAGAAGATATAAGTCTGCCTTCTTAGCCCTCGTATTCATCTGCCCAATATCTTAATGCACTCTGCCTCCGACGCACGCAGCCCGTGTCCCAGCCGAGCGCTCTGTGCCTCTTTCAGAGAGTGCCCCCACCCCCACACAACTTCAGTACACGTTCTCCCCACCCAGTCCCATTATCTTCCCACCCAGACCCTAGGCCAGTGGTCTTCAAACTTTTTTGGCCTGGGCCCCCCCAAAAGTGCCAGATGGATAGTATGTAGAAATCACTATGAACTTTTGCGCGCTGTCACCGTACCCTACTCCCAGTACAGATCCTGGGCTCTCCCCACCCTACTCCCACCACTATCCCAGTGCTGCCGCCCATCCTGCTCCCACCACAGTCCCATAACACAAGCAAACACACATCCATACACATTTAAATAAAAAATAAATCGCCATAAACGTACCTCGCTTGGTTGCTAAAATGCCCCGCTCCAGGTTGCTCTGCCCGTATGTGCGAGGAGGCGCAGGAGCACCCCCTCGCACATACATACATACATGCAGTGCCCCAGCCAGCATTTCCAATGAGCTATGCAAGGTTGGCGAAGCAAAACACCCCCAGCGTTGCATGGCTCAGTGATCATGTGCGGCTGGGGAGATGAACTGTCAAAGGCAAACAGTGTTTTCCTTTGACAGTTCAGCCAGCACAGGAGCACTCCCTCAGCTGGAAAAAGGAGCTGAGGGAGTGCTCAGTGTTTCACTGGGCTGGCTCTTCGGCTCCTCCATAATGGGTGAGGTGTCCAGTGGGTGGACGCCCCCTCACGCATTATGGATGAGCCGGAAGGCTTGGACTGGCCTATAGGGCAATAGGGCGATGACCGTACCGAAAATGCAAAATGCTAGTGTAGGCCAGTAAAAATGAGCCACTTTTTTGGCCAATGTGGGCCAGTTTGAGGAGTTACTTCACTATGCAGCTAGTAGTTTTGACCATTGTTGCTGAATAAATATTCTTTAAATATCACCATTTGTTTACATTTGAACAAAAAACAACCCCTCGGGTACTGTTCAAACAGTCTGTGACTAAACACTGAATATCCATTTGCAACTGCTGGCCATTTTTTCATTGGTTCCTAAGACCGTTTTATGGCCCAGTCTGACCATGTGAGCTGGCCCTTCCCATTTCCTCCAATCTAAAAAAAAAAACAAAAAAAAAAGTATTTTCTTTTTTTATTTTTTTTTACATTTCATGCTGGGCTCTGGCGCCCCCCCCCCTGGGATGTGGCCACAGTTTGAAGACCTCTGCCCTAGGCGAACACTTATCTGCCAGCCCCCACCACTCCACAAACGCCCTCAACCCGGATAGAGCGGCTGCATACACATGAAAATGTTTCCCAAAACCAGTGCCCACATTCATGAATCGCAGTTCGTGACTTACGTGCCAAACTTTTTGAGCAGTAAGAAATAGTGCATTTTGGTGAAACATTATAGTAAATTGCCACTATTAAGGACAGTGCACCAGTAACAGGGTTATGTGATAGTCTAGGAAATGAGCCCGAAACAAGACAGAGCTTCTGCAAACATTGGGCCTCATTACGGGTCCGGTGTTAACCCTGCCAGTGTTATTAGCAGGTTGCTGCCGTACCGGTAATATTTTACCCACGCCTGACTGTTAGGCAGAGTTATATACAGTACCCTTTGGGAACACCACACACAATTAAGACTACAAGTGACAGTGCAAATTCACCTTTGGTACAAGCCTGTACTACACTGTTAAAGTGGTAGCAGTAGCGGAGCAGCCAGACTTATCTCAAGAGTAAGTGAGCAGTACAAGATACACAAAGGACAGCAATTACTATGATTCAGGCAAACACTGACTCAAGGTTTTCAAGTAAAAATGTACACATTTATTTCACTCTTCAGCTGTATAACATTACACTATTATAAGCAAGTCAAAAATCACAATCTTAATACAGCACACCACTTCTCTTAAATTCCAGACAAGTTAAGCTCACAAAATGAAGTGGGAACAAAATGGCAATCCAGCAATTTAAAAGGGAGGGAAAAACAAAGGTTATTAGAAATTAGATCAAACCAACAGGTAAGCACTCAGGCCAGTTGAACAGGAGGAACTTCAGTGAGGAGATCAGATAGAAAAGGCTTAGGGCCAAAGTCAATGGGTCAAAGTCTTTTGCTCAAGATCACACAGTTCAGGGAATTTTGCGGTAAAGTTTGTGGCATTTTTCTAGACGAGGTTGGTTGATATAAAAGTTAGTTCAAGGAGAAGAGAAGGACAAGCCCTCAGATTGGAGACAGATTTCAAACACTTTCACTGTGGTTGAACGAAACGGACAACCGGATTTGCACAGTACCTTAAAACGAAGAGGGAGCTGTAGCTGAGGCGGACGTTCCTGGTAGTTCCTGCAGGCTCACGGTCCTGAAGCGACTGTCGGACTGGTCAGAAGTAGGAAGACTGGAGGGTCCTGCACTACCAGGGAAGAAACCAGCAGAAGAGCAAAGCAACAAATAAAAGGTGTGCTCCTTAAAACCCAAGCAGGGTCCGATCTTCCTGGCTATCCGGACCACTGTAGCTCTGTACAGCGAATTCGACCAGAAGTTGGGTCCTGGCTTGCAGTTTGGGCAAACTGGTTGGTCCCACCAGCTCAAGGGAAGAAGTTTCCTGGAGGAACTTCTCTGTCGTCGGATTCTGGAGTTTCGGACCTGCAGCAGGGTTTCACCGGGCAGTTCAGTCATTGTAGGGGTCTTCTTCAGCCAGTTCCTCATTGGTTCTTTTGTTCCAGTGGCGACTCTGCCTTTCCAGTCCCAGAGACCTGCTTTTTATGCAGTTTTCCCCCATTCATACAGCCTGGCTGTCAATGACACAGCAGGATGGCTGGCCTGGAAAGGCCAGTTCCCTTAGTCAATCAGACAAGAGTGTGACTTGGGTTACCAAGGGAACCCATGGCAGGGGTCCAAAGATCCCTCCCTCACATCCTGCCTACCTAGACTTTCAGGCACCTTAAGGAGGGCTTCTGTGCAGAAGCCCGCAGAAAGACAACGAACAAAGGAATCATCCCCTGTTTGGCGCGCAGAGAAAAACACGAAAAAGACTTAACAAAAAGAAATGGCAACTAAACCCAACCGGAGCCAAAATAAAATGAATTTGGTCAAGCGGGTTAATGTTCAAGGCTAATATCATAGCCTAAAACATTACCACGTTTATATAAGATAATCACAGTAGAAAAGTTAGGGTAGATACCACTGCCACCAGCCAAGTCTTAATGTAAACTGAGCGAAACAATGCTCCAAGAGGTACAGAGAAGAAGGGATCAGAGTTAACCCTTTCCAATACTCCATGTAAGATGGGATGTACTGGGTCTGTGGTTTTAAAGTGTCTAAAGTAAAGTTAATGGCAACTTTACCCTTTTCTGAGGGACAGTAGTCAGCCCCAGAAAATAGTGTTGGGGGGAAGACTCAAAGACAGCCCTGTGTCACTGCACTGTAGGTGCTGTGTAACACACATGAAAATATGAGGCCATAGATTAGGTGAGGCTCCAGTACTCAAGATCACACAAAAAGTGAAAACACACATGGCAAAACACAGATAAAAGTGGGAAAAAAGCTCACACTCTTACCAGGTGGAAAAACATAATCCCAGAAATCCAGCAACGCTGCTGAGGGACTCATTAGGTAAGGGAAATCAGCCATTTATTCAATTCTCCCTAACATTGATTTCCCAGTTCCACTGGCTGACTAGGATTTTGGTGTCCCGGGAAATCGGGTGCCGGTAAATTGTGAGTCCCCATTCTCATGGGAGTGGGGACATGGAAGCACCAGCACCATTGCTAATGGTGCCGGTGCTTCCGTGACAGGTCTGCCTACCGTGGCCGCTGCACCCAGCATGGTCAGACCTGTCGGGCACAGCAGCCTCTGCAGGCACAGTCAGAGTTTGCCGCTCCAGAAACAAGGGTGTCTGTCAGTTTACCGGCACCCTTGTTTCCAGACCGGAAAACTCCTAATGAGGCCCAATGTCTTGAGTCCGGCTCTGACCCGACTGAGGCCACAGAATCAACCTCACATGTTGTCCAAATTAGTATATATATGTCCTGTAATTTACAGAAATTATTTTGTTAGGGTGAGTATTGTGACCAATTAAAAGAGCAGTGTTTCACTACCATTACTTCTCAAAGGGGTTTCTAACTGAATCACTATCACAGACATGTTTCACATCTAACATTGTAGGCATTCCTATGCTCCCCAAATGCTCTTTGCTTTTAAGCAAATTCAACAGGTTTGGGTTCCATGAAGAGATGTGACATGGCCTAGGGCTAGGCCCCCTACCCCCTTTCCCTCAGCCCTACTGCTGCAAGAAAGAGTGGGATCCTGGTGTAAATTCTTTCCATGTTCAGCACCACTCACTCAATCAACTGGCTCATATTGACCCACATATAAACAGCCAATGTGTGCCTGTTGGCTCTTCCAATTCGGTATTGCCTTATTGTTGTTTAAGCCATTGGATACTTACCTCAATTTAGCATCACTCTCCCACTCAAAAGTTTTCTCTCCTTCTTCAATGTCGTTTTGAGACCATTGTAGCTCCCCTTTCATAATGCTTGCATTGTTAATTGTAACATTGCGCTTTACAAAAGGAGAAACACAAGCAAATACCATCTGCGATGAAAAACTACAAGGGCCATCAATATTGGCCTTGCCAATGCTTGTTTAATACTTTATCAGTGAGAGATTCTTGTATCATATGCCACTTTTAGAAACTAGATAAAAAGGTATGACAAGTTCTATGTCACTGAACAACTACAAACGCCAAAACTATTGTCAATTGCATTTTCAGTCAAATATATGTATACCATACATAAACAATAATGTCCTTGGCAGCGGGCTGGTTTCGGTGTAATGACACAGAACCCACAGTGTACACCCCTGTCATTTACCAGCAATCCATCAAGCCACTGTGGGTATTATTGCTACTAACACCCACTCAGAAACCCTCTAGTTGATAGCAGTTAGTTTCTGTAAGATGGCTGCTTTGGAAATTGTAGCAGGGGCTCTGACTAGAGCCTGTTTTCTATTTACAATGGCAGGAAATGGTGATAAGAGGATGGCGGTTGGAAGCCACTAGAATGAAGAAGTGGCACTGATAAAGGACATCGGAAGCTGCCTCTACTGATTGCATTGGAGGAGGTGCAGCTTGATGTTCTGTTGTAGTGCATCGCAGCGGGAGTAAGGGTCCATTACTCTGATCGCCGCAGTGTGAAGCCTGGCGTGTAGGACGGCCACGCTCCATTCTGTTATGATTTCTTGGTGTGCCGGACGGGGTCCACGGCTCCTGAGTGGGCGGCTGGTCTTGGCTGGAGCGGAAGAGACCAGGATCCCCACTGCAGCCTTTTTCCCAAAGTGCCTCCTCATATATTCACTGGCCATTGAAATAAAGTAGTGGTTAAGGTGAGTGCTAAGAGGCAGTGGCACTGTGACGGCCTAAGAGCCTAAGAGCTAGGTGTGTGCTTAAGATCCCTGATACTACAGGGTGGAGCCTAAAGCAAGGACTGCAGTATTGCAGTGTGGCCCTTGACTGGTAATCAGTGTACCCAGCGCTTTGTAAGTAGGTGCTCAGCCCATTTGCATGTGAGATTTTTGACTCTAAGAGCTGCAGGCTTATTGGCAACTTGTTGATATCCTATACATATTACAGGTCTGATGGTGCCCCTCGATGACCTGGCTTGTTGTGTGTAGGACTAAGTATCTATAGGCTGCCTAATATTACCTTGGCTGTGCCCCTTATTTTCTCTTGGATCAGTGGAGTGCCAAGATCGGTGGCTGAAGCACTGTGGTGGACTCCACGGCTGGGGTCTTGTGGCCTCAAGTGCCTTTTGTCCTCTTTTGAACGCCACCAAGCACCGTGTAATATCGTAATATTTGTGGCTGCTAACTGTGTTTTGGTGGTGTCTTGTAAAATTTGGCTGACTAAGCCACTCTGGGATAAAATGTATTTTGAAACGTTGAGTTAGGACATATAAACATGCCACCAGCGAAAAAGGCCTCTCATTCCAAATACAACCTAAAAAGAAAGAAGGTGCAAGATAATGTGCTCTCTGAAGAGGATCCTAATGGCCTGAAAACAAACACAAAAAAGAAAACTGAGAGGAGTGTCCCTCCTGATCAAGGTGTAATCACAGGCTTCTTTCCTCTGAACCCTCAAGTGGAAATTAACTCCACGGTTATGGAGGAAATTATTGTCCCGGAGGAAAATGCTCCTAATCTTGTGAATTCGATGAATTTTTAAGATATTGATAATAATTGCTGGAACTATGTCTGAACATCCAGAGGGGCATGACTCCACAAGTACCTGCGACTATGGGGAATGAGAGTATTTGCACTTAAGATACTTCTACAAATGTCTGGACATATTCTGGCAAATAGAAATTCATTGGCAATAAATAAGGAGGCTAGAAGCAATGCTGATGACGATGTGGAATGTAATTTGTCAGAAGCTATCCAGATTGCTGATGTGATACAGAATAAAGAAGACCAAGGTTTGGATCCCGAACCTAGAGAGAACTCTGAGGTTCTATTCTCGCGTAAACAGTGAAGAATGGCTAGGAGAGAGGCAATGAGCAAAAGGCAGAGTACTATGGCCTCCCCATTGACTGAGTTTGGGACAGCTCTAAAAAAGCCAAAAAAAGAGCTGCTAGAGCAAAAAAAAAGGAATGGCTTGGGTGAGGGTCATTTCAGCAGTTGGTTGATTCCTGAGCGGGAGAAGATTTTGGAGCAGGCCATGTATTTGGAAACTTCAATCATTGAGTCTATGATAGAGGAAGATTTTAATCCTCTAAATGTTGTCAAGGCCCCCGGTGTTTAGTCGGGCCGAAAGATACAATAACTGCTCCAATAACTCTAGGTCAAGAGAAGGAAGAAACCTGGGGAAACTGTGCCTGATTAAAAATCTGTATCAAAGTGGCGAACATAAATAGCTCTCACGATTGGAATTCCTGAAAAGAATGCAATCAGTACCACAATTACGTGTATTATAATTGGATAATTTTCAATTTGTGGAACCAATGAAAGGTCCTAATCCAAATGTGTCAGCACTGCATTGCAAATTCCTGTCCACAGCAGAAATGTTACGGTCATATAAAGAAGAAATGATGAGAGTGGATGTTGAGATCGATGCCGACTTGAATCAAGAGGACCCTAATTGCTTGGAGGTGGAAATAGTATCGCCAGCTAGTAAAACATCTTGCCCCTCTTTATCAACTGGAAAGAAGATGAAGCTAATGGATGTAAAATAGCTCTTAAAATGGTTGGCTGACTCACTGCTCATGGCTCTCTCAAAGCAATGAGAACTCTCCATCCTGTCATGGAACTGCCAAGATTTTACCCATTTATTATCGCTAGAGGGATCAATGGACTGAATAGCCATCCATAGTTGTATTTGTTTACAAGAGAATTTGGCTATAGACCCTCTATTTTTGGATGGGTATAAAGTTTACCAGGCCTTCGGTAGGAGAGGAGAAAGAGGGCGACCATGTGGGGGCCTCCTTATAGGGGTGGTAAATGCATTAAGCTCTAGGCGGATTGCTGTACCACAGGAGCATAGTATGATAGCTGTCGAAATTGAGTATGTATGTACAGGGAGTGTGGAAAGATTTTTATTAGTGAGTCTCTACAATCCCCCTGGGGCAGCTTTGAGAGAGCTAATACATGAAGCCTTGCATGACTTATTGGCAACTTGGATGTTCATTCAAGAGAATGTAGCAGTATTTGTGGTCAGAGACTTCAACTGTCATATGACAGGGGAGGTGGTGAGCACAAATAACCCTAAAGTAAAATCTAAATGTGTCATGGTGCATAGCAACTACGATATGGATGGGCTAGGTTGGTTACAATTCTTTGAAAATTGAGAGTTTGAAATGATTAACGGTAGAACAGGCAGTGACTATCCGGGCAGACATACATGGAGAAATGGTGCAATGGTTAGCACGCTGGATTACATGTTTGTCAGCCCGAAAACGTTACTGCTTGTTGAAGATATGGTTGTGGAGCCCAATAAATGGAGCAATCATGCCACTCTAGGGTGTACTCTATCTATTCCTGATGGTGCCAAGGAGAACGGTGGCATGGGAAACGTTACGGTGAACAATGCGGGCACAATAATTTGTTGGTCCGATAAGAATGTGCAGCTAGCAGTAGATGCTCGGTTTATGCATATTTACCCTAACTTCACGGAATTCCAGACCATTAATGCAATAGAAAATTGAATCTATGCATTTTCTGGTAAACATGTGGCCACTCCTACTAAAACTATTCTCCATCTCAAGGAATTAAGTATGCCACTGGGGATACTCCAAGCGACTATTAGGAGAATTAAGAACAGATATAGAGCTGTGATTAGGGCCAAGAGAAGTAGTGAGCGAATGAAATCCCGGCAAAGTCTAGTGCAGACTATCTGCTCAAGAAAGTCCTGTAACATCTGGGCACTTCTTAATGAAGCTAGGGGGTCTACAATAGGGCTGTTAGTGAACACTATTGGTAGCACTGAGTGGGTAAGGTTTATTGAGAGTCGTGCTGCGCCCACTAAGTGTGAGATAAAAATACCGGTGTGGAGTGTTCCAACAGATTCTACCACTGACATATCTTATGACACACTTCTAGCCGAGATTAAATTGTTGAAGTCTTCTAGAGCCCCGGGACCCAATGGGCTAGCTACTATAGTCATCAAGAGCCAGCCCGAATTTTGGGCCCCATTGCTTACCACCTTGTTCATGAAGATTTTAACTGAAGGCAAAGTTCCTTATTCTTGGCAGAGGGTGGTCCTAATCCCGGTATTTTAAAAAAATTGCCTTGATCTCAATAATTACAGGTTATTCTCTATGTTGGACATGAGAGGTAAACTATTTGCTACTCTAATACTTAAAGAGCTGCAGTTATGGGTCGACCAGTCAAACATCCTCTGTAAGTATCAAAGCGGGTCTAGAAAAGGCTATTCTAGCACCCACAATCTCCTGATTATAAATATTATGCGTAATAGAGCGCGGATGAGCAGCCAACCCCCCCTATATGCGCTATTTATTGATTTTAAGGCTGCATTCGATTCTATCACAAGAGGTAAACTGTGGTTGAAGCTAAAGACGATGGGCTGTCCTGATGTCCTCATTTAGTATCTTAGGTTTTTAAATCATAATACCTCTGTGAGACTGAAATTAGGCCATATCACCAAAGAGGTTTCACAGAATATAGGGGTCAAACAGGGGTGCGTTACTGCCCCCCTTGTGTATAATTTATACGTCAACGACATACCGGTGGTATTAACCCTAGTTAATAACTGTCCTCCTAGGATTGGTAAAGCTGCTTGCTTGGTTTTAGCATATGCAGATGTTTTGGTCATATTTGTCTATGCCATTAGTGGGTTACGTAGATCTCCCTTCCACTATTGGAGTATGCTGAAAGAAATGGCCTCACTATCAACTTGGAGAAAACCCAAGTCATAAAATACACAAGTAAAAAATCTGCTTGCGTTATGCTTTTTGTAAGTAATATTGAAATCTTGTATGTTCCGTCTTATAGATATCTCGGAATTGACTTTGAACCTAGCTGGGATTTTTCTATATGCAAGCAAAAACGCGTGGCTAGAGCAGCACAAATAACTGCAGTGGTCAATAGTTTTACCATCAAACAGGGAGGATTTACATTATGGGGAACCCTTCAAGTGTATATACAAGTACTGTCCCCCATGATGACATATGGCCTTGAAGCACTTGTACAAATCGAATTGAATTGGCTGCATGTTATTGAGGGGAAATTCTGGCGGAGGATCTTAGGTCTTCCGGCCTGTATCCCCATGGCTCTTATAAGACTCAAGCTAGGGCTGATTTCCCTAAAGGCATTAGTCCTGAAAAAGAGGGATGGGCTTTACTTAAAAATGATTTGTGGAACTGAAAATGCTCTACTTGCTGCAGTGTATCAGGAAATAAATATAGAGAGCACTACCTGTTTGCTGATAAATCATATGGAAAACTTTATGATGATATATGTTGGTCACACCGAGGTGGGCGTTTATCAGAGGCAATGGGACTGGTTGGAGAATTTTGACCATCTCCGCAGGTTAAGAAAGTATCAATTTGTACATTTCAGTCTCTATACATTTAAGAAGCCGCAGAAATATCTGAATTTATGTCCCTCCAAGAGGCTTAGAACGTTCATGCTCTTATTAAGACTGGAAACACTCCCCACGAGGATGACAACTGGGGTGATGGATAAAATCCTGAGGGAACAACGATTTTGTTGTCTCTGTAATATTCAGTAAATTCCTGAGACGGTCAAGCATTTTTTGACTGAATGTCTTGATATGGCTGAGGTAATTAAATATCATGTTGGCAATTATGTCCACAACTGGGAAATCATCGGGGAGTTGTCCTTTTGGAACCACTGTACAAACACTGATAGCATACGTTTGTTAACTGCCCTCTATAACATCTGGCTGAAGGTAGAAACCAAATTGGGTATATCACTATAGGGGTTCGGGGTATAGCCAATATAAGTCTATCCCAGTGTGAGACATCTGAAAACATCCAATGATTTCCACCTTGAACTACTATCAAAGTTGCGATGTTATCATTCAAAATGGAAAGGAGTTATTTATATTGCAAAAACTAGCAAAGGATTTTGAGTGGAGGTGTGAAGGTATGTTCTCTAAAGATGTTTGATGGAAATTATGAAATATACTACTCAAATTGTGCTACAGGAAATGAAGTACTTATGTTTTGCTTTTGTTTTGGTATTATTGTGTTTTATTGTTATATTAACATAGATTTATCACTATATTTTATAATATATATTTTTGTATGTTGTTATGTGTAAAGTTTATTATGTAAACTATACCACATTAAATACATTACATTAAATAAAAGTGAAGACAATGAAGGCCAGAAGACGTTCTCCTGAAATGGAAGGAGGAGGGGTTGGTGTGGATGGAGTGAGTGAGGAGCAAGAGTGGGATAGCAGGGTGAGGTGGAACTGAGGAGTGAACAGAGGACACGGCTGGCCAGCAGTGTGGAACTTGCTTTTAGATAAGTAGTTTTAGCTCACGGGCCCTGCACCTTTTGCCTTTGTCAATGCTTGTTCTATCTATCTATCTATCTATCTATCTATCTATCTATCTATCTATCTATCTATCTATCTATCTATCTTATCTATCTATCTCTGGGTGTCGATCTGTTTATATAGCTGCTGGGTGTCCATCTATCAATCTGTTTGTGTGGGTGTGTCTATTATGTGTCTGTCTATCTGCGACTATGTTATGTTATAGGAACTTATTAAGCGCAGCTATCACTGGCAAGGGCATCATGGTGCTGAGAACATAGCAGGTACAGTACCTAAAACAAACATTTTCAGTCAACAAAAGGGCAGATGGTTAACAGTTGCCTGAATGGCTCAAGGGAGTTTATTCCACAGCAACGCAGCTGTGACAGAAAAAATCCCGGCCACCCCGTCTGCTCAACTTAAACCACGGCACTGTGATCAGAACCGCATCTGCAGAACAAAGAGCACCGGAAGGCATATAAGGCCGAAATGATGCCTAAAAATATTTGTGACCAGTGCAATAGAAGGTGCAGTGCACGATAAAAATCGATATTTTCTAGGTACCTTGGTAATGGATAAATGTTTAATCTCAAATACTTAGGGCCTCATCAGGGGGTGGGCGGTATCCCAGCGGTAAATGCGCCAGGATACTGCTCAACGAAATTAGCGTAACCACAACTCAGTCCGGCACAATTTGCGCTGGATCATGAATTGCAGCGGCACTGTTAATCCCCATTTATTTTGAGTCCCTTAGTTTCAATGGGGCTTTTCGGTGCTCTTACCGCCGGCAATAATAGCGCCGAAAAAAAGCAGGAAGGGGAGGTTTTTACCTCCTGAAAAATGTTGAATTGTGGATTGATTCGCTTATTGATCAGTCTGCAGCTAGACCTGATGTAAGAGACATGCGGCTTCATGGATAATTAGTCCTTTAAGACAACTCCCAGATTTTTTACCTTCCTTTGGACTGTAATGATGTTGCCTGCAATAAGGAAGTTGGAGTAATCAGTATCTAGTTTGCTCCGGGTGTTCTTGGAGGATACTATCATTAGTTTGGTTTTATTGTTGTTTAAGGCTAGAGAGTTACAAGCCATCCAATCCTGGATGGCTTTGTAGATGTTATTGATGGCGTCAACATCATTTCTGTACTGTCCACTAAGCTGTATGACCACCTGTGTGTCGTCTGCGTAGTTGGTATACTGAACACCAAGTTTGTTTAAGAGGTCAAAGAGAGGGCGAATGTACAAATTAAAAAACAGTGGCAACAGGCAGTATCCTTGTGGGACACCACAGGTTTGGGAGATAGGAGTGGAGTGGTGACTCCTTCTACAAACCCTAACCATGCGAGGGCCCAGAAAAGGGGCGATCCAGTTAGTTGCCATCGAAGAACTATTTGCGACCTCTCCGAGCCTTGTCACTAGTAAGCTGTGATCTACCAGATCAAAGGCTGCGGAGAGGTCAAGAAGCATCAGTAGTACGGCTTGATTCTTGTCATCATTGCTTGCCAGTGTGGACTTAAGATCGAGCATGGCTGTTTCAGTACCATGCCGAGCCCTATAACCCGACTGTCGAGTGCCGAGGATCTTGTGTTCTTCAACATGAGCCTGAAGTTGTTTGTAGGCCAGTTTGTCCAGTATCTTTAGTGTAAAAGGCACATTGGTTATTGGCCTATAATTATCCTTATTGGTGGGGTCTACATTTTCTTTTTTCAGCAAGGGTGTTATCCAAGCTAATTTTAGCAAGACTGGTACCACACCTTCGTCAAAAGATAGGTTTATCATCTTGGTGATCCAGGGTACTAGCAAGTCAGTCGATTCTTTGAAAATCTTCGTGGGACAATCGTCACCAGGGCATGAAGTAGATTTAAGATCTTGGATGACGTTGACCACTTCCTTTTCAGAATAGTGGGAAAGGGAGAATTGGGGTATTTTATCTTCATTGTTATTGAGGTGCTTTGCATTTTTTGTGGGCAGTGGTTGTGTTACGTTGCTAAGGGCTTTATTGATTTTCTCTTTATGAGAGTCAATTTTCGAAAGGAAAGCCTCATGGATGTCTTGACATTATTTGGAGTCTTTAGTTAAGTTATTGGAAGGTGGAGGCTGGTCCTGAAAATCAGATAGGATTTTAAACAGTTCACCAACATTGAATTTAGCATTTAAAATTCTTTTATTGTAATGTGTGGCTTTGGCATTAGTGATATGTTTCTTGTATTCATGGGTGGAGTTTTTGTAGACATCTAGTGTGTTGTTGTTAGGGTCCTTTCTCCAGGATATTTCCAGAGCCCTTTTGCTTTGTCTGGCCCTAACAATGTCATCTGAGAACCAGGTGTTTTTTATAGTTTCAGACTTGATGGATTTCATTTTCATAGGTGAAAAAGATAGATGTGCACAGCCCAAAGCCAGTGTGAAGAAGAAGATACAAATGGTTACCTTTAGTCAGTGTTTCGACCATGGTGAGGTGAGGGGTGCTACAAAATGGTACCAGGGCAGAGAGGAAGCCAGCGCAGGCAGCCCTAGCGGGTGAAAATGATCCGGTGACTGGTGGCAGCTAGCACATGTATTACCATAACGGAAGTGTGACACCAAAGACATATGCCCCAGGCTGGGTTAAAATATCAAGCATGAAGCTGCTATGAGATACTGCCTTTGGATAATGAAGTTTCCCCAAGAAGTGTGGCAGGGCAGCCGATGTGGCGATCGTGGACACTGCCAAGGAAGTGAGGTGTGTCATTGTACTTACCTGGAGATGTTGTTGGAAGCAGATAGCTCCGTCGAGATCCATGAACAGAGATTGAGTGATGATGTCACTATGAAGGTACCGGGAGATGGCGAAGATGAGAACACTCTATGCCGTTAGTAAGACAGAGCATCAAGGTTCAAAGTAGTTACGTCAAAGCTGCTCCAGGAAGTGTAACCACGTTTAAAGGAAGCACTTTTCAACGTTAATGTGATTATGTCACACAATTTTAAGGTGGAGGAAATGCAATGATGCTGTTCAAGGAAATAACCGGACGAAGTGCTGTGAATGCGCTGTACTCAAATGTGTGTTACTGGGTAAGGAATTCTAATTTCGGTAGCTGCTTTGAAAGGGGAACATCATCTGATGCAGTGCAGGAGAAATGGGTTGTATTCTCAAGGCAAACGGTAATGGTTGCGTAGTGCAAGGAGGAAGATACCCCTGAGATGTCGTGCCGAAAGAGAGCAGATCAATTTTAATCTGGCATGTCGAGAGTAATTAGCAGTATTAGGAAATTAAGCGTATCATCTTAACATTGCAGAGGGTTAAAGGTTGTTTGGTATTCTATGGTTGTAATAGGTTGCAGGAGATGATTCTATGTGTTAATACCAATGTTACAAGCAATTCTAGGTTAAAGCTGTAAGCCGGCTATTCACTTTTAGGCAATGATCGTACTTCATCACTCTAAAGGTAATAATGGACTCTGAAGCTAAAACATGCAGAGCTTTAAATGTCATTGTGGACTAGAATTAATCTGTTTGAGGATTTACAGTTTAAAGAAGCAAGTCAACTATGGACTCTTAGCAATATAGGTTTTAAAGAAATTGTTAATTGCCATACCTGTTTAATGAGAATATTTAACATTTTGCAGAGAATGTTGAATGTTGAAATCTGTGGATGAAAACCTGTGCCCAGACTTGCTGTAGTACTGGCATGTCTGGGAGGGAGTGTGTGTGCACCAGACACCTGAGTGTCCTATGGTCAAATGACCCCACACTAGTAGAAATGGGGGGGGTAAGCCCTCCGCTTTGTCTAGAGTTACGCCTCTTGTTAAATAGGCGCTGTGTGAGAAGTGTAGTGTGTGTGCATGTTGGTGTTTAGCATCATATGATGTTCTCTAAGGAGGAATGTCTGCTGGGGGAAGGTACAGTCTTTCTTTGTATGAGGATAAGACATATAGCGCTGTGTCTTTGGTTTCTGCAGAGAAGCCTGTGCTGCCCGTTCTCTATTCACGAGCACTGAACATGTGGCTGAGACCTGTTTGCATGCGAGTGAGTGATGTGTGGATTCTCGCTGTGTGATGGGTGGTTTGGTATATGTGAGGAAAGGAGATGTGTTGTGAAGTGCTTGGTTGAGATTTGGTGAGTTCTGGAAGGAAGGGAGATGTGTTGTATAGTGCTTGGGATGATTGCACAAGGCTGGTGATGTAAGAGAGAATGGTGTGGTGTGAGTGAGAGAATGTTCTGGGTAAAGGTTCCACACTCGGGCAGTTAGAGAGAGCTTGCATGGGTGATGGGTGCCAGTGGTTTTCCTATGTGTCATCTTATGTAACTTATTGTAAATGAATAAGGCCACTTACTTGCAACCTACCTGAAGTGTCTGCAGAACCCGCTTTACATCATTTATGATACATGGGATCGCATTTTAGGAATACACAGACTTGTGGAGTTCTAATGTTCACCAGGGGATGTGGATAGTGCTAGCTAGCTTCTGAGCCATTTGCATAATTCTAGCTTCTGAGTCTTCTATCAGACTTTTGATTTTACCTGAGAGTATTCTGGGAATAATAACACATTTCAAAAGGTCAAAATCCATCTACAGTGAAACTATCACCTTTAATGTAAACTAAATGAAAGGCGTGATTACTTTATTTATTCTTTGTGTTTTACAGGTGCACAATAAAAGGTATTTGGAAGTTGTGAAATCCCTCACAGCCATAGATCTTGAGAGTTGCATCTGATCTTCCATGTGTCACTCCAGTGAGTTGTTTCTGAAGAGTTGTGACATCCCATGCAGTTGTAAAGCTTGAGAGTTTTCACTGACTCTTGTGACTCCAGTGACATCTGCCACTTGGCAGCTGTGGGATATCACTGGGAAGTCACTTATGCTCATTTGTTTAGTTCACAACCCGTGAGGAGGGCATTGGGAGCCAAATGATGTGAATTCTTTGGGAAAACTTGAACTAAACTAAAATCAAATTATTATACTTTCATATCGTCACCACTAGTTTATATGAAAAATTAGGGAAAAGAGTGATCCGAACTCTTAGGACTGGACCAATGTGTACATTTTTGAACTGCAACTTCATTGGGGAACTGACACCTCCCCACATAGAGCCAAGTTAAAAATGTAGTGTCAGCAATCCCAACTAGTCCTACCGTTCGAGAGAAACACTGTGAGGAATTGCCATCTGGCAAGGGTGCAAAGCCCTGGCTTTTTTTATATGTATTACTACGTAAAATGATGCGGAGAATTACTTGCTCCAGTCTGTTTCTTCCTATTTGTATTTCACAAAGGTGGATTTTTGTTCAGTGTTTGTTCTCTTGCAGAGGGTGTGTTTAAAGTTTATATATTTTTATATAACCTTGATTTGACATTACCTTTCTTTTTGCCATGTAACTGTGTTGTTTTGGTCACTACTGGATCACATGCACACTCCTCATAAGAGCATAGCGTTCCCTCGACCCACGTTACCAAAATCGTCAAAGGAGGTATATCACTTACCTGTCCCTGTTTTACCTTTATGATTGCATTGGGGTTTGCTTTTTAGAAGTGTGAGGGCTGCATGAGCCATTTTACCCTGGCTCACCCTTGTACTCCTGTGAGGCAGAATCCAATTCGTCACCAGCACATCTGTGAATTCAGAGCACATCTGTGAATTCAGCCAGCCTCACAAGCATTGAGCTTTGATATTCTTAGTACAAGGATATTGCCAGTGCATGTAAAGGCAATGATCTGTTATTCCATTTGCAAACAAACAGGTATTCCTGGTCTTCCCAGCACCGGCAAGTGGAGCAATGGCTCTTGACACCAGTCAACAGGCCACATGGTCCAGTATTAAAGGGAAGGGAACATAACAGGCAGAACTCCATGACAAAAAAAAAAAAGAAAACACGGAAGGAAGCAAACTTTGAACCAGGAGCGCTTGCATTCCCCATTCGAGTTCTGGAAATAGAGTGTTGGTAGCACTTGCCATATCTGCGAATCCCGACCCCATTAGGAACGTTATCCATCTGATGCTCCGCAGCATCACATCTGTGCACTGCGCTGGGAGACATCCTTTGTGTTACTTCCATTAATAGACCGGAGCAATTATACCCACAATTAATTAAATGACATCCAAATATGAAATGTTCCGTGAGTAGCTGGTGAGAGAAATGAGCTTTTATCCGAGGAAAATGCCTTCAGTAATTCTCAGTGGCTGCGGCTGCCCCAGGGTAATCCATTCTTTAGGCCCATTCCAGGAAAGATTAGGAAACAGCAAATGTATTTGTTTTTCTTTAAAAATACAGGGGAAATTATGTTGATTTGTGACCAAACAAAGTAATTGAACGAACAATAGTTCATTGTCTCCCACCGTGTTTTAAATGTTGCCATGTCACAAAGCAGTCACGCTCGCATTGCCTCCAGAGAGGGGTTCCCTTCTGTTTTGCTATTGAGGTACCCACTGTGGCATCGCTTCTCAGTCAAGAGTTTGTTCATGCGTCCCCAAAGGTCCAGTCTCCTTGTCATTCAATAGCCATGGCCCTCTGTGAGGCCTATAATCCTCTGAACTGTAGCTGGCTTTATAATGATGACTTTCCTTCCCATGCAGTACTCATTGTTCACTCTGACAGCTCCATTCTATCTATGCAAGTCGCTGCTTCCACTCTGAGACATCTCAGCTTTCCACGTAGCACTCACATCTCACTTGTGTCCCCTCAGTACCTCGTATAAGGGGGGCCTTGTAGAGCCCTGATCCTGAATGATGACTTTGGCCTGACCTAGTGGTAGGTAGAGTAGAGCTCTTGAACCGTGCATGAGTGCGTGCAGGTCTATAGCTGCAGCGGCAGTGCCGCCTTACGGAGACACACACAACCTATGTCCGCTGGGAGGTTGGATGTAGTACGGGTGGGCAGAGAGAAGATAGTTTGGAAGGGCAGGTAAAGATTTTTATGGTGCCGCCAAGAACACCAGAGCTGGGTAAGACTTTGGGATCCATAACACCAGAGAGGCCAGGGGGGGCAGCGAGGAAATTCCCTATGTGAACCCTGACTCACCACAATGCCTTCCCGCCTGTGTCAAGGCCTAAATGGGGGTGGAAGAGGGTTCACCTTTCCTGGTTCTGAGTAGGCCAAGAGATTCTCAGCCCCTCCTCATTTGAAACCCCCCCACTCACCCCTCCACTCACCCCTCCACTCACCCCTCCACTCACCCCCCCACTCACCCCTCCACTCACCCCTCCACTCACCCCTCCACTCAACCCCCCACTCACCCCTCCACTCACCCCTCCACTCACCCCCCCACTCACCCCTCCACTGACCCCTCCACTCACCCCTCCACTCACCCCCCCACTCACCCCCCCACTCACCCCTCCACTCACCCCTCCACTCACCCCTCCACTCACCCCCCCCACTCACCCCTCCACTCACCCCTCCGCATCAGGACATTCAGGGGCACGACTATTCATGTGATTTGATCTAGCGATCCACTGTGGAAGCCCTGGACATTTCTTATGGTAGGGTGGGGACGTGTCTCTAATTTAATATAAGGTCTCAGCCTCGTCTATTTCCTGGGCAGGCAATGTGAATTGACTAGGGCTGGAAAAATTGGACAGAAAAAAAGGAGAGATTGTTTTTCACATTAAACAATAATGACAGACCGTATCTGACATCGAGCTGTCCGTCATCCAAGCGGGAGGGTTTTATCCTGAGATACACATGATGACAATTGGTTCACTTATCCTTCATTTCCCTCTGATTGGCTTTAGGTACCATTTGAGTTAGCGTTAAACAGTTAAATCTCAGAGCAAACCTGGCAGAGCTGAGGCTTCCTTCTAAAGGAAAGCTCATCGCTGTTATCTGCTCTTATTAGGCTTTGTAAAGAGGTTTCATCCAGAGCGGTAACTCAGGTGTGGAGGGAGAATCCTGCATTCCTCCCTCCAAGAGTAGATCCAGAGAGCTCTCATGCACTCCTACCACCATATTACAAATCGTATGAGAAATAGGACCTCATCACGACTTTGGCGGTAACCCTTAAATCCGGCGGTCGCGCTATTACCGCCGGATTTAAGGGTCTGCCATATCAGGGCTTCGGCGGATTTCGCCCCAGCTAAGAGCTGGGGAGAAATCTGCCAAAAATGTGCGCTATTACCACCGGCGGGAAATCCGCCGGCGGTAGGAGCATGAAAATTCCCCATTGAGCCCAATGGGGAATGGGGCATTCCCGTATGGGCTCAATGGGGAATGAGGATTAACATTACCGCCAAACTCGTGATCTGGCACTATTAGCGCCGGGGAGTTCGGCGATAGGGGTAATACCGCCGGCGCTAATGCCCAAGTCGTGATGAGGCCCATAGTCTGGGGTTTCAACTAGTAGAGATCTGAGGATCAAGCTACCAGTGATATTGTCATATTTTGTAGATAACATTATCTTCTTAGGGAAGAGGGCATCTTGGACAAAGGAGGTCCAAGGGACTTAAGCAGTTTACTCCCTCTTTAGAGTCTGTTTGATTATGGGAAAAATGGAGACCTTAAGGGTTGGCTCTTGATTACCAGTGTAAATATAAAACTTTGTTTTCCCTCCTGCGACCTCTAGGGTAATGTGTGTTTTTAAAATTTCTGTATTTATTGTAACTCGTACATTGTACTCTTTCCCATACCACTGCCCATCCTGAATAATATCAACTCTGATGCTGACCCCACAGTCTCAGTGGATACCTACAACCAGGCTATACTCCAAGCACTGAACACCATTGCCCCACTAACATTGAGGAAACCCAAACCACAGCGTCACCTTAACAACTGTTTCACGCCGCAGTTAAGAGAATTACGCAAAATTAAGAGAACCGCAGAAGCACACTGGAAAAAAACATCCCACAGCATCCAATAAAACAGAGCTAACCCTAGCCTCCTCTAGCTACAAAGAAGCCATCTTTCTTGCTAAAAAAGACACCTATAACAAAAGGATTACACAAGCGGAATCCAACAAAAAGGAACTCTTTAAGATTCTGAAAGAACTAGAATCCCCCATTGCCCCCATAGACAAATGTATTACAGATGCACTATGGTGTAGTAATATTCAGACAGCTGTTCTGAATAAAATAGCTCGCCTACAATCTAACATCAATGCAAAAAAATCCCTACTACTAGCTGACCCTGACTACAAACAAGTACCTAACAAATCACCTACCTTTTAAGTCAACCTGTAAACCTTTTAGTTTCTCTCCCCTCTCAAACTGGGAAGTAGAAAACATCATTAAGAAACTTAAACCTTCAAATTGCCAAGGTGATGCCTGCCCTGCCCCGATCATCTAAGCTGCTGCGTTGACTTGGCACCATTCATAACCAACCTCATCAATGCCTCCTTTAAAACTGGAGTAGTACCTGATAACCTAAAAGATGCGTGGGTCATCCCACTTCTTAAAAAACCTACTCTCGATCCAGTCAACCTGGCTAACTACAGGCCAATAACAACTGTACCTTTCTTATTAAAAATATTGGACAGAGCACCCTATTTACAAATTCAGGCTTACTTAGAATCAAACAACCTTCTAGGACTTAGACAATCAGGTTTTAGACCGAGACACGGCACAGAAACTGCATTAATAGATCTCACTACCCAGATCCAAATCCTGAAAGACAACGGCAAACTTGCACTCCTATTATTGCTTGACCTGTCAGCAGTGTTTGACCTGGTCAACCACCAAACACTCAGTCACCACTTGAAAACTGCGGCACACTTTTCAGACACAGCCACGGCCTGGATTAGCTCCTACCTGGCGAACAGAATGAAGTGGGAGAATGGAAGAACAGGCTCCCGCCCTTCCCCTCTCGCGCTTGGCCTAGAGGATCACGGCCCAGACACCCGCCACGAGAGGAGTTTGCCTATCTACCGGACAACCAAATACCCTGGTACAGGAACATACGGATGTGCCCATCTACCTGCCCAACAGCCCGCCCTGTCCATGCCGACACCTGCAGCACGGACCAACTCGACTAAACCTACACGTCGTTAGAGATGCCATGACGACTTAGCCAACGGTCAGCACACCTGTGCAAATATACACACCGGACACTCCCGCACCAATCTACACGAAGAATATACTCAGTGCTATGACGTAGGCGACAGACATACTCACGGACGTACATCTTTATTATTTTCCAAATAGGCTTTCAAAATGCAGAAACGAAAGACGCATCATGAACTTATATAAAAAAGGCTTGCTCACGCTTCTTCTAAAGAGCCATGTACCATAATGAAGAATATAACGGGGACACGATACTGAGGACAAAGCAATATGATACCGTAACCTAAAGCGCTCTGCACCAAACGGTCCCATCTATGCACCAGGCCCAAGTAGGCCGCAGGCAAAAGCTTCCATGAACATTGAGTGAGCAAGAACTGGGTTGCTGAACCTGCAAAATGAGCCCGGCGAAAGCACAACGCCAAGGGCACGATGTTGCAATCTCGCACGGTGCAAGCCAACGCCAAGGTCGCACCTGCAAGATAAACCAGGCACACAGTAGGAAAAACAATATTAATTGTGTTGAATTTTGCCTCAAACACGGTCCCACCTCACGTGACAAAGTCAAACCTGACAAGATGCCAAGCCCAGGAGGAAGGAGACGCCTGAATTCCACGTTTCGAGACACAGGCAGATACAATTAAAAGACTAATTTGGACATCTGCAGCAGTGGGAGTAATCGACCTCCCAACATATGAATAAATCCTCACATTGTTTACACCTACCCATATTAAAACATTGTTGCAAATGACAGATGCACCGCGAGCTGGGAACAGCGATAGTCCCAGACTGGGAGGCTCGCAAGCGGACCAATTAGAACTTGGGGTTCTTATCACTGACGCCATTCACATTGACCAATCCTCAGAGGTCTTCATGTAACAATTTTCATGTATCAAATTGAAGGGACAGCCCAGGTATACCACCTGACTAACTCTCAGCCAATAACACCGTTCTCTATATGTGCGTTATACTAACCCTACCACTCGAGTAACCAATCCAGAGTGGAGATAGGTTTTTGCTAAAACTTTCCAAGTGATGCAAGTAGCGCGTCATACTAAGGTATGAAGGGCCTGCGAGCCCCACGATTGTGTGTGTGTCAGGACGGACGCGTACGCTCCTTGACCCATCCCTGCCGTTTTGTCTAATAAACAGCAGAGTCACCTTGCTTCTTGCGTGTGCTTCATACTCTATCTCTTTTGGGATATACAGGAGGAGTTGGGGCCTCCCTGCCCGGAGGTCTGCGGACGGCCCGGCTGACCCCGGCAGAATTTCCCCCCCGACAAGTTGGAGGCACTGCTGAGATCTGTTTAAGATCTGCTTTTTTATTTTTACTTTTTCCAGGTAATCGTGTTGCGAGGAGGCCCGGCGGCGCGGCCCCCTCTGCCGTTGCCCCCTTCTGAGGACTACAGGACCATCGCAGAGCTGCGAGAAGACCGGACAGCGCAATCCGGATATTGGCCCTCGGGAGCCGGTTGAGAAGTATCCCGCCCGCGGTTGGCGAGTGTCCAGACGTGGTCCAGACGAGGGGAGGTGGCGAGCCGCTTGGAGGGGTGCACGCAGTCGAGCGGCCCCGCATCAAGAGAACTTGGTGAGCATGCCACACACAACAAGCAATGTGAAATTGTGAGGGAGGGGGGAGGAATTAAATACGGGAGGTGGGAGGTGTTGCACAGGTGCGCGGCGAAGGTTTGACAATTTAGTGTTGGCAATGGAATGAATGGTAGCCGAACGAGTGTGAGAGCAGTCGGCTACGTTATGCGAAGGGGGGAGGGCGGAGCACGAAAACATCACGTGCGACCGCTCGTAGACACTGATTGGCCTAGGTCGCGACTACGTGTAAGTGTGTGTGTGTGTGGTTTCCTACGATTTGGCATTTATTGATCAATGAGTACATGAGGATCCCTATTGTTCGAGCAAGAAACTCGATAGGTAGATGACGTTTCCCTGTAGGCGGTAGCTAGTTAGTTGCCCAATACGGAAGATAATTGGCTGGTTAAGCCCTCCTGTCGAGGGGCGTATCACACGCGAGGCGACGCAGCGTGCGCAGTCCGATTATATTATTGATTACCTTGTTCCAGGAGTGACAGGAAGACAGCTGTGGGGTAACGGGGGTAGATTGCAAGTGTATTTTGAACTCAAAGAATATATGAAGAACTTACCAGTAGTTCGAAGAGATCGGTGACGTCACCAGTAGGGCTTCCATAGGATATCCCGAGCAAGGCATCTTTCTTTCTGAGAGTGGTGGGGAAGAGAACTGTGGTAAGGGAGTGGAAACGGAGATAAACGGTAATGAGTTGATCGGGGAAAGGTGAAACGGGGACGTGGCTGCGCACGGAGAACGCCGGCCACAGCAAGTGTAGAAGAAGGAGGAGGAGCAAGTGAAAATAGGACGACTGTATAAGAACGTCATAAGGGGTACGCAGCCGCAGGGGGCTACGTGCGCCTCGGCCGCAGGGGGCCGTAAGGGTATCGTGTAAAGGAAGAAAGACAGAAGAAAATATACAAATGTAAATATCATATTTTTATAATTTTCCTCAGTGGACTATCGCAGGGTAAATTTAAGATGTCAGGCGAAGCCATGAACACCCAAGGATTCTCTGGGGCTAAAAGGTTGGTTCCTTTTACTGATAACATTCCCTTATCTATAGGAGATTATGACCTGTCAGTCCCACTTCTATATTATAGTGCCTCACCAGTAAATATACTGGGGAGAGACATAATGAACAGGTTGAATATAACGATCTAATTTACTGAGGACGGCATAATTTGCTCCACTCCAGGGATTAACATGCTCACGGCACGACAGATTATGCAAGCATACTGCGGACAAACAGCGATTAGGGCGGAGCCAGTAGATGGCGAGCTCTTCCAGTACGGGACAGACATGGCATTTGCATGGATGCCAGGGATAGAGGGAAAAATGTGGAGGAGGCCAGCAGCCTATCTGTTCAGACCAGAAACACCAGTCAATGAGCCAGAAGGAAAGGTGGTTCCAGTGGACATTGAGAGCATTATAGCAACAGCTGATTACATTGCTGTACATGCCCAAGACAGAGAAGGAAGGGCATGGAGGGCAGTGATAGCACTAGCGGAAGGTTGTAGACTCACCCAGGTGTCAGATGAGGAGCTGTTCTCAGATGAAAAGGAGGAAGGTGAAATGGTGTTTATGATGAGCGTGGAAATATGGCTAAGAGTGGCGTACAAACAAGTAGCACAGAAAATTGCAATGGCGCTTGAGGCACCCGCATGCACCCCAGTCCCCTTCTTTAAGGAGGATATGACAAAGGTACCCACATCACTGTGGACTACTAGCCCCTATGACGTGGGGTGCATAAAAGGTATAGGGGGAGTAAGGATAAAATTGAAAAAAGGTGCAATACTCCCCAGAGTGAAACAGTACCCACTATCAAAAGAGGCAGATGAGGGCATATATGAAACCATAACGGCCCTTATAAATAATGGCATATTGGTCCCCTCAGAATCACCATGTAACACGGCTGTATACCCAGTGCGCAAGGCAAAAGGGGGTTCTTGGCGCTTCATACAGGATCTCAGGCCCTTGAACAACATAGTAGAAGCAGAGTATCCCATAGCAGCAAACCCGGCCACAATATTGTGTGGCATTCCAGCAGAAGCATCACGATTTACAGTGATCGACCTTAAACATGCATTCTTCTCAATACCATTGCACCCAGACTCACAAGATCTGACAAGCTTCACTTACAGAAATACTAAGTGGAAACACACCAGATTGCCACAAGGATATTGCGAATCACCCTCAATTTTCAACAGAGTAATACAGATGGATTTGGGTAACATTGAAGTGGAAAGCACAGTGTTGCAGTATGTCGATGATATAATAATTTGCAGCACAAACGAAAGAACTTCGCTAAAGAAGTTGACAATATTGGCTGAGAAAGGTTACAAGGTAGACATGGAAAAGTTACAGTACTGTCAAGAACAGGTACTTTACATTGGTCAGCTCATATCCCAACATGGAAGAAAGATTGCACCACAAAGAGCACAGGCCATTTCAAACACACCAGTGCCACAAACAGTGAGGGAACTGCAGCAGTTCCTGGGTCTATGCAACTACTGTAGAGCATGGGTATTTGATTATAGTTCATACATAGGGCCCCTGCTTGAGGCGTTAAAGGACGCTAATAAAGGGGAGAAAAAGCTGAGGTGGACAATGGAAATGAAAGAGGCTTTTGATGAGTTGAAAGATGCGATATCAACTGCTCCGGTACTGGCATCCCCAGACTATAAGCGACAATATTTTATATTTTCACATTGCGACTCAGCAGTAATGAAAGCAGTGTTGGCCCAAAAAACAAGCATGGGCTACAACCCAGTAGCATTCTACAGCAGCCACTTAGATCCTGTGATGCTAGGTCATTTCCCTTGTGAACAAGGTCTCGCCACAGCTGCTTTTGCGGTAGAGAAAGCATCAGCAGTAACCATGGGGTGCCCAACTACACTGTTTGTGGAACATGCACTATTTGCCATATTGAATAAACCTAAGTCCACCCTAACCACGCAAAGGGCATCAGGTTATGAGATCATCTTATCCAGAGCTGAACTATCAATTGTTAGATGTAGCACGGTCAACCCTGCAAGGTTCCTAGCAGAAGTAATTGAGGAGGGAGATTATTCCCACGACTGTACGCAAATAACTGACATGTACTCATGTACTAGAAAGGTTGAAGAAAACGCGCTAGAGGGAGGTGAGCTCTTGTTCATTGATGGGTCATCAACTATCGACCAAAGGGATGGTGTAAGGAGGACTGGGGCAGCAGTGGTAAAAATGATGGAAGTACCGGTGTGTGTGGCCATGAAATGTGTACAATTACCACAGCATTACTCCGCTCAAGCAGCGGAATTAGTTGCACTGATCTTAGCGTTGAAGGAAAGCTTTGACAAACGAGTCACCATATGCTCCGACAGCGCGTATGTTACATCCACTGTCCACTCAGGGCTGTCGAAATGGAGAAGAAGAGGGTTTAGGAGAGCTGATGGCACTCCAGTGCAACACGCCCTCCTATTGGCTGAACTAATTGAAGCAATAAATGACCCCCAAGAATTAGCTTTAGTGAAATGCACCACACACACCAATGGCGAAGATCACATCTCAAAAGGGAATGCAGCAGCAGACGCACATGCAAAGTATGCTGCCTACTTTGGTGAGATATGGAACCCAACAGAGTCACAGAGAGGGAGAGGGAGGGGAATGGCTAAGGAGATGTTGATAAAAGAAGGGTACACCCATCTCCCAGCCACACAGATTATGGAGCTACAAGCGGCTGCACCAATGGCCGAAAAAGAAATATGGGTAAAAAGAGGATGCACAATGTCACCAACCGACGCACTATGGCGCCAGGGTGACACTGGAAAGGTTGTAATACCATTGGCACTTTTGAACACCGCCCTGAGCCAACTACATTACCCAACCACACAGGTAAGGAAGTAATTGCAGCACGAATTAGGGAAGACTGTTTCTGCCCCGAGTTAAATTCTCATGTGTCAAATTTTATCAGCAACTGTCTCACATGCCAACAGTTTACGGCTGGCCGCACTCTGAAGGTGATAAGAGGTACTATACCCCGGCCAGAGGGACCATTCCGACATCTCCATATTGACTATGTTGATATGATCAACTTATGTCAAGGAAATAGGTATATGATTGTAGTAGTATGCCCATTCTCGAGGTGGATTGAAGCAGGGCCCTGTTTACACCCAGATGCATTTAGAGCAGCTAAACTCCTAGTGAGGGAGGCCTTCCCTAGGTGGGGAGTGTGTGAGGTATTAAGGTCAGACAATGGCCCACATTTCGCAAACGAAATGTTCCAGCACATTACATCCTTGCTGAACATTAAGCATAAATTTGCATGTGCATACCACCCACAGGCCAACGGTGTATGTGAACGCCTGAACGGCCTATTAAAGGAGGAAATTGCAAAGATACAGCAAACAACAAAGAAGAGTTGGTTATATTGCCTTCCATTAGCCCTATGTGAGCTAAGGAATAGACCAGGGTCCGACCACCACCTCACCCCTCACGAGGTGGTTACCAGACGTCAAATGCGCCTTCCCCTAACGCCAACATCAAGAGCATTTACTGACCACGAGAGCACTGTGAGTGTTCTTGGTGTTGAAATGTACCAATATGTGTCTTCTTTGATTACTAGTGTAGTGTTTGTGTCTCAACAGCTCGAGCGCACGCGGGGTGGGTCTAACAGCGACCAACAAGAAGACGTGGATAAAGAATTGGAAAAGGAAAGACTGTGCAAAGTTGCTAAAGGTGACCACGTACTACTTCGCAATTTCAACAGAAAGTGGAACAGTCCACGATTCACTGGCCCCCATCTGGTAGAAGAGGTATCAACGAGAGCAGTAAAGTTACAGGACAAATGTGCTTGGACCACCTACACGACGTAAAGATCTACAAACTCCAGACCCGCCCCAGCGCCACCGACAGGGCCACAGGAAGAACAACAACAGCGTCACCAGCGGAGGAAGAGACTTCTCCCACAATTAACAGCCTAAGTGTCCCCATACCCTGCCACCCCCCAGATTCCCCAGAGACAACCATTAGAAAAGAAAGGGGTGATCCCCATACCGCCCACCCCATGGTTACACGATCAAAGGGTAAAGAGACTCCCGCCAGCCTGAGCCCCAAACCCTCTGGCCATTGACCCCCTACCCACTGTAGTAATAACTGAACTGAAGGACATTGTTCTTGCACATATACACATGTAAACACCTGAATGTTCTTTCTTTTCTCTCGCACATGCAGGTAAAGCGTATTATTGTACTGTTAAGAAAGTAGACAACTAACTAATTCACTGCCCAGGAGTTGATGGTACTTTCAGACGATAATTGCCTGGAAGAATTGTCACACCAATTTGTATATGAAATAAAACGGCCAACGTACCTGAAAGGAAGGAGGGTACGTGTCTACTACACAGCATTCCTCTTGGCAATAGAACATTCAATGCCCCAACTCCAACCATACTTGCCTGCCCTAAGAGATAGATCGCTTAGATTGGCGTGGGAACAGCTCTTCGCCTGGGCACTGAATGACTACTTGATAGGGAGAGCTTAATAACAATAACTAACCTTAATAACTAGCATATTAAGAATTTTCAGGCGGGCAACTGTAACGTCGCAAAAATAAGCTGCCGGACTGCAGCAAGGTAAGAGCAAAATGCCGGTGAAATTAGCATTTGTAATAAAATTGAAAGGGATTTTAATGATCACCGGGTTCTTGGCTGCCTCTGTATGGCAGTACAGCTATGCTATTGATATTATTGCTGTACCCAAACCTAACATACCCCCACCCCCAGCTGCAACAGGTGTTACGTCAGGTGGTACTAGTAAAACCCCACCCCAGGAAAATAGAGTTAAACGCAGCACATGCTCAGATAATAAAGGCATTGACAACTATGTACAAGATTCAGCACACGTCTCTAACAACATGTGGTACCAACACATGACCAAAATAGGCAAGCAGACAACAGTAGACATCTGCTATGTTTGCTCATTGATCCCATACGCCATGAGCGCTTCTCGAACATTTGTTGCTGCGGAGATAGATGGAAAAATAGCACGATGTATAATATACCTGGCACTGTTCCAGACGAAAGGAAGATTTCAAGGGACAGTTGTGCATCTGGTGTGGAAAACACGAGAAACATATCCATATGAATACAACTTCCTTAAGACTTATTTGAGTTACCACAAGAGCAGTCTACATACTGAAGCATTCAGATACATAACAAGTGGTCCTGAAAAAGGAGAAACAAAGAAGGTAACACTGCAGTACCTACCATGTGATTGGTACGCCGCTGAAGTCCCTGGTAAAAACGGATGTTGGGAAAGACCACTGATGATAATAACAGGGAAGGTGTACATGGACAACAAATGGGACATAGGAGTGGTTGGCAGCAACATGATAACAAGAGAAAATATTTCAACTATTGATGGACATAACCACAGATGTTGGATGACTTGGGTCAAGTACGTACCCATGCTTACGTGGATGGAGAAGGATGAAGACCCAATAACAATATTGTCGTTAACTGCGCCTAAGGTATGCTACCAACATAAAGGAGAGGTGGATGTAGGATACAACACCAACTGTGAAAGCGTGATGGAGTTACCTGAGGGGGGAGCAGGAACAGCAGTGGTAATGGACCATTACTGGGCCTGTGGAGATAAGGCGTATCACACACTGCCCCCTTCGTGGAACGGTGTATGCACTATAGTACACGTTAATGTACCATCACTAGTGGTACCCCAGAAGCATGTGAACATGGCGAATTTCCCCAAGATGGATGAAGGAAACAAAAGGAAGAAGAGATCTGCACAGCCTCGAAAAGGATCAGAGAACAGACGCAACGGCAACGACACTGTCCTCAACAGAAGGAAAAGACAAGGAGAACCTCTGACAGGAAATTACCTGTGGGGAAGGTCGGAAACAGCACTGACCTCAATACCGCCGGAACACAGACTATTCAGCAGAGCAGCTATGTTCTTCTCCTCAATAATACATCCTGGACTGCAGGCTTACGCAAACGCAAAATGGCTCCAGATAACTAGGTGGGAACTGATGATGACAATCAACTCTACAGTAAATGGATTCAATGCAATAAAAGAGGAATTGCGAGCAGTAAGAATGGTTGCATTACAGAACAGATATGTACTGGACCTCCTCACAGCAATGGAAGGAGGAGTTTGCGCAAAGATAGGACAATCATGCTGCACATTCATTCCTGCTAACGATGCTGACAATGGTACCCTCACGGAAGCTGTGTCACAATTGGCCCAGATGCACTCAAAAATGATGGATGAAAGTAAAGGTGTGAAAAAGGATGAGAGCTGGTTTTCAATATTATGGTCATGGATGCCATCCTGGCTGTCAGATGGACTGAAGATTATAGTTGGATGCACTATTTTGGCTGGAGCTGCACTGATCATAATAAGATTTTGGAAGGCCCGGAAGGCACGCACCACAGACGAGATGATCGAAATGGTTGGTATACACCTCTTGATGCCAACAGATGACGGCCAACACACAGGTACAATAATAAAAGAGAGGGAGAAGTTGCGCAACCAGATCATCACCAACCACCTGGACCCACCATCTGTAAAACTCAAAAACCCAAGAAACCCAAGGAGCTACATAGGGAAATGGGTATACTGCACTCCTGGAGAAACATGTGAATATATGTATTGGTCATTCGAAGACCATGTTAACCACTATGGACATTTGGGAGGAATAACTAAAATATGGAGAGTAAGAGGAGATAAAGAAAAGGATATGTTTGTGGTCGACAAGTCGACCAGAGGGGGGACTGAAGTGGGAGAATGGAAGAACAGGCTCCCGCCCTTCCCCTCTCGCGCTTGGCCTAGAGGATCACGGCCCAGACACCCGCCACGAGAGGAGTTTGCCTATCTACCGGACGACCAAATACCCTGGTACAGGAACATACGGATGTGCCCATCTACCTGCCCAACAGCCCGCCCTGTCCATGCCGACACCTGCGTCACGGACCAACTCGACTAAACCTACACGTCGTTAGAGATGCCATGACGACTTAGCCAACGGTCAGCACACCTGTGCAAATATACACACCGGACACTCCCGCACCAATCTACACGAAGAATATACTCAGTGCTATGACGTAGGTGACAGACATACTCACGGACGTACATCTTTATTATTTTCCACATAGGCTTTCAAAATGCAGAAACGCAAGACGCATCATGAACTTATATAAAAAAGGCTTGCTCACGCTTCTTCTAAAGAGCCATGTACCATAATGAAGAACATAACGGGGACACGATACTGAGGACAAAGCAATATGATACCGTAACCTAAAGCGCTCTGCACCAAACGGTCCCACCTATGCACCAGGCCCAAGTAGGCCGCAGGCAAAAGCTTCCATGAACATTGAGTGAGCAAGAACTGGGTTGCTGAACCTGCAAAATGAGCCCGGCGAAAGCACAACGCCAAGGGCACGATGTTGCAATCTCGCACGCTGCAAGCCAATGCCAACGTCGCACCTGCAAGATAAACCAGGCACACAGTAGGAAAAACAATATTGATTGTGTTGAATTTTGCCTCAAACACGGTCCCACCTCACGTGACAAAGTCAAACCTGACAAGATGCCAAGCCCAGGAGGAAGGAGACACCTGAATCCCACGTTTCGAGACACAGGCAGATACAATTAAAAGACTAATTTGGACATCTGCAGCAGTGGGAGTAGTCGACCTCCCAACATATGAATAAATCCTCACATTGTTTACACCTACCCATATTAAAATATTGTTGAAAATGACAGGTGCACCGCGAGCTGGGAACAGCGATAGTCCCAGACTGGGAGGCTCGCGAGCGGACCAATTAGAACTTGGGGTTCTTATCACTGACGCCATTCACATTGACCTATCCTCAGAGGTCTTCATGTAACAATTTTCATGTATCAAATTGAAGGGACAGCCCAGGTATACCACCTGACTAACTCTCAGCCAATAACACCGTTCTCTATATGTGCGCTATACTAACCCTACCACTCGAGTAACCAATCCAGAGTGGAGATAGGTTTTTGCTAAAACTTTCCAAGTGACGCAAGTAGCGCGTCATACTAAGGTAAAAAGGGCCTGCGAGCCCTACGATTGTGTATGTGTCAGGACGGACGCGTACGCTCCTTGACCCATCCCTGCTGTTTTGTCTAATAAACAGCAGAGTCACCTTGCTTCTTGCGAGTGTCTCATACTCTATCTCTTTTGGGATATACGGGAGGAGTTGGGGCCTCCCTGCCTGGAGGTCTGCGGATGGCCCGGCCGACCCCGGCAGAATTTCCCTCCGACAAGAACCATGAGGGTCTTCTCTCCCACTGATTCTGCTGAACCCTCACCAGTACCCTGTGGAGTCCTGCAAGGCTCTTGCGTGTCCCCAACACTTTATAATGTATTCACAAAGCCCCTCTTTGATATCCTTGACTATCTGGGTGTCACGTATACCAATTACGCGGATGACACCCAGATACTCATTCCCATCTCGGGCAACTGTGAATCAGACAGCAAAACCCTTAATGAAATCTATTCAGTAATCCAAGCATGGATGGCACATCATGGACTTTGTCTCAATGACGAAAAAACTAAGTTGATCATCCTTGGCACTCACGCCAAACTCAAAAATCTTAATCCCGCATTCAATTCCTTCACCATAGATGGCATCATTATCCCTGTGTCAAATAACACCAAAACCCTTGGTATCTACATCGATGCCACCTTATCCTTTTCAAAACAAACTAATGCAGTAGCATCATCAGCCGCTTACACCTGTAAGATGATCACTGCATGTAGGCCGTTCATCTCCTCACCTAATTGCATTACTCTTGCCAGAGCACTAGTCCATTCCAAGATATACTATTGTAATGCCCTGTATTTAGGCACCAGCCACAAAAACATCAACAAACTGCAAGTAATTCAAAATAATGCTATCAGGGCTACCCTCAACACCCCCAAAAGGGTGCACATTTCTGAGACCAGATGCAAACTACGCTGGCTCCCAGTCAAGCACAGAATATCTCTTAAAACTTTGGCCCTTACACACAATGCCAGGGCCAACCTTGCACCAGCCTACCTCAGCAACCAATTTACACCTCACACCTCCTCAAGACCACTGAGATCAGCACAAGCTAACACCATGTCCATACCGAGATTTAAACTTCATAACTCGGGTGGATCTAGCTTCCCTGTACAAGTCTCTACATTATGGAACACTATCCCTGCGCCTCTGTGAGCAGAACCGTCATTTAACTTATTTAAACACAACACAAAATGTTGGCTTCACGATATGGACTCCATGACAGCCTAACTGCCTGACCTCAGTATGATTGACTGCCACTAGCACAATTTTGTAATTAATGTATTTATACTAGACCATGTATGTATGCACTCCCATTACCAAGTTTATACTTACCTGTAACTGTATTGTAACGTAACCTTTTTTGACTGCTTTCAATTGTAACTGTAACCAGATCTAATTTATGCGCCGTATGCCCCTGGGCCTGGCTGCGCTTTACAAATAAAATAAATACAAATAAAAAAATACAAATACAATTACTTGATAGGAAATTGGGTGTTTTTCTTCTCATAGTCATCCCTGTCAGCATGACTGCAAGCCTCCATTTGACTGATAAAAGATATGATATTTTATTTATATCTTGCTCATACACAAGTGTTTCATAGCGCAACAAGGCAAGGGAGGGGAAAAGGGGAGAACAAAACAACAATCTTACTAGGCTCAGTGACATAGAGAAAGTGCAAGTGCATGAGAAAGGGATGAGGGGAAAAGTGCATGGAAATGGGGGAGAAGTGGAAAGTACGGCACAGAAGAACAACAGATAAATATTAACAAATATATGAAAAAATAAATAATAGAGGCACTAAACAGTGGTAGTTCAGCCAGAAAGTGGCAAGTGCTGGGTATGTCTGAAAGTGCAGGAAGGAAAGGGGGAGGTGGACTGTATGGGTACAAATACAGACCCCTGTGCAGGGGTGGCCTGGAGGCAGTGCAGGCGGTGAGCAGACAGCGGACAGAGGGTAGCCAGGTGCACATTACCAAGAGAAAAACAGATCAGCAGAGGAGAAAGGGGACAAAGGCAGGAACAAACAGGAAGGTGTTTGAAGCAAACATCAAGGTCTTCAGGTACTTCTGAAACCGGAGATGGTTCTCCTCAAGTTTCAGAGTGGCAGGGAGGCTGTTCCCAAGGGAGGCCCCAGCTGAAGATAAAGGTCTACCCCCAGCTCGCTTCTTTGAAAAACAACTGACCCTTAGGGAGTTAGAGGAAGAGGAGTGAAGAGCTTGAGTTGGGAGGTATTTACGGAGGGATAGTTGAAGGTATTTTGGACCTATGCCCCTGAAAGCCTTGTGGATAATGTAGAGGGTTTAAAATTTAATCCTTGCATCCACTGGGAGCAAATGGAGTGATTTCAGGGCTGGAGAGATACGATCCCAGGGCTTGAGGCCAAGGACAAGTCTTGCAGTCCTGTTCTGGATTAGTTGCAGAGGGCGGAGAGTAGAGGCAGGTTTATTTAGAAAGAGGCTGTTACAATAGTCCAACCTAGAGAGAACCGGAGCTTGGGAGACAGTCACCTTCTGGAGGAAGGAGAGGAAAGGCAGAATACCTCTGAGGAGGTGCAGTAGGAAGTTAGACTTTTTTAGAGACATCAGAGATGTGGGCGGAGAAGGGAATGTCTAAATGGGTGGAGTGAATTCCAGCTCCAGACTACAGTGCGCAAACAGCGGCCACTTTACTTGTAAATCATATTTTTTCAAGATTCGGTTTACCTCAAATAATAGAATCAGACCATGGAAGTAATTTCACTAGAGCATTAATGTCAAAAATGTGGCAGATCGTGGGTGTGAAGAGGAAGCTCCACATTTCTTACTGGCCCTCCTCTTCAGGGGGTGTGGAACAGTGGAAAAGATCGATAGTTGATATGTTGATAAAGTTTGTAGCTGAAGCAGGTTCTAGTTGGGAATTGTGGCTTCCATTGTGCCTTCCCGCTTGCCACTCATTTTCACCACTTAGTAAGCCCCGTCCACCTGGTGCCTTCCTGCTTGCCGCTATTTTCCCTACTTAAGGAGCCCTCCAGCCCCTTTTCCTTTTCAGCTGTGGAGCAGTTGTAAGTGGATCTAGGTCACCTGACCTGAGCCCTGCCCACCTGGTGCCTTCCTGCTTGCCACCAGCCCCGCCCACCTGGTGCCTTCCTGCTTGCCACTCCTTTTCACAACTTAGCAAGCCCTGCCCACCCGGTGCCTTCCCGCTTGCCACTCCTTTTCACCACTTAGCAAGCCCCGCCCACCTGGTGCCATCCTGCTTGCTGCTCTTTTCCCTACTTAAGGAGCCCTCCATCCTCTTTTCCTTTGCAGCTGGGGAGCAGGTGTAAGTGGATCTAGGTCACCTGGCCTAAGCCCAGCCCACCTGGTGCCTTCCTGCTTGCCACTAGCCCCGCCCACCTGGTACCTTCCTGCTTGCCGCTCTTTTCCCTACTAACTAAGGAAAGGGAGTATTGTATTTGAGACAGTGCCTGAAAAATGCCATGCGGTATTAGTATGTTTAATTTATTTTATTTTCAGATGGTCCTAAAAGGATGTCTTGGCTGTATGCTATGGTATTTGGTACAATGTGCATTTGCGTAAATAATATAATTTGATTTCAGATAGCTCAGTGAGATGGGAAGAGTAAAGGGATTGATGTACTTGGTCATTAAACTGTCTTTTCTTTTTACTCCAGAAAAACATTTTTTTCCCCGTCAGTGCGCCAGATACTTGGAATGCCCGGATCCCTAGAGGATGCCACTGGAATGGAATCTCCTGGAAAGCCCCCTGGACCGAAGAAGGGGGTGAAGATAATGACCCCGAAGGATGAGAAGAAGATGACCCCGAAAGAAGTTCCATCTACAGAGAATGAAGGTTCATTTCACCAAGAATAGTTTCCTGAACGATTTATGAATTAACTTTTAAAGACTATTTTTTATTATTTTTTATAAACTATTTTTTTGTAATTATTACATCAGATTGAGGCCACTGGCATGGTTCTATGGATTTATGGTTGTTTATGTTATACATAATTTTTTTATTAATAGATACAAAAAAAGCGAATTCTAAAAAAACACAAAACAAAGAGCAGATCACCAATTAAAAGAAGATAAAAGATAAAGGTGATTAAAAGGTGAAAAGATAAGATACATTTTTTTTTAATTCTTTTTTCTTTTGCTCAATACTAGAGATATATACATAATGTTTTTCATGTATGATTACTACCAATGCAAAAACAAAGAGGTGCTGGCTGGAAGGTTTAGACTGAATCTTAACCACTGGCATTGCTCGGGGCAACCCTCCAGACCATCGTTGTTCGCCTGTCAAGCCATTACAGAAAGGGAAAAAACATATGCAAATCAGGCTTGGTCCCATCCCAACCCCAAAAGGGGCAGTCCAGCCCGAACTGCTAGGTCACATCCCTTCTGCACGAGACCACAAGCATCCCCAAACATGTTTCAGCCTTGTTGGGCCTCATCAGTGAGGAGTAGCTCGGGTCTCTAGGCCCAGCAGGCACGGGACCCACGTCTGGGCATACCCGTCCCACTCGGGGTGACAACGCAAAAACAAAGAGGTGATGGCTGGAAGGTTTAGACTGAATCTTGACCAAAGGCGTTGCTCTGGGCAACCTTCCAGACCATCGTTCTTCGCCTGCCAAGCCATTACAGAAGGGGAAAAACCATATGCAAATCAGGCTTGGTCCCACCCCAAAAGGGGCAGTCCAGCCCGAACTGCTAGGTCACATCCCTTCTGCACGAGACCACAAGCATCCCCAAATATGTTTCAGCCTTGTTGGGCCTCATCAGTGAGGAGTAGCTCGGGTCTCTAGGCCCAGCAGGCACGGGACCCACATCAGGGCATACCCGTCCCACTCGGGGTGACAACGCAAAAACAAAGAGGTGATGGCTGGAAGGTTTAGACTGAATCTTGACCACTGGCGTTGCTCTGGGCAACCTTCCAGACCATCGTTCTTCACCTGCTAAGCCATTACAGAAGGGGAAAAACCATATGCAAATCAGGCTTGGTCCCACCCCAAAAGGGGCAGTCCAGCCCGAACTGCTAGGTCACATCCCTTCTGCACGAGACCACAAGCATCCCCAAACATGTTTCAGCCTTGTTGGGCCTCATCAGTGAGGAGTAGCTTGGATCTCTAGGCCCAGCAGGCACGGGACCCACGTCTGGGCATACCCGTCCCACTCGGGGTGACAACGCAAAAACAAAGAGGTGATGGCTGGAAGGTTTAGACTGAATCTTGACCACTGGCGTTGCTCTGGGCAACCTTCCAGACCATCGTTCTTCGCCTGCCAAGCCATTACAGAAGGGGAAAAACCATATGCAAATCAGGTTTGGTCCCACCCCAAAAGGGGCAGTCCAGCCCGAACTGCTAGGTCACATCCCTTCTGCACAAGACCACAAGCATCCCCAAACATGTTTCAGCCTTGTTGTGCATCATCAGTGAGGAGTAGCTCGGGTCTCTAGGTGCAGCAGGCATGGGACCCACGTCTGGGCATACCCGTCCCACTCGGGGTGACAACGCAAAAACAAAGAGGTGATGGCTGGAAGGTTTAGACTGAATCTTGACCACTGGCATTGCTCTGGGCAACCTTCCAGACCATCGTTCTTCGCCTGCCAAGCCATTACAGAAGGGGAAAAACCATATGCAAATCAGGCTTGGTCCCACCCCAAAAGGGGCAGTCCAGCCCGAACTGCTAGGTCACATCCCTTCTGCACGAGACCACAAGCATCCCCAAACATGTTTCAGCCTTGTTGGGCCTCATCAGTGAGGAGTAGCTCGGGTCTCTAGGCCCAGCAGGCACGGGACCCACGTCTGGGCATACCCGTCCCACTCGGGGTGACAACGCAAAAACAAAGAGGTGATGGCCATTACCGAACTGCTAGGTCACATCCCTTCCTCACTGATGAGCCCCAACAAGGGCGAAACATGTTTGGGGATGCTTGTGGTCTCGTGCAGAAGGGATGTGACCTAGCAGTTCGGGCTGGACTGCCCCTTTTGGGGTGGGGCCAAGCCTGATTTGCATATGGTCTTTCCCCTTCTGTAATGGCTTGGCAGGCGAAGAACAATGGTCTGGAGGGTTGCCCTGAGCAATGCCAGTGGTTAAGATTCAGTCTAAACCTTCCAGCCATCACCTCTTTGTTTTTGCTTTGTCACCCCGAGTGGGACGGGTATGCCCAGACGTGGGTCCCGTGCCTGCTGGGCCTAGAGACCCAAGCTACTCCTCACTGATGAGCCCCAACAAGGGCGAAACATGTTTGGGGATGCTTGTGGTCTCGTGCAGAAGGGATGTGACCTAGCAGTTTGGGCTGGACTGCACCTTTTGGGGTGGGGCCAAGCCTGATTTGCATATGGTCTTTCCCCTTCTGTAATGGCTTGGCAGGCGAAGAACGATGGTCTGGAGGGTTGCCCCGAGCAATGCCAGTGGTTAAGATTCAGTCTAAACCTTCCAGCCATCACCTCTTTGTTTTTGCTTTGTCACCCCGAGTGGGACGGGTATGCCCAGACGTGGGTCCCGTGCCTGCTGGGCCTAGAGACCCAAGCTACTCCTCACTGATGAGCCCCAACAAGGGCGAAACATGTTTGGGGATGCTTGTGGTCTCGTGCAGAAGGGATGTGACCTAGCAGTTCGGGCTGGACTGCCCCTTTTGGGGTGGGGCCAAGCCTGATTTGCATATGGTCTTTCCCCTTCTGTAATGGCTTGGCAGGCGAAGAACGGTGGTCTGGAGGGTTGCCCCGAGCAATGCCAGTGGTTAAGATTCAGTCTAAACCTTCCAGCCATCACCTCTTTGTTTTTGCTTTGTCACCCCGAGTGAGACGGGTATGCCCAGACGTGGGTCCCGTGCCTGCTGGGCCTAGAGACCCATGCTCCTCCTCACTGATGAGCCCCAACAAGGGCGAAACATGTTTGGGGATGCTTGTGGTCTCGTGCAGAAGGGATGTGACCTAGCAGTTCGGGCTGGACTGCCCCTTTTGGGGTGGGGCCAAGCCTGATTTGCATATGGTCTTTCCCCTTCTGTAATGGCTTGGCAGGCGAAGAACGATGGTCTGGAGGGTGGCCCCGAGCAATGACAGTGGTTAAGATTCAATCTAAACCTTCCAGCCATCACCTCTTTGTTTTTGCTTTGTCACCCCGAGAGGGACGGGTATGCCCAGACGTGGGTCCCGTGCCTGCTGGGCCTAGAGACCCAAGCTACTCCTCACTGATGAGCCCCAACAAGGGCGAAACATGTTTGGGGATGCTTGTGGTCTCGTGCAGAAGGGATGTGACCTAGCAGTTCGGGCTGGACTGCCCCTTTTGGGGTGGGGCCAAGCCTGATTTGCATATGGTCTTTCCCCTTCTGTAATGGCTTGGCAGGCGAAGACCGATGGTCTGGAGGGTTGCCCCGAGCAATGCCAGTGGTTAAGATTCAGTCTAAACCTTCCAGCCATCACCTCTTTGTTTTTGCTTTGTCACCCCGAGTGGGACGGGTATGCCCAGACGTGGGTCCCGTGCCTGCTGGGCCTAGAGACCCAAGCTACTCCTCACTGATGAGCCCCAACAAGGGCGAAACATGTTTGGGGATGCTTGTGGTCTCGTGCAGAAGGGATGTGACCTAGCAGTTTGGGCTGGACTGCCCCTTTTGGGGTGGGGCCAAGCCTGATTTGCATATGGTCTTTCCCCTTCTGTAATGGCTTGGCAGGCGAAGAACGATGGTCTGGAGGGTTGCCCCGAGCAATGCCAGTGGTAAAGATTCAGTCTAAACCTTCCAGCCATCACCTCTTTGTTTTTGCTTTGTCACCCCGAGTGGGACGGGTATGCCCAGACATGGGTCCCGTGCCTGCTGGGCCTAGAGACCCAAGCTACTCCTCACTGATGAGCCCCAACAAGGGCGAAACATGTTTGGGGATGCTTGTGGTCTCGTGCAGAAGGGATGTGACCTAGCAGTTCGGGCTGGACTGCCCCTTTTGGGGTGGGGCCAAGCCTGATTTGCATATGGTCTTTCCCCTTCTGTAATGGCTTGGCAGGTGAAGAACGATGGTCTGGAGGGTTGCCCCGAGCAATGCCAGTGGTTAAGATTCAGTCTAAACCTTCCAGCTATCACCTCTTTGTTTTTGCTTTGTCACCCCGAGTGGGACGGGTATGCCCAGACGTGGGTCCCGTGCCTGCTGGGCCTAGAGACCCAAGCTACTCCTCACTGATGAGCCCCAACAAGGGCGAAACATGTTTGGGGATGCTTGTGGTCTCGTGCAGAAGGGATGTGACATAGCAGTTCGGGCTGGACTGCCCCTTTTGGGGTGGGGCCAAGCCTGATTTGCATATGGTCTTTCCCCTTCTGTAATGACTTGGCAGGCGAAGAACGATGGTCTGGAGGGTTGCCCCGAGCAATGCCAGTGGTTAATATTCAGTCTAAACCTTCCAGCCATCACCTCTTTGTTTTTGCTTTGTCACCCCGAGAGGGACAGGTATGTCCCGACGTGGGTCCCGTGCCTGCTGGGCCTAGAGACCCAAGTTACTCCTCACTGATGAGCCCCAACAAGGGCGAAACATGTTTGGGGATGCTTGTGGTCTCGTGCAGAAGGGATGTGACCTAGCAGTTCGGGCTGGACTGCCCCTTTTGGGGTGGGGCCAAGCCTGATTTGCATATGGTCTTTCCCCTTCTGTAATGGTTTGGCAGGCGAACAACGATGGTCTGGAGGGTTGCCCCGAGCAATGCCAGTGGTAAAGATTCAGTCTAAACCTTCCAGCCATCACTTCTTTGTTTTTGCCTTGATTACTACCAATTGCATGTTATTTGTTTCTTGACCAGTAGGATGTGGTTTACTGGAAGTATTAAATGTTCGTTTTTCCTGCAGTGATTTCAGTGGTGTCCCAGCAGAAAAAAATGAAGACTTTGGAGGTTATATCTTTATAGAGGTTATAGAGACTTTGGAGGTTATATCTTTATAGAGGTTATAGAGACTTTGGAGGTTATATCTTTCTCGGTATCTTTCTCTGGGCACTCATCACTACTTTGCATAGGTGACTTGTATGAGGGATTGCTATATCCCGTTGTTGCTTTAAGTTCTCTTAAAGGGTATAACCCTTAATCTCGTCTTTCATTTCAGACGGGGCGGGTGGAGCAGAAGGCTCTTTACCCCCCCTCTTTGCATAAATTGAGTATCCAATCTAAAGGAGACTCCTCCTCCTTCTCATGTTCACACATTTTCCAAAGCTCTAAACTCGCTAGGCGCTATTCTAACTTTTTTTCCCGTATACGCAGCATGCAAATATGTCGGCATACGCTGTAGAACTGCTCTCGATAATGATCCGCCTTTTGGCAATGGCATGAACATTTTGTCTGCGGTCCCTTTAACCCATTCTACACTGTATTGTTTAAGTTTAAGCGCATGCTTTGGTAGCTGTTTGCAAAGATGCACTAATGGTGTAACTTTTTCATTTCTAACTTTTACTTTTCTTTTTTGCTACCACTTCACTTATGCTTTAGTTACAGTTTTCAGTTTTATATTTCAATCAACATACACCTATGAGCAAGCACCAATCGTCGCAAGCTCCAATCCCGTCACAATGCAATTTTTTACTTTAATCTTGCTAAAAAACAACCATCATAGTTTCATCTTAAAATAATCACTTTTCGCGTCTTAACTTCACGTTTCTTCTATTACTTAAAACATTTATTTTTTTCAACTCTTACGTCATTACACCTTATAACCACATAAAACAAAATAGACAGACTTGACCGGCCACATGTAAGTGCACCTCACAATCCTCTCTTAGGACTCGTCTTACCCTCTAAAATCTGCTCTGATTGGAATTTAAGTTAATTCCTTCAAGAAAGTCTTTAAACTAATCTTTTCTCCTACATGTCCCTCGTAAAGGGCTCTGAATTAAAGCTTCTGCTAGCACTCTTTAAAGTCTAGGAACATGGCGTATCCTCAAATCGTGTCTACACTCACAACTATTTTCCTCATATATTACTTGGCAACACTCAAGTCAATATCTTTTTCCCATGTACATATATATATTACGCTCTTACTTTTGCAGTATATTTTATCCCACCTCCTTCCATTACTCTCCGTTATTTACTACGCATGCATCCTTTTGCCACACTCTTTTGTCTTATTCACCCACTGTTTGCATGTTTTTTGTCTTCAAACCCTCGGGATCACCGCCTTCGTTACTGCCTCTTCGAGCCACTTTCCGATCCGCTTCTTGTAGATGTGGGAGGGGTTCCTATAGAAACTAGGGGTCCCGTCAAACCTTTTTCCTTGCAAGGATTTCTTCCTATTGTAACCACTATCCATAAGGAGCTTTATGTCCTGTCAGCCGAATGGCAAAGGTGGTGCGATATTGGCGAGACTCTAAAGATACTTATGTCGACGGCCGATGGTAGCTTATCTAACCATCAAACTCTGCTACCAAGTGAAGTGGAAGCTTCCAGCCCTTTAAGATGTGTAGCAATACCCTGGAGATATATGGGGATGCAGATTTTAATCAAACATCAATCATTCAGATGACGCAAATAGCTTTGCAAAAATGTGTCTGTTTTAATGCAAGTATTTAAAACAGGGAGTACAACGAACATCAGCAATCGCTCGATACTCTAACGCTCAATCATTTCATAAAAAATCTGGGTTCTTAAACCCATAATTGGTCATAGCTGACGTGTTTACCTGCGTCATTCCGAAAGTCATCCTATGTGGCAAACAACTAAAACATACCGGGAAGTGGGATTGGTTCTAAGTGAATAACTAAGTATAGCTGTTATATCTGTATGGAGTAACGGAGAGAAATAAATGGATATTTAACATCAGGTTGGGCAACTAAGCCCTCCCTTCAAAATGGCACTATGAACGTCACTAAATATACAACGTCCGATTGGTTACACAAAGTATAGGACCCCCAACGACGTGGTCCCCTACAATTGTTTGGCTTCTAACCCCTGTCAGTAACTTTCCACATACGTGAGCGCACCAGAACGAACAACCAGGTGCGAGTGAGCTTGTCTTGATACCAGCTTCCCACCAATTAAAAATACAATCAATCATCACCTCAATGGTTCAGTGTCAATTAGCACTTTGAAGTTGGCCTTGAATTTGTACTGTTGCCTGGGACTTTTTAAGGAGTATGGGTGCTATCTGGCTTCCATGCGTAGGTGTGATCTTCTTATCCATCCAACTTTCTTCCATCACGTAACTCGACACCATGAATTGAGCCTTTTTGTGTATTTGTGTCATGATCTCTGCTTCCAAAAGATCAGGACTTGCCCGACTCCCTTGGAAGCAGACCCATAACCCCGGTTCCGAGTGCCAGCCAGTCCCAATTGGAACCTTTTGGACCCCGTCCTGGCGCCAGTGGCACCAGGCTCATAAAGATGCCCAGTCCCAGCGCTGGAAGCGCCGGGCTCATAATGCTTGGGTGGACTTACCTGCAGCAGACCATGCTGCTTACTTACCTGCCAGTTGAACCCCTGATCCTCTTCTGTTTAGGACTACTTTTCCTGTTGGGTGGGGCAGGAGCCACTCCCTAGGTTCAGGACACTGGAACTCTTCTGGAAAGCAGGAACTCTTTTCTTATCTAGGCGTGGCTGTGGAAGGAGACACCTAAGCACTACAGGAGGCTATTTAAACCACACCCGATGGATGAATCTTGCTTTGCGTTATTCTGCATTCTCTGCAGCAGAACGCTCATCGTGTCTTCTGCTTCTGATCCTGGGCCTAAGGGAACAAAGGCTTACCATCCTGGAATCCAGTCTTCAGCAGCACCTGTAAAGACAAAGAAAGAACAGGTTAGCACTACGGTCTTCAGTGGCAGCGCATCTCTTACCTGGTCCATCGGCTGTCACCAACGCCTCGCGCTGCATTCCGGCATCTGAAAGACAAAGGCTTACCTACTCTTCGCATGCTCCGGAGGTCTTCGCACTGCATTCCGGCATCTGAAAGACAAAAGCTTACCAGCTCTTCGCACGCTCCGGAGGCCTTCGGCGCTGCATCCCGCATCTGAAAGATAAAAGAAGGTGCGTTTAAAGACATTGGGCAACTTTATTACTCACGTGCCATTACTCCTTCCCACGCCGAATCCAGTGGGTATTCCAGCACCCTTCAGCTTCTCTAAAGCTCCGAACTTGTACCTGCAAGATAAAAGGGACAGTTAGTGCGCATCGTGAAGCAGACTACAAGCGCTTACTTACGTGCTTCCAGGCGCTTCTATTCCTCACGCGGGTTCGATCCTCAACTCTCATCAGCCCGCCATCCGCCATCGCCGGAACCCTGCAAAACAAGAGATATCATTACAAAAGACTTTTAAGACATTTGAAGTGCCCAAAACTTACCGTTCGTGCAGTTAACGACGGACAGCAGTCCTCTGAGGTCAAGAGGCCTGCACCCTTATCCAGTGAAGAAACTGGTTACGGCACCCTGCCCCGAGGCAGATGGAGAGCTCGGCGTTCACTTACCTAAGGTGAGGGTGTTAACCTTTGGGGTTCTACAGGAGAAGAGAAAGGGAAGAGGAGAGAGGCACCCAATAACCCCAGTTCATTAATCCCATATTTTCTATCTGCAGACATCTTACTCTTCAAGTCAGACATACAGTGCACAGAGGTCCAGCCCAAAGAGCCAACCGTGTGTTACACATCACCTTTGAAGATACGGCATTCACCCAGTCAAGACCGGCGCCTCTGCGGGAATCAGGTGAGCGTTACAGAACGCAAAGCCTATCGCAAAACTCCCACCCTGGCGCTATGGAAACCTCGGATACCGACCAGCTAGCCCAGTTACTTGGGGAACTAAGAGCAGAAGTGCATGCAGCCCATCAGGAAACAAATGCTCTAAGAAGGGAACTGATTATTTCCAAGGAGCGAATAGACGATCTCGCTAGACAATTGCTACAGTCACAAGCCGGACAAACTCAGTTACCCGCATCAGGGGAAAATCTTCCTTCAACATCCTCTACGAACCCAGTGCAGATCAACCTACCTGGGAATGTACCTCTGGCTCCGCCCGAACGATTTTCTGGTGACCCAAAGAGGTTTGCAGTATTTATTAATCAGTGCCGGTTGCACTTCTTATGCCGGCCAGCAGCCTTTCCAACTGATCAAGCTAAGGTAGCTTTCGTGCTTTCGTACCTTAGTGGCAATGCGGCAGACTGGTCGATCCCTCTAGTTAATCAAGATGATCCGGTTCTCCATGATTTTCAAGCTTTTCAGCTCAGTATGGAAAAACTGTTTGCAAGACATTCACAGTGGCAGGCCTTGGACAATGAGCTCCTTTCATTGCGACAGGGTAATCAAGACCTTTTGGCTTATATTGCGTCTTTCAACAGACTGATAGTGGAAACTCGATGGCCTGAGGACAAAAGGATTACGCTGTTTTATAGAGGTCTACGTGGAGAGCTCAAAGAGGTGTTAGCCCAAGTAGTGAATCCCCCGCAAGACTGTTCGGACTATATTGACTTAGTCGTTCAAATTGACCACAGACTGCAGAACAGGAAGGCCGATCGTTCCAAGTTTGATGCTCGAGTATTTTCCAAACCACCAACTCCTACCAAAGGAGTAGACTCCGGGGAACCCATGCAAATAGGGGGCCTGAAAGGACCACTAACACAAAAGGAGCGGGAAAGGAGAAAACAGCTGCAATTATGCCTCTATTGCGGAAACTCGGGGCACTTTCTTCGAGACTGTCCGGTGAAACCAGCCAAGAAGGCAGTAGGAGCTGCAGTTACCAGGGTCACAAACTCTGAGCAGGGAAACAACCTCGCCCGACAAGAATAGAGGTCCTCTTGCCGAGCGTTAAAACCAGTTCCGTGACCTCGCATTTCGTGATACCTATGGTCCTCATTAGCCCTGAACATCCGGATCGATTACATGCGATTGAAGCTTACGTCGACAGCGGTGCCATCGGCAATTATGTGGATCATGAAATGGTTTTGAGGATGAATCTGACTCTTTGTCCAAAGGCTGTAAAGGACGTCATTACTACGGTGGATGGTACGGAGATAGCCTACGGACCAGTAACGCATACCACCCAAGAAGTGACGCTAGTAAGTCAAGATGGACACCATGAGAAGATCGTATTCGATGTGATCAAGGCCCCTCAGTTCCAGATTATTCTAGGAATTCCTTGGTTAGAGAAGCACAATCCTCAGATCAATTGGCGAGCAAGAACGGTTCAGTTTCCAGAATGTGTCTCTACTTGTCACCCTCGACCTGGTGTTGCACTGGCAGCAATTTCCTCGGAGGCTCCCCAGTTACCTCCTGAATACCTAGAATTCCAAGATGTTTTCCGGAAGGATCAGGCTAACTCTCTACCTCCTCACAGGTCTTATGACTGCCAGATAGACCTGATACCTGGATCTACTCCTCCTTGTAGTAGAATTTATGCCCTCACCGAGCCTGAGAATCTTCACCTCCGACAATACCTGGATCAATACTTAGCGAATGGGTTTATTCGTCCTTCCAAGTCCCCTGCTTCCTCAGCTTTGTTCTTCGTTCCAAAAAAAGAAGGGGACCTTAGAACTTGTATAGATTATCGCGCCCTGAACCAGATCACCGTTAAGAACAGATATCCGTTACCTTTGATCCCTGAACTCCTGGACCAAGTCAGAAAAGCATGCATATATACAAAGCTGGATCTTAGAGGAGCCTACCACTTGGTACGAGTAAAAGAGGGCGAAGAATGGAAGACGGCCTTCCGCACCAAGTATGGGCTATTTGAATATCAGGTCATGCCCTTCGGACTTTGCAATGCCCCGGCCGCCTTTCAATATTTTATGAACGATGTCCTCAGAGAGCTCATAGATGTGTGTGTTGTTGTTTACATTGACGACATCCTCGTTTATTCTTCATCGGAAACTGAACATCGGAAACACGTGAAAATGGTCCTCGAGAGATTGCGTCAACACAAACTTTTCGCTAAGTTGGAAAAATGTGTTTTCAACGTGACTGAAGTTGAATTCTTGGGATTCATATTATCACCTAGCGGAGTGCGTATGGATTCAAAGAAGGTCGATGCAATTCTCAAATGGCCATCGCCATCCTCCGTAAAAGGTGTTCAAAGCATGTTAGGCTTCGCTAACTTTTACCGCAGGTTTATCCCCGAATTCTCTCGAATAGTCCAGCCCATCACCGCCTTGTTAAAGAAAAACAAACGTTTTGAATGGTCTACCGAGGCGGAACAAGCTTTCCAGAATTTGAAGACTAGATTTATCTCTGCACCGATCTTAAAACATCCTCGCCCAGAACTCCCCTACATCGTTGAAACTGATGCTTCGAGCCTTGCCATGGGGGCAGTTCTATCACAAAAGGACCCAGTAACCAATCATTTGCATCCCGTGGCATTTTGGTCCCGCAAATTCTCGCCTCCTGAAATCAATTACACTATTACTGATAAGGAACTTCTAGCTATCAAGTCCACCTTTAAGGCTTGGCGGCATTATCTTCTGGGGGCCCGACACACCGTTACTGTGATTACAGATCACCGAAACCTGCAATATTTGAAAACCGCAAAAGCTCAATCCTCTAGGCAACTCCGTTGGGCACTATAATTACCTATCGACCTGGTACAAAAAACGGTAAAGCTGATGCCCTTTCTCGGATGGGAGTGGAAGAACATTTGATCAATCCTAAACCTGTACCTATCATTCCCGAACAAAGAATTCTAGGCGTAATCGCCACACAATCCATAGAGGAAGTTAAGGATAAAGCCAGGCTACTGGTAACTCCAGCAGACATACAGAATTGGCATCTGCAGGGAAAGGACTTTACGGTGAAGGACAACCTATTATATTTCCAAGAACGGTTATACCTGCCTAGCACAGATTTACAGAAAAAGGTAATCTCTTGTTATCACGATTCTTTAATGGAAGGACATCCCGGTATGACCAAGACCTCGGAAAAGATCAAGCGCTACTTCTGGTGGCCGTCTTGGAAAAAAGATATCAGAGACTTTATAATGTCCTGTGGAGTATGCGCCCAAAACAAGAGTCAAAAGGAAAAACCAGCCGGCCTCTTACGCCCTATTGACATCCCGCCTCGCCCTTGGCATACGCTTTCTATGGACTTCATCACAGATCTACCTCCATGCTCCGGATACAATACGATCCTAGTAATCGTGGACCTATTCTCCAAGATGGCGCATTTCATTCCACTCAAAGGCTTACCAACAGCAGCAACTCTGGCCCGAGAATTTCTCGAAAACATCGTTCGACTGCACGGTTTTCCTTCAGTTCTAATTTCGGATAGAGGTAGTCAATTTATTTCTCATTTTTGGCGAAGTTCCTGTCGGTCGGCTCAAATTGATGTGAGACTTTCGACCAGCCACCACCCTCAAACCGACGGACAAACCGAGAGGACCAATCAAACTCTGGAACAGTATTTGCGCTGCATGCTACAACAAACTGAAAAAACTTGGAAAGATATCCTTTGGATAGCCGAATATGCCTACAATAACTCTGTCCACTCGGGAACTGGGAAGTCCCCGTTTTTTCTTTTATACGGTAGTCACCCTCGAACCTCGGAGTTGGATCCACTCCAAGATCTTGGAACACCAGCAGTGGACCACCTGCATTCTACAATCACCCAAGCCTTTAAGGAAGCCGTTTCTCACCTTCAAAGGGCTAAAGAACAATACAAGAAAGGAGCAGACCAACATCGGAGGGAAGCCCCCCAATATCAAGTAGGAGATCAAGTCTGGTTATCCACCAAATATCTACCTCTAAAAGGACCACGCACATTCAACCCAAGATACCTTGGTCCCTATTCCATCACTACCATAGTAAATCCAGTAGCGGTCAAGTTGGACTTGCCCCCTCACATGAAGATACATCCGGTCTTCCACGTCTCTCTATTAAAACCCGTGCAACCTCAAACCCGACTAACTACATCTCCAAAACCTATTCTAGTTGATGGAGAACTCGAGTTTGAAGTCAAAAGCATCCTGGATTCCAAGATCTCCAAATCTAAACTATTTTACCTGATTGACTGGAAAGGCTACGGTCCCCAAGAAAGATCCTGGGAACCTGCAGAATATGTCCACGCGCCTCGTCTAATCAAAAGATTTCATCGAACATTTCCTAACAAGCCCAAACCCCCGGAATAGCCCGGTTTGGGAGGGGCCTTGAGGGGGGGTGCTGTCATGATCTCTGCTTCCAAAAGATCAGGACTTGCCCGACTCCCTTGGAAGCAGACCCATAACCCCGGTTCCGAGTGCCAGCCAGTCCCAATTGGGACCTTTTGGACCTGTCCTGGCGCCAGTGGCACCAGGCTCATAAAGATGCCCAGTCCCAGCGCTGGAAGCGCCGGGCTCATAATGCTTGGGTGGACTTACCTGCAGCAGACCATGCTGCTTACTTACCTGCCAGTTGAACCCCTGATCCTCTTCTGTTTGGGACTACTTTTCCTGTTGGGTGGGGCAGGAGCCACTCCCTAGGTTCAGAACACTGGAACTCTTCTGGAAAGCAGGAACTCTTTTCTTATCTAGGCGTGGCTGTGGAAGGAGACACCTAAGCACTACAGGAGGCTATTTAAACCACACCCGATGGATGAATCTTGCTTTGCGTTATTCTGCATTCTCTGCAGCAGAACGCTCATCGTGTCTTCTGCTTCTGATCCTGGGCCTAAGGGAACAAAGGCTTACCATCCTGGAATCCAGTCTTCAGCAGCACCTGTAAAGACAAAGAAAGAACAGGTTAGCACTACGGTCTTCAGTGGCAGCGCATCTCTTACCTGGTCCATCGGCTGTCACCAACGCCTCGCGCTGCATTCCGGCATCTGAAAGACAAAGGCTTACCTACTCTTCGCATGCTCCGGAGGTCTTCGCACTGCATTCCGGCATCTGAAAGACAAAATCTTACCAGCTCTTCGCACGCTCCGGAGGCCTTCGGCGCTGCATCCCGCATCTGAAAGACAAAAGAAGGTGCATTAAAGACATTGGGCAACTTTATTACTCACGTGCCATTACTCCTTCCCACGCCGAATCCAGTGGGTATTCCAGCACCCTTCAGCTTCTCTAAAGCTCCGAACTTGTACCTGCAAGATAAAAGGGACAGTTAGTGCGCATCGTGAAGCAGGCTACAAGCGCTTACTTACGTGCTTCCAGGCGCTTCTATTCCTCACGCGGGTTCGATCCTCAACTCTCATCACCCCGCCATCCACCATCGCCGGAACCCTGCAAAACAAGAGATATCATTACAAAAGACTTTTAAGACAAAACTTACCGTTCGTGCAGTTAACGACGGACAGCAGTCCTCTGAGGTCAAGAGGCCTGCACCCTTATCCAGTGAAGAAACTGGTTATGGCACCCTGCCCCGAGGCAGATGGAGAGCTCGGCGTTCACTTACCTAAGGTGAGGGTGTTAACCTTTGGGGTTCTACAGGAGAAGAGAAAGGGAAGAGGAGAGAGGCACCCAATAACCCCAGTTCATTAATCCCATATTTTCTATCTGCAGACATCTTACTCTTCGAGTCAGACATACAGTGCACAGAGGTCCAGCCCAAAGAGCCAACCGTGTGTTACACATCACCTTTGAAGATACGGCATTCACCCGGTCAAGACCGGCGCCTCTGCGGGAATCAGGTGAGCGTTACAATTTGATTTTATTCTTCAATAGTCCTCTGCCATCTTTTGCTCTACTTGACATTCTTGAACAGGCGTTTCTGTTCTTTAACGTTAATTGTATCGAAAGTCAGCCAATTCCAGTACTGATAAGACCTTGGCTTTCATGGCTCAGCCAACTCTTTAGCTGAAATATGTTCTGTTTAATTCAATTGCTTTCATAACTGCAACACTGAATTGAGGCCTGAGCCTCGTTGCTCAGGATGGATTTATACGTAGTGGAAACAGTCATTCTTTAATTAATCCATATGTATTTATGAGGTATGTTGGTATATGTTGGCGCTTGCCACAGTCTAACTATTTAAAAGCATGTGGCTAGCTTCATGATTGCTTTTCTGCTTGCATTTCATTGCATCTGTACACGTTTAAACTAACCAAGTATCTTCATCATGTTTGTGGTATAAGTTTCTTCATCTTGATCCCAAGATGTTACTTATCCTTGGTATTCCTTTGTTCCTTGTAAATCGTCTGCCTCTCTGGTCTGGCTATCATCTACATGGAGTCGGTTCAGGTTCATATTACGTCACCATTCATCCTGGCCGTTCAGTTTCTTTGCTTCATCAGGAATCTCATTCAAATGGCCACCATATTGCCTTGGATGCAGGTATGGTTTCCTCAATGGGTACTTCACCTCCCAGATTCTCTTAGGTATAGGTATTCTTATGGGTACTGCAGAGAGTCCACGCTCTTCTCTTTGCTGGTTTACCCGCTCAGTATACGTCACATATTTTGGTTCATCAGTTTCAGGTAATGTGGGCGGGGCAGGTGGAGTGGGGGTACTTGGCTCCTCCTCTACACATTCAAACTAATTAATGTTTGGGGCTGTTTTATAGTGAGTAATGACATACATTTGATTTATCAGTTGACCAGGATTGGGATATTTTTAAGAAATGTTCTTAGGACCTTACAGGTTTTTAGATGTATTTTTATTCTTGTACTCATTCCTTTTTGTAATGATAAAACACTCTATGTTTGACTATAATATCTAATACAAAACTATATAATACATCAGCGCACCAATGAAATGAATGTAAAAGCTTGTTGAAAGCCCCATAAACTCCATCTTAATTCTGGGTAGTTGAGATGTGTGGTCAAACAATAAGTAAAAAGAGTATGCAGGATGGGACAAATCCCTCATAGACATTATTCACCTTCAAACTTGCAAACAGGCACCTTGTGGGCATAGAAACTGCTCAAAGCATGGCTGCAGAGCAGAACTGGGAGATTCTACCTGCTGCTCAACATCCACAAGTGTATGTTTGAATTGTGATGCCATACGAAAAGACACAATCACTACCAGGAACTGAAAGCGCAAACAGCAACATCCTCAAAACAATCCCATGAAAAATATACAACAGAATTATGGTTGCTTGCCATCAGTGTACCCCAGTTGACAGCATAGGAACCAAAAGACAGAAGGAGAAATTAACTAGGGTTTTAGAACAGGGCCTAAAGAAACAATAAACAATGAAATGAACAGCAGATCTAGGATGAGGCAAGCTAGAATGCTGCAGGACACTGGATGAAAACTCTACAATGACAACTTACCTAATTATGGTAAATATTCACCAAATGAGTGACCACAAGCTGGAAATAAAGACTGGGTGGCAGTACTCAAAAAAGAAGCTTAAGCGGGCCATAATCAGCCAACCTTGTGACATGGGCGAAGTAGAACATGAAAGGCACTGTTCCTCCTGCCCTGACCGGCATACATTTATTCCACCCCGTTTTGTGATATTAAGGACGTATTTGAAAGCAAAACGGAAAAATGTTGCTTATTCATTCTTGGATAAAAGGAAGAATTAGAAAACAGCAAAGTATTTCGATGAATGTCATCACAGAATTCAAGTGAATAAAGCAATGTGGACTTATCAAAGAAAACAAAAACTAAAAGCCAAAACTGATAATTACTGAAGAGAATGTAACCTTTATGCATCCCATGTGTTTTCTTTGCCACTATCCGTCTAACTTGGCATGCACATAAAGTAACTTGTATTGTATTGTACATCCAGCAGCAGAGGCTTCCCTTGTTTGCATCAAGTACACAATAGATGCAAGTGTGGCCAGTATTCCTTCTACACATGGCAAGGACACCACAACTCTCCCATGCACAAAGAACAGAGACACTGCATGCGACCAAAATACAACTATGCAGGTGTGTGCAACAGAGCATCAGCCGCTGCTCACACACAACAGACACAACACAGGTAGCAGCAGAAGAAGACTCCCTCCAAAGCAGAAGTAGCCCTGAGTTGATAGAAGTGGTCTAGTGGGAAAGGGAGAGAGGCTAGAGGTGGAGCTTCCTCATCACAAACGCTAAGATACCCATATATTTGATACTCTGCGTTGGTCGTCGACCCCTCAACATCTTGCCTTGGGGATTCGCTGGCATGCACCGAAGTGGGTAATTTTCACAATGTACACCAGCCATCTTAGTAGCCTGGGAAGCTCAAAGCCTTTGGCCCTACTCAGAAAGAGCGCAATCATCCAAATGGATTTGGGAGGCAATGCAAGTAGTGTGTCCAGTCCAGCATGGTCATACAGTATTGCAATGGAAAGGCACTACAATGGCAAAAGCCTAGAACAACTGGTAGGGGGATCAAACATCCCAACTCTGGCCAGTGCAGAGAATATTTAACATGGCGAGATCAAAACCTTCTCTGAAGATATTCCACAAAAAGGGGTATTTTATGTGGTAGCTGTGATCTCAGCAGGACGTTCCCCTTGTCCCTCGCGTTGAGACTGTCCTGCAGTTCATTCTCATTCATTTACAGGATATTCGGGTCTCCAATGATGGATTTGTTTGCTCCCAACCTGAATGCAGTTCATACATTCTGCATCCAGTTTCCAAATAAGGATCTCCTATGTAGGCCTCTGTTCCAGCTGCTAGAGCAGGTGGATATAGGAGCACTGTCTTACAGGACTCTGCTTCTTGTGGCAATTTCATCCATCCTGTGGGTGCGAGATTTAGGGGCATGTGGCTGTTACCCTCCATACGCAAGTAATCTACCTGTTTCATCAATGATTAGAGGCGGGCCCGGGTTCCAGCTTGTGCCATCCTGCCTGCCTTAGGTGACGTAGTCAGGTCGAATCAAGAGAAGAGATTGGCACCTTTAGATTACGGTAGGGTCGTGATCATCTACCTCGAAAAAAAATCGTTTTAGGTCATAGGCAGATCTTTTTGTGAAGTGAGATACTCGTAAAATAGTACTAAGCAACCGTATCATCTTTCAATAGATTGATCCGTAGGTGGCGGCTAGGGCATACGAGGTAAATGTGTCCCTGCTCCCTGGCGTCACTCGAGGGAATCCACACGTGCAGTGGTGGCGTTCTAGGCAGAGGCTCTGGGTGTCACTCTTGCAGTTATGTGTAGGCAGGGGTCAAGTCCTAAAAATTTCATCAACAAATGAAATGGGATCTGACGTCGACAGAAATTAGCATAGCAAAGTGAAACATGCACATTTAATTAAATTGGCTTTGCATAACCACCCAAATTACACAGGACGAATGGCGTTTGCCTTTCATAAAATCAACACATACACAAAACCAAACGAGGATATTTTCTTCTAATAGTGTATTTGAAAACGTTAAAAGTTGTGCATAACCTCCAAGAACCAATACACATGTTTTCACTGGGACAGGCAGTACCGAAATGGGACATTTTACCTTTAGCTGTTTGTTATGTTTCATCAGGTTCAATCTGATGACTGTGGTTCGATACCCGTGGTTGGCTTTAATGCATAAATTCTAAGAGGACATTCAATGTTTCTCATTTTAGCTGGGTGGGGGACAGAGTCCACCCTCTGAAAAAAGTGGATGGACTCCGTCGTCCCACGTGTACCCTGGACTTAAGCCCTGTGTGTAGGGCAGCCACTTGGCCGTCTCCTTCTGCCTTCATTAAGCAATGCAAATGGTCGACACAGGTCTCTGTGGAAGCTGTTCTAGAAGGCACTGTGATGGGGCAGTCATCCAAAAAATTATATGATGGCTGCTGCAACCCAAAGTAAGGCTGCTACATGAACATATCACAGTTGTGTTTTCTTTAGTGTGAAATTGGTCATGGGTTATCTTTTGAATTTCCTCATGAATTAATGAAGGGGATGAGGGTGAGCACTGTAAGTTTGCGTTCCATACAGTACCAAGTATTTTTGTAATTTTCTTAATTAATGCTGATAACTTACTTTAAATTGTTTAATATTAGGAGCTAATGCAAGTCTGTACAAGTGGTAAAAAAACTCACAAATTCTAGTGCAAACACACACATATGTGCACACACATGTAACCACAAACTAACAACACATAACCCATAACCCGCCACAACAGCACGTGGGATTTCTGGCACCGATCGAAAAGCACAATTGGGGCTTAATTCACAGAAGTGTTTTATAATGGCAAAACCCCATTGGAAAGCCTTCTGTGAATTAGGCCCTTAAGCTCAGCGAAGGGGTCAACAGGACATCACAATCTCTCATTTTCCTACTCCCACTACACCCTATTAACCCCCCACCTCTTGACACCCTCCTTTTCAGATCCGCCAGAACGCCTAGCGACCACCGCAGTGGTGATGGTGCACGGTATAAATACCGTTAACATTAACATTACATGCGCACCCACACACACACCGGGATACACACACACCGGAACCAGCTTACAACTGATACAACACAGAGGCGAGCAGCACAATCTGTAGTACTAGTGCTGTTAATACATATAACTCGCACCAACATGGCAAGAGTTTATAATGGCAGACAATGGAACCATGCAGTATGTGTGAAATGAGGGCTGCACAGTAGGTCACACGGAGGGCACCAGGCGTTTCACTCATTAGCACTACTTGAGGCTTTTTAATTAACTCGATCAATTCACCACTCGAGTGTGATGGAAAGAAATCAAAGTATCCATTTGCCAATCGGACCACAGAGCGCGCTGATAACTAGACATTTCCCATGCACAGTCAGTCAGGTGCTGAGGGCCGACCTGATCCAGCGAATGTGGATTTCCCCTAACACCTGCAGGTGCTTGTGAAGAAGGTCTGATCTGCCACCTGCATTTACACGCAGGAAAAGCTCGATTTAAGTTATACATCTAGGCCCCCACCATCCTAGCATGTCTGCTCCCAATTCCTGTGTGAGGCAGGAGGTACTATGGTAGCTGGTGAGATGCACATATCTGGATCACATTGGTGTTAGTGACTCCGATCACGCCTAGTGCCATTTGCTGGGTCATCCCCAACTAACATTTTTAAAATAATTCTTCAAAACGGTACATTTTGCTGATTTTCCTGCTGAAACTGAATCTGCACTGGTTACCTGGCCACCCTCTGATCTTGAGCCCAGGTCCCCTCTCTAACCAGTTACACACCTGCACTGCCTTCCTGGCAACCCCCTCACTTGGGGACTGTTCTGTATCCCTACAGCCCCTACTAGCCCTTGACACCTGATGTCTGCACTTAGCCTTGCACTTGCCACCAGCTGGCCGCACTTATTGTTTATCTATTCTATTTATCCCATGTACTGCACTGTACCCTCCTCCGCCCCGCGCACTTTACCCTTTCCCCCTTCCCATGCACTTGCGTGATCTGAATGCCACCTGGCCTAGTAGGATCATCATCTCGTCTTCCCTCTGTTCCCCGTCCCCTGTCTCGTCGCGCCTTGGAACACTTGTGTATAGGCGCGTTATAAATACCATATAATATCATATTCAGTTCTGTGGTGCAACAGAAGAAATACATGGAAACCTCAGATTCCAGGTCACCAAGTTCACACAGGTCGGTTTCTCTGCAGTAAATCATCTATGTGTCTATCCGAACACTGTGCCCCTGAAATAAACACTAGATACAGACGACGTCATTCTCCAATATGTATTTATATCACATATCTGAATCAGTGACTAATACAGTTCAAACCGATTAGCATAGAACATAGAAAATAAACAGGTTTTAAATATTGTGCCACAAGACGTTTCATTTAATTCATAATAGGGTTTCTGTGCTAGTTAATAAAATACCAGCAGAATTGCAATTGCCTAACAGATGATCAGATATAGCTGCACGGTGTTGGCAACACATGCCAGCCTAGATCAGAATGTTTCTCAAATATTCCAGGATTCTGTCAACAATGTCAAGGGGTTGCTCCGATATTCCGGGGAGCTTCTAATAATAGGATCCTAATTGTGCCAACCTGCCGCGGGTCATACTAAAATGCACCACAGTACTCTCCAAGAAGTCAACTTCATACGCCAGCCTGTCAGTTTAAATGTTGCCATGACACTTTTAAACTGTCGTAGTTAATCACGTATTGTCAGTGTCAGGAATCCTTTCAGAGGGATCTGCACAGTGAGCAGGATTGGCTTAGTTTAGCACTGATAAATATGCTCCATTACTGCAGTACCAACCCAGCAGACAAAGCAATCTGCCCGAATGCTCCATTTCTAGTTCACTACAGTAAAGTATTTCGTGGATTTCTGGGTAATTCACTAAACTTATCTTGAACAAAAGAAACATATCTCTGTATTTGTGACACGAAATCCTCTCAATTGAGTGTTCTGTACAGTCCTTAAATAGTAGTCATGCTCTTTCAATATAATCAATAGTCTTTTATTAGCATTCAAGGGTGTGTGTCTTGGCCATCAGGTTGCCGGAAAGATGGGCCTAATCCCACTGTATCAGCCTCCATTATTTTTGCCACCATCTCGCGAGGATAGCTAAGGGGCAAATTGCTTGCCTTGGAAGCATTACGACACAGAGCAACAGAGGTTCGATACCCACGTCCGCACTTAGAACCCTCTCTATATTAAGCGTGCTATAAATATCATATCATATCACCCGAGCACATCCACCATTCCTTGGGCCTTCAGGTCGCCCCTCCCCTCTCCACCCAGCCACTCTTACCTCCTCTGTTCCCATGCCGCATAGTTTTGGCTGCTGACCACCACTGAAATAGAAAAGGGATATTTTCAAAGCAGCAGACAACTTTTGTTTACGGAATACTGTACATTTTCCAACCATGCTGAGCAATTCCCTGTGCAAAAGATACCCCGTTGAAACTATTAGCACCCAAAAAGGAGCCTCACGGTTCTAATAGCTATACCTAACATGATTGGATGTTGGAAGGGCCGTTAATAGCCTTAAAGCCTTGCAAGGCCCAATCGCTGCACTGGGGCTTGCTAGTCTCAGGCTGGTGGGTCGTTACCAACCCTGCACGCTCCCCATTGGTGCAGTTATCACTATATTCCAAAACCTGCCCTCACAATTTAAGACATGTTAATCTAGCTCAAGCAGTTTCAACAATACCAGTGTTTCTCCAGTAGAACACATATTCATGATGATTTCTACATTGCCCCCCTGAAAACCATGCCATGCCTCAGTAATTACATGATCATACCAGCTTACAATTTGCTCCAAGAAAATTCTGTTGTTGGAAGGGACTTGTATTTGTCAAGAATTTTTCTAATTTGTGGCACTTCTTTTTGCGGGTTTGGAGCAAGTCGTTAAAGCAGCTTTTGGAGGGCAGTCTGACTGAGCCCTTTCAGATGATAAGCGTATGATGTCACAGTCTGGGTGATGGCATTGGAGAAAGCCAAGATGGGAATTGACTTCCAGTGCTTCTGTGAAGTGAAATTTGAGGTTGTTTAAAGCCATCTTATTGCAGAATCTGAAACAAGCAGGTATGGGGTTCGGAGAGGTGTGAGGGTCATATTAGATGTGGTGAGTGAGAGGCCTAACAGCTGTTGGACAGACAGATGACATGGTAGATTATAACATCTGAAGTAGGGGTGTTGATTTAAAGGACTATATGCAGCCAATGACCATGTTTTGTGAGAATTACCTAGAAAGGGGCCTGTTATTTATAGTATCACAGATTGGGATAAACTCCTTGGTTGCAGGAATGTTATTGTCTTTGAATCAGAAACTAGAAATCAGTTGCCCATTACTAAGCGATTATTTGACATCAGAAAAGATTGGGTGAGTATGGGGGGGTGTGTGTGTGTGTGTGTGTGTGTGTGTGTCTCTCTCTCGCGGGCTGGCAGATATAGTATTAGTGAGGACACAATTCAGTGAGCAAGAGTCGCTGTTGCAGAGAAGTTTGAGACAGGCGAGAGTGTGTATCAGCAGTGAGGATAGGGCTGTGAACTTGAGGTGATGACGAAGGAAGGAGTCTGTGGAGTATATCACCCTTGACAATGTTTGGCGTTCCCATTGAGCTATGTCTTGACTGATTGCAGAATGATAGTGGAAGATGTAAGTCAGATTGGATATATTTTTAAATGCGGGGGTCATGATTAACTATGATATGGCATAGATAACACACAGGGGGAACTCAGGAGGCCTTGAGTGTGTGGTGAAGTAAAGTCCCATGATAAGTTCACAAAGTGTATTTATTTATTTATTTTTTTATTTATTTAATGTGATCTAGTCTGAGAAAACTTTACACATATAATACAAAATAATAAAAAAAAACTGCGAAAAACCAAAATATACAATATATTCAACAATTCTATATAACAATTCCATATAACAAATACAATATATCTATAATTCACATAATGCTTAAAAAAAAAAAAAAAAGAGAAATCCTACATCTACTGAGTGGCCATTTACCTTCACACTCGGCTACCAGCCTTTGTACATATCACAACTCAGACATTATCAAAACTTCCGGCTTTCTTCCTTAGGCTGATCACATTTATCTCCTTCTAGTCAATAGCTCGTTTTAACATTTCTATCTTAGATTCCACCTTTAACCATACATTATAAAGGGCAATTAATAGACTCATATTCCCTGAATTTGTACAATAACACCAGAAAGACAGATCTTTCAAAGTTTCCAGGTTGTGCACATAATGACCAAGTAATAAATGAATTGTATTGTCCATTTCTTGGCACTCAGTTAATAAATGTCTAGCTGTCTCCAATGTGTCCATTTGTTTACAGAGACGACAAACACGCTTCTTAATAGGAATCTTAGATCTTCTCGCCAAGGTCGTCATAGTTGGTAGCTGTTCCATTCTAAAGAGAATGATGAATCGTCTAAGTCTTTTAGCTGGCCAAAGATTCACATAAGTCTGCGATTGCATAAAAGTACAATTTCTAGTTTGTGCAAACTGAACATTCTTTAATGTACTTAAATGAGCAAAGTTCTCAAGCCAGTCGCACAAAGCAACTCTCTTCCCGAGCGCATTAGTAACTAGCTTTGAGATGCTGGCTCCTGTGTGATTCCAACCTAACTCTGCTAGATATTTAATCATGGGTTCAAATAATTTACCACTGATATAGCTTTTATTTAATTCCTAGTGGACTGCATTTAATAGGGGATTGGAGGTTGTACTCATCATTCTTAAAAAGAACACAGCACGTTTTTTTAACACCACTGCTTTTAAAGAGGGGAGTCCTAATTCTAATCTTAGAAGAGCCATAGACACTCCAGGGGATAGCCCCAATATCCTTCTCCAGAATTTACCTTCAATAACTTGTAACCAAGTCAGATCAAATGTTAGCAAAGCCTCCAGTCCATAGGTAATCATGGGAATGAACACTTGAATGTATAATTGCCGTGTTGCCCACAGCGAAAAGCCACCCTGCTTACGAGTGAAATTGGCCATTAAGGCTGTGACTTGGGCAGCTCTGATGGTCCGTGTTTGCCTGCAGATGTTATAATCCCCATAAGGTTCAAAATCTTCCCCTAGATAGCAATACGAAGGAGCATATAGAATAGTAGTATTGCCCACCACAAGATTGACACAGGTAACTCTTTTATGGGTATATCTCAGTACTTTAGTTTTCTCTAAATTAATGGTCAAGCCATTATTACTGACATATTCCCATAATGCCATGGCCGACCTTCGTAATACTCCTATGGTGTTGTCTAATATAACCAGGTCATCTGCATAGGCTAGGCCCACACAGGGGGATTCTCCAACTTTAGGGGGGTAATTTTCCATGGTCGTTAGTATTCTAGGTATGTCATGGACATATAAATTGTAGACTAATGGTGCCGTGACGCACCCCTGCTTCACCCCCCTGTTCTGCAGTACCCTGTCCGTCAAGTGTCCTTCCTGATCTAATTTAAGTCGGACTGAGGTGTTTAGGTGCAAAAGTCTAAGATAATAGAGTAACCTTTCAGGACAGCCCATACCTTCAAGTTTTGCCCATAGCCGATCTCTAGGAATAGTATCAAACGCTGCCTTAAAATCAATATATAATGCATAAAGTGAGGGCTGCCCTTTGATACTTGCTCTAGTACATAGTATATCCTTAACTATCAGATTATGGGTAGTAGAATAGCCCCATCAGAATCCGCTCTGGAATTTACACAGAATGTTAGCTTCATCTACCCACTTCTGGATTTCACTATGCAATAGTGAAGCAAACAGTTTTCCAGTGACGTCTAACATGGACAGTAACCTATAATTATAAGGGTCTAGTTGATTTCCCTTTTTAAAAATAGGGATCAGGATCGCTGTTTGCCAGGTATGAGGTATTTCCCCAAGGTCCAAGATCTTCTTAAACAAGATAGTAAGCAGGCCAGCCAAAAATTCAGGATGGTACTTAATAACGGCATTAGACAGTCCGTTAGGGCCAGGGGCTCTTGAGACTTTCAGCTCTTTAATTTTTACTAAGTATCGCCTTGTGTGTTACATCAAAGGGAGGCTCGGATGGGCTCCGTCTTGCTGGCATATATTCATCTTCCTGACTTTTAAAATTCAGAGTTTCCAGAAATTCTATCCAAACTGCTCCACTTATGGGATTGACTGGTTGGCCTTTGCTCTTCGCTTTAGCCTCGCTTAGCAGTGCCCAAATGCTACGCGAGTGTCTAGACCCAATCGTCTGGACCAATCGTTGGTATGAGCGAATACGCTCAGGCTTTTTAATATTCTTAATGGTTCTCCTATATCTATTTTTTATGTTCCTAGTCAATTCACCATATTGTGGTATAGGTAGTTTCATAGCCTTCGTTCTTCGGAGCTCAGCTCTAAGATCTCTCTTAGCGTATATTATTTCTTTATTAAAGGGCCGCATAATGCCTTCTATTCATAGCATTACTCCCATGGGGTTGGCAGCGTGTTTACCGGAGAAGACCAAGATCCAGTCTTCAATGGCATTAATGGACATACCCTCAAAGCCCAAAGAATTTGAGATATCAAGGTGGATCAGGGATTCCGTTGCTAATCTTATGTTCTTATCTGACCAGCTTATTCGTGTTCCGGCATTATTTACTTTGATTTTTCCCATGCTAGTTTGTGGAATAGAGTCCCTAGGGATATTGAGTACACACCGAAGGATTGCGTGATCACTCCAATTGGTGTTAATCACTTCCATATCCATCACCTGTTGTAACAATATTGGGCTCATAAAGATATAGTCCAACGTGCTCGCAGAGACACCATTGGACCATGTGTGTTTACCTGGGGAGTCACTGATAGTACGTCCATTAATCATTTCTAGTTCCCAACAGACAAACAGACTAATCCAACCCTGTCCCTCCCCGCTCTTTTTCGCGTGTGTCATAGTACATTTCTTGTTTAATTTAGGATACTGCATGCCACCTCCCTCACCCTTCATATGACAATTAAAGTCCCTCAGGACAATTACCGCTGAGTTCCCCAATTTTAACTTCCAGGTTGTCATAAGCTCATGGAGCGCATCCTGGATTTGATCCCTAAATATAGCACCCGGAGGGTTATAAAGACTTATGAGTAGAAATCTTTCAAAACTACTCTCTCTCCACAGCTCCACTTCAACCACGATAAGGTAACATTCTAGGTGACCATAAAGCCATTTAGAGACCAGTGCATTTGCCACCCCTATAAGTAATCCCCCATATACCCCTTTTAGCAAAAGCTTGATGAATAACAAAGCCATCTAATAACAAGGGGTCAACTGGCCATGTCTCTTGTAGGCAAAAGCAGCTGTAGTTTGCCAATAGAGCAGTAGACCCCTCAGATCTTAATAAATGTGTAAAACCACGACAGTTCCAAGACAGAACAGTAAAATCTCAATGGTTCTCTAAAACCCCCGGCAATGACTCCAACAACCATTTTAAGACTAGCTGCGCTTCAGCCAGTTCAAGTTTTTTTCCCTCCATTACCTTGACACTGTCTGTTTCACTTTCTGGAATGATATGTTTTCCTTGAACAATAGTCAGATCTCTCTCATTCAAGTCCACATCAATATTGATGTCCACTGTTCTCAGATCTTCTTTATATTTTCGAATAATCTTTGCAGTTGCAAGAAATTTACAATGTAACGCAGAGACATTGGGATTAGGGCCGTTTAGCGGCTCAATGAACAGGAAATCTTCGGACGTAAGCACTCGAAGTTGAGGAACACAATTAAGCCTAGTTAGTAACTCTGAGCGTGTTAGCCATTTATTTTTACCACTTTGGTACAAGTTCTTTATCAGGCATACCCTGTTATCTGATGGGTCCTGCCGATCTTCAGCCCTATGCTCTGATGGATCTTCCTGATCTTAAACCGACTTAAACGGTGTTCTCATTGCTTTTCATTTGTTCAGAATTTTCACAGGTTGTTCAATCAACTCTATTTCTCTTATATCTTCTTCTTGATCATCAATATCCGAAGCTTCCTCTTCTTCGTCCACTACTTTCATCATTTCTTGTTCCTTAAGAAGCCAGCTAGTTAGTTGGCCCTTAGATGGTAGATTCTTATTCCTAGCTTTAGCCGCTTTTTTCCTTGCTTTTTTTTAGCGCAGCTCTAAAAAAGGTGAATCTACTACCAATACAGGTTGAGTATTCAGTTTAGTGAGCTTTTGCGCTTTCTTTGCCAATCTCCGCTGCTTCCGCGAGAAGAAGACATGAGAGCTGTGTTCCTGGTGTGTCTCTGTCTCTTTGTCTTGTTGTTCCTCTGGCTCTTCGGGAGTTATTATCTCTGTCTCCTTGTTTAATTGTTCCTCATATTCTTTAGCAATCTGTATTGCTTCCGCTAGGTTGGCTTCAGACTCTTCTCTTTCCTTTACCTTAAGTTCTTGCATAGCAATTATAGTGTTAGTGTTAGCCAAAATGCTTCCAGACATTTGTAGGAGAATCTTGAGTGCAAATTGTAATGCAGCTACTGAGGACTGAAGCTCCGCAATCTCATTTGTCATTCTTATTTGACAGCCCAGGTCTTCTATTTCTTTATCTGGCTCGTCCTCCATGGAGGTCATCACAAGGTTCGGGGAAACAGATAATCTCTCAGTGCTCTCTATAAGTGTAGGTATACCAGGCGATACACACGTCGGACTTGCTGTCTGATGTGGTCCTCCATTTTCTACTGTCAGTCGAGTTTGTGAGGACATCTCCTTTTGTATACTTAAACACAGCTCCAATAAGGAGTTATCTATATCCTCATAATTAGATGAACTCATTAACACGCTACTTCTAGATTCAGGCACCTCATCCTCCTCAATTATTGTTAAATTGATGTCTACTGGAGGGTTAGGTGGAAAATAAAAAACTGTTATTGTACCTTGGCCTGCTACTACAGGTTTCCTATTTTTCTTTTTAGTCTTAGACTTGTTCGCCATGGTTGTCTCTTCAACGCTCTCCTTATCTAGCTGTGTTCTTAAGTTACGGAGGCAGTATCGGTTCTTCAGGGCCCCTCTTCCCGGTGGCATTTCAATCACCACCACCACCAGAGAGGCTGAGTAATGTTTAGAATATTACTTTCTGTTAGGAAAGATTTCATAATTGTAGGTAATTTTCCTTCCATGTGGCAACCCCTAAACTTTTTGCTGTTGTTTTTCACCTTGTTCTTGACTTTGCCAGAGAAGTGCAGCCTTCTGCCGCACTCCTCTGGGCTTTCGCTCCTTTTCTTACGGGGAAACTGACATGCCCTTAAGACAGTCAGTGCCGGGGAACGCTGTTTCCCGTAGTTTCTTTTATCATGTTGCGGCTTTCGTGCAACATGACACAAGAGGGCACTGTAAGCTAAGTTACAGCTCTCTTGGGTCTGTAGCCTTCTACAGGCCCTAGATACTCGTTTAGGATTGTATTTGATCGGTGCAAGTCATTCAGGGACTGGAATGGTGGCAGCGATCGTTTTGTGTATTTTGAGCTCCTTTTGGCGTTCTGAGCGCATTTATCGCGCTGAACCCAAAATGGTGGCCTGGCTCCCAAAATGGCCAGACCACGAGGCTCCTTTGTCCTGTCCACTGACCGTCTTGCTCCCTTCACCTTCCCCAGGTTGAGCGACCCGGGGCCTTCCTTATTTGGGCATGTACTTTCCCGCGAAACGTGGTTGCTTTCGCGGGCTTCTACATGTCTTTTGTGTGCCTCCAGGGTGTGGGCTGGGATGTCTGGTCCCAATACACATCCTGGGTGCCAGAGAGTCTAGGGTAGTGTGAATGCCTGGGACCACCGTGGTCCGTGATTGGTCCACGTATGGTATGTGTGTTGATGAGCGGATCTCCTATTGGCTCCCCTCCGTTTTGGCGCGAAGGGAACCGTGGATAAGAGGGGGCTGGAAACACCACTACCATGTCGATCTCCTGAGTTCTCACGAACGAAGGAATACAGGAGCCAAGTATCCTGCAACCAAGAGGCTGGACCGAGGAATCGCTGGTGACCCGCTGAAGGACTCCTCCTTTGCACTGCTGTCGTCCTGTGAAACCCTTTCCTCCTTTGATCGAACCAGAAGGCCTGTACTGGTGCTTCGACCTTTGGAATAGCAGGAACAGCTATTCTCGGCGACTTCATCATCTCCTGCCAGTAAGCCTTCGGAAGCGTCTCTGGGCCATCCAGTTGACTGACCAGCTTACACGGGAGTCCTGCTCTGTAACCGCCGCCAGGTTGTGCTGTATTTCGAGTCCTTGTCACTCTCACACGCTTAGTACACTTGGCGTTCCCAAGTCTGAAGTGAGTAGTGTACATTTGGCTCAGATACACACGGCCGCTCCGTTGCCCTGCTGTGGTGACAAAACTGTGCAGGTTTCTTCGATTGGGACGTCTTTTTTCTCTACACAACGACGAGGCATTCCCGGCTCTTCTGAACCTGCCAGCTGCTGAAACTAATGTGGAGAAGCCTGGGTCTGCTTGCATCGGGGACCGGTGAGTAGTATAGCTAGGATCTGGTCGCCCTCCTGCAGTAGCCCATTACTTTTCCCCGCTGTGTAAAAACAGCACCCTTTTGTCCGTACTCGCGCTCTGCTTCTGCTCACTGTGGAGGCTGCACTTGAGTCGCGGAACTTGTTCTCTTTCATTTGTGCACTGAACTGAACTGCCTGATCTCCTTAGAAGAGACTCTCCTTTTGCCCGTTGGCACCAGCGTGTGCAGGTACTTTGAGCACAAGGCTCCACTCTTCGCAGGGCTCGGACTTCCATCTAGTTAGGTGCCTCTGAAGGCGAACTGAGTCTAAAGCATTGTATCGCACTGCCTGTTTTCCTTCCCTTGCAGGTGGACTACACATTTCGTGCATATAACGCTTGCGACTGTCATATTTGTATATATATTGTGTTGATATGGTATGTGTTGGCTTAATATTGTGATATTGTGATTTTCTCGCTACGGTCATTATTTTAAAGGCCTTAAAATAAATGTGTATATATTTTTGATATAACAACTGTTTGGAGTAGTTTGTAAGCACTCTTGCTTTGTGTGCTCATTGCGGGCTTTCAGTCACCCTCACCCCTCTTGAGACCTAGTCTTGACCGCCGCGATCGCTACCTTGATTGGTCTGGCTCGTCCAGAGGTTACCCTGTTCCAAGTAATTAGGTTGGCCTTCTGAACTTCTGCGCCACCAGGACAGAGTTCAGAAATCCGTCTTAACAAATTGGTGTACAGCGGTGGGATACGACTGAAGGTATCCAGTGTTGCGCACGAACTAAGGCATTTCAGGTTATTCCAACCAGGACACGTAGTGAATTGTTGTAGTATAACTTTAAAAAGGCCATAGTCCTATCTAACAGTATGGAAACAAATACCTTGTTAACTTTAAATGCTTCCAAATCAGAAACATTGAAGAAGATGTGTGCGGAGAGAGGTGTTTCCTCTCAAGGCACTAAATTGGAAATGATCCAAAGAATCGTGGCGTGGCAAGAAGCGCAGCTTGACGCTATAACTTCTGAGGACAGTGCAGAAGGTGGTGGGGCTGCTCTCACTGGTAGAACCGACGGTTCTGCCGCTGCACGGATCCATCGCGACCACGAGGACAGGGAGGATGTGATGTCTAATGTTTCCTCTGCCAGTGCTGATGGGGAGGCTATGCTTGAATTCAAGAAGCAAGAGCTGCGGTTTAGGCAGCAGGAGCTTGAATTCAGCATAGCCAAACTAAAAATCGAACAGGCAGAAAAACAAAAGGACAGGGATCACCAGTTGGAACTGGCCAAGCTTCAGTTTGCAAATGGGTCCAAGGGTCCTGGACATGGGTCTGGGGCCTCCTCTCATCCACGGTTTCCGAAAGATCTGCTCAGTGTGTATGAGGAAAGGAATGACATTATGGACTGGCTGAATGCGTTTGAGTATGCATGCGAAGTTCAACAAGTTGACAATGCTGATAAGATTGCCTGGTTACTCAGCAGACTGCCCCATTCTGGCTGTAGTGCCATTATGGAAATGTCGAAGGCTGAGCGAGCTGATTTCGCAATGTTAAAGCAAACTCTCATTTTAAAGTTTGGGAAGACTCCGGCCCAATATTTGAAACGTTTCAGAGAGTATAAGAAAAAGGAAGGTGGTACTTGGGTATCTTATGTCACTGAATCCTTGAAAAACTTAACTGGCTGGGTCGAAGGTTATAAGGTTTCTACCTTCGAAGGCATGATAAATCTTGTCATGCTGGAACACATTTTTGCTTCTTCTTCCCCGGAGCTTAAGCAGCATTTGGCCGATTCGAAGGAGATAGATCCTAAGAAGCTGGCCATTGCAGCAGACTTATGGGTGTCACATCGAGTGTCCCATAAGGACAAAACTCATCCTGGTAAGCAGGAGGAAGGGAAAAAGTCCAAAGATATGGAGGGTGGGGAATCTGCTAAATCTTCTTCCCATAAGGGCCACAAAAAGAAAAACAAGGGTAAGACACAAGAGAACTCACAGGGTAGTGGAGGTCAGCCTCCGAAACAGAACTCTGGTTACAATAAGCCTCCCTACGTAAACAGACCCAATGGATCTTGTTTTTCTTGTGGAGCAACTGACCATGTGAAGGGGGATCCCCGGTGTAAGGTTAGACCTTTGGGGGTCCACTCCGCTAATCTGGCCTTCTCCTCCTACGAGGAAGAAGAGATTACAGGAGCATCCTTCTCCTCAGACTCATTTCCCAGCGGGATAGAGGCTGAGGTAGTTTTAGTGTCCCTGGGTTCCTGGGAGCCTAAAGTCGCAGAGGCTTATGCTAGGATTCCGGATAATACCAAGCACTACTTTAAAGACAGTGTGCTGATCAATGGAGTGGATACTCCAGCTCTTAGGGATAGTGGGTGCAGTCGCACTGTAGTGGATTCTACCTTGGTAGACTCAGAGGAAGTTGCCAGAGCTACTCTGATGCCCACTAAGTTGGCTGACGGCCCCCTCCGTATGTTTCCAGTAATACCTGTAAATCTTACTTTAAATGGTACAGCAGTCAGGATTCCAGTGAGCATTCAGAGAAACGTCCCGGGAAAGGTCTTGTTAGGTAATGATCTCAGAGCTTTAGGGCTCGTAGGAGACACTGCCGAAAGACCCTACACACGGTCTCAAGCACGGGCAGCATTGGCCAAGTCCAATACGCCACCCCAGCCGAAGGGGAAACCCAAGGCGAAAGGAGTCAACAAGTCACGACGAGGGAAAGAGAATATTCCCCCGAGCTCGCCTACCACTGCGGTGGAGGAAGTTGGTCAATCGCCCGGGCCTGACGAGGAGGTGGCGATGCCTGAAGTATTCGACCCCAACGATCATCCTGAACTAAAAGACTTGTTAGTTGAAGGAGGTCCTGATAGGGACGAATTCAGTAAAGGCCAACGTGAGTGCCCATCTCTGGAAGGCCTAAGGAGACAGGCCTGCTCCCAGCTTGAGGGTGAACCTCCTGGGACGCATAGGATTTATTGGGAAGGTGGACTCCTGTATAGTGAGCCCACAGAGTCTACAGGAGGAGACCATAGGAGGTTGGTGGTTCCCCTTGCTGTTAGAACTTTCCTCCTGCAGTTGGCGCATGAAGTTCCCCTTGCTGGTCACCTTGGTATGAAGAGGACCAAGCAAAGGTTATCCATGCACTTCTACTGGCCCAAGATGGGGGTGCAAGTAGAAAGTCACTGCAGGAGTTGTGCCTCCTGCCAATTGTCTGGTAAGGTTGGCACGACAATCCAAGCTCCGTTGGTACCGCTCCCAGTTGTGGGGGTACCATTTGAAAGGGTAGGGATCGACATCGTTGGTCCCCTTGACCCGCAAACATCCTCGGGCAATAGGTTTATCCTGGTGCTGGTCGACCATGCAACCAGGTATCCTGAGGCCATCCCATTGAAAACTGTAACTGCCAAGTCAGTTGCAGAAGCTTTACTCGGCATATTTACTAGGGTTGGCTTCCCTAAAGAAGTTGTGTCGGATCATGGCAGCAACTTTATGTCGAAGTATATGCAGGCTATGTGGAAAGAATGTGGGGTCACCTACAAGTTCTCTTCTGCATACCACCCCCAGACCAATGGTCTGGGGGGGCGTTTCAACAGGACGTTAAAGAGCGTGATTGGGGCTCTGGAGGAGCCTCAGAGAAGAAAATGGGATCTTCTTGTTTCATGCTTACTGTTTGCCTACCGAGAGGTACCACAGGAGGGTGTTGGCTTCAGCCCCCTCGAACTTCTGTTCGGTCATCCCGTACGGGGACCCTTAGCCATCGTCAAAGAGGGATGGGAGATGCCCACTCGCCCTGTTACTACCAACGTAGTTGATTATGTGCTAGGGCTCAGAAAACGGATGGTACTTCTGATGGGCTTGGCTAGTGATAACTTGAAGGCAGGGCAAGCGCTGGTGAAACATTGGTACGACCAGAAAGCTTCCCTCATCAACTTTACACTTGGTCAGCAAGTCCTGATCATGACTCCCATAAGGCCTCGAGCTTTACAGGACAAATGGTCAGGCCCTTACCCAGTGGTGGAGCCCCTGGGTGAGGTTAACTATCCAGTGAACCTTGGAAGGCCTGGACAGGCTCCAAAAGTGTTTCACGTGAATAGGCTGAAGGCTTTCGTCCCAAGCGTCGAAATCGCAGCACTGCTACTGGCTTCAGACGTTGAGGAAGAGGAGTCTGAACCTCTCCCCGACCTGTTCCAAAGCAGTCCTTCAGATAGCTCTTTTGAGGGTGTCCGAGTGGCCCCTCACCAAAATGGACAAGGCTCAGTGGTTTACCTTGGACATGAAGTAGGTGGAGGGAGGAGACAGCCTCTACCCAGTAAGGTACACGCAGTACAAGACTGGCCTACCCCCACTACGCAAACCCAAGTGAGAGCCTTCTTAGGACTCACGGGGTATTACCGCAATTTTGTGGCAGACTATGGCACCATAGCTGCTCCTCTGACTGCCCTCACAACTCCGAAGAAACCCAAGAAGGTAACTTGGACCGACGAGTGTGAGAAGGCCTTCAATGGCTTAAAAGACTCCTTGTGCCAGGCCCCTGTCCTTAGGGCCCCTGATTATCAAAGACCTTTTATCGTGCAGACGGATGCCTCTGACACTGGGATAGGAGCTGTACTATCACAAGTAGATGAGAAGGGTAAGGAACACCCTATCGGTTTTATTAGTCGCCAGCTTAAGGACAGAGAGCTCAGATGGTCCACGGTAGAGAAAGAATGTTTCTCTGTTGTGTGGGCCCTAAGGAAGCTGAGGCCCTACCTCTATGGGACCCACTTCACTGTGCAAACTGACCATAAGCCGTTAAAGTGGCTAATGAACATGAAGGGGGAGAATCCAAAGCTGCTTAGGTGGTCCATAAGTCTTCAAGGCTTCGACTTCACTATTGAGCATAGGCCAGGTGTCCAACATAGCAATGCTGATGGGTTGTCCAGAATGTTTAACCGACCTGAACAAGAGACTCATCCAGGGGTGGATTAGTTCCCCCTGTCCATAGTCTGGGAGGGGCGAGTGTTAGGAAAGATTTCATAATTGTAGGTAATTTTCCTTCCATGTGGCAACCCCTAAACTTTTTGCTGTTGTTTTTCACCTTGTTCTTGACTTTGCCAGAGAAGTGCAGCCTTCTGCCGCACTCCTCTGGGCTTTCGCTCCTTTTCTTACGGGGAAACTGACATGCCCTTAAGACAGTCAGTACCGGGGAACGCTGTTTCCCGTAGTTTCTTTTATCATGTTGCGGCTTTCGTGCAACATGACACAAGAGGGCACTGTAAGCTAAGTTACAGCTCTCTTGGGTCTCTAGCCTTCTACAGGCCCTAGATACTCGTTTAGGATTGTATTTGATCGGTGCAAGACATTCAGGGACTGGAATGGTGGCAGCGATCGTTTTGTGCATTTTGAGCTCCTTTTGGCGTTCTGAGCGCATTTTTCGCGCTGAACCCAAAATGGTGGCCAGGCTCCCAAAATGGCCAGACCACGAGGCTCCTTTGTCCTGTCCACTGACCGTCTTGCTTCCTTCACCTTCCCCAGGTCGAGCGACCCGGGGCCTTCCTTATTCGGGCATGTACTTTCCAGCGAAACGTGGTTGCTTTCGCGGGCTTCTACATGTCTTTTGTGTGCCTCCAGGGTGTGGGCTGGGATGTCTGGTCCCAATACACATCCTGGGTGCCAGAGAGTCTAGGGTAGTGTGAATGCCTGGGACCACCGTGGTCCGTGATTGGTCCACGTATGGTATGTGTGTTGATGAGCAGATCTCCCATTGGCTCCCCTCCGTTTTGGCGCGAAGGGAACCGCGGATAAGAGGGGGCTGGAAACACCACTACCATGTCGATCTCCTGAGTTCTCACGAACGAAGGAATACAGGAGCCAAGTATCCTGCAACCAAGAGGCTGGACCGAGGAATCGCTGGTGACCCGCTGAAGGACTCCTCCTTTGCACTGCTGTCGTCCTGTGAAACCCTTTCCTCCTTTGATCGAACCAGAAGGCCTGTACTGGTGCTTCGACCTTTGGAATAGCAGGAACAGCTATTCTCGGCGACTTCATCATCTCCTGCCAGTAAGCCTTCGGAAGCGTCTCTGGGCCATCCAGTTGACTGACCAGCTTACACGGGAGTCCTGCTCTGTAACCGCCGCCAGGTTGTGCTGTATTTCGAGTCCTTGTCACTCTCACACGCTTAGTACACTTGGCGTTCCCAAGTCTGAAGTGAGTAGTGTACATTTGGCTCAGATACACACGGCCGCTCCGTAGCCCTGCTGTGGTGACAAAACTGTGCAGGTTTCTTCGATTGGGACGTCTTTTTTCTCTACACGACGACGAGGCATTCCCGGCTCTTCTGAACCTGCCAGCTGCTGAAACTAATGTGGAGAAGCCTGGGTCTGCTTGCATCGGGGACCGGTGAGTAGTATAGCAAGGATCTGGTCGCCCTCCTGCAGTAGCCCATTGCTTTTCCCCGCTGTGTAAAAACAGCACCCTTTTGTCCGTACTCGCGCTCTGCTTCTGCTCACTGTGGAGGCTGCGCTTGAGTCGCGGAACTTGTTCTCTTTCATTTGTGCACTGAACTGAACTGCCTGATCTCCTTAGAAGAGACTCTCCTTTTGCCCGTTGGCACCAGCGTGTGCAGGTACTTTGAGCACAAGGCTCCACTCTTCGCAGGGCTCGGACTTCCATCTAGTTAGGTGCCTCTGAAGGCGAACTGAGTCTAAAGCATTGTATCGCACTGCCTGTTTTCCTTCCCTTGCAGGTGGACTACACATTTCGTGCATATAACGCTTGCGACTGTCGTATTTGTATATATATTGTGTTGATATGGTATGTGTTGGCTTAATATTGTGATATTGTGATTTTCTCGCTACGGTCATTATTTTAAAGGCCTTAAAATAAATGTGTATATATTTTTGATATAACAACTGTTTGGAGTAGTTTGTAAGCGCTCTTGCTTTGTGTGCTCATTGCGGGATTTCAGTCACCCTCACCCCTCTTGAGACCTAGTCTTGACCGCCGCGATCGCTACCTTGATTGGTCTGGCTCGTCCAGAGGTTACCCTGTTCCAAGTAATTAGGTTGGCCTTCTGAACTTCTGCGCCACCAGGACAGAGTTCAGAAATCCGTCTTAACAAATTGGTGTACAGCGGTGGGATACGACTGAAGGTATCCAGTGTTGCGCACGAACTAAGGCATTTCAGGTTATTCCAACCAGGACACGTAGTGAATTGTTGTAGTACAACTTTAAAAAGGCCATAGTCCTATCTAACAGTATGGAAACAAATACCTTGTTAACTTTAAATGCTTCCAAATCAGAAACATTGAAGAAGATGTGTGCGGAGAGAGGTGTTTCCTCTCAAGGCACTAAATTGGAAATGATCCAAAGAATCGTGGCGTGGCAAGAAGCGCAGCTTGACGCTATAACTTCTGAGGACAGTGCAGAAGGTGGTGGGGCTGCTCTCACTGGTAGAACCAACGGTTCTGCCGCTGCACGGATCCATGGCGACCACGAGGACAGGGAGGATGTGATGTCTAATGTTTCCTCTGCCAGTGCTGATGGGGAGGCTATGCTTGAATTCAAGAAGCAAGAGCTGCGGTTTAGGCAGCAGGAGCTTGAATTCAGCATAGCCAAACTAAAAATCGAACAGGCAGAAAAACAAAAGGACAGGGATCACCAGTTGGAACTGGCCAAGCTTCAGTTTGCAAATGGGTCCAAGGGTCCTGGACATGGGTCTGGGGCCTCCTCTCATCCACGGTTTCCGAAAGATCTGCTCAGTGTGTATGAGGAAAGGAATGACATTATGGACTGGCTGAATGCGTTTGAGTATGCATGCGAAGTTCAACAAGTTGACAATGCTGATAAGATTGCCTGGTTACTCAGCAGACTGCCCCATTCTGGCTGTAGTGCCATTATGGAAATGTCGAAGGCTGAGCGAGCTGATTTCGCAATGTTAAAGCAAACTCTCATTTTAAAGTTTGGGAAGACTCCGGCCCAATATTTGAAACGTTTCAGAGAGTATAAGAAAAAGGAAGGTGGTACTTGGGTATCTTATGTCACTGAATCCTTGAAAAACTTAACTGGCTGGGTCGAAGGTTATAAGGTTTCTACCTTCGAAGGCATGATAAATCTTGTCATGCTGGAACACATTTTTGCTTCTTCTTCCCCGGAGCTTAAGCAGCATTTGGCCGATTCGAAGGAGATAGATCCTAAGAAGCTGGCCATTGCAGCAGACTTATGGGTGTGACATCGAGTGCCCCATAAGGACAAAACTCATCCTGGTAAGCAGGAGGAAGGGAAAAAGTCCAAAGATATGGAGGGTGGGGAATCTGCTAAATCTTCTTCCCATAAGGGCCACAAAAAGAAAAACAAGGGTAAGACACAAGAGAACTCACAGGGTAGTGGAGGTCAGCCTCCGAAACAGAACTCTGGTTACAATAAGCCTCCCTACGTAAACAGACCCAATGGATCTTGTTTTTCTTGTGGAGCAACTGACCATGTGAAGGGGGATACCCGGTGTAAGGTTAGACCTTTGGGGGTCCACTCCGCTAATCTGGCCTTCTCCTCCTACGAGGAAGAAGAGATTACAGGAGCATCCTTCTCCTCAGACTCATTTCCCAGCGGGATAGAGGCTGAGGTAGTTTTAGTGTCCCTGGGTTCCTGGGAGCCTAAAGTCGCAGAGGCTTATGCTAGGATTCCGGATAATACCAAGCACTACTTTAAAGACAGTGTGCTGATCAATGGAGTGGATACTCCAGCTCTTAGGGATAGTGGGTGCAGTCGCACTGTAGTGGATTCTACCTTGGTAGACTCAGAGGAAGTTGCCAGAGCTACTCTGATGCCCACTAAGTTGGCTGACGGCCCCCTCCGTATGTTTCCAGTAATACCTGTAAATCTTACTTTAAATGGTACAGCAGTCAGGATTCCAGTGAGCATTCAGAGAAATGTCCCGGGAAAGGTCTTGTTAGGTAATGATCTCAGAGCTTTAGGGCTCGTAGGAGACACTGCCGAAAGACCCTACACACGGTCTCAAGCACGGGCAGCATTGGCCAAGTCCAATACGCCGCCCCAGCCGAAGGGGAAACCCAAGGCGAAAGGAGTCAACAAGTCACGACGAGGGAAAGAGAATATTCCCCCGAGCTCGCCTACCACTGCGGTGGAGGAAGTTGGTCAATCGCCCGGGCCTGACGAGGAGGTGGCGATGCCTGAAGTATTCGACCCCAACGATCATCCTGAACTAAAAGACTTGTTAGTTGAAGGAGGTCCTGATAGGGACGAATTCAGTAAAGGCCAACGTGAGTGCCCATCTCTGGAAGGCCTAAGGAGACAGGCCTGCTCCCAGCTTGAGGGTGAACCTCCTGGGATGCATAGGATTTATTGGGAAGGTGGACTCCTGTATAGTGAGCCCACAGAGTCTACAGGAGGAGACCATAGGAGGTTGGTGGTTCCCCTTGCTGTTAGACCCTTCCTCCTGCAGTTGGCGCATGAAGTTCCCCTTGCTGGTCACCTTGGTATGAAGAGGACCAAGCAAAGGTTATCCATGCACTTCTACTGGCCCAAGATGGGGGTGCAAGTAGAAAGTCACTGCAGGAGTTGTGCCTCCTGCCAATTGTCTGGTAAGGTTGGCGCGACAATCCAAGCTCCGTTGGTACCGCTCCCAGTTGTGGGGGTACCATTTGAAAGGGTAGGGATCGACATCGTTGGTCCCCTTGACCCGCAAACATCCTCGGGCAATAGGTTTATCCTGGTGCTGGTCGACCATGCAACCAGGTATCCTGAGGCCATCCCATTGAAAACTGTAACTGCCAAGTCAGTTGCAGAAGCTTTACTCGGCATATTTACTAGGGTTGGCTTCCCTAAAGAAGTTGTGTCGGATCATGGCAGCAACTTTATGTCGAAGTATATGCAGGCTATGTGGAAAGAATGTGGGGTCACCTACAAGTTCTCTTCTGCATACCACCCCCAGACCAATGGTCTGGGGGGGCGTTTCAACAGGACGTTAAAGAGCGTGATTGGGGCTCTGGAGGAGCCTCAGAGAAGAAAATGGGATCTTCTTGTTTCATGCTTACTGTTTGCCTACCGAGAGGTACCACAGGAGGGTGTTGGCTTCAGCCCCCTCGAACTTCTGTTCGGTCATCCCGTACGGGGACCCTTAGCCATCGTCAAAGAGGGATGGGAGATGCCCACTCGCCCTGTTACTACCAACGTAGTTGATTATGTGCTAGGGCTCAGAAAACGGATGGTACTTCTGATGGGCTTGGCTAGTGATAACTTGAAGGCAGGGCAAGCGCTGGTGAAACATTGGTACGACCAGAAAGCTTCCCTCATCAACTTTACACTTGGTCAGCAAGTCCTGATCATGACTCCCATAAGGCCTCGAGCTTTACAGGACAAATGGTCAGGCCCTTACCCAGTGGTGGAGCCCCTGGGTGAGGTTAACTATCCAGTGAACCTTGGAAGGCCTGGACAGGCTCCAAAAGTGTTTCAAGTGAATAGGCTGAAGGCTTTCGTCCCAAGCGTCGAAATCGCAGCACTGCTACTGGCTTCAGACGTTGAGGAAGAGGAGTCTGAACCTCTCCCCGACCTGTTCCAAAGCAGTCCTTCAGATAGCTCTTTTGAGGGTGTCCGAGTGGCCCCTCACCAAAATGGACAAGGCTCAGTGGTTTACCTTGGACATGAAGTAGGTGGAGGGAGGAGACAGCCTCTACCCAGTAAGGTACACGCAGTACAAGACTGGCCTACCCCCACTACGCAAACCCAAGTGAGAGCCTTCTTAGGACTCACGGGGTATTACCGCAATTTTGTGGCAGACTATGGCACCATAGCTGCTCCTCTGACTGCCCTCACAACTCCGAAGAAACCCAAGAAGGTAACTTGGACCGACGAGTGTGAGAAGGCCTTCAATGGCTTAAAAGACTCCTTGTGCCAGGCCCCTGTCCTTAGGGCCCCTGATTATCAAAGACCTTTTATCGTGCAGACGGATGCCTCTGACACTGGGATAGGAGCTGTACTATCACAAGTAGATGAGAAGGGTAAGGAACACCCTATCGGTTTTATTAGTCGCCAGCTTAAGGACAGAGAGCTCAGATGGTCCACGGTAGAGAAAGAATGTTTCTCTGTTGTGTGGGCCCTAAGGAAGCTGAGGCCCTACCTCTATGGGACCCACTTCACTGTGCAAACTGACCATAAGCCGTTAAAGTGGCTAATGAACATGAAGGGGGAGAATCCAAAGCTGCTTAGGTGGTCCATAAGTCTTCAAGGCTTCGACTTCACTATTGAGCATAGGCCAGGTGTCCAACATAGCAATGCTGATGGGTTGTCCAGAATGTTTAACCGACCTGAACAAGAGACTCATCCAGGGGTGGATTAGTTCCCCCTGTCCATAGTCTGGGAGGGGCGAGTGTTAGGAAAGATTTCATAATTGTAGGTAATTTTCCTTCCATGTGGCAACCCCTAAACTTTTTGCTGTTGTTTTTCACCTTGTTCTTGACTTTGCCAGAGAAGTGCAGCCTTCTGCCGCACTCCTCTGGGCTTTCGCTCCTTTTCTTACGGGGAAACTGACATGCCCTTAAGACAGTCAGTACCGGGGAACGCTGTTTCCCGTAGTTTCTTTTATCATGTTGCGGCTTTCGTGCAACATGACACAAGAGGGCACTGTAAGCTAAGTTACAGCTCTCTTGGGTCTCTAGCCTTCTACAGGCCCTAGATACTCGTTTAGGATTGTATTTGATCGGTGCAAGTCATTCAGGGACTGGAATGGTGGCAGCGATCGTTTTGTGTATTTTGAGCTCCTTTTGGCGTTCTGAGCACATTTTTTGCGCTGAACCCAAAATGGTGGCCTGGCTCCCAAAATGGCCAGACCACGAGGCTCCTTTGTCCTGTCCACTGACCGTCTTGCTTCCTTCACCTTCCCCAGGTCGAGCGACCCGGGGCCTTCCTTATTTGGGCATGTACTTTCCCGTGAAACGTGGTTGCTTTCGCGGGCTTCTACATGTCTTTTGTGTGCCTCCAGGGTGTGGGCTGGGATGTCTGGTCCCAATACACATCCTGGGTGCCAGAGAGTCTAGGGTAGTGTGAATGCCTGGGACCACCGTGGTCCGTGATTGGTCCACGTATGGTATGTGTGTTGATGAGGGGATCTCCCATTGGCTCCCCTCCGTTTTGGCGCAAAGGGAACCGTGGATAAGAGGGGGCTGGAAACACCACTACCATGTCGATCTCCTGAGTTCTCACGAACGAAGGAATACAGGATCCAAGTATCCTGCAACCAAGAGGCTGGACCGAGGAATCGCTGGTGACCCGCTGAAGGACTCCTCCTTTGCACTGCTGTCGTCCTGTGAAACCCTTTCCTCCTTTGATCGAACCAGAAGGCCTGTACTGGTGCTTCGACCTTTGGAATAGCAGGAACAGCTATTCTCGGCGACTTCATCATCTCCTGCCAGTAAGCCTTCCGAAGCGTCTCTGGGCCATCCAGTTGACTGACCAGCTTACACCGGAGTCCTGCTCTGTAACCGCCGCCAGGTTGTGCTGTATTTCGAGTCCTTGTCACTCTCACACGCTTAGTACACTTGGCGTTCCCAAGTCTGAAGTGAGTAGTGTACATTTGGCTCAGATACACACGGCCGCTCCGTTGCCCTGCTGTGGTGACAAAACTGTGCAAGTTTCTTCGATTGGGACGTCTTTTTTCTCTACACGACGACGAGGCATTCCCGGCTCTTCTGAACCTGCCAGCTGCTGAAACTAATGTGGAGAAGCCTGGGTCTGCTTGCATCGGGGACCGGTGAGTAGTATAGCTAGGATCTGGTCGCCCTCCTGCAGTAGCCCATTGCTTTTCCCCGCTGTGTAAAAACAGCACCCTTTCGTCCGTACTCGCGCTCTGCTTCTGCTCACTGTGGAGGCTGCGCTTGAGTCGCGGAACTTGTTCTCTTTCATTTGTGCACTGAACTGAACTGCCTGATCTCCTTAGAAGAGACTCTCCTTTTGCCCGTTGGCACCAGCGTGTGCAGGTACTTTGAGCACAAGGCTCCACTCTTCGCAGGGCTCGGACTTCCATCTAGTTAGGTGCCTCTGAAGGCGAACTGAGTCTAAAGCATTGTATCGCACTGCCTGTTTTCCTTCCCTTGCAGGTGGACTACACATTTCGTGCATATAACGCTTGCGACTGTCGTATTTGTATATATATTGTGTTGATATGGTATGTGTTGGCTTAATATTGTGATATTGTGATTTTCTCGCTACGGTCATTATTTTAAAGGCCTTAAAATAAATGTGTATATATTTTTGATATAACAACTGTTTGGAGTAGTTTGTAAGCGCTCTTGCTTTGTGTGCTCATTGCGGGCTTTCAGTCACCCTCACCCCTCTTGAGACCTAGTCTTGACCGCCACGATCGCTACCTTGATTGGTCTGGCTCGTCCAGAGGTTACCCTGTTCCAAGTAATTAGGTTGGCCTTCTGAACTTCTGCGCCACCAGGACAGAGTTCAGAAATCCGTCTTAACACTTTCCACCTGTTCTTATTATATCAATCTACACTCTCCACTGCTCCAGTTGCTATATCGAGCTGAATGGTACTCAAATGGTAGGATGTAGTATTGCCACAGTCACTCTTGATAATTATCCCCAATTAAATAGTAAAGCAAACGCTGCATCACAGGTATGGGATCAAAGGCATTCATTCAGCCCACAGTCTCCCAGGTGATTTCCTTCGCTCCACCAATAGAAATCCACCTATGTGGTGCTTAATACATAACTAAGCGCCTGGTTCAACCAAATGACTCTAGTGTAGCCAGAAAAGGTTAGTGAAGGTACGCACTTATTCACAGGCTCTTTTCTAAACTTTAAAGGGGCTCACCCCACAAGTTCCAAAGCAGATCATAACTGGGCTGCTAGTAGGGTAAAGTAGGGGAGGCAGACAGCTAATTCCCAGCTGGCACTGGGTAATGGTAACACTGAATGGGCAAGTTAGCACCCATTCATCAATATTGCCCCCAACCCCTGCTCATACCTTCCGCTCTTAGGCGTACAGGTTTCACCAGCCAGGGCCCAGGGCACCGTAGAACTCAGAGGCGTCTCTAATTTACTCGTCTGCCATTCCCAGGACTCAAGGAGTCTCAGTGCTCAGCAGACGCCTGGTCCGGTTGTAGGCTGCCTGCCTTAGTTCCTGCCGCAGTTCCGCTGCACAGCAGTCCCTCCAGGCGCACATACACACGGCACGGCTCGGAGGTTTAAGTGAACACACTCTCTGATTCACCAGCACTCCAGCTCCGGCTCTCCGACAGTGCAGGGCTCCACAGCTCCGCAGCTTGGCAACTTTCAAAAAAAGGACCCAGTAAAACGTCTGGTTGTCAAGCCGCACCAGCTCTGAGTTAAGTGGGGACACACTCTAACGCTCAGTGCAACACTGGCCGCTTCCGACGATTCCAGATCACAAAGAGACTACTAATTTAGGTGCAACAATAAATCTAGCTGCAGAAAGAATTACTCTCGCTGCAACACTTAATCTAGCAGTGCAATCAAATGAATCTAGTTGAAAATGAATTGATCTAGGTGCAACACATGAATATACTCATGCATGCATTAATCCATTAATCTAGTTGTGCATAAAGTAAAACTAGATGCAGAATACATTACTCTAGCTACTTAACAGTACACAGACCAGTTAATCTAGCCATGCAACAAGTCCCTTATCCACAAAGAATAAATACAACATGCTACTCCACCCCCAACGAATCACGTGGTACTGCTGGAAAATAGAAATGTCCAGATGATTTCCTCAGATTCAGGGCGGGATAATAGAGGGGGTGCATGTGATCCGTGTGGCCGATAGGGCCTTACCTACTGCTGGTGATGATGGAAGAGGATTGGGTACAGTTGGGCAGGTCTAGGTAGAGGAGTGGAAAGGGGGCACCACTAAAACAACCCCAGCATTAGCATGAACGTACTAGTGAAATTGCTGAATCTAGACACTGCAAATAACCGACATGATACCTCTTGCTAAATACAAAAGCGAGAATCCAAACAGAATATAAACCCTGGCATCACAATAAATAGGATATTACTCATTGAGCCTCTAATAAAGGTGTGCTCTGTATCAAACACAGACACAACATCCATAGTTTCACTGAGACCCACAACCTCGACACTGTTACCTTCATCCCCTAGTTTCAGACACATTTCAGTTAGCTTAGAAGATTACTGTATGACAGCTGAGGACATAGTCTGGCATGTGTCCATTGCAATAACCTCTCTTTCAAAATACATTTGTGTAAGCCCGTCCATCTGTGAGAACATTCATTAATACAATGCACAATATCACCAGCTAACATTCATGAACTTCTACGAATATATCAAGTAGACACCTATAAACCACATCATTTACCCTAACTTGCTTGACTTTGTACCCAACTGTATCTAGACCTCTGTGGGGGTGGGGGGAGGCAGTGACTGCAAACTTTGACTTTAGAAGTCTAACTTTAAAGGGGTAAACAAGCTACCCCTTAATAGAAGAATCTTAGCCCCTCTTTTCTAAAATGATGCATGGGAACTGGACACATTATCACCAGAAAGGAGAAGCAGCGTGACCCTCTGAACCCAGTGGTGAAACATATGTCTCTGTCCTTTTATCCTTACATCTAAGTTTGGATGATGACCTAATCAGTACAAAAGCTTCATGGTGACACACATTGTAAAGAAGGGTGTATGTTGTAAAACATTGAATGAGCACCAAGCACTGCTTGCATTATGTACTTAGTTATACAAACATGCAACCCTTTTAAGAAAGACATAGTTCTCAAATAAAAACATCTGTGTTCATTCTAATGTTCTCAAAATGCTGTTACATTTTATGCAAGGTGCCATCAACTCCACTGGCGCTATTAGTCTTCTCAAGCTTTCTCGTGCATATTCTGAGCACAATGGCAGTGTGACAGAGTGTCCCTCCTGGAATGATACATTTTGAAAAGAGCTACATTGCAATGTTAGTAAAATTAAACTATGTAATTGCTTTTATTTTCTTCCAGCAGCTTCAATTACAACATGCATGTGTAATACATATAGTAAAGCTGCTATCAGCAATATCGAAGGTGCTTCTCTGATACCCAAATCTGACAATTTGACTCCCATCCACATAGAAATAGACAGTGAAAGATAGTGATATGGAGAGGAAAGAAACTGACAGCAAAACCGAGAGAGCCAGATCAGAATATGGCACCCCATCTTCAGCTCCTATTCTAATAACATTTTAGAGTCTCAAAAAGAGAGGGCTGCTAACTAGATGCCATGTTTCGCAAAAAAGACCAGCCCATTGCAATGTCCCCATTGGCCTCGATTCTGCTCAGATGAATATACAATCTCAATTACTCAGACTATTTATACAGTTGATGAATGCTATGAAACCCACACATCAAATATGCCCATGGAAATGGCTTTGAGCACAGCCTGAGGCCAAGACTCATGAATGTGAGGAACAAAGCACAAAATCTCACCAATGTTATGTCTGGTTTATAAAAGGACTGGGTCAACTGATCCTGGTAGAAAGGCATAAACAGCATCAACATAATCAACACAACCACGGTGTCCAGTCAAACGAAATAAAAATGAGGAGAACAAGAGAACGAAGAGGAAATCAAGGAAAACATCTGACTATTCAATTCAGATACACTTACTCTCACCTGCACTTCAATACCCTGAAATACATCAATACGTTATTAACATGCGAGAATCGGAAAAGCCAACTCAGCATCAACAAGAGTTCTATAAAATAATTGAAGGTCATGAACACCACCAATGAACAATCGCATAGTGTGGTACCTGCATTACAATATTTAAGTAAATTCATCAGAAAACTCTTACAGATATCATCTACTTCTGTGGCAGAAATCCTCGGGAGCACCACAACATTGGGGCAATAAACAAGTTTGAAAAATCAGCATTCAGCATGTCCCTCATTAGCAACAGCTGAGGCGCAGGCTTTCCGGGAAATAGTATGTTTTTAAAGACTCAGAACCACATCTACAATAAAACTGGAGATACAAAAAAAAATCAAAAACTTATTCAGAGCAGGAATAAAGCAGAGCAACTTAAAGCTCGTACACATGCCACCTCTGCTATAGAAACCCTGGACAGACCCCTTTTAATGGCCACTTTCTGACCTATTTTATCCGGCAAAAAAACAAGTAGGCGGTAGCAGTCCAACTATAACAATTTATTTAGTCCAATAATAACCTGGACCACGCACAGGAAGCCTTAAGAGCAAAAAGGGGGGTTTTGTTCCGTCATCAATACGATTTTGGATGATCTACAGATAGAGGTACACAACGAAGATGGCACTGTGTTGGTAGTGTTGGATCTTTCCAAAGCATTTGATGTGGACAGAAATCCAAACTTGACCTTTAGCTTCCAGACAGTTGGAGTAAGAGTCTCAGTTCAAGACTGGGTTTGCTCCTCTCTGAATGACAGTTACCAAATCACTAATGTGCCACAGCACACACCCCAACCAATACATATTAAATGCAATATTCAACAGGACTGAATTATTTAATATCTATCTTAATTCATTCATCTAGCTAATACACAGCCCACGGGTCAGTGTCTTCGATAATGCAGATGAAACCAAGCTCCTCTTTGCAAATCAGTCCAACAAACTGCTCCATTAGCCCTCCCATTGCTAAGGGCTTGCAAAAAAATATTTAGGAATGCAGAGTTCTCAAGTTTCCTGTGGCCATGTGTGAGAATGTCTTCCAGTCCTGTTTTTGCTCAGAATGCAGTTTTCTGAAACTTCAAATGAGAAATAAAAAACGACAATTCACAGAATTCTATGGTAAAATAACAGGACTGGATGGCCTTTTCATGCATGGCCACGACAATATTGGAAGTTTTGGGAATGTGCTAAAACAGTGGTAAAGTAAATCATGATAAAAAGGAGATCTTTATTGCAGGAAACCCAGCCTCTTTGTGGTCAGTCCACCATTGTAAACGAAAAAAGGTACTGCTACATGTGAGGTTGGATACACAAGGGTTATACTGTTTAAAAAACTCCTAGGACCAGCCACTGGTTTATTTTGGACACTAAATTTATTAGTTATTTATATGCCAGAGAAAACACAAATAGACCATTCGGTTTGCCATTTTTTGCCATATATATTTTTAAAAGATTTTAAACACAAATGTAAAAGTACATGAATTCAGACAGTAAAACATAATTTGGACAAATTAAACAAATTGTGATCAGTCCACCTTTGCCTGAACTTTCTGGGAAAGCGACTAATCACACATAGTTTCTGCATTTGGAATTAATAGAATTCTGATGAAAGCAAATCTCTCCATAATACCACATGCATCAGCAGTGGGGGGAATTATATTTTTTCCATAACAAAATCCTTATGCGATCTTTCCTCTGCTCTATTGTCCTCAAAAAGTAGAGGCCTCTCTTTCTTTGTTGATTTTCCACATTGATTACCCCAACAGTGCATATGTGGGCCTGTCCAATCTATGTATATATAAAATGCTTAGGTATGTTTCTGTACCCAACTGATGCAATTTATCAATGTTAGGTTGCCCTCTGCTGTCCAAATAGCAAAGTGCATCTCTGTGTGCCCTACCGCTTCAACTACAGCTGTCATTTTAACAAACAGAATGAGCTTGGTTCTACATGGTCACCTTCACCTTCCACTATCGCAAACATTAAAAAAAAATGTCAAGTTGCTTCTTTCCACCCCCCCTTTTCTCCACACAGGGCAGAGCAGTTCCAGTGTCAATGAACAGTTAATTACTGGTTCAATATTTCACTCTCTAAAGTGCAAAACGCTGTAGGACGAATGCCTCCTCATGAGCTAAAATTGAAGGAAGGTGTTGTAATTATCCTACTACTCAATCTTATGCCATCATGATGACTCTGCAAGGGAACAATATATACTTCGCCTTTTCAATGACCATTCATATGTCACAGGGAACTACGCCCCCTTCCTGGAAGCGATCTGTGATAATTCCAATATTTAAGAAGGGGAACAGACGTAACCCTTTAAATTACCGACCAATATTGATCTTTAAGATATACTAGAATGGCATATGTTATTCCAGGAAGAGCTAGCAGAACCTTAAAAGCATTGCCTCACTTCACTGGGTGACAGTAGTGTGATGAATACAGTTATGCATGACTTACCAGGCCCTTAACACGCTAGGACTAAAGACTTTGCAAGATCAAATAAAGCCAATAAATATTCAAATGTCAATATGGTTGCCATCATCATCAAATGGCAATATGGTAGCCATGATAAAAGCAAAGAAACAACACAGCAGCTGGTCTTCATTTTGGAAATCACTACCAGTGGCAATCCGGGGATCAGAAAACTTGTTTTTAAAAGAAAAGCTAAAACCTCCTGTTCCCTTGCTAGATTGTTTCTGTGGTTCCTTTTCCTATGTGTCTAGAAGTCTTATCAGTTGTGCACTGGCACTTTAAAAAGGGCTGTAATGATTTTCCATCTGGCAAATGTATGAAAGCCCTGGCATTTTCTATTTATATTAATTATTACAATCTCTAAAAGAGTAAGCTGATGATCAGATTCCTGTTTCATAAGCACCATGCCAAAAGCATAGTGTTTACCTCTGCTCTGATGCATCAATATGCTGATCTGCAGCACCTGCTCCACCAGTGGCACAGAGTGGGTTCAGAGGTCACAAGTGGCCGATTTACTGCTGCAATAACAGCCAAGTCTCTTCATTGCAGGGCCTGTATTTAAGATATGCACCCTTGTACCAAAACTATGATGATCATAAGACACCCATGGTGGTTGCAGGGTAAACTCTAAATATACACCATGCCTAAGTGAGGGCATGTGCATGTCACTGCTGATAATCATTGCAAACACATCCCATTTGATATTACACACGTGTCAAACCTGTGGGCCCAGTTCAGCTGTGGAAGGGCTATGTGTATTCTCCCTAGACATGCTGGATCTTGCTTTACTGGCAGGAATGTAGCTTGCTGTATTGCCTCTCTTTGGCACTACTATGCCGTCAGCTGAACTACTCTCCCTAAAACTAGAAATCTCCGCCTCACGTACCATCACGGTACACCTTATCTAGAGACCCCCTGGTCCATTAGGTACTTTTGAAGAAGACTTAACCACCCTCTTAAACACTAATGCCAAACCGGGAACACAAATTATTCTACTAGGCGACTTTATCTTAGGCTATAAAGACCTTAAAGACTCTAATGCCTCCACCATAGCCAACACTATTGTGGAAGCTGGCCTCACTATATCGAATAACGGCCCCATGCACTCTATAGGCCGCACTTTGGACTGGGTCGCAGGCATCAACTTCGTTTCCCTCATAACGGCAATTGAACCCTGCATATGGACTGATCACTATCTGATCTCATTGTCCATTTCAGACCTTCCCCAACCTAAATCTACTAATCCTCATGCTCCTCCTACCCTTATCCGCTGCAAAAAAAACATAACACTTTCGAATCTTCTCCCCTTGATCCAGACTATCACTAATCACTCTAGCCAGATCTCTAACCATAATGACCTAGTTGACCTGTACAATAATCCCATCAACTCAGCGATTGACACCATTGCGCCGCTGAAACTCACCAAATCTAAACCGATTGCCCATCTTAACACCAGGTTCACTCCCACACTAAAAGCCTTACGCAAAGAGAAACGACACGCAGAAGCTTGCTGGAGAAAAAACCCTTCTCCCCACAATAAAAATCTCCTCACTACCCTTACTAATAGCTACAAAAAACAAATCATTCAGGCAAAAAAAAGAGACCTTTAATGACAGAATCAAAAAAGCGAATTTGAATACCAGGGAATTCTTCTCCATCCTGAGAGAATTAGAATCCACTATCACACCCATAGACTCTTGTACCAAAGACAAAGCCTGGTGCACAAACATTCAAAAGGCCTTATGCAATAAAATCACTATGCTACAAGACAAAATATTAGCAAAAAAATCTGCCCTCCACAACATCGCCCTCTCCACGCAAGAGACCATACTTCAGGAACTTGAAGGTGCCGCCAACCAAACTAAACCCCCGAACCAATTTAGTTTCAGAGCCATTTCTATTGTGGAAACCAAGAACATCATCATGTCGCTTAAACCGTCCCGATGCCTTGGTGACACCTGCCCAGCCCCAATTATTAAAGAGGCTGCTAATGAACTAGCCACCTTCATCACTTCATTTATCAACTTATCATTCAAAACATGGTTTGTGCCAACTAACCTTAAAGATGCCTGGATATTACCTCTCCTAAAAAAGGTAAACCTGGACCCCAATGTCCCAACAAACTATAGGCCCGTAACAACTGTCCCGTTCCTCCTTAAAATCTTAGATAAGCTGCATATCTACAAATCCAATCTTATCTGGAGATCAATAATCTACTAGGGACAAGACAATCAGGATTTAGACCGAGACATGGAACGGAAATGGCCCTCCTCGATCTTAAAAACCAACTAGACGAGCGCAAAGATAAAGGAAACATCTCTATTCTCCTACTCCTAGACGGATCAGCTGCCTTTGACCTGGTAAACCACAAGGTACTTTGTAATCACCTCAAATCGGCCGCCAACTTCTCCACAAAAGCTACGGAGTGGATAAACTCATTCTTGGACCAGAGAACCATAAGAGTCTTCTCACCTACATCAGCAGCGGACCCAGTCCCCATCACCTGTGGAGTCCCTCAAGGTTCATGTGTTTCCCCCACGTTGTACAATATTTTCACAAAGCCTCTCTTTGACATTTTGGACAAACTAGGGGTCTCATATACCAACTACGCTGATGATACCCAGATCCTTATCCCAATCCGAGGGGACTATGATAAGGACACTAGCCTCATAAATAAAATCTACCAAATCATCCAAACCTGGATGGCCACACACGACCTATGTCTTAACGACGACAAGACCGAGCTATTAATCATCGGATCCACCAGGACACTTAACAAATTACCCCATCTGTACAACTCCATCACGATTGATGGTATCAAAATTAAGGTAGCCAAGGAAGTTAAAACCCTAGGATTCTACCTAGACTCAGCCCTCACCCTCGACAAGCAAGTAAATGCCACAGCCTCAGCAACCAGTTACAACTGCAAACTAATTCACGCATGTAAACCATACCTTTCCACAGACAGCTGCACCACCATTGCGCGAGCCCTCATCCTCTCCAAACTGGACTACTGTAATCCACAGTATCTAGGCACTAGTAAACATAACATTAACAAACTCCAAACCTTGCAGAACAATGCCCTTAGAACAGCCTTAGGTATTCCTAAAGCACATTGCATATCTGTCCACAGAAGAACCGCCAACTGGCTGGCCATCAATGACCGTATTAAATTTAAAACTCTGAACATTACACACAATTGTCTTAACAACAAAACACCTGCATACCTCACAGAAAACTTCACTAAGCACACGTCCGGACGACCTATCAGAAAGGCCCTCTCAAACAGCATCAAAATCCCCAACTTTAAACTTAAAAGAACTGGTGGGTCCAGTTTCTCAGTGCTAGCAGCTCAGCTCTGGAACTCCATCCCAGACGCACTCAGAGCCACACCCTCATTCCATGTGTTCAAAGCTAACGTCAAACTCTGGCTTCACACTAATGACTGCTAAATGCCTCAACTGTACCAAATACCCTGTACACTTACTGTAAATTACTTGTAACTGCTACATGTAAATCGTCTGACATTGTAACATAAGAAATGCTTGATATACGATCTTGTAACATAAGAAATGTAACATATTTATGTACCTGTAACCCAAGTTTTTACTTTTTGCAAGCACCTGTAACATAAGAAATGCAACATATTTATGTACCTGTAACCCAAGATGTTACCTTTGCAAGCGCCCAGTTGCTTAACGGCCAGGTTGCGCTCTATAAATAAATAAACAATACAATACAATACAATACAATGTGTTCCTTTCTAAGGGCAGGTAGCACCCTTTCCCAGTGGTAGTCAAACCAGAGGCAGGTGACCTGGGAACAGGAATCAAAGGTGCAAACCCATTCACAAAAGGCTTAGCCTCACACCAGGTGCTGCATATCTCAAGGCTTTTGTATCCTACTGAAAACGGGATGGGCAGGGGTAGTGTAGAAAGGAGGAGCTCTATTCGGTGGGGGAAGGATTCAACATCTTGTTTCTTTCTGCCTCTCTTTCTCCTGCTTGTTCTCTCAACTTCCTCTAGCGCAAATCACGTTTGATGTGATGTCAGAACGGCAAAGTCCACTTCTTTCAAGAACAGGGATTGGACTCCAAAAGCATGCTAGCTTTAGTCCTGTCTCTTTCAGACTTTTCCCTTTAAAAGAAGGGGTCTCCGACCACTTCATTCAATCACTTTTTGGACCCCAACCCTTAAAGATGATTTTGTTTGGAAACATCCTGCGTGAGCAGTCCATTCCAGAGTCCTCCACATTCTTAAACCATAATCAAATAATACCGCCTTGTTATGAATATTGGCCCAAGCCCATGCGGTTTACTCAGAAAACCGTGTTCGTAATGTTCCGATTTTTAGACCAACTTCGCTGCCATTTTAGGAATCATTCCGCCATTTTTATTTCAACTCTTGTTTCATGTTCTAGAATGGTGGACTGTGTTTTCAAATAGCAGTCGAGTGGACCGACCTTTGAGTTTCGTTAATGTTTAGGCTGACCAAGAGCAGACTGTTTGACCAATACAAAGAAAACGTGCGAATGAACTGCCATCCAAGTGTTGTCTGCGCTCACAAGCCTCATCCTCATATAAACAATGAGACAATGGAAAACAAACTCAGATTGTGTGTCCTGGCTGAACTGCATTGTAGCGATTCTTGGAACAAGGCTTACTGTGGATCAGAGAACCAACAGCACCATTGTAACTTCATGGACATGCAAACCTGTTTAATCCGTTGTACAATATTGTAATATTTGACGTGTGAACTGGGCACAAACTCTAGCCAGTAACTTATTAGTTCGGAGAGGGGCTGGACAATGTTTCAAAAATAGTATAAATATGTCTGTGTTTAGATGTCCAGCACTCTCACCCCTCACTGTGTCTGCTGGTACACACTGTGAGGTGTTGGGAGCCAGATTGCTATCTATTTTGCTTTGATACTGTAATAAAAGATACTTGTATCTTTTCAACCCGTGATTGGCGTATTTATTTCATTTGTGGTACTAAGCCTTGATATTTCTTTGGTCTTTCAGATGGCGCCCGAATAGGGACCATAACCTTGTTGAAGAGAAGATGCAGCTATCGTACCAGCACCGGAAAGTGAGAAAAAGGGGGTCCCTATTCATGAGACGTGGCACCTCGACAGTAATGCTCAATCGATCCCTGAATGGTGAGCACGTGGTTCGAGAGGGCATCTTGGCGAGGGTCCCCATATTGAAGCGGGCTTGTTGCTGAAATCACCAACCACAAGAATCCTTTGTAACCCTATCAGACCTCCTTACCCCTTTGTAATCAGGTGAGTCATGCCCTGATACGTAAGTATCCTGATATTTGGTTGTAGATTTGAACTCGCAAGTTCCAACAACACCAGGTAACACCAGTGATCTGATATGCCTGGGAAATTGTCTACCTGTTTCAGGGGTTTATTCCACAGAGACAGACAATCTTTGGAATTTGGCCGATCGGCGCCACAGGATGGGTTGCCGGCATGTACTATGTATTTGGCACAGACAAACTAGACATGCTTTTGAATTTCAGTGGCCAGTTCATGTTAGTTTTGAGATTGCCCGTATAGAGTATTCAGAGTCTATATTGTTAAAGAAAAAGGCTAGGCCTGCAGCATTTGATTTAATTCAGAATTGGAAAAAGGAAGTTATGCAGCAGTTTAAGAGTAAAGAGAAACATGTACGTCGTCATATGTCTAACTCAGAGAAAGCATTATTGTATGATCAACAGAAACAGTCAGAGTCTGCTAGAAACATGGATAGCGCTTTCCAACTTGGTGTCCAGAAAATATATCCGTCTAAGGATTTTCATGCCTCAGACGAGCTAATTGATAAGCTTTTACATGAGCGTAGGACTATTGCCACTGCACCACCTCCTTATGTGCCTCTTCCTGCTGTCTTACCTCTCCCCACTGTTGCTCCTCCTCCCGTTGTTGTTCGTGTTCCTCCCGTTGTTCCTCCGCTGCCAGTTGTTGCTCCTCTTCCTGTTGTTGCTCCCCCTTCTGCATCTCCACCTTTACCGACAGTTGCTGTTCCCGTATTTCTGTCTTTACCGCCAGCGGTAGTGTCTCAACTACCTGTTGTATAGGATTTGTCTGCACTCTCTTTCCCAAGCGGTCCTGCTCCACTTGTAGCAAATGAAGGGGTGAGTGCCGAATCAAAAGTAGTGACTCGTAGTACAGTTTCTAAAGCTAGAAAGAGAGAATTGTATGCAGGGGCTAAGAAATGTATAAAAGAAGCTGAAAAATCACCTGTCCTAACAACAATATTTGACCAAGAAAGTATTCGCGAAAAGAATGTCTTGATTGAGGGGATGGGAATGCACTTGCCTGAAATGTGGAATGATTTGACGTACATGGGTGTCCCACAAGGGTTGAGGGATTTGAATGTCTTAGCTTATTCAAGGGACACTGCAGAGAAACTACGTGAGCATGTTGAGAGGGTTTTCGTGTTTAGGAGGGAGTTGGAACATTTACAGAATGATGAAACTGATGGTGATAGATTGGACGCTTTCTTAGATGGATTTCAGATGTTTTGATATCTCCCATGGAAGAATATAATACGTTTAGTCAGAAATGCAAAGGAAAGTGCTAAGAAAAAGATTTGTTGTCATGCAGATTTGATGATTATTTATAAGAGAGCATTTTTACTCGACATTGCTTTGACTATTTTGTCGCTCGATTTAGCTTTATTGCTTAACAAACGTTCAGAGTTGCCTACTTCTTAATGGCCTATGAGAGAGGTTCCTCCAACATTTGTTCCTAAAGTAGAGATTCCAGCTGATGCCACAGCAGGTATAGCAGCTGCCACTATTGAAGCTCATTATGTTTCACAGTTTGTTCATGTCCCATTCTCTAGACAGAAAGTGAATACCATTAGACAGTCGATTCCAGATATTAGGAAAAATCCAACAGGATTTTATAAATCAAATAGAATCTGTCTTGCATTCGTTAGTTTGTATGCTAGGTGATATAGACTTGTTATTCCCTGTGATCCTATTTGCTTACTTGCTGATTTATGGAAACAGATTAGGACTATAGATGATTTGGCAGGACTGGATGACACATGGGTTAACTTAGTATGGATAGACGGAGAAAGTAAAGCTGGTGAGAGACCACCAAAGGTGATACTGACATTGCCAGACAGAATAGTAACCAAATTGAAGACTCTAGTACCAGAGAGAAGGATAGTTTGGGACAAGCTTACTGCTTGCACCCAGGGGAAATCTGAAGGTGCTACCGGATTTTTTAATCTCTTTGAACAAGTATTTTCTGATTTTAGCGGTCGGGATTTAAGTACTGAGTCAGGGAAAAGGTTGTTTGTGGACACATTTGTGCGTGGATAGTTGCCTGTTACCCAATCAAAAAGGATGACTTCTGAAAGCGCCTGGCAAACTAAATCACAGTCCGAAGTATTGCACATGGCTCAGTATTACAAAAATAGAGTCAACAATGAAAAAGAGAGGATAGAAAAGAAGAAGGGAGACTTGAAAACCAAAGTATTGTCACAGCAGATAGTTAGAGGAAACAGAGGTGTGAGTACACAGTTTAGAGGTTAGTTTGCGCCACAGAGTAATGCACAGATGTGGCCTGTACACATGAACCAATGTGCTTATTGCAGACAAGAAGGTTATTGGTGAGCACAATGCCTGATCCTTCAGCAAAGATCGCATAACACATATGGTACCATGGGTAGATGGTCCAGCCGCCAACCTGGGGTAGGGGGTCCTGGTAGAAGTCAGTTCGCTCAGAATCCACAGTCATTCTCACAGGATAGTCAGCAACATAGTGTTGATAATAGGAATATTTTTGATGATCCTTCAACTGCCTATCTTTCTGAGGATCTCGCATTTGATGATATATTGTTTCGTTAGGACAGCCCGAAGCAGAGTCTGGAACCAGTACCTATTCCCGTCGATCAGAAAGGGCCCTATGTAGAAATGAAGGTGGGGAATAGGAAGCATCTATTTTTTGATAGATACGGGAGCACAGAGTATTCCATAGATCATTTGTGGGTTCCAGATATTCCAGTGTCAGGGCAGAATAACATTTCTGTAGGGTTTTCTGGTAAGCCAGTGGTTAGTCCAGTTTTTTCAGCCGGTACCGATTTCACTGGGACCATTCACTGATCAATGTCCATTTCTTTTAACGATGAATTGTGGCGAAAACTTGTTGGGGTTGAATCTGTTGAAAGAATTAATTGCGGTAATTCATTGTTCTCCGGATGGAGTACATTTGAGGATTTCACCTCAACGAACTTCTGTTTCGCAATTTCTGACTAGGCCTTTACCAACTGAATTGGATAATGTTCTGGCATGTTTATGGGCAGTTGAAGAAAATGATGTTGGTATTTTGCAATATGAACCCGTTAAAATTGTTTTGAAACCAGGTGTTAATTGCCACGTATTCCACAATATAAGATTTCAGTTGACGGTGAGCAAGCTTTAAAGAGTATAGTTTCTGATTTTGTACATCGTGGAGTGATTGAAGAAATTGCAGGAAGTTTGTGTAATAGCCCGATTTTACTGGTGCACAAGAAAGGGGATAATGCAATTCCTTTCCGTTTTATTATTGATTTGCGTGCTATCCAATAAGATTGTTGATCCACAATTTCCAATTGTGCCTGATGTGACCACCATATAGACGATGATCCCAGCTTCAGCTACTCATTTCAGTGTTGTGGATCTAAATAATGCTTTCTTTAGCATTCCTGTGCATGTTGACAGTAGATATCTGTTTGCGTTCACCCTAGGGGGACACTCGTTTACCTTCACTCGTGTGCCACAAGGGTACACTGAAAGTCTGAGTATTTACAGTAGAGCTTTGAAGGAGCAACTTGATACACTTGAGTTGCCTTCCACTTGTACAGTGTTGCAGTATGTTGACAATCTTCTTTTAGCTGCAGAGGTTGCTTGTAAGGAGGACACCGTGTTGCTGCTTATCCACCTAGCAGAGCATGGCCATAAGGCTTCATTGAAAAAGTTCCAATATTCTCGACAGGAGGTCGCCTATCTAGGCTATCTCCTGTCAAAGGAGGAAAGAAAACTGATACCTGAATGGATAAAAAGCATCTCTAGCATGTCTGTCCCAAATACACAGAAAGAGGTCAGAGTCTTGATAGGCATGGCTTCATACTGTTGACAGTGGATCTCTAATTTTTCATTAATGATAAAACCAATGTTGCATTGACAAAGAAGGGCATTTCTTTGCCATTACCATGGAACTTGGATTGCCAGAAAGTTTTTGATCTGCTCAAGGCTGAGTTGTGTTCAGCACTAGTTTTGGGCACGCCAAATGCTAGTGAGGACAGGCCTTTGTTTGTAGGTGATCCCGTTTATTTTGTTTGCGTCGATGAAGCTTATCCTTGGTTACCTAGAGATTGTCAGAGTCCTTGTTATTTGGGGTATATTGTTACCAGGGGTATATGTAGCTAGCACCTCTGAGGTCTCTAGGGCTCGTCCAAGGCAGGACGAGAATGGTGATACTCCTTCACAGGTTATGGGTGACGTAGCAAAACCCTTTGTGCCATTTTGGGGACAGATAATGAACTCTGAGGATATCAGGAGACTAGCCAGGGTATTAGAGAAAACTATCAACAGAACCACCGATATAGTATACAACATGACATTGCAACAAAAGGCAATTAGACTAGTGGCCCTTCAAATTAGGATGGTGTTAGACGTCATCCAAGTGTTGTTCCTCAATATTTCTTTGGTCTTTCAGCAAGTGAGGTGGAGGCAGGTGTCCCAAGAAAGAGGCACGCTCAGGCCCCTAATCATCCCAATGGGCCTCTGGGGGTGAAACTGCTGATGGAACAAGTACTGCCTCTCTGTCAGCTACAATGTTACCCAAGACTTTGCCATGTTGAAGGACTCCTGCAGTTGTGCACCCGCCTCCAATGTGTTTGGGAGCCTGAGAACAAAGACCCATCTTGTCCCTGAGTCCCTGGAGTGGTAGGCACAGTAGCCTAATGTGTGACATGCTGCTGGAGCAGGGCCTGCCTCTCTGCCAAACACACCGTTACCTAGGACCTCCCCAAGTTAAAAGACCCCTGAAATTATGTGCCAAATTCCCTGTGGTTGCGAGCATGAGAAATTGACTAATTATGTCCCTTAGCTGCTGAGAGCCAAAGCAGCTGGCATCCTAGTGTGGCTTGGAGCTATTTTCAAGAACCATTTGAACTACCAACACCCTCCCGTCCTGCCTTTTGCACCCTGACAATTTTCATTTTGCATACACAGTGCCAAGAAGTCTGAATCGGCAATGCCTGATCACCAAGAACCGTAAATAAGTTACTATTGACTGCTAACTGGCCCCTTATACCATCTTTAGGCCCTAGAGGCTGGTCTGGTCACTTTGATCACTGTTGCTCCCAAGAAACGTTGCTTTTAAAGAACATTTTTGTCGTTACTTTCCTCACACCCCAGATTCATTACACAGAGAGCTGCATCTTGCTATCTTTTCTTCATGTGTGGTCTTTCCTGAGGGATGGGTTTTATGAAGTACTTGTACGTTGTGGGTTCAATGAAAGAATATATATTTTCATAGAAGCTTGATTGGACATTCCTTTATTTTGGACTGTTATACTTCGCTGTTTGTGTTGCGACTGAGACACATGCACCCACTTTACCAAAACAGGCCAAGGAGATATATCTCTTAACTTTACCATTTCTGCCTTTATGATTGTGTAGACTCATGGTTTGTAGATGTGTGAAGTCTCAGCAGGCGCTTTAGCCTCTATTCATCCTTGCACTCCTGCAAAGCAGATGTCACACGGGGAAATAACCTAACTTAACATGTTGAGCACAGGGAAGTCTTCTTTCTTCCTGAGCAAAAAGAGGCAATACTATTAGATCAGGCGGTTTTTGGCTATATTTCCGATACTACAGTTAACTAAGAAGGGTGGATTCTTGTTTCAGGTTCCTGACCTGTTTGTGCCTAGCCGTGCGCTACAGGCAGATCTTTTATGCCTAAGTTATAATACTGATCAAAATAGTAATAGGTCAATAAAGTCTAATTTTCAGTTGGGTTGACATTCATGTTGGTGCCTAAATCTGTAAACGAATGTCGCAGTTATGCAGATCCTTATCTTATCTGAGCACAGAAGAATGTTTGGCATCAACGACTGGGTGGGGGGATGAGGAGCGTTATGATGCTTAAGGATAGAAAAAGATCTAGGATCTGACAAACCAGGTGTTCCTGTTGACCCCTTTATTTACCCTTTCTCAAGAGTTGCCTTTGGGCCCCAGGAGTGCTTACAGAGGGGCACCTTTGTATCTCACCATCTCCCTCTCTGTTTAAAGACCAACGCCTTGTGTCATGTGGGTGGGAGGTTCGAGCAGTGCGAAGGTAACCGAGATAATTATGATGCCTAAGCCCATTTATGAGAACCATTGGCAAGGTCGATGATCAATGCAGCTCTAAGTTTGCATCTATACCAGGGTTGTCCAACTCCAGGCCTTAAGGGCCGGATCCATGCCGGGTTTTCAGGATACACGTCATTAATATTCATGAGATACATTTGCATACAATGATTCAAAATGTATAGGAATATTAATGTTGGATATCCTGATTATCTGTCAGGATTCCAGCCCTTGAGGACTGGAGTTGGGCAACCCTGATTTATACCATGCACAATCGACTTATCAGAACTCCAGGAATGTATCTGACAATTGCAGACTATCAGTCTCCCTGTGGTTTAATAAGAGTATTTAACTGATCGTTGCCGATTTTCTGTTTGCATTTGGTCTTCCAAAACAGGTGAATATATGGATTACTATGAGGCAGAGTTCAGACACATGCCCAGAGAATGTGGATCTTACTTGGCTGTATGAGGATGCAATGGAACACCGGCCCTTTAGGGGTTGGCAACAGGCTCACAAGCCCAGAAGTAAGAACATCTAAATCGCCAGTTTACACGAAACGAAATATGTGTACAGTTTAAGCTAATGGAAACGTGCATCACTTTAGGCAACTTTGATACAAAATAAAGAGCTGGGGAGGGAATCAAGATTGTATCCCCTCAGCTTCGCGTGCTTCTCAGAAAGTGAAAATAAATGTAAATTTAACTAGCTAATATACCAGTGTGCTGTTAGTTCATCCATGCTAGTACTGCAAAGTCCAAAGCATCAGGATATGATATGAAAGGAAATGTCATTTATAACGCGCCTGTGCACAAGTGTTTCTAGTAACCCACAAGCTTTTAATATGTACATCTGCATGGCGTGCCAACTCTCAAGAGTAGGTCTGTTCTGTATCCATATAGCCATGATATTATGCAAAGGTGGCGTAAATGGGTGCATTTCATGAGGCATGATCAGGGTGCTTTCAATGCATGTATGCAGGGGCGGGGCCTTTTGGCCAATGCCAATAGCAAGCACAGGTGCAAAGCTTCAGCGACTGTGTAATGACTGTGTCTGCAGACATACGTCACGCAAGTGATGGGAGACATTAAGGGGAGAATAGGAGTTCTTAGAAGTGAGCAGAAGTCTGCATGCGTCTAATTCACTGACCTCAGTTTCTCCAGGTCATTCACTCTGGAATTATGGCCCCAATTAACACTGGCAAGGTCGCAGTGATGGACACCAGACAGTAGGTTCTGGGTCAGTGGAAAATGCACATTCCTCTTGGGAGGGTGTCAGGAAGCATATTCTCTTTAAAGGACACCATAACTGCCAGAGACGTGGATAGCGTGTACTTCCCAGGAAAAATCAATCGTTCGCCTTCTCATGTTCATGAATACTTGGTATACACACAAAAGGCACGCATGCAGCTGTCTTGTTTAACATCAGAAATGTGATCCCGGCCCTTGAATCCACATGTTTGAGTTAGCAGTGGAACAAGGTGATAAGAGTCCTGTTCCTAAGACTGCCAACAGTGCAAGCGAGATGGTGGTTAAGTCGGGTTGAGGTATGCACGTTGCATGCCGTTGGGGCATGGACTTTGAAATGTGGCATTTGTGCATGGAGTTTGGACCCTTGAGGCTGTGAGTTTTTGACTGTTTTTGGCGAAGGGGTTGCTTCTTTGTGGGTTCATAGGTGTGTTCCTGTTTTAGTTGTGTCACTTGTTTGAGACACAATGCTTGTTACATCAAATACATTGCTGCACATGGTTATGTGGGGTTTATCAGCGAATGCGCACGACACCAGTGTTCCATCTGGATCCTAGGCATGGACCGCCTTCAGCACACTTTGCTGCTCCATATATTTTCTAGATGTGAGGACCCTCAACACGTCATAGTTCTTAAAGGAGTCAATCAAAGCACCCGTCCTTTGGCATATTAACAGACAATAACACCCTTAACTATCATTTATATTATCACTCTGGTTTTGCACAACTTTCATACAGACACCACTATGCATAAACTATATATTCATCCAGTCTCTTCAGACTCACATGAGATGCCCTCTTGGGATAACGTGGCTCCTGAACCAGATCAGATTGACCCCCAACATGTCATCTTAATCCTCTTTGAAGAACTGTCTTTCCTCTTCGTTTTCTGATCTATTCCTATTATTCCCTACCCTTATCCTTAAAGGGTCATCCATAACTTCATGCTGGGAGTTCTCAACTGTGCCTCTCTTGTCACCAGGCACCACTAAACGTCCTGACTTTGTTAGTCCTTTGAAGAAACTTATATTACGGGTAACACTCTGTCTACCAACAGAGGCAGTAGTCATGGATAGTGTTCTGTTCATCACGGTCCAGTTGTGTGGGTCGTATGTGAAACTTACTTTGCCTGGCACCTTCATATTTCGTATTAGTACAACATGACCTAGCTGAATGTTCTGTGGCACAATCTTCCTCGGACATGTTCTCGTGTTCTTCTCGCTGTATGTTTTTCTGCAATGATCTCAGCCTCAGGCGGGCATCTCATCTTAAGCACTTCTGACAAGTCCATACGTGTAGACGTGTGTGGAGTTGATCTATATTCTCGGAAGAATTGCTATAGCGCACGGTCAATTCTTGATTCTTGGTCTTGGTCTTGGGAAATTCTAAACACCTAACTATCTCTGCATCGCTGTTGGCTCGTGACCATTGCGGAGTAATGTGCTGATGTCTGATGCTGCAGTCAGCAAGTGTCAGCCAGGGTCTTTTTGAATTCAGCACCCTGATAGAGGTCTGAGGGGAAATAATCCGCCTTCACTTGTTCAGCCTGGTGCAATGTGTACTTTTCCGGCACAGGGTCACTTTGCACCGCGCTAGACATTTTGTAAATTAGGCCCTCTGTGTTTACCCTTAGCAGTGAGAACTCTGCTATCAAAAGTATTACCAATTCATATCTACTTCTCGGGTGGCTTTCAATAACTTAGAGGGATGTGTTGACATTATAGGCACACTATGCAAAACGATATATATCAGTATAACACACGCACATGGAAGACCTGTTCATGCGACTTGATGTGGTTTGCAGCATTTCCAATCATCTCTTTAAAATGTGCAGCAATTGGGATCCTGCATGCACAATTAATTGCAATTGCAGTTTGTGCAACCACCCTAGACCCATTGCATGGGCTGTGTATCAAAATAAATTAAAATGTACTTGGAATGTACATGCTTTCCTAAGAGAGCATAACCCTCACTATGGAGTTCAACATCTCCTTTGTTAATGGTTATTGTATAACCATATAACATTACATAAAAAATAATGAATAAGTATCTCTTTTTTTGACTCGATTTTGGGAGAGGCAGTGAAGAAAGTGCATGCATAAAACAATGGACTATACAGTAACTGAAGGATACGATCCTCTAGAAAAGAGAATGAAGCTTTCCAGTAAATGAAAACAAATGGAAATTAAAGAAAGAGAAAACGCTAGAAGGCATTGAATGGCACAATACCGAAATCACCAAAAAAGGCCTTTGCACTGGGGAAAGCTGAGGTAAAATAAAGTTAAAACTAGTAGACTTAACAGTAAACAACTGTCAACTATTAGTTGGATATATACCTTCCCTTCTGTGTTACATTTATGTGATCAAGGCAAGAAGGTGTATTTTCATAATTAGCCACTGTGATGTCAGGTACTGGAAACTCCATAATAACATTGACGAGGAAACATTGACACTGAAGTCCAGGTTCTCTATAATGCATTGTGTTTCTGGTTCTGAACTGGATAACCGCCCTATTTGTGTCCCTGTGCTGAATATTTATAGAGCATCTCAATCAATTGGAGGTAAGCAATATGCACCAACTAGAGGGCGTGTGAATGGGATGTGTAAGGTCCTCCTCAAAACTTAAGCCTCTCCGCTCTCTAATTAGAAAAATGTATGTCACTAGGAGATCTGTGATGCACAATGTAAGGATATAGCTTAAAATCGATGCTATATTGCACCACATCATTGCTTTATTGATTTGATTGTATTCATTGGACATTTGTATGGTACGTATACACAATTGTTTCCAGGAGCCACAAGATACAAATTGCGGCATGGGTGGGGGGGGTGGGTTCTGGGGTGCAGAGGAAAAACACACCAGTAACAGTCATACTAGGCCATGTGACATTTCTACCGTGAAACTGCAGTGACAAAAGTGCAAGGGGAGGGAGAAAGTCAGGGTGGAAGGGCTGGAATGGGGGAAAGGGAGGAGGGAAGTGCAGGAGGCGGTTTCCCAAGGGGCTGAGCAAGTACTAAGGGGAGCCACTGAGGACAAGTGCCAGGGGAAAAAGGAAAGGGAAAGCAAGTGCGATGAACAGGGTGGGCCAGATTCAGGCTAATCCAGGAAGGGTGCTCGAGGGCATGTGCTGTTTAGGGATGCTGCGGGGTAGACTGTTCGAGGAGGGCCTGGCCCCTCTAAGGCTCATAAGGGACCAGGCAATAGTCGCAGCAGACACGTTCGGACTACCAAGATGGATTTATCACTAAGACAGTATCCAAACATGGATGTATCTTGCAAGACTGTACTACTGACAACAGCCAGGTTTAGAAAACATTCTCCTAAAGGTGCCAGAAAGAGATACCTTTACCAACTAACTTGTAAGTAAAGATTTGCTTAATATGAGCTCAATGTTCTTGAATGTGCTACCACAATTAATTCCCATGGGAGACACACACACACATCCTAGAGTCAAGATGCATTCTCAATGAAAATAGCTAGTGCTGGTAGAAGGCTTCGATCTGGATTCTGTCAAGTGGCCAGGCAGGGCGCCTCTTTACAAGTTCTGCAGTAATTGGATAAAGTGGCAGTAATAGAATTACTGTCACTTTTACCACTCTCATCTGAATTAAGCATCCGTGCAATGGGCACTAATTCCACTGGCAGAATTAGCCCTGGTGGAATAACACCAGCAGAATTAGCACTGAAAATCACTGTTGCTAGTTCAACTCGTGGAATTAGTGTCAGGAATAAAGACGGTAAATCCACTGCGTTACAAGTTGAATCTCTGTGGAAATACTGTCATAAATGGTTTGCAATTCTACCAGAAAATGTGTGCAGTTATCTCCACCAAACAGGTGGAGGCAAATGCATCCAGGTGGAGAGAATCAACACCAAATGCATCCAGGTGGAGAGAATGAACACCCAACTGCACCCAATGGACACAAACAGGGTATGTGAGGGACATCCCTTCCCCAGACTCACTTCCAAGCACCATGCAGCCCATGGCAGTTGCTAACTTTGACGAACAGGAACTCCTACTCTACATTGACCTACAACCATCCGAGGTTACCACATCATCAACAACACAGGTACTCACCCGGACCAAGGCAGAATAGACACTTGGAAAGGAGGGTTGCCATTGTGAGGGCCAGTCCATCGCCCTGGGCACTGGCATATGCACAGTTGATTACACTTCATCCCTTCAACCGGCAGCACACCATAGGAGAACTCTGCACCCTCATCCAACTTTACACTGAGAGTGCCATCAATATACAAACAAAGCACAAAGAGGGTCCTACCAGCAAAACTAGACCCTCTATTGCCTGGATTACCAATCTAGATCTGCTATGGTGATCAAATCAAGTCGCATACTTCAGGTGAAATAGCACAGATTACTTAGCTACACCTTTTACATTTTTTTTTGGATTGTTGAGTCTAAATTTTTATTATCACAACAAGAAGTATAGAAGCAGAAACAAGGCTAACGGTGAACAATGAATCATACAAAAAGTCAATTAAAGGCAACACATATTAAAGAAATCATCAGTAATTAGCAGGATACATCATACAGAAAAGAGAAAGCTGAGGAAAAAGAGAGAAGGAGAAAAAAGAGAGGAAAAGAAGAAATACCAAAAGCCAGCACTGAAATCAACATTCATAACAAACCATACAGCAGACATAGGAATTCATCAAGTCCATGGCAGGAAGATACAGGCGAGTAAACATAACATCAAGTAACCTCAGAAGGGATGCACAGTTTTTGAGGCAAAGTTTGAAGTTAACCATACACATCAAGAAAATAGCTCCAAATGTCCCAAAATGTGCCTAGTTCATTTTTTTGTTTGTAAATGGCTTTTTCATACCTTGAAACTGTAAGAAGCTCTTCCACCCAATCATCAATATTAAAGGAAGAATTCGATTTCCAGGACCTCAGTACAAACTTCTTAGCAACCATGCATGCACGTAGCAGCCAAACTTTCTTACCAAAGTCAATGTCCTCCAGCTGAGAAACATCACCCAGAATGAGCAGAGAGGCATTCATCGGGATGGCAATTTGCAAAACTAAGCTCAGTCTTTCACAGACCTTTTCCCAGAACTGCTTTGTCTTGAGACAGGACCACCACAGCAGATAACCAAGAGAGCCTCTCAGACATTTACACTTCCAGCAGAGATCGTCATCCGAAAGTCCCCTCCTAAACAATTTCACTGGTGTTCAGAATTCCCCTAAACAGTAGCTTTGTTTGTGATGCACGGAGGCCCCGGTCCAAGCTTACCAGACGAGTGTTCCCACAGCATCTCTGCCAACAGTTCATGTCGACCTCCTCTCCCATGTCCCCTGCCCAAACCGCCGGTAATTCTGCATCCCCTTTCCAAGTGGCCTTTATGATTCCATATATGGTGGCAGCAGGATGGGATGCACCAGAGCATACAACCAAAGCTGTCCAAGCTGCACTTCGAGCCTCCAGTTGTGATACCTCAACACATGCTGAAATTATAAGTTTGAATTTTCGATATTCTGAATAGGAACAGTTCGTCATGTCATATTTCTGGCCAAGTTGGGTGTATGGAATCCAATTACCTTCCATAAACAAATCCTTAAAGTATTTGACACCAGCCAGAAACCATTCAGCCCAGAAGAGAGTCTTACCCTGATATTTCAAAGCTGGGTTGTTCCATAGGGAGGCATCTGGATGCAAGTAGGGATCACTACCCATACAATTTGACAGTACACACCAACAGTCTTGCAAGAACGAGGTTAGTGCACTAGAGCTTCTCAACTTACATCTCTTAGTAGTTAACAGAGCTCCCGGGTCTAGCTGAGAGACTGCCCCACATTCCCACAAGGTTAGATCAGACCGTACCGACCACTCATGGGAATACCCAACAACCCTGCACAAGTGGCGAGTGGTGAACGACAGATGATAGTCTAGAAAGTTAGGCAGATTCATCCCCCCTAGATGTAATGGCAGTTGAAGTTTCCAAATCGCAAGTGTTCGAGGTTTCCCGTCCCAAAGAAAGTTTTGTATAATTCTATTGATCTCTTTGAAAATGTTTCCTGGAATCCTAACAGGGAACAAACTCAGGATGTAGTTTATCCGAGGTGCCAGGTTCATTTTAATACAGTTAATTCTCCCCCAGGTTGACAACTTCAAAAGACTCCACCTCTCCATGTCTGATTTGACAATCGGAAGGAGCCATGCAAAGTTCAAAGTTGGAAGTTTCATAATATCGGCACCAAGCCACACACCAAGATATATCAATTTCTCAGAACACCAGCGAAAATGAAAATGAGCACATGCAGGCCGCACACACAGGGCATTGATGGGCAGAATCTCAGACTTACTCCAATTAACTTTATAACCTGAAACCACAGAGAAGGAATGAACATCTCGCATCAGGCAAGAAATACCATCAGCAGGGTTTTGAAGGACAAGCAGTAAGTCGTCCGCATACAGCCAGACCAGATTATCCCTTTCATTTCCAATTATCGGTTGAAGGCCCATGTCCGCCCACAAACCAACCGAAAGCGGCTCCATAGACAGAATGAACAGGAGAGGTGACAGTGGGCATCCCTGTCTTGTGCCACGATGAAGAGCAACAGGTTCCGAAATGAGACCATTCGTCAGCACACTTGCCATAGGATTATTGTACAATAGCTGAACTGAACCTATGAACCCTCACCCAATGTTCATTCTCCGCAGGCATGCAAATAGAAAGTTCCACTCCACACGATCAAATGCCTTTTCGGCGTCCAGCGAGATGACTGCACTAGCAACAGAGTGATTATGCCCCTTTTCGATGGTCAACAGCAGACGCCTCATATTATCAGCCACCGCCCTTCCAGAGACAAAACCAACCTGGTTCTCGTGTATCAGAGCCAGAACTACCTTCTCCAGTCGCACTGACAGGATTTTAGCCAGTATCTTGCAGTCATGTATTCAGTGGTATTTATATTCGTATTTGTATTGTAGAAAACAGAATCACATACCCATGAATGTTTTACATAAATAATAAAATAAAACAACTAATTACCAAACACCCATGTGTGATGAGACACAAGACGAGAGTGACAAACAGATAAGACCTAACTCTCAAATACAAAAAAATTTATAACTAGGATGTTCTAAAAATAGAGCAATTAAATTGCCAAAATTGTCCCAGGTCGACCCATATCATTGCGTTTCAGCAGCGATCGATGTACTGCCTTCTTCAGGACCAAGTACCCTGGTAAAAGTAGCAAGAAGGAGGGAAAAAAGGGAGAAGACAATTACCCACTGAGCTATCACTTGACTATGATAGATTCCAAAGGTAGGCAACCATTCAGTATCTCACGAGATTCCTTAAAGTTCCAAATGACACAGTTCCGATGGTGCAAGTCATTTACTGGCTCAATAGATTTCATTAATGATGAATGTACAGACCGCATTGTCCACACTTACCAATAGTTGGGGGTCTGCAGGATAACCAAAGTCTTCTATTTGATGCTAATTTTCGGAGGATTGCAGGGACGTCATTTCACCAAAATGGCTGGGGTAGCGGAAGTGACACCACAAGGAAGTGAAGTCATTTGATCGCACCCCAAAGTGACAACATCACAGGAAGCGATGGAACACAACCTTTCACCCCTTGACAAAACAGAAAGTGGCATCTCATATCACTGTTCCAAAGTACACTATGAAAAATATGGTTACGATATCACTGTAATGTGATATACATTTCATACACGAATGGATCACCATAAGTATTGTTGATATCAGTGTGTGTAGGCCCATATTACCAAATTATTGTGAATGCAAGCAGACGTCTAGGGGCAAAAGACAATGATGTGTTATTATATAGCACTTGCACGTAAGCGCATTATATAGGAGAAATATACATACAATATCACCCAACATTTGTGAGTACTTATTTATCGACCTCAGTGGATGCAAGGCTGAGTTGGCCTTGCCGGGATTCCAACCTGCAACCAGCAGATCACACACGTTGCATCAGCGAGCGCTCAACCCTTTGAGCTATCATACCAGCTATTGCTTTCTTACCAGCCATAGTAGAATTAGAAATTGCATGTCTGAAAGTTCTTAAAGTCAGAAAGCAAATAACATACTGTAATGGATACCATTAACAGCAGGCCAGCTCATCTGCAGGTCTGGCGCAAAGTTGGACACATGTCAAACCTGCGTGGATCTACTTTTCAGGCTTCAGAAGTTGGCAAAATACATACCATTGGGAGGGTTCATAACTGTGTATGAAGAATTTAGAGTAGCACAGGGAAAGTAGCATACTAACACAGCATTCTGTGCTATGGCACTCGTTACCTCATGCATGCAAACAAACATCCTGAACAGCATGAAAGGGAGATAGAAAAGATAGACACATTACAACAACACATTAATTGTGGCACAATGAAATCAGGGGCCACTTGATGTGCTATGGTCAAACATTTCTATACTCTACACAAGTTTTTAGGCACGACAACTATGTCAAGTAAGCAAGGACACTGCGATGGAATGTCTTATGAGGATCTAACAGAGACAAGGGCAGAAAAAACATGCAATAACTGCAACTTGTAAAAAGCAAAATACATAGTCCAAAATGGATGCTTATTCAACTCTAAATGCTTTTTGGAAGTTTCTGTCTGCATAGTGAATTTGAGGTGTTTAAGAACAGACTTAATCAGTGACTCACCCCCTGAAGTATGCCTGAAATAAACCGTTAATGAGTCTAGCAATTATTGAATAGAATTCCAGAAAGACATATTATTTGTTATTCCTATTCTTTCTTATTTAGGTTCACTGCTCAAAGTGATACACTTGTGGAATGCCTAATTCTTTTTTTAAAGAGGCATTAACAAGTAAGCCAGCCACTCCAGAAACAAAGCGCCAAATGGCACTGGCCACAGCACAGGAGCTTTCCTTTTTATTTTATTTAGGGGTAGCAAGGGAGACAAGAGGAGTAGCAAGGAAGACCTCAGAGGTCGCATCTGCGACCCATTGCGACCCCCAAATGATGTCCCTAGATGATTGTCGGCAAGAAAAACGCTCTGATACTAACAGAGAAGATGAAGGAAAGCGGGACGCTGTTAGCATGAAAGCCACTTCCTTATTCTGCAATCACAAGAAAACGTGATGACATACTGACGTTCAATATTATGTCATATCACGTACTGCAGCCCTACTTTTGCAGATCGTGCTATGGAAACAAAGAAGGAGTTCCAAATTCCAAGTAACGTAAGCGTTGATATGGTACAGAATCTCCTAGTTAACAATTATTTAGAAGGTGACGATGCACGTAAGTAGAGCATTGTGACAAAAAAGACACAGTGCCAGTGGTTCAGATTAATTCCAAACCTTCCACGCATCACGTTGTTGGTTTTATTTTGTCTCCCTGTGTGACAGAGAATATGCCCTGGCTTGGGTGCCTTGCTCACTGTGCAGTACGAACCAAGCTGCACTTCACTGATGTGCCTGCCCCAACAAGGTTGGTACATGTCTGCCATTGCCTGTGTTCCATTGCAGAAGGGACATAGCCTAGCAGTTTGTGCTAGGATACTCCCATTGATGGCAGTACCTGACTGATTTGCAAACGGCTTCACCTCTTTTGCAATAGCAAAGACGGGCTAAAAAACGATGGTGGTAAGGCTGCTGAGAGAACTGCCAATGGTTCAGATGTATTCAAAACCTTCCATTCATTACTTTTTTGGTTATTGTATAAGTCCCTGAAGCAAGTGGATAATTAGTAGGAGAACATTTCAGTTACAATTGAAAATGGTGAAGCCAAAGAATGCAGACAAGGCATCACAGAGACAAAATGCCCCCTTTTTCATACACGTCATTGTATTACATATTTATTTCATTATATTCATCTTAATTTATATAGCACAGAAAGCCAATTCAGCATCACAAAACTGTGGAATGCAGAATTGAGAAGTGAACGAGAGAGGAGTTTTATTTATTTATTTAATTAATGTATTTGTAAAGCGCAGAACACGAACCCTGAGGCATTGTGGTGCTGGGACAAGACTTACTACAATAAACAGGCTGAGACTGGTGTGAAAGAAAGAACATCACAGGAATTCAAGACAACATGGCAGGTTTCAGCCTGTGCTTGAAGGTGGCAAGCAAGTGACATGTTCTCAGATCCATTTGGAGAGCGTTCCAGATCAGAGGCACTTCTTGATGAAATTATCTCTTGTCCACATAGTCAGGTCCTAGGTATCTCCAGAAGACAAGAATTGTTAGACCTCAACGTTATACGGGCTGGCAACAATGAGAGGCAATAAGTAAGATACCTAGGCGCCTGTCCATATAAGTATCTGTGCGCAATGCATTGTACGCAAAACGTGATCCTGCTGCAGACAGGGAGCCAATGTAGGATTCTCCTGGCTGCACTGACATGATCTGTTCTATGTAAGCTCTTAACAATGCACACAACATTGTTTTTGTCATGATGCCCGCTCCCGGGGAGCTGGTTCAAGCTCTGCGTCCCTGAAAGTGGACATCCAGTCCCCAAGGAAGGACCCAGCAACCCCATACAGGGGCCCTTTGGACAGTGTCCTATGGCGGCAGGCTCATAAAAGACATCAGTCCTGGCGCCATAGGCGCCAGGCTCATTATGGGTGTGCTTGGGTGCACTTACCTGATGCAGACCATGCTGCAGGATCCCAGCCTCCTCGAGGCCTGAAAGGAACTACTTTACCTGTGGGACTAATTTACCATCCGGGCGTGGTCAGGGAAGGATACATACCTGATTGGAGGAAGGATACATACCTGGAACTTCTTCCAAGGCTATTTAAACCCCACCCGAACAGCCACACGTGCTTCGCGTTGTTCTGCATCTAGCAGCTGGACGCTCACCGTGTCTGCTCCTGCATCCTGACTTCTGCCACTCCTGCCAGCATCCTGGATCACCTGCAAAGGAAGAAAAGAAGAGAACAGAAGAAGGAAAAGTCCTTACCTGATAAATCCGCATCCCGGAGACATCTCGCCGACAATCCTGAAAAGGAAGACTTTTATTTAAAAGCTCATCGCGTCGATCGCTGCAGCGCCGCATTCCACTCACCTTTACAGGGCGCTTCCATGTTCAGCAGCGATCATCCGGATTCGCAGTCACGCCCCAGCGCCTAGGGAGAAAAAGACAAGAACAAAAGGTGAGAGAGAGAAGGGAATAAGGAAAGCTAAATCTCCATGTTAAGACTTACCTGTTGATTCATTCCCTCTTCATTTCGGGTCCGCGCCGCATCCTGATATTTCCGGACCCCGGCCTCTAAGGGAAAAAAAAGACATCAACGTTAATGAGCGAATGAAAACACAATACCAAAAAACGCTCATTATAGACTTACCTGATTTCTACAAGGATTTCACCTCTCATCTCGGGTCGGTGCCTGTTCCCCGGCATTCCGTACCCCGGTCCCTATGGGGAAAAAGACACTAGCATTAGCACATTAATGCATGGACACAAGGGGAACCTCTTATCAAAAAACTTACCTGGAAGCCAAGCAAGTTTGGTTCTCACCAATCCAAAAATCTAGTGAAGTAACTGGATACCAACGCGCCCCTGCATCAGAAGCAGGATGGAGAGCTCGTCCTTCCAGATGAGACGCTACGGGGAATCACAGAAGGGTTTCGAGGCGGGTGAGAGGGGAAAGTGGGAGGCCGATTGCATTACCCCGCAGACAGTTAATCCCCTATTTTCGCCTACAGAAGGATACTTCTGCGAGCCAGACAAGCCAGATTTGGGGGTCCGGTCCAGTCCGTCTTCCGAACCCTGCGCATCACCTTAGAAGAGGTCACAGCAGCACGAACCAGGCCAGCGCCTCCGTGGGAGTCAGGTGAGCGTTACAGTTTTGGACACCCTGTAGCCAAGTGAGTTCATGTTTAGAAATGCCAAGCAGTAGGCTGGAACAATAGTCCAATTTAGCTCCCATAATGGTACGCGCGATGGTGGCGCAGTTCGTGGTGATGAGAAAGGTGCGTGACTGGACCAACAGCTGCAAGTATTGTATTGTATTGTTTTGTTTATTTATATAGCGCCTATACACAGGCAAGTAACAGCCCTTGAAACTCAGAGACGATAATAGTCTGCACAGGCAGAGTAAGTGCAACAAATACATTTAACAGTCTCGTATATAGCAAATAGGCCTGATGGCAATTGTGCAAGTTTTTAACAGTGCAATTGGGGTGGAGACAGGGGAAAGATAGGCAAGATGATCTTCAGGCGTGGTGAGTATGGATCGAGAAGTGCACACAGGGTCACAGGGAGGGGAGGGTCAAGTGCTCCCTGTTGGCTGAGACTGGGGTAAGTTCAGAGAGAGCCACTCTCTTGGGTACATTTCTCAGTGCGTTGAGTGAGGGTAGGGTGTAGGGCCTTGAAACAAGTGCGAGAGGACTGACGGGGGTGCCTGGGACCAGTGAGACTCTGAGGTACACCAGGTGGCTAGTCAGCGTGTTGCAAAGAATAAGAGTGAGAGAGAGAAAGGAGAGAGAGCTAGGTTAGCAGGGCAGAGGAAGAGAGAAGTAAGATGAGAAGAGGAAGGTCTTGAAGTGTTTCTGGAATTTGAGGAGATCCAGCTCAAGACAGAGGGCGGCAGGAAGCTATTCCAGAGGGAGGCACCTGCTGAGGATAAGGATCTGCTACCAAATCTTTGCTTAGAGAACCGGCTCACTCGCAGAAGGTTGGAGGTAGATGAGCGGAACGCTCGTGAGGGACAGTATCTAGGCAGGCAGCGTTGCAGGTAGGTAGGTTCCAGGCCCCAGAAAGCCTTTTGGACAATGCAAAGGGTCTTGAATGTTATCCTTGCAACCACAGGGAGCCAGTGGAGGGAATTGAGCACCGGAAAGATGCCTGAGGCCAATATAAGTCTTGCAGTTCTGTTCTGGATGAGTTGCAGAGGTCTCAGGGCAGAAGAAGGGAGGTTGAGGAAGAGGATGTTGCAATAGACCAGCCTGGAGAGAACCAGGGCTCTGGAGCCTCTGGGGGAAAGTGAGAAAGGGTGGATACCTGTGAGGAGGTGTAGTTGATAGTTAGATGTGAGAAGAGAAGGAGAGCGTGAAATCAAAGATGACTCAAAGGTTTCTTGCTTCGCAGGTGGGTGCAAGTGCAGGGCCAAGGGAGGCCGGCCAAAGTGCAAGTGGGAAATCGGGAGCAGGGGTCCCAATGCGTACAATCTCAGTCTTAGTGATGATCGAGGAGGAGAAGGCGGCTGAGGGTAGCCTGAAAGATATTTGCTTGTCATCCGCATAGCACTGGAAGTTAGACGTGAAGATGGCAATCACCCGTGCCAGGGTAGCCATATAGATGTTGAAGAACCCGGGGGATAGGTTAGATCCCTGGGGAACGCCACAGGTTGAGAGAGTGATTGTCAAGTGAAAGGCTCTGAGTTTCACCTGGGATGGGCGGTCAGAAAGGAAGGAGGTTAACCACGCTAGAGCCTGACCTTTGATTCCCATGGTATCACAGAGAAGTGTGATCAGGATGTTGTGGTTAACCGTGTCGTAGACAGAGGAGAGGTTAAGGAGAATGAGAATAGATGGAGTGTTAGTGTCAAGATTTGAGAGCGGTTTTCATGGGTGATCAGAAGAGCAGTTTCCGTGCCTCTTGATGCTCTAAAGCCAGATTGGTGGTTGTGGAAGCAACCAATGGATTCAATTTGTAAGGTCAGCTGAAAGATAGCCAGTTTCTCCAGGGTTTGCCCAGAAGGGAGCAATGGAGATAGGGCTATAGTTGGCCAGAATGGAGGGGTCGGCAGTGGATTTTTTGAGCAGAGGTTGCACAAGGGAGTGCTTAAGAGAAGTTGGGAAAACTCCACTGGAGAAGGAGAGATTGCAGAGATCAGCCAAGGCTAAGGCGATGGAGTCGATAAGTAATAGCAAGTACTGGAGACACAGCTGTGTCCTTTCATGGACAGTTCTTGGTCTAAAGTAACCCCCAGATTCTTAACCTTGGGCAAGGTAGGAATACTACAATCTGCAACCTTAAAGAATTGATACTCTGGATTAAGATTATGCAGCTGTGTTGCAGTGCCCAGAAACATAGGTTCTGTTTTAGAGTCGTTGAGTGCATGCTTATTTGCTTGCAACCATGTCTGAAAGAGCTTATAGTTGGAGCTCAAAGTGGTGGAGTCAGTAATGTAATCCCCCGTGAGGGGAACAAAGCACTGTGTGTCGTCCGCATACTTTGCACATATAACACCTGCCTTATCTAGCTGTTCGAACAAGGGAAGCATAGATATCTTAAAAAGAGGAGGCGCCACACACAAGCCTTGCAGCATTCCACAGGTCACAGTGAACTCCTCCACCAGAGCATCCTGAAAGAAAACCCTGGCTCTACGATCAGCCGAAAAGGATTTCAACCACTCAGTAGATGCTGAACAGAAGTGCGCTGTGCTAGATAGTCTTTCAACCAGTATGGGGAGATCCACCAGATCGAGCACGGCAGAGAGATCCAGTAGCAGACGCATGGTGGTATGTCCACTTTCCAAGATCTTGAATATGCTAGATTTTAATTTAAGAAGGGTTGGCTCAGTGCTATGAGCACGTCTGAAGCCTGGTTGTTTCTGATCCAGAATGTCATGCTCAGAAAGGAATCCTCAATTTGCAGGTGAGCCACCTTGTCCAGTATGTTGAGCACACAAGGGATATTGTTAATGGGACAATAGTTACCGGGCAAGCTGGGATCCAGGGAAGGTGTTTTTCAGTAACAGAGAACTATAGGCCTGTTTAATGACACTAGGGACACAATTTTCCCTGAAAGAGGTTCACAAATGTAGTTATAAGGGGAACCAGCCATGATGCAGATGACTTCACTGTGATGGCAGGGCAAATATCCTCTTTACAATTTGCTGGCTTCAGCTTTCTAAGAATGTCAGCAAGGTCATGCTCAGATATTGAGTGAAAGTTGAATTTGGGGCAGGTCCTGTTGGTATTGGAGTAAATGAAACATTCACACCCGGGGAAGGGCGCTCAGCCAGTCAGGTGGCTGGAAAAGCTGGCGAGAACACACTGTGTAACACTCGCTTTTTCCAGCCACCCAAAGGCCTTCCACTGGTGGTGCCATCTTGATTGTGGGGAGGCAACAGGGAGACTCTCCCTGTTGCCTCCACACGCCAGCACCCTCCCTTCCACCCCAAAGACATCTCGTACTCTTTCCCTACCCTTATCCCTCCCCACATACCTGCTGGGCCAGCGCTTTGTGCTCCGGTCCGGGTGCTCCTCTCATCCCTTTTCCTATGGTGGCAGCCATCTTTTTATTGGAATTTTTTATGGGACATTGGGCTCACACAATACGTGCAGAGCACATCTCTTGTAAAAATACTATTAAAAATGAAACAATTTGCACCTCGCTTAGTTTGGGTCTGCCTGGGCTCAGGCTGGCAGACTGTTACTGGCCATGTACACACCCTATGTGGGGGTGATTGCTACAGGAAACATTTAATCCACTTTCAATTTTATGCCATGGGCATCCTCAAAAAAGAATTTCACAGCTTTGTCACCTAAACCTGGAAGGATCAACCTAAGCATTTGTCTCTTTTAAGTTGGGGGATAGTGAGTAATTGCCTATTCTTGGAGTGAAGGTCTCAACGTGGATGATACCAATTTGCTTTGTCCTGCATATAGAGAGATATATGTCCGCAATATGTTATGAGCTACTCTAAGCCCCTTACAATAAATATGTGCAGTTTTTTGTTTGTTAAATAGACCCCATAAATGTGGGCCTTGCTGAAATGATACCTTTATGAGACTACCCCATATTGTTGTCTTCTGGCTTTTAAGACCACTTGCCTCTCTTACTTGGTTCAGTAATAGTGCAACTGAAATAGTGAGGTGGAAGGTCATGGCCTAGTGGGTGAGCCAGCTCACATGATTGCATGGGGTGACATCTATTAGAGGCATGTAGAAACTTGTGTGTGCATCACTTGAGGATGACATATTTGCACCTGACCCACTTCCTAGACCAGAACATCTTGCAGCTGTTTCTCTGCATTTCTCATTTGCTCTGAGTCCACTATGGTAGTCCCATGTAGACACAGATATTGGCACAGAGGACAAAGACTCTGCAGCTGAAGGGGATGGCAGAGCTGTAATGCACTCCCTGGGTGACACCCATTCCACTTTCCACCAACCAGATCAGTGGCCACAAGATACACTCACAGTCATATGGGAAATGATTGCAAGGATGGAGCAGTGCCAGCAAAAAATGGGGGAGCTAACAGACCTACAACTGCAGCATTTGCTAGCAATGCAGGATGTAGTGCAGGGAGCATCTAGCCTGGTGGAAAGGGAACTTGGCTGCCAGCGAAGATACCACACAGAAGCCACTGCTTTAAATACTTAATTGAACAGAGAGTGTGAGAACTAAGTGAAGCCATATCTGCAGGTAATGAATATATAATGCATCTGTGTAACATGCCCTGCTGCTGACACTTCAGCACATCCGTGGACTTGATTCCATATACTCTGCATCTGCCACCCCAACATAGGTATCCCTTACTGGAAGGCCAATATGCAGGTCTCAATGTACTGGCAGCATGCACTAATGTCTCTATCTGGACCAGGGAAGCAGGGCCAGAAGTGAAGCAATTGTCTGTGGACATTGATTTGTGTATGAGGGTGGTGGGAGGGCATGGGTGTTGGGGGTGAGGGTGTAGGAGGCCATAGATGTTGGTGAGTGAAGGTGGAGGGAGGGCCTCACTGTCACAAATATAAAACTTGGAGTTTACATACCAAGTACATATCTGGTAGTCTTTTGGATCATGTCATAGATGTAACTACAGTGATTTCTCTATTATTATTATTTTTTATTAATACGTATAATCCAGCCAATTAAGGTGTTTTACACATAGTTAAAACCAATACACAAGTTATAAAAATACATGGCAAGAATAAACATAAGCAGTATGTCATAAACCCACTACATATACCTACAATGAAAAGCTTAGCATGTCATAGCAAAATAAAAAGACACACTATATAGCTTATTCTAACAAACAACAAAAGCTTATCGGCCCAACCACCCTTCGCTGCATTATCAAGTTTTCAGAACATAAGCACAGTGCTAACAGTTCAGCACATCCAACATGCATTCTCTATCCTACCCCACCTACATTTCTGTTCTGTTGTTACCAATGAAAAGTGCTCCGTTATGCATCTGTAATGTTGTACATCTCTGCAAAGCACTCTGTTATGTATCTGGATTGGAGTATACCTCTATAAAGTGCTCTGTTGCTTCTCGATGCTAGGTCCACACTCAATAAATACCATAATAATTACAATGATAATAATAATACATGCATTTGATGCTAAGCCACATATTAGTCAGGTGATACAGTATTGCAAAGTAATTGCAAAGTAATTTTTCTGAAAGTATATAGCCCATACTCGTTCAGGATCAAAGGATATGTCTGAATGACCAATCACCCTTTCTCTATTTTCATAGTGCAGTATTCATCTCGTTGTTCAGAAAATAACAGTCTATCAGCTCTTGACGCCGCAAGCGCCCATTGCACATTCAGGGAATGGTACTGTTTCTGTGTCACCAATGCCACATGTGTGCAGCCCAAAGCTGCTATTACATTGGGGAAGTGGCCAGTGACATCTGGGCTTGGTGGCATGTACACATGCAGAGGGGCATGGCAGAGAGATGTGCTGATACAGCACGTCCCAGCACTTTGGAAAATGTTGGCTGTGACATGCCATGCACTATGCCAGCAGTGTGCTGATATGTGCCTGTGGCATAAAACTGCAGGACTGATACCAGCTTCAGCACTCATGGTATGACTGTTCATGTATTGATGGCAGATTTACCACTAAAACTCTATGATTTCATTTTGGTCAAAAAGAATGTAAGCTCTTTGACTTTACAAACTGCAAGAGAAAGAGTACCTTGTCATTTACGTTACATTTGACAGACCTTAAGACCTGTCAACACTCGAGTGTCAGAACACAGGTCCAATATTAGGTGCAGGGCACTTACAGCAGCCATGGTTCTGCACTTTCTACTACAATAGCATTCTCCTGATGATATTCAATGTTGGATATGATATGATATAATATTTTATTTGCATCGTGCTCGTACACAAGTGTTTCAGAGCGCGAGAAGGCAAGAGAGGGGAACAGGGGAGCACAAAACAGCGATCTTACTAGGCCCAGTGACAGTGAGATTGTGCAAGTGCATGGGAAAGAGAAAGGGGAAAAGTGCATGGAAGGGGGAGAGTGAAAAGTGCAGAGAATAGGATAAACAGATAAATAATAATAAATACAAATAAAATATATAATGGAGCAACGGGGGTATTGCAGCCAGTAAGTGGCAAGTGCTGTGTTTACGGCAGCAGAACTGGATAAGTCTGATAAGTGCATAAAAAGAAGAAAATGGGGGCATAGGAGACTGTATGGGTACAGATACAGTCCCCAGTGAAAGGGGTGGTGGGGAGGCTGTGCAGAAGGGTGGCAGCTAGAGCAGGTAACTGGGCCAAGGGGACACAGTGTGGCCAGATGCACAGTGCCAAGAGAGAGCAGATCAGCAAGGGAGAGGGGAAGCAAAGGCACATGCAAAGAGGAAGGTCTTGAGGTGCTTCCGGAACCGGACATGGTTCTCCTCAAGTTTTACAGTGGCAGGGAGGCTGTTCCAGAGGGAGGCCCCGGACGAAGCCAGAGATCCACCCCGGCTCGTTTCTTTGTGAAACGACGGACCCTGATGGGATTAGAGGTAGAGGAGCGAAGAGCTCGAGAGGGGAGGTATTTGCAGAGGGATAGCTGACGGTATTTTGGACCCAGGCCCCAGAAAGCCTTGTGGACAATTCAGAGGGTTTTAAATTTAATCCTTGCATCCACTGGGAGCCAATAGAGAGATTTCAGAGCTGGAGAGATACGATCCCAGGGTATGAGGCCAAGGACAAGTCTTGCAGTCCTGTTCTGGATTAGTTGCAGAGGACGAAGAGTAGAGGCTGGTAGATTTAGAAAGAGGCTGTTACAATAGTCCCACCTAGAGAGAACCAGAGCTTGGGAGATGGTGAGCTTCTGGGGGAAGGAGAGGAAAGGAAGAGTGCCTCTAATGAGGTGCAATAGGAAGTTTGACTTTTTAGAGACCTCTGAGATGTGGGCAGAGAAGGAAAGTGTGGAGTGAAAGATGACCCCAAGGTTCTTAGCCTCACAGGTGCGGATAGGAGGAGGGCCAAGTGAGGCCGGCAAGAGTGAGAGGGGAAAAGATGGAGAAGGGTTGCCGATGAGGAGGATCTCTTTCTTGTTTGCGTTCAGACAAAGATCATTGACATCACACCAATCTTGAATGGCAGTGAGGCAATCAACGATGAAGGAGGGAGAGGAGGTGGCCGAGGGCAGCCTGAAAATGAGTTGAATGTCAACAGCGTAGCACTGGAAATTTTAGCATAGAGTGCCAATTCAGTGGGCCAGAGTTGCCAGATATTGTGTGAAAAGCCAGGGCGAGAGGTTAGACCCCTGTGGAACAACAAAGGTATAGTGGAAGATAGAGGATAGGAAGGAACCCAGTTGAACCTGGGAGGGTCTATCAGAGAGGTAAGAGGTCAGCCAGGCCAGAGCCTGATCAGTGATACCCAGGTTTTCACGGAGACGGTTGAGCAGGATGGTATGGTTGACTGTGTCGAAAGCAGAAGAGAGATCGAGTAGGATGAGGAAGAGGGAATGTTAGAGTCAAGGTTGGAAAGCAGATCTTCACAGATGTTCAGTTTCCATGCTTCTGGCTGCTCTGAAACCAGACTGGTGTTCATGGAGACAGCCAACAGAATCTGAATGAAGGTTAAGCTGAGAGATGGGCAGCTTTTCCAGGAGTTTGCCCAGAAAGGGAGTAATGGGGATTGGGCGATAGTTAGTCGGACAGGAAGGATCAGCTGTGGGTTTCTTGAGAAGAGGATGCACAAGGGAGTGTTTCAGAGGGGAGTGGAAGGATCCTGATGCAAAGGAATGGTTTCAAAAATCTGCAAGGGCCGGAGCAAGGGTGTCAATGTGGTCCTTCATGGTTTTAGATGAACAGGGATGAACCTGTTTTGACAAGGCTTTCATAGATAGGACTTGTCTAGCGACCTCATCAGGGGAGAAGAGAGGAAAGGAAGAGAAGGAGGGCAGGGGTGGCTAAAGGTGGGTTAGCAAGCACAGACTGAGGGGGAATAGGAGAGGGAGGGGAGGAGAAGGTGGACAAGATGTCCTAGGTTTTTGAGATAAAGTGAAAGGTAAGGTCATTGCAGCAAGCTTGGGAGGTAAGAGAAGGGGTAGAGATTGCAGCAGGGTTGGTAATCTCCTTGCAGATTTTCAAGAGATCAGCCGAGTTGTTAGATGCTGCAGAGACACAGGCTTGAATGTAGACTCTCTTCTTGGTGTGGACAGAGAGTCGGCATTGCCTTTGGAGTAGGCAACAGGCCAGTTTGTCAGAGGATGAACAAGTAGCCCTCCATTTCCTCTCAGCCGCCCTACACTTACGTTTAAGTGTAACTAGGTTGGAGTCATACCAGTAATTATACTTGGCTTTGGACTTCAAGTGGATCCTCATGACAGGGGCAAGAGCATCAAGAGTATCAGAAATGGAAGAGTAGAGAAGGGACATGGTTGTGTCCGGGTGTGAGTCAGCTAGAGGAGGAGAGGGGGGAGAGAAGGTAGCAGTGAAAGCCTCAACTGACACACGCTTCATTGGTTGGATGTCCAAGAAGGTAAGTGGCAGTGTTGGGGTGCACTTGGCTTGGGGGGAAGAGAGGGAGAGATGAGAGGAGAGAAGGCAGTGGTCACTCCAGGAAAGAGGAGTGGTCAGAGGGATAGAGAGGGGGAGGCCAGAGGAGATCAGGACATCATGTGTGTCCTGCAGAGTGCATCGGGCCAGAGGGGAAGATAGAGAGGGAGAGGGAATCGCAAAAGTTGCAAAAGAGCAGAGATGACGGACAGGGGGAATTGAGGTGGATGTTGAGGTCATGAAGAAGGAGGACTTGAGTGGTAGAGGTCAGGAGGGAGGAGGAAAGGTCACTCAGAAAGAAAAGATGAGATTTGCTTAGGGGGCCGGTATTGAGTAGCAACAGTAAGAGAGTGGCTAGGAGAGATTGAGAGCCTGCAGACAAGGCATTCAAAAGAGGAGTAAATCTGAGTGGGAATGATAGTGTCAGGAATCCACTCAGGAAAGATCACGGCTACACCCCCTCTGGGCCGGAGAATCTGGGTGCAGAGAGGATATTGTAACCATCAGGGAGGAGAGTGTCAAAGCTTGTAACAGAGCTGGCAGTCAACCATGTCTCCGTGAGACTGAGGACATCAAGCTCCAATTCTTCAAGGTGGTGGCCGATGTCAGAAGAGTTTTTGACAGCAGAGCGAGAGTTGAGAGTGGCAAGATGAAGAAGGTTGCTGCCTTAAAGACCTTCCGTGGAGGGGTACACATTGGAGGTACGCCCTGCAGAGATGTGATGGTAGCGTGAAGAGGGGTAGAGGAGGAGGGAAGAGTGGTGAAGGTAGCCAAGGAATGAGAGAAGGGGACAGCCGGAGATGAGAGGAAGTTGATGAAGCGAGGGATCCGTCTATCGAAGAGGAGGAAATTGGCCTTAGGACCTTGGATCATGACAGTGCTGTTTAGGTAGACATTAAGGATGACTCTGCAGGAGTCAAATGAAGCCATGAGGACTTCCCAGCGAGTGCCACTGTTAAAGGGAGAGGAGGAGACAGGAAAGAGCACAGAGATCATATCGGGGGTCCATAGATCCGGCGAAGGAACAACAAAGAGGATGTCAGTGAGGTTCTGTCTAGAAGAGGCACTGGTATAGGTATCAGCGATAGGGAGACCAGGATTTGAGGCCAGGATATCCATTTTAAACTTCTTCTTTCCAGACTGAGTGAGAAGGGAAGGATAGTTGATAGAGAAGCAGTTAGAATAGATGGGAGAATCAGAAAGCGCCATGAGTGGGAGGGGAGAAGGCAGAGGGAGGAGTAAGCAAGTACAGCGCTATAGAGCAGTCACTGGGCTAGCATGTTGCACTCAATGGCCAAAGTTAAATGCAAAACACACCCAGGTTTGACTTTCCAATGTAAATGCAAAACACACCCAGATTTGACTTTCCAATTCAAATGTAAAACACACCCAGATTTGACTTTTCAATTTAAATGCAAAACACATCCAGATTTGACTTTCCAATTCAAATGCAAAACACACCAAGATTTGACTTTCCAATTTAAATGCAAAACACACACTCAGATTTGACTTTCCAATTCAAATGCTAAATGCACCCAGATTTGCCTTTCCAATTCAAATGCAAAACACACCCAGATTTGACTTTCCAATTCAAATGCAAAACACACCCAGATTTGACTTTCCAATTGACTTTCTAATTTAAATGATGGCCCACTGGTTAAGGAAATTAAGATGGGAGTGAGATTGCAAAGGTGAGTATGGAAACAGCTTCAAATAAGTACAAACAAGGGAGGGAACTAACCCATGCAGGATATGGTGAGAGAGTCATGGTAGTCCAATGGTCCATGGGTAGCGGCCTCAGGGAGGGTTGGGCTGTGGCAGTAACAGGTGTCTCATTTAGCAGCCTGTGAGCGGACAGGAAGCTGACAGGGGTCTTAGAGGTGGGCCTTTGTAGATGGAGCCAGCTGCCGCCTCCTGGTTGTTCGGATTGGGCAACGAAGGCCCAGGCAACCAATGGGGTGGGAGTCAGGCAGAGAAAGCCAACAATTTGATCCAAGAAAACAGAGAGGCCACCTTGGAAGGGCCTGAAAGCAGTCAAATCAATGGCAATCAGCAGGCACAGTGCATTAAACCAACGGCTGGGTGAAGTAGAATAGAAGAAAAAGCAATTTCCAGCGGTCCAGCACCCACAGAGGATTCAAAAATGTAATTTAGGCTAATTTTTTCTTTCCTTAGAAAAATGCATTTTTAAGTCACAATGCACACTGATAAATTCAGGGCTTACCCTGCAGAGCAGGATCTGCTCTCCAGAGCATGAGAAAAAGTTAGCAGCGGCCCTGCCAGGGCACAGGAGACATGACACTGTGAAGTTCCCCAATAATGCTGTAGAGAACTTACTGCAAAAGGAATCAAGATGGATCTAGAGGATGGGTATGCACATTAATGGATTGAATGAACAACTTATATTTTGAAATCTGTACCTGTGATTTGTGAATTATCCTTTAATTTTTTGGTTCTATTCTCCTCTAGAATGTTCTACATTTTGTCTGACGGATACCATTCTTTTTAGCAATCTGTAAAATATGCTCAGAGCACGTAACTATTTGAGGTTCTGTAATGTCATGATTACTGTAAAATGCTGAAAAACAATTTTAATTCATTGTTGTGACTGTGACACCAACAAACTATGTTTACTTCAGATGTTGTGGTGTGAGCATTCACATACTATATATTAAATACCTGAAACCCCCACAGGTGTCTTACGGGACTCCATAGAATGGGGATTAACCTAACTGTACCAGCACTTGCAATCAAAGCCGAATGGAAGGGCTTTCGACTCTAGATGATGACGGTTTTTGAGAAGGTGGCTTCTCCCGCCCTTTGAAAAATGTGAAGGCTTCCTACTCCATCGAGACTTGTAAGCTGATAAGGAGTCCAAAAAGGTAGCTGCTCGCATGCCCTCGAGCCAGGGCAAGAAACCTTCAAAGCAACGTCAAGATGCTTTGGAGACTTCAAAGTCTCGAGAAAAGCTGAGATGGGACTCACATTGAGTTCCTCGATGTCGAAACCATCAGCGTTGAAAGCCATTGGCATCTTCAATGGAGGTGTCTAAGGTTTTCAAACCTATGTCTAGAACAGACTTTCAAGTCTATGCCTTTGATTTTTGAGGAGGAGCGGGGCACTGTTCAGGACACTGGAATTGTGAACTCCCAATGTTCCTGAGGCCTTGATTTCTGAGGAGTCCAGGAAGCAGCATCTGGTGGACACATTAAGAGATGCTAGTGGGCTAGATAGCATTTTGCACATTCAGATGGTTCCGATATGGCAGTTATGGGTAACGCAACTGAACAGCTCCACTCCGTGTTTGCCCGTGTTCGCCTGGGACAACTGACACAAACAACCTATACCGACAGAAATGGTAAGTGTTGTGTGGGGGGAAGCACAGCAATTACTGTACTCCAGTAAAACCCCATCACTCTTATCAATCTCTTATTACCTAATATCATAAACCTACCTGCATCCTAGCCTATTTGTATACGTTAGCCATTTGCCCTCAGCTGTGCCTTGAGATAGATTGGTACTGGTTTTATCCTGCTCCCTGCTTGAATCATTGCTAAGCAGTGTGCTGTTTTCACACTCTCCCAGACTCAGCCCCCAGCCACACTCAGAGATAGGCCTCCTGCTCCGCACACAGATTGTTAATACATTATCTATATGTTGTAGGGCACTGCGTCCAGCTACACTCAGGTTAAGCATTGTGTAACATTGATATGTTGGGGTCTGCTCCATGAGATAGATAGGTTGGGGTAGGAAATGTGTGGCACATAGATGGATTGTTAGGGACATGACATGTACCACACTTAGATATGTTGTTGGGGATATGCAAGGTATCACACTTAGATGGATTGTTCGGAGTAGGAAATGTATTGCACTTAGATATATGGTTCGGGGTAGGAAATGTATCACACCCAGATGGATTGTTGGGGGTAGGAATTGCATCACACTGATATGGATCGTTAGGGGTAGGAAATGTGTTGCATTTAGATGGATTATTACGGGTAAACATGAGTCACAATTAGATGGATTGTTGGGGACATGAAGTGTATTGCACTTGGATAGATTCTTAGGGACATAAAATGTTTCACACTTGGATGGATTGTTGGGGACATGAAGTGTATAGTACTTGGATGGATCGTTGGGGGGGGATTTTGTCCCACTTGGGTGGATTTTTGTGGACACAAAATATAATACACTTAGACAGAGTGTTGGGGATATCAATTTTGTTGCACTTATATGAATTTCTGGGGGCAGGACAATTATGCACTTGGATGGACTGTTTGGGACATGAAAGGTATTGCACCTGGGTGGATTGTTGGGGGTGGGAGTTGTGTCACACTTGAATGGATTGTTTGGGGTAGAAAATGTGTTGCAATTTAATGGATTGTTGGGGGCATAATATACATTGCACTTAGATTGTTGGGGACATGAAAAGTATCACACTTAGATCAATTGTTAGGGGTAGGAATTGTATCACACTAAGATGGATTGTCACACTTGGATGGATTGTTAGTGGTAGAAAATGTGTCACCATTAGAGGGATTGTTGGGGACATGACATGTACTGCGCTTAGATTATTGGAGACATGAAATGTATTACACTTAGGAAGATTGTTGGGGTAGGAATTGCATGTCACTTAGATAGATTGTTGGGGTAGGAAATGTGTCATACCTAGATGGATTTTTGGGGATATGAATTGTATCACACTTAGATTGTTGTGGCTAAGAATCATATCACAATTAGATGGATTGTTGGGGGTAGGAAATATGTTGTACTTTGATGGATTGTTGGGACATGAAATGTATTACACTCGGAATCGACAGAGGATGGCACTACCTGATCAAACAGGTGTATCCACAACATACCTCCATCCAGGTTTCTAGGTAGGTATAAACGCACCACCCCGGTGGACACCAGCCGCAGGCATGTCTGCCCATAACAAAAACAATTCTGGAGATCCCAGGAACATTTTCTCATGCAGCAGTCACGTTACCCCTGTTAAGTAAACCTTTGAGAACCTAGAAACCTGACTGGACTACTAGACATAGGATACTGTAGACATGTGTTAATATCATTATCAATTTAATTAGAGACATGATTAAATTAGACATTTAATTAGACAGGTCTTAGAACACCATTGTATCTAAAGTTTCAACAGAGAGACAGTCACAAAAAACAATGTATGACATAAATATTCAATCAAATGCTACCAATTACAGCCTAAAAGCAATCCTAAAATCCTAAGTGCTGTACAGTAAAAGATACAAAATCCTAATATATCTTCATTAGTATGTACAATGCAATTTTTTACAAAATACAAACAAACAAAAAACACTCACTGGATTTATTCATTCACAAAGCCCAGCCCAACATGTTTTGTTCATTCATATTTGGTAAACATCCAGAGACTTTCATTAGGGGCTAATGCTCCTTCTACACCCTCATATACAATCTGTGTTCCCTATAATCAGCAAAGTGTTTTTCCTTATGCTGCTCAGAGCCTTAAAATCTTATAAATAGCCACAGCTAGTTTACAATGAATATCCTTCTTCTCCTATATCCTGTTGGGCTCAATGTTCCATCTTTTCTTTGGATTACAACCACTGACAGACTTTCATAAGTGTTACAGTACTTGTCTACTTTTTACTCAGGCTCATTATCTCATCCCAACAAATGTGGGTGACATATTGCTGTTAGCTAATCGTCTCCCTCAACTTTGCTGTGGAAAAAAGCATAAAAAACAAACATTAGCTAACTCCTCCTAATGCACACTGGTAAATATGTGTGTACTAGTAATGGGTATGTATTTTCATACCTGTAGAGACACTGGTGCATGTTCTACTCTTGTTCACCATCTTCTTCTGGATTTTTCCTTCCTATGTATGCTGTTAGTTCTACAAGTTTGTAACTGTGGTCCGGGCTCCTTAAATGCTCGAAACCAAACACTGTATAAACAGCACAAGTATACTAAACTGGTGAACTAGCCATTGTATTTCTCATCCCTCAAAATGAGCACACCTTGTCGTCACTTACTTGTAATACTTTATAGCGAGGATATGATTTTTCCTGTGTCTTCCAACAAAGGTGGCTCTGTGTCCCGGACCCAGAAAAACAATCCGCCCACTTTACTCTATATATCCCGTGTCACAGCTACCACCTATTGCCTTTATGTATTGCTGTACCGGGAAGGTACATTCTGCATTTTTTTACCTTCACGACTTAGCATTCGGAGGTCAAATCCACAGAGCTCAGCAGGGGAACTGGGGCCACTCAGTGGGTGTGTTTATGTTTATTGGTATGTGTTTACTGTTTGCTAGGTAACCACTGGCGCTGCCCTTCTGCTCCTATGCGTCCTTAACAGAACATAAAGCACAGCACCATCTTTAAACTGTAGGCCATCACTGCACATGAATGACTCCTCTTGCTTTACTCAGCTTTAAAAGCATCAAAACAGCACCCGTATCTTTTGTACAGTAATGCCACTAAACAGCTTCCCTTGCTCATTTCGTATTACATTATTCCATCTCACATCTCTATGTCTGACAACCTAATCGCTTCTCATGCACACAACATAACATTATTCCTTGTAACATCTGTGTGACATCCTGATGCCTTATCACACAACCAAAAAACACACCAACGCTTCTGTGTTCTGGTGGGCTATCATGGGAGGTACTAAGCCCAACCAACTTTATTGTACTATAAAGGTTGCTAATCTCTTATCTGATCGTATGCCACTCAATACTGTCCTTTAGTCCTATTTGGTCACATTTGGTTAGAAAAATAGGTTCCTGCTCCTTACTGAACAGGCATATCTCCATTGTTATCCCTACTTCTGGATAGTTTGTACAATACTGTTCATTTTAGCTGGTCGCAATGATGTCCTTGTTCAATATAATGCTGCACCATGGGAGCCTCCATTATTTTATTGTGAATACTGCTTTTGTGTTCACTGATCCTCGTTTTTATTTTCCTTATGCTTTTACCAATATACAACAGTGGGCAAGGGCACCATATGGCATATACCACCATCTCTTAATTGCAATTTGTCAAAGTTCTGTTGCCACATTGCGTGTAAGCCAATATCTACCTCTTTAGAGTGATTTGTAGAATTACAGCATTTACGTTTACCACATTGTGTATGTCCTTTTCAATTCTCCATCCCCTACATGGTAGTTAATTAAGTATGTATGCTGAATATACACTATCACCATGTGATATAGCAGATATGTAGTATAGTTTGATTACTTTACAAACATATAACGTAGACCATACAGAACCACCTCACTATCGATATTGTGACGGCACCGACTGAGTGCCTGTCTGCGGACGGACGCGGACGAGGTCACCACTACCGAAACAGTCAGAGGCCATCTGAAATTGTACTTATGTGTCACACAAAAAATGTTCAACTTTGAGAAAAGACACAGTCAGACATTATAATTACTAGTAAATAAATAGAGAAACCTAAACTTCTGATACAAAAACCATGCATTTAAGGACCATGGAGAATGAAATGGATTGCACCATAAAAAAAGGATGACTCCAAAGTAAGTTCCTCACAAAAACTCTGTAGGCAGGACCGACAGTAGACGCACGCACTTCAAGGAAGACAAATTACAGCAAAAAAGTATGTTAACTTAATTTTTCTTATATAAGTGTGTACTTTTTTTGGTATAAGGGGCAGAAGAAATAATTTCTTTCTGTTCTTTTCGTACAGAAATGTGCAGTACTTTGGAGTGGCTGGAGGAGAATTTTCCGCATGGGGAAATGTCCGAAGATAGCGACAGTAATAATGTTCACTATTTTATGGCCATTTAACATATATATTTATTTGTAGCAGACCAGCAGAAAAAAGAAGAGAAGACATCAAAGGACACAGAGGAAGACAGGCTGAAAAGGATAGAATGTAAAATGGAGACACTGAATGACAATTCTAATAGTTTAAGGGAATTTGTGAAAGAAAAAGTACGTTACCATTGTCCCACCTGTACCTGCCCTCCTTCTCCATTCCCCAGTGAACCGTCCCCAAACCTTCAAGAAGAAAATAGCCGTTTTGATGAAACATCCATCCCTTTTTCCCCACACAAATCATCTCCTCACAATCAGCCCATGTTGAACCTGAATTCCCCTATATTCATGCCAGTGTCTGCATCCCCCTATGTTTCTGTTGATAAAAGGGCGTGGCAGTTTTTGTATAGTTGTTGTTGAATGCGGGTTAGAGAATTTTTTTTAAAAAAGACTTAAAATGTTCACGAAGAGCGCGCCTTTTCGAGTTAGCCGTAAGCAATACAATGTGGATGTTCTAACAGCAATACACCTACCTGTACCAATGACAAACAAGATGGAACTAATCTTAGAAGGCACCATCTGTGCATGTTGTGTGTAAAGTAACAGAATGGGGCGTGCTAAGGACATTATACCTCTCCGTACGGCTCAAAAACAAGATAAAACATGTTCCTAGAATATAGTAGGTAGGCAGGATGTATATAAATGAGGCAAATTGGAAGTGTTCACAGGACACTATATTTGTCTGTATCGTCCGCAGCAAGATGGAACCGTCCGTACAACAGGCACGGTGGCTGGCATGTTCATTATCAAACAAAATGGAGGTGTCCTAAGGAGACTGGACCTGTCCTTACAGTCATCAGATCAGGTACCCACATGCTCAGTACACCCATAAGTACTGCGAACATCCCGCATGTCCCTAACTGTCCATCTCGCTTGTGTCACACTTTTAATTAGTTGCAGGACTGAACACTGTCCGTAGAACAGTGGCACGCATACGCACGTGCATTAGTCTGCATTTGCTGTTGTGCGGGCGTGCTTTTCCCTCGCGGATGTGTACTGGACGTCATAATGTGACTACACCCACGCTGAGCGTGTGGACCAATTTGCGCACTTTGTCTGCTTCCGCAACACTGCAAAATAACTGACACATAAATGGGAAAGTATTTTTCAGTATAACATCACCATTTGACATTTCCCATACAATAGCTCCAGCTGTGAATGTGTCATTTACAATTTTTGGAGCGTTTTAGAGCGAGCAATGTGGTCACGAGCCGCATCCTTCGACCCCTATAATTGGCCACAACCTTCGAGGTCATCTTCATTGTCCTTCTGGCTATAGCAGTTAGAGTTGTGCTGCCTTTAATACTGTTGCGACCATTTTGCAAAAAAACCTTATGGCATCCATGGCTGCTACTGCTGCATTACCCTCAGCACCACCCCCAAACCCTCCACTACCACCACCTCCCCAAGGGCCTGCAGAGGGATATATGGGTGAGGATGTAGAGATCGAGGAAGAAGAGGAAGAAGATAATGAGGTGGAAGAACTCTGCACTACAAACACTCAGTGATGGTCGTGGGTGTGGCAGTTTTTTTTCGTTTATGGGAACGTACCGAAAGCACGAGCGAACCTGTTCAAGTGCAACCAGTGCCAGTTGGGGCTGAGTCGCGGCAGACCTGGTGCGTACAGCTTTGGTACGACAACCATGAAGCGACACCTAACGTCGTTCCACAGTGCGGACATTCGCAAGGTGGGGCATTGTGAAGAACGTGGTACATTGAGTTCCTCCACAGCATCCTCTGTGTCCGATCCTCTCACCAAAAGAGACACTCCTGTGGGGGAGTGCATTCCTCCAGCTGTGTCACAAGCCATTCGCGATGCTGCTGACCCTTACCTTTCGAGGGTCACAATATTCTGTATGTACTGTGATGCAGTACTCTGCAGGGGGAGAGTCTTTGAAGTGCTTTTGTGGCTACGGTCACTGAGCACAAGAAGAACTGCACCCTACCTAAGTGAAGGCCACCCAATATCTTTATCTCTCCACCTGGCCCTTCTTATCCCCGTGGTTGGTGTCCCTTCCTTACCCTCCCGTGCCCTCCTCTCCTAGTGTATCGTGTCCATAAAAGCAGTGAACTGAAAAGTTATAAAAATTTTCAGAGCCGCCTTTCTTGGTTTAACAATAGAGCTTTGAAGTGACCGTTTTAGGCCCCCTCGCTTTTTTTGATAAGTCCGCGGACAGTCATGGGACACACAAAAATGGAGGGTGCAAGCAAAGCAAAACCAATGAACTTTTTGCTGGGAGTAAGTGGTGGATCTGAAAAGAGACTTTCGGTGGTGTTGATTATGCTTCAAAAACTATAGGGTGGAAAAAATTGATTGCCAAATAGGTGACTATGATTCCAAAAGAAGTTGCAATGCATGTTTTACATTGCGAAGAAAAATTTGATTGCCAGCATATGTGAGATGGACTCCATCTCTGCGAAATATGAAAGAGCTGCGAAACAAAATGTTTTCATTGTGGAATGAGGACATGCCAACATTTCTTATAAATGCACAAACAGCCTTATTCACATTGTGCCACGCTTTCTCCATTTGTGGGCCAAATGCAGATGAATGCAGCCACTTTTGTCTTTGAGCAGTACTGCAAAAAAACTATTTGGCAATTCGGAAACATGTCCATGACTTGCGCAAGTCCCTCCTTCATTGAAAATTGCAAAGAAATGCCAGACACTTGGCCTACACTATTGCCTCCGCAATGAATGATAAGTATATCTGTCTGTAAAGTAATGCGTAGAGGTACCAAATCCAACCACCTCATTCCGCGCACGCCATGCCAGTGCACTTCCACATGAGGAAATCCAAGATCTGCAGCACTTTCCGCATGCACCGTCAGCCAATGTATCCATGAGTCTCCCAAAATTCAGATAATCTGTTTTCGAGCACACAGAGCCATGGCTGTCTGGTCTCCTGTCAGGGAAAGGACATTCTGACTAAATATCTCCATACAGAACACTCCCACTGACCTTTAGTGGCCAATCCATAGCTTTGCACATTCTCATTTGCATGCGTCTCCACCCCAAAATCCCCGTTGGTAAAAGGCGGCGCCTGCAAACTACCACCATGTTCGCGGACACGTACAGGAGCAGAGTGTGACGACTGTACATTTAAATATTATTCCCCATTTCCCCTTGAAGGTGAGCTCTGAAAAGAGCCATTGTTTTTTTTTTTTTTTGGAAGATGCCTTACAGACACCTGTTATTTTACTTTTTTTGTGATATTTTTTGTTCTTACTTTACTCCTACAACCATTACTGAACCTTCTCCAAAGCAAGCCTCACATTCCAAAAGAACATGGCATTTCCCAAATAAGATAACCATCTGCTTCAAAATAAGCCGCATTACTGGGAACAATATTCTTGTGGCTGCAGAAAAACATACCAGCACATAACATAAAAGCACACATGCTGCGATTAATGTAACACCTCCCAATACGTTGATCGGGACAGAAAACAGAACTATTGTCCCATTTTCCTCTAGGCAGTAACCCAGAAAAAAGTATTTTCGCAGTTGGAAAGATGTTCATGACTGCCTAAACCAACTGTTCCAAATCTTTTAACAAAGTACGTGAACTCAAGTAGCCCAAATGGCAAGCACCGTAGTGCAAAAGTATCACATGGGGAGTGGTCATCATTCGCATTTCGATGCAAACTTGGAGAAGAGCCGCAACATTGCGATCAGTCTCAGTGCTCCACACCACCTCCACTCCTCTCACATCAAAATGATGTGCCACATGCCTACTTTCGGCATACAGCTGTAAACCTTGGACAAAAATGTCTCCAAGGACCAAAACCCTGACCCTCTGCGCCTCTGCCATCTTCAGTATACGCACCGTCTTTCGCCACAAAGGACCAATGTGAACATCTGATTAGCTGATGCTCACAGTCCCCTTTCCATGCTCGAATTGCTGTAGATACCTGTATGTGACATGCCCTACCCGCGGACAAGCGGTGCCTACGTGTGGCACGTAACTCTTAGCCAGTCCTTCTACCCTTTCCACATTGCGGGATTCCATTTCCTCATTGGACACAGCTAAGCAGTCACACAACCATCCACCAATCACATTAACCATCCCTACATCTAACTCTGTCATCAAAAATGTGCACTTCAAATGTACTATCGATCACTGTGAATGCAAGTCGCATACCATTCCAAAGCACCAACTTCAAAAACTACTCTGCAAGTGTTGCGGATTTCTAAGTACAGCTCCGTCCATGCGCATATGCATGCGTATAAACTACAGGTATGCATATTTTACTCAAAGAACATGTGCAACCCTTATGATTTCATTTAAAGAAATTATTACCACTACATCTACATAGTAATACATACCAATGGTCATCCTTTAAGTACAAGATGTCCGACTTTTCATTAACAAACCGCACTACTTCTTACTGTCTTTCGCACAACTTATACATACGTTAGAACCCTCCCTTTTTAGTGAGAAACTTGATTTTCCATTAGAAAATGGCCCAATTTTTTACTGTGTAGCGTCTACATAAATGCTACTTCCAATGCGATCATATGAGAAAAAGTAAACGCTCCCGATTGCTGTGGTGACATCTCCCTTCGAGGGTCTCCCGATTTTCAAAATCGTACTTATAATGTGAAAGTACAGATTTTTCCCCATTTACTATACTGACCTATTGCTTACAAACCCCTCTGCCATAGATAACACAGCTTAAAAGAAACAAGACATTTTCGTAATCTAAAAAGTGTACGCATTTCTGAAGCATGTGCAACTGACATACTGCAAGTAACATAGAAAGGCAGAACATAGTGCAGTGAAAAGCAAACATGCACTGTGTTCAAATGTCAAAGAAGAATAATGTGACGAAAAATACAACATTAACGTGTACTGTAACATCACAGTTTTAAACACACACAGTTACTAACTTCTTCTTTTTACAATCGCAGTGAAGACTACTCTCCTGAAAATCAACAGCATCTACACTGCAAACGGCATATCTGAAGAAACCTGCTCATTCTGCAAAAAAAAGTACAGTACGACCTTTATATTCTTACTATTCATCAAACAGACTGTGTGGGTTATGTATTTAATTTGCGCTCCAAACCAAACAGTGATTTCTGAACCATTCTACCCACAAATCACCATTTACTGAACAAAGAATAACGGGCAGAATGACTCACAAATCCCGGTATGTTTGGAATTCAAATAGCATACAAATCCCTTAGAATGTTAGTACTAGAAAACAAATAGCTGTTTCAATTTGATGCCAGTACATTCACTATTAATGCTTCTCCTAACCACTAGCCCACTTTGTACTCTCATCTGAAGCACATAACATAGTAGTAGTATGCAAACAGAAAAGTAGACTTCCCAAATCATTGTAAGAGGCCAATGCACATTCACACACCACCACAAAGTGCTTACCCATCAAAATCATGCACTCAGGCACACAACATACATACATAATACGACAGACCAAACCATGCCTTTTTTTCCAACAGACCCCAAAACATGCCTACCAAAAAGCAAGTTCTTAGAAAGGAACGCAGAAGTAGAGCAAACAAAAATAAAAGTTTCCAACCCAAGCATCCATCTGTACCAGAGTGTGTAGAGAACGTTGGAACAAAACGGCTAATACATTCGTTTACCAAAACAAAGCAAGCCTCAACTACTGAAACTTTACCTCCCCCAACAAAATGTGGCACAAAGCACAAAACTCTTCACAAAAAATCAGCTACCAATACCGCTAACAATGCTTTTAATAATCCTGATATAGCAACAAGTGTCGGAATTGAAACAATGTTATGCCTCCTATCGCAACGATTGTATGTGTATTGGCCTATGCCAAGTTGTCTAAACATCATATGCGAACAAACTCCGCGGCAAGGCCTTGACCTTAGAGAAAGTAATGTAGGTCGCCATCTTGGATTAAGCCGCCATTTTAGGTTCTCTTGTTATATGGAAGTCACCCTGAACATCAAAATGGAGGCCGAATGACATTCTGAGCAAAATTCTGGCCGTTGTGACCTGCGTACACATGAATAATTAATATGCCTGCAGGCCACTTGTCAGGGTCGCAAACTGAGACCTTGTCCTACTGTTGACCTATGTGTAAATGTACAACTATATCAGCAAAACTAATCAAAATGCATATATTATAGGATCGACCTGGCAAGGAACCCATAGGCCGACTCCTAGAATGGTTAACCCGCGAGAGGGTTGGCCAAGGGCTGGATAAAGCGTATAAAAGACCTAAATATTCCAATGTACGGTCTCTCTAACTAATGCATCAAACCTTCGTTGAAGTTTGTTACGTTACTCTGAGAGCCGAATAGCTATCCGTTTGTCAATTGACTTTGGTAACTGTTGTAGCTTTTAAATAAAGCACTTGTATGTTCTTTGTAACCTGTGTTGGTGTGTTTCTTTCTGGGCTTCCCGGCCTCATATTATTTTTATGTTTTCACAGTTGGCGCTCGAATAGGGACCCTCAAGATTGATGCCGGATCATTGAAGGTTGACGCAGAGTATCGAACCGGGATCGGACGGTGTGATACTGCGGGCCCTACTGAACGAGACGCGATACCTCGGCAGAACTGCACAATCCGATCCTTGGACGATAGTCGTGTGGTCTGACACGGCATCTTGACGAGGGTCCATTTTTGAGGCGGGCAGATTTGTCGAAACCACCAAACACAAGGTAAAATTCGTTAGGTAAGTTCTTTGGTATACCGTACGGTCCTCCTTAGGTTTGGTCAGGTGCAGTCGTGACCCGGCTCTTAATTTAACCCTGACAATTTAAATTTGGCGTATTGTATCTGCAGACACAATTATTGACCAGGTAACACCAATTTTTTGTGAAATGCCTGGGAAATTGTCTAGCTGCTTTAGGGCTCTGTTCCGCAGCGATCGACAATCTTTGGAATTTAACCGCCCGGCACCACAGGAGGAGTCGCCGGCATGTACTATGTACTGTAAGTATGGCATTGGAAGTATAGTATTTAATGATATTTGGCACAGACAAACCAGACATGCCTCCGAATTTCAGTGGCCAATCAATGGTAGTTTCGAGATCCCCCGTATTGAATTCCTAGAATTGGTCTTGCTAAAAAAGAAGGCCAGACCTGCAGCATTTGATGTTTTGCAGAATTGGAAAAAAGAAGCGTTGCAGCAGCTTAAAAGTAGGGATAAACATGCACGCCGTCATAAAACAAATGCCGAAAAGGAGAAAAACATTCGGAGTCAGTTAAAAATATGGATAGGGCTTTCTCACTCGGTATCCAGAAAATGTATCCCTCTAAAGATTTCCATGTTTCTGAAGAATTCATTGAAAAATTGTTAAACGAACGCAGGCCTGGTGCCTCTGCGCCACCTCCCTATGATCCTCTCCCGGGTGCTCTGCCCATTCCTGCTGTTGTTCCTGCTGTTATTCCTGTTCCCCCTGTACAACCTATTGTTCCTATTCCTCTAGTTGTTGTTCCTCCACCTATCCCGCCACCCCTTCCTCTTGCGCCGATAGTTGCACCCTCATTGAATTTGCCCATATCTCCGCTCCCGAGTTGTTCTGTATTGACTGAAGTTGATCGGGGTGCGGGGTCAAAGATTGTCACTCGTAATACTGTTTCTGCAGACAAGAAACAGGAATTATTTGCATGGGCTAAGCACTGTATGGAGAAAGTTAACGTTTTTTCCACATTATCAAATATGGACAATTTTCCCGAGAAGGTTTGGGGACTCATTTATGTGTAATGTGGGGTAGATTACAAAATTCGGATCTCCCATAAGGGGTGAGGGATCTAAATACTTTAGCACTTTTGAGGGATACAGAGGAGAAAGTACATGGTCATGTTGAGAGATTGTTTGAGTATAGGAGGGACTTTGAGAAATTGTGGGATGAGGATGATGAAGATGACAGTATGTATGTGCAGAAACGGTTCCTTCCGTGTCGTAGATCGGCACCTGAGGAAGTACGAATTTGTACCAAAGATGCGGTTCGATGGATCTGGGATTCATCGATACCGCCAGATGAAGTATATGACGCGTATAGTCAGTATACAGTAGAAATGCAAAGGAAGGTGATTCAGGTTGGTACAGTACCTGCAGGAAGAATTTGTAAGGAAGAAGGTTAGTTGTCCTATAGAGTTATAGGGAATTTGTAAAAGGGCTTTTTCGCCCGACACTTCTTCGACTGCCTTAGCGCTCAACCTGGCTCTGTTGCTTAGTAAGCGGTCGGAGTTACCTATATCTCAGTTGCCTATGAGAGAGGTTCCTCTGACATTTGTCCCAAAGGTTGAGATCCCCGCTAACACTGGGACTGGTGCACCCGCTGTGGATATCCCTGCACATTATGTGTCACAAATTGTTCACGTCCCGTTTTCACGACAGGAAGTGAACACTATTAGACAATCAATTCCCAATATCAGGAAAAACCCGATAGGATTTTACAAAGAGATAGAGTCCGTTTTGCAGTCCTCTGTGTTCACCTTAAGTGATATTGACTTGCTATTCCCTGTACTTCTGCCCGTAGATCTATGGAAGCAGGTTCGGACAATAGACGATGTGCCAGGGTTGGGAGATACGTGGGCTAACATGACTAGGTTTGATGGGGAAAGACCAGCCGGTGATAAACCACCGCAGGTAATACTTACTTTGCCTGATAGAATTGTCGCAAAATTGAAAACCATAATTTCTGAGAAAAGAATTATTTGGGACAAGCTTACGGCCTGTGTTCAAGGGAAAATTGAAGGTGCCACCGAATTCTTTAATAGATTCGAACATGTATTCTCTGACTTCAGTGGACAGGATGTGGGCACAGAGTCTGGGAAAAGGTTGTTTGTGGACAAATTTGTACGTGGATTGTTGCCCGACATCCAGTCACAGATTATGTCCTCTGAGAGCGCTTGGCAGGCGAAATCCCAATCTGAAGTTTTGCACATGGCTCAGTATTATGAGAACCATGTGAATAATGAAAAGGAGAAAATAGAGAAGAGGAAAGGAGATTTGAAGACTAAAGTATTGTTACAACAAATTGTTAGAAATCCCAGAGGAGGTACGTCACAGACCAGAGGTCAGTATGTCCCAAAAGGAAACGCTCCTTTGGGTCCTGTGAATGTTAATCAATGTGCCTATTGCCGCCAGGAAGGTCATTGGCGAGCAAAGTGCCCCGTCCTTCGACAAAGGTCAAACAATGCGTTTGAGAGTATGGGTAGACGACCTAGAGGTCGCCCTGGAGCAGGGGGCCCTGATAGAGGTCAGTTTTCACAAGATCCTCAGCAAACTTTTTCACGGGAAAATCAGACTTCGAGTGTGGACACAAGAAACATATTTGATCACCCTTCTGCTGCCTACCTTTCTGAAGAGCTTCCTTCCGACGACATTTTATTTCGTTAGGACTGCCCGAAGCAGGGTTTGGAACCTTCACCTATCCCCGTTAATCAGAAAGGTCCCTACTTTGAATTGTTAGTGGGGAATAGGAAACATCAGTTTTTGACAGACACTGGAGCACAGAAGTGCTCCATTGATCATTCCCGGGTTCCAAACATTACACTGTCAGGGCAAACAAATGTTTCTGTAGGGATTTTCTGGTATACCAATTGCTTGCCCGGTTTCTTCGGCGGTGTCTGTTTATTTGGGTCCCTTTACGGACCATTTCCCTTCCTTCTGACTTCGAACTGTGGAGAGAATTTGCTGGGGTTAAATCTGTTGAAGAAATTGAATGCAGTAATTCATTGTTCCTCTGATGGAGTACGACTGACGGTTTCACCACAGTAACTTCCCAATTCTCAGTTTTTGACTCGACCATTGCCTCCTGAGTTTGGTGTTGTTCCAGAATGTTTATGGGCGGTTGACGACAATGATGTCGGGGTGCTACAGATTGAGCCCGTTAAAATAGTTTTGAAGCATGGAGTTAAACTACCACGCATTCCGCAATATAAAATATCAGTTGAGGGCGAGCGTGCTTTGAAGTGCATTGTCTCCGATTTTGTGCATCGAGGGGTGATTGAAGAGATTGCAGGTAGTTTATGTAACAGCCCGATTTTGCCTGTATTCAAGAAAGGCGACAATGCAATCCCATACCGTTTCATAATTGATCTTCGTGCTATTAACAAAGTTGTCGCCCCACAATTTCCAATTGTGCCTGATGTAACAACGATACTAACAATGATCCCTGCTACAGCTACGCACTTTAGTGTTGTGGATCTAAAGAATGCTTTCTTTAGTATTCCTATACACAAGGAGAGTAGATATTTGTTCGCGTTCACCTTGGGGGGACGTTCATTCACATTTACTCGTGCACCTCAAGGGTATACTGAAAGTCCAAGCATTTATAGTAGAGCTTTGAAAGAGCAGCTTGATACCCTTGAATTGCCACCTACGTGTACACTGCTTCAGTATGTCGATGATTTGCTTTTGCCTGCAGATTCTGAAAGTGCTTGTAAAGAAGGCACTGTACTGTTGCTTGTTCATCTAGCTAAAAACGGTCATAAAGATTTGCTCAAAAAATGTCAATATTGTTGTCAGGAGGTCGCCTATTTAGGCTACCTCCTGTCAAAGCAGGGGAGAAGATTGACACCTGAAAGAATAAAACACATTTCTGGCATGTCTGATCCAAATACACAGAAAGAAGTCAGAGCCTTAATAGGTATGGCTTTTTACTGTAGGTTGTGGATCCCGAACTTTTCACTAGTAATAAAACCAATGTTGGCTTTGACGAAGAAGGGCATTTCTTTGCCGCTGCCATGGAAATCGGAACATCAACGATCATTTGAGCTTCTCAAAACCGCGTTATGCTCTGCACCGGTTCTGGGTACTCCAAATTATGACAAGGCCTTTGTGTTGTTTGTGCATGACTGTGATGGATGTGCTTTGCTGTGTTAACACAGGAACACGGAGGGAAGAATAGGCCGTGCGGCTACGACTCCTCCACCCTTGATCCTGTCGCATGCGCTTTGCCAAGATGTTTGCAAGATGTCACTGCTGCTGCCGCGTCTGTTAAACAGAGTGAGGGAATGGTCCTAGGCCATGATTTAATGTTGATGGTACCTCACTCTGTAGATGTCCTATTGAATAAAACTCAAATGCAACACCTCACCTCTGCACGGCTGACAAGGTATGAATTAATTCTGTTTGTCCCTCACATTCAAATTAAGAGGTGTTGTGTTCTTAATCCGGCTGAACTTCTACCTTTCCCCGCAAAATACTGTTTGCGGTGACGAAGAATTACATGACTGCCTGTATACCACTGAACAGGAAACAAAGGGCAGGATAGATCTTATAGATACTCCTTTGGGCAATGCAGAAGGGGAGCTGTTTTGTGATGGCTCCTGCTTCAAACTCCCCGATGGTACATCTACAGCTGCTTACGCAGTTACTACGTTGAGTACGGTTGTTGAAACTAAGAGAATTCTGCATAACTCCGCACAGGCCGCAGAGATTATAGCCTTGACCCGAGCTTGTGAACTCTCCGAAGGGCATATAGTAAACATATATACTGATAGTCAGTACGCCTTTGGGGTGGCTCACAACTTTGGGAGGCTCTGGTCAGAAAGAGGGTTCCTAACCTCACATGGGACCAAGATTCAGCATGGTCCCCTGATAGTGCAATTGCTCTCGGCACTCTCACTCCCTAGGCAGTTAGCGATCATGAAATGTGCAGCACATCGTAAGGTCATAGATGATGTGGGAAAAGGGAACGCTTTTGCTGACCAGATAGCCAGGCAGACGGCTACAGACCTTAGCGCAGGCATGTATGCTCTAAGGGAAACAAAAGATGCCTATGTAATGGATGAGGGTATCGGGTCTGTGCGAGATATCCAGACTGATGCCACAATAGAAGAGTCTAAAAAGTGGGCCGAAGGAATGGGGAAACTGGATGACGATGGGTGTTGGGTGGATACATCTGAAGGAAAATGGTTGCTCCCTGATTCATATGTGCTGGCAATGGTTACGATGGCACACGGTCCTACGCATGTGTGTGCTCAGCAGATCACGAAGATGTTAGAACAAGTTTGGGTGAATGATAAAATTTCGAAGATTGCACAGCGACATGTTCAGAATTGTATGATTTGTTTACAGCACAACGTGGGGAAGGGGACAGTATCTCCAAGGGGAAGCTTTGGGCCCCCTTCTGTTCCCTTCGAGGTCATCCACTTTGATTTTATTGAGATGGAACGGTGTAACAATCTAAAATATGTTTTTGTGATTATTTGTGCTTTTAGTAAATGGGTCGAGGCTTTCCCCGTTAAAGATGCTACTGCCATGACCACTGCAAAGACTATGGTAAAATAATTATTTCCACGATTTGGGCTTCCAAGGGTAATTTGGTTGGACAATAGTCCCCATTTTGTTGCAGCAGTAATTTTGCAGATATGCACAGCGTTACACATTGAAAAACGATTTCACTCAGCTAGACATCCTCAAATTTCTGGGTTTGTAGAGAGACATAACGGCATCCTGAAGAATAAGCTTGCAAAAACATGTGCCGAAACTGAAATGGCCAGATGCCTTACCTATTATATTGTTAGCCATGCGTACCACACCTCAAACTAAGTCTGGGCTTTCTCCATTTGAGGTAGTGATGGGGAGACCTGTTAACATTTGGGGTCTTCCGAAGCCTAAAGCATTGAGTGAGGTAGAAAATGTATTGCTTGTAGACTACTGTAACCATTTGAATAAAAATCTGTATCTCATTTATCATCAGGTCCAATCAGCTTTACCTGTACGGTTTACGGGCCCAGGACACGATATTTATCCTGGAAGTTGGGTCCTAGTGAAGGCCTACGAAAGGTCTTCCTGTCTCGCTCCTCGCTGGAGGGGACCCTATCAGGTACTGTTTGTCACCCAAACAGCAGTGCGGGTGGCTGGAAAGAAGCATTGGATCCACGCGACGCATGTCAAGAAACTTCCTCACCCGACGCCACACGTTACAGAAGAAGCAGAACCCCTCGCTGACGCTACAATCTCTGATCCTGGAGTAGCAAACAGCGCTGTGACTGCGTCGGAGAATTTCTCTGAGCCCGTGGAGCTTGGGAAACAGTCCATTTCGTCTCCGCACTCTTTCAAAAAGTCACTTCCGGAAAACACTGTTTCAAGTTCTGCGACTTCCGTCGCCTCCGATACGTTGCTTCCCTCAGGAAGTGACTTTACCTTGTTTCCGGATCAAACAGTTCTGGGTACTACCAGGTACGACCTTCGACGAAGAAAATAGAACTACGGCACAAGTCTTTTTCCGGCATCTGAAAAGAAGAAGTGATTGAAAGTTTTCTCTTGTAAAAAGAAAGTTCCTTTCGAACAAAAGGAAAAAAAAGGGATTCTGCTGGCTAGGGTTGGGAAGGACTAAGAAGTCGCGCGACCGTAGTGTCGCCAGCAACAAACATTGGGGTCGTCGATTGAGAAACTACGATGCCTGCCACCTCCACCGCTGCTCCCTGCATTGGACTTGTAAATAAGGGGGTGAACAACTCGGACAACGAACAATGTGCCTGGGCCCCGAAAACGTATTGCTGTGTTGTGTTAATAATTATTGGAATTTGTATAATTACTGCTGTGGGACTTTGGTACTTCAAAGAAATTTACCCTCTAAAACCTCTACTGCCAATTGAGATTGTACCTACTTCTTTGACTCCCTCTGTACACCTTCACACTTTGTCGCCTAGAGACTCCCAGCATAGACGGAAGTACTATAATAACACTTTAATGATAATAATGAATTCAACACATGCCATTTTTAATAAGAGTAATTGCTGGATTTGTACCCATTTACCGCAACATGGGAACAAGGGGCTAGGATGGTATATTCACCCTTTACCTTTAATGACTGCTTGCTATGCTTCTCTTAGAGCACTATTCTTTGGCCGTTGGAATGATAGCATCTCAGGGAACTTTGATGGAACTAATTTAAATGATTTTGAGAAACGTGAATTGACTCCCCTGGGATGCTCGCTTTTTGCAAATAGAAGTAAACCTAATGTTGCTTCTATTAGGCCATCTGATAAACTATCTCTTCCTTTTCAAACTCTAATTTCCTTTAAAATGGCTCCGATAGGCAATAAGGACGCCGTGCCTTTCCTACTCTATTAATCATAGCCCCGATTTAGTCCTCTTCTGTGTACAAAGAAATGGCACTCGATCAATGGGAGATTTTGAAGGTTGTGTGAACATTGTAAATTTGACCGGAGAGAACAGGCCTCTGTATGTAGGTGGTCCTGTTATTTTCGTTTTTGGTAATTCAGCATTTCCCTGGTTGCCCAAGGATTGGCAGGGAACCTGTTATTTAGGAATCCTGTTACCTGGGGTATTTATAGCTAGTACTTTGGAAGTTTCTAAGGCTCTCCCACGGCGGGACGAGAACAGAGATACCCCTGGGCAAGTATTGGGAGATATAGCAAAATCAGTTGTGCCATTTTGGGGACGGATAGCAAATTCTGAAAATATTAGGGGACTAGCAAGAATACTGGAGAGAACACTAAAACAAAAGGCAATAAGATTGGTAGCACTCCAAAATCGGATGGCATTAGATGTCATTCTGGCAGAACGTGGTGGAGTATGCATATTAGTGGGGTCCGCTTGTTGTGTTTTCATACCAGATTCCTCACCGCCAATTTTCAAAGCAATACAGAACTTGCACATCCTTAGTTCTGAAGTGCATGTTCCTGTGGGAGATTGGAATATTAGCGCCTGGTTCTGGGATTCTCTACGATCCTGGGGTCGGAAGGTGCTTTCTGTTATCCTATTTATTTTGGGAATCCTGCTATTCCTTTGTTGCTGTTTCCAATGTCTACCTAGTGTATGTACAATGCTATGGGGATGTTGTGCTCAAGCAGTGAGCACAGTAGGGCACAAAATATATGCCTCAGACACAGCATCTAAAGAGTTTGTGTTACAAGAGGTTCTGATGAACGACCTAATGGCTATAGACATTACAGATAATGATTCAGGATGTATGGACGACAATGCATGGAGTTATTTACAGAATTATTAGAAATGATATTAGCACTTGGCATAGGCCAAAAGGAGGGTTTGTCGGAATTGAAACAATGTTATGCCTCCTATCGCAACGATTGTATGTGTATTGGCCTACGCCAAGTTGTCTAAACATCATATGTGAATAAACTCCACGGCAAGGTCTTGACTTTAGAGAAAGTAATGTAGGTCACCATCTTGGATTAAGCCGCCATTTTAGGTTGTCTTGTTATATGGAAGTCACCCTGAACATCAAAATGGAGGCCGAATGACATTCTGAGCAAAATTATGGCCGTTGTGACCTCCGTACACATGAATAATTAATATGCCTGCAGGCCACTTGTCGGGGTCGTGAACTGAGACCTTGTCCTACTGTTGACCTATGTGTAAATGTACAACTATATCAGCGAAACTAATCAAAATGCATATATTGTTGGATCGACCTGGCAAGGAACCCATTGGCCGACTCCTAGAATGGTTAACCCGCGAGAGGGTTGGCCAAGGGCTGGATAAAGCCTATAAAAGACCTAAATATTCCAATGTACGGTCTCTCTAACTAATGCATCGAACCTTTGTTGAAGTTCGTTACATTACTCTGAGAGCCGAATGGCTATCCGTTTGTCAATTGACTTTGATAACTGTTGTAGCTTTTAAATAAAGCACTTGCATGTTCTTTGTAACCTGTGTTGGTGTGTTTCTTTCTGGGCTTCCTGGCCTCATATTATTTTTATGTTTTCACACAAGAACGTATAGTAAAAAAAAATATTTTAGCAAAAATGTTTCGCCACAGAGTCCTTCAGAATCTAATAAGAAGAGGACCGAAATCATCCTCAACCCTTAAAACCTACCGCAAAAAAATAATCCTACAAGCTCTCGTGGACAGTGTCATCATTCTCAAAAGGAAGTTGTTCATATTGGTGTTAAATAGAATGAAACCACTAACAAAACTAAGTACCAAACTGCAAAAGAAACTTATCAATAAACGGAATGTGAACAAAAATAACTTCTTACACATTTGTCGAGGTGAATGGAGTCACACTGCAACCACAGAACCATATTTTAATGAAGAAGCATATAAACAAAATCAAACAAACACAATTGCCATCAATAGCAGTGGAAGAGGATATGAAAAAATCAATAATACCATCATGGAACAAGAAACACTGCTTAGAAGAGTATCCCCTGAAAACTCAGAATTACCTCTCGATTCGACCGAATGAGACCGTCCAGTATACAAATGGCCGTGCACGTCAATGTATGCCATTCCTAACAAATTTTTCAAATCTTTACGTCAGTTCCTAAATCAGTATGTGAAAGGTAAAGACAAAAATAAAATGAAAGTGCTGCAAAATATGGATACCTGTCCAGCGCGCAAATATACAGGACTGCAAGGACATTCATTAGCCTGCTTTTCTGGACCTATTTGCAAAAGCACCTTCCATGATATCAAACGGATATCAATACATCATTCAAATGTAAGAAATCTAGTGTAAAGAATATACTATGCTAAAAGTCCAGCTTGAGAATTAGCCAATTTAAATAACATTTCTCTGTATGGTACATCCAAGTATCTACAAGAAGAAATTGACCGTATCCAGAGAAAATATTTTGGAAGTGAAAGTCACTTACAAAATGCAATAGTTTTAGAACAGACTACCAACATTTCTGCACATAGAAACCTTCTATTACACACATACAAAAAAGAAATACTAAAATTTAAAAGTGCATTGGCTGAAATACCAAACCATGTGTGTGTGTGTATTGCCGCAGAACGTTTTACAAAAGGAACACAAGAAATGTAGACATAGCATACAAAATAGAAGACAATGAAGATTCCAAGTGGTATGAATTAGCTCTATACCTTATAGCCGAAAACAAATATGAAATAAGTGAAACCCTAATATGTTGTAGTTACTGCACTACAAAACTAGACAACAACCAAAGTCCTTCACGTGCTATCACAAATAATTTGGAATTGTTCCCACTACCAAAAAACTTGCAACAACTCAATTTGTACGAGGGCATTATAATTCAAACAGTTTATCCATTTCAAGTAATGATACGCCTTCACCCAAAAACAGCAGAATTACCTCCCTCTGAATTGGTGAAAGGCATTCATGGCAAAGTAGTTTATTTGCCATTAAATCTTACAGAATGTGTGCACACTCTAGGAGTGCAACGTTCAATAGAGCATTCTTTAATTGTGTTGGTAAATGGTGTACCAACCAAAGACAAAAAAAAAAAAAAAAAAAATGGCCACAACTGGTGGACTTACATAAAGTTAGACAAGTCTTGCAATATCTAAAAGACAATAACAAATACTACAAGGAAATAAATATTTAAGAAAGCTTGAGGGACACAACTGCAATAATTGAACAGACACCAGAAGCTGGAGAATTTAAACTTCTGGTTCCTGCTGCAGTATCCACTCTTTTGGACCAGTACACAATTCATCCATTGCATTCCAATGAAAGCATAGATGATGCACTAGAAACTTAGCAAATGTGACAAACCAAAGGTTCACCAATGAGCATATGGGAAAAAAGTATAGAAGCACGTGCTTTTCCACTGCTATTTCCTACTGGAAAAGGTGGAAGGTACGATGATAGACCCACTCAAATTACGGCATCAGAATACCGCTCATTACGAATGTATTTGCAAGATCCCAGGTTTAGACAAAATGTGGAATACATATTCCACCTACTTTTTGAAAGTGAATTAACAACCCTATGTTATGGAGTTGAACACATTTTTAAATCTGGAACCCACTTTCAAAATATGTCAGCTACACAATGAATACAAAATGTACAAGAAAAAGATGAAGGTTTACAGTCAAGTATAACAAATTTGTTTGCAAACATGTGTGGTACAAAAGAATACTGGCTCTGCCGGCACGGAGACATACGTTGTATGATCAGAAACCTTGGACCATGGACTTGGTTTGTTGCACTAAGTTGTGCAGAATATGCATGGGAAGATTTACATGAGTTCCTACGCATATCAAACAACAAAACCATCATACATTTATTAACACCTGGAGAACTTTGCTCTCTAGATCCAGTCAATGTGACAAGATATTTCCATCATTGTTTCATTGCTATGCTACACTTTATTTGCAATAAAACTGTTCCTCCACTCAGAGAAGTGCATCACTTTTTTTGGAGAAAAGGATACCAAGCGAGACGAGCACCACATATTCACATGCTTTTATGGATCAAAAGTGCACCTAAATTTGGTCAGGACACTGATTCCACTGTTTTGCAGTTCATCCAAAAATATGTCACTTGTGAAATCCCTTCACAAGACCTGCACGGGCAGATTTTACAATTTCAAAGACACAAATGCGGCAAATATTGTCGCTGCAAATACAAAAACAAAGGGAAATACTACATCAAATGCCGGTTTGGTTTCCCTAGACCAGTTACAGAAACAGGTGAAGTGAACAACTTCATGTCTTTAGTTCGACATAGTGTGAAAAGTAAATCACCTAAGAACACATACTACATAAAAAGAACCGAAGAATGTAATTATATCAATGATTACAATGCAATCATTGCCCTCTTATGGAATGCAAACATAGATGTGCTGTACATTGCAGACAATTCCACTGCTGTTGCACGATATGTTACAGCCTACTTAACAAAAGCTGAAAAAACAGAGCTTCAAGACCTCTGGGATGTCTTATCATCAGACAAAACACTATCTCAGATAATCAATTGCAATTTCCGCTAACACCACGCAAGTCCTTACAACAGTTTCAAGGTGCCTGGACGCAGCACGGACTGAAATAATACCCCTATTGAAACCCTCATTTTCTGTACGCACAAACATTCCGAAAAAGGCGTGCATAGAGAATACAATATTAACACCTACCGCCTGAACAAATACATTTTTTCACCCATCTCTTACAGTATGAACCACCCAAAGCACTATGACACAGCAAAATAGGTTTTCGAAATAGCATGTTGCCGCTGGTCGCCGCTGCGCTGTCGGCGGATCCAAGATGTCGGACGCACAACACGTCTCACTGCAGCCAATCAACAGAGACGTTGCACGTCTGTGGTCATGACACCAGCCCCTTAGCCAATCCGTATCTTCTCCGTGGAGCGAACAGGGAAGTGTGACCGTGGAGCGGACATAGATATCACTCATTTAGTGAAACCTACTTTTTGATCGTTTTAAAGAAAAGTACTGCACGGATTGTCACCAAATTTACAAAAGCACACTTTCGGGACTAATTCGTCCAGCGGCTTGGCCTATAGCCGTGCGCAAAGTTTTTCCCCCATTCAATCTATGGGAAAAAAGAAGTTATGGGACCCCTCCTGTAACTCCCCCCCCCCCTCGAACAAACATCACCAAACTTTGCAAAACAATTCAGAGTGGCCCATATCCTATTTCTGCAAAGTTTGGCGAGGTTTCGTCCAGGGGGAGGAGAGTTATAGGCTGCCCAAAAAGTGCTCTTCCTATGGAAACAGCAACTTAACCATAACTACATGGCCACTAAAGTGGCCGTGTAATACACAGTGTGCATTAGGAGGAGTTAACTAATGTTTGTTTTTATGCTTTTTTTCACAGCAAAGTTGAGTGAGACGATTAGCTGACAGCAATATGTCACCAAAGGTTTTTGGGCTGAGCTATTGAGCCTGAGTAAGAAGCAAAGAAGTACTGCAGCACTTATGACAGTCTGTCAGTGGTTGTAATCCAAAGAAAAGAGGGAACATTGGGCCCTACACGTGATAGGAGAAGAGGGATGTTTGTTGTAAACTAGCTGTGGCTATTTATAAGATTTTAAGGCTGTGAGCAGCATAGGAAGCAACACGTTGCCTTTTGATAGGGAACACAGATTGTAAATGAGGATGTAGAAGGTGCAGTAGATGAAGTTCTATGGATGTTTACCAAATATGAAAGAACAAAACATGTTGGGCTGGGCTTTATGAATGAATAAATCCAGTGAACAGGATTTTAAAATTTTGTATAAAATTGTGTTGTACATACAAATGAGGATGTATTAGGATTTAGTACCTTTAACAGTACAGCGTTTAGGATTTTATGATTGCTTTCAGTCGGTAATTTGTTCCAATTGTTCAAATTTTTATGTTATGCATTGGTGTTTGTGACTGCCTCTCTGTTGAACCTTTAGATACAACTTTGTTCTAAGACCTGTCTAATTAAATGTCTAACTTAAACATGTTTCTAATTAAAATGATAATGAGCTTAAGACATGTCTACAGTATCCGATTTCTAGCAGTTCAGTCAGGTTTCTAGGTTCTCAAATGTCTACCCATACACATTAGAATACAGCAACTACCACAACAAATTTGGTCTCACTGGTCACATAATATTCCCACCTACTTACAGCACAATACGGCTCAACACCTCAGCCATCAGTATGCAGCGAAGACCTGCAACCAATTTGGGGCCAGCTGGACACATAACGAGTCTCTTGGACTCATGCCTTCTCCTGACCTCTCTCAGCACCTATAACATGCCTGACCTAGTGGGTTACATTGATTGGATCCCAGCCAGCCCTCCTAAGCCTTATCATGGCCAAATGCCCACACAGATTCTAAACCCACTACGGGAATTCACACATTTTGGACTTCAGTCCCTGAGAGAATTCTCACCACTAGCACATTGAGACTATAATAATGTCAACAAGCGCTTTATAAATGTCACTACAATACAATATGCAGGTGGTGAATATTATGTAATGCTGAACACTGCTGCACTACTCAAAACTTGAATTGTATCATAGCGTGCTGCCTGACTGAGGAGTGGAATAGCACCACGTTTGACCATTCATGTCTTGCAACGCATCTTACAACCTTGGAGAGACTCCATGCACAACAACTCTTCTGCGTGTACACCACATTTGGACCATTGAATAAGGTGTTGGAGAATGACGGCTTTGCGAGAGCAAAGTGCCCAATACAATTAATTCAATTCCTGTCTTCTTATTGTCTATTACTGTGTGGCCACCTTTCCTCTACTTGCAGTAACAATTAAGCTCAATGAGTATCCATAAATGAACTGTAACATGCACGATCATTCTTAGACTTTCCCTCAGCTACAGACTAGGTAGAGATATATAGGGCCTCATTACGAGGCTTGTGCTCACGGAATAAAGGGGGCTGGTACGGGACCGGCCCCCTTCATTCCGTAAGGGCTGATTACAAGCTAATAGCTCCATGGCTACCTCCAAACTCGTAATGAGGCACATAATGTCCTGAATAATTCAGGATAAGCATTTCTAACTGTTATTGTTTAAGCAGAAGGAAGATGAGATATTCCTTTACCTTGCAAATAATAATGTTAGTTGTTTGAGCCATTCAAGTTGGGAACGGCCCATTGTCCGTGATAAATGAAGGCAGTGGGCTGTTAACATCGGTATAGCCCCCTAAACATTTCAGTATTTCTGTTTACATCCACAACATTATATCTAGATTCACATAGGACCCATTTTCAGGGAAATACTTCAAGAAATATGGCCACTCTGGAAATGACGGCTGGGGCCTCCAGAGAGACCCCATCTACTATATTGATGCTGGTCTCAGTCAAACAGAGGGCTTCTGTGAATTAGGAACAGTTTTGTATAAAATAAATTGGCTATGAGAGGTTAGTGGCAGGTGCCGGGCACAAGGAGAAAGGGGAAGGGGTGAGTTGTAGCACCTTTAGGTAATGCCTGCTACCAGAGCCTCCTGATTGGCTGTTCCACTGAATGCTGATTTCCCTTCTAAATATAATGTTTATATTCTCAAAAGAATAGGTCAAGGTTTTATGTGTTGTCATTTGCAATCTTTTACCGTAGTACTGCTAAAAGTACATTGCTGCGATTTCTTTGATGAAACGTTATATTCAGGACGAGCTAGGACAGCTATTCAAGCGCTCACACTGCAACTACGTGCTATGTGAAATTTGCTCCCACAAAGCTGCCTTCCGCAGAGTATAGACTAGCGCATGACGAGTCTCCTTCCAAACGTGGATCAGGTGTTTTGGAAAAACCCTTGTTTGACTGTAAATGCTACAGTGCCGAGGAGCTTAAAAAAGGACGAGCTGTCGACGTCTGAAAATCTCTCTGGGGCTTTCCAGACCAACCTTCAGTGTCAATAGGGTGGTAAAGCGGGTATAATAAGGTAATAAGGGCAGCTGTTAAAAAAAAAGCATATATGCATTTCAATAAATGTCAGGTTTTATCCACAAACATTGTATTCACTGCCTTAAAATGGGGACATGTTCAAATGGCAAGAACAGTTCCTGGCCTACATAACTGTGCAATAACCCAATGCCCTCACTAGCAGTGATGTAGAATAATAGTCAACAGGTTAGTTATGCCGATAATTTTCTTATGAAAATACTTCTTTACCTACGATTAAAGACATTAGTAAAATAAACAGAAATTAAAATCAATGAAAAAAGTACACACAAGTTCAACAAGCTAAAAAACGAATGTTGTTTGTGTGCAAATCATCAGGGAGGATAGATTAACAGCAACGTGCGCGCCTTGGAAGCAAGATGACAGAAGCAACACAGGTTCAATCCCTGGGTTCGCACTTAGAAGCCTCTGGGTGTTTAAGCGCATTATAAATACACAATTATGCAACTGAAAAAACAAACAATTCCTGTAACAGCCCCTGCGGGCTGTGAGCGCTTTAAAAATGCAAAATAAAATAAATACAAAAATCAAAGTGATGATAACAAAACACACTTGTTGGAGCATATTACTGTGCCATATAGGCAGCATTGAAATTTATGTTTCTTATCATTACCAATTAGCAGTTTAGTTGTAATAAGTTCTGCTGTGTTATGGTATGGAATGATATGTTATGGCTTGGTAGGGAATGTTTTATTGAGCACAACAAACATACACCCATAAGGCATCTCTGTACGATCGCACAGCAAGGATCAAGCAACAATCAGAAAACATAACTGGCCAGAGATTGGCCTGTGCCTGATCAAGTCTTTAACACATATTGGGCCTGCACCTTTTATCACAGGGTTTTCCCATTGAAAAAGGCTTTCGTAAATCAGGGCCAATATCTTTTAACCAGCAAACTCTTGAGCGTATTTCGAGAGCTAAGTAGTATAGATATCTTTAAGAGATGCATGAAGATAGTTTCAGATCTTCTGAGTCACTGCATCAAATTTGCCTCCTACAAGAAACAACATTTACTGTGCAGATATTTTGTGAACGGAGATGTTCCCTAGGTTTATGTAATCTGTTATTTTGGGGGGTGGGGTATAAAGCAGTATTTCTGTGCCTGTAGAATTGAATTTAAATTCCTTTACTGTTTGATCAGAAGTTAGTGCAGTGATGGTTGACTGGTGAAACTGTGGCTGAACCAGCACAACCGAAGCAAAAGGCTTGTGGCTGCATTCTGCATCCTCTGTAGTTAGTCGTTCGCAAGAATCAGATAGATGCTATTTCCGAAATCCAGCCTCAAAGCGATAAAAATATTAATGGCCTGGATTCTGTGATAAAAGTCTAACACAGGGAGTAGATGTTCCAGAGGTTTCAAGTGGGAGAAGAAATGCTCTGTTGCCATAGAGACTTCTTGACATTGATTGGCCATTAGTGAGGAGCACGAAGGGATACAGTGATTGATAAGGTTGTTTTCACCTAAACCATGTTCTAGCAGAGTGATACAAACAAATTATAAATCAATTGGATAGAACTGGAGCTTGATGCGTGGGCTGATAGTTGTAGGAAATAAATGTAACTTATTCATCATGAGAACAGTCTTCCGATACCTTGGCACAGAAAAAACCTTCTTCAGGATATCATCATGTCTATTAAAAGGCCATACTGTCTCTTGCAGACCTGCTGGACCCATATTGTATCAGAGAGTTGGGTCTGTTTGTTTGTTTGTTTATTTATTTGTTTATTTATTTGGTAATGCGCACCAAACCCTATGGTAGCTGGGCGCAGCAGGATAAGGATTCTTAAAACTCGGTTACAACATATCAAATACAGTGCAGCACAGATATAGATGAGATATAGATGGACTGTTACATTGAAGAATCAGTTACATTAGACATGACAGTTATATAGACATAGTAAGGTAAGTGCAACCCATGAAACAATAGTATAAAAAGCACACATAGAAGGAGTAGTGGTAGATAGCGCATATGAGTCATATTTCAAATGTCGTTCGATCGTAGCCAGTTTAGGGTGTTTTGTCTGAAGCTAAAATAGGTTTGGTCAATTCTGAGGCTCAGGAGAAGTGCGTTCCAGTATTGTGCAGCTTTCACTGGGAAGCTGCCTCCACCAGATGTCATTAGTTTGAATCTGGGAATTCCAGGCAATGGGAGTTTTTCTGGTTATTCTTTCGGTAAGGTAAGGTGGAGCTGCGTTATTGAGGCATTTAAAGGTGAGAGATACTGTTTTGAGAAGGATCCTGTCATTTATTCTGAGCCAATGGTGGTCTCTTCTAAGGTTAAAGATGTTTTCTCTATTGGATAGGTTAAGGGCAGTTCTCTGGGCGTTGTTCTGGAGGGTTTGAAGTTTGTTAAGGACAAATTTGTTGGCTCCAAGATATAGAGCATTACAGTAATCAAGCTTGGATAATATTAGGGCGTTGGCCAGGGTGATGCAGTTTGCTTCTGTGAGATAGGGTTTGCAGGCTCTGATAAGTTTGCCTGTGTAGGCAGTAGTAGAGGCCAGGGAATGTATCTGTTTTCTTAGGGATAAGGTAGAGTCAAGATAAAAACCTAGTGTTTTTACGTTGTTTGCTACTTTGATTTTATTCCCATCTATGTTGACTGCGGCATAGTTGGGGCTAAGTTTTTCTAGGTTTGCTGTAGAATCAAGGATCAGTATCTCTGTTTTATCATCATGCAGGCAGAGGCCATGGGATGCCATCCAAGCCTGAATGAGGAAGTATATTTCATTTACTAAGGCCATATCCTTCTCGTAATTGACCACCGAAAGAGGAATGAGGTTCTTGGTGTCATCAGCATAGTTAGTGTATGTGACACCCACTCTATCCAATATTTCGACTAGGGGCTTGGTAAATATGTTATACATAGTAGGTGAGACACAGGAGCCTTGTGGGACCCCACAGGTAGTTTGAATGGGGTCGGCCGAGGCCGATGGGGAGAAAACTCTCATGGTTCTGTTTGCTAGGAAGGACTGGACCCGTGCTATTGCATCACTCGAGAAGTGGGCAGCCGACTCTAGGTGTTTACACAGCACAGCATAGTCCACCAAGGCGAAGGCTGCTGATAGGTCGACTAGGAGGAGCATAGCGGTTTTGCCTTTGTCCTTCAGTTCATCTATTTGGGTCTTAAGATCAATTAGTGCTGTTTCAGTGCCATGCTGTGGCCTGAACCCTGATTGGCGGGATCCTAGTAGGAGGTTGGCTTTGAGGTAGTCCTGAATTTGTAGGTAAGCTACTCTGCCTGTTATTTTAAGGAGGAATGGAACTGTGGTAATAGTCCTGTAGTTAGTGGGGATGGAAGGGTCAAGAGTCTGTTTCTTAAGCAGTGGGAGAACCCAGGACTCTTTGAGGTTCATTGGGACAGTGTTAGTTTTGAAGGAGGCGTTGATTAGTTTTGAAATAAAAGGCGGCAGATTGCTCTCTGTATCCTTGATTATTTGGGCTGGGCAGTTGTTGCCTTGAAAGTTGGATGGTTTGAGGGATACGATGATTTTCTCTGTTTCCAGGATGGAGATTTCAGTGAAGCTGAAGGGTGCTGGCAGCTTGGGTATTACTGAGGGAGTAGGGGGATGTGGCGCAGTGGGAGATAGTGAGGCTTTTTTTACCACAATCTTAGTTTGGAGGGAGGTTATTTTACTAGATTTTGGATCAGAAGAGGTATAGGGGATTCTAATTCTCGGAGGATCACAAAGAGCTCGTTTGTATTAGAACTAGCTTTGGAGATTCTTTCGTTGAAGGTATCTTTTTTAGTGCAAATAATTTCTTTTTTTGTATTTGTTGGCTATCTGGGTCAATTGCAATTTATTTTCCTCAGAGGGGGAGTGATGCCAGAGGGATTGTAGTTTCCTTTTCTGCAGTCTTAGCTCCTTGAGGTGAGGTGTAAACCAGGCATTGAGGTGGGCCTTGTGTTTACTTTTGCAAAGTTTGGCAGGTGTGCTAATGTGTAGGGCAGTGGCCATAGTATTATTAAAGACCTCTACCAAAAGGTTAGGGTCAGATTTGCTAGGTAGCAGGTTGAGGGCTGGGAGGAGAAGAGCTACTAGATTGTCAGCAGTGATATTCTTTTTACCTTTTTACATCTGGTGGGCAGAGGTGGTGCCAATGCAGTGGCTTTTTGCATGTATTTAACTATGATTAGTGATAACTCTATTAAATGATGATCATTCCATGGTTGAGGGCTTATATTCATAATGGTAGAGGTGCAGTTCAAGTCCGCAACCCAGTCAAGGGTTCTTCCTTTAATGTGGGTGGGGGTAAGAACTTTTTGGGTGAGTCCCTATTCAGATAGAATCGTTGCTATGGCTTGTGCTGGTTTATCCTCTGGATCATTAAAAGTTAAATTCACCCAGCATTAGTATCTGTGATGACTCTTTGGTATTGTTAGCTAGTAAGCTAGATAGGTCATCCTTGAAGGGGGTCTGTATAGTAGGTAGATGGTTAGTGTCCGGTTGCTCGATATAGGTAGTTTGGCTGTAAGCAGTTTGCAAGATTTGAGTGTTAAGGAGGTGCCAAGTCTGAGGGTGAGGCTAGTTTTGGCTATGATGACTATATCAGAGCGGGGCCGGCTGCATCGTGTAACCATGATTCAGTAATAGCCAGGAAGTCAAGGTTGTTAGAGGATAGGATGTCAGCTATTTCAATAGCATGGGCTACTAGGGATCTTGAATTGATCAATGATCCCGAGATGGTGGTCAGGTGTTTAGATTCAGTAGGATCAGGTAGGTTGAGGCTGGTGTGATTACTCTTGGTGTTATTTGTATGTGGCTGTGAGTGTGTGAGGTTCAGGGTTTTGGTTAGGTCCTCATGGGCATTGATATTACCTTTAAGGTGGTGGTTTGGTTTAATGGAGTTGTTTATTCTGGGTTTATGGCGTTGGGTTAATCTTGCTCTGAGTCTGGTATTTCCATCTGACACGGGGCATGGTGAGGCTTTGATTAGAGACATTATTAAGTGGGATGGGATTAGTTGTAAGAAGAACAGCTGGCTCATTCCTATGAACATAGTGTTTTATTTCTACTGTGATGCAGGTCCAGTGGAGGATAGGAATGTAATGGTGCTTAGGGAATGAGGTCTGGTCCGTGGAATGGGCTGGTCCAGTCGACACAGGGATTTAGTTTAGGGTAGGTTTGAGTCTAGGTAGGTCCGTTTTCTCAATTACCTAGGCAAGGCAAGTCTGGCATAGCATGTTAATTTGATTTGCAGTGTGTATCCCTTTGTACCATAGAAGGAAGCGCTTGACGCTGACATTGGTAGTTCTATCACACAGGGAGAAATACCCATAAAAAATCCCACCCTCTATCAATAAACCAGTAGCTTCCTATATCAATTACCACATCAACCAGGTCTGGTGCAATACCTATTGATCCTCATCACTTGGACAATGTCCCTCGCCAGCCAAATAAGCTGCATCTAGGGATTTGGAAAGATTCCGACCTTTACTTAGACATACAGAAAAGTAAACTAACCAGCATCTGTTTCCTCAATGCAGGACCCTTATAGGCTTTGTTGGATTATTATACCAAGTTAATTTGATGAATACTCTTGTGGTCAGTCACCTTGCTGGGTCAGATTTAAAAGGCTCTGGTCAAAGTCCAGTATATTCAGAATGTGGTAGCAATAAAGTTATTTCACTTGAGCTGTCATGATCATATATCCTTACCCATCTTGACCTCTGGATAGCAGAGGTAAAGTGAGTGGAATTCAAATTCCTCAGTTGGGCATACACACTAGCATGACAATGGTTACTCATTAATTAGAAGTCACCTGATGCATTATGTGTCAAACAGATATTTAAGATCAACCTCTGCGAGCTAACTGATGGGCCTCAGTTGTAAGCATCAAAACTGGAGAGGGAATATCTTCTCTGTTCAAGCAGCCAGGTTATGGAACGCTCTGATACCACCATTATGCCACGTTGATGACCGTGTAGCATTTTTGGAGAAAAGAAAACTCATCATCTTTCTGTTTCCTCACTAAGGCTTTGAATGGTTCACCGAAATTGGTAATATCCTATTAGAGGTTCTATGAAAACATTCTGCACGATTTTGTTCCTTCGGTGGCGAGATGCACACACGTTATAACTCTATTCCTTCTTCCTTATCTATGTCTTAGCTCTTGCCCTATCTGAAATGTTGCCAGGCCGAGTACGATAGTTAATTTCACATCCTTACTGTTCATGGCCTGTAAGAATGTCATTGTATTTTCCCTTGTTCCCTCCCTTGCCTTGAAGCACTTCGAAACACATTGTGTACAGGCGCTATATAAATAAACTATCGTATCATATCAATATCTCAGGGCATTCTATTTTCTTTCTTGTTCAGCTAGAGTCAGAAAGCCTAACCTCAACCCTTCTTGAAGCATCCTAGATCTAGCAAACATTATCCAAATTAATCATGTTTCACAATGTGGATATTTACAGTTAAATAATGAGTAAATCAAGAGGTATTGGTTTCCGGCATACACACATGAAATCTGCCTCCAAGAAGTTCCCTTTATTCATACTTATCAAGTGTTTTTGTATTATGTATTGGTATTTCCACAGACATGTTGGTTTACAGGATTTCAGGAGAATTGTGTGCGCTTTTCGGATCTGGAAGGTTCCTTCATTGTAGTTAAGGCAGATCACTCTCCGATTTGGATCAAATCCTAATATTCCCGTGAAGCTAATAACTCCAAAAAACACATGGCACCACTCACACTGAACTGTTTCAACACTTCTTTTATTGTTGAATAAACAATGGCGGCACCTGATTACTGCATCCTGATTTGGTTTGGTTTGGTTTGGTTTGGTTTGTGATGGCTGTGCCCCAGATCTCTGCACACATCTACCATTGCTAGCTGTGTTACCCTTCTAGATAGAGAATGTCTGATTTGCACAGGCTCAGGTAATCAGAAACTGGAGCTATGCATTCTGTGTTTTAACTTTATTTTTTTCAAATATCTTCTTTTTGTATGTCGAGACAAAAGAGACCAAAATACATGGAGCATGGAGAGCAGTACAACACTTCAAGAGACGAGACTTAATTTTCTTGCAACGTTTAGAGCAGACTACAAGAGGTGGAAGGTTGAACATGCAAGAGTCAAACCAGCATAGCCAATCGCCAATAACAAGAGCCCGAGGTGATTTATTCTTCACAGGGATTTCCCCTGCCATGCAGGTAAGACCAGAAACCGGCCCGGTAGTCCTTAGGATGGACAGGGTGTGCCACCAGTTCTCTATAGGTGTCCTCTTGCTCATTGCACCAAGTAAGGTCCCTCAGCCAGTCATCTACAGTTAGGGCCTGTTCTGACCACCATGCCACGGAAACCCGGCGCTTCTCTATCAAAAAAGCAATGCACAAAAATGCAATCTCGATTTGTGAAGTTGCAAGTGAGTCCCAGCACACATATTTCTGGGGTAATCGTGGTGTCGGATTGCAATATTTCATTTAGCGATGTTTGAATTTTCCTCCAGCATGAGGCCATTCCAGCGCCATTTAACGACATACGCAGAAAGGGAAGCAGTGTGAATGTTTTATTTATTTTAGGGGTAACATACGTCTGGTGAACACATTTGAACTTGTAATTCATGGATACGTTCTTAACCTGTCTGACTATGTATCTCCAGTCAATTTCCGGTATGTCCTGGCCTCAAGCGCTTTCCCATTTCTACCTGGCCTCCCTCAGCTTGCCGCATCACCCCCCTTGAACCATAAGGTGCATTGTTGAGCTTTTGTGTGTTGTGACTGATCATTGCTCATGAGAAGTTGCAGTATATTGGGGGGCTGAGTGTGTGTGGGAACGTATTGAATATTGTACCTACTTCACCTTTGACCCTGTGAAAGATCATTTGCAATTTGAGCGTTATGCCACCCCCATGCCCTTATAGTCTGCAACAGAGATGAATTTACCAGCTCTGAACCAGTCATCCACTTTAACAATGCCAAGCACAGCAGGCTCCCTACGCACGCTTGGTGCCAATGTGCTGCCCAGTAAGTCTATTCTGTTGAAGAACATGTCTGTTGGTATGGAGGAGGGGGCTTATGTTTCGTGTGGAAGTAGCATAGCGCGGCTGTGGACGTGTGGATCATGCTTATCGTTTTATAGAGTGGGTGTCTACAATTCCTTAGTAAGCCTATTAATTCCAGAGCAACCTTTTGAGCGTACAGGGCCACACCATACCAATGCTCGATGTGGCTTGGCCGTGCCACCTGACACTAAGTGTCAAAATCTGGCACCGCGTGGCCTCCCTCATCAAGCAGAAGTGTGAGAATCTCCTAGGCTAGTCTTGCCTTTTTGCCCGACCAGATGAATTCGATCAGTATGGATCGTAGTTTATTGAAGTATGCTCTAGGTGGCTTAATCGGGAAATTTAGAAATATATATAAAATTTGGAAGGGCCACCATTTTGAAGAGTGATGTGCGGGCTATGACGGATAATGATAAGATGCTCCATCTATCTAGTTCAGCTTTCATGGAGGGGCTGGTTGCGAGGTAGCTATCCACAAACAGCTTTTGTGCACTTGTAGAGAACTGGACACCTAACTACCTTTCCCCTACCGGGTACCATCTAAATCCTCAATTGGTCCATAGCTGGGATGTACTGGGTGTGAGTGGGAGGAGTTCCAACTTGGCCCAGTTTATTTTGAGGCTGGAGTATTCACCAAACTCCACAACTGAAAGTCCAATGGGGTTCATATTATTTAGCTGATAAATAGATCAGGAGGTCATTGGTGCAAAGTGAGACCACTAGCCTCTGGGTGTGGAAGCTATGACCCCCTATCTATATGATGTGTGAAGGACACAAGCCAGGCGCTCAATGGCCAGTGCAAAATGGAGCAGTGGTAAGGGCCATCCTTGTCGAGTGCCTCTATGGAGCTCAAAGGGGGCGAGGTGATACAGTAAAATATCAGTTTGGCCAAGGGCTTTGCATACAATGTATCAATTAGTGATACCCATGCCCATTCATTGCAGGACCTCAAAAAGGAAGGACCAGCTCAGGGAGCCAAAAACCTTTTTTACATCAAGTAGCATCACCATAGCCTGCATTGCAAGATTTATTTGGAAGAGAATTAAAAAGAACCTACATAGGTTAAACTATGTGGACCTCCCTGGAATAAAGCCAGACTGGTCAGGGTGAACCAGTGTGCTCATTAGGGGAGACAATCTATTTGCCACCATTTTAGCAATTGGTTGTCAATGTTCAATAGGAAGACACACCTTTACTCAGCACACAGGTGACCATCTTTCCCAGGTTTGCGAAGTATTTCTTACTGTGGATTGCTGCAGATGGTTGACGAGTGATTCTTGATACATTTGAATAGAAAGGGGCACCCAGAGGGGCAGAATTGTTTAGAATATTCTATTCTGATAAAGTCAAAGTCTGGGGCATTAACAATTGCAAAGTCTCGAATTTATTTGGCAACTTCTTAGGCTGTAATGGGGGTATTCAACATACTCCTATGTTCTTCAACTACCCATGCCAATTCGTTTCTTTCAAGATACTCGTTTCTTTCAAGATACTCTGTCAATATATCATCAGGAAATGCTTTTCCCAAATTTTCATTAGGCTATAGAGCAACCATTTGCCTATGAAGAAGTGAGAGTCACGGACAAATGAGTAAAACGTGTTTTCTCGTTGAGTTTTGTGAACTACCCTCATATCTAATAAGTGTCACTTAGATCTACAAACGGCCTGGCTGAGCTGCCATGGGGCCTTACCCTATCTGCACAATGTTCAGGTCCCCCATCAGAACTACTGCACAATCCATGAACTCCTGCAGTTTAACAGAGATGCTGTCAAAAAAGCTAGGGTCATCTATAGTCTGTGGATATAGACTGACTAAGACAATACAATGGCCTGCAAAGCATCCTGCTAGAATAATGAACCTCCCCTTGGGGTCCAATATTGCATTGTGTTGTTGAACACCTAGGGAATTTTGAATAATGATTATGACCCCCGAGAGTCAGTAGTATAGGAGGAGGACCATTTTCTGTGTGTTCTAGATTGCCAAAACTTGGCATGCACTGCTGTAAGGTGCATATCCTGCAACATCATTATACTGCACTGATGACTTTTTAGATATGCCGTTATCCTGTGCTGCTTTATGGGATTATTTAGACCACAGACATTCCATGAAAAAAGCGTGGGATTGACCTTACTGGTTACCTCAGGGGGAGGTATGGTTGTTATCTGTGTTGCTTATACGACCCCTAGGGGGTGACTTCTCAGTGTGTTACTCGTTATATTGATCATTCACAATTTGCCTGCATATTCTACATTGAATAGACTGCTCTCTGCAGTTTTCCTTGAACATAAGCCCTCCTCCTTCCCCACCCTCACTGGAACAACCCCAATCTCAAATGTAGTCACCAACATATCGAGCTAAAATCAAAAAGAGAAAACATTGAAAATAAGAGAACCAACTCAACATTAACTAACTCAACACTATGGTGCACCCGATTAGCCATCATTGAGGTATGGGTCACTACTAGAGCAGCACTATGCATAATGTCCAATTTCAGTGTGTGTCGTACGCTCTGGTCGCTATGCTCATGCATTGGGACATAGGGTAGTACCAGCATCAACAAAGCTCAACGCTTCTTCCAGTGAGGTAAACAAATACAATCTGTCGACATGATGGATTGTCAGCTTTGCTGGGAATAGCATTTGATATTTTATGTTTTTGTCTCTTAATCATAGCTTGACATACAAGTATGTTCTCCTCACAGCCTGTACCACAACTTGGTAATCAGAGTATATGAGCGTTTTAGAATCTGAGTTCACCTTTTTTTCTCGTGCTGCCTTTAGAATCAAGTCTCTGTCCTTGTAGTTAAGTATCCTGGTGATGACAGTGTGTGATGGACAGCCAAGGCCAGTCTGTCAGTGGAAATGCGATGCACTCTTTTGATGAGGAAGTGATCAGAAAGGACAGCGTGTCCATGTATTTCAGGCAGCAGCTTCTCTAGGAATACCTCCATTGGGTCCTTCACTGTCAATTCTGGGAGACCGTCTATGTGTATGTTATTGTGTCCAGTCCTAAACTCCAAGTCGTCATTCTCTCTTGCACAAGCTTCATTTCCTTTTCTAGACGCATGACTTTCCCTTCTAGGACTATCACTGAATCCTCTGTGCAGCCAACACGTGTCTCCACTTCTGTAATGTGCCCGCAAAGCTGCTCTATTTTATGCTGCACACATTGTAGCTTTCTGGCTAAAGTGTCCATTTATAGGTCCATCAATTTTCAAGCATGATGACACATAGTTCGACAGGTTGCTGTTCCCCTGTCATGTCACCAGAAGTGTGGGCTGCTGCCATCGTAGGTACGTATTTCTCTTTATGTACCTCCTTAGTCAACGTGTCCAGGCAGCTTTGTTTCTTGGAGCTTGAGCCTGGCATAGTGTTGGCTGTGGGTTCTAAATCACCTGCAGCTAGAGTTGATTTGGAGCAGGTGCAGGTGCAGGCTCTTTGTCGCCAGTACACTCTATGGTTCTGCTTTACAACAGGCAGGAGTAACAGGGATATGTTAGGGCATCCATCCGGACCTTGCGCAACAGACTGCAAAGGGACTGCAAGAGGGTAACAGCCCGGCACTCAGCACACAAGGGGGTAGTGCCTCCTTAGGTGCTTCATTAGACGAGGATCACTCCAGCCCAGGGTTAGTAGCCATCTCCAAAGGGGGGTTTCTGGCCTTCCATGTCGCATGCATGCATCTGCTTCATACAGCGTGCCATCCCAAGCATGCATCTGGACAGAGAGCGTACTCCCCTCGCTATACCGCAGCCGGGTCAGCAGTTCCCTGTTGCTATACCCCGACCTGCATGGCATCCGGCAGGCCACTCAATCACTGCAGCCTCTCCAGTCCACTCAGACTCACCGGATATGGCCATCTGTGTCACTGTATCGGTGGCTGGAGCAGAGCTAGTCTCGACGATACACTTCTCAGTAGATCTGTCATCCAGCAAGTCCCACTGCCTGTGTACCTCGGCTTCGGCACGACCTTGTGGGTCACTCCAATGTCACTAGTAGGCTCTCTTTCCAGGTTCAGGCTTAAATCACTGAAATCTTATCGCCTGTGTACACTACAGCCCCCACGACCTGTTGGGATACATCATGCGCGGGTTGCTGACATACAGTTAGCTGCTGTTCCTCTGATTTATTCAGATTACTAAATCCATGGGCAAAACACACAGATCAGGCAACATTTCGCATCAGTGCCCTGTAGAGCTCCCCCCGAGGTATACATTTTGTATAGGTGGATTTAGTTTCCAATTTGAAACATACAAATAACCATAATCATGGTTATTGAGATGCTGGATGAAAGTCTTTAAACTGTATAAAAATGCAGAAGCACGTTGGAGAGATAGCTCAGTTGTAGCTATACGTTAATAATCACCCATACACACACACGTGGGCAGCCATTGGGTCTGTTAAACCCTCCAACTACAGCCTCCCATTGATGTGAATAACATCCTTTCTGTCTGTTTAATGATCCAAGATTGCGCCAATTGAATCTTGATCATTCCGAACCATTTCAATGTCGATCACAATTTGGACCTGTCACTGGTTCAAACTTCTTTTTGTAGTTTGAAAGAGGCCATACACAGCTTTGGTCCTTTTGGCGGGTCTATTTATGATCAAGATAATTTAGATTGAATAGCTAGTCCAGAGTCCCCAATTCATATTTAAACACAGATTCTAAAATCAAAAGTTAAATATTAAGCACGTGTTTTCACTACAATCCTCAACAGGAAGCTTCAGAATTGGATCCTAAAGCTGTTGAGCATAGTAACTGGCAAGGATAATCCATCAATCTCCAAAACGTTCTATATTGACTCAGTCTAGCCTGTAATCTCTTGGCCTCTAATCCTGGCCTGCCTATTACTGACACCTACGTTAGTGTTACTTCCAGACAGACTGACTACCACTGATATCTCTTCTCTGTCCCCTCTCCAGATCTATGGACCTTCCATCTGATCTTTCCGCTCTCCCCTTTTTCCTCTTCAGCCATTAATGGTGGAACTAGATGGGAAGTATTCTTGGTGCATTTCTCATCTTCTAGGTGCATCATTAACATCTATTGCAATGGCACTGTCATGGCTCAGGATCCTCAACCCTATCTATTTCTCTTCACCGGTGCCTTCCAGCCATCATCAACTTCCTACCTTCTCCAGCTATGCCTCCTTCCTCTCTCTATGTACCTCCTTCACCACCTCTGATGGGTGTGCCACTCCCCTGAACCCTTCTTCGGAAAACCTTCAAAGGTGCTGACATGCTGACAGGCTTCACTTAGCCAATCTGAATGCTCATTCTGCTGTCAAACATTCTTCTGACAACCACCTCCTTCTTGAAGACTTTGATCTTGACATCCTCTCTCTCACTGAGACGTGGTTCAATGAAAGCTCTTTCACTGCTTTTGACGCCCTCCTCCCAGACGGCTACACAATCCTCTCCAATCCTCTGCCCAATAGATCTGGTGGTGGACTAGCCCTGATATTCCCTGAGTGGGTCCCTACCCCTCTTATACCCACCCAGCCTTAATCCTCCTTTGAATGTCTTGTCTTTAAGCTTGGCGTTTCTCTGAATTGCTTTCTCAGCCTTGCTGCTATCTACAGGCCCCCTGTCTTCCTTTTGGAATGGGTTGCCTTAACTTCCTCTATTCTGACTTCTACCTTTAAACTCCTCCTCCTTGGTGACTTCAACATCCACCTTGGCTCCACTGTTCATGCCTCTACACTCGGCAGTGATCTCTGTACCTCTCTCCCTCACTATTCTTCCTTTCGTCCCTATCCACTCAGCTGGATACACTCTTGATGCCTTCATCCCATCTAATCTCATGCTCTCCAACTCCATCACTACCCCTCTCTCCTGGTCTGAACACTCTCTCCTCTCTTCTCAACTGGGACCTCTTGGTCCCCTGACTAAGCCTCCACCAGCACTGCCAGCATCCTTTGCAGTAATCCAACCGATGAAACAAGTGTCAGCTGCTGCGTTTGCCTCCACTTCATCCCTCCTCCTTCCCCTCCTCCTGACTTTTCCAAAGACTCATTCCTTGCCAATCTTCATCTTGCTATCATGAACACTCTTGACATTCTTGCCCCTGTCATGAGGATCCACCTGAAACCTGCCTCCAAGCTTAACAGTTGGTACGACTCCATCTAGCTGCTCTGAAACACAAGTGCAGCATTGCTGAACTGAATTGGCAGACCATGGGCTCATCCTCTGACAAACTGGCCGTTGCCTACTCCAAAGGCAATATCATCTCTCTATCTGTTTCAAGAAAAGGGTCCGCATGCAGGCCAGTATCTCTGAACGCCATCTCACCCCTTCTCTCCCAGGCCCTCTGTACTGTACTGACCAGCCATTTCACCTCTAAAAATCAGGACATTCTGACCTCTCTCTCTTCTTCCTCCTTGGCCTCTACTCTCCTCCCACCCACTCTCTCCTCCTTCTCACCTATCTCAACGGATGAGGTCTCTAGAGTAGTCTGCTCTATGAAGTTCTCATCAAAACAGGTGTCACCTTGTTCTTCTAGAACCATTAAGGACAACATCTCCTCCCTCGATCCAGCTCTTGCAGACTTCTGCAACCACTTTTTAGCCTCTGGCTATATCCCTTCCTCCCTCTAGAACTCCTTTGTGTACCCACTCCTAAAAAAGCCTTCAGCCCACCACTCGTGTCCGACGAACAACTATTAGATGCTTCCTTGGGAAACTCCTGGAGAAGTTGTTCTCCCCCCAACTGAAGCAACACACTGAGCTTGTTGGTTGTTTACATGACCATCAATCTTGATTCCAAACATCCAGAGGAATGGAAACTCCTCTCCTGAAAACCCATGAAGAACTGCTTGCAAAACCTGTCTCTAACTCTCCTGCTGTTCTCATTCTCCTTGATCTCTCCCCTGCCTTTGACATGGTCAACCATTCGATCCTCATAAAGCGGGTCCATGATCCCCTTGGTATCTCGGACCAGGCACTGGATTAGTTGAACTCCTTCCTCAGTGCCCACCCTTCCCAGGTGCTCCTGAGCTCCTTCCCCTCCACCACCACTCTCTCTGTGTGGTGTCCCCCAGGTTTCTATCATCTTGTCTTGGCTTTTCAACATCTACATTGCACCTCTTGCTCACCTGATATCTGCCTACTCTTCTCTTTTACAGTTTTGCACTGGTAACACACAACTATTCTTCAAGCTCCACTCTTCCTCCTCTTCATCCTCCTCATTCATCCCTGACTGCCTCTCTGTTATTCAGCCTTGGTGCACCTTCAAAGATCTCTGTCTTAATGCCAGTAAGAACAATATTATTCCAATGGGGAATCCTGTTCCCCGTTTCCCTCCTGCACTCTGGCCACCCACTACAGGCTCACCTCCCTCTCCTTCCAGTGAAGCCAAAAAACTTGGGGTCATCTTCAACTCCTCTCTCTCCTTTAATCCTCACATCTTGGACCTTGACAAGAAGGCCTGCTTTCAACTTCACCTCCTTAGAGGCAATCTCCCTTTCCTCACTTCCCCCAGAATCTCAATGTCTCTAGAGCTCTAGTTCTCTCCATGTTGGATTACTGTAACAGCCTCTTCCTTAACCTGCATCTTTTGTCACTCCATTCTCTTCAACTGATCCAGAATAGGGCTGCAAGACTTATCCTTGGCCTCAAAGCCGAGGGACTGTATGCCTCCAGCTCGAAAATCTTCCCACTGGCTCCAAGTTGCTGAATTATCAAATTCAATACCCTTTACATCATCCACAGGGCTGTCAGAGGCCTGGGCCCATGCTACATGTAGCTCTCTCCTACCAAATAATCTCCTCCAAGATACCTTCAATCTTCTTGCTCCAACTCTCTGCTGAACCAATGTTTCTCCAGGTAGAAAGCTGGGGGCAGATCTCTCTCTTCTGCTGGCTCCCTCCCATGGAACAATCTCCCTCTCTCCCTCCACCTTGAAACGGAACACCTCAGGATCGGCAAGCAACTCAAGAACTATCCCTTCTCCTCCTCCTTTCCTCTCCCCCTCCTGTGCAAACCATACCCTCTACCACAGAGATTGGTGGCCTGGTCCCTCAAGAGTCCTGTAGGGTCCCGGCCTTCAGCCTATCACTACCAGCACCCATGCTGCACTGCCCTCTGGGCCCACACCCACCTGTTGGGTGGTTTCCCTCCACCCTGCATTTACCTGTTGGGTGGTAGACTTCCCTCTTCACTTGAATCGTCTCAGCTCATGCACTTACCTGTTGCCTCCCCAGCATGCACTGCTGGAACTTCCCCCACTTGGGGACCCTAATAGCACTCACCCCACCCCACTTATTTCACTGCACTTGCCTAGTAGGGCCACTGTTCATGTCAATGTATTCAATGCCATTTTCTTCACTTATTTGCTCTCTTCTTCCCTTCCCTTTTGCCTTGTGGTGCTTTGAAACACTGTCTTGTTGTATAAGCGCCTTACAAATATCCAATGAATAAAATAAATACAATACATGTAAATCTCAAATGTTACATGCATTTCACTTAAATCAGGACCTTACATTGCTGGATACAGAATCTTCTGAATCAACCCCAAAAGCCTACTTACCATTTATGCATTTATGCAATTATCGCCCACAAAGGAGCTTTACCTTCCTTATGTATTTATACCCAAGCTAATTAACACAATTCATGTCATGGGTTTCACCAGGTTCCTTTAGCACCTAATCACGCAATAGATCACGTGGGATTACCTGCCTGTGTGATAACATGCTCATCAAACAAAATATGTTTTTTTATGTTCTTTCTAATTGATAAAAAAGGTCAATGATCTCACTGTTACGAAGGTCAACAATCTCAGTGTTACGAAGGGTTCTCAATTTTGAGCAAAGTAGGGTTGCATATCTGTATATTATATGACAGCCTGCAATACTCCTATAAAGGCCTGTAGATAATGTTCTTGGTACAGATAGGCTGTACCATTATTATTGACCTGTACTTAGAAAATAATGTCACTACACAATTGTAATCAGTTATTACACGTGCCAGTGATATCACAATTCCCGTTGTGTGAGCCAGAATTTCAGCTTTCACTGCAGCACTTAAATTGGTAACAGGATGTTTATATTCCTTTCTTCTAATTATCTTTCTATGACACATTACTGCCATTAATCCTAAGGTCTACCGATGACATTCTCCTTGAACTCAAATGTTATTCAGAAATTAAATATAGTGGGACAGCAATTTTAAACTATCATACACACTCTGGAACTCTCTCCCCAAGAGAATATGCACAATAGACCTTCAGGAAAGCATTAAAAACATAGCTGAGCTGAGACATAGGCCATTGTGAAACAGAGACCAAACATTGCTGACCAAGGCATGCTAGCGTGACTGCGACTTAACACCTGAAACCATGAGGATTAGACTCATTTTTAACCAACTAACATACAACATGCAAGCCAAATATGCCACACACACACAACACCTATAACACCACCTCCACACACTGACAACAAACTGCATAACTCCACATCTCCTCCAATAACCTATACAATCTCAACATGGCCAATACATCCTTACTCCATGGGCAAACAAGACCTCCTATATATGCACACATATCTTTCACGCCCACCAACCCAGACCAACTAGAAGCAAACACACACACACACAGTGACTTTTTTCCAAACTGAAACTACCAACACCATAGCAAAATCACTCTTGCATGCGCTCTCTCTCTCTCTCTCTCTCTCTCTCTCTCTCTCTCTCTCTCTTTCTCTATCTCTCTCTCTTCTCAACACCTCAACACCTCTCTTATTTTCAGAGCTATAAGAGCACCTGGACACCGTGCAAATGGCAGCAGTGCGTGGTACAATTGATTAGCGACAGTTGTGCTAGTATGTTTATTTTATCAATCAATTATTTTAAACCACAAAACGGTTTTTAGGTGCATATTAATCAGCTGTTTAAACTATTGCTCCGGAGTGCATTTTGCCTAGTAAAGTGTTTTTTTAACCTAATAGAAGATAAACCTGAAGATTCCCAGTCTGTGGAATATGGTCATTTAAGAAGGATCAATTGTACCCAACGAAAGGGTCCCCACTAAAATGGGTCCTCATAAGAAAACATGCTCAGCTTTCCTATGAGACTACTGCAGCGTTTGTTATGTATGATAATTATAGTGTAAACAATATTGTGGTATGGCCTAGGGAGTGTTCGTCTCAATAGAATTTTAGACCCAGGTACCCAGTGGCACCTACAGTATATTGTCCCTTAAGAAAGCAGGGAAATGACTTAGAAGGGGATATCCAGGGTCTATAGGGGTGGTGATAGTGTTGATGAATCAGCATACCCTTATTGCAGTCCAGCATGGGGATAACAATTGCCAGCTCGTTTGGGAACTCATATACATCCCCAACCTATTAGAAGAAAGGGAGCTGTTCCCTCCAAAGCATATGGTGGAAGGTTGTGGGTCCAAACATCATCAAGAAATGGTCTAACCCATTATAACGTCTACAGGGTGTCTCAACACTTTACCTGATTTCAAAGCAGCACACCCAAATGGATACACACTGCAGGGGCACTTTCAGCATGTTTTCCCATTAGAAAAAAGAGGTGAAAGACAGGGTCATTGCTGTCATCAGTAAGGGAGGTTTGCTATATTGGGAAACATAATAAAAAGAGTGACAGCAGGATATCTGGGCATCACCAAAACTCAAGATTATGTCATAACCAGGTTCTCTTGGTCAGGAATTTAACAACAAATCCAACACTATTTTGAGACACTCCCATTCTACCACAAGACCTGTAGGGCACATGTGAGTAGAGCCCCATTAAACCTCTCCCTATTGTAGAGGTGCCTTTTCCACAAATAGGCATGGATCTTATAGAATCCTTCTCATCATTCTGGGCAGGAAACTGGTAAAAAAAAGGCTATTATAATAATAAAAATGTATCATTTATACAGCACTATGAACCCTCAGGCATTGGAAAGCTGCTTATTATTACTCATAGTGTGTGGCGTTCATTTATTGACCTCAGAAGGATGAAGGGGTGAGTTTGGCACTGCCGGGATTAGAACCTGCATCAGCAAGCTCTGCACAGATGTCAAGGCGAGTGCTCTCCCCGCTGTGCTATCGCACCAGCTGCAAAAATTACCATTCAGATGATTTTTCCCTCTGGAACAATGTAAACTAACAGATACTTAAACAGATTATATCCTTTCGATTCAGGTACAGCATCAAAAGGATATTCTCACCGATCAAGAATCCATCCCCATGTCCAAATATATGGGGAAGTAAAGATCCTCCTACAAATTCAAACACTTTTCTATACAGACTTCAGCTGGATCACCTAATGGAACAATTCACTAAATCCCTGAAAAACATGTTATGCAATCGATTGGTGGGTGATTGTAGGAACTAGGATGACCTACAATCATGGGCCATCTTGGCAGGCTTGAAAAATCCCAATCATCAACTGGATTGCACCCTTCAAGTTGGTCTCTCGATGTGAACCTTGCGACATATCAAATGTGCTCATGTAAGGCTGGAATATTCAGGACAATCCATCAGATCCCACAGCTCAGTAAAACATGCCATGCACCAAAATAGGCCAGTTTGGACCAGAACCAGAGAGTGGCTGACCTGAGCCCATTTGGTGGCCCAAGCAAAAGAGATTGAATGATCAGAAAACTGAACTGAGGAAATTCAATGTGGTGAACAATGTGTTGGTGGTCCGGCCCACTTCAGAGAATAAACAGATGTAGTAAGTGATCTGAATTAGTTTATACAATAGAAGGACAACTGAAGCCTTCATGAATACACCATGTTAATTGATTGAAGGAATGGGCAGAATATGTTGTTGCCTCACTGTTGTTGGCACTGCAAAATATTTAGAGCAAGGGTCTGCACCCTTTGGCTCCCCAGGTTTTTTAGACTATAATTCCCAATATCCCCTGCCATTGACTATGATGGCTATGTATGATGGGATCTGTAGTCTAAAACATCTGTCGACCCCTGATGTATAGGAACTTAAAGCTACAAGGAAATAGCCCGCGGCTTGCATTGTGCTGAGCTGAAACTCTTTCCAAACAGAAGACCTGCAGATTTTTGCATTATATCCACACTGGACTGATTAATTAAATTAACTTGAGACATTACCAATTCCAGGAGCTCGACACCAGGCAATCTAGTTTGCAATTAAGAAAATGCTCATTGGTGGGTCAAGTGTTCCTCACCGCTTGTGCCAGGGGAGGAACTAGACGGTAGTGGGTGTTTCTGAATTCAATACAGGAGGGTATATGAAATATCTAAATTGAATGCCCAGCCCAAGCCCTTCATAAATAAATGAAGTGATCGAGAAACATTGAGTTTCCTGTTATATGTCCTCTCTGGATCTCTTCACAGGATAATGGCATATCAATAAAGTAAAATATAATTTTTCAACCGCAGAAGAGCTATTCTATTTGAACATACCTTAGGATTACATGTGTCACCAGCCAGATTTTGACTTTTAAAATGTCCATCTAGGACTTAATTGTCCATATGTGTGGATGTGTATTTATGATGTTATTAGCACACAGTGAGACATCTCTACCTTTTAGCCCAGACACTCGGGAAATCTGTCCTGATTGTTAATCCTGCAAAATGCCATTTGGTTTAGTGAACCATTAATTACTTCTGCTTCAGAATCAGAAACATTCTTGTGCAACCTTAAACAGGAAAAGTAGGATCTTCCACCCAAAGCTACAATCTACAACCAGATACAACTGAGCTAAATCCTGGGTCTTGTTGGATATGATTTCCAACTATTACAGGACCTCTCATGGACAAACTGAAAGTTAGCAATTCCCTCTGCCATCTGCTTTTTCTCATAATGCCAGATCCATCACAACCATTCATACTTCAGTCAAATTAGGAGTGGGTGTTTCTTTATGGCAGGGCAAATGAGGCTAGTGAGACAGCTGTTATACCAATATTAATGGGAACCCTTCCATTCCCACTTTATCATTTCAGTGCCTGGTCATCAATTGATTAATTGAAGATTTTAAAACTTTTTTAAGAGAACGACATTTCCAGCTACTCTTGGATGATGCCACAGATGTTGGGAAATAGGGCACGCAATCCATGTGTCTTGAAGTGGTTCTTAGCTCTCAAAGCCCTCATTTCTATGGCAGAGAATTGAGATGGGAAACTCCAGTCTAATGTGTATTTTCTTTGCCATTACCCCACGACGTCAAGAGAAAAGACTACTAAGCAAACTAAGTGAGATGGTTACAATGCTTGAGTTTTCACTGATATGCCAAGCAAGGAAGGCTCCCTAAACTCCATGTCCTGCCCAAGCCATATCTGGAGGCCTCACAATGACTGCAGCCTGAAAACTGAGCAAGCCAAGGCCAATTGTCATATGAAAGTCAAGGAATTAGAGCTTGGAGGGTAAATGTATGCTTCCAACCTCCGAAGGGATTACAAGATAACTGCAAAACAGAGAAACTGTGATTGACTCTGACATATCTTTACAGGATATTTCATCACTGACCATGAACTGTTTTATAACAGAACGTTGGACTTAATTATTACAGTCCTCAAACTCCTTCTGCACTTGCTATTCTTTTCCTTTCATCTGCACTGCTAAAACCTGTATTTGGGACTTACTGCCAACCACGTCTTGTGTAAGGTGAGAGGGGATAGCTCAGGGGCAGCATGTTTGTCTTAGAAGCATGACTACGCCACGCAACACAACTTCGAAAACCAATCCCGCACTTAGAAACCAATGTTTAGTAATCAGTGAATTATAAAATAACTATTATAATTATATAACTAACTTTTGTATTGTGCATGAGTCTTTCGTTGAGCCGTCAGTCTGTTGAAATTACATTATTCAAAAAAGCTGCACTGATGGTTCAATTGGCTATAATGTTTCCCATTCCAAATGCTGCAGTCATGGCTTAAGTGCCTATAATGTTGCTTCATTTGTAATTCTAGGGACCATTCATACATCGCATGCCGAAAGATGATTTTTGTTTCTAACTCACTCATTGAAACACCAATTCAAAATAATGGCCTTCTGTCTTGTGGATCTTCCTTGTAAGGTTTTAGAACTAGTTCATTTTATGAGGGTGATAATCTTTGACCTGAATGTAGAACAGGTCTTGGTGCAGTTTCCTCATAACTGCTGACTCCCGTCCGGTATTTTTGCTAAAGCATGCATACCTTTTTTCATGGTCCCACTCTGTGGAGTATATCCACACAAGGGGACATGTACCCTCCCTGCGGCTTCTAAATTCTTAACTAACAACATTTGCTCTCACTGTACATTTCCCACAATGTGTCATCTCAGCCCTCTATATTTGCTTAGCTATGTGTTCTTTTTTCATATGGATACTAATCTGTGCTCTGAATCTATACTTAGCCTGCATACCTTCCTCATGGCTGCTAATGTCAAAATGTGCTAAAACACTAGTGCCATCATCGTGGACAGCTAATGAAATGACATTGCATCCTGAATCAGTGTACAGAGACTTAGTGGTGGCCCTACCTCACTACAGTTTCTACTTTTGAGATCGTGGAAAATGTATTTCTAATTTGCACCCAGGAAAGGCAGATTGACCACAGTGATATGATATGATAGGTTATTTATAACGCAATTAATACCCAGAGGTTTCTAAGCACGACCCAGAGATCGAACCTGTAGTTCTCTGTGTCGCCTTGCTTCCAAGGCGAGCGCGTTGGCCCTGAGCTATCCTTCCAAGACAAACTACTATAAACAAAAATGGCACCATCATTAACATAGAAAAGGAATGAAGTCCCTTTTCTGATGACGATGGCCATTTTGGTACCTGTTTTCCAAGGTTCTGTCATCCGAAAAGGGAGGCTTTTTATTACCATTATGATGGGAGATGGGCTCGTGCGGAGCTCATCTTCCGTCGGAAGGGGGGAACAATGAAAACTATTTGCACCACAGTAAATCCGGTGGTGCAAATAGCTTTCACGCCCCAACGGTGGGGCCAACATGGGATTTAAAGTCCCGCAGCCCGAGCTGAGGCTCGAGCAAAGCTTAGGCCTACACAGCTCAGGCTGGCAGTCTGTTAAATCCCATGTCTGCACTGTCAACGGGGCCTAAAACCTACAGTATGTTCGATTCAGTTAACTTTTCAGTTGATACCAGACCGCAACTAGAGCCGGATCATGTCAATAATAGTCTACACATTTGGTATGGGCTGTTGAGACTATATATTTGCCCCACAGTCTGTGCTGTCCAATGGTAAAGGTCACGTGTCTTCTGTTCCCTGTGCATCAAATGGCCAGCGGCTGTGCGCTGGAGAGTGATGGCTGTTTAACTCGTTTGAGCTCCTTGGTGGCCAGACTAGTTCCAGCTTATCCCTCTGAGTGGTCTTCAAACTGTAAAACTGGCGCCATCGGGGGTGCACGAAAGATGTCCGGGTGGTCACAAGGCTTTTTAAAAAGAGATTATGGTGGCTGCTTTCGATAGACAATATAAGAAGTTTTTGTAGGGGCGGGCAAAATGTTTTTAACTCCAGGTGGGGCTCATTCTAAACATTTTTGAATACCACAGAATTTGCACTACAACAGCAGAGGCACACTCAGTCAGTAGGTCATTTAGGGTGATCGTTTCGACTCAAACTTGCATCAGCGAGTGTGGGCTAGCAAGCAGCTCAGCTGAAAGTCGGATAAATATGTGTTCTCTACCGTCTGCTTGCTGTTTACCCTCGCCCTCGTCAGAAATCTGTGCTTTCCTGGGAATAAGATAAGGGGATAGTCCAGCCTCCTTCAGAAACATTCTAACCATCTCTAACACATGGAGTCTGCCTGGCATTCACTCACATTCTCAAACAAAGCCTGACATATTCTCAGCAAGTCCTGTTCTGTACTCGCCTTTAAGATAAGAGGTGCATATCTTTATTTCTAAGCACACGGTCGTTTTGGTTTATAAAAGTCGAGGGGAAGGAGCAACCTGTCACGTGTTGTATTCCTGTGACAGAAACCAGGGACGTCTTCTCACCAAAATGCCAGGGGTAGCGGCAATACACCAAGGAAATTTGTGTCAAGCGGAAATACATTGTGAATAGATTGTACACAACTTCAAATGAACGGCTTTGAAAGAATACAATAATGAACGGAACAATACTGCAAATGCAGTATAACAAATTCTATTTGTATCAAAAATATAAAAAACATTAAATCTGTAAATTCAATTCCTAAAACCATCTTGAGCTTTCATAGTTGAAAAAGCACTAAAAAATGCTGAGGCATATTGTTATGTGAACCTTGTATTAGGTCAACACTAAGGGGCTGATTCATGGAATTATTTGCGCCAAAAAACAGGGATTTGTGCGCCATTCTGCCCGCAAATTCCCATTTGTGAAACAGGGATTTGCTCGCAGAATGGCACACAAATCCCTGTTTTTCGGCGCAAATAATTCCATGAATCAGCCCCTGAATGGTGGGAAGCAGGAGCTCAGAACTCGTGCCAGGTGAAGGGGATCACATGGCAAGAGGCCGACACTCCTGATCACAACCACAACTGAATTTCAAGAGCAGACTAGGATGGTGTACAGTAAAATATTCAAAATTTCAAATTTAACCAAAACGCATAAAGAATAAAGTACAGATCGTCTACACATATGACCAAAATACATAAACGATACACATTCTATGAAAAACAGGGGGAGGGGTGCAAATGGTAGCGGAAGTGACATCCCATGACCCTGGACCTTTGATGACATCACAGAAAGTTATGTCATTGACCCCACCCTGAAGTGACATTATAGGACGCAATGGAACATGACATTTTACCCATTGACTAAACAGGAAGTGGCATCACATAGCAATGTCCTAAGTACACTGTGAAATATATGGTTACAATATCACTGTAACGTGATATATATTTCATACAAGAAAGGATCAGCATATGCATCGGCAGAAAAAAACAGGCTATAACTGCAACTTGCAAAAAGCAAAATACAGAGTTCCGAAATTGATGCTTATTCTACTCTAAATGCTTTTTGGAGGATTGTGTCTGCATTGTGAATTTGAGGTGTTTAAGAACAGACAGTAAGTGACTCACACCCTGAAGTGTGCCTGAAATAAACCATTAATAAGTCCAGCAATTATTGTATATAATTCCAAAAAGACAAATTATTTGTTATTCCTATTCTTTCTTATTTAGGGTCACTGCTCAAAGTGTTACACTTGTGGAAACCCATGTTTGTTTTAATAAGCTTGAACAAGAAAGCCAGCCACTCTAGTAACTAAGAGCCACATGGCTTTGGCCACAGCCCAGGAGCTTCAATTTGGAAACAAAAAAAACAAACACTTTTTTTTAACGGTAGCAAGGGAGACCACAGGGGTAGCAAGGGAGAGCTCACGGGTCGGAACTGCGACGCCTGGCAACCCCCTCTGACTGAAACTGTGTTTTTTTGCTCTGCTTCCAACAGGAAGTGGCTTACAGGGATAGAGGCACTGCTCACAAGCTTCTCAGAAGGATTTCTGCAGACCAAGATACTGAAGCAATAATAGTTTTTTTACTCCCCCTATAAAAGGTTGTCTGAGTGCCCTGCACGGTTAGCGTAACAACCTAAGCTTAGTGCAAAATCATCAGACTCCTGCACATGCGTCCCACATAAACAGGCAGGGCATTCATAGCTGACTGCTGCTCTAACTCACTGAGAATGGGGCTCACTGTTGAGGACTGTAGCAATAGGTTCACAGTTCTTCTCTGCTGCTCTGAGTAAGGAGTACTAGCGATATTCAGATGCACTGCCTCCTGTTTGTCAGACAGATTAACTCCTTGCTTTGTGTTATTTTCATAAGATCACAAGGTAGGAATGCAACGCATCCCACCACCCGCCCTTTCTAAATGTTTTACGCCCAACTGGACAAAGGCGATTACCGTATGAACATTTGAAGAAGATCACAGGGTTGCAGGTTAAATGGATCACTCCATCTCTCAATGTTGGATGATTGTGTCCAAGTTAAACAAGCACTCTCGGTGTACCTATTGTTAGACCAAGACCACACACCATCAACCAGAATAGAAGTTAATTTTCCGGGAACACTAGACACATCACATAATATACTGTTTGTCCATGACTAAAAGACAGCTCTGAATCAAATTCCAGCACTTTGTAGTGTTGACTGCTTTCCTTCTATATAAAAAAAAATGAAACTCCGGACCGCACCTGAATTTGGGTGTGTATAGACCTGAACTTTGCCTGGACTGTGAATAATAGAAAAAGAAGAAGGTTGTTTCGTAATGTGGTCAAGTTGCAGCTTCGGACGGAATATTCCCAGCATTGAAGTGTACATTGGGGAAAAGGCTAAGTTAAATATAAACATCCTAATGTGGTTCACAACATTCTCTCCAATGTATTCAATAATCACAAAATAGACATACATTCATCATGTATACAAAAAGTTAAACAAACATACACACAACATAGTACCAACAACACCTTGAAACATACATAAATTGCTGTCGTGACCATTTAAAATCCTGTATTCTATTAGTCGGCTAGTGATTGCAGATCGAATCACCTATGAGGTATAATGGACTCAAAGACAAATCAAAGGTCTGTTGCTCTGCTCAACATGTTTCTGTTCTAATGTCCTTATTTTGGTGGACATTCGTCAAGAGCTATATGAACAATGACTACTCTCTAATACAAGAGTGTTATTCAATCCACTTTGATTTTTGTTATTATTAGTTTGCGTACATTGGGGCCGAAAGAGGGTCATTCTTTTTGCTCTTCTCCAAAGAGGTGCATTCCCCGAAACTGTCAAAAGACAAACAAGAAAAATAGCCATTAGTGTTATACTTAAAGCACGAGGTGATAGAGAATACCCTACCCAAACTCCCTGCAAAACGTTCACAATTACCTCTCGGAATTGATTTGGTGGTACACTTTCAGGAGCTGTGTATTGGTCACAGTAGAATTCAAAAGACTCACTTCCACGAATGCTAATGTACAAGATACACAAAATGTGTATTATAACTATTATTATTAATTTTCTCACTGCATATTATCCTCTATCTCAGGTCCATATCCTCACCCAAAATGGTTATGCAGAAGTATCCCTGGTTTCCTCCACCATGGAACATAAGAGCACAGAATGATTATTTGGCCAAGTTCAAAAGCCTCCATCTCAATGAATCCACCTACCTTCAAGTGTTGATGGCTCTCAATCCATGGGACACAACAGTGTACAAAATAAATGGATTGTACAAGAGCATAACGCTGCCCTACCACCAATGCCCCAACTTCCCAGTGATCATTGCCTTCTTGCACGAGAAACACAAGAACTGAAATATACTGCTTACCAAACATTAAAAGCCTATAGTGTGGATTGCTCACTCCACAATGGAACATAAGCTCACAATTAGCAGTCTCCCCGAAATTAAAACCTGTACTCCAATGAATCCATCCGTGTGCCATTGCTGATTGCGTAGGTGTCTATGGAAACCAAGTACTAGAGTGCTGTCCTGCAGTTAATCAATGCCACTTTCCAGTGCTGATTGGGTCCCCTCATTTTACTACCAGCTTGTGGTTTGTGTTAATATGTTGATTGGATTTTGGTGAAGTTAATCCTGCTATTTAAGGATATTGACTCGGATTAAGAAAAATCCAAACAATATAATAAAACATGTACTTGAATTTAAATGGGTGGGTAGGTTCTAGACATTCGATAGACATATGTTGATGTCGATTTGCCATTTTAGCATTCTGTCATGTGGCTAAATACCACTGATGTGATGAGTTGTCAGTTGTATGTACAATTGCTATACCTCCATATAGGGTTCGTATATGTGTTGATTTGAAATATATTGTATAGGCAACATTTGTTTTGAAGGTAAATGGTCTGTATTTTTGTAACTTTATTTTTTGATAATATGCCATTGTTGTTTTCTAATTTACGTGATATTGGGACTTATTTTTATTTTCTCAGTTGATCTAATTAGTGATTGTGAAGCTTTTGTCCCCAATGGAGTGATCTGCTTCAGTGGCTAGAAGTAGTACTTGCTGGAAACAAACTCCCCTGTGTTTTACATCTGATTTCTCTCCAGTTCCTTTCAGAGATGTAGTTAACCCGTACATGAATGTGTTATTTGACAGCCTCAGCTGTTACTAGAGACACTTTATATATCGATTTGGGTCTTGTTTTTCATTTGTTATAAGTTTTACTTGGTGTTGGCATTTCCTTTTTTCTTTTCTTTGTCCTCTTCTTTTTGTTCTATTATTTCAAATTGGTTGGATGTTGTACATATGAGGACGGATGATTGACTTGTACTGCCTCTTCTTCTTCTTTTCCTTTTCTTTCTTATGTTCCCCTTCTCTTTCCCTTCACCTTTTCCTCCATTCTTTTAGCTTATTCTCTGGCTGCCTGTATAGGATGGTTGAAAATACTATACTTAGCTATAGCAAAGATAAGATCATTGATCTACTAAGGGGGCCGTCGCTGTTTGACCCATCAGGTGCAAATGTGAATACTCTTTCTTTTGCATCATGTGAAAAACTCCTTAAGTTAAAAAAGGAACACATTCAGAGCAGAGCTTCATGGACACTTTCTCTGTGAATATAAGAAAGCTAATATCATTCCAGCTGGGTTAGTGGTACACAATGAATGTTGCATCTTCTTGGAAGATGAAGAATCCAAAACGATTTTTAGTTGTATAGGCAGGGCTTTAAGTGGGCCGGGGTCTGCCGGGGCTAGGCCCCGGCAGGCTCCGAAATTCCGTTTTGAGGCGGGGCCCTGCCGGGGCCCACTAATCTCCCCGGGCAGCCCCGGCCACTACACGAAAAGGCATTTTTTTCTACAGCCTGAAGCTCTCGCTCGTGTGCGAGAGCTTCAGGCTTCAGAAAAAAATGCCTTTCAGCTATAATGGTGGCGCCGCACCTGCGAGGCATCCCTTTAATCAAGGGATGCACGTGGGCCGGCGCCACCATTATGGAGAAACGTGAGGCCGCTGGAAGCAGAGGCCTTGCTTTCTAAATACTGAAGCTCCCGCGGATTTGCGGGATTTTCAGTCTTTATGAAAAAGGCCTCTGCTTCCAGTGGCCTCACCCTTTCAGCCTTAATGTTGACGCTGCCCCTCCCCAGCTGGCGAGGGGCAGCACCACCATTAAGGCTGAATAGGCGAGGCGCTGTCCCCTGACAGGCAAGCCTATACAAAATAAATGCAGAGATCAGCACCCTCTCCCCCATAGGGGAGAGGGTGCTAATCTCTACAAAAGGCTGCCTGGCAGGGGTGCCAGTAGCCCATTGAGCCGGGGCTCGTCAAGGGGGCGTGGCCTAACAGCCCATCAAGACCCCGTTGTTAGGCCACGCCCCCTCGATGGGCCCCGGCTCGATTTGTAGTGCCACTTAAGGCACTGTGTATAGGTACACAATGTAGTAGAGATCTGATGGTTCTGACAATCTCCACACCCCACCATTTAGGAGCAACAGTACAGAAGGAGTTAGATACAGAAGAACAAACATGTCTCACAAATAAGGTGTTAGTTAATACCCAAGAAAACTACAAGAGCTAACTAGACAGTTTGAGGAATGCAAATCTACAAAATTGAATAAAAAAATTAAAAACACTGTCAAAGATATACAGGAGTTTAAAACTTACATTGTTTACCCCTGTCTAGCAGCTAAGCACCTGGAAACCCAGTACATGCAGAGAAGTCAAACCACAGGCAGCAAAGAGGTCGGAGGTGTGTAACATTCTCAGACATGAGTAGAGACTCATCGACAAAGGATCATTTTGTATGGGTATCCTCCTCCATTCCTTCACAATAGAGGCTGCCATTCTTTTTTAGGACAAGGCCAGCCATGAGGTCAAGGATGGGACCTGCATATTTAAAACTGCCAACGATCACTGGGCCCAAGACATCAGAGAGCCAGGAGGAGGGTGGCATACAGGTAAACCAGCAACTTCAGCTTCCAATCTTTACCCTTTCAGGCCAAACACTTACCATTGCACAACTAAGTGTATTATCTAAAGGGGTGTCATTTGTCCCAACTACCACTACTCATTGGTTTACAATGGAATCCAACATTTGTACATTTTTACAGAAAATAAGATTGAGATCTTTCTTTAAAGATGCAGATCCAACAGATGAATTGAGTGACACTGGTCTCTGCACCCCATACTCTTTTACACCCCAGGACAATCAGACCTTGCGTGATATTCTTAATTTTGAAAAATGTGTACTCAAAGACTTGAAGAACAAGGAAGCCAGCAGACAGGTCACTAGATACAACCTATCCAATGAGGAACACAATGACCTGAAAGTACATACTAACAATCTGCAATTGGTTATTAAACTAGCAGATAAAGGTAGAGGGATAGTAGTATTCAACAAAGACCAGTACCATCAGATTGTCACAGAACTTTTGGGTGACCCTAATAGTTACATCAAAATACACAAGGATCCATCCACTGAGATCATGAGGAAATCTGGGAAAACACTTCCTTTGCAGTTGAAAAGAAGTGGATTTCCAATGAAGAATTTGGATACCTTAGCTATTCAGAACACCGGATCCCATCTTTCTATGCTATACTGAAGATACACAAAGACCATAAATAGATACTGCAACCTATTTGAGGGATAGCTACTCAGTGATCCATCTTTTCGAGGGCAGGTCATTTGACCCCACCAAGGAGATCCTGGTGACTCTGGACATACAGGCATTATAAGTATTCCTCAGGAGGGGGCAATCCAACATACTTGTGAATCCCTTGCACGTGAGAACTTACAAGGCCAAGTACTATCAGGGTTTGTTATAAAACTACTCTCTCTTGCCTTGCAAAAAAAGTCTTTAAATATAAAGACACAATTTATTTGCGGACACAAGGCAAGGCCATGGGTGCAGCTTTCACACCTATCAAGCGATATTGTTCATGGCAGTGTTCGAAGAACACTTTATACTATCTGGCACTAACCCCTTTCTTCATAGAATTTCTCTATGGCATTGTTATATTGATGACATTATTTTGATTTGGACTGTCACAGTCGACATGCTAGGAGAATTCTTGATTTGCATCAATAGATGGCACACAAATATACATTTTATGATGAATACTAGTCATCAGGAAATCTATATTTACAACTCATAATCAAAAATCATCAGAACACCTTGATATTTTTACTGTATAAGGAAATGGCAGACAGAAATATGTTATTACATGTTTCCAGGTTCCATTCTAGAAGCCAGAAAGAAAATTTGCTATATGACCAGTGTCTATGGCTCCAAAGAAATGGTACCTTTATGTCAGATTACCAGACACATGGCAACAATTAAGTGTAAAGACTCAAGGGGCTACTCTAAAAAGTTGATTTCACATTAATGTAGGCGAGCTAGGTTTACACTGCAAGAGACTCTGTTTCAACCTAAGAAAGACAAGATGGAGGATAAATTGGTGTGTGCTCTCACTTACAGTACCCACACCTTTTCAGTGTAAAAACATATTAAGAAATGTTGGCCTTTGGTTCAATTTACTATCCCCAATGAACCAATTCCATTGTTTGCGCTTAAGCGTCAGAGAAATCTGAGGGACCAGCTGGTCCATGCTAGGACTATGAAGAGTAGGTCCACCGGCACAGTTCAGGGTTTGAGACCACTTATAGGACACTTTCCCTGCACAAACTGATCAATCAGTAGATTTAGTAAAAAGATGAAATCTTTCGATATAGACAGCAGACAGTCGTACCTCAAGAACCATACTAATTGCAAAACATCTTACATTGTGTACTACATACAATGTCCATGTGGACTAGGATATGTAGGACAGACCACCAGACCATTAAATATATGAATCATAGAACACAGGTCATGTATTAGGTGTAAACATGTTTGAGCACCCCTTGTGGCTCACTACATAGAAGCCGGACGCACGATGGATGAGTTATTAGGGTGGGTATTAAACACCGCTAGAAACGCCCCCAATGAAGCGCGGGCCCTGGCAATCAAGGAAGCTAAGTGGATCCTTCGGCTAGACACTCTGGACCATGGGCTGAATGAAGCGTTGCCTATGTTCTGGTAGCACCCTCTCTCCCATGCTTTCCTTTTCCGATGGTGCCCTAGATCTCACATGTCCTACATGTAATTGAGGGCTATAATTTGGTAGGAGGATTTATCTGGACCTGTAGGCAGACCCCTGCATGACTTGTTGAAATATGGTGAAGATATGAGAGACATAATTGTTCAGTGCTTTTGCCTCGACATGGTACAGACCTTGGGGCTCTTCTGTTCTCCTTTTTCACAGATAGCTACTCCTAGTTCCCCCAAAGGCAGTTGCACTTTCCTCCCCTTTAGGACAGTGTTCTCTGTGGTACATATGATGTGGGATTTTTTTCCTTCTTCCTTACCACAGCCCTATCGTGAGGTAGGACTAGGGTTTTGCTTACTTTGAACATTTGTTGGGTGCTTTCCAGGACTATTAGGGATATACCATGTTATTGGGATTGCCATTTTTGATACTTTTCTTCCCTTTGTGTTTTTCTTTTCACGTAAGGACATGCCCTGGAGACAGTGGGCATCATTACGACCTAGGCGGTAACCATGGCGCTAGTAGCCACCGGTATTTTAACGAATCCACCATGGGGAATGGTAGAATTACCGCCCCATTCCAATGTTGGCGGGACGATAATTCCCCATTCACCATTGGCCCTTCCCCATCTCCATTTTTGCCCCCATAGGGCTCAATGGAAATGGGGAAGGTGGTAGTTACAGTACTGCAAATTGCGGTACCATAATTACCTCCAAGGTCCCTTTGGGTAAAACCAGCCGTTAAGGTAGGGACCCGCAAAGGGACCTCGTAATTAGGTGGTAAGGGGTTAATGGCGCTTCCACCTTTTACGGCACCGTTGACCCCTTACCGCCTGGGTCGTAATGAGGCCGAGTGGGTCTTTATTTTCCTAGCCTCTCTGAACTTGATAATCTATGTATGAGTCCTCTCCAATATGGCACAGCCATGGCAGCCGTTTTTTACACTCAAATGATCCTGTTGGCAATTGAGTCCTGTGTGATCCGTGCCACGTAAACCCGCCAAACGTAGCACCAGGCACTGTGGTCCTGCAAATTCGAATGCAGTTTCCTATGCTCCACATTTGTCACAGTACAAGTCGTTGAATCAGGGTAAGTGCTATTTCAATAATTCAGCCCTGCAGCCCTTTTATCCATTTGTTGATCGAGGTGCCACAAACAGCAGTACTCATTAGGTGCTTTGCATGCCTTTCCTTTTCTGTGTTACCCAGCAGAATCATCTCCTGATTGCTTCAGCGTCGATCAGAAGCGATGGCTTTACCACGCTACTTATGTCGCTTGGATTGACTCAAGCCATGTGAGGAAGCGGTGCGGCTAGTATTAATTTATATATCATCACATTGCAGTGGGTGTATGCCTCCTGCTTATTAAAACTTTTTTTTTTTTTTAAGCAGAACATAGTGTTTGGTTTGTGCTTGGAGTTTGATACTTGATTGTTTTCTTTTGCATTCTATAGCAGCACTTGGTGTTCATTTCGATCACGACCATTGTTTGAGGAAATACTTGGATTGTATATTGGTTCTACATCCATTGGGAATCCAGATTTCTTTCCGTAAGTAACTTTGTGATATGGCAAGTCAGCGTTGGCATTGAGTTTCCTTTCTGCATCATATTTTTCCTTTATCGGAGTAATGCAGTAAGTCTCTATCCTCCCATTTTCATTATTGTTTCCTTCCCCCCCCTTCTATTTCGTTTAGGCATCAGATTGACTTGTGCTGTGAATATTTGGCCAAATCTCATTTTGGGGCTTTGTAGCCATACATTGGGCTTTGTAGCCATGCATTGGAGAGTCTCCTTATCTTTCTCATCTGCTACACACCCAGGGACATTTGCCCTGGCGAGTTGCTTTTATGATTATTATGTACTTCTCAAATCTTGACTATTTCTATCATTATTTTTACCTGCATCGTTTGTTTCCAACTTTCACTTTTATGTTCAGTTCATATGTGTTTGATTGAACCCATGGTTTGGCAACATGGCTAGTGGCAATGTTTTATCTCTATCTCTCACATGGAGTTTGAGGGTCCCTCCTGTTCTGCCATCTACAGCATTCAGCAGTGATGAGATGTATTTAAGGTGAAGGGATCTGTCACTTGTTCAGGTTTTGGTGTGCAAGCATGGGAACTCATTTATGTTCTTGGTGATGGTTATTGCAACTTGCATTTTATATCAGATATTTGGGTCATTTTATATTCGTTTCTATTAAATTTTCACACCTACAGGGTCCTCTATCATTCTGGTCTTGATGAAGGCAAAAATGATTGATACCACCGAAACGATTAGTTTTGATACACCATGATGGAAGAGTTTTAATCTATTGGTGTACATTATCATACATCACAGTTATTTAGATATGTGGTGCTGAGGTGCATGTGGTTATTTTATGGAACATAGACCTTTTTATGTGCCTTAACCCCCTTTCTCCCGCCTCTGCCTAGATGGATATAGATTAGGTGCCCAATGACCCCTAGTTCATAGGTAGGGCTTGTCTAGAAGAATAGAGCTGGGATTGAAAAAGGTGGGTAGATTCAAGACATTCGATAGTCACATATGGATGTCAATTTTACATTTATGCATTATGACATGTGTCTAAATACTACTGATGTGATGAGTTGTCCGTTTTATGTACAATAGCTGTAGATTCATTTAGTGTTTGCATATGTGCTGTAGTGTTATTTGTTGTATGATATTATATGATATTTTATTTGAATCACGCTCGCACACAAGTGTTTCAGAGTGCGATAAAAAGGTGCTTTGAAGATAAATGGTCTGTATTTTTGTAAATTAAACTTTGTTTTTTGATAATATTCCATTGTTGCTTTGTAATACATGTGATATGGAGACTTATTTATTATCTTCCCCCAGCAGATTTGATCTAATTAGTGATTGTGCAGCTTTTTACTCCAGTGTAGTGATCTGCCTCAGTGGCTAGAAGTAATACCTGTTGGGAACAAACTCCCCTGTGCTTTGCATCTTGTATGTACAGTGATAGAGCTGGGCATATTGGCAAAAGCCAACATAAATCTATTCTTACATTGACAATACCAGCATTTTTGGGCAAATCTGTCATGAGTGTGTACTGACAGTGACAGCGCTGGCATATACTGACATGCATGAATATTTCTTCTTGGTGTGGAAATATGGCTATTTTCGGGCAAGTATGTATCTGCTGGGATAGTACTGACATTATTGCGCAAAGACAATGTGGGTCAATTCTTGCAGTTGCGGAATTGGGCAAAGTCAACACAAATGTATACTCACACTGCCAATGCTGGCAAAATTGTGACCAGCTTAGTGAGTGTTTTCTTAGAGTAGCAACACTGGCATATATCGTGGGCATAGGCATCCTAAAAATGAATTGAAAAAAGCGTTGCTGATGGTAATCTGGCAACTATTGGAATTTTTCATGCATTGTCGTACATCATCGACTGTAAATTGTATGGCAATACACCCAGTTCATGACATGCACTGTGAAAGAAATACCTTTAAGACATTTAAAAAGAAAACTGAGCTCGGGTCGCCCCCATGCACCTCTTAGCTAGTTGTTGATCCTCGCTAAACTCTGTGTCTTGCCCTCATTACTTCATCCAGAGAAAAGAATCACCAGCCAAAACTTGGGTCATAGAACATTATGGTAGATTCCATGCTTTGTTGACGGCTGGTGCAGCATAGCAAGCTATGAGTTGTAATTCAGACAGGTGCAGAAGGCAAATAAATAGTCAGGTAACCCTTCGTTTGTCTATGCCTCAGGTCAAAAAATACTTTAGAGTAAAAAGAGAAGGTTGTAACTGTGTGGATAGTGCGCTCAAGCCCTACAATCTGTTGCTATGGTTGGCTGCGTAGCCGTCACAGCGTGGTAAAACTCTCATCCATCCAAAATCACAGAATAGGAGGTCGGTGTGATGCAATACATGCACGACCAAATAATCCAATAGTGTCAAATAATGTTATTTATCAATTATCCTTCAAATGCATATGCAGAGCCATTCAAAGTTTTGTCAATTATTTTTAATCTTGTGGTCAGCCGACATGTGTTTTTCGACCCTCAGGTCGTTAACAAGACTGTACAATTATTGGCCAGTTCCATACATGGTAACAAACGCATGTTTTTGCCAACAATGACATGGTTGCAAAATGATGAGTGAGAAATAAAACAGAATGTGCAAACAAAATGGTAAATAATTGGTGTCACAAAATAAACAGAATATAGTGTTAAATGCACAATAAACAGGAAAAAGAGGAAACAAGTGAAAAATGTCCCATGGCATTAGGGGTCATCGATGGGGCATAGAAGAGAATTGTACAAATTAGCACAAATCAACACAAGTAATATTAATGGTAAAGGAACCTCCAAGCTGGGCTTCTAATATAGTTAAAATTAGGTAAGTATAGTCTCAAATTTGGGATTTTAGCATTTGCAGGTAACTAGTTGGGAGCAGTAGTGTGCGGAACCTATAGCCCGTGTCCAGTGCTAAGGAATTATTTGAAGCCATTGTGAGGAATTGAACTTCTGACGGTCCCCCAAGCGTGCCGAAAATGGAAGGTTTGACTGAAGTGAATGATACATGTAAGATACTGATCTTACCTAAGGTAAAAATAGTAGATCCTGTTGGAAATGTGTGAAGAGATGCGATATATGAGACGGTCTAGTAGAAAAGAAATGTGTCACTGTTCCCCTTGAACTAGCACTTACCCAAAATGAGGCCTTATGATAAATATGAATGGGTTTAATTTGCTAGGTCACATAACTGCGTCCAAGTCCCGGATAATTATCCTAATGAGAGAAGCAGTAAAGACAAAGTCTTCTGTTGTCAGTAAATGCCGCAGGATTCGTAGTGAGAAGAGCAATCTCTTAGTAAGTGTGAAAAAAGAGCCTTATCAAATGAAGAAAAAGTCGCAGGGTCGAATCCCTGGCAGCGCGCGTCGGGAACGTTCAGCATTTTCCTGCATGCGCATGACGTACCACTGTCGTGCTGCAGAATAGCCTCTTGTGAATGTCTGACGTGGTACCTCTGGTGTCCATGGGAACCGTGATGTACACAAAAATGCAAAATGAGAACCCCCCCAAAAAAAAAAATCTACAATTACAATTCGAATTAAAGATTTCATCAATTGTAAGACCACATTTGTGGTATATGCTATTATATGTGTCTGCAGCAAATTGTACGTTGGTCCCACTATTAGGCAGCTATGTGTGAGGATAAGAGAACACATGTCCAATTTTAGCAGTCAGGACAACCGACTCCCATTGGCAGCGCACTGGCAGGCATGCCATCAGATGGCAAATCGCAATGACCTCACATTTATTGTTCTGATGCGTTCTCAATGCGGCAAAAGAGATCTTACCCTCAAATTAAGAACTGTAGAAGCAATATGCCTTCTGAGATGTGTTAAATATTGACTTAACTCCGATCACGAAATTAATGTCTTTTTGTAGAATTACTTCCTTATGGCAACTTGGGTTTGGATATTGCAGCAAGAGTCGCACCAAGTGTGCAGCAGCCACAAGCCCCTATTAGCAATTCAGCTACCTGTGAGCCCAATTCTGATAATTGTCATACCACTTTTTGTACTAGCCAACGGCTCCAGCTTCCCTGCCATGTGACTGGCCTAATTCTGTTTGCACATTAGGCAATGTCAGACAGTTATCAAATATAACTGGCCTATCAGCCAGTTATATTTGGGTTATAGCTCCTGGAATCTACCCACAATCCTGTTCCAAACATCTTTACAGGCACTTCATTCACCCCCATATTTCAGCCATGTCTCCATCCCAGACTTCTGCTCACTTTCAATACTTATCAGCAAGTTCGTGGGGCAGCCATCCCCCGGACCACATGGGGAGTATAGGGACTCGTGGGGGGTTCAGCAAATTCCATTTAAGCATGCATTATGCAGCACTGTTTGCATTCTATTCTACATGTTCAACCATTTACTTTTCTAGCATACGTGGCAATGTGCCCGCCGTCCACATTCGAGCATACAATTCAATGGCACGTCCTTCTGGGTCACGCCATTAAAAAATAAAAAATAAAATGTTCTCTCTTCTAACCAGCACTGGCACTTAGCGGTCACCATTCTAACCATTTATTTTCCACCCAGGTATTCACTTCACAGCAACGGCCGCTCCCACTTTCCCATTACAACTACTTTACCTTTTCGTCCCACACCGCAATGTGCCCGCTATTTATACTTATCGTTCCATGCCATGGCCCGATTTTTTGGGTCGCAGCCATCATTCTGTCTCTTTTCTACTTGGATGGGCACCTAGCCAGCATCAATCTAGCATTTTTGTTTAACTTTATCTCAGCTTACTAGATGTTGACTAGAAAAATGTTTGGGGTTTCTCATGTTGCATTTGTGTGTACATCACGGTTCCCATGGACACCAGAGGTACCACCTCAGACCATTCACGACATGCTGTTATGTAGCACAACAGTGGTACGTCATGCGCATGCGCGGTACTGCTGAACTTCCACTTTATTATAAACACCATTGTCAAAAGGCACAGGCGTGAAAGCCAATGCGCGGTACCAGGGATTCGACACAGCGACGTTTTCTTCATTCGATAAGAGCTTTTACTTTTCCTGGGACACCAGCATCTACTTCAACACAAACTTCCCATAGGCACTTGTTAAGATTGAGGTCCAGACTGAACACAGTTCATAAGTTCTTTAATAGCTCAATACAAGCAGACAGCAGGCACCCCCTTTAGAGGCAGACTCCAACTGACTTCAACAGAACACACAGTGAAGCAAAACATTCTCATCAGAATTTCATGACATCACAATTACTCTGTTTTGTCAAGACCACATATGATGTATAAATGACCATTTTATTGATAATAAGAAAAGTATAAAGAAAATTATACACCAGAACAGCACTTTCAATGATCGGTACCTGGCCCATCCTTAACATGGACCACACCTCCTCTCTTGCAAACTCATCCTCTCCTTTGGCTTCTCCGTCCACCTTTTTACTGAAAACTCAAATCGTGTACTCCTTGCCCTCTTTTACCCTACATTTTTCCTCATGCATCACTCTGCTCTTTGGCACTAAATGGTGCTGCTTTACCCCACGATGAACCCTTCCAAGGTAAAAGTGTTCTTCTTCCCGTCCTCCCACCTCTCATTCTGCATTTTCTTTCCCCTTTCTCTCCTTGCCTTCTCGCCCAAGGCTCGCAACGTGGGGGTCGTATTAGTTAGTGTAACTGGAGGGATGTTGTATGGGCACAGGTGTTGAAGGGCAAGGCGAGACACTCTCATATATTGAGATTTCAGTTAGCAGGTCCCGCCTCTTACCTGTCTCGGTCTCCCCACTCTCCCTGCAGTTCTTGCATCGCCCAGGTCACGGTTTGACAGGCCAGTCAAATGGAGGAAAGAAAGCTAACACGCGAAGGACCCCAATCCACTTAACAAAGCAGTGGCATTATTTCACTTCCAGAACCAGAAAAGGTAACTCAAGGATACACAGGCAACACAGGTGCAGGTGCACAGTAGTCTAAGTAAATATGGATGCTCATTAGGTGACCTATTTTGCCTCTGGATGGAAAGTGGACAACGCAGCTCCAGTACAGCAGTGTTTGTCAACGTTTTGAGTAAAATAGAGCACAATCGGCACATTGTATACATTATCTATCCCTACTTACAGCACTGTAGATAAATAAGGAACTGCATTAAAACAAAAATAGTCTTTAAAATTATTGACAGCCCTTAAACTGTACTTGATATATTTATAAAACTTCATTTGAATAATAAGAGGTTTTTCTTGGTGCAGACTGAATGGCAAGGATGTCTGTCATGCAGGAATGTGGCCACCAAGAGACTCCTAAGCAGGGGCCACGTGTTCCTTGTGCTATGGGCAGCAGGGGGCCAACCAGGGTGCTGTGATTCATGCTACATGTGTCAGATATAGCCCAGGTTGTGTCCTGGTCGTTGTGGGGCCTCCCTGAAGTATTTAAGATCGGCAGCGTATGTCAGAAACGACCCTATTCATGAAGCAGCATAAGGAGGGGCCCTGGAGGCGGTCCAAGCCATGGCGCCTTTATCATATGGGGTCCGGCCTTACTGCTTGGACAGGGTCTGGTGAGGTTTGCTGTCCCACTCGATGTTGCCAGAGAAGACCAGGGAGATGTCTGATTGGGGCCATCGGAGAGAGAAAGGTGACTCCCAAAAATCGGCTGCCACGTTCAAATGTGCAGCTCCATACCATGGCAGTGATTGTGGCACCCCACATGGGAAAAGGATGCCATATTTAAATGCAGACTAGGCCAGATATGTTTTAATTCAGAAGTGATGCCACAAATCGGCTCTCTTTAGTGGAGGTCAGGCAACACCTGTTTAGCTGAGGGTTCCCTCACAAGGCGCACATGCTCAAGGAGCCTTCGCTCAGGTGCAGCGCGGGGGTATCCCAGGCAGGAACCACCATTTTTGGTAACAATCTCATGCCTTTCAAGGGTGCAAGATTCAGTAGGGTTACATTAGTGACCCCAAATTTTAATAATGCATTACCTTACATTTTGTTTATGCATTATATCGGATTTTACTCCATCAAAGCAAGATACATTATTCATCAAATGCACTCACAACAATATATACAATTCGCATTTCATTATGAAAACATATAAAACAAGAAAAAAAAAAGATCATCATTAATGTTTAAAACAAGAATAATCATTCACCAAGCATAATTATGCCTTACTCGAAAAGCGTGGAAATGGACTACTAAATAATTCACTGGAATTAAACAGCGCAATCCATAAGCTCCTATTATCCTTCAGAATGTACTAATTCACTCTACAGGACCATGTCCTCCAAATAGGACTGGACACAGCATATATAACATCAGGGCGGTGGGTGGATCTGACAATGACATGGCCTTGGTTATCTGCCCTTACTGCTCCAGATGGTAGGCTCAACCCGCTAAACATACATACAATCAGCCACCAACACAAATATCAATCTACAGTAACCCATATGTTTGCTCTAGTCCTTGGCACACGAGATACATTTTTCTGAATCCTAATGGCACACTACTCCAATTTCTTTGCCCCTCTACACAAAACCATTGTCGGGGGGAAATTCTGCCAGGGTCGGCCGGGCCGTCTGCAGACCTCCGGGCAGGGAGGCCCCAACTCCTCCCGTATATCGCAAAAGAGATAGAGTATGAGACACACACAAGAAGCAATGTGACTCTGCTGTTTATTAAACACAAACGGCAGGGATGGGTCAAGGATCATACGCGTCTGACCTGACACACACACAATCGTGGGGCTTGCAGGCCCTTTTTACTGTAGTATGACGCGCTACCTGCGTCACTTTAGAAAATTAACAAAAAAACCTATCACCACTCTTAATTGGTTGCTCGAGTGGTAGGGTTAGTATAGCATACGTATAGAGAATAATATGAGTGGCTGAGGGCTAGTCAGGTGATATATCTGGGTTGTCCCTACAATTAGATACACGAGAATTGTTACATGAGGACTCCTAATGGTTGGTTGATGTTAATGGCGTCAGTGATAAGAGCCCCATGTTCTGATTGGTGCGCCCGTGAGCTTCCCAGCTTGGGACCATCGCTGTTCCCAGCTCTCGGTGTACCTGCAATTGCAACAATGTTTCACTATTGGTACATGCAGACAATGTGAAGACTTATTCGTGAGCTAGACGGCCGACTACTCCCATCGTTGCAGATGTCCATTGATCCTTTCAAGTGTATCTGCCTGTGTCTTGTAACGAGGGATCCAGACGCCTCCTTCCTCCTGGGCTTGGCATCTCGTCAGGTTCGGCTTGGTCACGTGGGATGGGACCGTGTTTGAGGCAGAATTCTGCACAATTAATATTGTTTTTCCACAGTGTGCCTGGTCTAATTGCAGGTGCGACTTTGATGTTAGTGCGCGGCGTGCGAGGTTGCAACATCGTGCCCTTGATGGTCTGCTTTTGGAATGTGGGTTTGCAACATTACGACCTTGGCTGTCTGCTTTCCCCAGGCTCATTCTGCAGGATCAGCAACCTGACTCTTGTTCTGTTAACGTCCACGGGAGCTCTTGCTTGCGGCCTATTCAGGCCTAGTATATAGGTGGAACCGTCTGGTGCACAGGCGCTTTAGGTTATAGTCTCATATTGTCTTAGGACCAGTATCGTGTCTTCATTATAATTCTCATTATGGCACATAAGTATAGGAGAAGCGTAAGCAAGCTCTTTAGGCGAGTTCATGATGCGTCTTGCGTTTCTGCATTTCTGAAAGCCTATATGGAAAATAATAAAGATGCACGTCCGTGAGTATGTCTGTCGCCTACGTCATAGCACTGAGTATATTCTTCATGTAGATTGGTGCGGGAGTGTCCAGTGTGTATGTTGGCACAGGTGTGCTATCCGTTGGCTAGGTCGTCATGGCATCTCTAACGACGTATAGTTTTAGTCCAGTTGATCCATGCCGCAGGCATCGGCATGGGCAGGGCGGGCTGCTGGGCAAGCAGATGGACACATCCGTATGTTCCTGTACAAGGGTATCTGGTCGTCTGGTAGATGGGCAAACTCTTCTCGTGGCGGGTGCTTGGGCCGTGAACCTTTAGGCCAGGCGCGAGAGGGGAAAGAGGGGAGTCTGTTTTTCCATTTTCCCACTTCAGTCCCCCCTCTGGTCGACTTGTCGACCACAAACATATCCTTTTCGTTATCTCCTCTTACTCTCCACACTTTAGTTATTCCTCCGAAATGTCCATAATGGTTGACATGATCTTCAAATGACCAATACATATACTCACAGGCTCCTCCAGGAGTACAGTATACCCATTTCCCTATGTAACTCCTGGGGTTTCTTGGATTCTCGACCTTCACCGATGGTGGGTCCAGATGGTTGGTGATAATCTGGTTGTGCAATTTCTCTCTCTCTTGTATTATTATGCCTGTGTGTTGGCCGTCATCTGCTGGCATCAGTGGGTGCATACCGACCATTTCAAGCAACTCGTCAGTGGTGCGTGCCTTCCGGGCTTTCCAAAATCTTATTATGATCAGTATAGCTCCAGCCAAAATAATACAGCCAACTATAATTTTCAGTCCATCTGACAGCCAAGATGGCATCCATGACCATAATAGCGAAAACCAGCTCTCGTCCTTTTTCACACCCTTACTTTCGTCCACCATTTTGGAGTGTAACTGGGCCAGTTGTGAAACTGCTTCTGTCAATGTGCCGTTGTCAGCATCATTGGCAGGAATGAATGTGCAGCATGATTGTCCTATCTTTGCGCAAACTCCTCCTTCCATAGCAGTGAGGAGGTCCAATACATATCTGTTCTGCAGTGCTACCATCCTTATTGCTCGCAGCTCTTCTTTTATTGCGTTGAATCCGTTTACTGTAGAATTGATGGTCATCATGAGTTCCCATCTAGTCATCTGGAGCCATTTTGCGTTCGCGTAAGCCTGCAGTCCTGGATGTATTATTGAGGAGAAGAACATTGCTGCTCTGCTGAATAGTCTGTGTTCTGGCGGAATCGAAGTGAGTGCCGTTTCCGACCTTCCCCATAGGTAATTTCCTGTCAGAGGTTCCCCTTGTCTTTTCCGTCTGTTTAGGACAGTATCATTGCCGTTGGTCCTGTTCCCTGGCTCCCCCTGAGGCGGTGCAGATCTCTTATTTCTCTTGTCCCCTTCATCCATTTTGGGAAAGTTTGCCACATTCACATGCTTCTGGGGTACCACTAGCGATGGTACATTGACGTGCACCATCGTGCATACACCATTCCACAGAGGGGGCAGCGTGTGATATGCCTTTTCTCCACAGGCCCAGTAATGGTCCATTATCACTGCTGTTTCTGCTCCCCCCTCAGGTAACTCCATCACGCTTCCACAATTGGTGTTATATCCTACGTCCACCTCTCCTTTATGTTGGTAGCATACTTTAGGCGCAGTCAACGGCAGTATTGTTATCGGGTCTTCATCCGTTTCTATCCATGTGAGTATGGGCACGTATTTGATCCAAGTTGTCCAACATCTGTGATTGTGCGCATCGATAGTTGAAATAGTTTCTTTTGTTACCATGTTGCTGCCAACCACTCCTATCTCCCATTTGTTGTCCAAATATACTTTCCCCGTTATCGTCACCAGTGGCCTCTCCCAGCATCCTAATTTACCAGGGACTTCAGTGGCGTACCAATCACATGATAAGTACTGCAGTGTTACTTTCTTTGTTTCTCCTTTTGCAGGGCCACTTGTTATGTATCTAAATGCTTCAGCATGTAAACTGCTCTTGTGGTAACTCAAATAAGTCTTGAGGAAGTTGTTTTCGTATGGGTATGAGTCTCGTGTTTTCCACGTCATATGCACCACTGTTCCTTGAAATCTTCCTATCGTTTGGAACAGTGCCAAGTATATTATGCACCGTTCCGTTTTTTCGTCTATTTCTGTGGCAACAAATGTTCGAGAAGCGCTCATGGCATATGGGATTAATGAGCAAACGTAGCAGCTGTCTTCTGTTGTCTGCTTACCAATGCGGGTCATGTGTTGATACCATATGTTGTTTGAGACGTGTGCTGAATCTTGTATATAATTGTCAATACCTTTATTATCTGAGTATGTGCTGCGTTGTACTCTATTCTGCTTGTGCGCAATTTTGCTGATATCACCTGACATAACACCTGTTGCAGCTGGGGATGGGGGTGTGTTAGGTTTGGGTACAGCAATAATATTGGTAGCATAGCTGTACTGCCATACAGAGGCAGCTACGAACCCGGTGATTATCAAAATCCCTATTACTTTTATTACATATGCTAATTTCACCAGCATTTTGCTCTTACCTTGCTGCAGTCCGGCAGCGAATTATTGCGATGTTAGAGTTGCCCGCCTGAAAATTCTTAATATGCTGGTTAATGTTAGTTGTTAAGCTCTCCCTATCAAATAGTCATTCAGTGCCCAGGCGAAGAGCTGTTCCCAAGCTACTCTGAGCGATCTATCTCTTAGGGCAGGTAAGTACGGGTGGAGGTGGGGCATCGAATATTCTATGGCCAAAAGGAACGCTGTGTAGTAAACTCGTACCCTTTTCCTTTTCAGGTACGTTGGCCTTTTTATTTCATATACAAATTGGTGTGACAATTCTTCTGGGTAATTATCGTCTGAGGGTACCATCTACTCCTGGGCAGTGAATTTGTTAGTTATCTACTTCTTGGCAATACAATAATACGCGGTACCTGCGTGTGCTAGAGAAAAAGAAAAGAGCATTCACGTGTTTACATGTGTATTTGTGCGAGGCAATGTCCTTTAGTACAGTTACTACTGTAATGGGTACAGGGGTCAGTGGATGGTGGGCAGGGGGTGTTTGGGTTCAACCGGTGGGCGTTGTTTTACTCTTTGAGCGTGTGATCATGGGGTGGGCTGGATGGGGATCACCACTTTCTTCTTCAGTTATTGTCTCTGGGGAGTCTGGGGAGTGACAGGGTATGGGAATAGTTGAGCCGCTGGCTGTGGTAGAACCTCCTTCTTCTGTTGTCGATGTTGTTGCTGTTCTCTCAATGGACCTGTCGATGGCGCTGGGGCGGGTCTGTTGTCCGTAGATCTTTACGTCGTGTAGGTGGTTCCAGGCGCGCTTGTCCTGTAATTTTACTGCTCTTGTTGATACCTCCTCTACCAGATGGGGACCAGTAAAGCGCGGGTCATTCCATCTCCTATTGAAATTGCGAAGTAGTACGTGGTCACCTTTAGCAATCTTACACAGTCCTTCCTTTTCTAGTTCTTTAGCCGCGTCTTCTTGTTGGCTTCTATTAGACCCGCCCCGTGTGCGCTCGAGCTGTTGAGACACAAACACAACACTAGTAATCAAAGAAGACACATATTGGTACATTTCATCACCCAGAACACTTGCAGTGCTTTCATGGTCGCTAAATGCTCTTGACGTTGGCGTTAGGGGAAGGCGCATTTGACGTCCGGTAACCACCTCATGGGGAGTGAGGTGGTGGTCGGACCCTGGCCTGTTCCTCAGCTCAAATAATGCTAATGGAAGACAATATAACCAACTCTTCTTTGTTGTTTGCTGTATCTTTGCAATTGCCTCCTTTAATAGGCCATTTAGGCGTTCACATACACCGTTGGCCTGTGGGTGGTATGCACATGCAAAGTTATGTTTAATGTTCAGCAGCGATGTGATGTGCTGAAACATCTCGTTTGCAAAATGTGGGCCGTTGTCTGACCTTAACACCCCGCACACTCCCCACCTGGGGAAGCCCTCCCTCACTAAGAACTTGGCTGCTCTAAATGCATCTGGGTGTGAACAGGGCCCTGCCTCAATCCACCTAGAGAATGGGCATACTACTACAATCATATACCTATTTCCTTGACATATATTGATCATATCAACATAGTCAATGTGGAGATGCCGGAAAGGTCCCTCTGGCCGGGGTATAGTACCTCTTATCACCTTTAGAGTGTGGCCGGCCGTAAACTGTTGACATGTGATACAGTTACTGATAAAATTCGACACATGCGAATTTAACTCGGGGCAGAACCAATCTTCCCTAATTCGTGCTGCAATTACTTCCTTGCCTGTGTGGGCTGGATAATGTAGTTGGCTCAGGGCAGTGTTCAAAAGTGCCAATGGTATTACAACCTTTCCAGTGCCACCCTGGCGCCATAGTGCGTCAGTTGGGGACATTGTGCATCCTCTTTTTACCCATATTTCCTTTTCGGCCATTGGTGCAGCCGCTTGTAGCTCCATAATCTGTGTGGCTGGGAGATGGGTATACCCTTCTTTTAACAACATCTCTTTTGCTATTCCCCTCCCTCTCCCTCTCTGTGACTCTGGGGGGTTCCATATCTCACCAAAGTATGCAGCATACTTCGCATGTGCGTCTGCTGCTGCATTCCCTTTTGAGACGTAATCTTCACCATTGGTGTGTGCGGTGCATTTTACTAAGGCTAGTTCCTGGGGGTCATTTATTACTTCAATCAGTTCAGCCAATAAGAGAGCATGTTGCACTGGGGTGCCATCAGCTCTCCTAAACCTTCTTCTTCTCCATTTCGACAACCCTGAGTGGACAGTTGATGTAACATATGCGCTGTCGGAATATATAGTTACTCGTTTGCCAAAGCTTTCCTTCAACGCCAAGATCAGTGCGACCAGTTCAGCTGCTTGAGCGGAGTAATGCTGTGGTAATTGTACACATTTCACTGCCACACACACCGGTACCTCCATCATTTTCACCACTGCTGCCCCAGTCCTCCTCACCCCATCCCCCTGATCGATGGTTGATGACCCATCAATAAATAACAGCTCACCCCCCTCTAGTGCGTTTTCCTCAACTTTTCTAGTACATGAGTACATTTCAGTTGTTTCAGTACAGTCAGGGGCATAGTCTCCTTCCTCAATTACTTCTGCTATGAATCTTGCAGGGTTGACCGTGCTACATCTAACAATTGATAGTTCAGCTCTTGATAGAATTATCTCATAACCTGATGCCCTTTGCGTGGTTAGGGTAGATTTAGGTTTATTCAATATTGCAAAAAGTGCATGTTCCACAAATAGTGTAGTCGGGCACCCCATGGTTATTGTTGATGCTTTCTCTACCGCAAAAGCGGCTGCGGCGAGACCTTGTTCGCAGGGGAAGTGGCCTAACATTACACGATCTAAGTGGCCGCTGTAAAATGCTACTGGTTTGTAGCCCATGCTTGTTTTTTGAGCCAACACGGCTTTCATTACTGCTGAGTCGCAATGTGAAAATATAAAAAATCGCCGCTCATAGTCTGGGGATGCCAGCACCGGAGCAGTTGATATTGCATCTTTTAATTCATCAAAAGCTTCTTTCATTTCCCTCGTCCACCCCAATTTGTTCTCCCCTTTATTAGCTTCCCGTAACGCCTCAAGCAGGGGCCCTATATATGAACTGTAATCAAATACCCAAGCTCTACAGTAGTTGCAGAGCCCCAGGAACTGCTGCAGTTCCCTTACAGTTTGTGGCATTGGAGTGGCCGAAATAGCTTGTGCTCTTTGTGGTGCGATCTTTCTTCCATGTTGGGATATAAGCTGACCAATGTAAAGTACCTGTTCCGACAGTACAGTATCTTTTCCATGTCTACCTTGTAACCTTTGTCAGCCAATATTGTCAACATCTTTAATGAGTCCTCTCTGCATGTTTTTTCGTTTTTACTGCAAATTATTATGTCATCCACGTACTGCAACACCGTGCTTTCTACTTCAATGTTACCCAAATCCATCTGTATCACTCTGTTGAAAATTGAAGGTGATTCACAATACCCTTGTGGTAGTCTGGTGTGCTTCCACTTAGCGTTTCGGTAAGTGAAGCTCGTTAGATCTTGTGAGTCTGGGTGTAATGGTATTGAGAAAAAAGCATTTTTAAGATCGATCACTGTAAATCGTGATGCTTCTGCTGGAATGCCACACAATATTGTGGCCGGGTTTGCAGCTACGGGATATTCCGCTTCTACTATGTTGTTCAAGGGCCTGAGGTCCTGTATAAAGCGCCAAAACCCTCCTTTAGCCTTGCGCACTGGGTACACAGCCGTATTACATGGTAATTCTGAGGGGACCAATATACCATTATTTATAAGGGCCGTTATGGTTTCATATATGCCCTCATCTGCCTCTTTTGATAGTGGGTACTGTTTTACTCTGGGGAGTATTGCACCTTTTTTCAATTTTATTTTTACTCCCCCTATACTTTTTATGCAGCCCACGTCTTAGGGGCCAGTAGTCCACAATGATTTGGGTACCTTTGACATATCGTCCTTAAAGAAAGGGACCGGGGTGCATGTGGGTGCCTCAAGTGCCATTGCAATTTTCTGTGCTACTTGTTTGTAGGCCACTCTTAGCCATATTTCCACACTCATCATAAACACCATTTCACCTTCCTCCTTTTCATCTGAAAACAGCTCTTCATCTGACACCTGGGTGAGCCTACATCCTTCTGCTAATGCTATCACTGCCCTCCATGCTCTTCCTTCTTTGTCTTGGGCATGTACAGCAATATAATCAGCTGTTGCAATAATGCTCTCAATATCCATTGAAACCACCTTCCCTTCTGGTTCATTAACAGGTGTTTCTGGTCTGAACAGATAGGCTGCTGGCCTTCTCCATATTTTCCCTTCTATCCCTGTCATCCATGCAATTGCCATGTCGGTTCCATACTGGAACAGTTCACCATCTACTGGCTCCGCCCTAATCGCTGTCTGTCCACAGTATGCCTGCATAATTTGCTGTGCTGTGAGCATGTTAATCCCTGGAGTAGAGCAAATTATGCTGTCCTCAGTAAAGGAGATCTTCATATTCAACCTGTTCATTATATCTCTCCCCAGTATATTTACTGGTGAAGCACTATAATATAAAAGTGGAACTGACAGATCGTAATCTCCAATAGATAAGGGAATGTTATCAGTAAAGGGAACCAACCCTCTAGCCCCAGAGAATCCTTGGGTGTTCATGGTCTCACCTGACATCTTAAATTTACCTTCCCTTATGCAAGACCGGGTCGCCCCGGTGTCAACAAGGAATGATAATTTTTTGTCACCTATCGTTACCTCTATGCGTGGTTCCTCCGCACTATTAGGTGTTACTGATAGGATGGGACACACCAAGGCCGTCTGTGGGCTGTCCTATTGGGGGTACAACGACTGGCCATTCCCGGTATAAGGGTTGTGTCCCAAAACCGTCACCCTACCCAATTGCATTTGTGGTATTTGTGGTTGTTGTGTGATCGCTACCTGTTGTTGTGGCAATGGTTGGGGCTGTTGTTGTGTTAATTGTTGTTGTTGTTCATTTCCTTGTGGCAACATTTGCTGTTGTGGTATGCCTTGCTGTACTTGTGCGGGCCGTGGTTGTCCCTCACTATTCCATGATGGTGTTCCTGGTCTAACTCTACACGTGCGTGACATGTGCCCCAATAGTCCACAGCTCCAACACACCGGTGGTTCCCTATTCTGCCATGGAAAGCTCCCGGTGTTGTCCTGGTATACTGGTTGCCCTGTGGCATAGGAATTTCTAAATCCTCCCACCTGCGGTTGGGTACCATACCCGTACCCTCTCCCCCTCATAAGTCCTCCTCTCCCCCTGTTATAATTATAATATCCAGCTCCTTGCATTGGGTATCCTCCTCCCAAGTTGGGCGTGTATGGTTGGAGTGGCGGCACCTGTTGTGTTGTAATCTGTGAAGGTGGTATTTGTGAGGAATCTTGTGCAGCCACTACTTGTGTGGGGCTTTGGGTCATTGTTGGAGGTGTAGTTATTAGTGCCCCTTCCATTGTGTACTTGGTAAGCTTTTTCTGTACTAGTTTAGCCTCTTCCGTTTTCCTGTCTTCTTCCTTTTGTTTCATTTTTCCTTGCCATGTCCTACAATGATGCACTATAGTCAGTTGTATTTCGGGCCATGGTTTTGCTTCCATTCCCACTACTTTCTTTAGTTGTTTCTGAACTCCTTCCGGGAGCCCTTGCACCAGTATATGGTAAAATATTGCTGGTGTTTTATCCCATTGTTCTCTAGTTTCCATGCGCCACTTCTCTTGGATTTCCTGAATATAATCAACAGGATCTTCGTTCTCAGGCATTTTGCGAGATGTAATTGCTCCTATGTCTGAGGTGTCTGGGTACTGTACCCTCAATGCCTGCCATAGTGCATGTCTGCAGTTTGCGAACGGTGCCCCATCGTGCGATGTATTTGTTATTGTTACCCCATGAAATCCCACTCTTTTCCATATGTCATCCGCTCTATCCCCTAATATTGATATTAAAAGGCCCTTTACATCTCCTACTGCTAGATTCTGTCCTGCGGTGTGTTTTTCCATTTCATATATCCATTTACCCGCACCTCCACTTAATGATGGGAGCCTACATTTGATATTTTCTTTATCGGTATGCTTCCAAGGAACATATTGTGGTCTAACCTCTCTCCAACAGTGGCATTAAATTATGTTGCGTTTCACCCTTTGTGTTCCATAATATTGAGTCCTCACACCCTTCCTCCACTTCTCTTTCTTCCGCATTTTCACTTTTATTTGTATTTCCCCTGCTCATACCCCTTTCTTCTCCATCTTTTCCCCTTCTTCCATCTTCCTCTGTATTTAATGTGGGCATGTGTACACCTCTTTCCTGCCTGCGACTAGGGAGGTCTCTAAGCCGCCATGTATAGGGTGTCAGATCGTCTGTGAAGGGAGCTAGTTTTATTTTGCGTAACGAACGGGAGGTGGTTGATCCTGTAGGGTGCGATAGGGGAGGGCGTGATGGAGATGATGGGGATGGGGATGTTGCGTCCTCATTTGCCCGTCTTTCCTCTACTCCTGTTTTTCCCCCTTCACTTCTCTCCATCTCATCCTTTCTCCTACTGATCCATGGTGAGTCCATATTGGTCCGGGTGATGTATAGTTTATCTAAGCTTTCCCTTTCACTCTTCCTCCCTTCACTTTCCACTCTCTCTTCCTCACTACAAAAGCTATTTATAAACGGCACCCCCCACTTGGTCTTTTCCCCCCTGATCGTTACTGTTTGTAAATCTATTAGGTCCAGTTCTCCTCTTTCTCTTTTGTCAACCGCTCCCCTTTGTGCTGATGTTGTTGCTATTTCTGTGTCATGATATATATTCCCCCATCTTCCACTCTCTCTTCCCCTATCTCCTCTTTCTCCTTCATACCTTTCCTCCATCTCCTTATTATTCTCCTCCCTCTTCCTTTTCAATTCCTCCATCACTTCACTTCTCATCTGTTCTAATATTCTCTCATCCTCTTTCTCCTTCTCCCATTTCGCCCTTTCTTTTTCTACTATACTCTCCATCACCCTCTCTTCTTCGTATTTCTTAGTTGATTCTGATAGTAACCTCCTCCTCCATATTGCCATTTCTTTTTCTTTTTCTTCTTCTTCCCTTTTCTTTTCCCGCAGTATTACTCTTGATACCCTTTCTGCTGCTGCTTTTACCCTGTCAGCTTCTCTCCTTTGCTCCTCAGTTCGTTCCCTTATTTTTTCCACTTCGTTCTTACCTTCTTTCTTTTTCCTCGCTCTCTCTCTCTCTTCCCTCCCAAGCAGCTTGGTCAATTCATTCTGTTCATCCCTTAGTTTTGCTAATCGTTCCTCCAAAATCTCTTCCGTTTGTCTTAACAGCTCTTCCCCCCTCAATTCACTCTCCCTGGTATTATCCTCGTCTGTTTTCTTCACTACCTCCCTCTCTTCTCCCGTTAATGAACCTCGTAATTTTAATAATATCTGTGCAGCTACCCATTCATCATTTCCTATCTCCACAGAACTGGTCTTCTCCAGTCCTCCCTTCCCCTGCTGGCATTTTCCTATGAGCCACATATGGTGGAGGGCTGTATGCCGGGTTCGAGTATCCCTCAGCCGCCCTTAACTGTCCTCTTTCTATTTCTCCCAATTCTCTTAAAGGGTACAACCCCCCTTCCTCTGTTTTTACTCCCGCTACTATGGGTATATCATTGCTCGGTTCCTTTTTTATTTCATCTGCTTTATTATTCTTTTCTCCTCCTTCACCTCTGTTCCCCGTGTTCTTTGGGTCCTCATACCCCTGTTTCCCATTCTCGTCTTCCTCCTTAATCTCTGTTTCTTTTGGTATTTCCCCCATAGTGAATATTCCATTTGGTCCTGGTCGGGACCCCTGGAACATCCTCCACAAGTTAAACACCTCCATGTGGTTTGCCAACTTCTTCCCTTTATATGTATTGTGCAGATGATTTAATAGTAAATGTTGGGCATATGGATCGAAGCTACCGTTAGGCGGCCACGGTGTTAGCATTTTGTTATCCGTCCCCTGGGTCCATTCTATGCTATACTTAATCAGTTTCTCCCTATGGGGTGGCAGTGTTGTGCATATGTATTGTAGTGGCGTAGTGAGGGTGTTCCCCCACCCTCCTGATCCTGTTCCGTATGACATAGTAGCGCTCCACTCGCTACCCTCCCTTAATCTGGTGTCAGTTTATCCCACTAGTAGTTTACAATATACAACCTTATATCGTTACCTGGCCCCGTAAGTTTGGGGACTTACGATAGTTTGCTTAAGGGAACTTATAAAAATATAGTATGTCACATTTGTACATTTTCCTCTGCCCTTCTTCCTTTATACAACACCCTTACGGCCCCCTGCGGCCGAGGCGCACGTAGCCCCCTGCGGCTACGTACCCCTTATTACGTGCTTATACAATCATCCTGTTTTTACGTCCCCCTCCCCCTTCTACACTTGCCGTGGCCGGCGTTCTCCGTGCGCAGCCACGTTCCCCGTTTCACCTTTTCTCGATCAACTCGTTTTACCGTTTATCTCCGTTTCTACTCCCTTACCACCGTTCTCTTTCTCTACACTCTCACAACGAGGATGCCTCGTGTTTGCGATATCCTATGAAAACCCTATTGGTGACGTCACCGATCACGTAGAGCTACTGGTAAGTTCTTCATATACTCTTTAAATCCAAAATACACCTGCAATCTACCCCCGTTAACCCCACAGCTGTCTTCCTGTCACTCCTGGAACAAGGTAACCAAATCAACACTATAATCGGACTGCGCACGCTGCGTCTCCCTCGCGTGTGATACGCCCCTCGACAGGAGGGCTTAACCAGCCAATTATCTTCCATATTTAGGCAACTTAACTAGCTACCGCCTACAGGGAAACGTCATCTACCTATCGAGTGTCTTGCTCGAACAATAGGGATCCTCATCTACTCTTTGATCAATAAATGCCAAATCGTAGGAAACCACACACACACACCCTTACACGTAGTCGCGGCCTAGGCCAATCAGTTTCTACGAGCGGCCGCACGTGATGTTTTCGTGCTCCGCCCCCTTCTCTCGCGTTACGTTGCCAACCGCTCTCGCGCTCGTTCAACTATCATTCATTCTATTTCTAACACTAAACTATCAAACCTTCGCCGTTCGCCTGTGCAACACCTCCCGCCTCCCGTATTTAATTCTTCCCCCCTCCCTCACAACTTCACATTGTTTGTTGTGCGTGGCATGCTCACCAAGTTCTCCTGATGCGGGGCCGCTGGACTGCGTGCACCCCTCCAAGCGGCTCGCCACCTCCCCTCGTCTGGACCACGTCTGGACACTCGCCAACCGCGGGCGGGATACTTCTCAACCGGCTCCCGAGGGCCAATATTCGGATTGCGCTGTCCGGTCTTCTCGCAGTTCCGTGATGGTCCTGTAGTCCTCAGAAAGGGGCAACGGCAGAGGGGGCCGCGCCGCCGGGCCTTCTCACAACTGGAGTGCCTGGAAAAAGTAAAAGTAAAAAATGCCGATCTTAAACAGATCTCAGCAGTGCCTCCAACTTGTCGGGGGGAAATTCTGCCGGGGTCGGCCGGGCCATCCGCAGACCTCCGGGCAGGGAGGCCCCAACTCCTCCCGTATATCCCAAAAGAGATAGAGTATGAGACACACACAAGAAGCAATGTGACTCTGCTGTTTATTAAACACAAACGGCAGGGATGGGTCAAGGATCATACGCGTCTGACCTGACACACACACAATCGTGGGGCTCGCAGGCCCTTTTTACTGTAGTATGACGCGCTACCTGCGTCACTTTAGAAAATTAACAAAAAAACCTATCACCACTCTTAATTGGTTGCTCGAGTGGTAGGGTTAGTATAGCATACGTATAGAGAATAATATGAGTGGCTGAGGGCTAGTCAGGTGATATATCTGGGTTGTCCCTACAATTAGATACACGAGAATTGTTACATGAGGACTCCTAATGGTTGGTTGATGTTAATGGCGTCAGTGATAAGAGCCCATGTTCTGATTGGTGCGCCCGTGAGCTTCCCAGCTTGGGACCATCGCTGTTCCCAGCTCTCGGTGTACCTGCAATTGCAACAATGTTTCACTATTGGTACATGCAGACAATGTGAAGACTTATTCGTGAGCTAGACGGCCGACTACTCCCATCGTTGCAGATGTCCATTGATCCTTTCAAGTGTATCTGCCTGTGTCTTGTAACGAGGGATCCAGACGCCTCCTTCCTCCTGGGCTTGGCATCTCGTCAGGTTCGGCTTGGTCACGTGGGATGGGACCGTGTTTGAGGCAGAATTCTGCACAATTAATATTGTTTTTCCACAGTGTGCCTGGTCTAATTGCAGGTGCGACTTTGATGTTAGTGCGCGGCGTGCGAGGTTGCAACATCGTGCCCTTGATGGTCTGCTTTTGGAATGTGGGTTTGCAACATTACGACCTTGGCTGTCTGCTTTCCCCAGGCTCATTCTGCAGGATCAGCAACCTGACTCTTGTTCTGTTAACGTTCACGGGAGCTCTTGCTTGCGGCCTACTCAGGCCTAGTATATAGGTGGAACCGTCTGGTGCACAGGCGCTTTAGGTTATAGTCTCATATTGTCTTAGGACCAGTATCGTGTCTTCGTTATAATTCTCATTATGGCACCCAAGTATAGGAGAAGCGTAAGCAAGCTCTTTAGGCGAGTTCATGATGCGTCTTGCGTTTCTGCATTTCTGAAAGCCTATATGGATAATAATAAAGATGCACGTCCGTGAGTATGTCTGTCGCCTACGTCATAGCACTGAGTATATTCTTCATGTAGATTGGTGCGGGAGTGTCCGGTGTGTATGTTGGCACAGGTGTGCTATCCGTTGGCTAGGTCGTCATGGCATCTCTAACGATATAGTTTTAGTCCAATTGATCCATGCCGCAGGCATCGGCATGGGCAGGGCGGGCTGCTGGGCAAGCAGATGGACACATCCGTATGTTCCTGTACCAGGGTATCTGGTCGTCTGGTAGATGGGCAAACTCTTCTCGTGGAGGGTGCTTGGGCCGTGAACCTTTAGGCCAGGCGCGAGAGGGGAAAGAGGGGAGTCTGTTTTTCCATTTTCCCACTTCACCATGACCCTCTTCCACCACCACACACTCCCTTGAAGAGGGGTTGCGTTTCATGCAAAATCACATCCTTTTACCATTCTTTTTCCTTTTTTAACTTATTTCAAGGACTAGCTCTCCTGTCTCTTCTACCTGGACAAGGTTGTCTTTTAGCGATTCTCCACCTCACACTATTCATTCGCAATCATTCCTCAACCTCACCACCCATTGTCCTCCCAGGGCAGCTCCGGTAGGTGAAGATTTAGTAGTGTGCACTACCGGTACTTCCAGCACCCCTAGAAGCCTCTTATGTATCACAGCCATCCATGTGACTATATGCCAAATTGGTGGTAACGGCCCGGGTCGTAAATTGTAGTTAACAATGGGCCCTGACGCCACGCTGCTAATAGCACTTTGGGTTGTCACTCCAAAAACATGAAGTTCTGACGGCAATGTATTTTGTTGGAGTGAACGGGACACACTCTTAACTAAAATGGCTGCCATAGAGGTGGAAGGTGGGGGACACCGTTATCCATTTCCATGGCAGCTGGGTATACAGGGGCGGTGGTACCGGTGTTGCCAAGATCAAATCTGGTAAGTGGGGTAGAGGGGTGGGGAGGGGAGGGACCAGAGACTGGAGGGGAGCAGAGGGCATGGGAATGATAGCAGGGCGGGTGAGCAGCTTTCATGCAGGCTTCTATCGGGGGGGCTAATGAAATATAACATATCTCACTTGAATAGTTAAATGCTCATGTATTGTATTGAGGAGAACCTTACTGCCTTGAGCACAGGAGATAACCTCTTCCTATTTTACAGGTGTATCAGTTTGTTGTGAAATCACAGTGAGATACTGCCTCTCTTTCCTTTTTTTTTCTTTTTTTTTATATAGAGCTTTAATGTCTTGACTGTGAGCATTTTGCCTTGGTGCAATAACATGTTGACTCGCTGGAGGTAATCTAACTGCAACTCTTTTCAAGAAGGAAGGATATTTTTAGAGACACAATGGTTTGTATTCTCGGGAAAGGAAGCTATTAAATAAAAATAAATTATTTATGCGCACTAACATTTTACACTGAACCTTTTAAAAAAAATGTACTTTCTTAATTTCTAATGATCACTTCCTGCACATATTGTAGTCAGAAAAATAATGTTGCTCTTGTCTTTCTGTGCAAAATAAATGATCTCAAGTTTGTTTGAATTGCTGTGTTCTTTTTTTACCGAAAGACGACTTATTGACTGTTGCATAATAAAATACTAAATTATATATGATCAAGCTACGAGTTGTAGAGAAATGCGGCATCCCCTTGATGGCCTCCTCTGTACACTGGGCGCTGGTTGCAAACTGATTTTAAACTCTATGTTTTTGGATGAATAAAGGATTTACTTTTTAAATATTTTCATTATGCTTGACTGAGGAAACCACTTGGTTCCAGCAGAACCCATAATTTTGATGAAGCAATTCTGCGTGTGTGGCTCAATTTTCCCTAAGTATTGGTGAAATCAAGAAAGAACATATATATTACACAGCCACAGTAGTGGCTGTGTAGTTATGGATAAGTTGCTAATCCCATAGGAAGAGCACCTTTTGGGTGGCTTATAACTTCGTTCCCCCTGGACGAATCCTCACCAAACTTTGCAAAAAAAGTATATGGCCCACTCTGATTTATTATGTAAAGTGTGGTGAGGTTTGATCCAGGGTGGGAAAAGTTATAGAGTGGGTCCCAAAATTTATTTTTTTCCCAACGATCAAAAAGTAGGTCTAAAAAAATGTGTGATATCTATGTCCGCTCCACGGACACACTTCCCTGTTCGCTCCGTGGACAGGACACCGATTGGCTAATCAGCTCGTGCCATGTCCACAGACATGTGACGTGTTCGCTGATTGGATGGTGAAGAGCGTGAAGTGCGTCAGATTGTTCCGATGCGCCCGCCATCTTGGATCCGCCGACAGCAGGGGTGTCCTAAGGACAGTATTCCCGTCTGTGCTGTCCGCAGGCAAGTTGAAACTGTTCTAAGGACACGCGCGGTGTCCGCCGACATAAAAATTGCCCATATGCCACAGTTAAAATGTTTGATTCTATGGGTGTGATATGCTGTGGTAGTTGTGGCCAGGGCCTAGAGTCTTGAGTGCATGGCCGAATGCACCCAAGACCGAAGTTATAAGCACTGAAGTTATAAGCCACCATGGGTGTGATATGCTGCGGTTGTTGTGGCCAGGACCATAAGCACTGAAGTTATAAGCCACCATGGGTGTGATATGCTGTGGTGGTTGTAGCCAGGGCCTAGAGTCTTGAGTGCATGGCCGAATGCACCCAAGACCGAAGTTATAAGCACTGAAGTTATAAGCCACCATGAGTGTGATATGCTGCGGTTGTTGTGGCCAGGACCATAAGCAATGAAGTTATAAGCCACCATGGGTGTGATATGCTGCGGTGGTTGTGGCCAGGGCCTAGAGTCTTGAGTGCATGGCCCACCAAAGGCCATGCACCCAAGACCGAAGTTATATGCACCGAAGTTATAAAACACCATGGTTGGCTTCTAACTTTGCTCTTCCTGGATGAATCCTCACTAAACTTTGTAAAAAGTGTGATATGGGTGGGTCCATATAGACAGTTAAAATGTTTGATTCTATGGGTGTGATATATGGGTGTGATATGCTGTGGTGGTTGTAGCCAGGGCCTAGAGTCTTGGGTGCATGGCCAAAGGCCATGCAGCCAAGACCGAAGTTATATGCACTGAAGTTATAAGCCACCATGGGTGGCTTATAACTTCGCTCTCCCTGGATGAATTCTCACCAAACTTTGAAAAACGTGTGATATATGTGGGCCCATATAGACAGTTAAAATGTTTCATTCAATGGATGTGATCTATGGGTGTGATATGCTGCGGTGGTTGTGGCCAGGAACTAAAGTGTTGGGTGCATGGCCATAGGTTCACCTTTCACTGGTGTCAATTGAAGAAGATCTCCGAAAACAATAATGTTTTTTCCTCAAAAGAGCTCTTCGTAGTTTGTTTTTAGTACTTCTTGCAATCTGAGGTGAATCAAATCCAACATTAGGTTGCAGACCATGCTCGCTTCATCTATTAGTAGCATTTTCGTTTGTTTTAACACTCTGCGTAGTTCCATTGCAGCTTCTGTAGAAAGTTTTTAATATTCTAATTTGTTTTTGTGTTCTACTGGAAGGAGTAGTAGTCAGTTTAAAGTGACACTGCCTATGTTGTAGGCAGCTAAGGCTGTGGGGCAGTTACAACAGCTGACAGTTTGTTGTATGTGAATTGTTGAAGGAACTTGCTGATGATTTTGATTAAGAATGTTTTGCCTGAACCAGCTTCACCACTGACATATAGTAGTATAGGTTTGTAATTTTGGCAGGTACATTCTTTATTTTCATGTTGTACACTATGTGCAATTTCTTTTGTTGCTTCTTGAAAAAATGGTACGCTGCTCTTTGTTCAGTTTTTATTGTAGTACAGTTAAGTCTTCTGTATCTTCTGTATCTTCTTCATAGTGACACATGGTGTTCTCTACTTCTGTCATAGCTAATTCTGCCTCATTTGCTATTAGTGGCTGTCCCAGTGATTCTTGACTTCCTGTTACAGAAGGATGACTACTTCTTCGTGTTGCTGTTCATTGTGCAACATTGTTCTGTGCTGTGAAAAGTTTATATCGGTGATAGTGCTTTCATTTGCTTTGAAAGCGTCTTCATAGGAGTCATATTTTCTAGTATCTCTTCTTCTTTTCTCCATGGTGTAAAAAGTTGTAGGAGGGGCATGTAAAATAGTTCTTTATGTTGAGGAGTTTTTAATGACAATTTGATATGATTAATTAAGCTTCATTTGGTAAGTTTCACTAAGCTGCCTTCACAATCTATCATTCTATCTCTACCTTTTTTTTCAGCGGGTTTTATATTATTTTTATATGTGAAGTTTTGGGCTATGTGGTATAGACACATGGTTTGCAAAGTGGTACTCCTGTTCAGGTAGTATGTGTCTAGTAAATTGTTTTTTAAAATGTCTTGGCTGTTGGGATCATTTTTGGCTAGTGTTTCTATGTTGTCGTATGATTTGAGAACTCTTTTTCTAGATTTTGCAGGACCAAGACTTAGCCATACTATATTTTCAGATTTTCCATACAAAGCAGTACCGGTTAAACGATCTGCAGCTTCATAGGAGCCACATTCTCTATGAGAGAGCATTTTTATGCCTAAGCTGTACAATTTCTGAAATAGTGTTTTGTCCGATGATAGGTCATTCCAGAGGTCTTGAAGCTCTGTTTTTTCTGCTTTTGTTAAATTGTCTGTAACATATTGTGCAACTGCGGTGGAATTGTCTGCAATGTACTGCACATCTATGTTTGCATTCCATAAAAGGGCAATGATTGCATTGTAATCATTGATATATTTTGATTCTTCTGTTATTTTTATGTAATATGTGTTCTTAGGTAATTTACCTTTAACGCTATGTCTAACTGAAGACATGGAGTTGTTCACTTCACTGGTTTCTTTAACTGGTCTAGGGAAACCAAAGCGGCATTTGGTGTAGTATTTCCCTTTGTTTTTGTATTTGCGACGACAATATTTGCCACATTTGTGTCTTTGAAATTGTAAAATTTGTGCATGAAGATCACTATTTGTTGCTTCCAATGGAATTTCACAAGTGACATATTTTTCGATAAACTGTAAAACTGTGGCATCACTGTCCTGACCAAATTTAGGAGCATCTTTAATCCATAAAAGCACGAGAATATGTGGTGCTCCTCTGGCTTGGTATTCTTTGCTCCAAAAGAAGTGTTGCACTTCTCCGAGGGGAAGAACAGTTTTAATACAAATAAAGTGTAGCATAGCAATGAAACGATGATGAAAATATCTTGAAACATTAACAGGATCTAGAAAGCAAAGTTCTCCAGGTGTTAGTATATTTATGTTTGTTTTGTTTTTGTTTGATATGCATAGGTAAATCATTTAAATCTTCCCATTCATATTCTGTACAACTTAATGTAACAAACCAAGTGCATGGGCCAAGGTTTCTTATCATACAACTGTAAGATGATTCAATTCAACACTACAGCTAAGTCAATGCCTAGTCTGGGATACTGAATGGAAACCCTTATTAATATATCTTTATGTCCAGTTCATGAGTTCTGGATGACTACCCCTATATAACACCCCTCTCTTAGAATCCCCCTGACCCCACTGAGCCAAGAAGTAGTTCTGTTTTGCAAGTTTAAAAGGTTTATTTGAGAATTTAAACAATATATATATATCACACTTTATAATAAATTAATATCTGATAGTACACTTAGACATACGATGTTGATCAACAATGGGTAATCTGGCATGAGCACACTTCTTTACAATCAATGAGGAGTTAGTATAGGATGGATAAAGTAGCAAAACTACTTTTATGATTTCAAGGGAAAAGCAATGAGGAATACAATGCAGTACAGAAATAACTTGATATGACTTCAACAAAACAAGCAATCACTTTTCTTTGACAATTCACCCCCCCCTTTATGCAATGTAAGGAGATGAAGAGAAGAGCACACAGTTCTTAGAAATGCAATCAAATATAATTCAGTTCAATTCCCCCCCCCCCAGCAACTTAGAGAAATCAGGTATGAGTTTTAAAACACCGGCCCAACTGCTTTGAATGTGGTGGCATGGAAGTGAAAAATATGCTGAAAATGCTTTTAATTCCCTTTAGGAGGTTCAGGGTGAGTGAAAGATACTTGGGATGAGTTCAGGCTCACTTTAGCAATGATTCAGGGATGGTTCTTAAGAGGCAAACAAATTTTTAGCAAGGAAAGAAATGACTGCTGATGGTTACACGTGGCTGGATTTGTAACCAACTCGCAAATCGCGGTAAAATTCGCGAGTGCGTGAATCGTGATTGCGGAAAAAGTATAAGGAGTAGGCAATCTAGGCTTGTTGGATTCTAAGCTTTCAGAGGAAAGTTAAACCAAGTCCGTAGCCCAAACGGTTCCAGAGATATGAACGATTTTGTAAAGGTCATTTTTCGGATTAAAAGTAAACTCAAAATGACAGGTGACAGCTTTGCTGCTGCAGAATTGACAAATGACAGTGGTGCAGCTTTACAAATGAAAGGTGACAGTTAGGAGGCAGTTCTACTTAGGTTAAATAGATTGAATTATATTACTTTAAACTAAGAGATTTGGTTTTGCCCCGTCCTAGCTGTACTCACAATATATTTGGAAGGTCTGGGTCGCACCACGGATCTGTCAGGTTTTGGACTTCGGTTCCGGTCTCACCACGGACGGTCTCTGCGCACAGCGTCTGGTCTCTGCTCTGCTGGTCTGGCACTGGTCTGGTCTGTCCGGATACAGCGGTCTCTGCACGGCTCCTGGATCTCTGCACTGGTCCTGGCAAAAGTTCTTGGCCAGGGATTCAATCAGCTCGCCCGGCTGTGAGTAGCTTGCAATGATTTGAGGCCTGCTGCAGAGAACTCAGCTTGTGTTTTTAGGCCTCTGATTTAGGTTCTAAAGTGTAAGTTCTAGGTTCTGGAGTATGTAGCTGGAGTCAGTCTGGAACTGGTATCTTCTGGATGTTGTGTGGTCCGGCAAAACGCTCCGCAGCAACTGGATTTGAATGTCTCTACCTGTCCCAGCAGTCTCTTTTTATGTGTTTTGAAAATGGGTGTGTGCCTGGGCCTAGCTAAGCCTGCCCCTCTCTACTTGTCATTGGCCCATTTCTCCCCTCTCCCATGATTGGGGGAAGGAAATGTGAGTCAGAGTGATGCTGTAGGTTTTATGGGTCAGAGGATCCTCCCCTGGTCAGTTTCCACACAAATCTATATTTGACCCAAATACATATTGCACAGATACGCAGTTGTTTAAAATTACATGCACCCATAACATATCACATGAGGTATACTCTGTTCAAACTCTGCTCTTCCTAGGGGCTTGCATTCAGAAATGGCAACATTTTACGCTTTTTAACTGGTTTTGCAATATTGGTTTTTCATTAAAATGTATACAAATGTACACCCTCCTACTACACATATCTCAGTAACTTTCCATTTGTCTAGCTTAAATACAGTGTCTGTGGTGTCAATAAATAGCGGGGTTCTGCCCCAGAACATCACACAAATTGGAGTTTGGGCTTGAATTGTAGGCAAAGTTTCCATTTTAAGGTTCCCCACATTTCACATTTCTGTCATCCGGTTACCAAGAGTTATCAGTGTTTCTGTAAAATATATATTTTGCTTTCAATTCAGTTCTCAGAGTGTTGGAGTCCGCCTCCAAGACTTGGGTGGGTCAGTGATCACATGTCTCTTCTGCTGGGAGCTCTTTGTGTACAGTCAACAGTCAACATCAGCATATTCTATTCAAGTGCAAGAGCCTATTGTGTGGTCTCTGGGAGGCTGAGGTCAGCAGACCAGGGAGCCACTTTGCATTTGTTTAGTATGACCACGTGATTTCCTGGGCTTCCTGAGGTGAGAAGGGTTCCCAGCCTTTTGGCCTGTTAATTAAATCAGATTGTCTTCTGGGAACAGCATGTGGTTAAGATTTTAATTAACTCCCAGCCTTTGATAACTCCCGGCCTCTCCTGCAACTCCTGACATGCAGTTTCCCTGTCAGAGTTTAGACCGCTAGCGCCGCCTTGAGGTATTTATCGGTACTGCATCCATTTTTTGGATCAGTCTTGAATGAATGCATTCCAAACAAGAGATTTTACATGTAAGTATATTATCCAGGTTCAGCACCTGGCACTGGTGTGGTTCTGCAGTAAAATAATGTTGTTCCCGTTGAAGGAATGAATTCCCAATAGTTGTGGGTTGCTTTTGGCAATCAGCATTGCCCCTTTTGCACTGGTTTCAGGCTACTGTGTGTAGCCCAATGGTGGTTTTAGGCAGCCCTTCTGTGCCCATAACATCGGCAAAAATGGGTGGCAGCCTATTCTTCATGCATTTCCCTGTGCATTTTCTGGGAAGCTCTGGCCATCATGATGTTTTCAATGCCAGTAATGCACAGTTTTTGTGGTAGGGCTCGGATGCATGGGTAAAAACATCCCACACAACGTATATCTCCGTGACGTCGGAACCAGTACTCTTTCATACCATGCATGTTTGCTAACAGATTTGTAATGCTTGATTGTAAACCTCATATTTTTCTTGCACTTTTTGTATTAATTGGGTAGCTGACATATATTGAAAGTAGGTTCCTGATTTCAATATGTGTGCAACTGCGTAACATAGAGTTGCTAGTTCACTTTCAAAGAGTAGGTGGAATATGTACTCCACATTTCGTCTAAATCTGAGATCTTCAGACTACATTCGTAACGAGCGGTATTCTGATGCTGTTATATTAGTGGGTCTATCATCGTACCTTCCTCCTTTGCTAGTAGGAAAGAGTAGAGGAAAAGCATGTGCTTCTATACTTTTTTCCCATATGCGGATTGGTGATCCTTTGGTTTGTCGCATTTGGTACGTTTCTAGTGCATCATCTGTGGTGTCATTAGAGTGTAATGGATGAATTGTATAATGGTCTAAAATATTGGATACTGTAGCAGGATCTAGAAGTTCAAATTGACCAGTTTCTGGTGACTCTTGAATTATTTCAGTTTTTTCCCTTAAATTTTCTTCAACATTTATTTCTTTGTACTATTCATTATTGTCTTTTAGATATAGCAAGGCTTGTCTAACTTTATGTAAGTCTACAAGTTGTTGCCAAATTTTTTTGTCTTTTGTTGGTACACCATTTACTCATTGAGTGTGCACATTTTCTTTCAGATCTAATGGTAAATAAACTACTTTGCCAAGAATGCCTTTCACCAATTCAGAGGGAGGTAATGTTGCTGTTTTTGGTTGAAGGTGTATTAATGCTTGAAATGGGTGCACTGTTTGAATTATGATGCTCTCACATAAATTGAGCTGTTGCAGTGGTTTTGGTAGTGGGAATAATTCCAAGTTATTTGTGATAGAACGTGAAGGAGTTTGGTTGTTGTCAAGTCTTGTAGTGCAGTAACTGCAAAGTATTAAGGGTTCAATTATTTCGTATTTGTTTTCTGCTATAAGGTAGAGAGCTAATTCAAACCATTTGGAATCTTCATTGTCTTCTATTCTGTATGTTATGTCTACAGTTTTTGTGTTACTTTTATAAAAAGTTCTGCGGCAACACACACACATGGTTTGGTACTTCAGCGGATGTACTTTTAAATTTTAGTATTTCTTTTTTGTATGTGTGTAGTAGAAGGTTGCCATGTGGAGAATTGTTGCTCGTCAGTTGTAAATCTATTGCATTTTGTAAGTGGCTTTCACTTTCAAAATATCTTCTCTGGATATGGTCGATTTCTTTGAGTAGGTCTTTGGGTGTACCATGCAGAAGAGTGTTATTTAATTTGGCTAGTGCTAAAGCAGGACTTTTAGCATAGTACAGTTTATAGACTAGATATCTCATAGTTGAATGATGTGTTGACATCATTCTGATATGATGGAAGGTGCGTTTGCAAATAGGTCCTGAAATGCAGGCTAATGAATGTCCCTGTAGTCCTGTGTATTTGAACACTGGACAGGTATCCATATTTTGCAGCACTTTGATTTTGATTGTGTCTTTGCCTTACACATATTGATTGAGGAACTGGCGTAAAGATTTGAAAGATTTTTTGGGAATGTTACACATTGACGTGCATGATCATTTGTATGCTGGACATTCTGGTTCAGTCGAATGGAGAGGTAATTCAGAGTTTTCTGGGGATATTTTTGTAAGCAGTATTTCTTGTTCCATTATGGTATTATACATTTTTTCATAACCTCGTCCACTGCTATGTATGGCAATTGTGTTTGTTTGGTTTTGTCTGTATGCTTCTTCATTAAAATATGGTTCCGTGCTTGTGGTGTGACTCCATTCACCTCCACAGATATTTAAGAAGTTATTTTTGATGACATTCTATTTATTGAGAAGTTTTTTTGTAATTTAGTAGTTAGTTTTGTTAGTGCTTTCATTCTGTTTAACACTAAAATGAATAACCTTCTTTTGAGAAGGATTGCACTGTCTATCAAAGCTTCTAAGATTCATTTTGTATGGTAAGTTTGAAGGGTTGTGCATGATTTGTCTCCTGTTTTTATAATATTCTGAAGGACTCTGTGGGGGAACATTTTACTGGAAGCTTGTTTTATTTCGCTAAATGACTGTATTAGCTGTTTTGTTTGAACTTTTTGTACAAACTCTGGTAGAGATGGATGCTTATTTTGGACAATTTTATTTTCATTTGCTCTATTTCTGCATTGATTTCTCTGGACTTGCTTTTTGGTAGGCATTCTTTGGGGTCTGTTGAAAAAAAAAATGGGTTGGGTTGTTCTGCAATGTGTGTGCTTTGTGCATGAGTGTCTGAGTATGATGGGAAAGATGTATGTGGTGGTGTGTGATTGTGCATTGGGCAGCTACAATTAGTTGGGAAGGCTATTCTTCTATTTGTGTGTTACTAAACTGCAGTTCAGATGAGAGTAGAAAGTGAGCTAGTGGCGAGGAGAAGCATTAATAGTAAACCTTATGGTATACAATTAAAATAGTTCTTTGTTTTGTAATACTAACATTCTAGGGGTTGAGTCTGTTATTTGTGTTTAAAAAAACGGGGATTTGTGTGCCATTCTGCCTGCTAATCCCTGTTTAATAAATGGGGATTTGTGGGCAGAATGGTTCAGAAATCTCAGTTTTTTTGGTGCGCAAATTACATGAATGAACCATAAAGTGTGTTTGAGGAACAGTAAGAATATTAAGGTAGTATTGTACTCACCCTTTTTTTGTGGAATGAGCAGGTTTCTTTGAATATGTTGTTTGTAGTTCAGATGCTGCTGATTTTCAGGAGAGTGGTCTTCACTGCAATTGTAAAAGAAAGAAGTTAGTAATTTTGTGTGTTTATAGCACTGATGTTAATGTAGACGTTGATTTTTATGTTTTTGTTGTAGTATACTTGTTTGATATCTGAACATAGTGTATGCATGCATTTCATTTGACTATGTGCAGCCTTTATATTTTATTTACAATATGTTAATTCAACATGCTTTGCAAATGAGTAGAATTTTAAGTGTATGAAATTCAGTTGTTTTTTTAAGGTTGTGTTGTAGATAGCAGACAGGTTTGGAAGTGACAGTTGATTATAGTAGATGGGAAAAATTTCAATATAGCCAGATAAGCCAACAATCGGGAGCCCCTGAGAGGGAGATTTCACCACAGCACCACAGCAATTTTTATTTTTCCCATAGGATTGAATTGGGGTTAGCATTAATTTAGGCAGGAGACAGTAAAACATTGAGTGATTTTTCAATGAAGAATCGGGAGTCTCGCGCCTAAATTGGGAGGGTTGGCATGTATGTATAGGTTATGCCGGAGACAGTAAAAAATAGTGTGATTTGTCAAGGAAAAATCGGGAGTCTCACGGCTAAATCAGGAGGGTTGGCTTGTATGTATAGGTTATGCAGGTTTAGTGGTATTACTCTGTTTATATGGATTCATAAGAGTTGTACATGTACTGTGAATAAAATATGCATACCTGTAGTTTTCATTCATGCATGTGGATATGAATGCAGCTGTTAGTAGAAATATTGGAGACTTGTAGAGTAGTTTTTGTAGTAGCTGCTTTCCAATGATGTGAGACTTGTACTCAGAGTGATCAACAGTACATTTCAAGTGTGGAACTCTAATGATGGAGTTAGATGTAGAGGTCTTGGATGTGATTGATGGATTGTTGTGTGACTACTTAGCTGTATCAGTGAGGGAATGGCACCGAGAGTGATGTGGAAAGGGTAGATGGGCTGGTTAAGTGTTACGTGCTGTGTGGACACCGCGGCATTCCACGGAAAGGGCGTGCCACATCCGGGGTTTTCCAGCAAATCCAGTATGGAAAGGGGACTGTAGGGATCAACCAATCAGATGCTGATGTTGTAGATTTGTGTAGAAAGAGAGTGTGTGTAGTGAAGATGGCAGAGGCGGAGAAAGTCAGGGAGGTGGTGCTCGGAAATATGTTTGCGCAGCAGCAGCATGCACAATTGAGGCATGTGGCAAACAATTTCGATGTTAAAGGAGTGGAGGTGGTGTGGAGTGCTGTGCCTGATTGCAATGTAGAGCGAATTCTACAAGTTTGTGAAGATATGGGCAGGATGAACAGCCCCCATCTGGTAGTTTTACACTATGGTACTTTCCATTTGGTCTACGTAAGTGCCCCTACTTTGTTGGTAGATTTGGAACAGTTGGTTCAAGCAATAATGAACATCCTTCCAAATGCGAAAGTAATTTTTTCTGGATTACTTAGTAGGCAATATGGCACAATAGTTCTGTTTTTTGTCATCAGCAAAACATTGCTAGGTGTTCAATCAACCAAGGCATGTGTGCTTTCATGCTTAGAGCTGGTATGTTTTTCTGTAATAATGAGAATATTGATTCGAGTAATGCTGTTTATTTTGAAGAAGATGGCATTTCCTTATCTTTTTTGGGAAATGCCATAATGTTTTGGAATGTAAGGGTTGCTTTGGAGAAGTTTGTGTGAAGATTTTAGTATTAAAGTAAGAAGAAACCCCCCCCAAAAAAATACAAATAACATGTGTCTTTCAAGCATCTGCAAAAAAAAAAAAAGGCTCTTTTCAGTGCCAACCTTAAAGGGGAAATGGGTCACACTATTTAAATTTACATTCACCACGCTCAGATTTTCAATATGTCTGCGGACATGGTGGTAGTCTGCGGACACAGCGTATTACATACAGGGATTCTGGGGTGGAGAGGCATGCAAATAAGAATGAGAGGAGCTAGGGATTTTTGTTGTTTTGTATTTTTGTGTTTATTTTTCACACAACACACTAGGAGAGGAGGGGAAAGGATGGTAAGGAAGGGACACCAACCACGTGGATAAGAAAGGGCAGGTGGAGAGAGGAAGATGTAGGGTGGGCCTTTCCTAGGTAGGTAGCAGGTCTTCTGGTGCTCTGTGACCATAGTCCCGAAAGCACTTTGAAGATTCTCCCCCCTGCAGAGTACTGCGTGGCAGTACATACACAATATTGTGACCCTTGAATGGTAAGGGTCAACAGCATTGTGCATGGCCTGTGAAGTAGCTGGAGGGATGCGCGCTCCCACAGGTGTGTCTCTTGTGGTGAGTGGAGCGGAAACAGACGATGCTGTAGAGAAACTCAACCTACTACGTTTATCACAAGGTACAACCTTGCAAATGTCCCCACTGTGGAACGACGTTAGGTGTCGCTTCATGGATGTCGTACCAAAGCTGTACGAACCACGTCTCCCACGACTCAGCACCATTTTGCACTGTTTGCAGGTGACCTGGTTTGCATGTGCTTTTGGTACATTACCATGAATGGTAAACAACTGCCACACCCAAGACTCCCGGCGAGTGCTGGTAGTAGGGAGTTCCTCGACCTCAATCTCTTCATCCTCTTCATCCTTGTTCTCTACATACTCACACCTGTTCCCTTCTGCAGGCCCTCGGGGAGGCTGGTGGTGGTGGAGGGTTTGGGGGTGGTGCTGAAGCAGATGTAGCAACAGAAGCCATGGATGCCATCAGGGTTGATGAGATAATCTCAGCAAAATGCAGTAGCCAGAAGTGCAATGAACATCAGCTCTGGGGTGTGGTCTTTTATAGGGATGGAGGGGTGCACTTCGCAAACAGATCGAACACCCAAAAAGGGTCAAAAAAGTTCCAAAAAAGTATATGGAAAGCCAGGGTCATTGTCAGGGCAATGGTGAATTTTTACTGTAAAATAATGTGGATTGTCTGAAAAAGTTATTTTAAAATGTTGGGGAACCGGACAGTGTCTGCAAATTAGGACACACTCTCACCGTGGGTGCGGTCACATGATGATGTCGGTAACATGTCTGCGAAGGGATTGGGTGTCTGCAAGACACCAAATGCACGGGAACGGTCGTGCGCATGCGTGTGGATGTTATACAGACAGTGTTCGGGTCCTCAAACAAATTAAAAGTCTGACACAAGTGAGACGGACAGTTACGGAAAGGCTTGATGTTTGCAGGACTTACGGCTGTGGTGCGCATGCACGTAGATGTTCTTCAGACTGTACGGACAGGTATAGTGTCCTTAGGACACCTCCATTTTGTTTGACTACGGACATCCCAGACACCACGCGTGTTCTTAGGACAGTTTTAACTTGGCTGCAGAAGGTACGGACAGGTAGGATTCCTCCATTTTGTTCAGTTACGGACATCCCAGACACCGGCTGTGTTCTAAGAACAGTTCCATCTTGGTTGCAAATGGTACGGACAGGTATATTGTCCTTAGGACACCCCCATTTTGTTCATTTACAGACATCCCGGACACCGGGTGTGTTCTAAGAACAGTTCCATCTTTGCTTGCGAATAGTACGGACAGGAATAGTGTCCTTAGGACATCCCCAGTTTGTTAATTGCGGTCATTCTGGACAGGCGCACTGTCCGGGGACATTTTAACTGATTTAAAAAAAAAAGATGACAGAAAAGATTTCATTAAAAGAAACATAATCTTGTTTTTATTAGATACATATACACAATTTATGAAAAAGAGGGGGAAGCAGAAACTGATTCAAACACAGGGGAATTAGGGGTTTGGAGAGAATGGATGGGAGGGGATGAAGGGAGGGAAGTCTCATCAAAACATTCTTCTTGGTTTTGAGGGTTTGGGATAGTTGACTGGGACATGGAGAGGGGGAACAGGTACATGTGGGACAATGGTATTTCATTTTTTCTTTTATGTGGTCCTCCACAAACTGTTTCAAAACATTGAAATCTTCCTTGAGCATGTCCATTTTCTGTTCCATGCGTTGCAGAGTCTTTTACAATGTGTCTTTTGGTGCATTATTTTCAATGTTTGTATGGTCTGTTAAAAATAAATATATAGATGTTAAGTACACATAAAGTAATGATTATTAAATTGCTTATATAGAGAAGTGTCTACCATTAGTATCACTGTTTTCAGACATTTCCTCACGTGGAAAATGTTTCTCAGGCCATTCCAAAGTACTGCACATTTCTGTGTGAAAAACAAAAATATATTAATGTTAGTGTACCTAATACAAAAAGTTTTGAAATATATAAGAAAAATGAAGTTTACTTAGTAGTTTCTGGTAAGTTGTATTCGTACTGTTGTGTAGGTGTACTGTTGCTTCTAGCTCTGCAGTTTCTGTGAGGTAATTATGTTGGAGGCTTATCTTTTTTGTTTTGGTATATTCCATTTTACTACATATGGTATTTAAATGGATGGTTGATGTGTTAGATGTATAGGTTACACTTCATATTTATCATTACATATACTGTGTTTATGTGCTGCTTTTTGAACTTGTGCAGTGTGTACATGGCATGATAGAACAGATACCCCCTGAGTGTTTGGGTAGTGTTAAAGTTGTCTGCGCCCGTTCGCGGACATACACACAGCCTGCGGACATCAAAATCATTAGCAGGGGGTTCAGTATGTTCTATGTATATAAAGTAAGGGAATCTTAGTAAACATCTATCAAATTCACTCTATGAAAATGTATATTCAGTAAAAAAAACTTTGATAAAGGGAGGTTATGGTTAAGTTGTGCTACTAAAAACCTATGAAAGTCAGTAAGAAAACGTTGTTAAAGGGACGTCATGGTTCCAAGTAAAACCGAACAACCCCTGAAATTCACCAGTTATGGTCAACTAAGCAACCATAACTCATGCCACCATCGTGCATTGCTAAGACTAACACCCAGGACATCAAAGATGACATCACCCCCTTGCAAACCATCAACCCGCCGTGGCCTTTTCCCCAGATGGTTCACTCCTGAGCTGAAGACCTCTAAACAACTATATAAATACCTAGAACGCAAATGGCAGAAAGAAAAAACCAAGGAGAACAGGGCCACCTTGGCCCGACACCTCTATCAGTACAACCCCCTCACAATCACTGTGCGACCCACTCTCCCTCCATTTTTACACCACAGCCCTCTAAAGAACAAACACTCTAGCCACCAAACTGGCTGTCTTACATCCACCAGGCAATGCTCCCCCCACAGCGGCTATCCCACCAGCCGCGGCTGCTATACAACCAACGTTCAAATCCTTTAGTCCAACATCACCAGAGCAATTTCTCAAACTTCTATCTGTCCGCAAACCATCTGGCTCCCCGCTGGATCCTTGCCCGGCCACAACCCTCAAGGAAATTTTCGCTTCCACCTGCGCAGGAGAACATGCAAGATCCATCCTAAATACCTCCCTTACCTCTAGTATCTTTCCCAACGCATTCAAAATGGTTCATGTGAAACCGCTAATCAAAAAACCGTCCCTTGACCCTCTGCAGCCCAAAAACTACCGCCCCATCTCGAACACCAGATTCCTTGCCAAACTCATTGACCGAACCGCCTACTCCAAATTAAATGCCTTTGTCGAAGCCAACAATCTCCTAGACCCCGCACAATCAGGTTTCAGAGCGCGTCATGGAACCGAAACCACTCTAACCTCAATCTGGGATGACCTTAAAATGACGGCAGACCCCGCAGGATGCGCTGCACTAATCCTTCTTGACCTATCTGCCGCCTTCAACACAATCAATCACTCAATCCTCCTAGACCGCCTCCACTCCCTTGGAATTTGCGGCACCGCTCTTAAATGGATAGCTTCATTCCTCAAAGCTAGGTACCAAATAACAATACTCTCCACCTATACCTCCCAAGCCTGACCAGTTGACACAGGAGTCCCACAAGGAGCATGCCTATCTGCCCTCCTGTTCAATCTGTACCTGATCACCCTGCCTCCAATAGTTCGCTCACAAAACATCCTGTGTTACAACTATGCCGACAACACTCAACTAATTCTAAAACTAATGAAGTCAAATCCCAACTCCCAACCTGACCTGGCCTCCTGCCTCCTCGACATAGAACTCTGGATGACCCAAAGCCACCTCTTGCTAAACCCCTCCAAAACGGAAATCATGATATGTGGCAACTCTGAACTTCTTCCACAACCACTACCCTGGCCACCCGCCATGGGCAGCTCGCCGAACCCCTGCAACTCAGTGAAAAATCTTGGGTGCATCCGTGACTCGGACCTAACACTCTCGCGTGAAGTCAACAACGTCTCAAAATCCTGCCACTACCACCTTAAAACCCTAAGGCGCATCTTTCCTTATCTTTCCTTTCCTAACAGACTCTCCGTGGTCCAATCAATCGTCATGTCAAGACTGGACTATGCAAAACCCCTATACCTCGGATTCCACGCATACCAACTGAATAAACTTCAAAGGGCACAAAACACGGCAGCCAAATTGCTACTTGCGCTCGACCCACGAGACCACATCTCCCCAGCCCTTAAGACGCTGCACTGGCTTCCAGTAGCCCGAAGGGTGACTTTCAAAACCTTATGCATCTCTCATTGAGCACTGCATAAAACCGGACCTCAAATCTTCACGACAAACTAAAACCCTATCACCCCCCTCGCTCCCTAAAATCAAGATCAGCCGGCCTCCTAGTCATTCCTAAAACAAACTCAGTCAGATTAGGTGGATCAGCATTCTCAGCCTTGGCCCCCACCCTGTGGAACTCACTCCCACCCCACATCTGCCAAACTGAGGATTTAACAGCTTCCCGCAAACTGCTGAAAACCTGGCTCTTCCCCTAAAAGCCAACCGGTAAACAAACTAACCCAAACAGACAATCAGCATCCCAACGTCACCAACCCAACCCAACAAACTACCTGAGGCGAGAAATTGACAGCTAATGAACCCGAATATAAACCAGAACGACAAACAGAATTGAACGAGTAATGTAGATCAAAATAGTGAAGCAAATAATAAGAATAAATCACAGGGAAACTGTAATGAGGCACTTAATTCACGAAGAGGGAACAAAATGAATGGCATCGATGAAACAGTTAGAATAGATGAAGTGTGTTGAACAGATGAATGCACTGAGTGAAATAATGCATGAGTGGAAGAACTGATGACTATATAGACAGAATAGGTGTGTAAATTGAATGAGTATGTGCACCGGATAAATTTATAGAATAGAGGAACTTGCTAAGCGTTGACTGTGCAGAGTGGTTGACGATAAACAGCTGAATGCACTAAATGGAAGAATGCATGAGTGGAAGAACAGATGACTACATAGATCAAATGAGTGTGTAAATTGAACGAGTATGTAGATCAGATGAAGGTATAGAATGGATGAACATGCTAAGCAGATGAGCGTCTGGAGTAGTTGGGTGTGAAGAACGGACGAACATGCATGTCGGATGTGTGCATAATTGCAGAGAAGTGAATGTAGATCTGACAAATGTACAGAATGTATGGGTGTGTAAAGTGAGGGAGCATATAGACCGCGGGAGCGTGTAGAGTGGGAGCGTGTGGAGTCGGAGGAGTGTAAAATGGGGAGTGTGTAGAGTGGGGGAGCGTGTAGAGTGGCGGTGCGTGTAGAGTGGGGGTGCGTGTAGAGTGGGGGAGCGTGTAGAGTGGAGGAGCGTGTACAGTGGAGGAGCGTGTAGAGTGGAGGAGTGTGCAGAGTGGAGGAGTGTGCAGAGTGGAGGAGGGTGCAGAGTGGAGGAGGGTGTAGAGTGGAGGAGTGTGTAGAGTGGAGCAAAAGAGTGTGTGGAGCAAAAGAGTATGTGGAGCAAAAGAGCATGTAGAGCGGAAGAGTTGTAAGGGCAGAAGAGTTGGAAGGGCGGAAGAGTGTATGAGTGAGTGAATGAGTAGGGGGAGCGGATGAATTGAATGCGTGGAAAGCATGAGTGAATTGAGCGGATGAGTACGTAGAACGGATGAGTGCATAGAATGGAGAAGTGATGAGAGCTGATGAGTGCGGCAACAGATGAGTGCAAGTGAGCGGGTGAGTGCGGGGAGCTGGTGAGTGCAGGGAGCTGATGAGTGTGGGAACGGATGGGTGCAGGAGCGGGTGAGTGCCGGGAATGTGTGAGTGCCGGGAGCGAGTGAATGCAGGGAGCGAGCAACTGTACAATGTGGGCGAACACGAAAATCAGGGCCAGACAAGACTGCACGCATGGGGCAGACAGAAGTGCTTCCATGATGCGGGCAGGAGCGCGCAGGGCGGTCTGGAATGCATGAGTGCGTTGAGCATACCGGAGTGTAGCACAGACGGGAACGCATGGAACAAATAAAAGTACATAGAAAGGACTGGAGCGCATAGAACTGCATAGACGTACATAGTATGGTATGGAATGCAGGGAATGTTTGAAAGAGCATGTAACACACCATAATCACACCCCACGCTTACTCTCTTCTTTACACCACCACTCAACTAGAACACAGTGATACTATGACACCATTCAGTATAACTGTTCTCATACTAACATCTCCCGCTCACTCCCATCATTCTAAGTAAACACTGCTGGTTACACACCCCCCAGCCAGGCGTTCCCCTCAGGCCTAACGCAGCCACGGTCGGTCTGGATAAATCATGCCAGAACGAACACATACCCCTGATCTCAACCATCACCGTTACCGCTAAGAAGCAGCTTTTTCACAAATACCACACCAGCTGCACACATACCTGGTGCGCACACGCACCGTTGACTCTCCCTACTCTCTCTACTGACCTGAACTTTGGTTCCCAAGGGCGTTCAACCTACCAGCGCCTTCAGACCACACTAATGGTACATAAGGCGCTATATAAATGCAAAATAACATAACATAACATACATCACTGCAGCATCGCGGATGTCCCAAGATGTCATCATGTGAAAGTTTACCCTTCCAGAGCTCCTAACGCCATTCTTAGATGACCCCTCAACTTTTCACAACCTCCCAAGGCCTTTTTTAAACTCCAGAGTCTAAGGACTGGAGAAAGGCCCACGAAAGGTACTCTAAAGGGACCCACCCATTACCTTTAGTCATTTTGAACCTGGCAAAGATCCTGAGAGGTTCTGGCATTTGAGAACTGCAGGAAACATTTTTCTCTGAGGAAATGGCATCCATCATTGCCATCCCTCCTCCGCAGGGGCCACCACCAGTAGCTAGAGGGCCTGGACAGGGGAACAGGTGCACTGATGCAGAGAAGGAACAAGAGGGAGAGGAAGAAGAGGTTTCGGAGTTACATACTTCCAGCATCCATAAGGAATCATAGGAGTGGAGGTTTATTAGCACCATAGGAGGGGTACCAAAGGCTTGGCCTGCCCTTGTTAAATGCATTGAGTGTGGACTCACACTCAGCCGTGGACATCATGGGCATTACTCCTTTGGTACTACCTCTATGTGCCGCCACATACGCACACACCACCTGGTGCTCTGAGAATGGCTGTTCCTTTGTCAGGGAGAAGGCTTACCTCCTGTACTCCATCCTCCTCGACTACTCCTACCACATACAATCAATTCCTGTGGGGCAGAGGATTCCACCGGCTGCCTCGCAGGCCATACCAGAGGCTGTTGATCCTTTCATTTCAAGGACAACAGTTCTCTGCATGTACTGCGACACACCCCTCTGCTGGGTGGAGCAGTTTTGAATTGCTGTTGAGGCTGCAGACAAGGAGCATGAGAAACATTGCCCCATACCTTAGATTTTAGTTAGGCCCAACATCTTCACCTGTCCACCTCTCCCTCTTTATCAGTGGTTGGTGATTCTTCCTTCCCTTTCCTTCCCCACATTACCTCCTTGCCTCTGCCTCCATTTGGAGCTGCCTTTCACAGTTAAAAAATAGAACAAAAAAAGTAATTCTATAGACTCCATCTACTTTAAATTTGTCAGTAATTATATAATTGTTCTATTTTTAGTACAGTAGTTAGACGCAATACGATTCTCCGATATGTTCTTTAGCATGTTGTTCTATGCTAATATAAATAATGGAGCGTTGTATACTTGAGATAAAGAAAAAATTACAGAAAAATGTTTCTGTCCAAAATACTTTTCTCTAGCATACAATAAGTACCATCAGTTCCTAAGCACCTTTCGTAGCCTATTTAGTCAACAGACACTATAATAGTCTGCGGACCCCCCAGAGAATTACACGAGTTGGGGATTTTAACTCAATTAACTTTTTTTCTCCACAATGCTGGCATTTTTTAAACATTTTTGGGGTTGTACATACTATACTAATAAATGCTTTACTGTACTTAGGTATTTTTTTATAACTTTTACAAAAAATGATTCAAACTTTTTCTTCTGTTTTTGCTTTTAATCAACTACAGCTAGTAACAAATGCTTCACTACATACTATACGTGTTCTGCTTTTATTGTTTTCACAAAAACTGTTTCAAGGCATTCTGAATATTAGAAAGTAAAATCTCATTTCCAACATCTGTTAAATGTACTCCATCTCTTTGAAAAATATTCACTACATCATACATGATATTTTCATTGTGGAAAGTTGCCATTCCTACATACTGTAAAAAATCACATACAGCTTTGTTTGCATTCTGTTTATCTTTTCAATTTGTGGACAAACCAAGATAGAACGTGAAAAAATAATCTTTGAAGCTGGAAATCGTTCCATTGACTTTGTAAACATATCCTTCATGGAAAACTGTAAGGATATTCCAGCCAGATAGCCCAAACTGTTGCCTCCATAGTGTACTCTATTGATGTATGGATGTTTAGCCTTAACCATACTCTAAAATGATGGTAACAATTAAGCCCACTTTAATCCTCGAACTCCATACCAACAAACTTCAAATTCTTCTAATCCAAGATTGAAAGACATTCTACACTGCTCGGTGTAAACCTTTAGCCAATGGATTTATGAATCGCCCACCATCCACACATTCTGTTTCTTCATAGCCATAGCCATAGCCATTTTCATTTCACACAAGAAAGAAAACACTTACTGCCCTGTGTTTCTGTACATGTCAACTCCTCTTCCACACAACAAAACCTCAAGTTGCTAATCCCCGAAGTCTGAAGATGTGTGTGACGGTCCATGGTCTCCGCCATCCTCTTTCCATGCTAGGCATCCTTAAAAGACCCATAAAGCATGTATGTGCCTGGGGGCTATTGTGGACACCCATGGATGCGGTCACACAGGGCAGCCCTTCTACTCTTTTAACTTTTATGTTTGTAACACTCCCACATTGCCTACTTTGAAACAATTACACATCCATCCACCAATCATATCCAAAAACTATACATGCAACTCTGTCATCTCAGTGCAAAACTTCAGATGTACACTTGAACTCTCAGAGTACATTTCTCCTGTCATTCGCAAACTCCTACATCAACAACTACTGTGAAACTCTCTGCGATTTCTGTTTGCAGATTCAACAATATCGACATTTAACAAGACATAGCACAGGTATATATATATATAGGATTGATGCCACCCTGTAATAAGCATCTCAAAATCCATATTCTCTATTTTACCATGCCTATCAAATGCCATGTATTGCACACACCATCTGCCACTTAACTGTGTTCTACAAATCATTTGCAACTGTGTTTCCCTTACCTGTAGAAACAAGTAACAGTGAGGCTGTAATGAACATAAGCATTTTTTAACTTTCAACAACATGCTCCTAAAAGAAACTTGTTTATAAGAACAGCATATTTCCTTACGTATACGTGTCATGCTTTCCAACCTTTCTCCTCACATCTCTTTTAGTGCCACCTGTCTCCACACATATGTATATACTGCCAATGTATCTATATGCAAATGTTGTCCTGACATACAAAATACTAGTCTTTTCCAACCACTGCTATATAGTATTCCTTTCTACTCAACAATATTGTATTTCACTCTTACTCATTCTATTGCAGCATTCACATCCTTTCTAATCCTATATTAACATTGCTCTTCATTCAATACACCACCAATTCCTTACTGCCTAACAAAACACATCCATCTCTCATCAGCTTCTATACCACAATTTAATTTCTTTATTCTTCCATACCCCTATCCACGTGAAGTCATCAATTCCAACCCAACAACTTTCACACTCATTGAATTCCAAATTACTAACACACATTAGCACACATACACACACATCCTCATTTCTTTTCAATTACACCCACACAACCCTTTTACCTATACACTAAATCACACCCTAACAGCAACCACTGTTTCCCTCAACACATGATAATATTCCTAGTTATTAAAAGAAAACCACCAATCCCTTAATCGCTAACACCAGTACTGCTCAAAACATTCTACTATCAATAATTTAGTACCCATTCCCCATCAGCTGAATATACTTATTTTATACATTACCACCCAATTTCAATGTCGCATTTACCAAAGCATTCCCACTTATACAGCTTCCTACTCTTACAACCTTCCCAGCCACACCTATCACCCCACAACACAATCGCAACAGCACTCTATTCACCTGTACAATAACATGCTCACAACCATACATAAAACATGCATAAACATACCACAACATTGAACCACAAACTTTCTTTTTTGACAGCAGACAGAATAGAATGCCATATAGTCGTCTACGTCTAAAACAATTTATAGGAAATATTGAAACAGAACAGCTAGTAACCTCACTCAATGAAAGTAAAGCAGCCACCACTAAAAAAGTAAGCCACTGCTTGCAAAAATTAAAAGTAAAAAAAGATGAACAAACAAAGTCAGCCCTACAAATGAACCTAACACTTTATCTACCAATGTTAACGTAGCAACAGTAAGACACTCCAGGAAATCAATTTTACAAAACATTTTCCGCTACATAATTCTTAAAAATCTCATAAAGAAATCAAAAAAGTCACAATCTACCCTTAAAAACTAACACAGAAAACAAATCCTCAAAGCTCTAATTGACAGCATATTTCTATGAAAGAAATAGTTGCTTATTCTAATTTTAAACAGACTAAAACCATTAACTAAATTAATCAATGCATTACAAAATGTACTTCTAAACATGAAAAATGTTAACATAGATACTTTTTCAAACTTCTGTGAAGGTGAATGGATTCACACAAACAGCAGATAACCATATTTCAATTAAGAGGCTTATGAACAAAAATAAATCCAATTGCCATAGACAATAATGGGTGAGGCTATGAAGTGGTAGGAGCCACCATTATGGCAAAAGTAACCCTTATTCAAAATAAAAAAAAAACTTACCCACCAAACTTTCAATCAAATGTTTGCTTTGTCCAGTGTACAAATGTACATGCAGATCAATATGTAACGTATGCAAACAATCCTTCAAATATTTATGAAAATTCCTTAATCATTATGTGAAACTAAAATACAAAAGTAGAATAAAAATGTACAAACCATGGACTCCTGCCAGTACGCATCCACAATGGACTGTGAGGACATTAATTAGCCTGCACTTCAGGAACTGCTTGCAAAAGCACCTTCCATGACATCAACATGTTAACAGCACTACATTCCGCTAGGCAAAACCTTGTGCATAGATTGTGCTATGCAAATATTCCTGCTCTAGAACTGCAAAATTTAAATAACATTTTCCTACATGCACGAGCTAAAGAACTCCTTCGAGAAATCGGACACATTGAAATTAAGTATTTTGGAACTAAAGTTGACTTTGAAAAAATCAGTAACCTTAGAAAACATTAATGAAAAACTCACAAACACCAACCTCCTTACAATCACATACAAAAAAGAAATAGCAAAGTTTCAAAACACATCTACTGAAATACCAGGCAAAGTGTGTGTCTGTTGTCATAGAACCTTTTATAAAAAGAGCACAAAAATAGTAGGCATGGCCTAAAAATAGAGGACAATGAGGAATCCCAATGGTTCCAATTAGTTTTATATCTAACAGCAACAAATAAATACAAAATAACAGACCCCTCAATAGTTTGCACGTGCTGCAATACAACGTTTGACAATACCAAATGCCATCACGTGCTATCACTAATAATTTAGAAATGTTTCCACTTGCAAAAGCTCTCCAAAACGTAACTTGTATGAGAGCATTATAATCCAAACAGTACAACTTTTTCAAACTACAATTCGCCTTCAACCCAAAACAGCAAATTGTCTCTATCTGAGTTACTTTACTTAAAGGCATTCATGGCAAAGTATTATATTTGCCATTAGATCTTAAAGAAAATGTAGAAACTCTAGGAGTACGACAGCCAATAGATCAATCTTTGATTCAACGTTTTAATGGTGTACCAACAAAATAAAATAAAATTGGGAACAGCTAGTCAACTTAATTTTTTTATTTTATTTTTTATATTAATACAGTTTATTAAAAACCTTTTAAAACATGTTTTACACATATAGTAAACAACACAAGGTTGATATACAAATACATTTTGTTATTATTTCACATGAAGTTCTGATTTATCGTTATGTGTCTCACTGATTATCCTTAATTTATCAGCTCCTAATTCAATTGTTCAAGATACAATGTCAAGGCAAATGTTAATTTGTTGACAGATCCTTCCAACAAGTCCGACCACCAGTCTTCTCCACTAAAGGATGACCTTTTTGAGAGTTCAGACCCTTGGTGTTTGGTTCTCAATGTTCTTAGTTCTCTAGAGAATAACACTATATGTTTCAGCATTTCATTTTCATCTTCACAAAAGCAACATCTGATGTCCATCACTGTGGATTTTCCTTTTTTCAAATTCTGCACTTCTTTAGTATAAAAAAGGTTTAGACGGAACTTCAAGAACAGTGTTCTCAGTCGCTTACAGGGAAACATTTCCATGTATTTGGGCAGCTTGTTAAGAGCCCTAGATTCTGGGGTTCTCTGCTGCATACATCTATGCTGTGCTCTTTGTTCTATAGTTTCACTCCAGTCCAGCTGCCATAATTCTTTTTGACAGCATTTAGATTGTTTAGCAGGACTTCTTTGTTGGTATTTAATTGTATAAGAGTCATTTCACATGATTGCTTCCAATTATCCAAAACTGATTATATATTATCTGCAATTGATGTATTCAAAATTTTGAACTGTGGAAAACAATTCTCACTGGTCACTTTACTATATAAGGCCAGTGTGTTCAGATGACCTGTGCATTTATTGATGTTAAACTAAGCTCTTTCCAAATACAAGCTGTAGGAGTACCCTTGGGGAGTTTAATCATTTTTCTCTAGAATGCATTTTTGCACTGCAACCATGTCACGTAGGGACATCCCAGATATGCTTCGGCACCATGGATAAAGGCCGGTATAACTTTGGCTTTGTAAAAATTAATGATGGGTTTCATTGTGGATTTCCTGAATTTCCTATGTAACTACACCTCGTGTGGATAGTACTTTGCATTTTGTTTTGATCTTTTGGACCATGGGGTCATCATTGATGTTGGAATTAATTAAGACTCCAAGATACTGTGACTGCTTTACGCATTTTATCTGATCTTGACCTAACTTCCAATAATATTTTTTCTTTATAAATCCTTTTGGATCTTTTTTTATGGCCAGGATCTCTGTTTTTGCAGCATTTATTTCTATCCCATTGTTGAAAGTGTATGTTTTTAAATCAGACAATTTCCGCTGCAGACCAATTGGAGTTGTGTCGAATAGAACAATGTCATCTGCGTATAGCATCTAGCTTAGTTGATAACCATTTATTTTAGGAGGAAAGGACTGTACATCTCCAGGTTACATCAGCTATTTACAGATGAAACAGTGTTGAGCCTAAAGGACACCTCTGTTTTACTCCTCGGTATGTTTTTATCAGGAGCCATTTGAATCTAGGTGGATTTTGATTTGTGTATCGGAGTACAGTTCTTTGATTGCCGTCATTAGACTTGGAGGACATTTCCACTTTGTCAATTTCATCTAGAGCAACTACCTGTTTACTGAGTGGAAGGTGTGAGCCAGATCCATGAATACAAAATAAAAAAAAATGTCCCCACCTTAATGGTTTCCATTTTTAGCAGGTTAAGCATTAGTAGATTCAGCCCACATCCTACGCCTTTTACAAAGCCCGTTTGGAGGGGATCTGATATTCCTGCAGATTTGATCCAAGTTGTTAATTGGCTTAGTAATTGAGTAGCAAAAATCTTGCCTACCACATCTAAGAGCGTTATGGGCCAGTAGTTGGTAGGCGCTGATCATATGCACTTTTTGGATACGGGAACAATAATGGCACTCTTCCACGACATTGGTATCAATCATTCCTTCTGTATTTTTTTATACACATTGACACAAACAATGGCCCTCTTCGGGTTTTGCTTTAACATCTGGTTTGTTAACCCATCAGGGCCATTTGCGCTTGACGCTCTAATTCTTCTGATGTTCTCCAAAATGTTGTCTGCGCTGATGTAAAAGTTCCAGGAGTTTGGCCACTGCTATTGTGGGGCTTTTGAAAGTTCTTGCTTCTTGAATAAGGTTGTATAGTGATCAATCCATTGTCCTTCCCTTACCATGTTACATCGAGTGAATCGTTGGGGAGCCACTGTGTTGTTAATCAATGTCCATAGATCTCTTGAGTTTTTTTGTGCCATGGTCCTTAGCATCGTTTTGATGTCGTGCTGTTCCATTATGATTTTGTGAGTCTTCCTCAATTTTTGTATCTCATTTTTATTTTATTTTTCTCTCTATATCGGTTTGGGTTTTCACTTTGCATTAGGGCTCCTATGTTCTTTCGTAGTTCTCGCTTTTTGCTGGCAATGTTAGGATCATATGTATGTTGTCTTTGGAATCTCTGTTTTACTCTGCCATTACTTTTTCAGTGTACTGTTGTCAAAGTGAGCAGTACTTGACTTTTCCACCGCATTCTCTGTTTGATTTGTCTAGAGCTTCCGTGATATTTCTGATTTTGGTACTATTTAATCTTAGTCTGTTTCGACTTGGTACTACGCTCAAGGCTTGGCTCCATGTGGCTCTATGTTGCATTTAGAGGGCTCTTTTCACTTGTAAAAGTAATTTTGATCGCTTTACGACATGTTGATAACACTCAAGTTAACCACTTTTCTTGAAAACAGTTCGGAAGCATAGAATATTCCAAGATCGAGTACTGATTGTCTCTTTTCCAGGTAGCCTTAGGTGGCATATTGCCTTCGGTGTTTCCATTCATTAATAACATATATTTAGCTTCCATTTTGTCTTGCAAATCTGATCTGATTGCGTTTACCTCTTTCGTCTTTCAATTATTGTCATTTTTTTCAGTTTCTAGAGAAACACATTCCATATTTAAATCCCCACAGAGGATGAAATTGTGGTTTGTTTCGTTAGTCATGATGTTATTAATCTGGTCACACACTTCATCAAGAGAAATATGCTCTCCTTTTGCACCGTGCTGCCACAATATATTAATAGTGTGTATTTTCAGTCTTTCGATTACTAGTTTCTGCTGAGATTCAATGATGGTTATTTGAATGTAAGGTGAGTGGTTGATATAGCTCAAAATTCTAAATCCACTTTCTCTTTTGACCAAAGTAATCAGGCCTGACATTGAACAGCCCTTCGATTTTTTAATGGCCAAATTTATTGCCATTTCATATCCCTCAACAGATGGTAACATTAGAAGCTCAGTTCCTTGTAAGCATATAATAGCCAACGTTTTTAAAGACGTTGAAGTGTTCTGAAACAGGTGTGCAAATCCATGTATGTTCCAGGAGCCCGTCTGTGTTGAAACAGGTGCACGGTCACTTGTGTATTAACTAGACCAGCAAGCATCTCTCAGATCCATTTTTTATCCTCTGCATCATTGGGACTTCGCTGTAGAAGCTTTGGTACCACATGCAAAGGCGATTTTGATTTGTTTTTTGCATGTTTTTTGTTCTTCTATGTTAGTACAGTCTGACCTCTTTTTTTTTCTATCAGCTTCATCTTAGCTGCCTGATCTTATGTTGACATACAACGGTTTCTGAGATTTCGCCTGTTCCAGATTGATTTCACAGTTCTAGCTTTCATGTTGTTTAGATCGTAGTCAACTTAAACAAAAGTTAGACAAGTCCTAAAATACCTTTAAAAAACAATGAATTCTAGAGAGATGTAAACATAGACGAAAACTTAAGCGAAACCACCCAAACAATTGAAGATTCACCACAAACTGGCCAATTTGAACATGTTAATTCTGTTACTTCAGCCAACATTTTAGACCAGTATACAATTAATCCACTACAGTCCAAAGACACCATACAATATGCATTAGACACATATCAAATGCGTCAAGCCAAAGAATCCTCAATGAGCATTTGGGAGAAAAGTGTAGAAGCATGTTCTTTCCTACAGGAAAATAATGAAGATATGATGAAAGATACACACAAATTAGTGCATCAGAATATTTACGAATGTATTCTGAAGACCCAAGATTCAGACAAAATGTAGAATAAATGTCCCACCTCCTGCTCAAAAGTAACTAGTAGTTGCACACACATTAAAAACAGGCTCTAATTTCTTAAACATGTCCACTACCCAACTACTTCAAAATATAACACACAAAGAAGTTGTCTAGCAGTCAAGTATCCCAAATCTCTTGGAAAGATGTGTGGTACAAATGAATACTGGTTCCACATCACACTGATGTACGTTAAATGCTAAGGAATCTAGGCCCACCCATATGGTTTGTTACTTTAAGTTGTGCAGAATATGAATGGAATGACTTGCATGACTTCTTCTGCTCAGCAAACCAAAATAAAGAGGGACTACATATACAAACACCAGGATAACTCTGTTCTATTGACCCTGTCAATGCTTCAAGGTACTTTCACCATTGTTTCATTGCTCTGATGCACTTCATATGAAATAAAACTACCACTACACTTGTAGAAATATGACACTTTTGGAGAAAAATATATCAGTGCAGAGGAGCACCTCACATCCACATGCTTTTGTGGATAAATAATGCTCCTAAATCTAGCCATGATAGTGATGCCATCCCTTCAGAATCCACACATAGTAGCCTATGTACACACATTTTATGCTTCCAAAAACAAAAGGGTGGCAAATACTGCTGACATCGATATAAAAGCAAATGTAAATACTATACCAAATGTTGCTTTGGTTTCCCTAGACCAGTTTAAAAAAAGAACAAGTACATGTCTTCTGTTAGAAACAGTGTAAAAGGGAAATGCTGTTAAAACACATACAAAATTAAAAGGGACGAGGCATCCAAGTACATCATTGCCCTCTTGTGGAATGCAAATATAGACATTCAATACATTGCAGACAATTCCACTGCATTTGCAAGATGTGTCACAACACATCTCACCAACGCTGAGAAAAGAGAATTAAAAGACCTCTCGGATGGCACATCTGTTAGTAACGATTTCACTTAGTGATATCTTATCTCTCTATTTCTGGAACTCCCAAACCTTTTGCTTTTGCTGCCTGTTCTAACTTTTGCCAGTGGAGCACAGCCTTCAGCTGCACTCCACTGGGCTTTCGCTCAACGTTCTGGGGAAATGGACTTGTACTTTAGGCAGTGGTAAACCTAGGGTATTGGGAAACCTTGTTTTCCTTAGTCTTGTGGAATATGTTGCCCCTTTTGGCAACTGTATTTCAGTGCGCAAAGTTCATTACTGTACTGTACATCGGGGTTCTTACGTTTTTGTGCCCTTCACATCCACTAAGGATTTTGTAGACCTGTGGAAGCAGAAGCTTTTTCATGTATTTGTGTGATCTTTTACTGAGCCATATCGTGCTTATCGAGTTTGGCTCATGACTGTGGCTAGTGCCCGTCATGGCTGTGCCACGATAATGGACTGGGACTGTTTGGTCCCAATCCACACTACTGGTTCCAACATGGCTGGTGTGCATAAGGGCATGAGAGCTGCAGTGGTCCTTGATCGGACCACTCTGGCATGCATGAGTGAAGAGATATCCTCATTGTCCAGCTGGGTGTGAGCACTCACTGGACTTTGGGATATGAGGAGTGTAGACCCACAGATCACCCTAAGGTCCAAATCAACCTATACACAGAGCCAAGTAACCAGCGGAGTGAAGCAGATCCAAGGACTTTCTGGAACGGTGCACAAAGTTGGCACCCTGAGCCCGCTGCTGTCCAGGTAGAGCCCTGCTTTGTGCACGATCTCCAAAGGTCTGGATAGGTGCTTCAACCCCATTAGAGTGTTGGGACCTAACAAGCTTAATGACTCCTTGGTGCCCTGCAAACAAGCCTTCTCAGAATTGTCCTTAGGCCTTCCAGTGCAATAACCAGCTTGTACCTTGACACCCGTGCTGGAGCAGTGCTATGTCGAATTTTGTCTCGAGCTTTCAGGAATCCTAGTTCACAGTGTAAAGCATCTTCTTCCAAATCACATCACTGCAGCTTCTTTGGGCCTGGAGAGCGAAGTGTGCATCCGACCGCAAGACTTGGGTAACCTTGCTTCACTGTGCGACAGTGATGGCTTCTGCTGTTGACTTTCCTGCCTTTCTTCATGTGTTGTGAGACCTAGCCTTGACTGCTCTCCAAGCTACCCTAAACAGTCCTGGCTAACTTCCCAAAAGGGTTCTCTGTTTCACTAACAAGAGTGGACTCCTAAACATCTGTTCACCAGAGCAGAGTTCAGAAGTTCAGAAATGCATTATAACAATATCATTTCACAAAACCCTGTCATAAACATTATACAACTTTGGTTTAAAATGCTCTCACATAGAGAATATGGGTAATACAAAGATGCAGACTGTTTAACAGGTGCACCCATATATGGGAAATCTGAAAACATGTCCGCCTAAACTTTAGGCTAGCTTCATCACGAAAAAGGGTACTAAAACACTACCAAGAGATAGAAACAATAGCCACAATTCATCCCAACAGCCAGGACATTTTAAAAAACAATTTAAATGACACATGCTACCCAAACAGAAGTACTGCTTTGGAAAACATGTTCCTATAAAACATAGCCCAAAACTACTCCTCCAAAAACAATGTCACGCCAGACGAGACAGCTGGAAAATATTCAATCTCAACTTCTGAAGGAAGCGTAGCAAAACATACCAAACCAAGCCTAATTAATCAAATAAAATGATCATTTAAATCTCTGTAACATGAATGCATTTATTAAATGGCCCTACTACAACTTTTCAAACCGTGAGAAAAAGAAGAAGATTTATTAGGTGACCATGACTCATTTGAAGCTGCATTCAATGCAAATAAAATCAATATAACAAATGTCCATTTTAATCAATACAAAAGAAAATGTTGGACAATGAACGCCAATAAGAGGAAGAATTTGAACGTCTAGTAGATATAGACACTTCTGAAGACAGTCAACCTTCTCTTACAGGAAGCCAAGATCCTCTTGGAGAACCACTCATTCTAAATGAGGCATAAATAGCCATGACTGAGGTAGAAAATACTATGTATCAATCAAAATAATCTGAAGAATTGTCAGTGCTCAAATCACAGCTAAATGATTAACAACTAACCATTTATCCAGAAGTCACTGAAGAAATTGAACATGGTTTTAAACATGAAACTACAACTTGTAGCTGTAAAAATTATAAACCTCGTCTCATGAATGTTAGTGGTGAAGTTAGTTCTGGCAAAACATTCTCAATTAAAATAATCATCAAATGTCTACAAGACAAAACATTAGGACACAAACAACGCCGTAATACACTCAGCAGCATTGAAAATGTACATCGTAGGCAACATTTTCGCTACAGAGAACTAACTCAAAACACACATCAGTCTGCAGATCTAACCTATTTTAACATTTTAAAAAGCATTAGAACTGGGATACTTACTAAAGATGAAAATCCATCTAAAAATCTAGAGTAATCCATGAGCTATATGGATAAATGACATCATCACCTGATGCCAGGGAACAATTGCCTCAAAAAAATATAAAACGGATGTGTGTAATGCCAAATCTTGCAAGCTGTAGTCAATTCAATGATACAATGTTGAAAAAAGAAATGCAACCCATATTGCATATCAGATCCGCAGACAAATTAGAAGTATCAACAAGCAACAGCATGACTAAATAGCTTAGAAAAATGTATCTCCAACACAGCTGGATAAGAAAAAACAATTTACTGTGTCTTTAAACCGCAGAGTAATTCTAAAACATAACCTTGACATTGAACAAGGTTTAGCCAATGGACCATTTGGTACAGTTGTTGGCTTCCAAAAATATCCACATGACAACAACATTCAATTTGTCAACATTCACTTTGACAAACGTGCAGAAGTTCAAAGAATAGCATGTGTACTTCTTTTCACATCTCTGTAAACTCAATGGTCTATTTATAGTTAACTTTCATGCAAACAAAGTCAATGCTGACATTCCTAGCATCCTAGAACACAACAGGATATGTGCACTGTACACCCCCATCTAGATATGTACCATGCACCTCAAAACACAATCGTTAAAAAGAAAACTAATAAAAACAGAAACTATACCATATCTCCCTGCAATACTACTACAAAAACAAAGAACAACGGCAGCTTCATCAAATAATGCAAGCACAAACATATTTAGTCCATGAACAACTGCACATACATCAAAGGACAAAGAGACACATGTTTCTTCTCAAAAACAACTGCATGCCTATCATAGGGTACAGAAGCACAACCCACTGGTTCATTTAAATTCAGCAATACAACTGGAGTAAATTGCTATGCAAATGTAGTAATCAATCTTCTCTTCCAACTGCTACAAATTATTTGTTTTTGTTTTTTAAAATGCTTGTCCGTCATAGAAATACCAAAGATAATCCTGACAACGCCTATAGTTTCTCAGGTATAAGGCAAGAACTGTACTGCTGTGCAGAAATGGTGCAATTCACCATAAACATACAGGAAGATCCACACAAATTCCTAATGTACTTACTACAAGTACTAGAAAACAAAAACATCCCTATAAAGGACATCTTACAGATTGCATAAACAGGGACACATACATGCACTCTCTGCAACCATCTTTCACATACCGACTTGTGAAACCATTCCATTTCTCCCGCTTCTGCAGAATGCAAATCGTAGCATAGTATGTTCTTTTTGCAATTCAGACAATCGCTCCAGCATCCAAATAAACTCACATGGCCCATAAGTTATACTAATGCTAATAATGTAAAATGCAGATGGTTCCAAAAATAACTGTAAGCTCACTAGAATTAACCATGGCCAAGTATCTCTTGGCAAGTAAGCCTTCACAACAGTATGTGCCACAACCACTTCACGGCACTATACTGCAAATGTCAAAAAAAATAAGTGGTTGGCTTGAATGTAATAACACTTCCATTACTTTAAATCATAGGTAACCGGCAAATCTGACAAATGTCTACAAAATATTCTTGTAACCCACATTTTGTCACTAAAATCTAGTACAATACACAGTTAGATTGCACCAATGGGTATCTAACTAATTTAAACATACCCTTCATTATAATACACTTCAAATATGCCATCATAGTTATTCTTGCACTCTATATCCATACTACTATAATAGTACTTGGACAATCCAATAGAGCTAGAATATGGCAACAGGTACATACATACTTAAGAAAATACCCTACATTACAACACACTTCAAACATGCCATCACACTTATACTTACAAAATACATCCATAATACTACAATAGTACTTTTAAAATCCAATAGATTTAGAATATGCCAATGGGAATCCAACTACTTTAACCATACCCTTCAGTAGAATACACTTCCAACATCCTATGACACTTACACTTATATAATATATGCATACTACCACACACGTATTCTGTAACATGTATATACTTTAAAACCATGTAAATGGCAATAATTGTATGTAAATACAGTAGTTTTTTTTATCCACCATGTTTTTACCAATGACCCAATGATGACTTCATGTTTATACAGCAACAGTGTACCACACACAAATGTTGTACCAAACATAGTAAATACTATGTGCTTTTTATGAGGGTCACAAAAGTAAATCAATATATACAATTGTATGCAATTAAAGGTTTTAAAGTATCTTCTTTAACAAATTATACAGTTCTTTCACAGAAAAAGAGCCACAGATGCCAGCATCCCTTCTATATGCAACTAAGGGTCTGATTCATGGAACATTTTTCTATGGGATTGCACCATTATAAAACACTTCCATGAATCAGGCCCTAAGTATCCACACCCAGTATTATAAAGAAACAACCACTGATTCCATAAGCCATAGCCTCAATTGGGGTACAATTAGTAATTTAGCACTTATAAAGTGCTAAGAACCCTCATGCATCTGAAAGCTGCTTATTATTACCCACGGTGTGTGGTGCTCATTTATCAACCTCAAAGGATGAACGGTTGAGTTTGGTCCTGCCGTGATTTGAACCTGCGTTGGCAGGCTCTGCACAGATGCCAAAGTGAGTGCTCTACTCGCTGTGCTATCTGACCAGCTAAATACCATATACACTTCAATTATGTCATTCCACCACATTACACATACAGTGCATAATACTGTATACTACCCCTAGAGTGCCTATAATTACTATACACATATTACTGTGGCCGTAGCCAATGACAACAACAACAACAGAATTCAACAATATTGTAAATACATGCAATATACCTTCAAATAACATGACACTCACCCACAACCCTCTCAGTACCAATCGTATTCACGGACAAATGTTTGTGTCTGCGGACAGATGTTTGTGCCCGTCCCTCTGACTATGGCCGTGAACTGTAAAATTGACTGCAGACTTGGCAGCACCTGCACAGCCTTTTTTCACATATAAACATGTCTCCTTATTAACTTTTTTCCAGTTCCCCACCCTTCACAGACACATTTCCAGTGACAAAATAAACCTAAAAGTATTTTCAAGAGTTTCTTTTACACTGTGCTGCCCGAAGACAAAGGCAGTGGTCCACAGATATAATATGGCCAGCCCACCATTTCAAAAAATATTTTCCAAAAACCAATCAGCGTCCACACAGCCCCTTCATTGGCCCAGAGGCGTCAACCGACTCCGAACCAGGAAATAAGTCTGCAGACCGGACACAGATATCACAAATAGCTTTGTACCTACTTTTTAGCAATAAAAAAAAAATACTTGACATATACACCAAATTTGCAAATGTATGCTTTTGGGACCAAGCCGCCAATACTTGAGCACATTTAAAAGGGGTCTTTTTGAGGTTTGATGTTATTCTGTGCAGTAATGTTTAAAATATTTGACGGAGAAGGGGTGCCCCCTTCTACAAAATAAATAGCTATATCTTGGGTAAATTGTCAAACTGGGTGTTTTGAAAAATGAAACAGACTTCATCTTGTTTTTCTCTCAATGCAAGAGATAGCCATGGCCATAGCCAAGGATACTGTAAAATGAAGCGTAGGAAAAAAGACATTTGCAGGTCAAGAAACATGCAATATGCATCAAGCTAAGTTTGTGGGGTGGCTAAAGAGCACCAGGTAAAATGTGGAAGTTAGAAGGGGACTAGGGACTGAGCTTGCAACACAAGATTTGTTGCCTCAGCTGTAGCCAACATCTCAAAGCAAACTGCGTCACAGAAACAGGTGTGTTGTGGTGGGAAAGGAGAGGGTAGGGGGGGTGAGAAGGCAATCTAGGAGTGGGGAGAGCTGGCACAGATAAGTGGGGCACTTGATGAGGGCCTGGGGGGCAGGAAAGCATTTATTCAGCCCTTTTTCCTTTTTACCCAATAACCACGGCTATGAAGGACTACAGATAGCCACTGGTATGTGTATGCATACCCGCAGTTATTATTTATTTATAGTTTATTTCCTTGAAAGATATGTTTACAGCTATAGTGATGACAGCCATGAAAAATCTGAGACCCAAAAGCCATCTAGGTTTCCCATCCATGCAGTAACCAGGAGAGACGTTGCTTAGATTCAAAGTGAGGAAGGGGTCAGCTTCTTCAAGCCATGTTGCCTAATAAATGAGATGATGTTACAAGGCTTGAGGGGGATGGCCCTTTCCTTGCTTTGAAGATGGACAGGGTCAGTCCTGTTTTGAAGATAAGCAGGACCAATCCCAGTTACTGATGGATGGGCAACTGAATCCTTGAAAGTTTTGCGCTCAAAGACCAATTTCTTGACTTTTGCTGATTTGTTTTCTGATATTTGAAGTCTCCCAGTCATGATGGAGGTGATAATGTCACATTTGCACACTTTTTGCATAACAAAGTTCTATAAGGTTTTATTTATTTGAGTGACACTATGGTATGTGTACTTTCCAAGTTATCTTTCTAAAGCATAGTATTGCTGACAGCCAGACATGGGGTGAGGAGGGGACATGATGAGAGGTCAAGTTAGTCCTAAGTCTTTGCTGACAATGTGGTAAGTGAGTTTGCAATCCTGGACACTGGTACAGTTGTTTCACCCTGATTGTGGCTGCTTTTCATGGCACAAGCAAGCTGTGGGTGGACAGCGTAACTTTTTGGAGAGGGTGCATGCATCCCCTTTTTTTAAGGTTGGCAAACTTGCTCAAGTACTTGGCTACCAGGATTTTACTGAAGTTGTCATGTTTCCAGTTCAGACGCTTACTCACAAGACCACAAGCACGTGTTTGGTATTGAGACTTTGTTTTCCAGGGAATATTTGATGACAGAATGCTGTGTTTAAAAGCTGAGCACCGTTTACACTTTGCCAGCATATGTATTGGAACATTTCCTCTCTCAGGTAATTTTTCTGGAGGTCATTACTTTTTTTTTAAAGTCCAATGTTATTTTGACTTGTGCATCTTGTTGTAAGGGGAAGGTCAAATGAACTACATGTTTCAATGGCACTTGTGATGTGATCTTTGGTGTCAGACTTAGCAGTGCACAGTGGTGGTGTGAGTTATGGTTGCTTAGCTTACCCTAGCTGGTGAATTTCTGGGGGTTTGGTTTTACTTGTAACCAAAATGTTCCATTAACAAAGTTTATTCACTTAATTTGATGGGTTTTTATTCTTGCAATATAACTATAACATCCCTTTAACATTGCTTTTTCATTGAATTTCATCGGTTATTACCAGTGCACCCTTACTTTGCTACAGGTTCCTCATATTGTACTCTCCTCCAATGTAGCAGCTCTAGAGTTCATGGACAGTACGGTAGTCTGCGGACAGAAGGTAGCATTCACAAAGCCTCGTAGCTCAGGGGGGACACATATTTTTTTAACCCATCAACCAACAAACACATATATATAAAATAACAAATAACATTACTCCCAAATATACCATTTTGTACAAATGATTACTTCAAAATATATACATTATTTTTTTATTTATAACATTAGATACACCAAGCCCTTATTGCAAAACAATCTCTCACTAACGAGTAAGTACACTGTATTTATTTATTTATTATTACCATTCATGATGTAAATATTTCTTATAAGCAAATATTACTATTTATTTTTAGTTTAGCATATGGCAAACACACTTCAGTGGTTGGAAGAAAACTTTACAACAGAAGAAATGAGAGATGATAACATCTCTAATGGTAAACAATACATCTTTTAATATAAAGGGATAATGTAATTTCTAGAGACCTCCGTAAAGTAATAATTATTTCTTTTATTATCGTACATAGTTTACTTGAAGAAACAACACCCTAATTTAATTATGAAGAATCCCAAGAATACCAAAGACAATCTCTATCCCCAACTGTACATAATGAAATCATCATGGTATCTGCAAAACTGGATAAACTTAGTAATGACTTTAAATTTGGTTATTTCGATAGCGCACCAAACAGACTCAACTGTATACGGACGCAGATGACAACTATCAGCACAAACTTAGCAGTGAGAGAAGAATGTGTGTGGTACGTGGTTGAGGGTGTCTATCTGAACAAATGGGTTTTAACATCTTTCTGAACAGTCCCAAGGACTGACATGCTCTAATTTCCAAATGGAAGCTGGTTCCAAAATTTAGGGCCAACCACTCCAAATATCCTATCCCCCCTGGAAACCAATTTAGAACGTGGGACACTCACCAGTAGTTAAGGACCTTTTAAATTATGTTCAAAATTATGTTATTAAAAATATTGATTAACATTGTCCTTCTTGCACCTGTCCCCCTTGTCCCCAGCAATCATCCCATCAAAGTTCCAAAATATAAATGAAAGAACCTGATGAAACTACACTCCCTCCCTCCCCTGATCATTATTGTACAGACATTCCAAATTCTCCCACGTATGTTTCCCATTCTGATGCCCCATTACTTTCATAAATACATTTATTTTGTATGCTATACATTTCTTGTATATTGTTCTGTCATATCTTTTTTAAACCCTCGACTGTCCGGGGGCACCTCCACTTTGAGGACAGAGCCCCCAGATTGTCTGGGGTTCCTTTTCAAAATGGAGGTGCCCTCGGGCAGTGTGCAGTGTCCTCATGTGTCCGGTTTCACATGACGCACTTTTAATTAGTTTGTGGACAGCACCGCTGTCCTATGGACATCCAGGCGGTGTCCGTCATTACAGACAGTTTAAAAGTGCATTTTGGCCAATCTATGACGTTTGAAGTTGGAGGTTTACCCTTCCAGAGCTCCTAGACCCAGTCTGAATTTATCTGACAGCTTTTTACAACTTTCCAAGGCCATTTTTCCTACTCATTAGTCCACAGGCAGTTGCACGGTCCATGGACAGCCCCTCTGAAGGGACCCACCCATTACTTTTCCTCATTCACAATCTGGCTATCCAGCAGAGAGCTTTTGGAAAGCACCTGCTCTGCAGAATTTTCAAAACTTGCTACTATGGCTTCTGCTATGGCCATTCCTCCTCCTTCCCAGGGGCCACCACCACAACATCCTGGTGGGCCTGCAAAGGGGATCAGGCATGGGGATACAGATGAGGATCAAGAAGATGATGAAGATAAGGTAGCGCCCAGAGTGAGAACTGGGTGTGGCAGTTTTTCACCACCATTTTGGATTTACCAAAGGATCAGGCAGCCAAGGTGAGATGCATTGAGTACCACGTCATATTCAGTCATGGAAAACCTGGGCTGTAAACCTATGGGACCACCTCCATGTGCCTCCGCATGAAATCCAATCATCCGGTGATCTGAGAAAGGCAATACCTTTCACAGAAAAATGTAGGTTAACAGCCTCTACACCATCTTCATCGACAGCTCCTGTCACCACAAAGAATACTGCTTTGGTGCAGAGGATCCCAACGGCAGCCTTGCAAGTGATAGAGAATTCTGTTGACCCTTAACTTCTGAGGGTCACAGTGCTATGTTTGTACTGCAAAACACCAATCTGTAGGGGGGAGCAGTTTTGTAGTGTTTTGAGGCTGCAGTCAAGGTGCATGAGATACACGGTGTCCAGTCAATTGGTCGAAAAAAAACTGGTCGACTGCAATTTGGTCGACGCAATTTGGTCGAAAACCAAATGGTCGAATTTTTTTTTTTATTTATATATTTATTTTTCGGGTTTTCGTTTTGTAAAAAAAGGGGTTTTTAGAGAAAAAACGGGGTTGGGGGGGACCCCCCCAAAACAAATTTCAAAAATGGTTAAAATAAAAAAATAAAAAAATTCGAACATTTGGTTTTCGACCAAATTGGTTCGACCATTTGTCTGGTCGACCAATTTTTTTCGACCAAATGTCTGGTAACCGAGATACACTGCCCCCCTCCTTAACCAACAACTTCCTCTGTTTACCTGCCCCACTTTCTCTGTGTTGGGTGTCCCTCCCTTACCTTACCTTCACTTTCCTGAAAAAACCCTGAAAAAAGCCAAATAAAATACAAAATCACGAATCACCCCAAAGAAATTGTCCCTTTAGGAGCCACATTTCACAGTTAAAAATAGATCTGAAAAAAAACACTTGACACTTTTGCAGCCTGCATAGACCACAGCGCGGTAGTCCATGGACATCTGGAAAATTCTAGGCGTGAGGTGGGAGAATTTAAATTATTTTAGTTGTTCAAAAATGGTGGCTCTTAAAATAACCTTTTTTTTTTTGCTTTATGGCTTTTATTTATATATTTTTAATTCTTTAGTTTTATATACTGAACTTACAATTATTCTACTGAACTTAAGTATTTTATCGAACTTTCACAAAGTGTTTCTAATTTTTTTCTGTTTCTCCTTTTTCTTTACTTCAACTACTGAAGCATACTTCAATCCATGTATTCTGCATGTTCACAAAAACTGCTTCAATGCATTTTGAACATTTTTAAGAAAATCTGATTGCCTACATCAGTTAGATGCACTACATCTCTTAGAAAAATGTAAAAAGATATAATGCCAACATCCCGCAAAAAGGCACATAAATCTTTGTTCACATTGCACATTGATTTCTCAGTTTGTGTACAAAATAAAATCGAACACATCCACATTTGCCTCTGAGCTATTTGAGGAAGAATAATTTTCGAATGTGGAAACAGTTCTATCAACTTACCACATGTGTCCTTCATTGCAAACTGTAATGATATTCCAGTAACATATCTCAAACTGTTGTCCCCACAGTGAACCACAATGATTTTTGGATGCTTCAAGTGAACTATATTCTCAGGAAATGGGAGGAGGTCTGCACACTTCATTTCTCAAACTCTGTACCCTAAAACCTGAAATCAATCAAATCCAAGATTTTCAAACAATCCACAGTGCTCAGAATACACCTTCAGCCAATGGATCCAAGAGTCTCCCAAAATCCATACACTTTGCTTCCTCAAAGACCTAGCCTTAGCCATCTTCAGCGCACTCACCAAACAAAACTCCTGCTATTCTCTCTTCCTGTGCACCACACTCAGGAAAACTGATTGGCTGATCCCCAATGTCCACGGACATCCATGGCTGTCTGCAGTTTCTGCAGTCCCCGTTCCATGCTAGGCATCCTCCAAAGACCCGGATGTGGCACATGCTGTTAGCAGACCACAGCAGGTATCCACCGACAGAACTTCCAATTGAAGGGGTTGGGGAGGTTTACACTAAATTTCACACATTTATTCTACATTTGTGGCTCTTGAAAGAGCCTTTATTTTATTTGAAATTTTCATTTATGTTTTATTTTTCTCATTTGTATATCCTACACTAACTAACAAATGATTTATTATACACTCCACAATTTCCCATTGAAGTTATTCATATGAACTTTTTCAAAGCATTTTTAACAATGTCATTCCTAAAATCATTTAAATGAACCCCATCACTCTGAAAACTATTTACACCACCCAGCATGATATTTTCATTCTGAAAAGAGGCCATCCCTGAAGCATATAAAAAAGCACATAAACCTTTTTTCACAAGCTTCCTTACTTTTTCCATGTCTGGACTCAATACATTTGGACATCTCCATATTTGCCTTGGATTAATTGCAGACAAGATTATTTGCATAGTAGGAAACAGTTCCATTAGACTTTTCAAGAAATCAAAAATGGCAAACTGCAATGATACAGCAGTCACATGGCCCAAACTGGTCCATCCACAATGCGCAATAATTATATACATCAAAACTGAGCCATACTATGACAAAATAATAAACTCACCAGTTCATCCCAGAAACTGTACACCACCAAGCTTCCACTACCTCCAATCCAATAGTAGCACAGATGCCATAAGACTCAGTATATCCTTTCAATTAATTCATGCAACAATCTCCCACTAACCACACATTCATTTTCTTCCAGTCATCTTCCCTGCACATAACAAACAAATCACCTACTACCCCTCTTCGTGCAAACCGCAACCAGAACACCTCTATGGCTAATCCCCACAGTCCCCTTTCCATACCTGGCATCCTTAAAAGACCTGGATGTGACCCATGCCGTCTGAGAACTACCGCTGTGTCCACAGACCCATAGCATAGGGCAGCCCTTCTACCCTTTCCACTTTCATGTTTGTAGCACTCCCTCATTGGTTGCTTTCAAACAGTCACACATCTATCCACCAATCACATCCAGAAACTCTACACCTAACCCAGTCATCTCAGTTCAACACTTTAGATGTACACTTGAACTCTGAGAGTACATATCTCCTGTTAATCACAGCCACCTGCATCAAAAACTACTGTGAAACCTTCCAAGATTTCTACTTGCACATTTAAAGTCTGCATCTACAGGTATAGTACATAGTACAGGCATGCTTATATTTTTCTAAAATATTTTCTTCATTTGTTTTACAAATATATATATATACCCTGTAATAAGCTTCTCAATAAGCATATTCTCTTTTTTAACCACTCCGGCAAAATCCTTGCATTGCAGCAATCAGCACCTACTCACTTTAAGCACAATGCTGTGTGTTTAAAAATGTTGCTTTTTAGGAGCAATTGAATGAACGTTGCCAAATTCATATGTGTATTTATGGCAGCACTGTGTGTATCCTTTTTCTAAAACAAAGAGTAAGCAGATGTGTGCAGGTTTGATATGTTGGCAGTACATGCATAGCAGCAAACATTGCTCATTCTGAGCTGAAGCTGTTTATCAATTCTTCATTTTTTTCTTTGCATTCTGTGACTCGTAATTACACTTCTCCCATTATAAAATTCAGAATACAAGTCCCAGAATGCAAAGAAAAAATAACACTGGAATGAAATATTCAAAAGTGTGATAATTATATATAATTAAAAATATTAAATTATGTGAGTTTAAATATGTGTCTTTTTAGGAGCATTTTGATGAAAGTAAAAAAATCCACATGAGCATTTATAGCAGCACTGTGTGTAAACGTTTCCTAAAATAAGAAAAAGCAGATGCAAAACATGTCTACAACATTTTTAAGTAGCACCATATATGTGGAAGTATAATATGTTGACAGTACATGCATGCTTGCTAACATAACCCATTCCAATCTGTAGGTGCTTATCCAGTCCTTGTTATTCTCTGCAATCTGCAACTTGTAGAGCATGCTTTACAGAAGTGGAACTACAAGTCCCAGAATGCAAAGAAAAAAATAGGACCACATAAGCACTGACAATTGAAATTGAAATGGATTATGTCGGCAAGTATGCATGTACTGCCAAGATATTAAACTTACACAAACCAAGTGCTACCCATCTTTTCCTTTTGCTTTTATGTTGTTTCACAAACATTTTTACACACATAGCTCTTATAAATGTACATATGCATTTCTTAGCGTTCATGAAAATACTACTAAAAACAAACATTTTAAATCGATCTGCATTTTCCATTTTTCATTCAATATAAATGTCATACTCTCCCACCTCACTCATTACATCCCTTACACCATTCCCTTCACATATATCTGTATACTGCCAAAGTATCTATATACAACACTTCACTTTACATGTAAAGTACTCTTCTTTCCCTACCTCAACTATAAGACACCACACACTGAGGCAACAGAAAATCACCATTGCATTTCCACTAGGCCACAGTGTCTGTATTCTTTACAAACACTGCAACACAATACAAATACATTACAGCATAGACAGAACACTTATTTTATTATAAACAGCAGAAGAAAAATAACCTAGATATGCACCTTTTCCTCACACTCATGTTTCCCCTATTCTGTCCAAAGGTGTGAAACGCAACTACTTACACTCCAATTCTTCTAACAACATAATTAACACATTTTAGTACACCACCCATGACACAACTTCATTAACTCTTTTTCCCAAGAACTACACATGGCTTCATAAATAACAGCCTTGCTTACTAAATTTTTTTTTCACCATTAACACATATACACACTAACCTTCTTTTACAATTACAGGAACAAGAAGATTGATGAAAACAGCTGCCGAAAAAAGAATACCTTTCACATCATACAAAGTAAGTACATTAATATACCATGTATATTTCTGTAATTGTAACAATATACTTCCACTATATATTAGCCTACAGAATTCTTTTCCAATGAACATTTATTTCACTCAAACTCATTATATTGTACCATTCACACTCTTTCTATTCCCATCTAAAGACCACCATTACAACACCCACTGTTTTCTTCAAAACATCATAATGTCCCTACTTATTCAATCACACCGCCACTCCCTTCCTCACAACCCATGCCCATCACACCTCTATAGACTCTTACTCTTACAACCATCCCAACCCCACCAATTATGCCACTTCACAATCAAACAGCCATATTCATCTCCACAATCACAGCCACATACCCATGCACAACAGATGCATATGTATTCCACAACTTTCAAACCTAAACTTAATTTTTTTCCCAACGGACACAAAAAAATGCTTACTAAAAAGCAACTCTGTAGAAAAGAAAGAAACGATAGAGCAGATAACAACACAAGCAAGCCTTATAGTAATCCAACCCTAAAACAATGTATCAAAAACATTCAAGCAAAAGAGCTAGTAAGCTCACTCAACAATACTAAACCAGCCACCACTAAAAAAGGTAAGGCCCCTCTTCCAAAAACTAAAACTAAAAAAAGATGTATAAACAAAAGTAGACCTACTAATGACCCTAACCCTATATTTACCAATGTTAACATAGCCACTGTAAAGCAATCCAAAAAATACATTCTAACAAAAAAATGTCCACTGTATAGTTCTTCATAATCTTATAAAAACAGCAGAAAACTCACAATCTATTCTTAAAAAGTGCAGCAGGGACTAATCCTTGAAGCTCTAATTGACAGCACATTTCTATTAAAGAGAACATTATTCATATTGATTTTAAACTGAAACACTTGGTGTACGAGCACAAAAGAAATAAAATATGAATCAATCAATCAAAACAGAATGAAACCACTAACTAAATTAATCAATAAATTGCAAAAAGTACTTCGAAACATGTGCAATGCCAATATAGATATCTATTCAAACTTCTGTGAGGGTGAATGGAGTCACACAAGCAGCACGGAACCATATTTCAATGAGGATGCTTATAAACCAGAATGAAAAAAAAAACAATTGCCATTGACAGTAATGAAATGCTAGGAGACACCACTATGTCAAAAGAAACCCTTATAGAAAAAACATCCCCAACACATTTTCAATCAAATGTTCCTTTCGCCCAAACAAACCATCCAGTGCACAAATGGACATGCAGCTCAATGTGTAATATTCGCCAACAATCCTTTAGATCTTCACGACAATTCCTCAATCACTATGTGAAACTAAAAGTCAAAGGTAAAATGAAAAGTCTGCAAACCATGGACTCTTGTACAGTGAGGAGCCACACTGGACCTTGAGGACATTCATTAGCCTGCATTTTAGGAACTGCTAGCAAATGCACCTTGTACCACATCAAAATGTTAGCAACGCACCATTCCGCCATATGGAATCTTGTGCATATACTATGCAAAACCTCCTGCTCTAGAAATGCAACATTTAAATAATGTTCTCCTGCATGGAACAGCCAAAGAAGTCGTTCGAGAAATAGAGCACATCCAAATACTTTGGAACTGAGTTGCCTTTGAAAATTCAGTAACTTCAGAAAACATTTTAGCAAACCTCACAAACACCAACCCCCCAACAAACACACACACACAAAAAAAAAAGAAATAGCTATGTTTCAGAACACATCTGCTGAAATACCAGACCTGGTTTGTGTCTGTTGTTGCAGTTCTTACAAAAATAACACAAAAATAGTAGAAATGGCCTACCAAATAGAGGACAATGAGTAACCCCAATGATTCCAATTAGCTTTATATTTAACAGCAAACAATAAATACTAAATAACTGACACCTCAATAGTTTGCATGTACTGCAACACACAGATTGGCAGTAACCAAATGTCATCATGTGCTATCACTAATAACTAAGAAATATTCCAACTTCCAGTGGCTCTCCAACAATTTTTATGAGATCATTATAATCCAAACCGTACACCCTTTTCAAGCTTGAATACGCCTTCAACTGAAAACAATGACATTTCCTCCATCTGAGTTACAAAAGGGCATCAGTGGCAACTTAGTATATTTGTCATTAGATCTTAAAGAAAATGTAGAAACTTTAGGAGTACAATGGCAAATATATCAATCTTTGATTGTTCTACTTAATGGTATACCACCAAAAGAAAAAATAATTTGACAGTAACTAGTCGATGGTAATAAAGTTAGACAAGCCCTACAATATATCAAAGAAAACAAAGAATACTACAAAGATATTAACATAGAAGAAAAATTAAAAGAAACCACCGAAATACTACAAGGTTCCCAAACAAATGGCCAATTTGAACATTTAGATCCTGTTACTGTGCTAACATTTTAGCCCAGTACACAATTAACCCACTACAATAAAAGGCACCGTAGAAGATCCATTACAAATATATCAAATGCGTCATCCCCAATGAGTATACGGGAAAAAAATAAAAGACAAAGATGAAGTTTTGCAGTTAAGTATCACAATTCTTGTTGCAAACATGCATGGTACAAAAGAATACTGGTTCCGACATCACGCTGAAGTATGTTGTGTGCTAATGAACCTAGGCCCACCCACATGGTTTGTTACTTTAAATTGTTCAGAATGCGCATGGGATGACTAGCACATCTACATATGCACTGCGAACCAAAATAAAGATGGACTAGATATAAAAACACCAGGTCAATGTACTTTCATCATCGTTTCATTGCCATGCTGTACTTCATCTGCAATAAAACTACCACTCCACTAGGAGTAGTACAACACTTCTTTTAGAGAAAAGAATATCAGTCAAGAGGAGAACCACACATGCATATGCTTTTGTGGATGAAAGATGCTACCAAATTTGGCCGTGATAGTGATGCCACTATTTTAAAGTGTATTGTAAAATACATTACCTGCAACTTCCATTCAGAAACCAAAGATAGTAACCTATGTTCACAAATCGTACACTTCTATAAATACAAGTGTGGCAAATACTGCCAATGTAGATATACACACATGGGGCAAATACTATACCAAATTTTGATTTGGCTTCCCTTGCAAAAAAGTAAATACCTTGATGTCTTCTGTTAGACACAGTGTAAAAGGCAAATCCCCAAAAACACATACAACATTAAATGGGACAAAACAACCAAGTACATCAATGATTAAAATGCAATCATTGACATCTTGTGAAATGCAAACATACACATACAATACATTGCAGACAATTCCACTGCAATTGCAAGATATGTCACAGGATATCTCACCAAAGCAGAGAACATAGAGCTGAAAGACCTCTGGGATGACTTATCATCTGACAAAATACTGTCACGTAAATTGTACAGCTTCGGTATAAAAATGCTCTCACATAGAGAATGTGGGTGTAACGAAGCTGCAGATGTTTAGCAGGTTCTGCCTTTTATGGCAAATCTGAACACATCATCTGGTCCAGTTGACACATAGTACCCAAACAGAAATACTGCTTTGCAAAACATGTCCCTGTATAACAGAGCCCAAAACTATTCCTACAAAAACAGTGCCACCACAGATGAGACGACTGGCAAATATTCAGTCTCAACTTATGAAGGAAGCCTAGTGAAACCATGTTCTGTTACGTTATGTTATTTAACTTCTAGACCGCACCAGGTACCCTAGGGCTTAAGGGTGCTAAAAAAACAAAAAAAGATCAAACATCGGAAACACCAGGAGCAGAGAGAGAGAGGAACAAAACCGAAAGATATCAGCAGCAAACGTGTCAGTGTTTAAGAAAATAGGGCCGTTTTAAGTCACTTCTTGAAGACTTCCGTCAATGTTATGGCTCTGAGCATGGGGGTAAGAGAATTCCAGAATTGAGGTCCTGCAGATACAAATGCAGCATCTCTTGCTTTCTTAGACTTAAAACGATGGATCAGGAGGATATGTGAATCATCAGATCTAAGATTTATGATATTTTTCTTGGGGATAATGAGATCTTTCAGGCAGGCCGGCATAGAGCCGTGCACACATTTATGTGTGATGAGAAGCAGTCTAAATGATACCCTGGCTTGAACAGGCAACCAATGAAGGCTTCTACGTACCTCTGGCACATGGTATCTTTTAGCCAGGCATTTGACAACTCGAACAGCACCGTTTTGAATCATCTGAAGTCGATGAAAATCTGAAGGGGTAACCCAACCAGGAGACTGCAACAGTAATCGATCTTATCACCAATAATCGCCCTTTCCAAGGTTTCTGAGTTCTTTTCTGACACAAAAGGTCTGAGGCAACTGAAAAGTTTGATGTAACACGAAGCCGAAGAAACCAGACTATTGACCTGAGACTTCATATTAAGATTTGTGTCCAGATAAATCGCCAAAGTTTTTACTTTGCTCATAACTTCTTTTTTACAATTGTCAATAGTAAAGTTCTTGTAACCTGGGCTCGGTTTTTGAAGATTGATTTCTGAACTTACTAGGAGGAGCTTGGTTTTAGCACCATTAATCGTTAGGCCATTCATTACCATCTAATTCTGTATTTTTTGATATAGTGAATTAATAAAAATCTCGTCCTCCACATGAATGCCTGTTATTAGAATAACACACTGTGTGTCATCTGCATAGTTTGCAAAAATGATCCCTTCCTCTTCCAGCATTTCGAAGAAGGGGATCATGAAGATGTTGTAGAAGCAGGGAGACACACAGGACCCTGTGGAACCCTGCACAAAAGTGGAAATGGTTTTGCTTCTGCTCCATCACTGGCCCTCTAATCTGCCTGCCCTTCAAGAAGGAGATGGTCCAGTCCACAGCTGCTTCAGAAAAATAAGCATTATTTTTTAACCTGGTGGAAAGAATGGAATGATCCACCAGGTCAAAAGCCGCTGATAAATCGAGGATCATAAGTAAAGAAATGTGACCATTGTCCATCCTATGATGAAGATGGGACTTAAGGGCCAGTAGAGCAGTCTCTGTCCCATGATTCAGTCGATGAAAATCTGAAGGGGTAACCCAACCAGGAGACTGCAACAGTAATCGATCTTATCACCAATAATCGCCCTTTCCAAGGTTTCTGAGTTCTTTTCTGACACAAAAGGTCTGAGGCAACTGAAAAGTTTGATGTAACAAGAAGCCGAAGAAACCAGACTATTGACCTGAGACTTCATATTAAGATTTGTGTCCAGATAAATCGCCAAAGTTTTTACTTTGCTCATAACTTCTTTTTTACAATTGTCAATAGTAAAGTTCTTGTAACCTGGGCTCGGTTTTTGAAGATTGATTTCTGAACTTACTAGGAGGAGCTTGGTTTTAGCACCATTAATCGCTAGGCCATTCATTCCCATCTAATTCTGTATTTTTTGATATAGTGAATTAATAAAAATCTCGTCCTCCACATGAATGACTGTTATTAGAATAACACACTGTGTGTCATCTGCATAGTTTGCAAAAATGATCCCTTCCTCTTCCAGCATTTCGAAGAAGGGGATCATGAAGATGTTGTAGAAGCAGGGAGACACACAGGACCCTGTGGAACCCTGCACAAAAGTGGAAATGGTTTTGCTTCTGCTCCATCACTGGCCCTCTAATCTGCCTGCCCTTCAAGAAGGAGATGGTCCAGTCCACAGCTGCTTCAGAAAAATAAGCATTATTTTTTAACCTGGTGGAAAGAATGGAATGATCCACCAGGTCAAAAGCCGCTGATAAATCGAGGATCATAAGTAAAGAAATGTGACCATTGTCCATCCTATGATGAAGATGGGACTTAAGGGCCAGTAGAGCAGTCTCTGTCCCATGATTCAGTCGATGAAAATCTGAAGGGGTAACCCAACCAGGAGACTGCAACAGTAATCGATCTTATCACCAATAATCGCCCTTTCCAAGGTTTCTGAGTTCTTTTCTGACACAAAAGGTCTGAGGCAACTGAAAAGTTTGATGTAACAAGAAGCCGAAGAAACCAGACTATTGACCTGAGACTTCATATTAAGATATGTGTCCAGATAAATCGCCAACGTTTTTACTTTGCTCATAACTTCCTTTTTACAATTGTCAATAGTAAAGTTCTTGTAACCTGGGCTCGGTTTTTGAAGATTGATTTCTGAACTTACTAGGAGGAGCTTGGTTTTAGCACCATTAATCGCTAGGCCATTCATTACCATCTAATTCTGTATTTTTTGATATAGTGAATTAATAAAAATCTCGTCCTCCACATGAATGCCTGTTATTAGAATAACACACTGTGTGTCATCTGCATAGTTTGCAAAAATGATCCCTTCCTCTTCCAGCATTTCGAAGAAGGTGATCATGAAGATGTTGTAGAAGCAGGGAGACACACAGGACCCTGTGGAACCCTGCACAAAAGTGGAAATGGTTTTGCTTCTGCTCCATCACTGGCCCTCTAATCTGCCTGCCCTTCAAGAAGGAGATGGTCCAGTCCACAGCTGCTTCAGAAAAATAAGCATTATTTTTTAACCTGGTGGAAAGAATGGAATGATCCACCAGGTCAAAAGCCGCTGATAAATCGAGGATCATAAGTAAAGAAATGTGACCATTGTCCATCCTATGATGAAGATGGGACTTAAGGGCCAGTAGAGCAGTCTCTGTCCCATGATTCAGGTGGAAGCCAGACTGATAATCATGATAGATGTGGTCTTGCTCCAGAAAAGAGTCGATCTGATTATATGCCACTCTATCCAAAATCTTCAGCAGGAAGTTAGTATTGGTAATGGGTCGATACTTTGCGGCCATCAGAGGACAGAGATTAGGTTTCTTCAATAGAGGGGTAATCCATGCGTTCTTGATGTTATCTGGCACCTTATTTGTGGCAAAAGAAGCATTAACAAATTTCGTCAAGGCTGGGATTATGGTGGGGGAACATTCTTTAATTATAACTGAGGAGCATGGACCTCCTTTGCAACTCGTGCTTTTTAGATGCAAAATTACCTTGGACAGTTCTTGTTCCGAAACAGGTTGAAAACTAAACTAGGTTGGTTATCAGTTTTATTAATAACAAAAGGTAAGTTATCTGATAAAGCTTGTTCTATCATTGCAAGCTTAATTACCTCTATTCCTTCTTTCATTTTGATGAGCTTATTAGCCATGGCACACTGAATTTCTGTGCACCATGCTGCATCTTTAGAGATAGTATCTTGTGTAGGACTCGGAGCCTGGGATTGTTCCTTTAGAATTTTAAAAAGCTCTTTGGTGTTTGACTGAGCATTTGATATTCTCATATCAAGAGAATCTTGAGAAAAGAAGAATTATTAGGTGACTATGGGCCTCATTATGAGTATGCAGGTCCAGTATTGTTACGGGACTGGCATACTCTGAGTTCTGCGAGCGGGTGCCTTTCTGCCCGCCAGGTCTGACCTGTGGGCAGAACAACATCTGCTTGCAGGCTTTGACGGTAGCACTGGCACTATCATGAATGATGCTGGTGCTACCGTCCTCCCCATTCCCATTGAGTCCTATGGGACTTGAACGGGAATGAGGAGTAATTTTTTCCAGTGCCTGGCAATGGTGAATTACCAGGACCACCGGGGGTGTAATGCCCTTGTAATTTCCCATTGCCAGGTGCTAGAAAAAAATGACTTCGGCGGCAGCCGTGCCGTTTTCACGGGCATGGCTACCACCGGAGTCAAAATGAGGCCCTATGACTCATTTGAAGATGCATTCACAGCAAATTAAAGCAGTATAACATATGTACATTTCAAACAATACATAAAAATGTTGGTCAAAGAACACCAATAAGAGGAATGAATTGAAGCTCAACTAGAAAAAGACACTTCTGAGGGAAGTCAACCTTCCCTTGAAGGAAACCAAGAACAACTTGGCGTACCGTTTATTCGAAATGAAGCAGAAATCATCATGTTCCAAGCTAAACATTCTGAAGAAGACTTGTCAGTGCTTAAATCAAGCTAAATGATTAACAACTCACCATTTATTAAGAAGTCACTGAAGAAATTGAACATGGTTTTAAACATGAAACTAAAACTTGTAGCTGTAAGAAATATAAACCTCTGCTCCTGTATGCAAGTGGTGAAGCTGGTTCTGGAAAAACATTCTTAATTAAAATAATCAGCACATTTCTACAAAACTTAACAAACAACAGCCTTTCAGCTGTTGTAACAGCCCCCAGAGGTTTAGCTGCCTACAACATACTAGGTGTAAATGTGCAATGAATACTGCTCTTTCCAGTAGAACACCAAAACAAATGAGAATACTACAAATTATCAGCAGAATCTGCTACAGAGTATGCAGAATTCTGAAACAAATGAAAGTGCTCCTTAACTGATGAAATAAGCATGCTTTCATACTTCATGAATGCTAGTAGTACAAAATAAGACTAAATGCACTGTTGGAAGGAAAAGACATTATTGTTTTTGCAGACCACTTACAGGTAACGCGAGTAAAACGTCAATCTATTTTCAAAACATTAGGACATAAACCATACCGCAACACACTCGGCAGCATTGTAAATGTAAATCTTTAGCAACATTTCCAGTACAGAGAACAAACTCAAAGCTTGCATCGGTCTGCAGAACACACCTTTGGTAACATTTTAAAAGCATTAGAACGGGTCTGCTTATTAGGGATGCAAAATTCATCCTAAATAGTAGACTAATACATGAGCTATATGGGTGAAACACATCTGATCCTGATGTCACGCAACATTTAACTCAGCAAAATATCAAATGATTATCCTTAATGCCAACCCTGCAATCTGTAGTCAATTAAACAAGACAATGTTACAAAAATAAATTCAACCCATGCTGCATATCAGCTCCACAGACAGACTAGAAGTACATGGTATGACACTCCCTATGTGTCAACAAGCAACAGAACAACTAAATAGCTTATGAAAATGTATCTCTAACACAGCTTGATTGGGGAAAATGTTAACTTTGTGGCTAAACTTCAGACTAATTCTAAAACACAACCTTCACATAGGACAAGGTTTAGTCAATGAAGCAATTGGTACAGTTGCTGGCTTCCAAACATATCCACATGACAACAGCATTCACTTTGCCAATATCCACTTTGACAAAGTTGCAGAAGTTAAACAAATTGTCTGAACAATAGCACATTTCTTTCTTTTCAAAGACATGTATGAACACAGAGAACCATTTTCAATGTATCTTGCATTTGCTGTCACTATTCACAAATCACATGATCTAACCCTTGATTATGTATTGATTGATATTTGCAGTACAGTCTTTGAAGAAGGTATTAGTTATGTAGCACTTTCATGTCTCTGTACACTCGATCTCGGTCTATTCCTAGTTATCTTTGATGCAAACAAAGTCAACACTGACATTTCTTGCATTCCTAGAATACAACAGGCTACAGGCACTGTACACCCTCATCTAGATATGAACCCTGCACCTCAAAAAATCAAACCTTTAAAAAGAAAGCTAATACAAACAGAACCTATAACAGATCTCCCAACAATACAGCTAAAGAAACAACAACCAAGTGCTTCTCCATCAAATAATACAACAAAGAAACTGTCTAGTTCTGATGGACGTGCATCAAATGCACATCCATCAGAAGACAAAACAGACATATATCTAATCTCAAAAAACAACTGCAGCACCATCATAGGATGCAGAGGCACACCTTTCTAGTCCAACACAACTGGAGTAAATTGCTTTGCAAATGCAACAATCAATTTTCTCTTCCAGTTGCCACCAATTGTTCACAACATTCTCTTAAACGGCTCGGACCAGTTGTGTTTACAAATGCTCGTCCTTCACAGATATGCCACAAATAATCCTAACAGCACTTACAATGTCACAGAATTGGACTACTGTGCAGGAATGGTAAAACTTACCATAAACAAATAAGAATATCCTCAGGAATTCTTAATGTACTTACTACAAGTACTGCAAATGAAAAACATCCCTATGAAAGAAATCTTGCAGATTTCATATGCGTGGAAACATGCATGCACTCTTTGCAACCATGTTTCACAAGAGCACACCCCTAATGAACAATGTGTATATGTATCCATACCAAATTGCAAATCCATTCCATTTCACTAGCTATTGAAAAATGCAAATCATAGCATGGTATGCCCTTTTTGCAATTCAGACAATTGTTCCAGCATAGAAATAAACTCACACAGTCAATATGCCATACTAATGCTTCTAAAGTACAATGCAGATGGTACTAAAAATAACTGTGAATTCACTAGCTTTATGCACAGCCAAGTATCCCTTGGCAAGAAAACCTGCACAGCAGTAGGCATAACATACCAGACTGGTGCCACATCCACTTAAGGGCACTATATTGCATATGTGATCAAAAGAAAGTGATTGGTTTGAATGTAAGAACACCTCTGTTACTCCAAAACATAGATTACCAGCAAATCTAACAAATGCCTACATAAGATTCCTTCAAACAAAATGTACCCACTAAACTGTAACACAATGAACAGCTAGAATACACCAACATGTATCTCACTACATCGATAATACGACAATAGTACCTTTAAAAATCAATCTAGTTAGAATATACCAACAGGTATCTAACTACTTCGAAAATACCCTTCATTTTAATACACTTCAAAAACGCCATCTCAATTCTTGTTACTACAAAATGTCTTCTAAAGTCTAATGTAGAATATGCCAATAGGTATCTAACTACCCTATGATTGATCCTACAAAGTTTGATGAGGTTTCATCAAGGTGGAGGGCAATGTTATATAGGGGTCCCAAAATGTGTGATTTTTCCGTAGACGGAATGGAAAAAGAAAGCATGCTTTTGTAAATTTGGTGTAAATCCTTCCAGTAGTTTTATTTAAAATGACCAAAAAGTTAAAAAAGAATTAGTCATATCTGGGTTCGGTCCGCAGACACCCTTCCCTGTTCGAAAACCAAGAAGAGTTAGTACTGCTACTGACCAGGTATACTCTCATATGTTATCAATGAATGAAACAATTATATCCTGATAGTGGGAGACCTGGTATTAATGGTACTAATGGGAAAAACCTCTAAATGTGTACCCCATGGGAATGTCCAGAAAGAAGAGAAGGGTTACACAAAAGAAATCACATACAACCCTGACGATGAGTATACGTGAGTTGTATTGAACTTAAAAACATTCAAAAACGAACAACAACACATTTATAAACAATTTAAATATGAAGAGCTCAAGTACTCCGAACATAGCTGAATAAAGAGATCAAAAGAATAAAAATAAATAAAAACATTTCACAGTTTAGCTTCAGTACACAGATCAGTTCAAAGTCCTTGATCATGTAACATGGCATACATCACTGGTGAAGTCATATAGGCTAAGCTTTAGTGCAAGGGTGAGTGTGGGGTACTACCCGTGCATCGTATTCAATAAGGCATCTTATTTTTCAGATGCCTAAAGCATTTCATATTACGGGTGCCTCGTATTACAGGTGCCTAAAGCATTTCATATTACGGATGTCTCATATTACAGGTGCCAACGTGGCAGGGGGACCGTGGTCAGATTTCTAAGTGTCAAGTATAGGCCTGAAAAAAGATTTTTAATCCATGGGCCACAAGGTTACTTGTTGGAACAAATGACCCCCTTGCGTGCAGTGCACGTTTCAGCGGAAGAAGTGTCGGATTCCAAATACATCAGCCGGATCGGTATTTACTTTACATGAACCACCTTCGTCAGGGCAAATGAGTGGCCCCACTAGGACCTTGTCATGAATCTCGCTGGTGGGGCAGGCTCCCAGGACACGTTGCGCCGGTATCTGAGCACTGCTGTGTCACTGAATGTAGAGAGGCTGGAGCCAGTCTCAGGATGTGAGTAGCCAAGCGGACGGCTTGCTCTAAACTGGGCTGAGGGCTGGATGGCTCCTGGGTAACAGGTAGCCGGTCGTGGATCACGCCGAACTGGAACCCAGTTGGAGGGATGGCCGGTGCGTGGCTCTAGTGGCTGAACGGAGAAATCCTGTGCATCCTTGGGTGTGCTTCGTGCAGCTCTGTCTGCGTGGTTCTGCCTGAGCGAGTACGTGTGTTGATGAAACGCACGTCCGCTGTATTTGGCGAGTTCCCTGTTCGGTCAGCGGATGGGCCTTCGATTAGTCCAGGGGCAGATGTGAGGTCCGCGTACATCGGACACGCCCCGCTGATTAGATGGTGAAAAGTGTCAAGTGCATCAGATTTTTGGAAATTCCTGCCATGTTGGATTTGTAGACATCCACCGGTGTCCGCAAACATCACGGTAAAAACATTAAAAAAAACACAACATTGCACTTGTCAAACGTATCCAACAATCTCTAAGGAGGGGGGGATGATGAGGATGGGATCTAATATGGCCTTAAAAAGCCAAAAAAAGAATGTTTTTCTTCACCTATGTCTGTGAACAGTCTGGGACAGTCGTGTGATTTCGGCGAACATCTCAGATGTTCGGGGGATCTATGCTTATTTGTGCATTACAGGGATGATGAAACGCAGTTTTTGGATGGTTAACAACTTTTTCGCCACTCAAAGAAACTACATGAAATTTGGGAATTTCATTCTAGAGCTAATTTGGAATGGTTTGGAGGGTGGTGCTGTTTTGGCAAAACGGTACAAAATTAGTGGGGGGTCCCAAACTATTGTGAAGACTTATACATGTGGTGCCATTTGACGAATCTGCACTAAAGGGTTGCAAGTTTGGTGGGATTTTGTCATGAGGGGGCTAAATTAAAGGGGACTCTCAACATTTGTAGATGGCTTATAAATGTGTTGCTCTTTGACGTCTATGGACAAAGGTTCTCAGAAAGATTATAGAGCCAACCTTGAATGTTTTGCAAAGTCTGAATGGATTTTGTCAAGTGGGGGCACTTTGACACTTTTGAAAAAATAAAACATGGAAGGATTTATAGCAAACTCGTGTAAGGAGCATTGCAAGGACCTGAAAGCATGGTTTTGCAAATGTGCCTGTGTTTTTCTTTTGCAAGAGTCATACTGTAGGTACAAAAATTAGAGATATACCTTTGGTGACTAACGTACAGGCTGCGGCCATGGGCCGTTGCCAGATTGTCCATGTTATGGCATAACGTCATGAAAATCTGGCTACTGGCCATGACCATGAGGGACGACCAAGGGGGATAAAGCGGCCATGTCCACCAACGCCCCTCCTCACCCCCAGGAACATGACAGGCCTATGGGCTAGAAACGCTCAAAGCAACTCATCCTTTTTTGGGTAAGTCCCAAGTGCACCACTGGCTGACCCGTACACAGAAAGGTACCCCTCAGTCAGCCATTCAGACCTAATCCAGCACATATCCTTTCAGAAACAGGTTACTCAACAGAGATTGTAAATAAAAATACCCTAATGGTCAGTCATTGATTAAGCACCACAAAGCCACAATGCTGACGTCATTAGTGACACCACAACATACCAGTGTTAGTAATGAAGCACACTCGGAGCCCTGCACCGCATTACACGAACACACATTTGCATACACGAAGAACATGCTTACACAGTTCTATAACTGCAATACGGCTACATATACATACTGTCAAAGCTTTATTATTTTTCACATCAGCCGAATGCAGTAACACAGAATCGCAAGGCACAAGAGATCCTGAGCAAGCTTGCAGTTGCTTATACCAAATAAGTATATGGAACTACAGGAATATATATGGAGCCCGGTAGGACCATGTTTTATGAACCTATAGGTTACTTAGCATGATAGGCACATGTAGAAATCATAGTATAAGTCTAAGGAAAATTACAGAAGGCCTTAAACCACAGAACATGGGATGAGAGGAGTTGGGTCTGGCTTTGCGAAGCCCAGATTGTGTCCACAGCCAAGGTCAGAGATAAACAGTCACATTCCAAATTTTAAATGACAAGGGAATCACCTGCTGGAACATTGAATACATTGTCAGAAATTCAGACCCAGGAGCTTGATTTTATGGTCTACAACCACGTGCTGTAGCCAAGCTAGACAATGGGCATTCACCCGTGTTGGGAAGGAGAGACAATCCCAGCAAACCAGACAAACTGTGAAACAAGTGTTGCAACATGGAGACACACTCTCATAGGAAAAGGTGGTAGACTACCAGGTACAATTCAGACACTTACATGTTTCACATCGCTTTGAAGAGGTACACAGAGAGCTAAGAACCAAGTTGGTCCCAGCCTGGGGAGACCAGCTCCAGCCAAACAATGTATTTAATAAGGGGTGGATGGCAAGGGGAAGAACCAATGGTGAGCCCACTACTCTGCAACAATGCAATAGATAGCTTCTTGGGGACGGGGCAGGTCAGCCGCCTGACATGCGAGGACCAGTAGAATAACGTTTACAGGCTAAATCTATATGGGTTACCACTTTCAACACGGAATCCAAAACTGTGATACATTGTTTGTGAAGGGCCCAAGTGATGACGACAAATCACAACAACATTGGGGAGCACGCATTTTAAAGTTAAGAAGTATTTTAGAATTTTGATTGTCTTGTATGACCCCTGTGTTTTTTTTGTTGTTGTAATAAACCACAGTCCTCTGTTTATTCTCGGGAAGGGTGTTGGGCCCTTGGGAGTAGAACGAACTGCCAGGCAACCTCTGGCAAACCTCGGAATTACCCCAACACTGCTTTGGCAACACGGGGTCCTAATGGCCTTAATCCCCCATTGCAGGGGCTGGGACGGGCATAATGATCCAGAGCTTTGGTTATCCACCCTTGCTTTGCTTGGGCTGCCGGACCGTTATTCCCCATTCCAGTCCATCGAACAGGGAATGAACACCACATTATTACTATTAACATAACAGAACATGCTAATGGAAATGTTGGAAAATGTTATTGAGCCTATGTACTTTACTGACAAATATAAAGTCGTGGGCCCGGTAATTCCTCCTTCCAGGTACCCGGGCCCAGACCTTCCCCATTCCCATTTGAGCCCCTATAGGTGAATCGTAGTGAAGAGATGACAGACTGGACTGGACTGCCTAATCTCGTCTGCTTGACCCGTAGAAGTATTCTCCTGCAAGTGGAGAAAGGGATTTAGCCACCCGTGGATTCTAGTAATGGCATCCCACTGTGTTCCCCACTAATCACCTCCGATATTCACTTTCAGTAATCTCACCTTATGTTTTTAAATGATGAGCTCTCCATCCTGCGTGGAATGCAGGGGCGCGTTGATACCAGTTACTTCACTGGTTCGAAGGCGTTGGAAGAGTTCGGATGAATATTGACTCCAAGGTTCCTGGCGAGAACCCGTAAATATAAAGTTCAAAGAGTTCAATATGTCCGATGTTCACTCTTGTACCATTCCCTTCTTATGTTGCAGCTGGCTCCAAGAGAAGATTGTCTTGTGGCAGCTGATGGTGTTCAGGTTAGAGTCTGTATTACCCAACACTGTCTGGTAAGATATGTGTATTTAACTTGTTGTTTTCTCTCTCCTTACAGGTGCAGCGTAAGAAGTTGTGGTTTGTTAAAGAGTAATGCCTCAGGTGGTAAATCAGGTAAGTCTACGGTGGTAAAAAGAGACTGTATTTATTGGCTCTCTCGGCTCACCTTATGTTTCTTTTGTCCCCTAGATGCTGGAGTTCGGCGAAGAAAATGATGGAGGCAGCGCCGGATCGAAAAATGCTGTGAGGACTGGTGAGTATGGCGCGGCGCTGCAGCTGGCGATGTGACACGTGCATAAATAATGTCCTTTTCAATTTCGAAGACCTGATGGATCCGGAATCAGGTAAGGATTGAAATAATGTCTGTGTTCTAACCTTTCCTTCTTCTTTCCTCTTTTGCTAGGAGCTCTGGATTCGAGACGGGCATGGCTGAAGACTGGATGCTGACTGCAGGCACGGTGAGCGATACGCTGCTGGATGCAGAATAACGCAAAGCATGTGCTGCTATTCGGGCGTGGTTAAAATAGCCTTCAAAGTAGTCCCAGGTAAGAAGTTCCCTCAGAACCACGCCCGAGTAAAAAATAGTCCCTGAAGCAAAGTAGCCCTATTCAGGCCTCACGGTGGCTTGACATCATTGCAGCATGGTCTGCATGAGGTAAGTAATGTACATGAGCCTGGCGCCTATGGCGCCAGGATTGATTTCCTCTATGAGCCTGGCACTAATGGCGCCAGGACTGTACCCAGACGGCCCCTAGTCGGGGCTGCTGGGCTTTTAGTAAGCACTTGGATGCCTGCTCCCAGGGTTGATGGGCTTGGTCCAGATGCCCGAGGGTAGGCATCATGACACTCCCTCTTCCCCTCGCGGGACCCAGTAACAACGCCTGGATTCACCAGGCGTCCTTACCGGGTTCCGCGAGGGGACCTTGTAATCAGTCGGAATGGTGTTAATGGGCCCGCCACCACTAGCGGAGCCCGTTAACAAATTCCGCCTGACTTGTTATGAGGCCCACTGTTTGTAAAGTCTGCGATGATGTCGGACGTTTGCGGACATCGATGAATGCAAAAACAGTGGAAAACGTTGAAAAAAGTGTATAGATGTGTTAAAAATGATGCTACAAGTTGGGAAATGGCAGAGATTTAAGGTGAAACTTTGTAAATTGGACACAAATGTTGCTATATTGGGGTAAGTATGATATTAGCATGTTTTAGAAAAATAACATGTACTTGTAAAAACCCATGAAATTCACTGAAAAAACTTGGTTAAAGGGACTTTATGGTTAATTTGCTCCAATAGAAACCTATGAAATTCAATGATGAAACTTTATTAAAGCAACTTCATGGTTACAAGTACAACTGAAAAACCTCAGAAATTCGCCAGTCATGGTAAGCTAAGCAACCATAGGCTGCAGCATGAACTATAGAAGTACAATAGTTTTAATCTTGTAATTTTGGATAGTAAAATAATGCATGCTACCTTATCAGAGTTTGAGTAATGTTAAACATGTAATAAATAGCTAACAATTCAAGACTTACTACACACTTGTGCTAGTACAAACAATACATATAAAGACCCAAAATGGATACAAATCAGAGGTACATACAGTAAAAATTATAGTAAGGAAGAAAGAAGCAGCATCACCAGAAAATGTTAATAACAATTAAGTTCATCTTCATATATATAAATGAATTGTGTGTTTGAGGCCTGCTTATTGCCCCATTTATGTGTACCATGAGCTGAAACCAAACCCTAAGGGAAGTATTTTAAACCATACGATAAGGTTAACATCTAGATATATAGCACCTTTCAATTTTAATATTCTAACTGTCAGTGAACAAAACCACCTGGCCTAGATCTGTCATTGAACAAAAACAAGTGGCCCAGATATGTGATGTCATCAGAGATGTAATCAATGACATTTGCCATGTCATCATTTCCTGAATGTTAGTCTTAGAAGTGCACAGTAGTGGTGCCAGTTATGGTTGCTTAGCTTACCGTAAGTCGCGAGTTTCTAATTTGTTTTTAGTTTTCCTTGTAACCATAACGTCCCTTTAACAAAGTTGTTTTCAGATATATATATATATTTTGTGCACTGCTACTGTACTCTCTTTGGAAAATACCCTTAAAGGGCTGGGGAATGTTACACATCAGACCAATGATGGTTACTGGCTGCTTTGCATAAAAGGAAGGGTCATTTTAGGAACATAAGAATAACCACTGATCTTTAAACTTGGCAAACATGTCTGTGATAAAATGATTGTATGATTAAATAACCAACCACATAATGTAAACGATGGTTGGTGCTTTGCTATTTATTCACAAAACAGAAACATGAAAGTGTCTTTAACCATAAACCATATGTAATGATTTCGTGATCCTCGTGCTTGATGCCCTCTCCCCTGCAAACACCGCCCTAGGTATATGTGTGTATTTGGTCGACTCGACCAAAGTGAGTGGGCCAACTTGTCGATGATCAATCCTATTCTGTCAAACAAGAGTAATATCATTTAAAATGTACATTCACGATAGATTTTGTGACTTGGCACTCAAGAGACTGTAGTATTATCCTTAACAGTTTTTGATACGGGCCCAGAAGACTGGAATCACCCACGTATCATTCCTTAATCTAAGAGCACTAATAGACCGAGCGTGGGTTCAGACAGAAATTCAAAACTGCAATTCTACCAGGCCTTCAGCGAAGGGTCTCACCCCAAGTCAACCCCGGTAACGCAATCACTGACTGCAACTCGAACTCTACATCTTTAATCGTACCTTCAGACTTTGAGCCCAACGTGACATTCTAGATTGCAACGGTATCACATGATCATGTTTCCCCCTCAGGTGTCCTTACTGTGACCCTTGTCTGTAATACCTGCACACTGCTACTGCGGTCCCAATGCTCTCATCTCTTTTCGTACGAAGTTACTACAAAACCGATGCTCAAGTGTCTTCCTGACCTTCAATAAGGTTAAATTAAATATTGTTGATGAAGCACAGCTTCTTATTTAATTCCCTGCACGGCATCTATTGCATTATTCAAAAGCATGTGTGCCCATGCTTGGGCTTACAGAGTATCTATGTGGAAGCAGAATCAGCAGTGGTCCTTCTGTTCTGCTACAATTGTGCCGCCACATAAATAGTTCACAGAGTTCTGCACAGGTGGCAAATAACAATATTTCTTCTACATGTAAATGCAACACGGAAAAGAACCTAGCAGAACCTTGACATGTCTTTTGTAAATGTAAACATGTAATCAAATAAATAAATACATTCATGGGTCCTGCCGGTTATTAAGACTTGGCAACCAAACCAGCAGCAAACCTACTACTTCTCTGGAGACATTCCACCAGATTGCTAAATGCCTAATTCGGGAAATTGGCTCATGAAGGCACCTCTGTGCACATGGCACAAACAATGTTTGTGGTACGGCACATGCACATACATGCAAAAGGATCGAAATGTGTATTTATTTTAGAATCTCAGTTGGAATTTCTGTGAGTTCTATATAAAGTTGTATTCGTACATGCATTGACACTTGCTGAGACAAGCGCAGGGAAGTAATGTCCACCTTTTTTATTTGCGAATAAAAACTCATAATAAAAACACATTTCTATCATATGTTTTCTGCCTAGAATATGGAATCAAAGAACACTACTCAGGATGCTCCAAGAGATGAAAAATGTGTTTTTGAGTTGACACACCTTATACATATGCTTAAGTAGAACCCAGCTGAAGTCACTCTACGAATGATAACAATGAATTGGCATAGATCCTGGGCTGCAATACGTTGGCGCGTAAACACTCCTGCTATGCAATCTATTCATAATAAATATACATTCCCATTTCAAAAGGGAAGAGGGACTTTAAAGGCGTATTAGCATGCAGAACACAAAGGAGTGCCGATCTGAGCTCTTGATTCCTTCCTGGACACAAAGCACATGACAGGGCAAGACCAATGCCGAGAGATGTGGGGGAGGCATGCCGTCCGACTTGCGCGAGTATCAGGCGTGGGAGCCACGGAGTGAAACCCAGTGGCCCGCTTCAAGTCTGCGAAACGAAATGCTGATCAGCAGCTTGCCTCGAAGACGAAGCACTGGGGGGTAGTATGATGTTTGACTATGTGAGACACACCAGCCACTAACAGCGCAGTATGATGACTGGCTTTGCCCTCTTCGGGTGTGCTGCCCACTCAGAGAAAGCATACAAAAAAACCTGTCTGATGAGCAACTTGCCTAGTAGATGAAGTACTGCGGTGTAGCATGGAGAGTGTTTGGCTTTGAGAGACACACCAAACAGCCGGTAACAACATAATCTGAAGACTGACTTTGCACCCTCCAGCTGCACTGCCAACCCAGACAGAGGTTGCTTCCAGGCTGACTTAACCTACAACAAAAACCACCATCCACTCCAGGTAGGGAGAGGGTACTTTCAGTGTGGACTTTGCACACCGTAACACATCCAGGGGCACATTAGATGAGGGGTTTGATATGTTCCTTTCAGTGGGAACACTCTTGAGTCCCCCACCGAGAGGAAGAGAGCTATTTCAGAAGGCCTAGTATACTCTATAACCATATCACCCTGGGAGGGAGATGGCTAATTCATATATGGGCCATCACTCTTCTGAGCAGGGTCGGTACATGGAAACGAGGCATTTAGATTCTCTCTATTCTTGTAATAGGGCAATATTTAAAGATGTAAAATGCAAAATGTTGCCTACTGGTGCCGCTCTTGTAATGCTAAATGATTAATGATTAATGCCTGGTGCCGCTCTATTTGTGTACCAACAACTTCACTTCCCATAGAACATCGAGCTACGAGAGACATTTCCAGAGCCTAGTCATCACTCTTATAAGACCCACCACCCAGCGTGGAAGAAATCAGCCCCAGAGTCGACTGCACACTCTCCATATGCTCCCTAGCAAGTGTGAGAGAGGTACTCCACACAGCCAAATTCGGAGGCAAATTCAGAGGCATACCACCAAGCTAGGAAACGGGTGTCTCTTTGTGCATCACACTGCAGTATCACACTGCCCACTCAGGAAGATCCTCTCGACTGAACACTGCCGAGTCTAGAAGAGCATGCCTCCACGGCCAGCTCACCAGTCACAACTGTGTCTAAGCAGAAGGAGGCTGGCTCCAGCACAGGTTTATACTGGGTGTAATGAAAACATATAGCTCTCTGTGTCCTGGTGTAATTGCAACATTGCCCTAGTGCTAGTAATTGTGGTCATTGTGCCAATCCATACAATCGTGCATATCCTTTCACTACTGCAGGGGCAAGATACATGCAGTCCCTGCATGGGCTATGCACCCAAGAGTTCAACTGTAATAGTTTACTGGTTGTAAAAGTAGCAACAGATGCCAAGTTCTTACAACATTGGTATAGTTTCCATTCAGGCAGTGTATGGCAATCCAAGCTAGCTTCGTAAACTTGGCCTTCATAGTAAGCTTCCAGTTGCACATTGTCAATGAAATACCAGTTTGACACTTCCATCAAGCTAAAAAACTCAGTAATGTCCCGGTTTGACATTGTCAATAAGCTAGATATTTAGAATATACTCTAATTTTGATATTTCCAGTATCCCCCAGTTTGACATTCCCAGAAAACATGATATTTCCAATGCTCTTCCAGAAGGCTTGCTGTGTGAGTAGGCTCCGATCTTGATATTCCCAGAATTATCCAGTTAGATTTTCCCAATATGCTCGATATTCCTAGTATCCGCACAACAGTCTTGGTACTCCAAGTAAGATCAAGGTTGACACTCTACTAAGCCCCAACTTTGACTTTACCAGTAAGGTAGACATTTTCTGTAAGCTCAGAGTACGTTTTGAAATAATCAGGATGCTCCTAGTTACTTGTCTCATTTTCTGTGTAAACTCCCAGTTTGTCTTTCCCTGTAAAGCCTCAGTTTGACATTCTCAGTAAACTTGCTATTCCCAGTAAGCTGTATTGTTTGAAGTGTAGACATGCGTATATAATGGTGTAGGACAACACAAGACTAAAACCAAAAATAATGATTATTATATATATATATTTTTCTTTTTTTATTAAGCATTTAGTGAAAATACAAACTTTTGCTTTACTTTTTGTCCCCTGAACCTAAGCCAAGAGATAGCGCCATACTAATTTCTATTAGTTTCCAGCTCTTAATTAGTACCAGTGTTTAGAGCTTTCAGCAATCTGTGGAGGGTGTTCCACTGTTTCACATGCCCTGTCAAATCTCTTGGCTTTATGTGACTATATCCACCCTGTTAGTCTTGGGGTTTGTCCAATGAAGCAGTCTCTAGTTTCTTGCCAAATATCACTTCTAGAAAGCCTCCCAAAGCCCTTGTGACTTTTGGATTGGACCCCCCCTATACAGAGATTCCCACCAGATTTCGGTGTTCAAACCACATCCCTCTTCTAGTGTATCATAGAGGAGTCTGGTTCTTTCCAGTCTTAGCTCCTTACAAAATGTCAGATGTTGAAGGGATTCCTCTTGAAATCCACAAAGTCGACACTTGTTGTCTCTTGTCACGCCATACTTGGACATTTTCTTTTTTCTCAATATGTTCAGCCTAAATCTCAGAATTAGTTCTCTGTGTTTCAGATTAGGTTATTTTTTTCAGATATTCCGGGACAGTGTCAGGAAGGCCTGTCAGTGTTTCTGAGAGAGTGTATTATGTCTTTAACATGGAAAGTCTTGTTTCCATTTCTGCCCAAAAAGCAAACATAAGCAGGGTCTTTATTCTCTTCGGGTTGTCACACAAAGTTAGGACCTTTGTGTTAAGGACATCAGGATTTCCATGCATGTCTCTCTACAGAGCAGCATGAGCCAAAAGTTTGATCCTTCACCCTCAACTTTGATGATTCTATACTGGGGTGGGCAAGAAGGAAGCTCCAGTTTACAAAAGGTTATCAGTGCTTTCCAGGTGATTCGAGAATGCAACGAGTGGAGCCCTAGTTTGTGCCTAATGACAACCATTGGTACAGATTTTTGCAGTCTTCGAAATCTCTTCCAATAAGTTCCTTCAAGTGTTTTCTATGTTGCCCATGGCAGCCCCAGTTCCACTTCACCAGCGTAAGTCATTGTGGGCACCACTTTCTGGTTGTAAAAATGTACAATTGGTTGCAGAGAGAATTTGCCAAATGTTCTCCCTATTATCAGGGCTTGGGTGGTAAGGTGGTTGATTTTAGTCTTTAGGTTGTCAATTCAGGGCTTTTCGCCTCTACCTGCACTGATTGTAATGTTCAGTTACTTTGTTGTTTTTGTTAACAGTATTTTCTTATTGCCCAGACACCATCTAAAAGATTTTCTTACTTTTACTTGTGGGTTTTTGATTATTAGGATTTCAGATTTGTCGATGTTTACTTTTTGGTAATTTCATTCTACATAGGTCTGGAGTGCATCAATTTTCCCTGTAGAACTAGGGGCGTTCTATCCAGTAATACCAGGTCATCTGCGTATAGCAGGTGACCCACCGGTCAACTGTTAATTCGTGGGGAGCAGGATCTTCTAGGCTTGAATACGTCTTTCATGTCCATAATGTAGAAATTGTATAGTATTGATGCAAGAGAGCACCCCTGTTTGAGCCCCCTTCTGGTGGGTATTTCTCTGGTTAGGTTGCCTGGTTGGTCTAGCCTGACCTGCAACTTTGTTCCATTGTGGAGGGCTGCAATTGCTGCTATTAGATCTACAGGGCAGCCTTTCTGATGTAGTTTCGACCACAGGATATCACGATCCAATCTGTGGAATGCTGCAACCATTTTGATTCAGGCTAGAAAGACCCATAGTCTCAATGAAGTTCCTATAGTAATCTGCGAGACCTAGAAAGGCTCTCACTTGGGTTTGAGTAGTAGGGATGGCCCAGTCTTGTACAGCCTGTACTTTGCTAGGCAATGGCCTTAATAAACCTCCTCCTACCTCATGTCCAAGGTAGACCACTTTACTCTGACAAATGTGACATTTACTTGCCTTTATGGTCAGATGGGCCTGCTCAAGATCCTGCAATACATATCCTATGTGGTCAATATGTTCTTTCCAAGTAGGGCTGAACACTGCAATGTCACCCAAGTATGCCATGCAGAAGTCCTCCATCCTATTCACAACATGGTTCACCTTTGGAATGCAGCAGGTGCATTCTTTAATCCAAAAGCCATAACCTTAAACTGGTAGAGGACTGCAGGGGTTGAAAATGCAGTTTTCTCCTTGGCATGGTCAGTCAGAGCTATTTGCCAATAGCCTGAGGTTAGGTCATATGCACTGAGGTAGTTGGCTGAAGCAAGTTTGTCCACCTGCTCATCTGCCCCAGGCAAAGAATGGGCATCCGTCATAGTGACTGCATTAAGGGTTCTATAGTCCACACATAATCTCAACTCTTTGGATCCTGCCTTTGGTACTAGCACAACTGGACTAGACCAAGGACTTGTAGATGGCTCTATTACCCCGAGATCAAGAATCTTGTCGACCTCTTCCTTTATGTGGGTTCTTACATGGTCTGACATTCTGTAACCTCTGCTTTTAACAGGTAAACAGTCACCAGTGAGAATCTCATGTTGCCCCCAAGGGGTCAAGCCTGGTAAGAGTGAAAACAGAGGGGCAAACTGATTTAACAGAGCTTTGGACTCCTCCTGTTGTTCCAGTGTCAGATCAGAAGAGAGATCAACTCCTTCTGTCTTTCCATCTAAAGGTTGTCCTCTGAGGAGGTCAGGGAGAGGCTCACTCTCCTCCCCTCCTGATCAGAATCTAGAAGCAAAGCTCCCAGTTCTGGTCTAGAGACATAGGCCTTTAGTTGGTTGGTATGAAATACCCTGGGGGCCTCCTTAGGATTGCCTAAGTCCACCAGATAATTGACCTCTCCAAGTTTTCCCACAACCTTGAAGGGTCCAATCCATTTGTCTTATAAGGCCCTCTGCCTTGTAGGTACATTAACTAGAACTAGCTGGTCTTGAGTAAACTCAGTAAACTCAACCATGTTGGCCTTCTGGTCATGCTAAACCTGGCCTGCTTTAAAGTTTTCTGAAGCTTCTGTCATCATGTGTGTCATTCTCCTTCAGAGACTTAACACATAGTCAGTGACTCTCACTGGCTTGCGGGAAAGAGCACTCTCCAACCCCTCCTTGATTATGGCCAATGGACCTCTAACTGATGACCATAGAGAAACTCAAAGGGACTGAATCCAACCCCTTCCTGAGGGAATTCTCTATAAGCAAAGAGAGGGCATGGTAGTAGAAGGTCCCACTTTCTTCTAAAGGGTTCTTCTAAAGCACCTATGATGCTCTTCACAGTTCGTTTAAACCTCTCTACCAACCCATAGGTCTGGGATGGTAGGCTGTTGAGAACTTGTAGGTCACTCCACAGTTTTTCAACATGGCCTGCATGTAGTGGGACATACAATTTGATCACTCGATAGAAATAACCTCCTTAGGAAAACCTACTCTGGTAAAAATACCAAGAAGGGCCTTAACCACGGCTTGAGCTGTGACAGTCCTCAAAGGTATAGCTTCAGGATACATGGTAGCATGGTCTACCACAACCAATATAAATTGGTTGCCTGAAGATGTTGAAGGGTCTAAGGGACCAACAATGTAGATTCCTACCCTCCCACCACTGGGAGGGGCACCAAAGGTGCCACATTCTTGGCTCCACTCTTGCCAGATGTCTGAAACGTGTGACACCTCCTACAGAATTAATCTACATCAGACCCCATCAGACCCCAGCTTAGGCCAGTAGAAATAGAGAGAAATCTTTTCCTTGGTCTTCTTAAAAGTGACAAGCTAAAGGAATCTCATGGGGTAACTGTAGGCTAACTGTAGGAACTGATGTCTCACCTCTTGGGGTACTACAAGTCTCCTATAGTCTCCTGTAGTAGACTCAGTAGGTTCGCTGTAGAGGAGGGCATCCTCCCAGTATAACCTGTGCTTCCCTGGCTCTTGCCCTTCGAGCTGGGAAGCTGCCTCTTGGCGAAGTCCTTCAAGAGTAGGACACTCTCTTTGACCTCTGCTGAAGTCTGCCCTTCAGGGGCCCCCTTCTGCCAGTAAAGACTGCAGCTCAGGATGGTCTTATGAACCAGATCTCCAACAGGGGGAAGGTCTTCTTCCAGCTCTGAATCCTCAGCAGCTGACTTAACCTCTTCTGGTTGGTTCTCACACTCAGCCTCAGCTGGTGGAGTAGTCACAGGTGTGACCTTGGACTGTCCTCTCTGGGATGTCCTGATTTGATGCACAGGAGTGCTATCTTTCTTGTTTCCCGAGACTTTGGCTTTCCCCTTTCTCTCTTTCTTCTTGGAAATAGAAGTTGGCTCTTCCTGTGGACTGGGTGTTATAGGTCCTTCTGTAAAAACCCACTGAGAGTCATTTAAAGTGAGCTCTCTGGCCTTCCTAGTCTGCTCCTGCTTCCTTTTACTGGGAGGCCTGGGGTGCTTAATACAACTCTACAAGTTTTTAAGTCATTCCCCAACAGGACTCTCCCAGGCAGCTCACCTTGTACACTTACAGGTGTTCTTACAGTCATCTTGTTGCACTGGATGAGATCTGGTAATATTGGAACCATCTGGATAAGGCCTCCAGCAAGCTTAGTGGGACCTTTCGGTGCCTTAGCAACATCAACTGATTCCCTGTGAAACCCTGAATCCCATAGTTATATTCAAAAGCACCCAACCAATCCAAAATATCAGGTTTCACCTCATACATACTCACAGCTTCTTTATTATTTGTATTTGTATTTGTATTTTGTATTTTGTTTATTTGTATAGCGCCTCCAGCCCTGAGGCAACTGAGCACTGTTCTTGCAATGTATACAACATTTACAATGTATACAGTATTACATAGCAAAGTAGTTTATATACAGTAGCATAAGGATTTACAGATCATCATTTGCAGTCATATATGCAGTTGCAGCAGTGTAGTAACGTTTCTAGGTTTGCTAAATGGGTAAATTATGATTTTGGCCCCGTAGCCAGACTTTTAACTTGTTACAGAAGACCATGAAGGACGGTTCTGCTCTGTTGGAGATAGGAAGTGTGTTCAATTTTTTGGCGACCATCACTGGGAAGCTAACCCCACCTGCCCGTTGTTGGTTATATCGAGGTATGGTGATCCAATGTGATTGGGCAGATCTGCTGGGTCGCATTGATGTGTGGCGTGCAAAGGTGTCACAGAGGTAAGGGGGTGCCTGATTATAGAGGCACTTGTGTGTTAGTAAGAGTGCTTTGAGATCTATTCTTTGCTTGATGTTCAGCCATTTTAAGTTCAGTCTGGCAGTTGTAATATGGTGTATTCTAGGTATATTGCATGCTGACCTAATTACATTATTTTGGAGAACTTGCATTTTATTAATATTCTGTGCGGATGTTCCTAAGTATAGAGCATTACAGTAGTCTCGCTTAGATAGTACTAGGGCTCTTGACATTGTGATGCAGTTCATGGAGGAGAGGTATAGGCGACATGTGTAGGATGTGTAAGTCTGCATGTGTAGGATGTTGTAGATGCTAGGGCATTAGTTTGTCTCATAAGAGATCGGGTGGAGTCATTATATATACCTAGAGTTTTCACATTGTTTGCTACTTCAATGATGTTGCTGTCGATATTTAACGCTTTAAAGGAAGTTCCTAATTTGTGAAGTTTGGCATACAAGTCTTTTAGGACTGGAAGACCTAGAGGACTCTGGGATAGAAACATTTTCAATAGACAATTTCTTCATTTCAAGAACATGTTGTAATTCCATTTCCCTTAGTTTGAGATCCTGATGTTTGTTTTCAGCTTGGACTTGTAATCTTTTAAACTCTAACACAAGTCTCATTTTTTTCAAGAGAGACAAATGCTGGCCTCAGTATTGGACCTAGTAGGGTCCCTGTGGCTAAAGGTTGAGGCATGAGGGCCTGTTGAGGTAAAGGGGGGCTCTCTTCCTGAGACTCCTCTAACTCTTCTGGCTCTTCAACAATATTAAAGTTAGACTCTGAATCCTCATCATCTTCATCGTTGTCCACATTTCCTGGGATAGTACGTGTGACAGGCCTACTACCCAGACTTTGATTATTCAAAAATCTTGCAATTAGATAATGTGCCTTTCCTTTAACAGGGAGAGACCTGACTTTACACATTTCTTTCGGTTGCTCTACTGTCAAAATGATCAGGGCTTCCTGTCTGAAGTTATCCATATCTGGTATGTTACAATTGCCTTTCTAGTGGAGCTTAGCTTTGTGAAAGTTTTTAGTTGAACAAAAGTAAAGCAAACTCTCAATGTAACAACTCTACAATATATCCTCACCGCCTGTCACCAGTGTTAGGCAAAGTTTGAATGCAGTACCCTCTGGGAACACTACAACCAACTATGACTACATGTATAGGCAACCCGACCTTTGGTATAAGCTTGTACTACACAGTTTTGGTAGTGTGTTGAGCAACCGGGCTTATCTCAAGAGGGGAAATGTGAGCTGTAGTGGAGTTACACAAAGATTCACTTTTACAGGTATTCAAATAAACTGTTACACTCAAGGTTTCTTGCATAAACAATTATTAATGTATTCATCAGTCAGTTATAAAGCCTTCTTTAGAATGGAGCAATATACTAACACTTCAATACTGTACATTCTGAATCAGACAAGACCCTTTTGGGATGGTCCACAGACACAACCTACATCCACCAGTGACTTCAATAACAAGGGTGCTGGGGACATTAATATCTTACTGTTGGCATTCAGAACACTCTTAAAATTGGTAAAAGGCAAAGGTTATTAAAACACAAGAGATCATCAATATTCTTAAGCAAGGCAAATACTTTTAGATAACAATAGAAGAGTCATTCAGTTCAATAGGCTAAGCCAACGTCAATGGGCCAAAGTCTTTGAATAGGATGCAGCACTTCCGGTAAGTAAATGTAAAAGTCTTTGCACAAGTTCTTAGAAGCCTTTGATAAATAGAAGAAACAAATGTAGGGTCACAAGCTGATTAGACTTATGATTTGCAGAAGTTACAAGCACTTCCACAGTAAGAGGTAAATTCCCTTAGACTGGTTTTACAGTACGTTGGTAAAGAAGAAAAGATGCAGCTGATGACTTCTATTCCTGTGCTGCTCTGCAGATCTCACTGTTCCTGGGCCTCAGTCGTGGGGACAAGGGGGAGGACGTCGGGGGACTCCTGCACTGCACTGGGACTGTCAAAACTGGCAACCGGCAAACTTCACTTTCAGTGACTGTTTCGAGTTTCAGCTCCTTGCGGTACAGCAAATAGCAATAAGCTCGGTTCCTGGCTGTCAAGGTAGACTTTCCTTACATCTGGGGTCCCGCACTCAGCTGAGGGGGGTCAGGCTTGGTCAGTCCTGCTTCGTGGGAGTCTGGAGGATCTTCCAAAAGCTTTAGGCCAGCTTAAAAGCAACACACACAATCTGGTGTTCCTCTCCCTGGCTATTTGGTTTAGTAAAGCCCAGCATGTAGTGCACAACTGAAACCCTTATTTATTTTTGTCTATAAGTTCAATATTCTGAACGATATACCATTCATATCACACCCTTCTCCTGGAACCGTCCCGGTCACACTGAACCAGGAATCAGGCTAGCTTGCAAATGTAAATATTTATTTATGTATTTAAAATTTAATCACAATATGTTTTAATAGATAAACAGCAATCACCAATGGGGTGACCAACACTGAATTATATCTTTAATTTACTAGGAATAAGTAATGAGCAAAACAAATGCAGCACAGAAAATTATTCTTTTGTGTTCGTTTCAGATCAGATAGCACTATGGTTAGAAGTTCCCCCTGCAACCCCCCTCAACCCCCAATAGGCAATGTAAAGAAATGGGAGGAGAGAGCATGTATTCAGGAATAGCACCAATCAAACAGAATATCAGTACCACCTTCCCCCATAAAACACAAGAGAAAAACGGAATTGACATTTCAGCTGTCAGATGGCTTTTACAATTGTCTTTGGAATTGACTGGGCAAAAACACCTAGTGTGGTCAAAAATAATTACATTTTTATAAATTCTTATGGGAGCCACTTTGAACAGTTGCACACAAGCACAAGCAATGATTTAGTCGAAAGAAAATATTTGAGATCTTAAAGTCCAAGTCGGCAACAAATTAAAGCTATTTCACATGTGTAAAAACCTTTCGGAATTGTAATTCGCGACAAACCTTTCCTTGTGCGATATTCACGATAACAGAATCACACTGTTTTGGATAGCTATAGATGTCAGGTACAAGTAGGAGTTGAAATTTAATTTCTATCATAACAACTGAGGGAGTTATAGAGTTTTTATTAGGAGTCGTTTTTGCAAGATAGGCGCAAGAATGCAAAACAGAAATGCACTTCTGAAAATGACAAATGGGTTTGCTTACACTAGAGGATGACTATGAAAAAGTGAATACCACAGAGGGATCTTACAGTCACGTGATCAGTGTAACCCGCCTGCTGAGGAAACTCAACTTCTTCAGATGAGAAAAGAGTCAGCGTAAACATAGTTCTAACAATACTGGTTCTGAATGAAAGATAGGAGGGGTTTGAAATAGGGATAAGACAATGCAAATATACTATGGGCCACAGTTCTTCCTATTAATACTCACAGGATAAGTTTTTAAAGGGACTGTCAGCTCTGGTCATTGGATTGGGTCTGGTCTAGGAAAGACAGCACATCAGGCACGGTACTTGATCAGCTAGGCCGGTTGCCGGGTTTGCACAGGATCTGCCCTACTAGTCTGTGGGTATTTGAATCACTGGATAGCATGTTCCTCAGGTAAGCCTAGTGGTGGCAAGCCAGAGAATTTCAGGATACTGGTTCAAAAGGCCTTCTCACACCACACAGCACTTCAATGGGTGGAGAAAATACATTTTAGTATTTGGGCCTTGCTGGAAATCAATAGTTCTCTATTGCTGGCAAGAGTTTTGGCCTCTGGATCTGGAAGAATATTAAAGCTGGATGTAGAATGCTGGATCAGAGTGCTTTGCCGGAATCAGGAAAGTGAGTGGATCTGTGACTCCCTATGTGTTGTCAGCTATCGCTATTTATGCTTTAAAATGACATCACAAGTGGGTGTATCGGCTGGCTTAGCTAAGCTTGCCCCTTTGAGCTGGGATAGGATCAAAAATTCATCTCTGCCTTTCAATTTGAGTGATCGGATCTGGATGATGTCACATTTTATGGTTTGCTTTACAGTCCTCAGAGACCTCCCTTTAGCCACTGGCCTCCAAATCGGATTTGATACTAAATGTACATTTCTGCATTGGTCACCTTTATACAAATTACGCACAAACATGCCATATTTTATGTAGCAGCTATTCCTCAAAACCCCGCAGCGGTGGGATCTTGTCTCAACTTTCTACAGAATTTTGTCCTTTTCGCTATGAACACAATTTCCAAATTGTATGCAAATGTCCACAAATGTGTGTGTTTAACATAGGAATGTGTGTATAACTTTTCACAATTCTAACATTCATACATTTCGCATAAAACCACATATATTGCCATTCCTGTCCAGAACACGTCACACACTTCTACTGCCTCCTCACACGTGCAGCCAAAAATTAAATTAACAACTCTGTCCTTTTTATGTTTTTCACCACTTTGAATAACAAGTTATAAGTCTTTTAAAAATTGCTCATTGTTCACATATGGTAACTTGGCTCCCCTCCTTTGTCTCTCCTGGGAGTCCAGTGCATCCCCCTACTTGGGGCAAGCTCCTTCCAGGAGAGTTTATGACCACCTTCACACCTCCACTTCCTTGGCTGAAAGGCTTTTTATTGTTCCTTCTCTCTCTGTACATAAGAGTCTGTTCTAACCCGCAATTAGCATTTCCCAGTGAGTTTCTGCTGAGAGAAAGGCCCTCCTTCTGGGAGAAACCTGCTTTTCCAGTTCTTGTAGCTCAGCCGGGCTAATTAACTTTTTAAATCCAGCAAAAACCAAATTTGTTGCATCAAACATAAATACATTACTTTCTTAGCCTAAAAATCTGTGGGATCAAAACACTACGAAAATCTGTATTCCTTTTTGGCACCAATACTTTTTATGTTTTGCTAATCCAGAAGATTTTTAATTTTAGCTCACTTTAAAGTTTCATCAGTAACTCATCTGACAGCTGTCATTCAGGTAGCCCAGGGTACTGCACCCAGATGTTGGCATGGGCTGTCAGTTTTCAGACAATCCAGTTTGTCTGAAGAATGTTTTGCTCCTCATTACATCACATTAGGACTTTGTATGTTCACAATACTTCATTAGATACATGAATTTTAGCACCAGGCAAGATTTTGAATGTTGAGAAGTGTTGTGTTATAGGCATTTTGGAATTTTTAGCCACAAAGCAGATTTCATTTGTAGGCCCATTTTGGGGTTTCACTTGCAAAGTGCTGCTTCTCTGTCTGCATTCTGATTGCTGGTCATGGAGCCCACTGGCATATTTTCTGCAGAGTGTGCTCTATTCCACCGCACATGCACCATGGGTGACAGGTTGTGCATCCCTCTTTTTGTGTGCTGATGTTTTTTGTAGTTTTTTTGGTTTTTGTAGGTTTTTGTTGGTTTTTGGCACTCACAAGGGTTTTGCCTCCATTGTTGCCGTTTCTTTCACCATAACTGGCAGGGTGATGCCGCATAGCATAGCCGAGTGGGTCAGTACATCCCGCAGTTTCCTGCAGCAACTCTGAGGAAAATCAACCAGCTCTGAGATGGATGTCCAGGTGGCTTACTTTAGAGTTGATTGGTCCCATCAACTGAAAGGGAGAAGTCGTCCTCGCAGGGGCTTCTCTGTCGATACGAACTTGGCAAGTTGGCACTGTAGCAGGGCTTCACTGGGCAAACCAACATTCCAGCAATTGCAGCAGGCGTCCTCTTCAAGCTCTTCTTCGGTTCCTTCGTCCAGTGGTCGACTCTTCCTTCCAAGCCAAAAGACTTGCCTTTTATTCAGTTCTCTCCCATTCATTGCAGCCTAGCTGTCACACACCCAGCAGTGTGGCTGTTCTTGCCGGACAGTCAGCCATCCAATCACCACTGGGTGCATTAGGGTCTCCTAGGAGACTAAGCACAGGGAGTTACGGGCACCTCCCTCACTTCCTGCCTACCCCAGATACTCTGGAGACAGAGGCAGGTTTCTCTCAGAAACCCCACCAAAGTCGAAATGAACAAAGAGACCAAACCTGGTTTGGTGCGCAGAAAAACTCTCTAGAAGGACCTTTCCACAAAGACATGGTGAAAAAAGAAGACTGGGCACTATTTTAGCAAAAATGGTTGTACGCCATTTTGAAAAAGATGGCTCCCGCGGTTACTTTACCGGAGCCACAAACGGTCATGGGAAATGCAAACCAAGTTAGTTCAAAATGAAACCACTGCCATCAGCCAGTCAATTGAGGAAAGGGTTACATATAACATGTTACATAAGAAGCTAGACAAAGGGGATACTAAGAAACCCCTCCAGCACTCAATTGGAAGATAGAGTGTTCTGGGTCTAGAAAGTTACAATGCTAAGTAAAGTCAATTTCACATTACTGATCTGGGAAACAGTAGTTGATCCCACTGAAGGTATTTAAACCTTGGGAAATCTGGTAGATTTCCCTGTGTCACTGCACTGCAGGTGCTTTGTGATAGGTTTATAGTGATTTTTTTTGAAAAAAGAAGTTTTGAATAACAAAACATTCGAAAACAAAGTTTCGAAAACAAAGTTGTGGCAAGCTATATTTAACATGAAAAAATGCATTTCTTTCTGAACCAATCCATCGACAATAGACATGGACTGGTTTCAATTGAAATGCACTTTCACATGTTAAAAGTAGCATTTCAATGCTTTTTTTGTAACGTTAAAATGTTACATGTATCTGTCCAGTGCTGACATTTCACCACTGGCCAGCCCCTTGTAACATCAAGCCCCCTAAATCCCACGCCACCCCCAGCCCTTAATCCTAGCCCTGGCCCCAACCCTAACCCTAATGTAACCCTTGAACTAACCCAAACCACAACCCTAACCCTATTTTAACACTTAAACTAACCCTAACCCAAACCCTAACACTAACACTCACCCCAACCCTAACCCTAAACCCCAACCCAAACCCTCAACCCCAACCTTAGTCATTTAAAAAAAAAAAACGATATGATGATCACATTTTTTCAACGAAATTAATGTTCGATAAAATGACTTCTCGGCATAAAGTATTCACAAAGTTTGTTTTCGAAACTTTGTGTTTCGAAAAAATGACTGGATACCTTTGTGATACAGGTGGAGGGAATTAGCACATTTTTGAGAATTCTCCGTAACAGATGTCAGGGATGCGTTATTACTAGCCTCGTCATCCGGCCATATAGGCAAAGAGAACCGGACAGGAGTTCTAACTGCCTCTCTGGGCAGGCAGCAAGACCGAGCTATATCCCACCATCTCTCCCTCTCTCTCCCTGTTTTTCCCGCTCAGCAGTTCATGCATTGAGAGGGGTTGGTCGTGTGCGGCCTCCATAGTGGTAGGCGGGGAAGGCGGGGAAGGGGAACGACATGCAAGATGTGTTTTCAGGTGAGCAGGGGGGACGCAGGGGGCAGAACAGTACCTTCATGAATTTTCATGTTGAAAGGTGTTGGTGATTGATGATTTACAGCTCCTTCACAGCCTCCAGCTCCACTGGCTCCTATGGCGTCTCGCTATTACTCTTGAAACGCTGTATTCATTTGGTTCTCTGTTCGCAGGAGGAGCCTGGGATCTGGTAGAAAACGTTGCTCCATGGAACCCACTGTACCCTCTGCTAACACTCTGACAACACTCTGCGACGCTCCGCGTCAGGAGTGGGGGTTTTGTCAATTAGGTCCCGTCTCCTGGCAAGGATCATTGAAAAAACACTGCAATGGTGGAGAGTACTGCAGCGAACGGGAGAACGCTGCTTTGTAGTGGGTTCTCGTGGTCAGCTACCAACACTCTGCCAACACTACGTGATGCTCTGCGTCAGGAGTGGGGGTTTTGGCAATTAGGACCTGCCTCCTGGCAAGGGCCACTGAAAAAACACTGCAATGCTAGAGAATACCTCAGGGAACGGGAGAACGCTGCTGTGTAGTGGGTTCTTGTGGTCAGCTACCAACAAACCACAATATCGCTACATTTTAGTGTAGTGAGCAAGGCTTTCTCAACTTTGAGGACTAAAGACAAGGGGCCTCATAACGACCCTGGTGTTAACCAATGGCGCTATTAGCGCCATGGTTAACGCCGGTAACTTACCGAATCCGCCATGGTGAAATGGGAAATTACCACCCCATTCCAAGGTTGGTGGGGCGGTAATTCCCCATTTACCATTGGCCCTTCCCCATTCCCATTTTTGCCCCATAGGGCTCAATGGGAATGTGGAAAGGCAGTAATTACGGTACCGCAAATTGCGGTACCGTACTTACCTTCAAGGTCCCTTTGCGGGTCCCTACCTTAACGGCTAGTACAGACCAGCCGTTAAGGTCGGTAGCCGTAAAGAGACCTTGTAGTAAGGCGTTAATGGGTTAACAGCGCCGCAACCTTTTACCCCCTTAACACCTGGGTCGTAATGAGGCCCAAGGTCTGAGTTTCTATGTGTGTCTTAGCTGTAACTCAGTAAACTCCCAGTTTGACATTACCAGTAAGCTTAACATTATCAGTAAGCTTAAAGTTAAATATAGCTAGTAAGCTCAGAGTTCACATAATTCTAGCATAACACATTCTGCTATACCAAATCAGCGCCAGAAATCATGAAGTGTAAACTGCCATTAGAGAAACTCTGCGTGGGCCACTTAAACTCAAAATGCACAAGACATATCCCCTCGAGTATAACACAATGGCAAGCAGTATGATAAGGCAAGGGACTCATTTCCCTTAGACAAATGTTTACCGAATATGAGTTCTTATGATCACTTAAAGTGACAGTTTACATTCACAGTTCACTTAACACCAAATAAACTCATAGTTTGTCATTCCAAATTGATTCAAAGTTTGACATTTCTGGGATTTTTTCCATTTACAGTATGCTCCCAGTTTGACATTCTCAGCATGCTTACATTTTGGCATTTCCTGTAATGTTGACATTCCATCAGGCAGATTAAATAGGGATTCTTTACTTTTCCACTGGTATGAAAATACACGCTTCCGGGAAACAATGGTGCTCTTTAAAGGCGGAGCTGGAGAGCACGCCGGAAATGTATATATCCGGTTTCGTTCCCCGCTCCGCCTGCAAATTGGATGAAAATCTCACACATGAGAAAAGTGTGAAGAGTGTATGCCACGCGTTAATTCTCTAGATTGACTACCCGGGGTTTAGAAATTGACACCCAAAGTATTCACTTACCTTTTTGACACCCAAAGTATTCACTTACCTTTTCGACTCACATTCCGGATGATGCATTAATGCATATACGTTTGCAGAAGATATTGTACCAACCGTACATTTGCTGGCTTCTTTGCATCAGATTTGCAAGGAATTGCTATATTTCCTTAACACAAATATTTTGAATGTTCCCAATTGTGAGAAGCTGCAAAAGTATACTGTTCACTTTCGTGGAATTGGCGAAAGAGAAAATATCAATTTTGATTCCTCTATGTTGAAATCAGGACTCCCAATCGTAGCCAAATGCCCAGTGGACTCAATATTTAAAATGGAGCAAGATCTCATGCCCACCTGGAAAACTTTCCCCGAATATTTCTGCAGGTTTTAAATTCTTCTTCCCAATCCCATGGATGCCCTTTTAGTTAGATGGCGGCGACAGACACGGTTTCCGCTGCAGATTGCGAATAATAAAAATACGTCTTTGCGACATCACTTGTTTTATCTCGTGTGAGGAAGTATTTGGTGGCAAAGATCCTTGGGTCATAGGCAGTCCTGGGCTGTGCAGCGCTGAGTCCGCGTTTGGTAATGCGCTGACGCGCTCTGCCTCTTTTGCTGTTTCCATGACTCTGACTCATTCCAACAGCTGCTCGCTGGCTCACGCACTGAGCTCAGCAAGAAAACGTTAATCATTCTAATTACCAAGAACAATTAAAGAAGCCTGACCTGCCAGCGCAGCCGTTCTGATAGAAGTGTTAATGTGCACCCATGGCACGCTAATATCACTGCTGAGCTTGTGCCATCATTTGGGGAACACAAACAAGCAGCGGGAAATGTGCAAAACTAATGGATCAAATGCACTGAACAAGACATCTTTGACTCTTGGCATCCTGCCACCCCTCCCACAACCTACCTCCCTATTAATCTATGGATGTTACTCTGACAAATCAACTTCTGGGCATCAGTGGTCCAGGGATGAATATCAGTTTCTAAACCATCAATAAGCCCCACACCTCTAGCAGAATGGATTGGAACAGATTGGAAAATCAAGCAAATTATAAACCTCCCTGTCCAATTTTGGTAACGTGGACAGAACTGGCAGGCTTATCTCTGCAAGGTTGTGGATCGTTGGTTAGTTGCAACACAGCGAAAAATACAATTATTACACAATGATAAATGGTACTGTGCAGTCAAGGTTGTATAAAAATATCTTCTTTATTATTATTCAACAGACAGTTCTAGCACACTACAAAACACAACCCAACCTGTGAAAGGATGCAGAGGACAGATAGCTGCAAGAAGGAAAAGGGATGCACTCTGGATTCTGACAGCAGGGTAGTTGGTAAAGTAATTAATCACAATGTTCAAGGTTTCAACACAAAAGAAGCAACGTGGCTTAAAATGTCACAACGGGCCTTTGAGAAGGACCAGGGTGACAGTAGAACAATGTACCTTGTGCTTGTAGAAGTTCTTGGTGCTCGACAGGGTCTAGTCAGTTTTAGGGTGCCTTGCAGCTTCTGCGACAGAGTTCAAGATGGGAGACAGTTGCAGGTATCAGGCACAGGCAGTTAGGTGAGCAAGGCTGGACAGGTGGCTGCAGGATGGTCTACACGGTCGCTCAGGGTCAGGAATCGCCGTCTCACTGCTGGTTGGTGGGTCTGAAGCACAGGTCGAGGGGTCTTGGATGACACTAGTGACTGCAGCGCGATAATAGTCAGCGGAGAGGTTGGTTTCAGCTCAAGGGGCTCGACTGGCTGAAAAATGTCTTTTAAGGCAGACACTGGATGACACTTGGTGATGCACTCCCTCTAGCATCTTGACTGGATTTGTGTCGTCCTTTAAGGCAAATGGCCCAAAGCTGAGGAGAGTGTTGCAGGCACAAGCCTTGTCCTGGGTTTTGTTCAGAGACTCTCTGGCACTTCCCACCTAGGAAGCTTGCATGCAGAGACTAGAAGGGCACGCTGTGTGCTGACTGGGTACTGGTTCTGGGGCTGCTGGAGGCTTCCTCTAGATTCAGTATCTCCCTCTGTTCCCTGGAAGATGTCTTTGGAAATCCTAGCCTTCATTCGCTGGCAGAAGCTGTAAGGCAGTCTTTACCTTCAGCCTAGGACCAATGCAGAGTTCTTCTTGTTACTCTTTGCAAAGTCTTCAGATGATCTGCCCAAAAGAGGGGATCATTCCTCTTTTAATGCCAAATGAGCCACAGTGATTGGTATAGGCTAAGACTACCTTAATGAACCAATCCTGGGTCCCAACCAACAATCTCCTGTATGCATGAGATCATAACCAAAGTGCTTTGCAACAAAAAAAGGTAAAGGGGTGAAACATGTAATACTAAGTCCAACCCATCTTCCTGTCTGGTGTGGATCAAAGAGTCTCTCTGGTTAATTGAGCTCTCTGTGGTTCCTGATTAAAGTGGCATGTCTCCCTTGAAGCTGCAGTGAGCACAGACTTTCTGTCTCCATAAATCCACATACTCATACCTTCTGAATGGGGTCCCCCTGTGGGGGTTGCCAACTGCAAACACATAGTCCCAGACATGGCAGGTTTAAACCACTAGGCTCTGCCCTGCGACATCCATGTGTGCTGGGGCACCAGAATAAGCAGAATGGCCGCAAAAGCCCTATGCGTGCTGAACCTATGAAAATTGTGCTTTGAAACTGGAAAAGATGGCTGCCAATCTACTTTGCTTGTGTCAGTAGTGGAAGGAGACCACACTGCTGAAACCTGTCACTGGGCTGCCCACCAAGTGAAAATGGAAACTGCATGAAAGGCAGTGATTTATTACAAGGAAACCCAAAAATTGCTCTGAAATCCTTTTTTTTTCTGGGTTCCTGAAAATACAAAATAATGGTTTCAAACATCAGAACAACATCCAACATCCTTGCTGGGTGTTACTCGTCACTTCATTTAAGGAATCAATATGAGCACACAATGCCAGGAAAAGCAGAATCTATCATCAGAATATCCACATTAAATGTGTATGAAAGTGTGCTTGCCTGTGAAAATCTGTCAAAATATGGGCGCAGTACCACCGGCCGCCTGTATGACAGCTGTCATTTAATTGCATTAGAAGCTTAAACTTGTGCAGTTAAAATCAAATGGTTGGAATTAAGTGACTTGCTATCAAGAGTAATATAGGTTGCAACTATTTAATCTGCCTGTTTTATAGACTAGAATTAGAATTCTGTTTGCCTGTTTTAAAATTGTAAGTTTATTTTCAACAAAGAAAAATGTAACAATTGACTTTAAAGTAAGCCAGATTCAGCAACACTACAATCTTCCCCCACTTGGAAAGACACCTCCCTTCTGCTTCCCACCAAAAGACCAGGAAATCACATTCAGATGTTGATGAAGAGAAGAGGAAATTTGGGGTGCTGCTCCTGGGAGAGACAAAGGCCTTCCTGGGCTGAAAGGGTATGCAGATTAAGGTGTCAACATTATCTCCTGAAGAAGGAAGTGATTGCTCTTGAGCCACCAGAAACTTTGGGGGCGGAACAGACCTTTTTGTTGATTCTCAAAGCACAAAAAGTACTTTTTTGAAAAGTACTGACAAAGGACTGTGCGAATTTGTAAAAATTGTAAAATTACAGTATTGTTAATGTGAATTTGTTGGGGGCACATTTTAAAAGGACTCAGAACTCTGTGCAATTTTCTAAGAAAGTGTAGTGAAAAATCTGGTTTTGTAGCATTTGTATTGATGGCAGAAGCATGAAACTTCATATGATTATGCCCAGATATCATACGCACATATGTATGAAATTGTGGTCAAATAAGACAATTGGGTCCTGGACAAAAGTGTGAAAAGGTGCCAAATCCAGACCCAATCTCTCACAGCGACGGGGCTTGGATGAATTTGCTTGCTACGCAAAATATGTGATATCGATATGTTATTGCTATCAAGTTTGTAAAATTGTAAATATGTATTATATGAGAAGTAGATTTCATGTGCAAAAACAAGGGGGAGGTTTTTCCCTGGATCATAAAACACACCGTTATGATGACACTCTGATTTCTTCTCCAATCAAGGTAGAAGAAAGACCCTAGCCAATATAATAACTAGGGGATGTGCCTTGAACAATTCAGCACACCCAACCCCTTTAGGAAACACATAAATAGGGACAGTTTAGGACCTAGAGACCCACACACATTCACCCACCAACCGATTGCTGGCGGAGCACTTTGCAAGAGAAATCCATATTCCAGACTCCAGAACTTTGAAAGCAGAAAGGCCAATTTCCAAAGCTGAACCATTCTCAGCTTGGCCTTTAAAAATCCAGAATCCAGATTTAACCCCAGACCTCTAAGGGGAACCAAAGAACAGCCTGGCTGTGCTGTAGCTGCTTTCCTTCTAAGAATTATTACCAGAATTCAAAGATCCAACCCAGTAGAGCTGTGCTGTGACCAGATAGCTGTGAACCAGAACCAGAGCCCGTGAGATCCATTCCAGTTCCACCATACGGTGTTCAGAGTGCCTTGCTGATTGCAGACCAGAGCGCCTTGAGTCCAGTCCAGTGTGTCTAGCAGAATTCCTGTCCAGAAATCTTGCCTGACCAGATCCCTGACGGGTCCATTCAAACATTGGTAGTGAGTATCCATAGCATAGGATTGTCACTAGCATATGTATTATCCATAAGTCATCCCTATCCAAACCCATCCTCTCTTATATCCAGAACTACATTGTTAGAAATTATTTTTGTCTTTGCCTGAACTCTTTCTCTCATCCCTATTCTCCTTTTGTAATAGTAGTGTTAAAATCATCTTTGCACTGATATATATTTTCTGAAGAAAGGCGAGCATCTCGGCAGGCAAAACCAACCAGAGATATCCTGGGCTGGTGGCTGTGCTGTCGTGTAGTTTGCATCTTCATAGTCTACCCCTAGTGTAAAGAAACCTTGCTTGTAATTTTAAAAGCACATTCTTTTTTTGCAATTTTGCCTCTTTCTGAAAAAAAAATGACCTCCACAAAAACCTCTCTACCTTCTTCACCGTTTATGCTAGAAACAGAATTTAAGCGAAGCTAACATCCCAAGCTTTCCAATGAACCTAAAACCACATCCCAGATGCTTATAGTTTTTCCGCAATCAAGCTAACCGCTCACAGAAAAGTTTGCCACAAATGTTTTGTTTGGCTCAAATCTATAATGTGTGAAATAGCTGTTCATTGCACCCGTCCTCAAAATTAAGTTTTCAACTTGCTTGTTACTCTATAATCATTGCTAGTGTTTGTCTGATACCATACAAAGCGGCTCCCACTAGTATTGAAACAATTTCAGTCAATTAAATCCATTTTCAGTGTTTTTACCATTCATGCAAAGCCAACTTCAAACCATTTTTGACAAGTTTGCCAACCAATTCTGTTTTTCTCTGTGTTTGCTGGGGGAAAATTGGGATTGATACTATTTTGTTGATTTCTGTATTCCTGAAACATGTTTACTTTCCTTCCATCTCTTTATATTGCATATTGGGGGGATTGAGTAGTGTGCAGGGGGAAAGAGTAATCACATTGTATTTTGATTGAACCCACACACAAGTACTATCGCTGTGCTGCATTGTTTTTCCCATCATTTCTCCTCATGATTAAAGCGATTGTTTAGTGTAACATCACCCCAATAGTGATCCTTGTATAACCATTAAACTAGTGTGATATATATATATATATATTGTGAAATCCATAAAATACATATTTTTAACTTTGCAAACCAGCCTGCTTCCTGGTGCAGTGTGACCAGGGGGGATTCAAAGAGAGGAGCGTGATATAAGTGGTACATCGAAACACTTGTGTATAGGCGCGTTACAAATGCCATATCATATCATATCATATCATATCATATCATCATTCAGAAATAAAAAAACTTATATACATGAATAAATAATTAAGGGTTTCAGCTGTGCATCACATGCTAGGCTTTGATTTAGGTGAAGTGCCGAGTTGAAATCACTTACAAGGTCAGTGCCCTTGATCTGAAAGGCGGGAGTTGGCTTCAGCTTGACACAGTGCACATCAAAGGTTGTTGGGAATTCTGTCTATTAGTCTAATGTCTATTAGTATGTCAATTATATCTATTGTTGCCACCATCTGCAGAGGGTAAACAAATAGACAGGGCAGATCAATGGAGCCTTTGATAGTTAATAAGGCTTGTCATGGCAGGAGGAAGGTTTTGCCCTCCCCCTTCTGAGATGCCTTGATGTACTCTTGGCTGTCATATCCCAACTAAATATGACAGGGGGGATAGCGCGTGTAGGCTGTGTCCACCCAGAGTACACAAGCCTATGTGTACATCATGCGGTGAGCATAGGAAAAAGTGTGTGGATTAGCCTCACACATTTTCCAGTGGTTGATCTACCATCATTCAATTTCATATAAAATTTCAGAAAAGCCCAGGTGAGCGCACGCCCACTATGAGAATGGTCGAATTCCTCACAGTTACTATCTGGATTTTCCCTACATCTTCATCTTTCCAATTGTTGGCCACCAACCTAGTTGCTCTTATTGACCTCTGGGTCCACTTTCAACTTTCTCTGCACCTATCACCCGTACTCATCTATCCCTATTGCTTGCAACAATTCTTACTCTATCAGTATTTCAATGCCGTCTAACACCACTTTTTAAATCCACCTCCCTCCACCTTCCCAAATCCCTGTTAGGCAGAATCACATGCAGTACCCTTTGGGAACACTGCATGCAATTAAGACTACACATGTGTCATGCCTGCGCTATGGGCGCACACATTGGCAACAATTATGGACTGTTTGTTATTCATTTATCTTCAGAATACTTTTGGAACAACCCCTATTCACACTGTGTTACTTAATTCCCATTTGCGTGACTTTGGTGCCTTCTTATATAACTCAACTAACTACATGTACCACAATGCACCTTGCTACAGCTATCAATTCCTGGCCATTCCCATTCGTCAGCATTGGAACCACAATCCCCAGAAGCCCTAGGAATCAGTACTGCTTCCACCATCTCAGGACCAGAGAGGGAGGAGGCAGATTGTATTCAGGTGTGCTGCTCCAGGTGCTGCCAATTAGCCTGCCTCAGTACAGGGCAGGGCGGTACTTAAGCAGCTGCCTGCAGGAGCTCAGTCTCTTGCATCAAGAGTCCTCTCAGACCCTTTTTGCCTTTTGACTCGAATGTGTATGCTGTTCCTGCTGCTGTATTTTCCTGCTTTTGTTCCAGTGCTCTTTCTGGGCTCCCTGCCTTGCAGCCTGCTACACCCTGCTGCCTACAGCCCTAGCCTTTTGGGCTCCCTGCCTCACAGTCCTGCTCCTCTGGGCTTGCAGCCTGCTACACCCTGCTGCCTACAGCCCTAGCCATTTGGGCTCCCTGCCTCACAGCCCTGCTCCTCTGGGCTTCCTGCCTTGCAGCCTGCTACACCCTGCTGCCTACAGCTCTAGCCTTTTGGGCTCCCTGCCTCACAGCCCTGCTCCTCTGGGCTTCTTGCCTTGCAGCCTGTTACACCCCGCTGCCTACAGCCATAGCCTTCCGGGCAACCTGCCTTGCTGCTCTGCTCCTCTGGGCTCGCTCCTTGCTGCTCTGCTCCGCTGGGCTCCCTGCCTTGCAGCCTGCTACTCTCTTCTGCTTTCAGCCCTGACCCTCTGGTCTCTCTGCCTCTACGCCCTGTTCCTTTGGGTTTGCTCCTTGCTGCCCTACTCCTCTGGGCGCTCTGTCTGCTGCCTACTACAGCTCTCAGTCCTGCTCCTCTGGTCTCTCACCCTAGCAGCCTACTACAGTCCTCTGCAATCCACTACAGTTATTCTGTACCTTGTACCATTTGGTACTGCAGCCCTGCTTCCTTGTTTGCAGCCCCCCTCTTTCCTGGCTGCTTCTCCCTTGCTCTCTTCCTTGTTGGCAACCCCTAGTTCTTGATCCCTGTCCTTCTCTTCCTTGACTCCTCTGTTCTCCCCTTTAGTTTACCCATTTCTATTGTACTGTTTCTTCCTTCATTCCCTTCTGCTAGATTTCTCTTAGACTTCCTTTTCCCTGGTTATTTCTTTTCTTGTCTCTATTGTGTCTTATGTTGATCCTTTGTACAGAGCTTGACTGTTGGTTTCTTTCAGGCAACCTCTGCTCCTTCCCTTGTCGCGTTTTCTGTTTAACAGACACCCACAGATGTTGTTCCCAGCCATGAGCAGACAGAGTGGGCCTCTGTAATAGTAATCCGTGCAGAAGGCTGGAGTTTCCAAAGATCCGTGGAACACTCTTTTTCCATATCTACATACACCCCAAGAGGGAATCCAGTTTGTTTGTATCTTTGTATTTCCTGCCCCTTTCTGTTCACAACTACAGTTGCCTACTTTTCTTATTTGATGCGTTTCCTGCAGTGTGTGTACTTATCTGTCACCTTACATCAGCACAGCCACCCAAACCCTACCTGGGGGCCCTGTGCCACTCTTGACAGAGTGCCATCCTTGACAGAATGCAAGAGCTAAAAAGTTCTTGTTCCATAGGCAGGAAAGGCACACACAGAGCAAGGATGCTTTCCTTTTGATTCAAGAAACCTCTGCAAAAATCTAAAGTTTTCTTAAGGACTGCAAACAAAAACCCTAATTTGAAAGAAAGACTCGCCCTAGTAAACAAAGGTTTACAAGCACAGTCCTACACTCACTGGCTCGCTGACCCTTCCATGTGTAACTACTATGACATTTGCAACTATGATCCGCAGTTTCTATCTGTAGAAGAACTACAGCAAGAAAATGAATTCCTGCAGGTTTTGTTAGCTCAACCAGTGGAACACACGCATGCGTTTTCTGGCATTTCTTCTGACACTGCATTCGACATTCAGCCAATACACGAACCTTGTATTCCTTTATCCCAGGCTACCCTGTCTCAGGACCAATGTCGTAACACTGCTACAGCCAAGGATATTGCACTCATTGTGGCAGACTCTCAACCAGAGTACGCTGTTGCCAAAGTGATATGCTCAAGATCAGCTTGGCAAGCTACACAACCTCCCCAGACTGCTGGAAACACTAATTTAACAGGACAAGGCATTCAGTATCCTGAGGTTAGTGCAGCTGGCCCTGGGTACAAAAGACCAATACTGACCATCGGTTGTCTTAATGCTTCCCCAGTAACTACTAACCATGATAACTCTAAGGTCAGTCTTCCTATTGCAACACCCAAATTTTCTGCTACACCAGATTCTGAAGCTGTAGAACAGGCTAATGGAACATACATGTTACAAGAACAACTCTTATGCCTTAAAAGACAAACCGAAGACCTCTATGATGAATTTGTCTATTTGCATGGTAAGAATCTAGCAAAGGGACACAATATACCGGACCATCTGGCACTGTGCCCAACACCCGGCATTCTGTCTTTAGAGATTGGCATGATAGGACCTGGAAGGGTAATACAGAAAAGGATACAGACTTATACAGAGCAGATGGAAGACCTGAACTTGGCATATGCATACCTTCTAAAGTTTGACTTAGCTCATTCACTTACTAGCCACAGTAACTCAGGCTGTTGCTCAGATAGTGAAGAATTAACTCCTAAGTGGGCCAAATCACTCACACTGCCTTTACACCACAAATCAAGTGTAATCATCTGGATGGAGATCCTTCTGAGTCAAAGGAGTGTCCCGTTCTTACCCTTGATGGCGGTCCTTTACTCACACTTACAGCCTCTAAGGAGGTGACCAAGTCAGAGAGGTACTCTGCTTCGATGGACTTTTGTGCACCAGACCATGTGTCAGATCCCGAACTATACCCAGTACCTGTCTGGAATCCAGCTTTGCCAACAGTCAATACCCCAGACCCATCTATCCACCGGAGCACACAAGACTTTGAAGGCCAGCCATCAGAAAGCCTACCCTTACTTATCCTCAGTCAGCCATGCTACCTGTTACAGAATCTGCAAGCCCAATCTCTGCTGCTCCTCCTGCTAGTACTCCTAAATCTGCTACTGATGCAGCATCTCCAATCACTCTTACTGCAGTTGAAGCACCCCCTTCCTCTCTGCCTGCAAGAACAGTACCTGTTGCAACACCAGTTAACAGCTCTCCTATTAAGGCTACAGCTCCAGTTGTTCCTGCTGGTGCCTCTGCAGCACCTAAACTACCAGACTGTACTCCTTCAGTCTCAGTTGCATCCCTTCCCGCTGGTACTCCTGTGGCACCTATACTCCCAGCTGCTACAGCACCTGAACTTCTGACTGCCATTCCTGATCTCCCGGCTGCTGTGGCTTCTGAACTCCCTGCTACTCAGGGTGTCCCTGCAACATTTGTGACTCCTGAAGTCCCTCCTGCAAATCTTAATGTTGCTATTGCTGCTTCTGAATATTTGGAAGACCCTCCTAGAGCAACCTATTCCGCTGTATCTCTGGTTCCACCTTTCAGCACTGTACCGTTGCCAGCCCTAAGGAAAACCACCACTTTCAAAGACATATATGCCATGGAGCCTGCAGCAGATCTTCACAGTCTCTCGGTTCATGAACGCACTGTTGGGTTTTGGGCCCTTAAGACTTTGTCCTTTCTGACTTCTACCTCAAAGGTTCGGAACATTGGTAATGTCTCCTCCCTTCAAGACTCTCACCCTGCAGCCTTAAACAGTTTTTGGAGCTTCATGATGTGCCTTTTTGGTATAAGACTTTTTCACGGTGTGGCAGGTCTTGGTCTTGCTCTTCTTGTTGGTCAGTCTTCAGGGAGCCTGGAGAGGGGCCTGGAGAGGCGCACACATTGTCAACCATCATGGACTATTTGTTATTCATTTATCTTCAGAATACTCTTGGAACAACCCCTATTCACACTTTGTTACTTAATTCCCATTTGCGTGACTTTGGTGCCTTCTTATATAACTCAACTAACTACATGTACCACAATGCACCTTGCTACAGCTATCAATTCCTGGCCATTCTCATTCATCAGCATTGGAACCACAATCCCCAGAAGCCCTAGGGATCGGTGCTGCTTCCAACATCTCAGGACCAGAGAGGGAGGAGGCAGATTGTATTCAGGTGTGCTGCTCCAGGTGCTGCCAATTAGCCTGCCTCAGTACAGGGCAGGGCGGTATTTAAGCAGCTGCCTGCAGGAGCTCAGTCTCTTGCATCAAGAGTCCTCCCAACCCCTTTTTGCCTTTTGACTCGAATTTGTATGCTGTTCCTGCTGCTGCATTTTCCTGCTTTTGTTCCAGTGCTCTTTCTGGGCTCCCTGCCTTGCAGCCTGCTACACCTGCTGCCTACAGCCCTAGCCTTTTGGGCTCCCTGCCTCACAGCCCTGCTCCTCTGGGCTTCCTGCCTTGCAGACTGCTACACCCTGCTACCTACAGCCCTAGCCTTTTGGGCTCCCTGCCTCACAGCCCTGCTCCTCTGGGCTTCCTGTCTTGCAGCCTGCTACACCCTGCTGCCTACAGCCCTAGCCTTTTGGGCGCCCTGCCTCACAGCCCTGCTCCTCTGGGCTTCCTGCCTTGCAGCCTGTTACACCCCGCTGCCTACAGCCATAGCCTTGCGGGCACCCTGCCTCGCTGCTCTGCTCCTCTGAGCTTGCTCCTTGCTGCTCTGCTCCGCTGGGCTCCCTGCCTTGCAGCCTGCTACTCTCTTCTGCTTTCAGCCCTGACCCTCTGGTCTCTCTGCCTCTACGCCCTGTTCCTTTGGGTTCACTCCTTGCTGCTCTACTCCTCTGGGCACTCTGTCTGCCGCCTACTACAGCTCTCAGTCCTGCTCCTCTGGACTCTCTGCCTAGCAGCCTACTACAGTCCTCTGCAATCCACTACAGTTTTTCTGTACCTTGTACCATTTGGTACTGCAGCCTTGCTTCCTTGTTTGCAGCCCCCCTCTTTCCTGGCTGCTGCTCCCTTGCTCTCCTCCTTGTTGGCAACCCCTTGTTCTTGATCCCTGTCCTTCTCTTCCTTGACTCCTCTGTCCTCCCCTTTAGTTTACCCATTTCTATTGTACTGTTTCTTCTTTCATTCCCTTCTGCTAGATTTCTCTTAGACTTCCTTGTCCCTGGTTATTTCTGTTCTTGTCTCTATTGTGTCTTATGTTGATCCTTTGTACAGAGCTTGACTGTTGGTTTCTGGCAGGCAACCTCTGCCCCTTCCCTTCTCGCGTTTTCTGTTTAACAGACACCCACAGATGTTGTTCCCAGCCATGAGCAGACAGAGTGGGCCTCTGTAATAGTTATCCGTGCAGAAGGCTGAAGTTTCTAAAGGTCCGTGGAACACTCTTTTTCCATATCTGCATACACCCCAAGAGGGAATCCAGTTTGTTTGTATCTTTGTATTTCCTGCCCCTTTCTGTTCACAACTACAGTTGCCTACTTTTCTTTCTTGATGAGTTTCCTGCTGTGTGTGTACTTATCTGTCACCTTACATCAGCACAGCCACCCAAACCCTACCTGGGGGCCCTGTGCCACTCTTGACAGAGTGCCATCCTTGACAACATGTCAGTACAATTTCACCTTTGGTACAAGCCTGTACTACACAGTTATGTGGAAGTGGCATAGCAGCCAGACTTATCTCAATAGTTTAGTGAGCAGTAGAACAAGTTACACAAAGGACCGACAAATACAGTAATTCAAAAAACACTTACTGAAAACATTACACTAGCAAGAGTAGCTCAATATCATACACTAATACATACACACATACACAACCAATAAGTTACTGAACAAGTTCAGCTCCCCTGAAGTGGGAGCAAAATGGCACTTCAGATACTTTAAAAAGGGGGTCAAAAGACAGGGTTATAAGCATCAGTAGCACAAATACTTTCATAGGCAGGGCAAAGGGTTTCAGTGAACTACAACCAGCAATCCAGTTCATAGGCCTGGGCCAAAGTCAATGGTTCAGAGTCTTTGTATAGGATAGCACAGTTCTGGTAGTAAACGGTTAAGGCTTTACCACAGAGTTTAGAATTTGGCTAGGTGAAAAGTTAAACTAAATTTTTGAGAAGGACAATCCTTCAAAGTCGGGAAAGTTTCACAAACTCTCGCAGCGGCCGAAAAGATTTCCGGACCGCGTTTGCACAGTACCTTTAAAGTGAAGATCTGTAGCAGAGGCAGTTGTTCCTGGTAGTTCAAGCAGATATTGCTGTTCCTGACCTTCAGTGTGGGGACAAGAAGCAGGGCATAGGGAGGTTCCTGCACTGCCCAGGGATGAGGCCACATGCTTGGCAAAACATTGGTTTAAGCTGTGAGTGCCTTAAAGTCCATGAGCTGGTTTCCTTCCCCCTGGCTATCCTGTTTTCAACAGCACTCTGAAGAAAATTCGACCAGGATGGGGATGTTGTGCAGGTGGCTTGCGAGTTGGTTGTTCCCACCAAATCTCAAGGGAAGAAGTTAACCTTGAAGGGCTTCTCTGTCAATGGGGTTTCAGACAATTCGGACCTGCAGCAGGGCTTCACCGGTCGTCCAGGAGTTGCAGCAGTCCTCTTCCTTCAGCTCGTCTTTAGTTCTTTCGTTCCAGTGGTCGACCCTGCTTTCCAAGTCTCAGAGACCTGCTTTTAAACAGTTATCCCCCATTCATTCTAGCCCGACTGTCACTCACACAGCAGGGTGGCTGTCCTTATCTGACAGCCAGCCGGCCAATCACACCAGAGTGCATTTAGGTCTCCTAGGAGACTAAGCATAGGGAGTTTTGGGCACCTCCCTCACATCCTGTCCATCCCACACACACTGGCACCAGAGGAGGGCTTCAGTACTGAAGCCTGCCAAAGGCTAGCGAACAAAGGGACCACACCTGGTTTGGCACACAGAGACAAACACAAGAAGGACCTTCCCTAAAAGAAATAGCGCAAACAGTCGACCAGAGTCTGTTTTTCGGCGCCATATTGGAGAACTTGGCTGACCCGATTTTTAGATACTGTTGTTCGCCGTCGGGAAAAATCATGGTAGTTTGATCTAAACCACTGCCACCAGCCATTTAAAGTAGGAAAGGGTAACATTTGACTGTTACATGAGTGTTTCGACACAGGGGAAGCTAGGCAACCCCTCCAGCACTCTATAGGAAGATAGTGTGTGCTGGGTCTGTAAATTTAAAGATACTACTAAAGTCAGTTTAACTTTACATGCTCTGGGAGACAGTAGTCTGTCCCAGAGAAGATATTTAAACCTTGGGAAGTCTGAAAGACATCCCTGAGCCACTGCACTGAAGGTGCTGTGTGACACACAGAAAAAGATGATGCCTATGGAGTTGTCTTAAAACTTCATAACCAAAGAACACAAACGTAAACACACACATCAAAATACATGGAAGAGTGGGAATAAAAGGCTCACACTCTTCCCAGGTAGAAAAATCAATTCATAGAAATCCAGCAAAGTTGCTGGGGGTCCCAAAAGGTAAGGGAAATTAGCACATTTTGAGAATTCTCCCTAACAATCCCAACCCTCACCAACCATCCCAACTATAGTACACATCACCTATACACCTCTCTCAATCAAGAGAGAGCAAACAGGTGGCCTGATGATCAACATGGCTACCTCCTATTCCACTATTCATCCATATGACTTATTTAATCGCTCTTTTGAGTAAACTGACACTTAGCTTCCAATCTACCCAGCTCAAAATCCTTCTAAGCTATCTGCCACATGGAGTCTTCTCTCAATGTTTTCTTAAGCTTGTCATTGACTCTATTTCTCCTGAGGCCAAAGCTTGTCATTGACTCTATTTCTCCTGAGGCCACAATGGGTGACTTCCAAGTTCCAAAATCATACCTGCTAACCAACTAAAACGGGATTTCCATCTTTCTGGCCACTCCCTGAGCTCCTTCCATAGCCTTCCCACTCATGCTCAAGGCAAATTATTTCTCTCCTCCTTCCTCGTGAACTGTTACCAGCTCCATTTCTCCTTCCCATACAATCACTGCCTTATCCTCTTGAATGCCTCAGTCCTTCCCCTGTGTTTCCCAATTTAAGTTGAAACCTAATCCTTTTGCTTCCAAAAAACTGACATAAAAAATTCCCTTTTGGGTCTCTTTTCTCCTCAGGCCCTCATCGGTTCAGCAAGTGTTCATTGACTTCCACCTAGCTTTGAGCTCCCATTTTTCCAGAGGACTACTCTTCCGGCACCTTTGCTCCCTCCCTTCCCCCAACCCTAGCTAACTACTATGTGGCTCCACCATTACTGTTTGCAGAGTAGACATGGTAAGGCCTGAGCAGGCAAGGCCCACCCAAAATATGTAAATTCCCACTCAGCAGTGCTGTTGGGGCTCTTACAAATGTTACTGTCACTGTGGTGGGCCCAACTACATTTGCTTCAGGCCCCACTTGTTAGACAATCCTGGCTATGCCTCTGCCGCTGACCTAAATCCCAAATCCCCAATCCACAAACTACTTTTAGCATCTGTAAGTGGTTTCAACCCAGCACTCTACCTAAGTCAATGCCTAGCGTGTGATGCCCAGCTGGAACCCTTAATTATATATTTTTATGTCTAAAGTTCTTTTATTTCTGAATGATGTACCCTTATTTCACACCCCTCTCTTTGAATCCCCCCCCGGTCTCACTGAATCAAGGAGTAGGTTGTTTTGCAAAGTTAAAAGATTTATTTTATGAATTTGAACAATATATATATCACACTTTTATGAATTTGAACAATATCTAGATATCATGCTATTACTATTTATAGAATGATTAGCGTTGGGTGATATTACATTCAACAATCTCTTTAATCAGAAGGCGTATGGATGAGAAGAATACTGTAGCAGAGAATAAAACTTTGTGTGGGTTCAGTCAAATGCAATGATAGGAAATTAATGCAGCACATAAATAAAACTTGGTATGATTCAATCAAAGGCAATGTAATCCCCCTGATACTACTCAATCCCTCCTAATATGCAATATAGAGATGGAAGGAGAAAAATCAGGTTTCAGGAATAAACACTCAACAAATGCAGTTTCAATCCCAATTCCCCCCAGCAAGCTTAGAAAGAAACAGGAATGATTTCAAAACAGGTCAAATGCTTTTGAATGTGGTTCGGAATGAAGGGGAAAAATGTTAAAAATGGATTTAATTCTCTGAAATGGATTCAAAACTAGTGGGAGCCGCTTTGGATAGCTTCAGGTAAACACTAGCAATGAGGATTGAATGATTGGCAGTTAGGAAACTGAATTCAGAGGTTGGGGGAAAGAAATAGCTATTTTACATGTGATGAAATTAAGCCAAATGCAGATTGGCGGCAAACTTTTCAGCGCGCAAGAAACACGATTACAGAAAAACTATAAGGAGTTGGAATGCGGTTTTAGATTTGTTTGAAAGCTGAGGATGTTAGCTTCAATTTGACACTTAAATTCCGTTTAGCATGTACGGTTCAGAAGTTATGAAGGTTTTAGTAGAGTTCAATTTTTTTTTTTAAAGAGTCAAGGTTTTCAAATGCAAAATGTGCTTTTGAATATTACAAAAATGATGTCCTTGGCACTAAGGGGGCAATGAAGATGCAAGATACCCAACCCAACTCTGACTTTTGCCCACCGAGACACTTGTCTTTCTTCAGCAAATATATTAGCACAAAGATATTATCACTACAATTAACCAAGGACTATATGGATGAGGGAAAGATTCAGGACAGACAAAAGAGGTTCTAGAATGCAGTTCTGGATATGTTGGAATGGGTTGGATTGGATTACTTAAGGATAAGAGATTGGCTATGGACAATTCTATGCTAAATACTCACAACTATGGTTTTGGTCAAAGGTTTGGACTGGAATTCTGCTCGCCCACCAGACAGGATTCAGGCATGGCACTCGGGTCTCTGAATGACACTCTGGACTGGATCTGACAGGTTGGTTCTGGAGTTTACAGCTATCTGGTTTCAGCTCTGCTCTACTGGGTTGGATCGCTGGGTTCTGGCAAGAGTTCTTGGTAAGAAGCAGACAACAGCACAGCCAGGCTGTTCAATTTTTGATGTGCCCCTTGGAAGTCTGGGGTTATAATCATGTTGCAAGATTTTGAAATCCAAGCTGAGAAGGGTTCAGTTTTGGAATTGGCCATTTGCTTTCAGAGTTCTGGAGTCTTGGATCTGGGTTCTCCTGCAGAGCGCTTCACCAGTAAATCAGTTGATGGGTGAATGTGTGTGTGTCTAGGTCCTAAACAATCCCTATGTATGTATTTCCCAAAGGGGTGGGTAGGCTGATTATACTAAGCCCACCCTCTAGGAATCCGATTGGTCAGAGTATTCCCCCTCTCCTGATTTGAGAAGGAAACCTAGTGTCATAGTGATGCTGCAATTTACAATCCAGGGAAAAACCTCCTCTTTGTTTCTACACAGAAAATCTATTTTTCATAGAAAGCATATCTACAATATCCCAACTTACTAATAATACATATTCACATATTTGACAGTTTTTTGCGCTTTTGGTTGGTTTCCCAGTGTCAGATCTGTACACATTTTTCCACATACATGCGCATGATATCTGGGCATAATCTTTTAAACTTTCATATTCCTAGCATTTATTTATTTTATTTATTTAAATTTGTATAGCGCGCAAGCAGCCCAGGGGCATTGAGGCGCTGTTACTTGCATGAGCTTAGCTACAGGCAAGGTTATCAGGAACAAGCAAGGTTATCATTACAGCTTATGCGGTTGGTCAATACAACTTAAGCAGAGGGTCCTATGGTTGGTATTCATGCTGCTGCGAGGGACCTTATGAGAAGAGGGTGGCTTTCAATGCTTTGCGGAAGGCAAGGAGGGAGGGCTCACTGCGGATGGTGGGAGGTAGGGCATTCCAGTGAGTGGGTGCGAGATAGGGGAAACTGGATCCACCTGCTCTGGATCTTTTTACTAGTGGCACAGAGAGCATGTTGGTGTAGGGTGATCTTGTTGGTCTTGTAGAGGCGACGGAGTGGATTCTTTGTGAGAGGTAGTCGGGGGCAGTGAGATGGATGCATTTGTGTGTCAGTGTGAGCGCTTTGAAAATTATTCTTTCCTTTATTGGGAGCCAGTGGGCTAGTTTTCTGGCTTCCGAGATGTGGTCCCTTTTGGCAATACCTTGGGCTGCTCGGAAAGCACTATTCTGGATGACTTGTAGCCTCTCCAAGTTTCTTTTAGAGGTTCCTAGGAAGAGTATGTTGCAGTAGTCTAGCCTGGAGCCGGTGATGGCTCTGGCTATTTTTCAGGTTTCCCTGTGCATTTCTCAGCGGTTTTTAGCGCACATAAGGCTTTCCAGCAGTCATACTGTTGTTTTTGATGAAAGCAGCACACAGTGATGTTGCAGGGCAGAGCCAGTGGGTCAGAACATCCCACACATACACAGTTGCACTCCTTGTTCTCACCTTTATGTAAGACACTGCTAAATCTAACTTATTCACTGAGGTCATCTCCTTTCTCTGTACCCACCACACACTTTCTCCACTCCAGTCAGGATGATGGTGGCACCCTGTCAATATACTATGTCATCCCTCTTCTCACTTGATGAGTATTCCCTTTACTTCCCCTCTTAAATTTCTAAAATCCAGAACACGCTATGTATCTGACTCTCCCACCCGTCTCTACACATCCACACTATCTCCTTGTGCCTTTGTTCTGTCTCCCCACCTTACCTTCTGTATTCACTCCCTATTGCCAGGACTTCCCAATCCTCATAGAGTGATTGCTACAGAAACCTTCAAAGAGTGTAAACAAATAGCATGTTCATATCTCTCCTTTGTCTTTGACCTCACCCTCGCTACTGAATGGAACCTTTCCCCCATTCTTCAAAGTAGCTACTCTACTACCTGTTCTCTAGAAGCCCTCTGTAGACCCTATTGATCTGCCAAATACTGGCCTGTTCCTCTCCTGCCCCATTACTCTAAACTACTCTACTGCATGGTCTTTAGCAGGATCACTAACTACCTTGAAACTAATGATGGCTGACCACCTCTTCAATCTGAATTCTGCAGCTGCTATTCCAGTAAATGGTCTTGGCCCATGTTGCTAACTCCTTATTCTCAAGGACCCATACACACATCTTTTAAAAATATTGACCACCCTTCTTTCTTGCTAAACCTCTCTAACCTTGGAATCCATGGCTCTGCCTTTTCCTGGATTGACTTCTAATTCTCTAGACATTCCTCTTATACTTCTCGGACCAAATGCACATCTGATCCTACTCCCCTCCCAATAGTTGTCTCTAAAGTTTGGTATGAGGCCCTCTGCTCATCACACTCCACACATCCTCACTTGACAAACATCTCCTTGTTCAGGATGAACTATCACCTTTTTGAAGGTGATCCACCGCATGTCTTTTTTTTTCTTCCCATCCTTCACAACTGACCTCTCTCTGAGGATTTTCAAATGAATCTCTGCCACTTGTCTCTAGATGGATCATCACCATCAAATTCTCATCTTTTCTAAAAACCAAAGTCATTGGGCCTCATTACGACCCAGGCGGTAAGGGGTTAATGGCGCCGGTAGAGCTGCCAGCGCCGTTAACCCCCTACTGCCTCATTACGAGGTCTACTCGCAGGGCACTCTAAGGATGCCTGGTAAAACTAGGCATCATTTGCGGGTCCCGTGAGCAGACCAGGATGCTAACAATGGGCCCATCATTAACCGACCCATTGTTAGCATCCTCCCCATTCCCATTTAGCCGTATAGGGGCTCAAATGGAAATGGGAATGTACCGGGTCCGGGTTCCTTGGTCGGAATGGCCCGGTATTTCCCCATTCAAGGAACCCGGACCCGGTACCCGGTATGGGGGTTGCCATGCCGCTAAAAGCGGCATGGCTACCCCCATACTCAGAATGAGGCCCATTATCTTTCTTCCCGTAATGCTTATGCACCTTCCCACTTCAGATCTATTTTTCCTGACCTCCTCTCACCCTCCCGCAAAGCTACCATAGAATCCTATCTCTCATTAATGTTAGGCTCCAATACTTCCTAATCTTTACAGTCACTGACTGTATTATCTGCCTTCATAACTTCTGTCCCCTCCTTACCTATCACAAAACCATTGTATCCATCCTCTTTGTATGAGCCCTTACTATTGTTTATGTGTACTCCATGCACAAAAACGGTCTGCAATCTACATTGATCTTGTTATTTTTTCAATACGGCAGCACCCAAACCAAGAAAGCGCAAAACCAAATAAGATGAGCACTATCAACATTTATAGTTTAAGCATGTATTAAGTGAGTTTAATAATTTAACATGTAAACATTCCACCCTCATACTATGAATCATAAAACAAGTGAATTTGCAATACCAGTTTATGTTATTAAATAAAAGTGCATCAAAGAAATGAGTAATGAAACAGTTGATTCCCCACTTGAATTACAATGGGTCTGCACCTTCCCCTGAATCTAAACCAAACTAATGCTTGACTTGTATCTGCGTGCCAGTAACAAGGTGACAATGATGATTTCACACAAAATGAAAGCAACAATTTAAATCAGAGAATTATACTTACTTTAAACTCACATCCCAGTTGAAATCAGGAGGTGAAGCAGTTTTCAGAATAAAGCTTAAAACCAAAAATGTACTGCCGTTATAGCTCACATAAAATATGATTCTGTTATTCTCTGACTGATTTAAAACTAACATGTTGGACACTATCTATGATAAACTATTGGTTTACAGCTATGGCATAGACACAACTTGACTGCATCTTCATGATATCAAATTTGTTTCAAGCTATTGTAAGAACTTGTATTTCTCAGGATTATTGTTGCTTTTGGATTTCTGGGATTGTGTGTCCTAATTCATTGAGCCTCATTACGAATCAGGCGTTAAGGGGTTAACGGCGCCGTAAACCGCGCCGACCCTTAACGCCTGATTCCGTGGTCCCTTTGCGCCATGGTGAGTTTAACGCCTGCTTTTTGCAGGCGTTAAAATCCATGGCGCTAAGGGACCATGGTGCTAATTACGCCACCGTAATTTAAGGTGGCGTAATTAGCGCCTTCCCCACTCTCATTATGCCCTATGGGGCAAAAATGGGAATGGGGAAGGGTAAAATGGGAAATGGGGATTTACCGCCCCACTCACCTTGGAATGGGGCGGTAAATCCGCCATCCACCATGGTGTAAACGTAGTTTACACCATGGTGGTAAGGGTCGAACCAGGCGGTAACTTACCGCCTGGGTCGAAATGAGGCCCATTCTGTGGCTATCGCCCGATCTCCATAACTCCTTTCCTGGGCAAACTCTTGGAAAAGCTGGCCCTCTCCCAGCTTAATCTACATACTGAATCTGTTGGTTGCCTCCATGACCTCGAGCTGACAGAAGCACAGAAACTGCTCTCCTGAACAAGCGTGAAGACTTGTTCTCCAATCTTGACTCTAATCTCCCTTCTGTCCTCATTCTTCCTGATCTATCATCTGCTTTTGACATGGTCAACCATGCCATCCTGCTCAATCATCTCCGGGACAACCTTGGTATTACTGACCAGCCCCTAGCCTGGTTGACCTCCTTTCTCAACGATTGAACCTCTCAAATCTAACAGGGGTCTTTCCTCTCTTCTTCCTCTCTCTCTACTTGTGGTGTTCCCTGGGGGTCTAACCTCTCTCCCTGGCTCTTCAACCACTATCTGACACCTCTTGCCCACTGCATTGCTAATTTCTGCTCCAATTTTCAATGTTATGCAGATGACACCCAGATCTCTTTTAGGCTCCCCTCAGCCACCTCTGCTTCTTCTCTCATACCAGACTATCTGGCCACATTTCAGGAATGGTGTGCCAGTAAGACTGAGATCCTCCTCATTGGGACACCCACTCCCTCATTTCCTCTCTCTCTCTGTTTGCCCACTCTGGGCCCTCTTCCTGCTCCTTCATGTGAGGCTAAGAACCTTGGTGTCATCTTCAACTCTACCCTCTTCTTCGCTCCTCACATCTATGCCATCTCTAAGAAGTCAAACTAAGAGCTGCACCCCCTCAGAGGTATTCTACCTTTCTCCCATTTCCCCCATAAGCTCATCATCTCCAGAGCTCTGGTCCTCTCTAGCCTGGACTATTGCAACAGCCTCTTTCGAAATCTTCCTGCCTCTACTCTACGACCTTTACCATTTATCCAGAACTGGACTGCAAGACTTGTCCTTGGCCTCAAGCCCTGGGATCATATATCTCCAACTCCTAAATATCTTCGCTGGCTTCCCATGGCTGCAAGGATCAACTTCAAGATCCTCTGCATTGTCCTCAAGGCTTTCTGGGACCTGGGACCACTCTATTTCCAACTTTCTCTTCCAAAATACTGTGCTTCTCGAGCTCTGCGCTCATCCACCTCCAACTCTCTGAGTGTCAGACACTTCTCCAAGCAGAGAGTTGGGGGCAGATCTAGCTCCTTGGCTGGGGCCTCCCTCTGGGACAGCCTCCCTGCCTCTCTCAAACTTGAGCATTACCACCTCTGGTTGCAGAAGCAACTCAAGACATTCTTTTTCACTTCCGCTCTCTCTCTTCCTCTCCCCTGCTGATATATCTGACTGCTCCACGTCTGCTCACCTGGTCACTGTCTGAACTCGGGCCTAGTCTCCTGCATGTCCATTCCCCTCACACTGCCTCTGGGCTACCCAGCACTTAACGGTCTGTATCTACAACCCTACAGTCCCTTCTCTCTGAACTTATGAACCACCCACCGGCTGCACTTGTGAGTTAACTACACATCCCTCTTCACCTTCCCCCTGGCACTTCCCCCCTTCCTTCTTCCCTGCACTTGTGCGATCTGAATGACACAAGGCCTTGTAAAATAGTTATTTTGTCCTCCCTTTGTTTCACCCCCTTGCCTTATCGTACCTAGAAACACTTGTGTACAGGCACGTTATAAATGCCATATCATTCAATATTTTCTAGAGCTTAGGTTCACCCTCAAAACACCACAATGTAATGTATTCACTAAGGAATAGATTAAAATTACTTTACTGACTAATCCAATTTGCCTATGTTGACTACAGCAGTCAGTAATCATAAAACCAGTTATTTAATGTTCAGAATATGATGCTTAATGCTTCCACAGAGCTCAAATTGCAGTACAGTAGAAAAAACAAATATAAAGTTGCTTCCAAGAGTTTCAGTTTTAATTATAAATCATTAAGCACTGATGCTATGTTTCCCTTTTCAGGGATGTAACGTTTAATAAGGGCCCCCACAATATATATCAAATTACATATGTGATGTATTTATTCTAATTAACATGTCTAAACAATCTTGGGGCATAAAAAGTTACTTTATGTCTGTCTTTCAAAAGCCCAAATCAGGTAAAGGTACCGACTGGCCTCAGAAATCACTGCCAGGTAAGCGCTCACTTTACTCTGTGCACCCGCTCCAAAATCGCTCTCAGGTAAACTGGCCCTGATTGAAGTAATTCCTCTGCTCTGCTTTCAGTCCAATCTGGGTCAAGTACCTAAGGGTCAAGATGTTTCCCCGTTGGAATTCAATCGACTTCTCCCTCGTGGAACCTCATCAGACCAGCTCCATTACTTCTCTGTATCCTCAACACTTGTTCACTTACATACCCTGTTTTATTATCAGAAATCACTGACCAGAATAGTAAGCTACGTGTGTAGGAATGGCAATTACTTCTCAGTATCAAGATGAAATAAAGGTATTGAAACAGCCAGTGAGATACGACATGGCGAATTCCAGCAACACAGCTTGCACTTGTAAAATCTGACGGACAGCATGAATTAGCCAGGAGCAGATATTGTTAATTTTAACTGTTACAGTTCACTCTGCTGTGCAATGGGAAGATCTAAAATTGAAGTTAACATGTTTAAACTTGAGGATGTGTGTATGCCACGTACCATTGGTTATAAAACTGCATGCTAAACAATTGGAATACTTGGAAATTAGTTATGCATTGTTTACTTCCCTGGTGTGATGATGAATAGCTAGTGGCCAGAAACTAGTTCCCCTAATGCACACTGTGAACATGTTAGACATTCTAGATTGTGTGATGTTGAAAACTAGGTTACTATATTGTAGAGGACCTGGATGTGAAATTTAACTTGTACAAGTTCTTTATTGTGGATAACATGCAAGTAGGCATTACCTCTACCAAGATGCTTCGTTCTGTGCTTTTGGAAGGTGTAGAGCTAAAGTAATGAATTCCAAAGACTTCCCAGTTCCTCTACAGTCACCATTGGAGGCGGGGACCCTTGCCTTTTGGCATTTATCAGAGTTAAAACACTGTATTTGACATTTTCAGAATCTTGGCGCTTTCCTGCAAAACGACGTATTCTAAACAAGTGGCGGCCCATCAGAAAAGGGGTGCCAGCGTCTCTTGGTCCTGAAAACTATTTTGGTGAGGTACTAAAAAATGATTTAAATGCATCATGAGCAATTTCTTTTTTGTTTACACCGATCCTTATTTTATGTTGGGTGGGAGGCATGCAAATATATGCTTTCACAGCTCAGTTTCCTGTTCTGCTCCATTTTACAGCACTCAGTGGGCGGAGATACAGAGTGGAGTTACAAGCTCTGCCATGATGACCATTTCCATCTTGCCTGTGCACTTTCGGTACTTCTTTTACGCCAGCAAGAGATTGCCCATGCAATCCACCTCAATTTAGCACCTCCTAAAAGGGAGGTAGATTCCATAGGGATTTATCAATAAATCCTTCATGCAAAAGTGTAATCTGAAGGCTTATTACGTTTTTTTTCACAAGTTGGAGAGGAAAACTGAGGGGCAAATGGGATTGCGCCAGGTTTTACTCTTAAGTGGTCGTCTCCTCTTTGTGAATGCTTTACATTGAATGGAGGGGCCAACAGCATGTAAGAGCAAATGTCGGTGCCTCTCTGAAAGCAATTTCCATTTAATAGAAACTGACTGACACTTAATTCATGATAATGGTTCAGTCGTTCTATCTGCTAAGAATATACATATATTTAGATTCTTTGCAAATACCGAACCTGCGGGCCCTCCACAAAACTGTCCATATGACAGGGCTGGTGACATGAGACGTTCATGCACTGGGTCACAAAAGGCATGTGAAATGCGTAAGTGAGACCTGCTGTGACATCATAGGCTTCCTCCCCCTCCACGGGCACTGGAAAATGAGATGGAAGGAGGAAGATGAAGGCCGCCCACCCACCCCTTCCACTCCCTGTATCAGGTTGGAATGGAGTCAGAATGCTGACCTCACCCCTACCTGATTTCAGAGCAGAAACCCATGACCTGCTTCATGGTTGTGGTGATGGAGAAGATCTCACGCCTGGCCGAGGCCCAGGCAAGTGTTTGGAGAAATAAAATGCACATATGTGTATGTATCTATGTGTTTGTGTTGGAGAGAGAGTTTGTTTGCGTGAGAAGGAATATATGTATGGAATATGTTTGTTTGTGCATTTGGCTGTGTGTTCATGTGCAAATTAATGCATGGATGCTGTGGGGGAAAACAACACCATCTGGAAAGAGGATTGTGACCAAAATTCATTTTTTTCCTCGATATAACTCACATGGAATTGTCCCCACCCATCCTCCCCAAAAAACTCAATGACAGGCATGATTACAGGCATTAAGGGCAAACAAGCTCAGGTGTCCTTAAATGTGCATACCGGCCTATGTTGGGACAGCCCACATGAACATATTTTAATTTCTGTAGCATTGTTGTTTTGCAGTGGCATTAACTGGCATTATGAGCAAATACATGTAAGTGTGCAGATGCATGGCTATGTTGGTACGGCCTGTATTGACATGTTTTATTCTCTGACATTTGATCTGGTATGTTGGACAACGCAACAGGAGTGTTCTTACATGTTGATATTGGTCTTCATTGGCGCAGCCTCCATGAACATGGTTTCTTTAGCATTACGGCCAAAGCACATGGGTGTGCTGATGCTGTCCAACATGTACACCGTGTGCATGGAGTTTCTTACAATGACACTATGATAGGGATTATTGGGAAAGAAACACGACTGTGTTTGTGTGTGGATAGTGGCCTACATTGGCACAACTTGTAATTATATCTTTTATTTCATTTACTGTATTGAAGGTTGTATGTGAAAAGGTATCATAAACTGATACTGGCCTGCACTCAGACAGTCTGCATAGCCATGGTGTTTACAGTGACTGTAACAATGGCATTCCATGCAAATCAACATAAGTATGCATGCGTGCTGATTCTCGTCTGCATTGGCACATCATGCATGTGAATATCGTTCCATGGCATTATTGTAGCTTTTTGGGATCTACATAACATGCAGGTTATGATGTACGGATGCTGACATCCAATGGCACAGCCTGCATGGGCATGCTTGTTTACAGTGTTTTTTATAACTGACAATAGGTGAAAAAGGTGAGACTTGAAAAGCAACATAACGTTTCTGACATGCTGATACTGATCTATATTAACAGACAGTATTGAAAAGTATTGTTTGGGAGACCATTCCAACGGTAGTCCCCTTGGACAAATGTCCTATAACATTTTAAAGAAAAACTAAATTTGACTTCATATGTTGTTTGCAAATTGCCTTGCATTTCTTTCCTGGGGGGGGGGAAAAATTCTATGCCTCCCAAAATGTACTTTTATTGTCATCCAACATTACACTAAGCTTGTCAATGCATCAACAAATGTGTGGAGCCTTGCTCCCAAATCCAAGTACCCTGACCACACTGTTCTGCTTTTGTTTCTGGAATGGTTAGATGTCACCCCTCGGCGGTATATTAAGTAATATGCTACCTCGAGATGGCATGGGTGCAGTCATGGCATAACAAGAACACACTTATCAGAGCCAAGCGTCATGGACCAAGGACATTATCTTCATACGGTAAGCCTGCCAAACATTGTGTGCCCAGTTGCTAGCATCTTATGCCAGATATTGTCATCATATGATAAACACGGCACTGCATGGCCACACATTGCCGCAAAACATCAGGGGCAGCCTCATATTCCCAAGTTGTGCCTTTTTATGGCATGTTCATCTTCGTATGCTAGAAAGTCATCATATGCAAGGCACCACCTCACATGCATATGTACTTCCAGCATATGCCATGTACAGTGTCAATTACCCAAGTACTGCCATCTTATGAATGGATTGCTTATATGCCAGTACAGTCAACTAATGGAAGGTACAGCGCCATGTCTGCAGGGGCATCCTTCATATTTCAGTTGTTTTTGCTTTTTTACCAGGCAGAGCCTTGTGCTTCTAGACACACCATGCCTCACTAGTAGTGCAGGTGAGGTGGGCAGGTGGTGGGGTTTGGGTTTGCGATGGATGGATATTGGGAGGTCGTGTGAATGACAGTAATGCATTTTAGGGATACATTATTCTACCTGTTGTTAATACTGACAAAATAACTGTATCAATTCTTCGGGATTTAAATGAGGCAAAGTCATTTTCCATGGATCAAACACTTTTTTAAAGTAAAAACAACTGCAACTGTAGCCGAGGCATTTGTATTTGTTTAAATCATATTTTTGATTATAAAGCACTTTTTACCAAGGTGCTGTACAAAAGAGGAACTAAATACTGCTGTAGGAGGGGTAATTATAGCCAATGTTAGCAGACTGTGTCGGGGACAGCTTCAGTCTAGCAGTTGTGCGACTTGACACGCTTCCCTGCATGCTGCTAGGTCCTTTCCTCTTTTCTCCTCACGGCTAACTGGCACTTGTTTCAGGTGTTGCCGGTGTCCCGGTGTCTCTGCTGCCATGCCCTGCTGCATCCCAGGCTCCTGACTTCAGACCCCGCACTCCGTGAGGTGTAGGTGGCCGCCTCAGAACGCTGTTAAGGACACTGAGGACTTTGAGGAAGTTTGCTGGGACGTTTCTTTTCCGGGTTTGATCTGGACTGAGTGGAATGCCAAGGTAAAAACGTCTCCAGTGCTGGCTTCTGCTGATATTGGCATACTAGCATATTGGCATACTGGCACTGGTATTGTTACTGGTTGCTGTAAGTGATTGGCCCCTGCTGTCTGACTGTTTTGGTATAGCAGTGAGTGCATTTCAGCACCCTGCTTGGACTACATGCTTGGGGGGAAAACATATAGCGCCACCAGAGCCAGAGTCATCTACTGGCTAGCGCTTGTTTTTTTGGAGGGGGTCCAGACTATTGCAGGAGAGAGGAATAGTGTTTAAGGACTGTGAAAAAATGAAAAAAAACAGAAATACGTGTAGCCGACAGTGGCGTTGATTGTTCAGACCTCCTCTGGTCGAAGTGTGGCGCGTGCTTTCTCTCCCTTTGATGGCACTGAAAGCCAGGGCAAAGAGAGTGGCAACCGTGCAATCTAGCCTTGGGCGTGTCAAACCCCTGGCTTCTGCAGCAAATGTCAAGGGGGTGGGGGATAAGCTGATGCAGTCCACTATTAGGTGGGCCTTGAGAAGCCAGAGGACTTCTGCCATAGCCACAGACACGGGCACTGCCACACCCCCAGCTCCTGCCTCAACCACAGCTGCTGCACTAGAGGCATGGCATGCCCTCCAGATAGGCGGGCAGGAGGAATTTGTGTGCGAACGGACACCTCACCTGGGGAGTGCTGTGGGTGGTGCTGTGGGCGAGCCAATTTTGGGAGGGGCGAGGCATGCTTTTATGCTCTTCATGCACTTTACTCCCCCTCCCCTCTGAGGCATCCCCGGAATCCCAAGAACCTGCATGAAGCCCCAGGAGCATAGTGTCTATGGTCCCCCAGGTGACCTGTGCTCAGTGTGCACCCTGTGTTCACTTTGATTACCTTGGATCCCTTGCACCTTGTTCTCGTCCCTTGCACTTGCTGGAAGTGTCCCAGTCAGAGGTGTGTCAGACAAACGCTCCCCATAGGACCGATTGCTCTATTTTGGAGGCCACAGAGCAAACTATTGATCGCTTGTATGCAGGAAATTGTTTGGAGCTTGCCCCTGTATATTTGAACGTTGTCGTGGATGTTGATTTTGAGCAGGAACAGGCAAGGTCCAGTGTAGCTTTGAGTGGGGAGCTTGTGAGCTCAGAAGATTCAGAAGAGTATGGAATCGTGGACTGGTGGGCCCCTGAAGCAATATTGTCCTCTCTGTTAACTAGCCAGCCGGTTCTTGTGTCGATGCAGCCCAGACCCTTCACAACAAGCGCAGTAGTTTACATCATCACGGAGGAGAAGGGCAGCTCTGTTGTTGGGGAGGGTCATTTATGTTGGACGAAAATGTGAGTTGTTCCACTACCCCTCAGTTCTCTGCTGTGGGAGAGGCAGACACAGGTACTGGCACTGGCGGCACTGGCCGGGTTTGCTCAAGTTTTGAAGACTCATTATGAAATGTTCCCCTTTTTTATCGTTATTGGCATGATTGGATCAGAGACTTTTGGACCTGTAAGCAGCCGTGTGAGAATTGAGTGAACCAAAGAAGGCTGATGCTGGACATATGAATAAATGTCTGGAGAGTCTTGTTAGATTGTTTAATATCCATTTTAGAACATGGTCGGCAGTGACAATGGAGTCAGGAGGAGTGGCAACTGGGTTGTGGGTAGTAGATGGTGCTACACAAACTCCTGTGGAATGGGGTCTATGCCATCTTATAGCACCGGTGGCAACACTTTTGTCTCGACCTAATTCAGAATAATTTGGATTTATCTATAAATACAGACAATTATTTAAACAATTGTGTACCCCAAAGGGGTTTCACTACAGTAACCATGCACCCTGAAAAACTCAGCCAAGGAGACCACTTTGAAATGGCCGTACAATAATGCTAATACACATCGAAACATTTAAATATATAATTATATCTCAGAGTATGAATCATAGAAAGTGCAAAGCAGAACATGTACACACAATAAGTGAAATAATACTGAAATAGAGGTGCAAACAACACACCAATAACTGCTAGACAGAGATGCACATTAAGCAGAAAACATAGAAATTGACCCAGGAATTCAATAGGTGCAACCGAATTTATTTCAATGGCCCCTAAAACAGACCTATACTAGACAACAGAGGGCGGCTACTATTATTCTACAGGGGCTGTATAACACAGGTTCTTCATATGGAAAAACATTGAGTAAATAGTGTAGCAATGATTGTTGTATTGTATGTATTAGGAGGAAGATGAATATGTCATCAACAGCGTGTGCCCCTCCCCACATCTGTAGCATGAAAGCTAGAAATGTTAGAAACAAAGACAGCCAGTTTTCCCTAATCCCTCACTGTTACCGCAGGGATAGTAGACAATGCGAGATAAAGAGAACAAAGGCATTCAAACTAAAGTTGTCATAGCAAAAGCACATGCATTGGACACAAGAAAATATGCACTCCACACAAAGAACATGTACAATATGGAATACATGCACTTAGACATGAAGAATACTAATGTAGCATCTATAAACATAATGAACATTAACATGACAAATCTATAAAGTGAATTCAACATGAACAACACACTAATATAGCTTGCTAAAATGGAAGCGAAAGTGTAACTGGACAGCCATCTTCCCAAGGATGGAGGCCGCAGCATGTCTCAGAATAAGCACAGGCCTCAGAGCCTCAGGAAACTTAAAAGGCTGAATCCGCAGAAACACATATGTGTGCAGAGCTCAGATGGTAGCTGGCAACACGTTGCTGGCATCAGCCTTATGTTGTGAGATAGCTTAGGCTTTTAGAGGTGTTTTTCTTTAAATTGGTGGACGACATGAAGTGGTGGTGTGGACTGCAGCGTGTGTTATGGTGTGGGAGCAGTGAGATGGGACTGCTTAGAATGTGAGGGATGTTTGTGGTGCCACTCAGAAGTGTTGAGTGATGCAGGAGGTGGAGACTCAGAGAGAGATGTAAGGGTGTTAACCTGTGGGGAGATAGTGTTGGAGAGGGTGCATAAAAGAGGGAGAAAAAGGTGAGCGGGAATTGAAACAGTGTTAATTGATCGGTGGTAAATTGTGCTTTGAATTATTAATATGGAAGACACTAGAATCATTTATTTGTATAAGTCACTTCCCCGATATAAGGACACAATTAATAAATACCATTCAGAATGGGTTAAAGATACATTGGGCAAGATGTTCATGCCGTGGCCCCAAGAAGGCGCTCCTTCAAAAATTGTGCTGCAGCACATGTCCTCATATTTACATGCCACGCATAATGGAAAACAGTTAAAGAACAGACTCGGCATAACCAAGCTGTGGAAAATGTTCGAGGATGAGAGGGCAGAGCCATGTATGAATGAATGTATGCTTAACCCGAATGACTGGGGTGTATGATGCCCACAGCTCCTCTTCCTCCTTAGAGCAGTGATCCAAACACGATGATACAGTGGTTATACCCATTAAAAGCATTAAACGCAGTAGCAGGGTATACAAATCACACATGTGCACCCCTGCGTGCCGAAATGAAGACATTAGAAGTGGACAGAAAATAAGCAAACAAAGACCATTTTCCACACATGTAGAATTTGATGAGCGCCACAGCTTGGAATCAAAACTAACAGACGCAGAAGAGGAGGTTCAGAGACAGGGAGACAGACAAAATGATAGGGACGAGACAGCAATTGTGCCAAACTAATGGATAGGAGGGCAAAAAATACTCAAACTCAATGGAAAAAGCATTGATGATTCTAAAGAGAAGGCAAGGGAAAGTAGAGAAAGACTTGAAATGAGGGTGGAGGAAGAGAGAGAACAGGAAACATGAAAAGAGAAGAAGGAGGGAGAGAACAGACGTGCAGAAGATAGGGACAAAAAGAAGAACAGAGAGGAAGAGAAGGAAAAGGTATAACAATGAGATGGAGAAAGTGAAAAGGAGCAAAATTTAGAGAAACTCTGCAATGAAGTTGATGACATCATGAGTAAACATAGAGTGTTAGATAAAGGAGATGAAGATGGTATTGTTATTGTTATTGTTATTGTTATTTTGCACTTATATAGCGCCTTATATACCATTGGTATGGTCTGAAGGCGCTGGTAGGTTGAACGCCCTTGGGAACCGAAGTTCAGATCAGTAGAGAGAGTAGGGAGAGTCAAAAGGTGCGTGTGTGCACCGGATATGTGTGCAGCTCGTGCGGTACACATGTAATAGCTGATTCTTATTGATAGGTGTGGTGGTTGAGAGATCAGGAGAATGTGTTCGTTCTGGCAGGATTTAACCGGAACGGATGTGGCTGCGTTAGGCCTGAGGAAAACGCCTGGCTGGGGTGTGAGACCAGCAGTGTTTACATAGAATGATGTGGAGTAAGCGGTGGATGTTCGTATGGGAACAGTTATACCGAATGGTGTCATAGTATCTCTGTGTTCTAGTTGAGTGGTGATGTAAAGGAGAGAGTAAGCGTGGGGTGTGGTAAGAATGGTTATATGCTCTTTCAATGTGCAAACTTCTAAAATCACTTTCCCAGAGAGGCTACCGGGCGAACTTCTAAGTACAATTTTCCATACAGAGGCTATTGGGAACGTTTCTAAATTCAGTTTATCAGCGAGGCTACTAGGCACACTTCTAAGTGTAACACTCGCGGAGGCTATTGGGTACACTTCTAAATGCAAATTTTCACAGAGCGTCTACTGGGCTACATTTCTAAGTTCAATTTTCCAGAGAGGCTATTGGGCAAACTTCTACTTGAGACTTTCCAGGGTGTCTATTGGATACACTTCTATAATCAACTTTCACAGATGCTATTGGTAGCACTTCTAAATGCAGCTTTCACAGTGTGGCTAATGGGCACACTTCTAGATGTAGCTTTCACAGAGGATATTGGGCCCATATCTAAATTCATTTTTCCACAGAGAGGCTACTGGGCGCACTATTAACTTCATTTTCCTGCGAGGCTATTGGGGATACTTCCAAATTCAGTTTTCCAGCGAGGCTATTAGGAACATTTCTAAATTCAATTTACCCGGGAGGCTATTGGGCACACCTCTAAATGTAACTCTCATTGCGGCTAATGGGTACACCTCTAAATTTCATAGAGGGGTTGTTGGGCACACTTCTGAAAGCAACTTTCACAGAGTGGTTATTGGGAACACTTGCGGAGGGCGGATGACTGCGGAGGGCGGATGACTGCGGAGGGCGGATGACTGCGGAGGGCGGATGACTGCGGAGGGCGAATGACTGCGGATACAAGCCCAATACCTTCCCTGATGAAATGAATTTAGAAGTGTTCCCAATAGACTCTGTATGGAAAACTGTACTTAGAAGTTCGCCCAGTTCCCTCTCTGGGAAAATTGCATTCAGAAGTTTGCACACTGAAAGAGCATATAACCCATCACACCACACCCCACGCTTACTCTCTCCTTACATCACCACTCAACTAGAACACAGAGATACTATGACACCATTCGGTATAACTGTCCTCATACGAACATCCACCGCTTACTCCACATCATTCTATGTAAACACTGCTGGTCCCACACCAGTATGAGAAGAAAAAATGACAGCATACACAGGAACAGAATGGACGGCACCAGTAGAAGAGGACGTTGGGGAACATATCATTAAGAGGAATTCAGGGATGTTTTGGAAGAGGTAGTGAGCGTAACTTATGAGATAGATCCTCACAGAAGACTAGATGTTGACTATAGAGAGGACGAAGAGGAAGAGGACACTATGACGGAAGATGAAGTTGACAAAGAGAGCGGGGAAGAGGAGGCTGCACAGGCCCTGTCTATGGGCCCGTGTTTAGCATGGTCAGATTTAGAGGAACCAGCAATAAGGCTGCAACCTATTAAATATGAAATATTCATGGCTCCCAGAGATGAGCCCGAGGGGGGCAGAGTGGAAGAATCCATATAATAATAGACTTTGGGCCTCATTACACGGATGGCGGTAAGGGTTTACCGGTACCGGTATTTTACCGGTACCAGTAAATCCTTACCGCCTTACTATGAGGTCCCTTTGCGGGTTGGGGAATTTAACGCCTGCTTTTTGCAGGTGTTAAAAACCAACCCGCAAAGGGACCAGGGAGCTAATTACGGTACCGCAATTTGCGGTATCGTAATTAGCGCCTTCCCCATTCCCATAGAGCCCTATGGGGCAAAAATGGGAATGGGAAAGGGGAATGGTGGAAGGGGGAATTACCGCCCGCCAACCTTGGAATAGGGCGGTAATTCCCCTTTCCACCAAGGCGGTGCCAGTATTTTACCGACATGAACCATGGCGCTAATAGCGCCATGGTTCACCGCCATCCGTGTAATGAGGCCCTATGACTTTTACTGGGTCGAATTAAAGCTAACCTAATGGAAGTGCCAAAAAGAATGAAGGGTGCAGCTACACCCTTACATAAAACTGGACAAACACAATTTCCTCTTTTACAGAAAGGTAGAGGATTTTCCCAGTATATACATTTGCCCCAGACAGACAAACATGATTTAATTTACAAATTACTGTCACTCACAGTCAGTGCAGGGAGGTGGGTTTATGAGTTAGAATAGTGGGTATGACTTTAGCTTTGGGGATATGAAAAGCTTGTTTGCTGCTCTATTGGGCGAGCAATCAGATGACATTTGGAAATGAGCAGGGTATCCTGTGGTGACATCGCAAAATACAAGCCATGACTGGGTACCTTTTAATAATTGCCGAGCAGATGATTGGAAGACACTTAAAATACAATTCACAGACACATCAGATATGTGTGCAATAATGATTCAAAAAATGGAACCAGATGAAGACCCTGCTGCTTATATACAGGAGATTCAGGAAAAATGGCACCTAGAGACAGGGGAATTGTAGGAGAAACATTAACACATTTTTACCACATTTTATTTCAGGGTCTTCCTGAAGAACTACAGAGGAATTTAAAGAACATTGTGCCAATTGAAGAAAAACCATGCACTGAGATGCAATTAAATATTGTCCACCGTTGTCGATTAACACAAGAAAAGGAAAAAAATGAAAGTTGAAGCCAGAAAGATTGAGGAAGCAAAATTGGTGCAGAAACATTTGTCAAAATTAAAAGTTGACGGGGCAGTACTGACAAACAATGGGGAAAGCCACAATGCGCTGGGAGCACAATCTATGCGGGTAGGGGCAAATGGGAATTTTGCAGGAAGGGGCCATTGTCAAGAATGTTGAGTGCGTTGTTGAACACCTGTATGGTTGCTGTCTCTGTGTTGCATCTGGGTCTTAACCTGGATTTGTAGGTTTGGAGGAGACTGTGTTGATGTCTTCATTGATGGGTCATCAACGATAGATCAGAGCGAGACACAGTCGAACGGCTGTAGTGAATGCAGGAAAGAGTGAAAAGGTTGAAACAGTTACAGGCACAATTTTTCCTACACATTTTTCAGCGCAAGTGGCAGAGTTGGTAGCTTTGATTTTGATGCTTGAAGCGCATAAAGAAGACGCAGTAACAGTGTATTCTGACTCCGCCTACGAGACGTCCACAGTACACCTAGGACTGTCACATTGGAAAAAGGAGTCACTTTCAGCGTGCAGACAGGCACACCAGTACAGCATGCACCATTGTTAGAAAGATTAATAGACATACTTGAACTTCCATCAGCTATCATTTTAGTGAAGTGCACAGCATACACCAGAGGTGCAGACATGATTTCCTGCGGCAATGAGGCCGCTGACTTAGAAGCCAAAAGGGAAGCAAATTTTCCAGAAGTATATGACATTGCAACTTCCCCAAACAAATACACACGTACATGAAACATGGCAATGAAGGAGGGATTTCGTACACTACCCATAGCATAGATTGAGAGCTGTCCTGATGCAGATTTAATACACTACCCTTAGCACAGATTGACAGCTGTACTCACGCAGAAAATGTCTTTGTGAAGGCCGATTTTAGGGTGGACATTTATTTTTGCATGATAAAAATAATATTTTCCTAAGAGATGATGAAGCTTAAAATAATTTAAAGTATTCCTCCTTATCCCTTAAATGAATTAACAGATTCAGTCACCCACAGAAGGCTGATATATTGGCCATTTTTGTTGTGCGTGCATTTGCCTCCTTTTGCTGCTTTTAAAAAAAATAGATTCTCTCGTAATACAAGAAATAATTAGGTATCAGTATAGTCCTATAATAATGACCAGCGAAATGACACCGGAAACATACCCTAAAATGTAATTGATAATCAACGCTACATGAGACAATGGGCCTCATTACAAGTCTGGTGGTAAACCGCCGGTCTCGGACCGCCAATTCTGCCACCTGAGATCCCAGTGCACCGGGACATTAAAAGTGCTGGTGGCCCGGGATATCAGGCGGGGGAAAGTGTAAGTCCCCATTACCCCAGAGTCCCATAGGACTCCATGGGAATGGGGACACAGAAGCAGCAGCACTGTTGATAATGATGCCAGTGATTCAGTGAAAACTCTGCGGCCAGGTGCCATTACACCCAGCAGGCCAGACCTGTTGGGCACAATGCCCCCCCAGCAGAGTTGTAGTGTGGTGGTCTGGAAAGGGTACCAGTACGATGAGACTGGTACCCTTATTTCCAGACTGCCACACTTGTAATGAGGCCTGATAAAAACCTTTATGTCTCTTACAACATGTGGTCCCAACATATGAGCTGAGTGAGGAGGGAGACGTCTGATGAGAGCTGTTATGTGTGTTCCCTCATTCCCTAGCCCATGAGTGCCCACATAATATTCATAGCCACAAAAATACCTGCACACAGAAAACACTATGTAACACATTTGACACTATGGACTACGAGAGGGCAATTTCAAGTTAGGTGGGCTACCTTATGATGGATGACAAAAACAACATTCCTTTATGAGGATAGGTACAAAAAACAAATATCCATGATGGATGATACTAAAACAGAAAATAAGGTGATGCAATATACACTGGAATGTTTGAACAGGGGAGAGATTAAAATAACAGACGATAAGTTGTTAAAATGTAATAATGCAGAAAGAAAATAAATACCTGGTTGCTGGAACAGAGCCCAGCTACTAATATAAGGAGAGATATTTACCTCAAAAGGCTGTGTCAAAGGGATGATAGGTTGTAAGGCAGAGCATGTATACCAGTACCTGTAGAGGTTGTGCAGAAAGCAAATTATATATTAATTTAAACATCAAAGACCATGAAACTCGTGAGTCTGTGTTAGAGAGTTCAAGTGTACAGTTGTTTAGCAAAACTTCATTTGTTACCTATATCTAAATAAGAGGACCAGGTGTCCGTATTTCACAGCAGTGTGTGAGGAGAAAGAATTCAATTCTACTCATTAGGACATCATACAATCATAAATATTTTTTATTCATATATCAACACTGTATAAAAAATCCATATCAAAATCCATTATATAGTTCTAAAAATTCAAAAATTCATGGCCATTTTATTGTTATTCTTTCTTTTCTGTAGAGATGGTCCACAGTATATTGGACACTCAAGACCTCCTATTATGAGGGGCCTAATAGCAGCTACATTTTTTTATAAAATAGTAGACTGTAACCAACTGATGCCCAGAGACAAAATTGCTCAGAGATGTAAACCCTAAAGAATTGGAATTGCTCTCAAACAGTGAGTTCACGATGTTTTCGAAGTATATGACACATTGTGTTTTAATATCCACCTGTTGGTGTTCTGTAACATAGAGCCACAATTGGTGATGGGGTTACAAGATAATCGTCTTTCCTCTCTTTGTCTATTTCGGACTACAACTGTGATTATGAAAAACTAATGACACCACTACAGTGTGCCTAATAGAACCATATAGTCTTGGTGGTATGGGTGAGTTCAGCGGTGATCACAATTGTGGGAGTATGTTAGGATTAGACCAATTGAGTTGGTCTCCTAGTCACTTTACCATTAGGTGAAAGTGACCTCTTCTGTTCAGAAGACGATATTAGAGGGGCCAGAATTACCTCTTTAGTTGTGCACTTCGTCCATTAATAGTACGAAGATAGCCTATATCAATCAGTATATTATTGCACTTAGAGCCTGATTGAATGTGTTTCTGTGTTTGTTTTCTATAGGAGAGTTCTTGCTGCTGTTCGGCTGTCTACATTGAAAAATATCTCAATTCTGAATACACAGAATATACTTAACCCCTGAAGAATTTCTGCATAATAATCTGAGTACAGAAAGAAACATGTTGGGTTGGGGAAAACAATACTATGTTGTATATCATTGTTAATTAGATCAAATCACAACAGTAGAAGCGATTTAAACCTCAGAAGGTTGTTGATTTGTCATTATTTTACTATTCCGAACAATATTGACTTGTGATTGTATTTTAGACATTTGTTTTATACTTTTGATATAATTGTTTAGACTTGAATGTATTAAAAATGAGAAGGTTAGAATGTGCGAGTGCGTATGAATGAAGTATGTCTGAGGTATTCTTACTTAGAGATATGATATTTTTGTGGTACCTAATCAGATAGGTTATTTTATCACTAACCGACTCTAGATTTGCACTGCCATAGGTACTTCTGATGAATTTTTGAATTTTTAGAATTATATAATGGATTTTGATATGGATTTTTTATACAGTGTTGATATATGAATAAAAAATATTTATGATTGTATGATGTCCTAATGAGTAGAATTGAATTCTTTCTCCTCACACACTGCTGTGAAATACGGACACCTGGTCCTCTTATTTAGATATAGGTAACAAATGAAGTTTTGCTAACCAACTGTACACTTGAACTCTCTAACACAGACTCACAAGTTTTATGGTCTTTGATGTTTAAATTAGTATTATGTTATATACAGGCCAGACCATAAGACCGAGATATGCCTGTTATCCCCTGTTACTCCTGTTGGTTGTTGTAGCAAATTATATATGCCTCAAGTAATGCACTGAAAATTCCAAATTAGTCATGCGGGTAGAGAATGAAGCAGGCCCCCTATGGATGGTACCCTTGAAGAATGCCACTTTATGCTTCAGAAATAAGGCACAGTAAAAGTAGGGGAAAGTGAAGGATGCACACACATTTCTGATGTGCCTAGCATGGAAATAGGCACAACTTTGTTAATGGACCACTATTGGGCAATGGTTCAAGAGCCTACATGCAGTTCCTTCTTAATTGGTGAGGCCTGTGCTCCCTAGTAAAAATAAGTGCACCGACCCTGGTAGTGCCCCAGAAGAAGGTGCACATTGGTGATTTCCCACAGATGAATGCACACATAAGAAACAAAAGGTCCCTCACCAGTAAGTGCAGAAAGAGGGATGACTATTTCTTGATAAAAACAGAAAATGTGCATGATGACATACACGACGAGCATAAATTGTTCCATAGAAAAGCAATGTTATTTACATCCTTCTTTACTCCTGGGTTGTAGGCATCTACAAATGCAAAATGGTTACAAATAACCTGATGAGAGCTATTGCAAACAGTAAATGCAACTGTGAAAGGATTCAATGCAATCAATAAGAGCTGAGAGCAGTTAGGATCATGACTCACCAAAATGAGTATGTCCTTGACCTCATAACAACAATGGAGGAGGGTGTGTGTGTGCAAAAATTAGCCAATCTTGCTGCACATACCACCTGCCCATGATGAGGAATATGGGACGCTTACAGAGGCAATAGTCACCTTGAAATATCTGCACACCAAACTGGTTAAAGAGGTGGAAGGCAATGAGAATGATGATTGGTGCTTGTACCTGTTTTCATAGATACACACCTGGTTGGCTAACACTTTCACAATACTAGTGGCCATACTGGTACTATTACTGTTAGCTTTATGTGTCCTGAGTATTGCAAAAATCCAATGCAATAAAGACTGTCAAGAAGATGGTGGGAATGAAAATAATAATACCTTTGGATATTCAAGTACATGAGCATACACAAACAGATTAATTCCCCCATATGCAGACTATAGAGGGTCCTATTGCACCTCCTGGGCCCAACTTTCAGTGCCCCTCTTGCCCCCACAATAACACAGAACACTGGGTGAATTGTAACTCTGGTGGGGAATATAGCTACATAGGGGTACAGAAGAACACGGGGTGTGTGGAGGTAGCTTGAGGGGTGGTTACCAAAATTTGGATACCCAAGGATCCCTATATTGGGGAGAGCAGAAGAATAGGAGTGGTTGATGACTCTACCAGAGGAGGGAGGTTTAGGAGGCAGATGAATATGTCATCAACTTCTTCTTCCCCTACTGCATCAGTACCACGAAGGTGAGAAATGTTACAAACTAAGACAGCCATTTTGCCCTCAACCTTCACTGTTACCACAGGGATAGGAGATCATGCGTGTTAAAGAGAACAAAAGCAATCAAACTAAAGTTGTCATAGAGAAAGAGCATGTTTTAGACATGAAGAAAACATTCACTGTACACGAAGAACATGTACAATAGGTAATATGCATTTATGCATGAAGACTACTAATAAAGCATTCATTGACATGGAGGACATTATCATGACCAATGTATAAAAAGAATGCAACATGAACGACATGCAAATATGGCTAGCTAAAATAGAAGCAAAAGTGTAATTGGGCAGCCATCTTCCCAAAGATGAAAACTGCAGAATGTATCAGAATGACCACAGGCCTCAAGGCCTCGGAAAACTCAAAAAGGCTGAATCCACAGAAACACATATGCATGCAGAGCTCAAACGGTAGCTGTCAACAAGTGCCAAGGTTAGAGTGAAATAAGGGAGGATTGGGATGGCGGAACGAAGGCACAAGACCATTCTTCCCAAGATGTATGCAGTATACTCCCTGGTTAATTAAGGGTTCAGAAAAGGGACTAACAGCCTTTGATAGTTAGGTGCAGTAGAGCAGTAAGCAAAAAAGCTCCATGAAAAATATCCCAAGAGTTTCCCCAGTGGCAAGAGAAAACACAAAACACACATTAATGTAAGCTAACACCTTAGTGAACCATAGTAAATAGAAGGTAATTCAATTTCACACAGTCTCTTAGCATGGGACTCAGACACGGAGAACACTGGACATTCATTAGAAGCAAACACAGATAGGGCACCTGCAAAACTTCCTAAATTCACATATAGACACAAATCACTAATGAGAATGAGGGATGATAACTTTTCATTGAAAGAAGAGCAGTCCATGAACCTCTCACCCCCTACTCTATGTCTGGCTTGTATCTTGATGTTCTGACAAGTGTCCAAGATTGGGTAGCAGAGTAACAACCAATAGAAGTCCCTGGTGTCATGCAGTTCATGAAGTATCTTGTCAACCAACCACGTATACCACTTATCGTAGAGATGATGTGTTATAACCTTTGTCAACATGAGGGCGGTTCCAGGTGGAGCCATCAGATACACGTAGTCCAATGAACTGTTTACCCTTATATAATCTGTAGGTAGACAAACCCACAAACCTATCCACATTCCCCAAACATTTTGTGAGCTAACATTATGTTGTGACCTCATTAATGATGAAACGTCAGTACTTAATCAGTTTTCATTGATTATGCTGTGGACAGCAACAACACCTGAATGCTTGAATGCTGTCCTGGATTTGTTTGATATTTGAATAAAGCAGTGTGTTGCTGGTAAGCTTGTCTACACCATCATTGAGTCTTGTTTGGACTGAGTTCTAATCCTCAAGGGTCTATTTGGGATTTTGGGGCCACGTCTGCATTTGAACTTGTATTTCTGTATTGTTTCACTCATTGTGCATACATTTTCTGCTTTGCATTTTTTATGATTCACACATGTGAGATATAATTACGCTATTAAATGCTTCCATTTGTGTTAGCATTATTGTACAGAAATGTCAATGTGGTCTCCTTGGATGATTTGTTCAGGGTACAGGGTTGCTTTAGTCTAACACCTTTGGGGTACACCATTGTTTAAATAATTGTCTATATTTATAGATATTTCTAAATTATTCTAGTGGTTACGGTTTTCCCGTTTTTCACATGACTTCCCCAATTCCCATTGCCTTTGTGGTTCATCCTTCGGCGCGAGAGAACCTATGAAGATAGGCGGCTTGATGAAACAATTCATCAGTTCCATAATTAGTTAGGCTCGGTGATACCTAGGGCCCAACATTAGACAGTTCAGATGGTGAATCCATTGTATGTGCAGATTCAGTATCTCCAGTGCATAATGGTGGCAGCAAGGAAGTGCTGAGATTTAGGCATTTCTCAACAATGCCTTCTGAACCACACCTCAACAGCTCTATATACAACAGATATTCCAGTATTTTTTTTATTTATGAATTTATGTTTAGGAACTACTAATAGTATGGTCAGATTAATGGACTAAGGGGAAGATTGGGCGGTTTTCCCCAGAATTACACCGGATTGGGATCCAGTTCTTCAGAATGAGTTTATGTGTGTGTATACCTGATCATGGAGTAAGGTTCTCTATAACTCATGAATAATTACATCTGAAGCCACCGTCTAATTATTTTCACACAGAATGTTAGGCATGTAGTTTGTGAAAGGTGAGCATAGGTTTGCAAAGTAATAAACTCACCAAGAATTTGCTCGGAGGCACACAGTTCAGACCTCTCTAAGTCTCGATGATGCCATCCTTCAAACTTGATATTCTCGCAGGATGGATGGCTTCTGACTGACAGACTCTGATCGGTTCACTCTTCAGCCTAAATTGAGCAGCTACACTAGCTGAAAGAGGAAAGAGAAAAACAAAAAAAACATATATTATTTCTCAGCCTTCTTTCAATGTAATGACAGATTGCTCATGTTCCTCATGTTCCTTTTGACCTCGGGACCAGCAGGATACTGGGAGGTGAAAACACACAATACTCATTATTGGGATCACCAGGAATAATAACTTAAGGAAGAGAGGGGATAAAGTGGTGGTCGAGCAAGAACATTCTCTGCTCCACCGGCGCCATCAAGACCTGGCAGGGCAAGGGATAGACGCTGCTCTACGGTATTTCCGAGAGAACATTATCCAGCCTGGGTGCACTTGATGCTCTTGACCTTGCCCAGAACGTATTGCCCCATGATGGAAGGGTTGCCCCAGAATAATAACCTGAGAAACTATAAGCCAGTAATCTCATCTATGTTCCCTGAAACCTAGCCATGCCTCGTGGAAATGCAGCTAGAGAATTATGGACAGGGTGCATTAATTAATCAAATGGGCTTTATGCTTCACATCGAAGAAAAATATTCAAGACTATCTCCATCCCATAATCATTTCTGCCAAAAACTCCTCACAGGCATTCATGACAAAATGTGCCCCATTCTAAGTGTGGCAGTATTTCGTGAACGAATACCTCTCAGGGATTGGTCATTCACTTCATTTAGAATTAAATGAATGACCAATCCCTGAGAGGTATTCGTTTATGATGATTGTAACTAGATTAACTGGTTTCTGGTCAACTAGCTTTAACTGTATTTTCATACTTAGCTTGTACATGCACCTTGCTTCTAATTTGAACTGCATAACTGTATTTTCTTGTAACCAAGTTCTCAAGCATCCTTGTATTGTGTCCTCCCAGCTACCCTTTGGGTTTGGTTCTGCGCTATACCAAATAAACAAACAAACAAACAAACAAATATGACAGTGGTAAAAGTACTTCCTTGCAATTTCTCCCTTCATTTAATCAGTGTGAGCAAGTGGTATGTCTACTTATAATAATAAGATTGGGCATTGTTTTTACTTTTTATAAAGAATTCCATCTATAAAATGGTGAAATATACTAACAATGGTAATGTCAACTTTAAGAGGCAAACATTTAGTGCAAATGCAAGATTGCCCCTCCTTGTAGTCCATCACACTACAAATTTAACCTTAACTCAAACTACTATACTACTTCTCAAAACCAACTTTAAAAGTTTCATTAAAGTAACAACCCTAATATCCCTAATATATGAAGTGAACCGTTACTGATGCCCTCCTTTGTGTGTGTGTCTGTGCCTGTGTTGTGTGTGTGTTTGTGTGGGTGTTTCTGTGACAAAATTAATTCTGCCCACTAGGAGTACATGGGTGAATAGTGCATAAACTGACTATTACACCCTCACACTTCACAGAGTGATCAGAATCATAATGGTGAAACAGGCATGTGTAAGAGATATACCACTTCACCTTTTGTGGTAACGTGGATAAGGGAAGGCTATACACAGCAAAGTACACCAGTTCACAATAAAAGGACTGTCAATCTGGGTTCTAAAACATATATACACTTTAATGAAATACATCATAGGCAAAAATAAATAAATAGAAAACACTACAAAAACCCGCTCCTCTGGAAAGAACACAGCACAAGTAAAGATAGAAAGATGCAACACCTTAGGTAATGGAATGCAAGGTAAAGGGGTGCAAGGAGCCAAGTTCATAAAGGGATATTTGTATGAAATGGGATTACAAGTGCCCTAATCAGTCTCTAGGGCCCAAGGATGGACCAGGGCAGACGGTTAACAGTCCATAATACATTTCTGCTTTTTTTGGCAGTTCGACATCGATGAACTAGGCTCCTTGGGGCTGTGTGATTGGTTCAAATGAGGTTCCATTTTGGCAGCTGGGTGGTTCCAAATGGGGAGCAGGTGTCAAGCCAGGGTCGAGCTGAAGTTTGCTGAAGTTTGAAGCATTGTTCAAAGACATGCATATTGTGAGGGCCAGTAGGGTTGGTTTAATAGGTTTATTCACATCAACGATGCTGGTGATTGTCTACACTATTCAAATTGGCATTTTGAGGCTCGTGGTTTGATGAGGACACCAGGATCAGTTCAACCGTCAATCTGGATCATCAACGTAGAGGCTGGCGGTTAAAAAAGTGGGTTGAACATAATGATTGCCGCAATGAGTTTTTATTTGAGCTGGGGTAATGGCATGTTAGACAGGCGTGGTGCAGTGGTAAACTGGTTTGCATGTGTGGCACAGTGACTCGTAGATCAAGTGGCAAACCATCAAAACTGCCTCAACTGCATTAATACAAATGGTAAATAAGCTATATCTCTTGGCTTGCCTTTTTTCCTTTATGATTGGGATCACTGTGGTGCTGGTTTATCCAATGAGCTTTTAGTTGAGCTGGGGTAATGACATGTTTGACAGGTGTGGTGCAGTGGTAAGCTGGTTTGAATGTGTGGCAAAGTGACTCGAAGATCAAGTGAGTGCGAAGGCATCTCTGGATCCTAGTTTTTCTGGCTCCCAGGTTGCTTTGTGTCCCAATCAGGGACAAGTTCTCCTAAACATGGGGAGACGTGAAAACACCTGCAGTGGACCTTCACCTTCAGCCTGGTCTGGCAGAGAAATAGGACTGTGTCTAGCACCAGGACACCTCCAATGTACCCTAGGTAAGGTTAGGGATCAGAGCTTGCCTCTGACATAGACAATCTTCACCACTCTGGCAGGTGGCGTTGGAGAGTCTGCTATCACAAAAGAGTTCCACAGAAATACTTCCTTCTGTCTGGATGGTCCAAAAGTGAATCTCCAGAAGGAGTGGGAAACCCCCTCTTCAATAAACAAAAGTCCACAGGTGATTGGAAAAAACAAGCTTGCTTGAAGGTGTCCAAATCCCTGTCCTTGAGGCAAGTGGTCTTTGCCTTCGGACACCATACCCAAAGTGCTTTGTGCTAAAGGAAGTGGAGAGGACAGCAAGGAAAGCGAGTTAAAGAGAGAAAGAGAATGGTGCAACCATTCGCCACTTGTGCTGAGCTCTCCATGAGTATTCTAACTCTGCCCCTTCTCTGATTTGTATCATCAAATAACCTTCATTATGCAACACCATGATGCGAGGCTAGTCTTTTATTTCTGGGTGTACCCTGTGTCTCCTTTTTCCCAGGATAAGCCCTGCTATGAGGCTGTCGTGTTGGATAGCGGTGTTACCAGACCTCACAAAGGATTGCAGGAGAGACACAGGGCCTCATTACAAGTACAGCGGGAACCGGCCGGTGCTACTAATGAGTTGCTGCCAGACTTGTAACACTGTTTCCACCAACTGAGATCCCGGTGCAGCCAGGACTTTACAAGTCCTGGTGACTGCGGATATCAGGCAGCATAAATTGTAAGTCCCCATTCTCATGTAATTTTATAGGACTCCATGGGGACACAGAAGCAGTAGCCTCATTGCTACTGGTGCTGGTGCATCCATGAAGACTCTGTGGCAGGGTGCCATTACGCACGGCTGGTCAGACCTTTCGGGCGAAATGGCCCCCGCCCTCAGAGCTGTAGTGTAGCCATTGTTAGGAAAGATTTCCATTTATGGGTACTTTTTCCTCCAATTGTGAACCCCTCCAGTTTGCTGTTGTCTGACCATCCTAGTCTGACTATTGCCAGTGGAGCCCAGCCTTCTGCTGCACTCTGCTGGGCTTTTTGCTCATTTTGTTATGGGCAAACAGACATGCCCTTCAGACTGTCAGTACTGGGATACTTTGATTCCCTTAGTCTTTCACTATGTTGCTCTTATTAGCAACATTTTATCAGTTCATGATGTACCATCCAGTACAGTCTGCTCGGGTCTCGTTTTTCATTTGTATGGCCCAGAGACACCCTCACATGATTTGTGCTGATTGTACAAATGTGCCCAGGACTGAGCTGGTGGCAGCAGTCACTTTTAAAGCATTTTTGACTCTTTTCTATGGTCCAAACAACATTTACCACGTTTGGCCCAGGATAGTGGCAATGCCACAAAGTCCTTTGTTCTGTCCTTTGGCCATTTTGTACCTTTGAAATTCCCAGGTCGAGCAGACACAGGAAATTCCTTCTTTGGTCCTGCAGACCCCCGTGCAAACAAAGCTTTTGCAGGCTTCTGAATACCTTGTGTGTGTGCCCCAAGTATGTGTGGCTGGAGCTGTCTAGTTCCAATCCACATCCTGGGTGCCAGGATGTCTGGTGTGCTGGGAATGATTGGGACCACCGTGGTCCGTGATTGGTCGACATCTGAGATGGCTAAATGTGAGCAGATCTCCAATTGGTATCTCTTTGTTTTGACGCAAAAGAAAATTCTGGATAAGAGAAGGTACCTTACACCCATTCCAGGTCAATCTTTTGAGTTCACACAGAACTTAGTAAAGGAGCCAAGTATCCTGAACCGCTGAAGCAGATCAGTGGAACCACTGGTGACCCACTGGAAAGTTTGGCACCCTTACCCTGGTGTTGTCCTGTCAGAGCCCCTAATTCACATTGATCACAGAAAGCCTGTAAGGGCACTTTGACCTGTTGGCATAGTGGGACTAACTACTCTCGGCACCTCCTGCTTAACCTGCAAACAAGCCTGCTTGGAAGTGTTCTTGGACCGCCCATTGAACTGACAAACTCATACGAGACCTTTTCCCTGCAACTGCCACCGTCTCGAGTTCTGACTTGAGCCTTTGAAGATTGTAAACTCTGGGTAAAAGGCACTCTCCAGCCGAGTTTCCTACACCTAGCATTCCTAGGTCTGGAATTAGGAGAGTCTACCTGAACCCAAGCATACTCGGTCACTGTGTCGCCCAGCTGTGGTGACAAACTTTGTGGCTACCTTGCTGCTGTTCTCCCCTGTTCCCCAAGATGAGCTGCAGTGGACTGGTCCGATCCCTTCATCAGAAGCAGAGAAAAGGCCTCTTTCCCGCCACGGACTGAGGTCCTGGAACGCAGCCCCTGAAAGCTGTAGAGAAGTGCAACTGCAGGATTTGAACCTGGGAATGAACTGGACTTGACTGGCAAAGGTTGGTGCAGAGTGTGTTGAGATGCGATAAGCACTTGCATCACTTACCGCTGGCACATCCATAGACTTTGACGCATGAGTGTCCCCTGAGGGCCACTCTCGCTTTGTCCAGGTAGCCCGTGCTACCATCCTATTCCTGATTCCTGGAAACCTCACATCTCTCTTGTAGAGACCCTCCTTGAACAGTGGGAACGTATTCTTCACCACCTCGCCCACCTTCCTGAGCCAGTACAGCCATCTGAAGAAGACCCATTTTGAACTTAACCACACGATCGAGTGCTCCTGCACTGAATTTTGTTTGAGCGCAAGGCTCCACAATTTTTTGGGACTGGGCTGCCTATTAGGGTTTGATTTGTTGTAGCACTGCCCAAAGTATATTCACACTGTGTGACCCCTTTCTTTGCAGGTTGTGGATTTCTACTTGTGTAATATTCCTTTAGGCCACTAGTTACTGTATATGTGTTTCCTTGTTAGTGTTGTGTTAGTTTTGTTAGTACTGCTGAATTTTGTGTTTGTGTTAAAAGGCCTTTATTGAATGCATATGTATTTTTGATATATAAACCTGACTGAGAGTAATTTGTGGTTTTGTTTACTGTGTGTTCATTGTGCGCCTTCAATCACGCTCACCCCTCGGGAGACCTAGTTTTGACCGCCACCAATACTACCTTGATTGTTTTGGCTTGTCCAGAAGGTTACCCTGTTCCAAGAAACTGGGCTGGCCTTCTGAACCTCTACCCATCAGGTCAGAGTTCAGAATCCAGCTGTCTGTAAAGAGAGCCGGTACGGTGTGTCCAGCACCCTTATTTATGGACTGCCACACTTGTAATGAGTCTTTCAGTCCCTTGCCGTGCAGACTGGCAGGACCAGGAGTTCTGACCAAAATACATACAATCCTTGCACAGCTAGTCTGGGCTCACACTCCTGACACATGTATGATGTAAATCAGATATGTCTTCTTATAATTATGTTAATTACTATCCACCATACCCTATACTAGGTATGGCTTTATGTCTAAAGATACAACTCTCACCTGAATAGTAATCCCTTATGACTTTGTGTGTTTTTGGAACAGAGGTGCAGACTTTAAATGCATACTCTGCCCTGATGTGACTTGGGTGTCACTGCAGCTGTCAGTAGAGCACCTGTGGCCTACAAACAATTGTATTCCACTATTTAAAGAAGTTCCCTAAGGAAACCCACCCCCCCCCCAGAGCCCTCCTTGGTTACTTGGGGCTCTTTCAATATGATTAGTCAGTCATACAATGTCATAGGAAACACTTATGAAAATCCAAATATAGAATACACCAGCTGCCACAATCCTATTTCTTCTTTTCTTTTTTTTGTAGTCTATGAAAAAGACCTTTGCAAAAAGACCAATTCTCAACATGCATTTTTTACTTTAAAACATCCCTGAAACTACATAGATTCTTCTGATGTGACCAGGATAGTTGTTTGCGAAATTTAGACAATTCACATGGTGGACTTGGCATTTGAATCCATATTTCCGCTTCGCATTAGAGGGAGCAGTCAACCCAGTCCTGATTTTCCTTGCATTTTTGTACATTTGCCTTTGTATGTCTCATTCTAACAGCAGACACACAACAACAAGTATGCAAAGATAGAGCCAGGACTGAGTGAGCTAATGATACCTGGGTTATGGCAAAATAGCATCTCTGTTTCTCTCTTTTGAACTGTATGATGATGGTCGTTGGAGTAATCGAGACTGTCAAAGAAAATAAAAAAAACACAAAGTGAAATTACAGAATAAAATATCCATTGGCTGGCTGTCACAAATGACTTCTGCTCTGCAGGAATATAAGGAGGAATAACGGATAAACCAGCACCACAGTGATCCCAATCATAAAGGAAAAAAGGCACAGCCAAGAGATATAGCTTCTTTACCATTTGTAGTAATGCAGGCGAGGCAGTTCTGATGGTTCGCCAGGGTGGGATCGGGAGTTGAGGTGGTTTCAAGATATTAGTATCTGCTGGTTTGGGTTGGCATGGGATGGGATGTTACAATGACCTCAGTGCCTCATTGAAGTGTTCGAAGAGGTTCAATTTGGTTATGAAGTGGTGAGTAGTTTGTTTGAGCCAAACTGGTGACCTGCTATGCTTGGCTCAATGCAGACGGGAGCCTGTTCGACAGGTTTGATGCAGCGATAGTTCAAATTCAATGGAGTGCCAATAGCAGGGCAGAGCTGGAGAGCAAATAGGAAAAAGGAGGAAAGCAGACAGATAGGGTGGGACAGACGAAGGGGGAGAGTATGGAGGTAGAAAAAGCATCTCGTTTTTTGTGGGGTTCAGCTGGTCAAAGTGAGAAGACATCAGTGCCTGGATAGACAGAATTGTGGATGTTGGAAAAAATCAGAGAAAGAGAAATAAAATGAGTGAGTCATTGGCATAAAAGTGGTCCGATAGAGGGAAGGAAAAATGAATGCAGAGAGGGGATAGTATACAGTAAGAACAAAAGGGGTTCACGAACAGTCCTCAAGCAGCCACCATATAAAAGAGGACAAGATAAAGAAAAGTGGCCATAAGAATGGGGCCCCTAAAGCCAAGGTAAGAAAGTGTAGTTAGAAAAGTGGTATTGTCAACAGTATCGAAAGTGGCAGAAATACTGAGAAGAATGAGTATAGATGAAAGTTTGCTGTGGCGAGCAGCGAGAAGTAAGCAGGAACATGTAGGAGTTCTGCCTAAATTGAGTGGGCGGGATGGAACCTCAATTGTAAGGGAGTGAGAAGAGAGTGAAGGTGTAATAAGGAGGGAACTTCAGAGTAGACAATCCACTCGAGAAGTCCACATAAGAATTGAAGAAGGCAGAGAGCGATGAAGTTGGAGGACAGTGAGGAGTCAAGAGGGGAATTCTTCTAGAGATGAATATAGCACTTGTCACCCTTGAGTGTGTGCCCTTTGCAAAGCGCATCTTTAATTCCCAGCTGGATGTTGCTTTAGAAATCCTACACATACATGGATACATTCGACACATAAAATTCAAATTTGTGGTATAAATGAAAACTGTAAAAAAGGACATCATATCGTACTCCTCCGCTCGTCATATGGCTTCATGGCGGACCTGCCAGAACTTCTTGACTCAAACAAAGCACTCAAAATGCACCGAGCTCCTGATTAGTAGAGGCTAGACACCAGCTTGCCGCTTGGTCCAGCACTACTCGTCGCACCTGAACTTGGTTCGACACAAACCAAAGCACAGCGAAAACTCAACTCGAGCTATCAAAACACTTACAATCATCAGAAAGGTTCTATTGACCTAGAACTGCACCACAGTCCTTCTTTGTGCCCTAGATACTGGTTAGTTCACATTTGCACTGTTTCCACTGAACTACCTATACTTTATTTTATTTTTTTATTTTATTGTTTAAAATGCGGAATTCGCTCGAGAGCAGCAGGCCGCTGTACAACATGTGGGTAGCCAGCATTTGGGCTGGAATAGTTTAACAGTATTGCAGTATTGTGTCGTCTGTGCATTGGTATGTGTGTCAATTGGAATTAGTCCTTGGTCATGTGTTGTTGAAAGAGCCATGTTTTGAGAGATTTGCAAAATTTTTGAATTGTGGGGGCATTCTGTGCCTACACCGGGATCGAGTTCCAGAGGCTGGGTTGATGACAGGAGATGGATTGTTTGCGGTTCTTCTCTTTGTGGGTGAGTTGCGATTCAAGCCAGTTCCTGCACGAGGAGTGTGTACCGCCAGATATGTGGAGCTTTGCCACCAGGTACGCTGGTGTGCTTCTCGTGACTGCTTTGTAGATGACACATGAAGTCTTGAACAGTATCCTGGCTTGGAGTGGAAAGCAATGTAGTTCAGGTAGGATGGTGAAAATTCAGTCAAATTTCTGCACTCGCATAATCAGACATGCTCCAGCATTGTGGACTTCTTTTAGCGGAGCCAAAGGAGCATCTGGGAGCTCTGCCCTGTTAGGAGGGCATTTCCCCCATCGATGTGTGAGACCACAAGGGGCTGCACGATGCTCTGGCAGTCTTGTGGCAGGATGAAGGTTTTGATTTTTCAAAGGGTAGATATTCTGAGCAAGGCTATTTTGACCTTCTAGGCTATGTGTTTCTGGAAGGACAGATTGCTGCCAACTCTTTGATTGCCTATTTCCTTTTTACCCCTGTCCTCATTACCCAGAGTGCTGCATCTTTCTATCGATTGCATATTTTTTGTGTTCGTTCTTTCATGGGTGATTTTTATAGTGTTTGGTAGCAATTCGATAAATGTGCATGATGACTAAGCATATCGAGAGAGCTCCAAGCAACGAAGGAGGGCTCAATGGGGTTCTTACCTAGGGAAATGCTTTAAAAAGTGGGCTAAAATGATTCAGAGGTCAAATGTGCTATTTTTACAGCAACTGTGGCAGCCATGTCACTTGTATGGCATTGTATAACAATTTATAAAGCCTGAGAATAAGGCCCTGAGGAATCTGGGCGCTGCTACACACAAGACAACTAATCAGGAAAGAGGAGTCCCTAACATTGAGCCTAATAAATGAGAAATCTCTTTAAGGCTTTACCACAGCTCGTGAACATAGGAAGGCAGAGTGCTCTATAGCTTTGGAGTCAATACAGAGAAGGAACGTCGACCCTTGCGAGCCCTCCCGAACCTAGGAAAAGTAAACAGGATCTGAGATCCTGAGCGAAGATCTCGTGAAGGATAATATCGATAAAGTTTCTGTTCAAGAAATGGAGGGTCAACATGATGCACAGCTTGGTGGATGACATATAGGGCCTCATTGCGGGCCCAACGGTAACCCTGCTGGTGCTTCTCAGAGATATCAGAGAACAAAGGGGAAGTGTTACTTACACAACATCAATCCAATCTGGCTCTGCTAGGAGATGAGGCATGTTTGCTGTTAGCATTAAAAGGAGGAACTACCAGACACCCCCTTACTGACATGAGAGGTAAAATAGAAAATCAATAGCACATCCGTACCCAGATTAGCGCATTAGCACCATGGAAGGGACTAAGCAATGGCATCAGCTAGTAAGGGGAGCATATCCTCTTCTAAACCTAGTTCACTCGAGGAATTCTCTGAATAAAAACACAACAAGTATTGGAAAGCATGATCATGAGTTTAAATTAAAAACTAACTAAAAATTCCATATCCTTTCATAGAGTAAACTGTATGGGCCTTATTATGAGTTTGTTTGTAAGCTGCCAGCAGACTTGCCTTAACGTTACTGGCACCCAATATCCCAGTATTACGGTTGATGGCAACTTCAATAAGTTACCATTTCATGGAGTCCTATAGAGAATGGGAACTACTGAAGCACTGGCACTGTTGCTAACGCTGCCGGTGCTTCAGTTATTACTCTGCTGCCAGGGGCCTGAACTCTCAGCAGGTCGGGCCTGCCCGTAGTTCACTGCCCCTACCGACAGACTCAGAGTGTGACGGTCTGGTAAAAATGCCATAGCTGGTAGCACCGGCCATTCTACCAGCATTTTTTCCAGACTGGCTCACACTAATGACCCCCTATATCTATAATTATGCCTGCACTGACCTGACAGGTGAATCCGAAAAGAGGGGGTGGAGGCTCAGGAAAGATACTTGTTGACCGCTGTTGAATAGCCTCAGTCAAAATATACAGCCATTTCTATGTTCCACAGAAAATGTTTAGAAGCTATTGCATAGCATGTTAATCAGATGAACCAAGAATTTATGGACATCAGAATACTGAAAAGATCAGTAAAGGAGTCAAAATCAGACCCTTTGTGGTATCTCAGAGAAATGTATGACTGCTAGCAAATACCAAGCCACGTAATCCTACAAACTAAGAGGATAACACTGGAACTTCTCTTCACGCCCTCCACAGAGTAGCCCATTAGCAGTGATGTTGGTATCCTCCACTAATGACAGCCAATTTTGACACACATGTTCATTAATGCTTAGGGCAACACATTTTTTATAAGTATTGTAAAATTGTGATCAAATGGTCAATACATCTGTTAATGGCTCGAAAGATAAGCTTGGGCGGTCCAGGCAAAACATCATTTAACGGGAGCTGCATTGTCCTGATTTATATAGAGACTCTGAGATCTCTACCAGGTAATACAGCTTCTAGAGGAGATATTTAGGACTGTCGAGGCTGAGGCAGAATTATGTATCAGTGCTAGGGCAAAGGATAGGGCTTTACACTTTGTGAAGGAGCCTCTTGTGGATCCAGGTAACTCTTACTCAAAACTGGTTTGGTCCCTATCTAGATGGATTTAGGAGTGAAAGTCTCACTAACTGTGACCATGTTTTTTTCTTTGACAAGTCAACAAACTTTAAGTCGTGAAAAGTCAGACTATAGAAACCTAATAATCGCCCTGACTTGAAACATCAGCGGCTTAAATTCGAAATTGACAGACATTGAATGGGTTTGATTAATTAGTAACCGTGGTATATCTGTTCTACACATTTGGTCCTCTGTCACTAACACTTAACATGGATTTTCGTCTTACTGAATGTGAACCAACGTTCTTATTAATCTTGTACTGGTCCATTTGCATTCATTGGTGCAGGATCACAAAGCAGTGAAAGACAACAGTGAGGCCAAGAGTCCCACTAATGAACACAGATAAGTTATTTGTCTTTGTTATTTGTATAGCACAGCCTTTGAGAATAGGTGAATTGAAACATTGGGGGCACATGCTTTGGCCATTAGATTGAATATTTGATTTTGATTTGTTGTACTGCGCTCCAAGACAGACTCTACTGTATCCAGGTACAGATGGTCAAGTAAGCTAAAATCAGGGTGTCACAAATAACTATGATATGATATGATATGATATGAATAATAGGTTATTTGGACCCGGGGATCATACCTTTGGTGCTCTGTGTCGTCCCTGAGCTATCCTCCCAAGACAAGTGTCTCTAAGTTAAGCAGCCTACCTAAGCAAGTGTGTTTTTAAAGCTTTTCTGTACTTGTCCAGTGACTGACAAGCTCTAATCTCCACTGGGAGAGGGTATAGACCATGAATGAGAACGGCAAAAAGCCTCCTTATACCTTTGGAGAGTAATATGGCAATTTCACAATGGATGATCTCTTATCTATATGTCCTGTTTTAGGCCATTGTTTTAGGCTCGTAACAATTCTCCTACAAATGGCTTCTCTAAGCACCCTCCTGGGCCTTTCCCCAACTGCCGTACTGCCGTACTGCCAATTGCCCATGTCTCCACTTCAGTCTCTTTGCCACTCAGTCAGAAATGCGGCTTCTAGATGTACTGCCACAAAATCTGCTTCCTCTGATGTTGCTGCCAGCTCATCTTCTCATTCCGGCAATTTCCTATCCGGTCTCATACCACCTCCCCCACCCGAGCTCCACGTGGAAGCTCTTTATTAGCTTCCCTGGCCTGTTGTGGCACACACAATCTGTCTTCGGGGCAACTGATAACTTCATAGCACCCCCCTTGAACGCTCTGGGCCATTGTGTCATTGAGCACTCATAAACATTGGCTTCCAGGGCCCTCATTACGATACCGGCGCTAAACCATGGCGCTATTAGCACCATGGTTGGTGCCGGTATCGTAATGAGTCCGCCAATGTTCAATGGGGAATTACCACCCCATTCCAAGGTTGGCGGGCGGTAATTCCCCATTGAACATTGGCCCTTCCCCATTCCCATTTTTGACCCATAGGGCTCAATGGGACTGGGGAAGGCGTTAAGTACGGTACCGCAGATTGCGGTACCGTACTTACCTCGAGAGTCCCTTTGCGGGTCCCTACTTTAACAGCTGGTCTAGACCAGCCGTTCAGGTCGGGTCCCGCAAAGGGACCTCGTAGTAAGGCGCTAAGTGGTTAACGGCACCGCAGCCTTTTATGGCGCCGCTAACCACTTAGCGCCAGGGTCGTAATGAGGCCCCAGGACATTGCAGGGTGTTGTAACCCACAGAGAAGGGGTGGAAATCTTAATTTTTGGTGGGGTCTTTAATACTGAATCTAGCTTAAGGCTAGCCCACAAGTAGAGGTTCTTGCCCGCAATACTCCATCACCGAACCTAATGGACTCCAGGTCAGCTCACAAGCGATTCGTGCTTTCTTCCTCCCTCATAGAGGATAGCTTGAGGGAACTGAATGGGAAGAATATTACCCCACATGGAATAGCAAAAGCACATAAATACATTCTGCAGTGGTACAGCAGCAGACTTTGAGTATTGCGTTGGAGTCACATTGCAGGAGGATGGTGCGAGGGAGACCACCCACACCCCCGGAAGGAGGGAGTAGGAAAAAGACTGACTTTCATGTGACGGGCGGCCTTCACAGCTGCCTTCATAACGGCAGTCATGTATTTGCAGGGTTCTCACCCCAAATCACTGAATGAACATAGCTTACAAAACCACTTATCCTAAAAAGTTGCATTATTGTTTAGGCAATAAGACATCTTGGGTAGATGAAACTTGAAAAAAACGTATGAAAGTCGTGTCTATTAGTCAAAGGAAAATCTGTCTAAAAGCCAGTCATTATTAAAAGTTAGAAGCAGTCATATTAGAAGGAGACATGTAAAAGTATACTGCATCTTCAAGATTCTGCCAGGGAGCGCCTGCTGAGTGAAGCAGCTTCTAATGTAGGTAAACGTAGACTGCATCTCCAAGATATTGCCAGGGAGCGCATGCTGAGTGCAGCAGCTTCCAATGTAGGTAAAAGTCTGCATCTCCAATACAGAGCCAGGGAGCACGTGCTGAGTGCAGCAGCTTCCAATGTATGTAAAAGTAGACTGCATCGCCATGATACTGCCAGGGATGCGTGCTGAGAGCAGCAGCTTTTAATGTATGTAAACGTAAACTGCATCTCCAAGACACTGCCAGGGAGCGCGTGCTGAGTGCAGCAGCTTCCAATGTATGTAAAAGTAGACTGCATCTCCAAGATACTGCCGGGGAGTGCGTGCTGAGTGCAGCAGCTTCCAATGTATGTAATAGTAGACTGCATCTCCAAGACACTGCCAGGGAGCGCATGCTGAGTGCAGCAGCTTCCAATGTATGTAAAAGTAGACTGCATCTCCAAAACACTGCCAGGGAGCGCGTGTTGTGTGCAGCAGCTTCCAATGTATGTAAAAGTAGACTGCATCTCCAAAACACTTCCAGGGAGCGCGTGTTGTGTGCAGCAGCTTCCAATGTATGTAAAAGTAGACTTCATCTCCAAGATATTGCCAGGGAGCGCATGCTGAGTGCAGCAGCTTCCAATGTAGGTAAAAGACTGCATCTCCAAGACACTGCCAGGGAGCACGTGCTGAGTGCAGCAGCTTCCAGTGTAGGTAAAAGTAGACTGCATGTCCAAGATACTGCCAGGGAGCGTGTGCTGCGTGTAGCAGCTTCCAATGTATGTAAAAGTAGACTGCATGTCCAAAATACTGCCAGGGAGCGTGTGCTGCGAGCAGCAGCTTCCAATGTATGTAATAGTAGACTGCATCTCCAAGACACTGCTAGGGAGCGTGTGTTGCGAGCAGCAGCTACCAATGTATGTAAAAGTAGACTGCATCTCCAAAATACTGCCAGGGAGCGTGTGTTGCGTGCAGTGCTGAGTGCAGCAGCTTCCAATGTATGCAAAAGTAGACTGCATCTCCCAAATACTGCCAGGGAGCGCATGCTGAGTGCAGCAGCTTCCAATGTAGGTAAAAGACTGCATCTCCAAGACACTGCCAGGGAGCACGTGCTGAGTGCAGCAGCTTCCAATGTATGTAAAAGTAGACTGCATCTCCAAGATACTGCCAGGGAGCGTGTGTTGCGTGCAGCAGCTTCCAATGTAGGTAAAAGTAGACTGCATCTCCAAGATACTACCATTGAGCGTGTGTTGCGTGCAACAGCTTCCAATGTATGTAAAAGTAGACTGCATCTAAAAGATACTGCCAGGGAGCGTGTGTTGCGAGCAGCAGTTTTCAATGTATGTAAAAGTAGACTGCATCTCCAAGCCACTGCCAGGGAGCGCGTGCTCAGTGCAGCAGCTTCCAATGTATGTAAAAGTAGACTGCATCTCCAAAATACCGCCAGGGAGCGTGTGTTGTGTGCAGCAGCTTCCAATGTAGGTAAAAGTAGACTGCATCTCCAAAATACCGCCAGGGAGCGTGTGTTGTGTGCAGCAGCTTCCAATGTAGGTAAAAGTAGACTGCATCTCCAAGATACTGCCAGGGATGCATGCTGAGAGCAGCAGGTTTTAATGTATGTAAAAGTTGACTGCATCTCCAAGCCACTGCCATGGAGCGCGTGCTGAGTGCAGCAGCTTCCAATGTATGTAAAAGTAGACTGCATCTCCAAAATACTGCCAGGGAGCGTGTGTTGTGTGCAGCAGCTTCCAATGTAGGTAAAAGTAGACTCCATCTCCAAAACACTGCCAGGGAGTGCGTGCTCAGTGCAGCAGCTTCCAATGTATGTAAAAGTAGACTGCATCTCCAAAAAACTGCCAGGGAGCGTGTGTTGTGTGCAGCAGCTTCCAATGTAGGTACAAGTAGACTGCATCTCCAAGATACTGCCAGGGAGCAAGTGCTGAGTGGAGCAGGTTCCAATGTATGTAAAAGTAGACTGCATCTCCAAGATACTGCCAGGGAGTGTGTGTTGCATGCAGCAGGTTCCAATGTATGTAAAAGTAGACTGCATCTCCAAGATACTGCCAGGGAGCGTGTGTTGCGTGCAGCAGCTTCCAATGTATGTAAAAGTAGACTGCATCTCCAAAACACTGCCAGGGAGCTTGTGTTGTGTGCAGCAGCTACCAATGTATGTAAAAGTAGACTGTATCTCCAAGATACTGCCAGGGAGCGTGTGTTGCGAGCAGCAGCTTCCACTGTATGTAAAAGTAGACTGCATCTCCAAGATACTGCCAGGGAGCGTGTGTTGTGTGCAGCCGCTTCGAATGTAGGTAAAAGTAGACTGTATCTCCAAGATACTGCCAGGGAGCGTGTGTTGCGTGCAGCAGCTTCCAATGAAGGTAAAAGTGGACTGCATCTCCAAAATACTGCCAGGGAGCGTGTGTTGCGTGCAGCAGCTTCCAGTGTAGGTAAAAGTAGACTGCATCTCCAAGACACTGCCACAGAGCACGTGCTGAGTGCAGCAGCTTCCAATGTAGGTAAAAGTAGACTGCATCTCCAATATACTGCCAGGGAGCACATGCTGAGTGCAGCAGCTTCTAATGTATGTAAAAGTAGACTGCATCTCCAAGATACTGGCAGGGAGCGTGTGTTGCGAGCAGCAGCTTTCAATGTATGTAAAAGTAGACTGCATCTCTAAGACACTGCCAGGGAGCGCGTGCTGATGGCAGCAGCTTCCAATGTATGTAAAAGTAGACTGCATCTCCAAAACACTGCCAGGGAGCGTGTGTTGTGTGCAGCAGCTACCAATGTATGTCAAAATAGGCTGCATCTCCAAGATACTGCCAGGGAGCGTGTACTGAGTGCAGCAGCTTCCAATGGATGTAAAAGTAGACTGCATCTCCAAGACACAGCCAGGGAGCGCGTGCTGAGTGCAACAGCTTCCAATGTATGTAAAAGGAGACTGCATCTCCAAAATACTGCCAGGGAGCGCGTGCTGTGTGCAGCAGCTTCCAATGTAGGTAAAAGTAAACTGCATCTCCAGGATACTGCCAGGGAGCGAGTGCTGTGTGCAGCAGCTTCCAATGTATGTAAAAGTAGACTGCATCTCCAGGATACTGCCAGGGAGCGAGTGCTGTGTGCAGCAGCTTCCAGTGTAGGTAAAAGTAGACTGCATCTCCAAGACACTGCCAGGGAGCGTGTGTTGCGTGCAGCAGCTTCCAGTGTAGGTAAAAGTAGACTGCATCTCCAAGACACTGCCAGGGAGCGTGTGTTGCGTGCAGCAGCTTCCAATGTAGGTAAAAGTAGACTGCATCTCCAAGACACTGCCAGGGAGCGTGTGTTGCGTGCAGCAGCTTCCAATGTAGGTAAAAGTAGACTGCATCTCCAAGACACTGCCAGGGAGCGTGTGTTGCGTGCAGCAGCTTCCAATGTAGGTAAAAGTAGACTGCATCTCCAAGACACTGCCAGGGAGCGTGTGTTGCGTGCAGCAGCTTCCAGTGTAGGTAAAAGTAGACTGCATCTCCAAGATACTACCATTGAGCGTGTGTTGCGTGCAACAGCTTCCAATGTATGTAAAAGTAGACTGCATCTAAAAGATACTGCCAGGGAGCGTGTGTTGCGAGCAGCAGTTTTCAATGTATGTAAAAGTAGACTGCATCTCCAAGCCACTGCCAGGGAGCGCGTGCTCAGTGCAGCAGCTTCCAATGTATGTAAAAGTAGACTGCATCTCCAAAATACCGCCAGGGAGCGTGTGTTGTGTGCAGCAGCTTCCAATGTAGGTAAAAGTAGACTGCATCTCCAAAATACTGCCAGGGAGCATGTGCTGCGAGCAGCAGCTTCCAATGTATGTAATAGTAGACTGCATCTCCAAGACACTGCCAGGGAGCGTGTGTTGCGAGCAGCAGCTACCAATATATGTAAAAGTAGACTGCATCTCCAAAATACTGCCAGGGAGCGTGTGTTGCGTGCAGTGCTGAGTGCAGCAGCTTCCAATGTATGCAAAAGTAGACTGCATCTCCCAAATACTGCCAGGGAGCGCATGCTGAGTGCAGCAGCTTCCAATGTAGGTAAAAGACTGCATCTCCAAGACACTGCCAGGGAGCACGTGCTGAGTGCAGCAGCTTCCAATGTATGTAAAAGTAGACTGCATCTCCAAGATACTGCCAGGGAGCGTGTGTTGCGTGCAGCAGCTTCCAATGTAGGTAAAAGTAGACTGCATCTCCAAGATACTACCATTGAGCGTGTGTTGCGTGCAACAGCTTCCAATGTATGTAAAAGTAGCCTGCATCTAAAAGATACTGCCAGGGAGCGTGTGTTGCGAGCAGCAGTTTTCAATGTATGTAAAAGTAGACTGCATCTCCAAGCCACTGCCAGGGAGCGCGTGCTCAGTGCAGCAGCTTCCAATGTATGTAAAAGTAGACTGCATCTCCAAAATACCGCCAGGGAGCGTGTGTTGTGTGCAGCAGATTCCAATGTAGGTAAAAGTAGACTGCATCTCCAAAATACCGCCAGGGAGCGTGTGTTGTGTGCAGCAGCTTCCAATGTAGGTAAAAGTAGACTGCATCTCCAAGATACTGCCAGAGATGCATGCTGAGAGCAGCAGGTTTTAATGTATGTAAAAGTTGACTGCATCTCCAAGCCACTGCCAGGGAGCGCGTGCTGAGTGCAGCAGCTTCCAATGTATGTAAAAGTAGACTGCATCTCCAAAATACTGCCAGGGAGCGTGTGTTGTGTGCAGCAGCTTCCAATGTAGGTAAAAGTAGACTCCATCTCCAAAACACTGCCAGGGAGTGCGTGCTCAGTGCAGCAGCTTCCAATGTATGTAAAAGTAGACTGCATCTCCAAAAAACTGCCAGGGAGCGTGTGTTGTGTGCAGCAGCTTCCAATGTAGGTACAAGTAGACTGCATCTCCAAGATACTGCCAGGGAGCAAGTGCTGAGTGGAGCAGCTTCCAATGTATGTAAAAGTAGACTGCATCTCCAAGATACTGCTAGGGAGCGTGTGTTGCATGCAGCAGGTTCCAATGTATGTAAAAGTAGACTGCATCTCCAAGATACTGCCAGGGAGCGTGTGTTGCGTGCAGCAGCTTCCAATGTATGTAAAAGTAGACTGCATCTCCAAAACACTGCCAGGGAGCTTGTGTTGTGTGCAGCAGCTACCAATGTATGTAAAAGTACACTGTATCTCCAAGATACTGCCAGGGAACATGTGTTGCGTGCAGCAGCTTCCAATGTAGGTAAAATTAGACTGCATCTCCATGATACTGCCAGGGAGTGTGTGCTGAGTGCAGCAGCTTCCAATGTATGTAAAAGTAGACTGCATCTCCAAAATACTGCCAGGGAGCGTGTGTTGCGAGCAGCAGCTTCCACTGTATGTAAAAGTAGACTGCATCTCCAAGATACTGCCAGGGAGCGTGTGTTGTGTGCAGCCGCTTCGAATGTAGGTAAAAGTAGACTGTATCTCCAAGATACTGCCAGGGAGCGTGTGTTCCGTGCAGCAGCTTCCAATGAAGGTAAAAGTGGACTGCATCTCCAAAATACTGCCAGGGAGCGTGTGTTGCGTGCAGCAGCTTCCAGTGTAGGTAAAAGTAGACTGCATCTCCAAGACACTGCCACAGAGCACGTGCTGAGTGCAGCAGCTTCCAATGTAGGTAAAAGTAGACTGCATCTCCAATATACTGCCCAGGAGTACATGCTGAGTGCAGCAGCTTCTAATGTATGTAAAAGTAGACTGCATCTCCAAGATACTGGCAGGGAGCGTGTGTTGCGAGCAGCAGCTTTCAATGTATGTAAAAGTAGACTGCATCTCTAAGACACTGCCAGGGAGCGCGTGCTGATGGCAGCAGCTTCCAATGTATGTAAAAGTAGACTGCATCTCCAAAACACTGCCAGGGAGCGTGTGTTGTGTGCAGCAGCTACCAATGTATGTCAAAATAGGCTGCATCTCCAAGATACTGCCAGGGAGCGTGTACTGAGTGCAGCAGCTTCCAATGGATGTAAAAGTAGACTGCATCTCCAAGACACAGCCAGGGAGCGCGTGCTGAGTGCAACAGCTTCCAATGTATGTAAAAGGAGACTGCATCTCCAAAATACTGCCAGGGAGCGCGTGCTGTGTGCAGCAGCTTCCAATGTAGGTAAAAGTAAACTGCATCTCCAGGATACTGCCAGGGAGCGAGTGCTGTGTGCAGCAGCTTCCAATGTATGTAAAAGTAGACTGCATCTCCAGGATACTGCCAGGGAGCGAGTGCTGTGTGCAGCAGCTTCCAGTGTAGGTAAAAGTAGACTGCATCTCCAAGACACTGCCAGGGAGCGTGTGTTGCGTGCAGCAGCTTCCAGTGTAGGTAAAAGTAGACTGCATCTCCAAGACACTGCCAGGGAGCGTGTGTTGCGTGCAGCAGCTTCCAATGTAGGTAAAAGTAGACTGCATCTCCAAGACACTGCCAGGGAGCGTGTGTTGCGTGCAGCAGCTTCCAATGTAGGTAAAAGTAGACTGCATCTCCAAGACACTGCCAGGGAGCGTGTGTTGCGTGCAGCAGCTTCCAATGTAGGTAAAAGTAGACTGCATCTCCAAGACACTGCCAGGGAGCGTGTGTTGCGTGCAGCAGCTTCCAGTGTAGGTAAAAGTAGACTGCATCTCCAAGACACTGCCAGGGAGCGTGTGTTGCGTGCAGCAGCTTCCAGTGTAGGTAAAAGTAGACTGCATCTCCAAGACACTGCCAGGGAGCGTGTGTTGCGTGCAGCAGCTTCCAGTGTAGGTAAAAGTAGACTGCATCTCCAAGACACTGCCAGGGAGCGTGTGTTGCGTGCAGCAGCTTCCAGTGTAGGTAGAAGTAGACTGCATCTCCAAGACACTGCCAGGGAGCGTGTGTTGCGTGCAGCAGCTACCAATGTATGTAAAAGTAGACTGCATCGCCAAGATACTGCCAGGGAACGTGTGTTGCATGCAGCAGCTTCCAATGTAGGTAAAAGTAGACTGCATCTCCTAGATACTGCCAGGGAGTGTGTGCTGAGTGCAGCAGCTTCCAATGTATGTAAAAATAGACTGCATCTCCAAAATACTGCCAGGGAGCGTGTGTTGCGTGCAGCAGCTTCCAATGTATGGAAAAGTAGACTGCATCTCCAAGATACTGCCAGGGAGCGTGTGTTGCGTGCAGCAGCTTCCAGTGTAGGTAAAAGTAGACTGCATCTCCAAAATACTGCCAGGGAGCGCGTGTTGCGTGCAGCAGCTTCCAGTGTAGGTAAAAGTAGACTGCATCTCCAAGACACTGCCAGGGAGCGCGTGTTGCGTGCAGCAGCTTCCAGTGTACGTAAAAGTAGACTGCATCTCCAAGACACTGCCAGGGAGCGCGTGTTGCGTGCAGCAGCTTCCAGTGTAGGTAAAAGTAGACTGCATCTCCAAGACACTGCCAGGGAGCGTGTGTTGCGTGCAGCAGCTTCCAATGTAGGTAAAAGTAGACTGCATCTCCAAAATACTGCCAGGGAGCATGTGTTGAGTGCAGTAGCTTTCAATGATTCACAGTTATTGTGGAAAAGTATTGCCCTTTATACATGGGCTAACACTGAAGACAATGATTTCACACATAAACTGAAGAGTTGTATGCAAGCTACTGGCTTCTAGAGGGATTATTTGAAAACGTATACCCCCAAAACATAACGGCGTGCTATCTCTTTAAAAGAGGTGGCGGCTGTTACACAGGCCTTGCGGAGAAGCATCCTCAGCCCCCACCAAGCTCACACTAGTTACCACCATGCTTACTTTGCGGACATGTCACATTAGTAGTAGACAAAGTAAAAATCCTTCCTCACCTGGCAGAAAACAGTGTTATTTTCACAATTCCTATTACTAGAGTAATGCATCTGCAACTGACAGACATGACAAGAGTTACTGGGTACATAGGGCCTGGGTGTTTACCGTATTCTGTCCTATGAATGGAACATGCAATTCACTAGTGCAACCTTTACCAACGCTTAATTATTTGTTTGTTCCCCTTTGTAGTTTGAATGTCATCTGTGTGTGCACTTTAATGCACACATTACACTCAGGAAATAGAAATATGATATTCGTATTTTTAAAAAAGACGTTTTACAGTTACTACCTATAGAAATCCAAAGTCTCCAAAGATTGGGAATGGCAACGTTATGTTGTAAACACTCCCTGTAAAAAGAAATGCAAGTCCTGCCAACATTTGAAATGTCACTTGTTATGTCTACACTCGGTTTAAATAAAGTAATTCTCTAATACAAACAAAGCTCACAACCATGCACAAGTGAAAGGGCGTCTTTTTGCAGTGGTGGTGCATTGTGAGTGTGTGGTGTGTCTTTGTGCAGAATTCCTTAGGTGCTAAGAAGGAGTATGTTTCGCCTATTAACATAAGAATTCATAATAGTTCAGCAGTTGACTAACACCCTCTTTGATCACACTGCCACCTGCACAAAGTGTGCCTTCTCAGTGCCCGGTGACAGAGAAGGGGATCGCGCAGTCGGGCTTCCACGTGGCTTCCACAGAAGTCAACCTCCTAGAGGACAAGTGGTGGGGGGAGAGCCAATCAACACCCTGCATATTGAAAAGGTCACCGTTCCCCGTCACACAACGCACAAGAATAATTCAGATGCAAGGACCTCATTCTCATGAATGCTTTAATTGGAGGCAGGAAATATCACACCAATAATTCATCTTTAAGAAAAAAAGCTGTAGGAGTGTGGGAATGGCTAGACTTAAAGGGCAAAACATCATCGGGCGCCCTTCCCATCGAAACCCAAGGACCAATGTCCCTGCCAACAGTGCAACGTCTCACCAATATTTTCATACTTGATATCCGATGAGCAGCAATAGGCGGGTATTAAGATATGTGCTGTCAAGGTGATTTAATGTGGTATTGCAATGCTTGCTTAGAACGACTTATATCTGGCTGCCCACGGTCACAAATGACTCGGAGTTCAGAGTTGCAAATCAATCAGGGCTCGGGGTGGATGGAATACGGTAATGAAGCCTTATGATCTTGGGCAAACATGAAGCCTTATGATCTTGGGCACACATTGTCCACCCTAATCACCTGAGTTCTCTGTGAATGCATTACCTGCCATATTCAAAAAATCACTCGATAATATTGAGCAACTATAAGACAAAAACAATTGTTTTATCTTTTTAATTAACCCAGTTGCAAACAATGGTAATTAGACCCTGTTCTATTTTTTTTGTACGTGATATTTTCATGTAGACCCCCCCTCCCTCCCGCCAATACCTTTGTGAACTGGGCTCCCGCGATCCCTTTCAGGCACCTCTAATTAGCCTCATCTGATGAAACTTGACTCCGGAGCTCTAAATCTACTGTCAGAAATAATGCAAAGACACAGTAGGTTCAATATTCTCAGCGGCTTCTTTGCAGTCAGTGACAGCAAACACCTACTACTACTTTTGATCATTCTGAAGCATTGACACCCAGTATGCCTACCTCCATACTCTGTATTTCTTCTTGAAATGCATACATATATATGAAAAGGCATTGTCTGCTGTCTTTCCTAATGCTTTGAGTGTTTTCATTACTTTACCTGATGCAAGATATATCTAGGCTTTTGTAATATTGTCTGGTGTGATAGCTCCTTTCAATTCTGTCAGGAAAAGATAATATTGTACTCTCCCAGAGACTCATATTACTTTATCTGTTTTCTCATTCCACCTTGATGTCAGTTCATCAAAGATTGAAGAAAGAAGAATTGCCAGCCACACACAAAGCCTTCACACGCACCCTGACTCCAAGACGAAGGGAGTACATGTTTTGCCCCGCCTTCATCCCGCCCTCATCCCTTCTTTCAGCACCGACCACCCTCTTTACTCGAGTTGTGTGATTGTTTCATACTTCTCGTAGCCTTTCTTTTTGAAAGTCTAAATACATAGTACCTTTACAAATTGTAAAAAATGTATATATATTGGATAAACAGAACTCACAACATCATTTCGTGTAGGAGCAAAGACACAGTGTTATTGTCTTACAGAGCTACATGTTTATACTTTCAGAAGGTAACAGTGTATTGAGAAGCCACCCTCAACATGGGGAGTTCCTTTCCTCCCCACTCAAGTGGTTATTCAACAAACTGTTTAACAGATTCTTTTTTAGCCCTATCTCAGGCACATATCATGCCCTGTGGGCCTTTCTCCCTTGAGATAACAATGAGCCAAGAACCAGGACGGTGTACAGGAAATATATTGGTATTTATTTAAATTAACAGTAATAGAAATGAGCACGAAAATGTCAAATACCGCTTTATCTGTGGCACAACACAATCAACTTCTCTCTGCATAAATAAATCACAAAAGTGAAATTAAAAAGAACACAATCATAATTCTTCACTTTCTGTAAATTTCAATTCACAAAATAATTACACTGACCACCACAAAGGCACTTATTGTGTAATTTTGTGTGATTTTGATTCTCCTACGGGCTTAAAAGGCTAGCAGTAGGATGTCAAGATTGGTAATTATGACTTTGCCCACACTTTTGGTTTAAAATAAACACAGGGTGATTTCTCGGTTTGTTTTTCAGACCCCCTCCCCCGTACTTTGGTCTATGTAGGGAAGTCAGACAGAAAAATTAGAATGCTTTGGGGAAATTTGGATTTCAGACCCCCCTTACTGAAAGGCCTGTGTTGGGGTCAGCTGGACAACAAGGATTGCCCAATTAATTTATAGGCTGTAGTTTTCAGCACACACTGGAAAGTGAGCTTTGTTAATTTTGAATTTTAACAAAAATCATCCCATAGTTTTCTGCCAAATGGGGAATTACTTAAATTAATATTTTTGGTCAAATAGGCTAAGGAGCTACATGGTGTTTCCCCCCTCACCCACTATAAAGGGAAAGGATTCAAGGCAAGCAAACTCCCCCACCCTTTGGTTTCCCTGGGCTCAGTTATACTTACATTGCAAGCCTCTGTTTAAGAATCAGGAGCGCCAGATGCCTCTCAGGACAATCTGAAAAGATAGGGCAGGGGTCTGCTCACTCCACTCTCAAAGATGGCCTCCTGTTCTCCATAATAGGATCCAGTCAGCTTGAGGCCAGCCTTCCTAGAGATAGACAGCTCCACCCAGATGAACTGTCAGGAATCTCTTCTAGTGTCTCCTTACAGTTGTCAGGAGGTAAGTCTCAGCAGCCTTCCTGATGGTATGTCTCTTCTCACTGTCCTGTCCCTGGGTGTCTCCTTTTTTTGTTTGTCCCCTGTCCTAGTGCACCACCACTTTTACAATCTTGGGGAGGTACCCTGCAATAATTCCTGCCACTAGGATCGGACAGTTACCCTTCTCCCTCCTCCTAAACCCAGCCTCCAAGTCAGGATTGGTTTAGGGGTCTGGAGCAACATAAGCAATTTCCATTCGTAATCACCCTTTTTTCTCCTTTCAATGTTTTGGCAAAAACTAGTTATGTATCTCAACTTCATAATTGTACTAGCAACTGCCATACTAAACATATTTTCTCTTTCAGCTAATCATATGGAATTAGATAAGCTGACCACCAAATCCGTATCACGGCCATGTGGCACCTTTTTGCCAGTTCCATAAAAAGCACAACAGTTATGGATATGTAAGTTATTAAGAATATTCCTAATTTCATTTTCCACTTGCTCAGCAACTCTTACATTTGGAACATGTTCAGATCAGCCAGAAACCTAGTCTAACTGGCTGTTACAGTTCATCACAGGTAGATGCATTTTATATCCCCACAATTGCCTGGAAATGACACAAACAATGGTACAAAAATGAAATCAATCCACCTTATTGTTGCTGAGAAAAATGCCAAAATGATAAAAGTCTTTTTAAATTAATTGTGAATCTTCATGTGGGACACATGGCAATTTCTACCTTCCGGCCATTTGGTTTCACGGTACGACATTCTTTCATCGTCAGGCATTTCAAAGCCTACAGTTTAAACGTGTTTGACAGTTTATCAAACTTTTTGGGGGTTGAAAGGGCAAATAAGTGGTTGGGGGGTAGGGTATAGTTAATAATACGTGCAAGAGGGGTTTATTGGGGGGATTCCCCCCCAAAAAAATGGATGAACTGTCAAACACGTTTAAATTGCATGCTTCGAAATGCCTGACAATGAAATGACATAGAACTGTTTTCACTGGGTCAGCCTGTGCCCAGAAGTTTTTTTTATCTGTCTCCTTCGTGCTGGAAGCTTGCTCTTTGAAGTGGGTGCCCCCATTTTCACACATATTAGTCATGCTCCAGCCAAGGGTAACTTTTTCTGAAAGTCAATGCTTTCGGAGCCGGAATATGGAGAACACTGTATTTCAACACTTTTAGTAGTAGATTTTATTGTGGTTGGTACTTGGATGGAAGATGCGACATCCAGGCTGGAAGTGGGAGATGTCCTTATGAAATTTTGTTTCCACAGCCAGCAAAAGGGTTTGCCTGGAGCTGACATTTTCCATGAAGACAAAGTGGCTCTTCAAATTTCATAATCTACATTGCTTTTGGTCAACCCACACAACATGTTTTGTTTTCCTGACATTATTCTGTGAGCAGTGATATTTTTTTCTCTTTCCCTTTTTAAAACTGTTTTTATTTGCACACACATGTGCAGGCTGTTTTGGTTTTCAATATTTAAAATCCGGTTTCCATGTGACAGGGATCTTTGATTCCTCTTTCCTTTGCTTTGTAAATTAAAATGCTGCTTATCAAGTGTTAATGATAGGAAGACCCCTTTCCACGTGGCTCTTTAATTTTACTTGTAAAACAACAACAACGACAAGGCCATTATTGTTTCAGTGTTTAAAATACCTGCCATTCTTGTGAAAGGGACTTCTATTCGGGGTCTTTAAATGCACTCCACAAGAACTAGCCTGCAACAAGCTGACCCACCCACTGGAACTCTTTATCTAAACCTTTGTAGGTTAAGACCTTGTGACAGAAACTGAACCTTGAGGAAGACCTTTGTGTGCAATAGTCTACTGTCCATTGTCTGGGAGGAGGCCTCCATTCTCTGACCAGTTCATAATAGAACAATTGGAAAGGTATGCTGGTCCTTGCCACTCTGGTCCCTGCCACACTGATCCTGACCTGAATACTTTTGTAGGGCTCCCACGTGAACGAAGACCAGGATCACCATTTTCCATCTCTCACTTGGCTGTAAACTGCATTTTTTCTCCTGGTAGTGGAATAGTTAGCAGCTTTACCACCTGGAAAAACTGTGGTCTGGGTGTTACAGTAGTGGCGCTACCATAGGTAGAATTATCATCCATGGTCATTCTTTCAAATGCCTGATGGAGACAACTGGACTCCATGAATTGGGACTTGCATACTATCACTCTTAATCTGGCTGTCATTTACCCAGACTGAGTGGCAGCATCGGTAATCAGGTTTGACAGCAATTCTGAAAGATGTACTGCCCTACTCTTAATGAGGCCTATTGTTGGAGTGAGATCGTGCACTGCCAAACAAAAAATATAATAGTACCATCATGTGTTTATATAACATTCCATGTTCAAGTACACTAGCTTAGAAGCACTGCTATGAAAGTTGTGATGTGGTATTACCCAATTAGGACTCAATTTATCGACTTCAGTCTATAAGGTCAGTTCTGCCAGGATTCAAACCTATGTCATTCAGGCTGATGACAGATTTCTGGCATGAGCACATCATTTGCTGAGCTATCTTGCTACTGAAGAATGGGAAGGGTGATTTATGTGTTAATATATTTAATTACTGGTGATTCATTATGCTGCAAATGGGTACCCCAAAGCGCTAGGTTTTAGAAGGGAAGTGGAAGGAAAGAAGTGAGAGACAAAGAAGGGATAAACAGCTTCTTTCCAAGCAGTACGTAAGAATGCACCATAGTTCCTAGCCAGTATGATGAGTAGGCTGATGGATGGCAGAGGCAACTAATGATAAGGTGTCCTTCAAGTAGAGGTCTAGGAAACTATTTCCCAAGCTCTGGGAATCATTACTCCTGCTGGCCCGAGATTTTTTTCTACGAATGCTTTTCAGAAAAAATAATGATATTTATTTTGTTCTGGAATTGACAGATTTCCTCTTGAAGTCTCATAGCCAGGCGTTAATTTGTTGCATGCTTCAGGCCGCCTAGGGTTCAGGATTTCGTAACCTTATCATGTCAAGTTAAACATAACTGGGCTGATCTTACCCTTTGGTGTAGTTTCTAAGTGGTAAGATCTTGACAATGCCAATGTATCTTTCCTCTGATCTGTGAGAGTAAAAGGAAGGTAAATAGGGCCAGGAGGCCAAACAAGAGGCGCCAAGGATGGAAAAAAGTATAGTTCGTAGAGCACAAAATAACCTATTCATGCACTAGAAGGAGATAGACTCTGGGGAAAGACCAGAAGCTAGTTCAGACTAACAGGGGTGTATAACACACAACTGAAGTTCAGGTTGCAGCTCCAAACAAGCTCCATATCAGTGTCCCCGAAAGAGGGATAGAGCATATTATTGGAAATGCAGGACTCTAAGGTCCTGATAATTAGTCCTCACTCATGGGGAAACCTGGAGAAGTCATTCTACACTGATCCTCTTTCGGGCAGGGAGAGTGGCCAGTGACTTTAACTAGTAACCAGTGATTCTACACTGAGCCTCTTGCGGGCAGCGATAGTGGCAAGCGATTTTAATTAGTAGGAACTGGGACGAGGTATGGCGATTGTGAGAGGTGTTGGGGCTACAAAAATAGTAGTAAAGACACACTTATATAAACCCATTAAACTGTAGTTGAATGAAGGCTGATGCACCCTAGAGGGACTAGTAGTTACCTCGAAATTACTGGAATTGGAAAGATGTAAAAAAAGGGGGGGGTCTCCTCTTTCACGGTGCGCAACACAAACTGTGAGTAGAGGGAGATGCAAATAAAACAGATCTATATCAATGCTTGTTTTCAAAGGTACGATTCAGGTAAGAACTCAAAGTCATGAACCCAAATAGTTGCATAAAGTTTATGGTGAGAATTTGAGCAGATCTGCCGACACGTGTTTCGACCCCAAAAACGGGTCCTTTTCAAGGCAAAGCGTGGATATTAGGTGGAAACAGGCACTTCAGGGCCTGATAATGGATACAATGTGAGCAAAAGGGGCTGTGTATATATAACACGCAAGTTAGCTGGTCGGAGTCATTACGTGCTCTTGTTGGTGCAAGGACCAATTGCCGTGTTCGTGTTGGTTATGTCATGCAGACACCTGATATAACAGGGTTCAATCCCCTGCAGGAAGGTAGTTCAAGTTCGGATGTGTTCAAAGGTAGTTAATGCAACTGGCATCTTCTCTATTCTTTCGGGAAGTCCCGATTTTAATTAGTAACTGGTCATTCTACACAGAGTCTCTTGCAACCAGGGAGAGTGGCCAGAGAGTTTAATTAGTAGCCAATCATTCTACACTGAGCCTCTTGCAGGCAGGGAGAGTGGCCGGTGAGTTTAATTAGTAACCAGTCATTCTACACAGAGCCTCTTGTGGGCAGGGAGAGTGGCCAGTGGTTTTAATTAGTAGCCAGTCATTCTACACTGAGCCTCTTGTGGGCAGGCAGAGTGACCAGCGAGTTTAATTAGTTACCACTCATTCTACACTGAGACTCTTGCGGGCAGCGAGAGTGCCCAGCGAGTTTAATTAGTAGCCAGTCATTCTACACAGAGTCTCTTGCGGGCAGGGATAGTGACCAGCAAGTTTAATTAGTAATCACTCATTCTACACTGAGCCTCTTGCAGGCAGGGAGAATGGCCAGGGAGTTTAATTAGTAATCGATCATTCTACACTGAGCCTCGTGCGGGCAGGGAGAAGGGCCAGCGAGTTTAATTAGTAACCAGTCATTCTACACTGAGCCTCTTGCGGGCAGGCATAGTGGCAAGCGATTTTAATTAGTAGCAAGTCATTCGACACAGCGTCTCTTGCGGCCAGGGAGAGTGGCCAGAGATTTTAATAAGTAGGTTTCAAATACTGGAAGAAGGGCAACGTTTGTGATTGCAAAGACACACATGGGATGCCATGTTAGGTGAAGGGGGAGTTGAATTTGAGGAGGTACTCCTTTCTGCTCTATTCTGCCTGCCATACTGAACTATGAGGAACATTGAATACAATAACACAGAACGTTTTGATGTTGAAAGCAACTTACATGGAATAACCACATAGCTCAATAGAGAATGACCTGCTCTGCTGTAATAAAAACATGCACAAGCATAGCAACTGGCATAAAAACTGTACCAACCGAGGTGCACTGGGACCTGATCGAATGTTGCCTTGCCTCTGAAATCATACTGAGAGGTGCCTGCAAAAAATATACCGAGCTAGACCGGAGGTCCCTTACCTACTGGAGACACTCTGTGATAGATGGAACATAGAACACATTAAGTAGAGTGCTCGAGACTGAGGTGAACATGGGCAGTGTTTCCAGGAAAAGGTTAAGTTCGTGCCCTATTAGTTCCATTTCACTTGGGAGAAGGCTCCCTTCCCAGGCGGGGGGAAGGCACTGGTGTGGATGACTCACGCAAGACAGAGTAAATGCTAGGCAGGACATTGGTAATGCATGAAGGATGTGTGCTGCAGTCAGATACAATTTAGGGGGGACAGGTGAAATATGGTTCCTTGATATGACTGTTCTACCGGCACCTCTTTCTATCCAGAACTCAAGACTCATCGCTTCTATGACATCAGGGAGACTGAGAAGTGCTCTGCCAGGACTGGGTCCTCCAAGTTTACCCAACTTGCATCATTGCAACAGATGTAGTAGGTGTGCCCTCCTGGGACCTTATGGGACATGCCTGCAATGTCCACACTCAGGAGAACGTTTTGATTGGGCCCTTGTGGATTGTGTGTGGGTGGGGTACAGGTCATGGGCCTGCAGGTGCATCGCTGTATCAGTGGGAGGGATTTTCAGTGGCAAGCTTTGCACCCGGTGTTGCCGCCCTTGGATCTCACGAGAAGGAATAGGGAATACAGGCGCTCTATGTCTATTTCCAGGCGCAGGCCCGTTATTCATTTGATTCTGCAGCACACCAGAAGGCTGCATGAATAGGCCTGCCATGTCCATTTCATACGCGTCGTGATAAAGCAATTACTGGGCCCTTGAAAGGAGAGTATAATGCAGGCTGCTCAAGTGCATGGCTTTTCCCGAGCACTCCCCCACCGGCCATTCTATTAGAATACAGCACTTTTTGTCCTTTCAATGGACTTTGTAACTGAACAGCTGAAGCCTTGACAACATCAGATGTGGCGAAATGTTCGATTATGGAATTGTCTTGACAAATGCACCTTGACATCGAATATGTTTTAAGTCTGACATAGTATGCGTTTTATGGTACACTCATGAAGTGGCATTTATGTAACATGCATTATAGGAGACCTTTGGAGGTCATGTATATGTGCCACAGAATTGTGAGCCTTGGCCTCATGCGGGTCAACATGAACATATAACATTGCTGTGTGTATGCTGACCTGGACTCCTGGCGGTAGCTAATAACGTAATAGACTGTTGCCATGGCAGGCTGGGACATATCGTAACTTGGGCAAAAGTGGCCCACCCCTTCCATGCGTCACCAAAATGCATGTCAACCGTGATAGCTACACAGTGAACTGCTACACCAACGTTGCACCATAAAAGCACCATCCAAATGTTTGGCTTCAGCCTAAAATGCATATTGGGAGGGACTTTGTGAAAGTTGGGTGCTTACCGGTGAAAAGATTCGGATGGCAGGTTTACTTGGAGACAGACAGCAGCCCGCAGTCCTACCTCCAAAGTCAGATCGATTTCATTCCATCCACCATCGATAGCAATGCCAGCCTACAGCCTAAATGAGTAGTGGCCTTGACGTGAGGGCCATTATTGAACGGCCAGTAAAACAACATCATGAGACCCCAAAAGTTGACCAGTGGGCAGTTTGAAGGGAGGCAACTGGGCTATCCCTCCTTCCTTTCATCTACCCAAGGGCTTGCCAGCGTGTGATGCTGCATGATGGGTACTCTCCATTCTTTCTCTAACAATCTCTACGGCATTATTGAGGGAATCTCTGCCCGTGGGATTGACAGGCTCTGGAGGAATCAGAGACAACCAATGACGGCCTATCCATTGATTATAAAAAATAAAAAAAAACATGTTGTCTGGCAGCGGTAAACCCAAAAGTACATTCCACTCGGGATGCTTCTCAATGACCCTAACAGCTCACAACACCAATATGTGGACAATAATAAGCTATACCTCAAAACGAATGGTACAAAAGCCATTACACGTCTTACCCATCCCAGCCATGATACTCTTCAAAACTGCCTGTGTCACCTATAAGGCAACTACTGCCCAAACACCACAAAACCTGTGGGCTCATGTGGAACATGTTCCTCTATAGCCAGACCATTGTGAGTCTCAAGACCAAAGTGGCATGTAGAGAAAAAACCAGGAAACAGGTCTTCTTTTGCTATGCTCCAACATGCTTAAATACTATCCTAGTGGCAATCAAGACAGCTCGAGTACTCCTATAAAGCAAGAATTAACTCAAGACCCTACTCTTTATGGAATACCTAGGGGTCAATTACACCTACTACCCCGTCCCTGTAGTATGGGACATGCAAGCTAATCTATCTTCTAACCTTCAATTCCACTGACCTAAATTAGCCCCAACTCATTCGAACAGTGCTCAGAATGTTTCCTAGGTTGGAAAGTGCTATATAATTACAAATACAAACATACAATAACAATACAACTGTATGTATCTAGGGGTCATATTAACATCCAACATCTCCTGAGGCAGACATCTACAAATCAAATGTGAGTTGGTAAGAAAGCTCAGAGGGTTGACTACTCGCTGTTGTGCTTCATGTGTTATCTGCAGGTTGTATGTTCGAATCCTAGCCAGGCCAACTGTCAGCCTTTCATCCGTCCAAGGTCGATCAATGAGTACGGACTTTGGCTGTGATGATTAATATATGAACATATGACCTATGAACAGAGCTTAAGCATGTGTGCTATATAAATAACAAATCATTATCATATATTGTGTGGCGCTTCAACTTCAACCACAAAACTACACATATATTCATCCAACGTCACTTACAGGATCGTTTACGAATCTAAAGTAAGGGGTCAGGATTGAAAATCAAAGCTGAATATATTAAAAAGAAAATGTTGGACTGTTATATTTGTCTGAACACCTAAACAAACATTAAAGTCATAACTTTGATGTTGGCTTTATGGATTACAAACTCGTTTAATAGTAAACACAGAGCATTCATATGAACATGGTGCATAAATAAAACACACACAATTGACCAAAGAGTGCCTTGCTGGAAATAGGGTTTTGTTTGTGCGCTGCATTAACAGGATGTTCACAGCTCTGGAGAAATCATCTGGTGGGTCTGTGGCTGTTAAAGGAAATTGGAAGCTGCATTTAATATTGTGTTACTGGTGCAGAGTGGGATCATCTTCAACCTACGGATGAGGACTTGTTTACGCCACTGAGTCCGGCATTCATTCTGGCAAAAATGGCAGGGAAACCCTCTAGTAACTTGTGCATATTCTGGGCCTCTCCCATTGTGAGCATGGTTTCGTTATAATTACTGTGAAACTCATTTACCGTTACTGTTTCTCAGTCCCATAGATTTACAGCAGGATTACAAAAGGCAGTTAAGAGGTGTTATTCCCCATTTTCTGGACTCCATAGGATTCCATAGGGATTACACTAGGTGTACTGTGAGCACTGCACTTTCCAATAATTTCAGGCACATTTGAGGAGTTGCCTCCTCTTTCCTGGAGGTAAATTCTCAAGTGTAATGGCAGAATCTGAATTTGGTTGGTCACTAAAACTGTCAGTAATTCTGTCACTGCCGAAAAAATGGTGCTAATGGAATTATTGGCAAAAATGTACAACACCTCCAAACTCATAATGAGGCTTTGAGATTTATCAGAATGAATGCAAAATCTATAGGTGTGCTCCCTAGCCTACATTACTGACAATTATATCTGAAATGAAGGTTCGTGCTGGAAGAGGCGAAAACTAGTATTGGCAAATGGTCATCATCGCAACAGTGAATGTGCATAGAATGTAAGCCTGAAAGACAACCCCCATGCAAGCATTTGATCACATTAGGCGTTGAATGGTGGCATGGAAGATCCATGGATTAAGAAGTGGATTGTCAGTCCATCACAGTGCGTCAGCAGCACAATTATCTGTAACTGTGCTTTTCTGTCCAGTGGGCTCACACACTAGGCAGAGCTTTTTTCTTTACTTTTAGAAGATATAAAGTAAGGATCACATATAGAGGAAGTGAGACATTCCTACAATCTCATGTTTATTTTTATAAATACATTTCATCATGTTATTTTAAACGTAGTGTTAAATCTGTGCTTTATGGTATGCTGTTAATGTGATGGCTCTTTTTTCTATTAATTGTCATACATACTCATTGTAATGAAAACTATGTTGTCGAACAATCGGATAATGGGGTGTATGGTTATGTGACGTTCTAGTGCAGTCTGCGGGCCTTCTGACTTCATTAGTGCTATTCTTTGTGAATTACTTCAGAGAGAAGCTGCTTTTTGATCCCGAGGCTGCTTACCAGAATTCAATTGTTCTATAATCAGCTTAGCCACTGATTCCCCATATGACCCTAGACAAATTGCGGCTGTATTCATGGTGCACTATTTTTCTCCGCTCGCATGTAATTCGGTAAGAATGAAAAGGCTTTTCATGTTTGCAGTGGAGTGAAATTTCTATTGCACGATCCTCTGCGAGGATCATTCAAAGGATAAGCTCAGCTTCTTAAGAACCTACAGTGATGCAACCTATGGCCAGCAGTAATGTCAGTTGACAAAAATGCCAAGGTAACACAACTTCAGTCAACTGTCTGATGACATCACAGGAAATGACACGTGAACATTGACCATAATGGAATTTCAGGGTCTGATGGCACATGAGATATCACAAGAAAGGAAATCATGGTTGCAAAAAGAAAACTTAAATACGCTCATGATTTATAAAGGCTTGCAACTAAAGGTGACAAAGGAGTATTTTAGTTACCATGCACATTTTAGCTAATATGCATCAGACATATGTTACTAGTGGGGCCATAATATGCCATGGGCAAGAAAACAACACAGGCTAGTTATACTGCTTTTAAATAACAGAACAGATTGTCAAACGAACACATGAGAAGTAAATATCTCAATATACATTATGGAACTCCAGTTTCAGTTTTTCAGTCTTTCAAAATGTTTCTGATACTCAACTTTCTATAGTCTCTCCGCAGCACATATGGTTGCATCAGAGGGCACGTAAAGGAGCAATTCGACTTCAGATTTCAGTGCAACACACATTCTTGGATGCAAAAAATATGGTATCATGATTCAAATGATACAGTAAAAAAGTGTTATCTGTATTTTGTCTATTCTTCAGAAGAGAAGGAAGACATTTGAGGTGGGAGAAGAGAGTTGATGGGATGTTGAATCATTCACGCTGTCATGCATTGAGAGACTCCTTGAGCATTTGGTTGCACACACAGCAAGAGAACAACCACCATGCCTATTTCTGCAGAATGTAGAAATAGAGAACAGATTCAGGAAATGGCTGATCTTAAATTGCTGACTGGGATGTCTCTGTTAATGCTGAATGCAAGGTAATATGAGCCCTTGTAATTCAACTGGTGCTGAGGGCTTGGAATATAACACAGTGTTCAACAATAAGCCATTCCCGAGGCTTCAGGGTAAAATAGATGGGGTCCTGGGTATGATGAAAAAGGTGAGTCTGGCTGCTTCATTATGAAGGAGATTCGGATAGCTGATGGACTCCTTCTTTAGGCCAAAGTATGCAGCTTTGCCATAGTAGCACTGTCTACTTGGGCCAAACAAATGTGCTTTATCCTTTACAATGCTTTACAATAAGGATTATATACACCAAGTCTAGTAATATCTGGGCTTCATCCCCATAGATTTGAACATGAGTTGTGAAAGAGCTCTTCACTTTCACTGGAGGACTGACAGAGGCTCAAATACATGTTGCTAAGCCAGTAAATTGTTATAGAGCCTTGATGGATGCTCATATAGCTGAAAGAGGCTGTGGGAAATCAATCTTTTTGAGGTAGTATGAGTAGTCTTGGAGGTGGTTTCTGATACAACTTGAGTGCAGTGTCATCTAAGCCAATTGTAGTGTGAATTATATAGAGGAGGACGCTGTGATTAACAGTGAAAAATGTTGCTGCAAATTCTAGGAGGATACATGCAACCTGTTGAACCCGGGGGTCCTTACATCAGTAAGATGTCATGCTAAGGATGGGGTGCAGAATAACTCTCACACTAAATAATAAGACCGATGCAGGAAGTGGGCAAAAAGTCTCATGCGACTGTTTTATTATCAGTCATCTAAAACAGGGAGTTACAATGGACATCGCCGGATGTTCGCTGGAGTTCTCAAATATTTTGCATAAAAAACAGATTTATATAGAAAACATGTGTCATACATGATGTCATACTACGAGGCAAACAAGAAAACACATGGGGGGTTGTGGTTGGCTCAAGGGGAACATCTAAGTATACTTTCTATATAGGGACAGGTTGTGATTTGGTCTCTACAGTCAGGTGGACAACTTATGCTCAAACTTAGTGCATGTCATCTTCAACAGTAATTAAGTACACAGTATAATATTGGCTCTCAAACTATAAGGCCCTTCGGTATATGGCATGCTTTTGCCCTTCTGGTACATTCGGCCCACTAGCAGCAGATAAGCCGGTACCCCTGGTGTCAGTGGGTGGACTTGACGTGTCTCCCCACCCAATTAGCCCAACATCTCTTATCACTCATGCCTTCTGCCATTCACATTGTCTTTCAACTCAGCCTTCCAAAGTATCCCTGGGAATATAAGGGAGTACACTCTCTTATCACAGTTCATGTCTGTGCGACAAACTCCTATTTCTATCCTTGACTCACGTGACAGGAGAAAATATTTTGGCCTATTTTGCAGCATTTAATTGTCTTGAATTAATAAACTTGGCACTCGTGGTGTTCTATTTCGTACCTTAACAACGGCTGATTCAGCCTCTCACGTTCACTGTTCTTCAAGGATAGATAATCAATTATTGGCCACTCACTCCTTTGACATCAGGCCAGACAGTACTTCTCCACCTTTTCATGCTCTTAGCTGCATGTCGCTGCAACAAAGCTTTTCTGATCCTTCTTTCTCTGAGGGTCTGAGCTTACTAAATATGTGACACCGATGTCCAGATTCTATATAATGGCGGCTCCGCCTGCAGTCTATTCACTATGTACAGCTAGCCTTTAAGATCACATAGTCTACTTACGTTGCTGCATCTGTACAGTTATAAAATGACTTGCATTTTCCGCAGTGCTCATCATACGTGCAATCTTCACTCTGTATGTGAAAGTTTACTTGATTCTTTATTTCATCATCAGATTCCATAAATTCCATACATCCTCTTCTTCAGCCACTCTTCTTAAAGCATCACACTTGCTTCTTGTGATGTCACCAACTTCTCTTTGTCTCATCTTCATATTCCTTCAGGGATCTCCTCCAAGAGATTGTCATCTTTATGGGAATGCATCATATATGGTCTTCTCAATGGATACCTTTTCTTGAAGGCTCTCAGTGAAATACGTACCATCACCGGTGTTGTGCACGTCGAATGGTGGCGGGACTTCCGCAAGAGGCATTCAGCTGCTCCTCTACACTCTGTATTCTTAATGAGAGATTCTAGGCTCTTTTTTCTAATGAAAAGAAAAATGCTTTCAATGCTGTTAGCTAAAGAAAGACTGAATGATTATCATACAGGACTTTGCTGGATGTCTCGTTGTCCATCAGCTAGTAAGAAAGATTGTATCCAATATTCTTTCCAGGAGGGCAATGTTAGTAAAGGGCTGATAGGTTTTAGAAGATTTGATAATAAGTGAGATGATGTCAGATTTAAGTGGGGTCCAGATCTGTCCACTGTTGATGTACATTCTTAATGCTGGCAAGTAGAACAGCCCGGAATTGCATGACTTTGGTCCATGAGAGAAGTGGAACATGCATGACATTGATTGAAATAGTCCCTGAGGGTGGACAAAGTAGTGAGGATATTAGCAGAGGTTGTTGTAATGAATTGCAGGGAGGCACACATTATCGCAATGTCAGGTGAGAAGCTACCTTACCAGTGAGAGTGGGTGATGTGTAGTGTGCTTCAAAATAGCTCTTGGTTAAAACCCTGAGAGGCCTTGAGCGTTGGGTGAAGAAGCTGCAAAGTTAATTAAGTGTCCCCGTCATTAGGAATATGATGATCTTGCGGTGGGGTTGGCAGATGTTGCATGTGTACACCATATCTAACTGCTACTGATGTGTTGTCTTAATGATTCATGGGTCTAAGCCTAGATTTAGAGAAGGCATCAGTGTATCTTGTTTCATTGTGATCAAGACACTCAGGTTGCCTAAGATAAGGATGTAGTTTGCGTTAGGTTGGTATCAAGACAGACACAAGTGTAATTTAGTGAGAAAAAGAGGATTAAAAAATAGAGGCCTGTATGCAGTAACAATGGTGAGGGATGTGAAAATAAATTGAACCCAAAAGTATCTTCGTTCAATAATGCAACACCTTTAAATCTGCCCTGCAATTAAGTCTACCAGATGGTGGGCCTAAATGGACAGAGACAAAGAAGACCTGTCATATTTCTCATACCAATCATTAACTGAAGACATTGCACATATTTGCTCACATGAGTCATTGTGCTGACTGGAGAGCATGCCTGCTCACCATAGTTTAAATGCAAACAATAATTGCAATGACATGCTAGACAAAAAACGAGATTTTGCATAACTCAGCAAATATATAAACCAGGGGAAGTATGTGTTGTTATCATGAACATTTCCTCTATTCAATACGTATACATTTTAATGCTCTATGCATATCAATAAATGTGATAGTTATTAATATGAGAAACTTCATGAAACATCATCACACATATTCACCCCTTGTATCCAGGCATTTGTATTGGCTTGGTTATTACAGAAAATCTGATTGTATCAATGTGATCAATCAAAGAAGAAAATCTGATGTCACCTTAAATAAATTGAGAACAAGCAGCCCTCATGGTTTTCAGACTCAAAAATATAAACATCCAACAGAGATTTTTGGTATATTCTGTGAGAGTGTCTAACTGTTGGGAAAGTCAATGGATGCACTTCACTAATTACAATGTGCAGCATAATTGATGGGAACATTGCACATCTTAAATAGGGAACGCAGGCATGATTATGATTATTATGGATGCATCAATCAGAGAGACCAACTAACTATCTGGGGTTCCATAGGGGTGGCTAAATGTGAAGATTCCTGTTGCATGCAGACAAGGGTAAACTGGGGCAGTTCCAACTTTGAGGAAGAATATCAGCTGGGGCATATCTGAATGGGTGATTTCCCATCTGCAAGTGTCCATGCTGATCCAAAACCTGAAAGGATTATTCCAAACAAATTATGAGAATTACCCAAATAAAAAGATATATGCTCTCTGGAATATTTAATTTGCTAAGTCTGTGAAGGGGGTGATCTGGAAAAGATGTTACTAAAAATACATTCATTGTGTAATGGGAAATGTGTCATGCATTCCCACTGCATTTAAAATCAAATGAGATGTCACTTCAATCCAAACCAAAAATGTATTTCTGGGCTGTGTGCACAGAGTGATACAGATAGCACTTCTGTTCAGCCAGTGTGCTGCTCTTTGTAAATAGCAGCCACATTCAACTGTAACCAAAGCATTTTACACAGAAATAGTTAAACATTGGGCTGTGATATGAAGACATGCACATCATAGCCTATCAGAAAATAGCTTGATAATGTGTGTTATGTGAAATCCATAGATGCTTGAACAGGCTTGGCAAATGAAAGGGAGGCTAGTCACCCACAGGTCTATATTGTGGATGCAACACATCTCTTGATTCTCCCCTATGTTGCTGATATTATTGGGGAATGCCAAGTTATTTGAATTGTTTGCCATACAACTATATGGGCAATTTAGACATATTTTGATGTAAAGAACGTTTTGACACTCTGACTGACTAGCGACAGAATTAAACTAGAGTTACATTGACCCACTCAGCAGGATACCCATTCATAACCAAGCTGTGCTTTTGCAGTCAACAGCAAAATGCCTGTGCTGGCTCCTTGGAGCACCATTGCATCAAAACTGTGTTTTGTAGAGACAAAGAGATGGCTGCACCAGCTTGCCAAACCCCTATTTGTTGAGTTGGAACAGGGGGCACACCGAGAAAGGTGCCAGTGTGTTCTTGGGTGTACCCAAAAGAGGTTAATCAAAGCAGTGCTGCACTGCTGCTTTCAAAAAGTTCCCATTGAAAAGGGAATATTTTACACTGAAAAGGATGCTGCCCTGATGATATTTTCAACTATTCCACATAACATTGTTTTTTATCAAAGAAAACCTGCCATGCCCATCCATATCCACATTGTGCTTCAGCAAATGAAAGCATGTTCCCTGAATGACAGGCTGTGCCAGCCAAATCTGGAAGAAAAAAAATCAAAAGAAACGTAATTTTCAGCTGCAGAAAACACATGACATTTGAGTCACAAAAAGTCAGAAAAATCAATGTTTCAAAGAAACAACAGCTCTCTGGGCCTATGTCAATTTCAGTGCATCTGTGTTTCAAACAAATTGCTGCATACAATAAACTAACTATGGCTACAGAACAATGTGGGAATTCAGATGGAAGAGAAAAAACTAATTTGAAAGGAAAATGCCAGTAGTCACCACATGTTTAAATGCACTTTTGCAAATAAGAAAAGTCCCTGTGTATAAGTGTATGTTAGATAAGGCCCTGCCCTTATCTAGCAATGTAAAGGGGTTTCTGTTGTGAAACATATATGGGAGGTTTTATTCAACAGAATTTCTTCTGATTCAGAAAGAAAAATAATAACATAAGGATTTAAATTGCATTGGCTACATGGGGGAAATCAGCCGACAACAGGTTTCTGCTTGGGGGTTGCTAGCAACAAAAGGCCCCTCACAGTAGATTCTAGTGCACACATGGGTGATAATTGCTTCCTTGGCAGACTTTTGTCTGGGCTGAGGCCTCTTACAATAGAAATTCTGGGACACCAACCTGTGAAGTGGAGAAGTGGCAATACATGTTCAACCAAACTGGGAAACCCCCATCCCCACCCTGGGCTGAAATGACAGTTGGTGGTAGCTGAGAAGAAAATGGGCCAAGTGAAGGACAAAGGCCCTCCCCATTTGTTTCCAAAGACTAAGTTATTAATAAAATGTTAAGACTATTATCTTTGCAACAGAACATCACAAAAAATGTAAAAAGTTAACAGTGTAAATGTAATTTTGGGTTTTTTTAGTTTAAGACGTTGTAGATTTCACTGCCATGTTGGAAACAGAAATGGCAGAGAAGTGGACATTCTGAGGAAAGTGTACATGATGCCATTGTGAAATTCAATACTGATATGCCTAATAATAATCTATACACATGTATAGTGTGGGATGTTCTAACCCACTAGTCTATGCCCTACAACATTGCTGTGTGCTGCTTGCATCACAACAACAGGATGGCCGCCAAAAAGATCTGTGCGCCAACAATCTTTGAAATGTGCTCAGGAAAACCTGAAAAATAGGCCACCAATCCATTTTGCCTATGTCAGTGGTAACACAGGAGACCACTGCCAAAACCAATCATTGGGCTGCCCACAGAGTAAAATGAAACTACTTGAAAAAGCAGTGCTCCCTTGCAAAGGAAACCCAGAACTGCTAAAATCAGTTTTTCCTTGGCTGTTAAATTTGCAAACTAATGATTCTCAAACATCACAAAAGATCCAACATCCTTGTTGGGTGTTAAACATAAATTTATTTAAGGAATACACCTAAGCACAATGTCAGCGGGAGCACATTTCATCAGAAGAAAATCCACATTCAAAGGTGCTTGCATGGGATAAATATGTCAGAAATTGACGCAGAATCGCTGCTTGTCTGTGTCAGAAGCTGGCATTTACTTAAACGGTCAGTTTAAACTTGTACATTAAAATCAAAGTGTGGAAAAGAAGAGACTTCCCATCAAAAGCAATATAAGGTGACAATTCAATCTCTATGTTTTAAAAAGGCTGGAATTAAGAGATTTGTGGCTATATTTGTTAAAAATGTAAATTGTATTTCAGAAAAAGATTATTTTAAACATTGTTTTAAAAGTGAGTTAAAGCCAGCCACACTGAGCTTCAAAGACATTCCACAGCTTCTCTCAAACAAAGGAATCCTCCCCCCTGCTCTCTGCTGAGGAACTGGCAGGGAGTTGTGAAAGGAGGTAGGAGATGGACTTTGGCCTGTTGCTCTGACAGCAGACAAAAGACTCCCTTGACTGAAAGGAAATGCAAATGTGAAACTAGCTGCTGGCTGGAAGAGGCTCAGGTTGCTCTTGGCTCAGCCAAACCTTGGAGGAGGGGCTAGACTGAAATGTGTATCTGGAACAGTAGAAAATATATTTTTGAGAAAAAGACTCATAGAAAACTGTGCCAAATTGGTAAAAATCTGGAATGTATAGGTTGTTAAAATGACAATTTTGGTCACGTTTTAAAACTACTCTGGAATTTGTGTGATGTTCAGAGACTGAACCACTAAAATGTTGATATTGTAGCAATTCTGATAATGCTAGGAATATGAAAATGTACAGGATCATGCCCAGATGTTATGCGCATGTATGTGGAACATTTTGTACAGATCTGACACTGGGTAACCAACCAAAAGCACGAAAAACTGTCATTTGTGAACCAAAACTCTTAAGAAGATGGGACTTGGACAGATACGTGCCTTATTTAATTTAGATGTAAATATGTATTATTAGCAAGTTGGTGATATTGTAAATATGCTTTATATGAAAAATATATTTTCTGTGTAGAAACAAAGGGGAGGTTTTTCCCTGGACCATAAACACAGCATCATCATGACACATCATGACACTCGGTTTCCTTCTCAAATCAGGGGAGAGGGAATGCTTTTACCAATCAGTTTCCTAGAGGGTGTGCTTAGTATAATCAGCCTACCCACCCCTTTGGGAAATACATAAATAGGTACTGTTGAGGACCTGGAGACACACACATTCATCCCTCAACTGATTTATTGGCGAAGTGCTCTGCAGGAGAATCCAGATCTAGACTCCAGAACTCTGAAAGCAGAAGGCCCAATCCAAAGCAGAACCCTTCTCAGCTGGCCTTTAAAATCTTGCAACCTGATTTTAACCCCACACTTCCAAGGGGCACAACAAATTCAACAGCCTGGCTGTGCTGTTATTCTGGTTCTTGCACAGAACTCTTGCTAGAACCCAGAGATCCAAACCAGTAGAGCAGAGCTGTAACCCAGCACCAACCTGTCAGATCCAGTCCAAGAGGCTGGGCAGAGACCAGAGTGCCGTGCTAAGAGCAGAACTAGGTGCCCTGAATCCTGTCCGGTGGCGAGACGATTCCAGTCCAAAACCCTTTGACCAGATCCTGACGGGCCTATTCTAAAACCATAGTTGTGAGTATTTAGCATAGAATTGTCCATAGCCAATCTCTTATCCTTAAGTAATCCCATCCAACCTATTCCAACATGTCCAGAACTGCATTGTAGAACCTCTTTTGTCTGTCCTTAATCCTTCTCTCATCCATATAACCAGACAAACAGTCACCAGACCTTCAAGGGCAGCCTATGCTAACCGCATCACTGTCCCACACACACGCAGAGTGCGCGCATGAGGCACCAGCTTCCCCACTATGGCAGCAACTTTATGGAACAACCTCCCAGATCAGATTAGATCAATCGACTCACACACAGCCTTCCGCAAGGCCTTAAAAACCAAGCTCTTCACCTAAAGAGCCTGTCATTCTAGGTATGAATTACTACTGTATCACCATGTATAGGATACTATCTGTTCATCCACCTGCTACCTAGACAAGAATATTAGTAACCAAATGTGTATCTTTTGTACCCTTGCAAATGTACCTAAGTGAATGTATTTAAATATACCTTTTGGGGCCGCTTACTGTAACCCTCAAGCAAGCCTTCTTAAAATGTCCTTATCACGCCTTGTTGCCTGTGGGCTGTAGTGCGTTCTACAAATACTAAAATAAATAAATAAATATAGTCCTGTGATAATTGTAGTGATAAATCATTTTTGCGCTAATATATTTGCTGAAGAAAGGCAAGTGTCACGGCGGGCAAAGATCAGACAGAGGCGCAACTGGACTGGTGGCTGTACCGTTGATATCTCGCATCTTCATAGCCCCTTAGTGTAAAGCCAATCCTTGTTTGAAATATACAAAAGGGCATCTTTCATTTGAAATCTTGACTCTTTTTGAGAAAAATCGACCTTTACTAAAACCTTCATAACTTCTGAACCGTAAATTCTAGGAACAAGATGTAAGTGTCAAATTGAAGATAACATCCTCAGCTTTCGAACAAACTCCAAACGGCATTCCAAATCCTTATAGTTTTGCTGCAATCATGCTTAACACGCGTGGAAAAGTTTTCCACAATTCTGCATTTGGCTCAATTTCATCTAATATAAAATAGCTATTTCTTTTCATTCAACCTCTGAATTCGGTTTCCAATCTGCTAGTCATTCAACCATCATTGCTAGTGTTTATCTAAACCTATCCAAAGCGTCTCCCACTAGTTCTGAATCTAATTTATCGTATCGAATTAAAGCCATTTTTAAGTGTTTTTCCCATTCATTCCAAGCCAAATTTAAAAGCCTTTGACCTGTTTTAAAATCATTCCTGTTTCTCTCTAAGCTTGCTGGGGGAATTGGGATTGAAACTGCATTTGTGGATTGTATATTCCTGAAACCTGTTTTATATTGCATATTAGGGGGGATTGAGGAGTATCAGGGGGAAAGAGTGATTTCATTGCATTTGATTGAATTCATATCAAGTTTTATTTCTGTGCTACGTTATTCTTCTCATCCATACTCCTATTGATTAAAGAGATTGTTGACTGTCATATTACCCATTGCTGATCATTGTATAAATATTAATAGTGTGAAATTTAGATTTTGTTCATATTCATAAAAGTGTGATATATATATTGTTCAATTCATAAAATAAATCTTTTAACTTTGCAAAACAACCTACTTCTTGGTTCAGTGAGACTGGGGGGGGATTCAAAGAGAGGGGTGTGATATAAGGGTACATCATTCAGAAATAAAAGAACTTCAGGCATACAAATATATAATTAAGGGTTCCAGCTGGGCATCTCACGCCAGGCATTGACTTAGGTGGATTGCTGGGTTGAAACCACTTACAATAGTCTTATAGAATTGTAGGATGAATATTTCTCCCCGAAAATGATGAAAAATTGTTAAACGAACTAAACAAGGTCCTACAACTGTCAGAAATGGACTGCCGTGCCTACATAAAATATGTAATCTGCACATGTGATTTGTTAAGATGCGAGAGGCAAAATTAACTGTGGGAGGTTCTGAACATAGTAAACCCACATCATAAAGCTGATGTCAGGTTTCTAAGATTCCAATCAGTTAACAAGAAGGCGATAACAATCACCCCTGACCAATCCAGTTGTTTAGGGGCGTACTCAGCCAAGCCTGCCCTACCATATAATTCTGTGATGTCACCATGCTTTATATAAAGGGTGGCTGACAGGACTCTAGACAGACTCTCTCCTGAATTTCCAGAACCTGCGTTCCTGATCTTCTACATCCATCTTGCTAGATTTCAGATTCCACTGCCAGGCCAAAGCATAGCTGACCCATCCCAGCAAGGCCTAGATTCAGAAAATCCCACTAAAATCCCAGTAACCAGGGGAAAAACTGGGGTATCCTTTTTGGGGGGCAACCTGAGAATGGACCAGCTTCTTGCCCACTAACTGCATGCCCACCATACCCCTGTCATCTAGCTGTCCTTGATATCCAGTGAACCAAATTGCCCAGCTGTGTGCTACCGGGTGATCCGAGCTGTGCAGTGACCAGAACCCGGTTTACTGTTCCAAAATTCCAAACCCAAGCGTCGACTGTGAGTATTTCCCATCCCATAGAAACACATAGCTACCTCATCTTGACCTTTTCTTTTGTCTATATTCCACTCTCTAAGCAACCCTATCCATGCCTTGGTGATTTGTCCTATTGTAAGAATTCTCTGTGCATTTTGTAAGTGATTTCCTAGTGTTAGCACCCTTCTTTCATTCACCCCATCTTGTAACTCCTTAGCAAAAATTTGAATAATTTTATTAATTTCCGCACAAAGAGAAAGGCTGCATGGAGCAGGTTAATGCAGCCGACTTAATCTGTTTCATAGGCAGCGCTATCTAGCCGTGATAATTTAGCTTAATTGAAACTTGTCTTTCTTTCCCAGCCGATTTTCTCTTTTTCACGGCTTCATTTTTATCAAAACAGAACCTCTATTTATCTTGCAAATCTCTTCCAAATCTTCAGCTACAACCAACCTTTCATTCCTATATTGTCCTTGTAATGTGCATCTATCCCCCAGCCCAAAAAACGCATACCAAATAGGAATATTTCACCAGTTGTTCTTAGAAACTGTTTGTATCGTTTAAAACGGCAATTGAGAAAAAAATGCAACTTTCCAACGTCTGATTTTTGGCTGCATTGTGTTCTTACTTTCAACTTGTTTTTGAATTGTATGCCTTTTGTTGAGAACTTGCCGTGTGATTGCCAATGTTTATATATTCCTGCTATTGTGTGAAATCATATCTGCCTCGTAGATTTAACCACACATTAATTATTTATTTGTCAATTTCCGAGTGTCATTTTATGCCATTGCCTCTTATTTTATGAGGGAATGTCGGATTTTGATTCCGTTTGCTGCACAACATCTCTGACTCCCTGCTGATTCTTTATGTCCATTGCAAATTAATTCGATTCTAGGGGTTTGGGAGAGCATTGCAGGGGGACATATTAACACAGGTGCTATCTACCCAAAGAGAAAAAATGCTCCTATTAATTTGTGCTTTGTATATGTTCTTGTAGAAGTTTAACCCAGTGTATTGCTTCAGTTTCCATTGTACTTATCACCCCATTGGTGATTACTGCCCAATATTATAATTTGTTTGATTTTCTTTGAAATTTAAAATAAATAAATATTGCATTTTCACCAACCGGCCTGGTTCATGGTCCATTGTGATCCAAGGTTTTTGAAAAAGGGGGTGTGAGATGGGTTGTGTACCACCTCAAGTTGAATTTGAAGAATATAAAGAGAAAGCATACCTTTTGTGCACTACATACTAGGCTAAGACCAAGGTATGTCACCTGATTGAAATCCTTAACACTAAAATGCCTATTGCAATTGAGAATTAAAACCTTATAGGTCTGATTATGCAGATGGATGCATGTGTGTGTGAAATAGCGATGATTTTGCAGGCAGCATATTTTGTTTCTTTTGTAGATAAGCTGCCTGTGAATGTGAATTATTGTGGTATCTTCTGCTTAGAGGTTAGGGCCCACCGTTGCATTTATTTTATTATAACAAAACAACATATTAATTCAGAAGCCATCCTAAAAACATCATTTTTGTTGTCCCCAGAATTGAGGTGGTGGGCTGTATAACATACAGTGTTAAATTAGGGATGGACGCCCAGCAATAAAAAATATTATCTCCACTGGGAATTGTTGAAGTGAATTAGAAATGTGCCAACAAGCTATTCTAATGACCAGCTAAGAGTGGTTTGTGAGGACATTATATTAAGATTTGAGGCAAAGACAGCGCTATTCCACTGCCATGTTTGCCATGCAACTCTTTAGTATGATGCTGAGGATTGTAAAAGGAAGCTGGATGTGAAGCATGCTTTTGTTACATAAAAGATTTAAATGTCGAATTCAGTGGTCTATTGGGCAATGTTTGATGGTAGAACAACAGTTGACTTACCCAAAGTTGGTAATGCTAGGCTTGTCGGGAGAATCTGTAGCTTGGTGGGACGTTATGTTTGCAGAAGTTAGAGGTGGCGACTGTGAGCCTCATTATAAGTCGGCCGGTCTGGTATTAAAGTGCCGGTATTAACATATAGCGGTACTATACTAAACTGGTCGACTACAGGTTTGCCAGTAGGGTACCTGCCTTACCGGCAATAATCACAATTATTACCGGCACCGGTATTGCCTGTGACCACCATGATATCGGCAGGGTCGTAATGAGGCACAGTGTATGGCTACTATGTACGGTTATCAGGGTGGGAACAGGAGGCTTTGGACCCATTGAAGGAGGACGCGAAGAGCAACCAGTGAAGGGGTAGTGGGGAGTGCAGAGCCGGTTGAACCTCTGGTAGAGAAACATGATCATAAGCATGTTCTTAATCTTGATACATCCACTTCCCACACTTTAGATGGTATAGTTATCTCCAATACTGTTGGCTTCATTTGTGCCAGATATTGTAACACATTTTAAAGTAATGGATTGTTGCATGAGAACACCTTCATAAATGACTCGATGCTGTCACTATTTAACCAATATTTTTGCTGTATTAACTTGCATACTGGATCCATTCTGCCCTCTATTGTGTGGTCACCTCAAAAAAAGTATGAAAATAAACATTACTTAGCGGAACTCTCATTATAAGAAATAATATATAATGGGACATTTCTTGGAGGCACTGCATGTGTTTTTCCAAGTTGGAAAGACTTGTGCTATTTAATAAATTTGGCATACAATTGCATTCTGTCTTTAGTGTTTTGTTTGTTGAATTTACTTGGCATAAGATCTTTTGAAATTCACCATTTTGTTTCACATTCTCACTTCATAAAAAATATTATACATTATCTATCATTTATATATTTTATGTTTTGCTACAAGGACATAGCATGAGAGCAGCAGTGTGCTGTACAGTTTTTGGGTAGCCAGTGTTTGGGTGGGTATCTTTTGAGAGTACAGCAGTACTTACAGCAGTACTGCAAGTTGCGATCTGTGCTTCAGTCTGTGCATCCATCAGGAAGAGTCCTTGATCGAGTATTGTTGAAAAAAACATGTTTTGAGAGATTTGCAAAATTTGAGAAATATGTGTGCACGCCAAGCTGATACCAGGATCCAATTACTTAGGGGTTGGGGGCGTGACAAGAGAATGCTTGTTTGTAGGTCCTCCCTTTGTGGACGAGTTGCGATTCAACCTGTTTGGTTGATTTGCTGTGTGAGAAGTGTGTGACCTTGGTAGGTGGAGCTTAGTCGCCAGGTATACAGGTGTGTTGCTTGTGATTGCTTTGTAAATGATACATGCAGTCCCGAAGAGGAAGTCAATGTAGTTCTCGTAGCCAGGGGTGATTCAGTCAAATTTCCTCACATTCATAATAATGTATGCTGCAGTGTGGTGGACTGTTATTAGTGGAATCAAGTTAGCAGCTGGGAACCCCATCAGAGAAGCATTTACCCCATCAATGTGCAAGACCACAAGAGCCTGCACTATGGTGCTAAAGTCGATGGATGAAGGGTTTGATTTTTGCAAAGGGTGGAGATGTCAGGCCATGTTATTTGGGCATTCTTAGCTATGGGTTTCTGGAAGGCCAGGATGATGTCATTGGTGAGGCCTAAGGATTCTGCTGAATCTGGTATTGGTATTGGATATTTACACGGTGCACTGAATGATTAACCACATCTAAGCACAGTCCTTTTAAGCGCATAGCATTGAGCTGCTGTTGGATGAGTTATTTTTTTAGTGGGGCACTGGTGAAGACACATTCGGTCCTGAAGGGGTAAAGTTTGAGGTAGGCAGCCAACATACAGGCCTGTATGATGGCTAGTTAATCATGGCGATGACTTATGTCCTGTGGGCCTTTTACTCTCATGTAAAACTGCGTATCATTCATGTATTGGTGTATGGCCACATCTTTGAAGAGGGTACCCAGAGGCTCGATGCAAATGTTAAAACAAATCTGTGAAAGGATGGAGCCTTGGAGGACTCTGCAGGAGAATGGGAGTAAGCTAGAATGCAATTTGTTCACCAGGCGGTTTGGTGTCTTCCCAAGAGGTAGGAGATAAACCAAATCAAGACATTGGGTCTCATTCTGAGTTCTGGTTGCCGCCGAAGTCGTAGCACCATTCCACCGCCTGATATTCCAGTGCCCCCAGGACATTACAAGTCCCGGTGGCCCAGGATATCAGGCGGCGGAAAGTGTAATTCCCCATTCCTGTGTAATCCCATAGGATCCACGGGAATGGGGACACAGAAGCACAGTTGCTAACGATGCAAGTACATCTGTGAAAACCATGCCTGCAGGGGTCGGTGCCCCCGGCAGGACAGACCTGCCGGGAGCAATGCCCCCTGCAGGCATATTCATAGTCTGGCAAGCCAGAAGCGTTGCTGCTATGTTGCTACAGGCATCCTTATTTCGGGACTGTCCGGCTCGTAATGAGGCCTCTAAGAATACCATCCTGTCATCGAGGAGCGAGAGGTGGATGCAGTGATCAAAATGTTAAATGCTGGTGAGAATTCAAGGAGGAGGAGGAATGAGGCATTTGACAGCCTTATCCACAATTTTGAGAGCATTGTCCAGAAAATAGTTAGCATTCTTAGTATACCTCAGTAGACCGTCTTTCCTCATATATCAAGACCATTTTATTGGGGACTTTATAGCACAGGGACACTTAGTGAATAGAACCCTTACAAGTTAGCACAGAATTTGTATATTCAGAATTGGTCGTTCTCTCACACAAAAACAGAACAGAACTAATTTGGTATCTCATTCACCTGTACACCTGTAATCAAAAAGTGATTTGTGGCTCTGTTCTAGACTTAATTCTAGAATAAAACAAAAGCAACCTGTTTTTGAGAGCTTGGAGAGCTTGGTTTTGTCCCTTATTAACTGGATGGAAACCTCACCACTGAAGAGAAACAGCTACACATCAATTGACTAGGGCTTATCGTTGAGACATTTGAGATAAAGAGCTTATCCATGGATTCAGCCCACGCCTGCGTCTAGCTTTCAATGGGCAATGTCTTCACATTGAGATACATGTTGCTTGCAGAGAAAAATATTTCAATTAATTAAGTGGTTTCACCCTTTAAATTGAGTTGGAACTGGGACTCAAACCCAGGTCGTTACAATGAGGGACTAGAGACTTAGATACAACACCAGTTGCACGCCCGATCAGGGGATTTGTGGAATCACCTGGTGGGTTCGTATTGTACGCTGCTGGAAATAATTAAACATAGCTTTCTAGGTTTAAAGGGTGTGCACCTATTATTCTTTGCCAGCAACCTTATATAAAAAGCACCTATCTTGGCTTATCTTACAGTTGAACATTATTCATTTTGTGAGAGTCAAATACTTATGAGGGATGAGAATAGATAATCCTCATATCCCCACGTCTCTATGACGCTGGTTGGATGCCACTGTAAGTGATGCATGCTGAAACACAAACACAACAATATCACGCACATTAACCCTTTAAGTGCCATAGACTTCAATAATAACCTGGCAAACGCATCTCGAGCTGTCCCTTTATCGCACTTCATTCCCCTCTTTTCAGCATTCCTTTCCAGTGGTGTCACTAGGAGGGTGCCCCCCCTGTGAAACCCTGTGCCCCCCGTGTACCCCCCTACCTAAGACCAGCAGTGACCACGTTCTCCCCCTACTTTTGTCTGTGCCCCCCTACTTTTGTCTTTGGCCCCCTCTGTGCCCCTCCTAAATTTGATTCCTGGCGACGCCACTGTTCCTCCCCCATTGCCAGGCCACTTCTATCTCTCTTCTGCTTTTGTTTCCTTGCTCTCGCTCGGCACCCCTACTCTCAGTACTTTAAGTGGGGTGAAAAATAGAGATGGGGCTCTGATAAGGGGCGTGGCCTAAAGTGTTGATCGTGGCATGACGTGAGGGGTCTGAAGTGTCAGCTGAGGTCCAATGTAGACGAAACTAAATGGCAAAGCAAGTTCTGCAGCACATGCTATTGTGTAAATAATGAGTCCGGCTGCGAACACTGGACCTTTTGAAATGTCTCAGTGTGGTGGACGGTGCTCAGGACCGTTTTACAATGTCTCGCGGTTGTGGACAGTGTCCACATCTTGCCACCCCTGCCCCCAGCAGGCTCGGGCAACAGATGCAATGCATTTCTCGCTTGTTACAGAAGCATTATTCCCTGCGCCAGCACAGACTTAACAGCCTCACTCATTATCTACAAATGACATATCTCTACTTCCTGCTTTATCTGTCCATCTTACCCAACTCTTTCTCCTTTCTCTGCTACCCACCAATGTACCTCTTCATCATAAGCCCCAGTCTTCTAGTAACATTTTCTCCTCTTTAGCAATCCCTCCATACAGAACCTGTTGCACTTCTCATGTCATTCCTTCTGCGTTTCCTCTTCACTTCTGTTCTCCCATCCTATCGTCGGGGCCTTAAGTGGCAAGAGTAAACGAGCCCGGGCTCTTCAAAAGGGTGTGGCCTAACGGAAGGGGGTCACCTGCTTGCCTGTTAGGCCAGGCTCCCTTAACGAACCCGGGCTTAACGGGCTACAGGCACCAGGCAGCCCTTTGCAAAGATCAAACCCCCTGGGGGAGAGGGTGCTGATCTCTGCATCTTTTTAACTAAAAGGCTGCCTAAGGTGGAACTGTGCCACATGTTTTCAGCCTTAATGGAAGACTGGTGCTGCTGCCCCTTGCCAGACATCTTTTAGCTAAAGGGATGCCTGGCAAGGTGCAGCAGCACCATTAAGGCTGAAAAGGTGAGGCTGCAGGAAGACAAGCAATGTTTTCCTAAAGCCTGAAGCTCCTGCGAATGATCGTGAGCCGCAGGCTTTAGAAAAAAAGATCTTGGATTCCTGAGGGCTCACGTTTTCTTCCATAATGGTGGCGCTGGACCCCGAGCATCTCTTGGTTAAACAGATGCCTTGCGGTGCTGGCGCCACCATTATCGGGAAAATACCTTTTTTGGGCCATGAGCAAGAGCTTCAGGCATTAGGGAAAAAAAGCCTTGTCCTCCAGCGTTCCTGCTGCCAAGGTGCTGTAGGGGATCCCGGCAGGGCCCCGTCTCAGAATCATATTTCTGAGTCTGCTGGAGCTTTGCCCCAGCAAGCCCTGGCTCACTTAAAGCCCTGCTCTCGCTCCTCTACTATCATTCTGGAGCTCCCCCCTCCTCAGGGTTTACCCACCTCTCATCTGTTCTTGTTCCTATCATACCTCTCAATCCTGCAGCCCTCCTTCCTTCACCCTATAACCTCCTTACTTCTCCAAGTGTTTTCCTTTTCTCCTTTTGCCCCCTCCCAGTCTCTCAAATAGTCCATGTTCCATCTTCACCCCTTGCCACTGTCTGGCCTGCCTCTTGCGTCATTTTCTCTCTGCCCGCCTCTCGCGTCCTTTTCTCTCTGCCCGCTGTGCTGCCCTCTCTATTGCTCTCCATGCACCTACCTCCTGCCCCCTCTCCCACTGAAGGTCGCCTCTGGTATGCCTACGATCCTTACAGCCAAGCATCGCCCCTGCTTGCTGCCACCATGCCCGCCTGCTCCCCACGCATCACGCACATTCCGAACCCGAAGCTCCAAGGTGACCGCCCTCCCTTGCACATTAACGTCCCTCCCAGTACCGGGGTGGGGGTCTCTAATGGGAAGGTGGCTATGATTAAGCACTGTTATCCCGGGCCTCGTGAAGCCATTAAGTCTCATTTCCTCCGCTACCTCCGGCTCTTTCGAGTGGACCTCGCACTGAAACCTGACCGATCGCTAATGAATTCTTCCAGAATGATTATCCTCGCTCTCCTTAGATGACACCCATAAACACTGCTCGTTCCTCGCGGTGTGGGACAAATGGGCTCCTTAATTCCTTTACAAATGTTTATGAAGACGTTTGCCTGACTTTGCAGCTGCCCAGAATATGACAGTGACAGTGCCGTGCTGCGTTATCAGGGACGCCGAAGAGCACGAGGGGGAGGGCTTAACAAGCTGCAACCAGGCAATTATTACACAATTCGTGCTGTGTGTGTGTAGTCCTGCGACAGTTATAGCTCAAGAGGGGTGCTGCTTGTTGCACCCTTTGGTGCCTGCTGACTACGCATCCAGGGTAAAACCCAATAATAACAGGAGCCGCTCTATGGTTCAACCTTCTTTATTTGTATCAACTCTCAAAACTGCCCTTTCCTTCCCTTGTCCCTCCCCTTCCGCCCTTTTCCCACCCTGGTGTGTTTCCTCTGGTTAAAGGGGCGGCGTCCCTTTTAGGTACAACACCTCCCCCGTGCTTAACATGACAGCAGGGGTTTACATTTGTTCAATGAGCCTCACTGGTCTCCTCACTGTTCTGTGTGGTCTTCCTGCAGACTCTCTGGTTTCACCGATTGTTTCGGTCAGAGGGCTTGTATCTTCTTCGGACTCTGAGTCTTCGGACATTACTCCTAATGTCTCGTGGTCCTTGAGGAACAACCTTTTGAAGAACGACGCGTTCCGAGTTATATCTCCTGGTTCCTCTGTCGCGGTTATCGTGGGTCCTTTTATGGCTGTAATTATCCAAGGTTTTGGGTCGTATCGGGTGTCTGTTTTCTTCCTCTGGTTTTGTCGCACTAGAAATGTCTGTCCTACCTCGAGCTGAGGTTCTCTCGCATTTCTCTTTTTGTCGGCCCATTCCTTAGCCTTCCTTTTATTGTTGGCGTCTCGTTCACTTATGGCTGCATCTTCTTCTGGTGTATAGTCCTCCCATTGGGGAATGTGCTTCCGGGGTTTGTATCTCACCATTAGTTCTGCTGGTGATTTCCCTGTCGTATCATGGGGCGTGTTCCTGTAGCTCCTGAGCATGCCGCCGATGGCTTGCGGGTGCGACACTTGCTCAGCTAGAGCTTTTTGTCTCGTTAGTTTTATGGTGGCCATGAAACATTCCACCATTCCGTTGGCCTGAGGCCAGAGTGGTGTTACCTTTTCGTGGTGGAAGCCGAGATGGTCTGTGAATTTGGCAAACTCGCATCCTTGGAACGAAGATCCGTTGTCTGTTTTGACGATGTTGGGGATGCCCCACTCACTGAAGAGTTCATCTATGATGGCCGCCGTCTTGCAAAATGATGTTGACTGTGTTTGTTTGATGAACGGAAATCTTGAATATTCGTCGAAGGGCACTAGCAGGTAGCCACCTTCTTCCAGGGGTCCATTGCAACCCTTTGCCATGGCCTTTATGGGAGTGTTGTCAGCTGCAGGGGGCTGGGCGATGACTTCTTCGCTGCTAGTTGGCAGGGTGTACAGTGTGCTAGCATGTCTTCCACTACAGTGTCCATGTAAGGGAACCAAATGTGGTTTCTTAGGATCTTTTTTGTATTGTCGACCCCTCTGTGGCCCTCATGGGCTTGTGCTACTAGTGTTTTCCGTAGGTCTTTCGGGGCCACTAGCCTGTTTCCTCATAGCATTATGTCTTGATCAGTGGCTGGGGCGGGTGAGGTGTATGGCTGTTTTGATTGTCGGGTCCGAGCTGCGAATACTGTTGTTGAGATGGTTGGTGGCATCGCGTTGGAGGATAGATATGAGATATTCTGCTTCTTGTACTAAGGAGTTGTCACTACCCGTCAGTGGGTGCCGTGACAAGTAGTCATCCGGGTTGGCTTCTCCACCAGGCTTGTGGATTATCTCGTAGTTGTATTCCTGTAGTGTTATCCCCCAGCGTTCAATTTGGGGGGGGCATTTTTGTTTTGGGGTTCCCGAACAATGAGAGGAGCGTTTGTTGGTCCGTGACAAAGGTGAACTTCCGGCCAATTACGAAGTGGTGGAACTTCTCGCAGGCCCATACGGCTGTGAGGCTTTCTCGTTCAGCTTGGGAGTATGCCTATTTGGTGTGAGATAAGGCACAGCTGGCATAGGCCACTATTGCATGTCGTGTGTTGTCCTTGGTGTCTGTTTGGGTTAGGATGGCTCCTATGCCTGGACTGGTGTCAACCGTGATGACAGTATGCCACTACGGGTGGAAGTATGCCAGCTGGCGATGGTTGGCAAGGCTCTCTTTGATCGACATGAAAGCCGCCTGGCAACGTGGATCCCAGTTGAATGGCGTGTCCTTCTTGAGGAGGGCTCGGAGTGGGTCGGTGATCGTGGCTTAGTTTTGGAGGTATCGTGCACCGTATCCTGCCATCCCCAGGAACAAGCATAGTTCTGCAGTTGTTGTGGGAGCTTGAAGGTCGATGATCACTTTTATTTTGTCTGGGTCAACCCTTATGCCTTTGTCTGAAAATATGTGTCCGAAAAATCTGAGGCTGGTTTTGTTGATGTCACATTTGGGTCCATTCAGAGTTAGGCCAGCTTCTTGGAGAGTCTTGCAGATTGTTGTAAGTGCCCTGTTACGTTGGTCTTGATCCTTCCCGAAGATCAGGATATCATTGCTGTAGTTCAGAGCATTCACCTCGGATGATATCATGCGTCTAATGCTTTCTTGGAAGATTTCCCTGGCGGAAGAGATGCCAAAGTTGAGCTGCTTATATCTGAATAGCCCTTCGTGTGTTGCAAAGGTGGTGATTGCTCTTGAAGCTGGGTCTATGATGAGTTTGTGGTAGCCCTGATTGAGGATAAGTTTTTGAGAAGCGTGTCGCTTGGTTGAGCCTGATGAGCATGTCCTCTAGACTTGGTCCCGCGTGCCTCTCCCTTTGGATGGCGGTATTGGGGATGCGCATGTCGACACATATGCGTAATCGTCCGTTGTCCTTGGGCACTATTACTATGGGGGATACACATGGTGTTGGTCCTTCCACTTTTTCGATGATGTCATTGAGGAGGAGGAGTTGCATTTCTTTTGATACTTGGGCATGGAGGTGGAAGCCCACTTTGCGGGGGTGTTGTGGCACATTTGTGACTTAAGGGTTGATGTGCAGTTTAATGACAGTGTTTGAGCATTCCCACCCCTTCAAACAGTTTTGGTAATTGAGCTTTAAGGTCCTCTTTTGTGAGGGGTCGGCATGTTATTGACATAATGTCACCGCAGTCTGATGGGTGTCCCTTTATTATTTCCGTTTGTTCGTATTTCAGGTCAATGAGTGGCAAAGCCCTGGCCGTCCTGTAGCTGAGCAGGCATTGTCCTACGGAAGGACTCCTTATGACATGTATTGTGGTGGTTGTGGTGAGGTCACAGTGGGTCAGGTCACATTGAAACTGTCCTTTGGACATCATGGGCAGGGCTGCTCCCCACTGGAAGATGTGGGTTCTTGATTTCCATATTGGGTATTGGGTTGCTATCTCGTGGTAAAGTTCCTCGTTCATAACATTTACTGTCGCCCATGTGTCAACGACGAATTGGTACTTGGTGTTTCCCATTTGTATTGTGACCCTGGGGGCTGTTGTGTCTTCAATGTCGACGCTGAGGAGTCGGACGTATTCTCCGTCATATCCATCCTGTAGGTACTGGGGTTGTAGCACATCGTCTTGATGATATCTCGGTGGAGAGTTATCATATGGGTGGACATCCAGTAGGAAGGGTTGGTCATGAGATTCTTGTTCGTGAGGTGGCCGGTGTTCCCTTGTATAGCTTTTCTCTTTGGTGGCATTTGTGTTGTGTCATAGTATTGGAAATCGTATAGTTCATGAGCTTTTCTGTCAGGTTAAATTTGTAGACCTTCTAATGCCCTCACTGTGTTCAGACGTTGGTAGGTGCTTGAGGGGCTTGTCACTCCTCTTTCGATGGGGCGTTGGTCGTGGTTTGAAAGTGGTTTTCTTGGCCACATCTCATGCATCGTTGGCCAATTGCGGGGCATGGCCCTCTGTGTGGGAACTCGAACCCGCAGCGGTAGCATTGTCGATCACTTTGCGTTCGCTTGTGCGGTGTATCTGGGAGTTTGTCTGCTCTGAGTATTCGGGTATTGGGTGTATGGGGTCATTGCTGCAATGATGTCTCCTTTTTTTGGGTTTTCTATAGCTGCGGCTTGGACATCTATTCTCTCATAAACCCTGGCCAGGTCCAGTACTTCTTTGAGGGATAGGGGTTTCTTCAGAAGGTGTTTTCTGAACATTGATGAGATGCACCCTTCAATTATGTGCAGTCTGATGGCTTCATCGTCAATGAAGTTGGCAAAGTCACATTTGGTTATTTTCCTTTGGAGATGAATCACAAATTCCCCTATGGATTCATGGGGGAGCTGGGCGCAATAATTGAAAGTATAGCGTTCACAGTCTCGATTTGGCGTTATAACCAGTTTTTCATTGATGGCCTCAACGAGCCGTGAGTGGGTGGTGCGGTCTTGTAGGGGAATCGTGCGTATTATGTTCTTTATTTCCCTTCCAGCTACAGATGTGAAGATGACGATCTTATTGGGGGGGTCTTGGGTGCCCATGGCGCCAACAAAATCTTCAAATTCCTCAACCCATTCCTCTCATCGTTGACCCTGGTCATGGTGTGGGTTGAGGGTGAACGGGCTTGGTCTCCTCATGAGGCTGGCATGTGAAGTGAGGTTCGTGGTGGCAGGCGAGGGGGATCTTGCATCTGCTGCTGCTTGTGCTTGGTCGGTCATGGCTGCACTCTAGGTGGTGCGCTGCAGATATGGTGGCACTGCGGCTGGTTAGGCTGTTAACGGTATTCAAGTGGGGCTCCAACCTCTCCATTGTGCATGCATGTGTTCGTGGCTCCGCAGGATTTGGCGGTAACTTGTCCTGGCCTCACGGTGAGGGAAGGCTTGTGTGTCCCTCTGTTTCGCTTGTGTGTCTGCCCTTGTTGTGTGGTCTCGTATTCCCTAGTCACTTTGGGGAGTGTTAATCGTTCTTGGGATATTCTGGCGTGGCAAAGTTATTCCATTGTCTTCTCTCTCATGGCCTGGCACTGTGAGGCGTGGTGGTGCTCTGGCATGCCAGTGTGATCTTATTCCTTCACTCCGTGGCGAGATTGGGTAGATCTTGCGGCGGTTTGATTTGTTGTTTGTTTTATACATTTTTCTTTTCTCCCTTGTGTGGGCGGAGGAGCGTAGTGAAATGCTGAGGGTTTTCCCGCCGCGTGTTGTAGTTGATTTTGATCTGCGGTTGGGGAGCAATATGGGCGTAGTGATGCGCTGTGGGATAGGGGCCGCTGCATCTTGCGGTTGCTTTTTATCCTTGGCAGGTGCGGGCATATACCTGGCTCAGTGTTCGTTCGCTGCTCCCCTCCCTCGTTTGTTCTCCTTACTTGTGGGTGGCCCGTGATCCGGGAGCAGACTTCCACGTTGCTGGCCTGGTCCTGTGACGTCCTGTCCCTCCTGCTGGTTTACAGTCCGGCAGCCGCTTCACTTCACGTTGCAGGGTCTCTGTACCTGCGGCGTCGCTGCGCACTGCTGGGCTCGTCGTTGTGGGCGGTAGTCCTTCTCTGCTGCAATCTCGGAACTGGTGTTACTAAGTGCATCTTTTCATTGCTTACTCGTCGCAGTTATGTCCTTCCTCCGCTCTGCAGGGTACGACGACTCACTACTGCCGGAGGCAGCCCTTCCTGCTCCGTATCTTTGTATCTGCTGGGCATACAGCCCGCCCTGCTGGGCGTTCCTCACCCTACTGTTTCTGCTGCATGACGCGGGTCCTCGTCGGCCTCGTCGCCAGTTGTTGCACCCTTTGGTGCCTGCTGACTACCCATCCAGGGTAGAACCCAATAATAACAGGAGCCGCTCTATGGTTCAACCTTCTTTATTCGTATCAACTCTCAAAACTGCCCTTTCCTTCCCTACTCCCTCCCCCTCCGCCCTCTTCCCGCCCTGGTGTGTTTCCTCTGGTTAAAGGGGCCGCATCCCTTTTAAGTACAACACTGTTGTGATGCAGGCTTGCATTTAGCACAGCACTGAGAGCTAGGTTGACCAGTTTTAAAAAGTAAAAAAACCGGGACAGGGCAACTAACATACAAGTGGGACTATCCATTGAAAGTGGCTGTCAAGGACCTACATTTCAGTAGCGGTTGGAGGAGAAGGGGGTTTAAGTGTTACTGTACAAATAAACACATATTCTTATTCATTTATCACAAACGAATACTATCTTAAGTTGTAAAATGCAGCACTTCTTCTGTGCGAGCTGTGCATGCCAGCAATGAAGACCCACCAAAAACCGGGACCACTGCAGTTTCCAATGGAAACCTAATCTTGACAAAGGGGGACAGAGCTTCAATTTCCGGGACAGTCCCGGCAAAACCATGACGTCTGGTCACCCTACTGAGAGAAGCAAATAAAATGCGCCCCATTTGGGCCCGCCTCTACAGTAAAGCGATTCTGAATAACTGCACAGGGCAACACCAGCAGAGGACTCACATTGGTTCTCACAACATTGAACCAGTGGAGGGAGGAACCAAAATGGCAGCTCGTCTGTTGCCCCGGTCCTGCCAATGGGTGTGCCTTGATGCACATTGCCAGTGTGGGCACCAGTTGTTTCCCAGGGCAGCTGTGATGCTATTACTATCAGTTTGGATACAGGTCGGAGTTTGCAGGAATCCAGCAAGGTGTGTGATATCGCCTAACCTGTTCCCTTCAGGAAGTGAGTGGATGAGTGAATTAACATTGCTGCGCAGTGTGCTAGTTTGGTGGAAAGCACATGTGTTGAATCTCCCCAAAACCAGACTGGCCTCCAAGTCCCACCCTGACCATACCCCTGCCTGAAACCCTTTGTATCATCCCTCTCTATTTTCCAATGGTACCCTCGGCATTTAGTCCTTCTAATTGTATCCATGCCATAGCGTCCTGTTACTGTGCTCCCTTGTTGCACAGCCTCATGTTGTTTAACAGGTACATAATGTACATAATGCTAACACAACAGTCCTGGTCCATAGTCTGACCCTGACCAGATTTTCATTCAATTTACATTACATGTGTATTAAGGCCATTAGGACCAAATCTATAAAAAAGATTTCTGTCACAGCCAGAAATCTTATAACACTCACGCCAATTGTTGTGGAGCCTTTGCTCGTGTCCATGGTTAAGAAGATTGATAAGCTAGAATTGGCTGATGATATTATCAATGAGTATACTCAGTCTATACAAAAAGCTATCTATACTATTGCATCACTTAACACTAAGTTTTTTGATAGGAAAGGGAAAGACTGGTGTTCCTCAGTCCAGCAAAAACTTAAAGCTAAAAAAAGGAAATGCTTTCATGCCTGGAGATCATCGCAGGTTACCTCTGATAAGGAGCTCTACTGGAGGCTGCTAAAGAGTATAAGGTAGAAATATTAAGGGAACTTGAAAATTCCTGTGCTGATAAAGCTGATCTCCCAGTGAAAGATGCAGCCTGGTGTAATAGATTCAGGAAGCAATGCTTGGGAAGCTTGACAAGATAAAGGAGACCATTGACAATTCTAAGGAATCTTTGGGGCTGCTTGTGAATACCCCAGACCCGAGGGACTGCAGACTGAACGATCAGAAGTTTAATTGCAAACCTGTGTCGGAGTTTGAACAAGCACTGATTATTTTTTAATCTGATGCCAACAAGCTGTCATGGGAATACATGCCCGGCAGTGATTATTAAGACCTGTGCTCCTCTGCTGATATGGGCTCTCTGTAAACTTATAAATGTATCTTTTATGGAAAATCACGTCCCTGTTGTCCCGAAGAATGCTTGGATCACCCCTTTGTTAAAAAAAATAAATGGATTATCTGACAAATTAAAGGCCCATCACTAATACGCCATTTCTTTTAAAACTACCTACCCAATCATCTTGTCTCAAGGATGACGTACCACAAGGTGCTTGTTTTTCTCCCTCACTATTTCATATGTTCACTGTCCCATTTTTTGATCTTCTGGAAGCGAATCATGGCGCCTTTACCAACTATGCTGACGACACACAATGTTTCGTCACGTTGTCTTGTAATCATGCTGAAGATGAACGTGCTGTTAGTTTGTTTGTTTATTTATTTCTATAGCGCACCTAACCCTAGAGGTATCTGGGCGCATTTTGAAGGTAAATTTCAAATTACAGGTTATACCAAGAATATTTACAGTTAAGTTTCAATTCTTAGATTACACACAAGAGTATTTACAGTGAAATTTCAATTTTTAGATTACAGACAGGAATATTTACGATCCATATATATATATTAATGCAAAAGGGATCAGACACAGTGATGCACATAGTGAGAACAAAAGAGAAATATTCAGGGTAGATCACCATAGTAGGTCAAGTGTCTTAGATCATGTCATGAGTCTCTATTGACTACCAGCTGTTGATGTTTTCATAAAGCTGCGGAATGTCTGGTCTATTCTCAGAGAAGTAGGGAGGGAGTTCCATGACTGGGCTGCCAGAACAGAAAGCTACTACCTCCCTTTTAGTTTGAATCTTGATACTATAAGGCAGAAGGAGTTGGCAGTCCTTGTGGGCCATGTTGAGGGTTGGTTTGCAATTGTATCCATAAGGTATTGGGGGCAGCGTTGTTCAATCATTTGTAGGTGAGAGATGCCATTTTGAGCAAGATTCTGTCCTTAATTGACAGTCATTTACTCTTTCGCCTAGCCCCCAAAATGTGTTGTCTCCTTGCAATGCTAAGGGCTGTACTAAGTGCATTATTATGGAGTATTTGGAGTTTATAGATGATATATGTGCTAGCACCTAGGTATAGGCCATTGCAATAATCAAGCTTTGAGAGTATTAAGGCTCTCGCTAGCGTGGTGCAGCTCTCTGTGGATAAGAACGGTTTGCAGGTCTGTATCAGCTTGCATGTGTAAGCTGTGGTTGAGGCGGTGGCGTTGACTTGTTTGCCAAGGTTAAGGGTTGAATCCAGACAGAAGCCCAAGGTGTTTACCTCCCTTGCCACTTTGATGTTGATGCCGTCTATGTTTAATGAATGATAGTTGCTGCTAAGTTTGTTGAGGTTGGCTGGTGCTCCTATGATCAGGAGATCCATTTTATCATCATTCAGGCATAGGCCATGAGAGGCCATCCAAGCCTGAATGATTAGATATATTTTTTTCACGAGGGCCAGGTATGCTTCATAGTTACCCGTGAGAGGCATGAGGATCTGGGTGTCATCTAATTAGTGTAGGTGACACCCAGATCATCAAGGTCATCAAACAGTGGTTTAGTGAAGATGTTGTACATCGTGGGTGATACGCATCAGCCTTGAGGTACTCTGCAAGTTATAGGTGTAGGATCTGCTGAGGCCAACGGTGAGAACAATCTTATTGACCTGTTCATCTATTTGGTTCTTCAAATCTATCAGAGCCGTTTCAGTGCCATCTTGTGGCCTGAAAATGGATTTACGAAGGCCCAGAAGCTTATTAGTCTCCAAATAGGATTTTATCTGGAGGCAGGCAGCTTTGTCTAATATCTTTAATAGAAATGAGCCAGTTGTAATCGGTTTAAAATTTGTTGGTATGGTCGGGTCTAAGGAGGGATTTTTGAAGAGTGGACGGACCCCAAGTCCTTGAGGTTGTTAGGGACACTGCATGTTCTGAATGAGGCATTGGTTAGTGTGGTAATGAAGGGGACCAGTTCTTTGGCCACTTCTTTGATTGTCAAGACTGGGCAAGAGTCTCCCTGGCAGGTGGAGGGTTTGAGCGAGGCAATGATGTTTTCCACCTCTTAGTAGTAACTTGAGCAAATTTGAAGCGCTGGGGAGGTTTTGCTGTAAATAAAATGTATGAACGTATTCAAACATGGATGGTGACAAATGGCCTGGCACTCAATAAAGAAAAAACAGAACTAATGATGGTAGACACTGAAAACAAAATACGCAAACTGAGTAAGGAATACAAGTATTTCGCTGTGGCAGGTTGTAGTATTAGAAACAAACAAACGCAAAGATGTTTGGTGTCTATCTGGATCAGAAGCTGAACATGAAGGCCCAGGTTAGAAGCATAGTCTCCTCCACAGCATACTAGATTAAATTGTTAGCACAGATTTGCCCCAACATATTGCGTGCCAAATGTGAGATGTTAGGCAGGGCTATTGTGGGCTCAAAAATAGATTACTGCTGCAGCCTTTTAGGGGGCATAGCAAAATCTGAGTATGCAAGACTACAAACCATACAAAATAATGTAGTCAGGGTTCTTATTGGTTTAAAAAAGCTAGATCATGTCTGAGATGCAAGGCGTAGTCTGCACAGGCTATCCATTGAAGCAAGACTACACTTTCTCTTACTACTGATGACCCATAAATATTTGACTGGCGTGTGCACGTTATATTTGAGGGAGTCGCTGATACACAAATCATGTGCAAGATCTTTGAAGTTCAATCATACTAATCCGCTCGAAATACCAGCTCATTGGTTGACACAGGCCATGAAATGAGCTTTTTATGCAGCGGCTCCAAAGGCATGAATTGCCTTACCCCCAGATATCAGAACCCTGATATCGACTGAGCGAGAAAGAAGCTGAAGACTCTACTTTTTAGATAATTATTGGCTCGCTTTGCTATGTGGATCAGCCTTTTTCTCCCATATTGGAATTAGAATGTCTAATTTGTGTCCATCATGTGATGTCTTTTTTCTTTTGTTTCATCTGCTCTGCGCTCTTAAGTGAACAGGTCACTGATGTGCATTATAAATTGATTAAAGTAAAGTAAAATAAAGGTACATTTGCACTATATAAAAGCCTAAACATGCATGCATATATGTTTGGTATGCACAGAGTTACAGGAACCCTTGTAGCATTTCATCTAAGCGATGCATGTCAATACATTAATGGGCACCCAATGCACCAGACTGGATTGTTGCTCGCCTATGGTGGTCTTTCCTGAATCAGGATTCTTCGCCATTTTGTAGAGACACTGACATATAAGTAAAACGTGAGGACTCTCCGGGAGTCACATCCTTCAATGCTTCCTTTGGCTCATTCTGAAGGTTTTTCTTGAACCCATCCTTGTTTTCACCAAGAGCCATTATGGAGAAGTAGTTGCACCACACGATGAATTGCTTGGTATATTATGATCCTTGCGTATTATACGGTCCACATCAATACCATAGTGTTCTATAAGCACCTTGCCTTGTCAGTGTAGAGGTCAGGGACCATCAACTTGCTTGCTACGCCTGGGAACTTCCTGTGTAACAACTGTCATGATGACCGAGAGCTCCATGAGCCTGATGTTAGGGAGAGTTCTCAAATATTTGCTAATTCCCTTCTCCTCAGAGATCCCCAGCAACTTTGCTGGATTTTAAGGACTTGATTTTTTTTTCTTGGAGAGAGTGTGAGCCTTTTTTCACACCCTCTCATGAATTTTGATGTGTGTTTTACTTGTGTGTTCTTTGATTATTGGCTTTTAGATAACTCATTGGGCATCATCTTTTCATGTGGGTCACACAGCACCCTCAGTGCAGTGACACAGGGAAGCCTTTTAGGCTGTCCCAAGGTTTAAATACCTTCTCTGGGATAAACTACTTTTTTCCCAAAGAAAGTAAAGTTAAATTGACTTTACTAGTCTTTTTAAATCCTAGACCCAGCACACACTACCTTCCTATAGCGTGCTAGAGGGGTTACGTAGTATCCCCTATGTCTAGAAACTCATGTAGCAGTCCCCTGCCACCCTTTACTCTCATAATGGCTGGTGCCAGTGGTTTTATATAGTTGGTTTTGTATAGTTGTTATATTGAGAGTTGTGCTTTACTTTTGTTCAGATAGTAACCTTCACAAGGCTAAGCACCACTAGAAAAGCAATGTTATCATGCCTAATATGGATAACTACAAACAGGAAGCCCTTATCATGTTAACAGTAGATAAACTGAAGGAAATGTGTAAGGATAGGAACCTCACTGTTAAAGGAAAGAAAAATGAATTGGTTGAAAGATTGTTGGAACATCAAAGATTGAGAAATTGGGCTGTAACCCCTAATCTCTCAGAAAATGTGTATAATGTTGATGAGGAGGATGATGAAATAGGGTCTAACTATATAATTTTATTGAAGTGTTAGATATGTTCACATAAATACCATCTGATTATGAATGTTGGCCTAAGAGCATTTGCATTTGTATTAAAAACTGTGGTTAAACAGATCTAAATAGAGTTCACTTCACCACCATCTTGGAAACATCCACCATTTTGATTCTAACCCCTGCTTTCTGCCCTGAAATGGTAAACTGTGTTTTCAGATGCCACTGAGCAAAGTGAACTTTGATCCTATGTCAACATTAAGGCTGCTGAGAGCAGAATGTTTTACCAGTGCAAAGAGACCTTGTAATCCAGATGAACTGCCATTTAAAGTGTTATCTGTGTCTACAAGCCTCATCTTCATTCAAACAATGGAACACAATGCAAAGCAACTAAAGCTATGTACTTTGTGAGAAACCCTTTGTGCTCATCTCTTGGAACTAGACTTACCATAAAGCTCAAGAACAAGGAAGAGTCTACATGGCCAGGCAAAGCAAAGTGTGTCACCATTGTATTTCATGTCTAAAGGATTGTGTCTTAAACCTGCAAACAACAATGCTGTATTTGTCATGTGAACCGGGCATGAACTCTAGCAACTGTGTAACTTGAAGAGGTGCTGGACAATGTAACTGGGCTTGGGGAAGATAGTATAAATACTGTGAGTTTTGTAATGTCCAGTACTCTCTCCCCTCACAGTGTCTGCTGGTACACACTGCAAGGTCCTTGAGAGCCAGATGGCTATCTGCTTTCATATTTGTATCTGTACAGAATGAAAGTTATACTTGACTTTATGACTGGCATATTTCATCTTTGGTGGTACTAAGCCTCGATATTCCTTGCTGATCCATCAGAAGAATCAGAAGAGTCAGAGGAGTCTCAGGATGTGAGCCCCACTCCACCTGCACCTGCTCTTGGGCCTCAGCCTTTAGCCACAGGGACCCTACCATGTCCAGTACTGAGTCCAGAATTTGTCTCTCTTGAAAAAATGAGACTTGAGTTAGAGTTCAAAAGGCTCCAAATGGCAAGTGGAAACTTTCAATTACTGGCTGAAGACACCATTGGAGTCTCTGCCAGTGTTTCTTTAGTGTCCCTGGGTCTATTGGAACAGCAGAATTAAGATGTCTATAATTCAATTTCAGATAACACAAAAGAATATTATAAGGACAGTGTACTTGTAAATGGACAGGAGACCCCTGCCATTAGAGACACTGGGGCCTGCATTACATTGCTGGATGAATCTTTTTTCAAACCTGAGGATGTTGCTAAGGCAACCAAAGGCCTCACTAAACTTGCTGGATTCTCTGTTCAAATGCTTCCAAGATTACCAGCTCTCATCCAGTGCAACAACATGACTGTCAAGATACCTGTTAGTGTGCAGAGTGAGGTGCCCGGGAGAGTCCTGTTGGGGAATGACTTAAAACCTCTTGGAGTTGTATCAAACACTCCCAGGCCTCCCAGCAAAAGGAAACAGGAACAGACAAGAAAGGCCAGAGAGAGTACCTTAATTGGCTCTCCAGAGGATGTTACAGAAGAAAAGATAACATCCATCCCACAGGAGCTACTAACTGCTATTTCTAGGAAGAAAGAGATAAAGGGGAAACCCAAGGTCTCCAAGAAAAAGCAAAAGGGCACTCCTATGCTTCCTACAAGGACATCCCCGAGAGGACTGTTCAAAGTCACACCTGTGACTACTCCACCAGATGAGGCTGAGTGTGAGAAGCAACCAGGAGAGGTTGAATTGGCTGCTGAGGTTTCAGAGCTGGAAGAATATGTTCCCCCTGTTGGAGATCTGGATCCAAAAGACCTTTCTGAGATGCAGTCTTTACTATAAGAAGGTGGTCCCTGTAGGGCAAACTTCAGCAGAGGTCAAAGAGAGTGTCCTACTATTGAAGGGCTTCGCCAATAGGCAGCTTCCCAGCTGGACGGGCAAGGGAAGCACAGGTCTTACTGGGAAGATGGCCTCTTCTACAGTAAACCAACTGAGTCTATCCCAGGGGACTACAGAAGACTTGTAGTTCCTCTAGAGATTAGAAAACAGTTCCTACAGTTAGCCCACTAGATTCCTTTGGCTGTTCACTTAAGCTTTAAGAAGACCAAGCAAAGCCTGTCTCTATATTTCGACTGGCCTACGTTGGGGTCTGATGTAGATACATTCTGTAGGAGCTGCCACACTTATTGGATATCTGGCAAGAGTGGAGCCAAGAATGTGGCACCTTTGGTGCCTCTCCCAGTGGTGGGAGTCCCTTTTGAGAGGGTAGGAATCAACATTGTTGGCACCTTAAACCCTCCAACATCTTCAGGCAATCGATTTATATTGGTTGTAGTTGACCATGCTACAAGGTATCCTGAAGCAATATCTATGAGGACTGTTATAGCTCAGGTTGTTGCTAAGTCCGTACCTGGTATTTCTTTTACCAGGGTGGGTTTTCCTAAGGAAGTCATCTCTGACAGGGGATCAAAATGTATGTCCCACTACATGCAGGCCATGTGGACAAACTGTGGAATGACTTACAAGTTCTCAACTGCCTACCATCCCCAGATGAATGGGTTGGTAGAGAGTTTTAACAGAACTATGAAGAGCATGATAGGTGCTTTAGAGAAACCCCTTAGAAGAAAGTGGGACCTTCTACTGCCATGCCTTCTATTTGCTTATAAAGAAGTCCCTCAGGAGGGAGTTGGATTTAGTCCCTTTGAGCTTCTCTATGGTCATCCAGTTAGAGGCCCCTTGGCCCTAATTAAGGAGGGGTTGGAGAGTGCACCTTCCCACAAGCCAATGAGAGTCACTGACTAGGCGCTTGGCCTCCAGAGGAGAATGACACACATGATGAAAGAAGCATCTGATAACTTGAAAGCAGGTCAGGCTCTGGTGAAGCATTGGCATGACCAGAAGGCCAACATGGTTGAGTTTACTCAAGACCAGCAAGTTCTAGTTATGGTACCTACAAGGCAGAAGGCCTTACAGGAAAAATGGATTGGACCCTTCAAGGTTGTTGGAAAACTTGGAGATGTCAATTATCTGGTGGATTTAGGCAATCCTAAGGAGGCCCCAGGGTCTTTCACACAAACTGTCCAAAAGCCTATGGGCCTCATTACGAGTTTGGCAGCAGCCATGGAGCTGTTAGCTCCATGGCTGCTGCCAAACTGGGCTGCTTTACCGGGTTCCCTGAATGGGGAATTACCGGGCCATTCTGAGTTCGGAGGGTCCGGTAATTCCTCCTACAGGGAACCCGGGGCCGAACCTTCCCCATTCCCATTTGAGCCCCAACAGGGCTCAATGGGAATGGGAGAGGGAGCTAACAATGGGCCGATTACGACCGGCCCGTTGTTAGGTCCCTGGTCCCCTCGCAGGATCCGATAACGATGCCTGGTTTTGCCAGGCATCTATACCGTGTCCCACGAGGGGACCTCATAATCGTGCATAATGGTGTTAACGGGTCCACATCCATTAGCGGAACCCATTAACCCATTCCGCACGGGTCGTAATGAGGCCCTATGTCTCAAGACCAGAGTGGGAGCTTTGCTTCTAGTTTCTGCTCAGGAGGAGGAGGAGAGTGAACCTCTACCTGATCTCCTCAGGGGACAACCCTTACATGGGAAGATAGAAGGAGTAAATCACACTAATCTGACACTTGAAAAACAGGAGGAGTGCAAGTGTCTGTTAAATCAGTTTGCCTCCCTGTTTTCACTATCACCAGGCTTGACCCCTTGGGGCCAACATGATATTCTCACTGGTGACTGTTTACCTGTAAAATCAGAGGTTACAAGATGTCAGATCATGTAAGAACCCACATAAAGGAAGAGGTCAACAAAATGCTTGATCTCGGGGTAACAGAGCCATCTACAAGTCCATGGTCTATTCCAGTTGTACTAGGGCCAAAGGCAGGATCCAAGGAGTTGAGATTCTTTGTGGACTATAGAGCTCTAAATTCAGTCAAAAAGACTGCTGCCCATCCTTTTCCTAGGAACAGATGAGCTGGTTCAGCCAAGTACCTCAGTACATTTGACCTAACCTCAGGCTATTGGCAAATACCTCTGACAGACCATGCCAAGGAGAAAACTGCATTTTCAACCCCAGCAGGCCTCTACCAGTTTAAGGTAATGCCTTTTGGATTAAAGAATGCACCTGCTACATTGCAAAGGATGGTTAATCAAGTTCTGAATGGGATGGAGAACTTTGTTTTATTTGTTTTGTTTTATTCGTATTTATATAGCGCACAACAGCCCGAGGACATTGTGGCACTTGTTACAGTACAAAGCTTAGTTACTTAGTTACATGGTCATTAGCAATATATATACAGGTTGCACTATAGTTACATAGTCATAAGAAGTATATATACAGGTTAAAATATAGTTATATTACATTTGTGTTATATTACAATATACATGGCAGAAGTGGAGGAGGCAGTCCTCCACTTGTTAGTTGAGGAGAGTGGCCTTGAGGTTGTTGCGGAAGACAGAGATGGAAGTTTCAGCTCTAAGGGTGGCAGGGAGTGAGTTCCAGAGTTTCGGTGCAATATAGGAGAAGCCTAAACCTCCCGCTCTGGCTCTCTTTATGCGTTGTATGTGTAGCTGGTTGGTGTACTGAGCTGTGGTGGGGCGAGTGGATGTGGTCCTTGATATTGCTTCAGATAGGTATGCTGGAGCGGTTTTGTTGATGCACCTGTGAGTGATGGTGAGGATTTGCAGAGTAATACAGTCTTTGACCTGGAGCCACCGTGCTTCACGTCTGGCATGGGATGTATGGTCTCTTCTAGGGATGCTCATGGCGGCTCTGAGGGCATTGTTTTGTGTGGTTTGCAGTCTGTGAATGTTTTTGGTGGAGGTGCCAGCTAGAAGAACATTGCAATAATTGAGTTTGGCTCCTATAGTTTCTCTAGCTATGGCCAAGCGGTTGGGGGTGGATAAGTAGGGTTTACTAGCATTGATGAGTTTTAGTGCCAAAACTCTGGACATTCTTGCCCATGTCATGAGGATCTACATGAAACCTGCCTCCAAGTGCAACTCCTGGTATGTCTCTGACCTGGGCACTCTGAAACGTCTGTACAGAGCAGCTGAGCAGAAAAGACAGGCTTCGGGCACATCCTCTGACAAGCTGGCCTGACAACCGCTGCATAGGCAAAACAGACTCTCTATCTGCTTGGAGAAGAGGGCCTATATCCAAGCCTGCATCTCTACAGCCACTAACAAAATGGCTGGACTTTTCAAAATCTGCAAGAAACTCACCAACCCTACTGCATTTTCTACTTCTCTGGCCTTGCACTTCATTTCTAAAACTCAGGACATATTGTTCCACCTCCTCTACTCCAAACCCTTCTCCCTCACCCACTCTAAAGCCCACATTGGACCTCCTCTGCCCTCCTACCCTCCTCTTTTTCTCCCATAACACTTGATGAGATTTCTAGGCAAGTCTGCTCTATTAAGAGTCTCATCCAAACAGGTGCTCCCCTGCTCTTCCAGAACTATTAAGGACAACATTGTCTCCTTTGCTCCAGTCTTAGCCATTTTCTGCAATCACTCCTTTGCCACTGGATCTTACCCCTCCCTCCTCAAGTACTCCCTTCTGCACGCTCTCCTCAAAAAGGCTTCTGCGGACACTTCCTTTCCCGCAAACTACTGCCCTATCTCCATTACCCCCTTCCTGGGCAATCTCTTAGAGAAGCTGTTCATCTCCCAGTTTATCCACCACACTGAATCTGTGGATTGTCTGCACGACCGCCAGTCTGGCTTCAGAGCTGCCAGAGGCATGAAACTGCTCTCTTGAACACACGTAAGACCTGCTCTCTAACCTTCAATATGGTTAATCATGCCACCCTGAGAAATAAGCTCTGTGATATGCTTGGCATCACAAACCTGGCTCTGGACTGGTTGACCTCTTTCCTCTCAGACCAACCTTCCCAGGTTCAACTGGACCCGTTTCTCTCCACCATCTCACTCTCCACTTGTGGTGTCCCTCAGGGATGGCTCTGTGATATGCTTGGCATCACGAACCTGGCTCTGGACTGGCCCTGCCTAATAGCATATCTATGGTCTAGTCACATTTAGAAAATCTTCCCAAAAACACATCCAAGATTTATCTGCATGCGGGTAAGTCTTCCCAATAGAATATCTGTGGTCTAGTTGCATTAGTTCCATTCAGAAAGTCTAGTAATAGCATAGCAGTGGTTTAGTTACACTCAGAAAATCTGCTTAATAGCATATCCGTGGTTTGGTTCTGCTTAGAAAATCTGCCTAATAGCATATCCGCGGTGTAATTGCATTTAGTAAGTCGACCTATTAGCATATCTGTGGTCAGGTTGCATTCTGAAAATCTAAATAGAAACTGTGATATTGTTGTACTTAGAAACAGTGAATAATTCCACCCTTTGGTATAATTGTACCTAGAAACTTTGAATAATATAACCCTGTGATACAGTTGAAATTAGAAACTGTGAATAATAACACCCTGTGGCATAGTTGAATTAACAGTGTGATATAGTTGAAGTTAGAAACTGCAAATAGTCTCAGCCTGTAGTATAGGTGAATTGAGAAACTGTGAATTACCCAACCCTGTGATATAGTCGCATTTAGAAACTGTGAATAATCTCACCCTATAGTATAGTTGAATCTAATTCTGTGACTAATCTCACCCTATGGTATAACTGAACCTAGAACTGTGAATAATATCACCCTATGGTATAGATGAACGTATACATGTGAATAATATCATCCTGTGGTAAACTTGAACTTAGAATATGTGAATAATATCAACCTGTGGTTTAGTCAAACTTAGAAACTGTGAATAATCTCACCCGGTGGTAAAGTCAAATTTAGAAACTGTGAATAATCTCACCCAGTTGTACAGTTAAATTTAGAAAGTGTGAATTATCGCTGTGGTAAAGCGGTAGTACAGCTAATCATAGAGAGTGTGTGCACTAACATCCTGTGGTATAGTTGTAGTGGGAAGGTGTGAACGAAACCATCCAACGGCAACTATAACACAGCTCAAACCAAGCAAAAGCATGAGTCCTCCCAACCCACCAAAGTCCGCCGAAAATTACCCCCTCGTGCCCGCCTCCTTTCCCACCCGCCCTACCTTCCATACCCCCTTCACCTACCCATTCTGCCCTCCACCACCCATTCCCTATCCAAACACCAAGCCAGAGGTGCACAATGGCGAGCCAACCATCCTAAAACCACTCCACCTCCCACCTGCCTACTATCATCATACCCTCTTCCCCCACACCCCCTGACCAACAACCAGCCTAACCTCCCAAACACTCCCATCCCCTCCTCCCACTCGCCTACTACCATCATACCTGCTTCCCCCATCCCCCCGACCAACGGCCAGCCTAACCTCCCAAGCACTCCCATCCCCGCTACCATCCACCCCCCACTTCCCTCATCAACTCCCACCATCATCCTCCCCCAAGCCCACTCCTTCCCCTCCCTAAAGATTTCACACCTCGCCCTGGCAAGAGCAGTAGCCGCTTCCCTCTCCCCCTCTGACCCCCCTACTCTCTCTCACACTCCAACCACAACAAAAACACTGAAGAGAAAACGTACTTGTTCTCCCTCAATTACTCAGTACTCATCACCACTCCTGTCTAGACCCACCTCCTCATACTCCCATTCTCGATCATCACCACCCTCCCCCCTGCCTCACCCTACCTGAAACCCCTCTCCCTCGAATTCTCACTAACCACAACCGAAACTCCTAACCCCTCACACCCCACCCTCAAATCCTCAACTCAACCGCCCGCCTACTCTTCCCATCGACCACCATGCACCCCCCCTCTACCTCCCCTATTTTCCACCCGCTCCCCCCCACCCCTCCACTGAAATTCCCTCATCACCCTCCTGTACCGAAGTAAACTGCATCCTCTTTAATGCCCGATCTGTAGCAAAAAACAGACACAGCATCTTTGACCTCCTCGATCCTGACAAACCGGACCGGGTCTTTATCACAGAAACCTGGTTCTCTGGCAACATCGCCCCGATCGCCAATGAAGCCTTCCCCCCAGACTACTCCCTCATCCCACTAAACTGTCCGTCTAGAGGAGGAGGAATAGCAATCGCCTTCAAGTCTCACTTCTACGCCTCAATCATCGACAACCAGCCACCCATTCCTTCCTGCGCAAATCCGGAAAGAAAAAAAAAACATTACAACTCCTAAATCCTAAACTGTAAAAACCCCAGCAAAGAACTTCACAAAATCATCACCGAATTCACCAAATCATCATGCATCACCACCCTCCCGACCCCCTCACAATCGCTGTGCGACTCACTCTCTCTCCACTTTTACACCACAGCTCTTGAAAGAACAAATGCTCTAACCAACAAACTAGCTCTCTTACACCCACCAGGCAATCCACCATCCATACCAGCCAACCCACCGCCTGCGGACAACACCCAACCAAAGTTCGACTCCTTCAGTCCAACATCAACCTACCAATTTCTCAAACTTCTATCTGCCCCCAAACCATCTGGCTCTCCGCTGGACCCTTGCCCAGCCACAACCCTCAAAGAGATTTACGCATCTATATGCGCTGGAGAAGACGCAAGAACCATCATAAATGACTGCCTTTCCTCAGGAATTTTTCCCGACTCATTCAAAATGGTTCATGTCAAACCTCTTATAAAAAAAGCCTGCCTCGACCCTCTCGAGCCCAAAAACTACCACCCCATCTCAAACACCAGATTCCTTGCCAAACTATTTGACTGAACCGCCTACTCCCAACTAAATACCTTTGTCGAAGCCAACAATCTCCTGGACCCCGCTCAATCAGGTTTCAGAGCCTGACACAGAACCAAAACTACCCTAACCTCAAACTGGGATGACCTTAAAAACACGGCAGAATCTGCGGGATGTGCTGCATTAATCCTTCTTGACCTATCCGCCGCCTTCGATACAATCAACCACTCAATCCTCCTTGACCGCCTTCACTCCCTAGGAATTTGTGGAACCGCTCTCAAATGGATAGCATCTTTCCTCAATAATAGAAACCAAATAACCCTACTCTCCACCTATTCCCCCCAAGCCTGACCATTCGACACCGGAGTTCTACAAGGAACATGCCTATCAGCCCTCCTGTTTAACCTCTACATGGCCACCCTCCCACGAATAATTTGTTTGCACAACATCCTATGCTACAACTACGCTGATGACACTCAACTAATTCTAAAACTCCTGAACTCAAACCCCAACTGCCGACCTGAGCTCAATTCCGGCCTCCTCGACATGGATCTCTGGATTACCACAGACCACCACTTGCTAAATCCCTGCAAAACCGAAATCATGGTAGGTGGCAACACCAAACTTCTTCCAAACCCACTACCCTGGCCATCTACCATGGGCAACTCACCGACACCCTCTAATTCAGTAAAAAACCTTGCATGCACCTAGACTCTGACCTAAACCTCTCGCGCCAAGTCAACAATGTCTCAAAGTCTTGCCACTACCACCTTAAAACTCTTAGGCACATTTTTCCTTACCTCTCCTTTCCCAACAGACTCTCTGCGGTCCAATCAATTGTTATATCAAGACTAAACTATGCTAATCCCCTCTACCTCGGAGTGCACGCATACCAACTGACTAAACTACAAAGAGCACAAAACGCAGCAGCCAAACTGCTACTAGCGCTTGGCCCAAGAGACCACATCTCCCCAGCCCTCAAAACTGCACTGGCTTCTGGTTGCCCGAAAGGTGACCTTCAAAACCTTATGCATTTCTCACGAGCACTGCATAAAATCGGACCTCAATATCTTCAAGACAAACTAAAACCCTATCACCCGGCATGTACCCTAAAATGAAGCTCAGCTGGTCTCCTGTCACGCACACACCTCCTAGCAGCCCTAGTATTCCCGAGCCCGTCCTTGTCCCTCGATTCCACCCCATCCCCCTGCCCAGTTCCGGGACTCACGTATACACCCCTCGAATTCCTGTGTGCCAGCACGAGTGTTCCATCATGCCATACACTCGCGATTACGCCCCTTCCTCTGGCATATTCATTGGCGCCTGAGAGACCAGCGCTGCGTTTCGCTTCCGCGTCACGTGACTAGCGCTTCCCGCTCACGTGACTCTGCAGGCCATTCACGTGATGCGGTTGCACGTCACGTGACAAGGAAATAGTCTTGTAGCGCCAGTATTTAAGCAGCTTGATCCGAACACTCGATGCTTCACAGCTGTTTATTTCAACACTGTTCGGCGTCTCGGACACTATTGCTTTTGGTTCTTCCTGGATTTGACCTCGACTTGGAATAAGGACTGCCCTCGGATTTCCCTTTTGCTACTGACTTCTTGATTGAACTCTTATTGCTGATCACGGACAGTTTCTTGGACTACTATTGGATTTTCCCTTGGCACTTCGTTTTGGTCTCCTTGTTAACAATTTCCAGTTTACCCGCATCTGGATCCTTAGATCAGGTGGGCTCGGCTACCACACCACTAACTGGCCTCTTGGGCTTGATACATCGTATTGGGGAGCGTTGCCCCAGTGAGTCCTGGAACCCCATTCCTAAAGGGTCAGCAATGACACTTCTGCCCTTTCCTGGTAAGCCCCTTTCACGTACACTTATACTGTTTGGCTTATGTGACTACTGTTTTGCTTGATACTTAACCGGTGCTTTCTTTGCAGTGGCTTGGGGTCTCCAGAGGTCCGTGGTTCTGGATGTTCATCTCCCACCTGTGACCTCAAGGGCTGCACAGGGAGTGATTTGGCTCTCTCTGTGCGGCACTTGTGGACAAAGAATTCTTCTGCCTACAGGACAGTCAAGTCACACCAGACTGTGAAGCCATCCTGTCGTGTAGTCAATGGAGGGAGCCACAGACTACCCCATGGCTGCTATGGTTCAGGCCATAACCGTGTTACGTGCTGACATGGCCGCCGCTAACACTGCCATTCACCAACGTCTAGATAACATCCAAAGCACTAGACACCCCTTGCCTCCTGATGCTGAATTCGGGGATGCACCACCAGTCCTACAGCCTACTCCACCTCCTGTTTCACCTCCCCGAAGTCCCGTACCCGTGGTGCTCCCCTCCCCTTTCCCTTTAGCATCCTCCAAAAGGTATCATGGGGATCCCCAAAAATTCAGGACCTTTCTCAATCAATGCAAATTGCACTTCTTGTGCAGACCCCAGGCCTTCCCTGACTCAACCACTAAGGCTGCGTTTACACTCTCACATCTAGCCGTTACGGCCGCCACCTGGGCTAACCCTCTCTTGAAGAACGATAACCCAGCTCTCTATGATTTTGATCTACTCATCACTGAAATGTCTCGAGTGTTCGACACCCGACACAAGGTTCAGTGCCGAGACTTAGAAGTCCTCGACTTGGGTCAGGTTCCCTTATCGAGTACATAACATGGTTTAACCAACTCGCAGCAGAGACGTCCTGGCCCGAAAGTAAGAAGGCAGTGGTGTTCTATAGAGGCCTGAATAACTCCATGAAGGACACCCTTGCCGTCATTCCCTCATTGCCAACACCTTTTCAGGAGCTGGTCGAATTAGCCCTGCAAGTGGACGCCCGCCGCTCTGAACGCAGAGCCGAGGTCGGTTTCACTCACCCTATAGCCCAGCCATCCACTTCTGCTTCCTCTGACACCTGTCACAAACCCATGTAAATTGGGGGTATAAGAAGGCCGATCACACCCACTGAGAGAGAGCGCAGGAGGGTAGACAATGCATGCTTTTATTGCGGCCTGATAGGCCACTTCGTTAAGGAATGTCCTCATCGCCCAAAACCCAAAACATCAGGTTTTCGGACTGCTCGACTCTAGAATCGGGGGTTGGATCGAGCTCCTCATGTTACACCCCAAATCCAATCCCTGCGTTTGGCCGTATCTGGCCCATCCATGTGCAGGCCGTTCTCCAACCCACACCTGGTATCACACATCCAGTCACGATCATCATCGATTCTGGGGCCACAGGCAACTATATCGATATCGCTCTAGCTCATGCCCTGAACTTGCCCCTTCTGACCAAAACCAGACCAGAACCAGTGCAGGCGGTTGATGGTACATCCTTGATTTCCGGCCCCATTAAACAGCAGACGCCCCACTGCTTTTGACAATCCAATCGGTTCACAAAGAAACCCTAAGCTTTGATCTTATTTCTATGCCACAGTTTGGCTTAATATTGGGGATACCTTGGCTCTAAGAACATAACCCACTAATCGATTGGAAAGCAGGATCAGTACATTTTGAATCAGACGTCTGCCAACACTTTTGCCTTCCCGCAACACAGGAGACCACACTCCCGCCCAGGCCTTGGGATCTATTGCTCACTTAACTATAGCCGATACCACAGAGCCAACAGGACATCACATGGTAGGACTGGTCTCCACAACTGTTCCCCACAATACCATGAATATGCAGGGGTCTTTGACCGTGGGACTGCTGAAATCCTTCCACCACACCGCCCCTACGATTGTCCAATAGACCTGATCCCAGACTCCACTGTTTCCACAGGTCGGATATATTCCCTTTCTCCTACTCAAGACTTAGCCCTGAAACAATACATACAGAAGTCAATCCGCTTAGGCCATATACGTCCCTCCACTTCTCCAGCGGCAAGTCCCATATTTTTCGTCCCCAAAAAAGAGGGCGATTTACGTCCATGTGTGGACTATCGCCGGCTTAACGCAGTCACAAAGAAAAACCGTTATCCCATTCCCCTCATTACACCCTTGCTCGATTGCCTGGCACATGCGTCTGTTTTCACTAAATTGGACCTACGTGGTGCCTATAATCAGAGACGAATGGAAGACCGCCTTTTGTAAACGCTATGGGCTGTATGAATACGCGGTCATGCCGTTTGGCCTGTGCAACGCTCCAGCCACGTTCCAGACATTTATGAATGACATCTTCTCTGATATCCTGGACATGTTTGTAGTGGTCTATCTGGATGACATCCTGATCTTCTACCGGAATCTGGACGAACATGTACAGCATGTACGGGAAGTACTCTCTCGCCTGCAGAAACACTCCCTGTTCGCCAAGCTGGAGAAATGCCAGTTCCATACAGACAGCGAAGAGCTCCTGGGTTTTCACATCACGCCTGGGGGTCTGGCCATTAACTCTTCCAAAGTGTGGCCTTTGTTGGACTGGCCAGTCCCTATTACCCTAAAGGCGCTTCAATCCTTCCTTGGTTTTGCCAATTTTTACAGGCGCTTTATCTCCGGGTTCTCCTCTGTAGTGGCTCCCCTCACTTCCTTGACCAGTCCTCGCATACCCTTTAAGTGGACGGAAATCCACCATCAGGCCTTCGAGGCATTAAAAACAGCCTTTACCACTGCCCCAGTTCTCCAACACCCAGACCCGGATCTCCGATTCATTGTTGAAGCAGATGCCTCCTCTTTTGCCTTAGGTGCAGTATTATCACAAATCTGCCCCTCCACTGGTCGGCTTCATCCCGTGGCCTTCCATTCCTGCAAATTCACCACTGCCGAAGTACACTACACAGTTACCGAAAAGGAACTGCTGGCAGTCATGGATGCATTCCGTGTTTGGCGTGATCACCTCTTGGGTGCTAAGCACCGGGTCACGGTTTACTCGGATCACCAGAACCTACAGGATTTAGCTTCCCTAAAATGTATCAATAGTAGGCAAGTAAGATTGCACCTGTTTTTTGCGGCTTTCGACTTCCACATCAAGCACCGGTCAGGCTCTGCCCACAGGAAGGCCGATGCCTTGTCACGTTCCCCTGTGGGTGTTGCCTTACCAATATATCCCGATACTCTCTTGGATTGCGGTCAACTGGTGTGTTTATGCAATCCGTCCTTGCCCCTGTTGGATGCTGTTCGGAGCTGGGTGTCCCTTCATCCCGATCAAGTGTCCGAGTGGGACCCTGTCTTCCCTGACGGATTGCCCTTTGACTTAGATCGTCTGTTCCTGCCCACCACAGATACCCACAATATGGCCTTAGAATGGTCCCACAATGCCCCTGCCCATGGACACCCCGGCAGCGTTGCACTTTGGCACTGCTGAAATGTTGGTGCTGGTGGTCGTCCATGAAGAAGGACGTGGAGTGCTACATTAACACCTGTGCGGTCTGTGCACAAAGCAAACACCAGTGGGGTCATCCTGTGGGTCTCCTGCTTCCTTTGCCTGTTCTTCCCAGACCCTGGCACACGTTAACCATGGATTTCATCACAGACCTACCCCAGGATAAAATGGGTGGAACGTGTGAAGTGGGTGGAACGTGTGAAGTGGGTGGAACGAAAGAAGTGGGTGGAACGGAAGAAGTGTGCGGAACGGAAGAAGTGTGCGGATGAAACGAGTGAAGTGGGTGGAACGGAAGAAGTGTGCGGATGAAACTGGTGAAGTGGGTGGAATGGATCACGTATGTGGATGAATGGATCACGTATGTGGATGAACGGATGACGTAAGTGGATGGAACGGGTGAAACTGGATGCATGAAACGGGTCATAGATGTAGATGAATGATGCAAAGAGAACGGATAATGTGGAAATGAGCAGACCAGATGATAAAGGGATAACATGTATAGATCGGACGAAGTGCATTGATTAGAAGGAATACATAGAACTGATCAAAATGATAGTGTGCATTGAACTGAGCGAGTACATACATCGGATGGAATGCACAGAACAGATAGATAGCACAGAATGGACACTCACAAAAATGATTCAAGAGCATGGAGTGATCTGAAGTGCATAAAACGTACAAAGTACATAAAATGGTTGGAGTGCATGGAATGGTTGGAGTGCATGGAATGGTTGGAGTGCATGGAATTTTTGGAGTGCATTGAATGGTTGGAGTTCCTGGAACTACTTGAGTGTGCTCAATCTCAAGCACCTAAGGTAAACCACCATATCACATTTCCACGCTTACTCTCTTCTTCACACCACCACTCAACTAGAACACAGCGGTACTATGACACCATTCGGTATGGCTGTTCTCATACTCCCCATCATCCTAACTAAACTCAGCTGGTTACACACCCTCCAGCCTAGGTGTTCTCCTCAGGCCTAACACAGCCAGAATCAGTCTGGATAACAACCTGCCAGAACGAACACATACTCTTGATCTCCCAACCACCACACCTACCGCTAAGAAGCAGCTATCACAGGAATGCAACAGCTGCTGCACACATATCCGGTGCTCACATGCACCTTATGACTCTCTCTCTACTGACTCGAACTTCGGTTCCCGAGGGCGTTCACCCTACCAGCGCCATACCAGTGGTACATAAGGAGCTATATAAATGCAAAATAACATAACATAACATAACATAACCTCTTTCCTCTCGGACCAGCCTTCCCATGTTTAAGTGGGCCCTTTTCTCTCCACCATCTCACTTTCCACTTGTGGTGTCCCTCAGGGCTCTATTCTTTTGCCTTGGCTTTCAACATTGACCTGGCCTATCTAGACCATTTGATCTCCACCTTTTCTCCTAACTTCCAGTGCTATATGGATGACACTCATCTCTCCTTCAAATGTTCCTCCTCTGCTTCCTCCTCTTCCTCTCTCATTCTTGAGTGCCTGTCTTTTATTCACACATGGCGCACTGCTAACAATCTCTGCCTTAATGCCAGTAAAATAGAGATCCTGCTCATTGGGACCCCCCCTGCTCCATCTTTCCCTCCCACATTCTGGTCACCCTCCCTGGCCCCGTCCACTCACCCACCTGTGAGACAAAACACCTTGGTGTCATCTTCGACTCCTCTCTCTCCATCTCTCCACATATCATGGACCTTGCCTAGAAGGCCCATTCTCAGCTGCAACAGAGGCATTCTCACTTATCTCACCTTCCCACAGAAACTCAATGGGCCTCATTGCTGCCGGACTTGTGTAATTGTACTAACACCTAGCTTTCCGGTGCCACCGGGGCATTACAAGACCCATCGGACCGGCTAGCTAGGTTCTGGTATATGTTCCCCATTCCCATGGGGTCCCACAGGACTGGACTACTGCAAGAGCCTCTTCCTCAATCTACCTAACTCCTCCCTTTGCCCCTTCAACTAATCCAAAACATGACTGCATGACTTATGTTTGGCCTCAAGCCCAGGGACAGCATCTCTCCAGCCCTAAAATCTCTCCACTGGCTTCAGGTTTCTGCAAGGATCAAGTTAAAGACCCTCTGCATCATAGAAAAGGCCTTCTGGGGTCTGGGACCCCACTACATCCAACTCTGTCACCCTAAATACCTCCCTGCTAAAGCCCTTCGGTCGTCTAACTGTAACTCTCTACAGATCAGATGTTTTTCTAAGCAGAGAGTGGGGTTAGATCTCTCTCCTCTGCAGATGCCTCCCTCTGGAATTGCCTCCCTGCCCCTCTCAGACTTGAGACAGATCTCTTTAAGTTCCGGAAGCTTCTCAAGACCTTCCTTTTCTCTTCTTCCTTTGTTCTCCCCCTCCCCAGCTAATGTCACTTCTGCCTCAACTGGCTTCCTGGTTCCTTCAGAGTGCTACAGGGCACCAGGCCACCCTAGTCCAGTCTATCCCTGCACTTGGTCTCTCTTGACCCTTTCCCCGTGACCACACCTTCACTTGCCCTTTCTGGCCCCTCCCCACACACTTGCCTGGCTGGGCCCGCACCCTTGTAGCCCTTACAGCCTCTTACCTCACACTTAGCTCGTGGACCTTCCTTCCCCTGTACTTTCTGCTTTCCCCTGGCTCTGTGCACCTGACCTCCACTGGCACATGCTTTTCCCACAGGCCCTTCCGCCCTGACTGGCACTGCCCCCCTGTAATTCTTCATATTGATATAGAGGACACTGTGTGTGGTATTGAAGCAGAAATGTGTGTGATATCAGATATGAGAACATAGTGTGTGGTACTGAAGAGGAGTACACAGTGCATGGCAGTGACAAGTAGGTCAGCTTGAAGGATAGAGTGTAATATTTATGAACGGATTCGGGGACAGTGGAGAAGAGAGCAGTTGGAGTGACACAAAGCTTAAAATAAGCATAATTTCATTTGTGCAGAATGTGTGACAGAGTAGAACAGATCAAGAGGAGAGCAGATGGAAGGAAAGTTTAAGCAGGTAGAAGAGGCAAAGGCTTATAAGGAGAGTTAAATCCCGTCTCACGATATAGTGAAGATTGAAAAGCAACGAGGCTAGGCATTTGCAATGGTGGTCCCTGAGCTGTTCTATCTCTGCAGCATTTTGTATTGTGAAACAGAATTTGGCACACATTAATGAATAGGTAAACATGTAGCTCTCGTTACTAGTGAGAAGTGGCAGACAGAGAGAGTGGGAAAGGGAGAAAGACCCCAGCTGCATGCCGGACTATGCAACCTAGATTTCCGCTGCCATCAGTCCTTATCCGTTAAGACCCTTTTTTCCTTGTTTCTGGGCCCCTGTGTATGACAGCATCACTTTCACGTCCCTGACAGACCTTAGGAGCAAGTTATCTCCTGCAATCTACTACTGTCTGCCGATGGGCCCAGTTCAACGGATACCTGTCGTGGCAGGAGAAAGGATTCACAACCATCCGTAATTACGCAAAATGACATGAGCACGTGAGGGGCTGTTATGTCTTTATTTCTTTAAGATTTTCAATAAATACGCACACCTTGTGATACGTCCTTGCATATCTTTATTTATACATCAACTGAACTTAGCCCGCTCCCCACGTTCACTCCCTTTCCTAACACTCCATATCCTACTTAGAGTACTATCCTACCCAGACTCTAAATACAAAAATATGTGTTAACAATACACAACAACCCCCCCCTTAACTTATCATTTAAGTGATTACCGGATATAACAACTATTACATTTGTTCAATTAGCCTAGCTAGCTTGCAAACCACTCTTTGGGGTCTGCCTGGTATGCTCATGTCCATTGACTCAGTACCAAGGTTCATGTCCATTGATATTGTACATGTGTCATTACCTACACCATCCCTTACAACCATATTTGTATCCCTGCCAGTACTCTCTCTCCTCTCACTTTGACTATCACTCCCCATTTGCCCCGCATCACAACCCAACATCGTCCCTTCCTCCTCATATAACCATGTTAAACCAATGTCAATGTCAGTGTCATTTGTCTCATCCTTTTCACAACCTTCCCCTTCAGACTCATTTTGCACTAGTTTTTTGAAAAAGGATACATTTCTGGTTATTTCACCATCAGTACCAGCTGCCGTGACCATGGACCCTTTAATGTCCTTGACCTTTAATAATATTGGCTGATATTTGGAATCCGTTTTCTTCCGTTGCTTCTGTTTGACTACCACCACATCTGTTACGCCTCGGCAGGCACGGAGGAGGATTATAGCCCTTCGGAAGGGCATGCGTCACATTGCAAATCCATTCTACGCCCACTGGCAACTGCCCTGGAAAATAGTGGCCTCGGCTCACTCCGCGGCGCCCTGCGGCGAGTTGAACTACGATTTCCAGCATTCCGCCTCCCGCTCTCAGCAGATGGGAGATGATGCGTGAACCTCGGTTTCGTCCGGTTCCGCCTTTCCCCTTCCCGATTTAAACCGCACAACCGGGAAAATCGCTGCTTCTGATTAAAGTTGCATCCCGGTGTTTAGAAGTTCCGTCTTCGATCCTACTATAATCACCCGTGTACCAGACCTATTTCCTCCCTCACGGACTGCCTCTGCCTGCCGATTTGGAAAAACTACTGAACCGTGTACCAGACCTATTTTCTCCCTCACGGACTGCCTCTGCCTGCCGATTTGGAAAAACTACTGAACCGTGGACCAGACCTATTTCCTCCCTCACGGACTGCCTTTGCCTGTCACCGAAACCATCACCTACAATTCTTATGGTTGTTGTTCCCATCAGCTCCACAATCAGACTTCCATTGGACATCCTCCAGTAGTGCACAGGGACGCTTTGCAGAGTGTGCACCCACTCGACTCTAGCGCGGCCCTCGTTCCGCCCGGGTTTAGTTCCCTAACTAACCTTCCCCGTTTATTATTTTGCACTTCCGTTTTTGGACTCCTTTGGGATAACTCAGACTCAACAACAACATCCGTGGTAAGGGTTCTCTAATTTATGATTCTATACCTCGTAGCCTAGCGACAACTATCGTTAGTATAGGTTACATTCTCCTTTCTTACTTATAGGTGGTTCCGGTTGCCTTAAACAAGGGGAGGGCATAGCTCAGGTACTACTAGAAAGAAGTATCAAGGGAAAGGATTCTTCTTAAAGTTCCAATTGCTCACCTCTTGTTTTTTCCTTTACAGCTGGGTTCTTGGCGGCGTGTCCTCCCCGCCCTTTTGAGCGATCAGTCCATCTGCCTGGTCCTACCCAGCAGAGGGTCATATCGTTAAAAAGGTCTTGTGCCCTCACAGAGAGGAGGCTAGGTTGGAGGCCCCGACCTAGCTCTTCAATCAATAGTGCAGTCCTGTGTCTTCCGGCCACCGATTGGTTTACTTCCCGTCCGGTGAGTAACAAAATCAGAAGCCATGGAAGAAGCGGATCCGTTGGCCACTTTAATTCATTTGGTATCCGAACTACGGGCAGACATGTCTGCCGCACATGCCTTACACCAACGGATTGACAACATAAGGCCCTTTCCTGCACCCCAGACACTGGGAATTGATCCGTCTGGTGCTACTGCCTCAGGTTCCGGAACCCATTCGGCCTCCGCCTCGGGGTTTTCCTCGGGCCCTGTTCTGATGGCCACCCAATTCCCGTTGGCTCCTCCGGAACGCTTTACGGGTGACCCAAAGCAGTACCGGACATTTATCAACCAATGCAAATTGCATTTTCTTTGCCGCCCCTCGGCCTTTCCCAATCCCACCACAAAGGCGGCCTTTATCCTTTCGCACCTTGGAGGGACGGCGGCAGCTTGGGCTAATCCCTTGCTTGAATCCAATAGCTATGTTTTGTATGACTGCGATGCTCTTATTACAGCCATGAATAGGGTATTTGATACCCGGTACAAGTCACGAGCCACGGATCTAGAATTATTGAATTTACGCCAGAGTACGTCTTCCCTGTTTACATACCTCACTAGGTTCAATCAGCTGGCAGCCGAGACGGATTGGCCGGAAGAAAAGAAATCTGCGGTATTTTACAAAGGATTGTCTGAGGAGCTAAAAGACATCCTTGCTACGGTGCCGGTGATTCCTACTACATTCGGGGAGTTACTTGATTTAGTACTACAAATAGATGCTAGAAGATCCGAACGGAAGGGAGAACGGAAAAATATGACTCCAGTTCCCCTTCCCCTTGATTCTGTTAACCCTCCTTCCTCTGCTTCTTCTGAGCCTATGCAGATTGGGGCGGTACGTGGTCCGTTGTCTCCTGCACAACGTGAACACCGTCGATCCAACAATTTATGCATGTACTGTGGTTCGTCGGGGCACCACCTCAAGGATTGTCCAAAGAGACCCGTTAAGAAGGCGGGAAACGCCAGAACCCGGCGATAGCAGGAGTCCCTATGCCGGGGGTATTATCTTTGGACTCGAATATGGCAGTTACCGTGCCTGTCAGTCTGCCAGTGGTATTTACCACTTCAACTGACTGTTCTTTCTCTTCTCAGGCTATAATTGATTCCGGTGCTACTGGGAATTATATGGATTATGATTATGCCCTGAGCAATAACGTTCCTGTGGTTTCTAAACCACAACCTGAAGCCGTACATGCGGTAGACGGCTCTTCTCTGGTCTCGGGTCTGGTTACTCAAAGTACGTCCCTCGTCCGTATGCAAACGAACGATGGACATACCGAAACACTCACATTTGACCTAATTAAGGCCCCCCAGCTTCGTGTAATTTTGGGCATTCCGTGGTTACGACATCACAATCCTGACATTGACTGGGCCAGGTAGGTGGTACAGTTTCCTTCCTCTGTCTGTAACGAAAGCTGTTTTCAGACTAGTAGCATTTCCGGCACTTCCTGTCAAGCCCTGGTGGCCTCAATGGCCTTGATTGGTGCAATTACCAGTGCCCTTGAACCTAGCATCCCTGTGGAATACGCTTCTTTTCGGGACGTCTTCGATAAAGGTGGAGCAGAACAGTTGCCCCCACATAGGCCATATGATTGTCCTATCGACCTGGTACCGGGGGCTAAAATACCTGCCGGCAGGGTTTATTCGCTCACACTGCCAGAAGACAAAGTGCTAAAAGAGTATATTGACAAGGCATTGGCTACGGGGTTCATCAGACCATCGAGATCACCGGCAGCGTCTCCACTGTTTTTTGTTCCTAAAAAAGAGGGTGACCTTCGCCCTTGTATTGATTATAGGGCATTAAACGCCATCACAGTCAAGAACCAGTACCCTCTTCCCCTGATCTCAGTACTCTTGGATCAGCTGGGTTCCTCCGTGATCTTTACCAAACTTGATCTGCGGGGTGCTTACAACCTAGTCCGCATAAGAGAAGGGGACGAGTGGAAAACCGCCTTCAAGACCCGGTATGGGTTATTCGAATACCTAGTGATGCCCTTCGGGTTGTGCAACGCCCAGGCCACCTTTCAAGCCTTCATGAATGATGTATTTCACGATTGTCTGGACCGGTTTGTTGTGGTCTATCTAGACGATATACTGATTTACTCCTCATCCAAGAGTGAACACACCCGACATGTGAGTTCCGTCTTACAAAGGCTGAGAGAGAACCATCTCTTTGTCAAAGCCGAGAAGTGTATCTTCAATTCATCGGAGGTTGAGTTTCTAGGTTATGACCTTACCAACCGGGGTATCCGGATGAGCCAGTCTAAGGTTAAGGCCGTTTTGGAATGGCCTGTCCCTACTACAACCAAAGCCCTACAGTCATTCCTGGGGTTCGCGAACTTTTACAGGCGCTTTATCTTTTCATTTTCTACCATCTCAGCTCCTTTGACGGCTTTAACTAGCTCAAAAAAGCCATACCGATGGACACCAGAAGCGCAATCTGCCTTCGAGACCTTAAAAGCGGCCTTTTCTTCAGCGCCAGTGCTACAACATCCCGATCTGCTCCTGCCATTTTTTGTGGAAGCTGATGCTTCTGGGACGGCCATCGGGGCTATTCTGTCGCAACCCTGTCAGGATTCGGGTGAGAGCCATCCGGTGGCGTTCTTTTCGAGGAAACTGACACCTTACGAGCGCAACTATCCTATCACGGAAAGAGAATTGCTGGCAGTCAAGGACGCTTTCGCCGAATGGCGACATCTTCTATTGGGGGCCCGTCATCCGGTTACTGTCTTCTCTGACCACCGGAGTCTATTGGCATTCAAATCAATGAAGTGTCTCACTGCCCGACAGGCCCGTTGGCACCTCTTCTTTTCCCAGTTTAATTTCACCATCACATATAGGCCAGCCCGTCTCAATGTTTGTGCCAACGCCTTGTCTCGTCTACCCTCTCACTCGGAGCAAAGCAAACCCGAATGCCCTCTTCTGCTGCCTTCTAGGGTCGTATGTGCATGTACTCCACGCCCTTTGCTCCGTTCCTTAATCTCGGATTGGGTGAATACACATAAAGAAGAATGCGTAGTCCTAAACCTTGATGTGGTACAAGGACTTCCTTATATTCAGGGCCGCCTGTTTGTGCCTCCGGGGAAAGCACGTCTCCAAGCCCTTGCTTTATCCCATGACTCTTTGATGGCGGCTCATCCAGGTCAAAAGAAGACTCTGGACTTGCTTCGGCGTTGGGCCTGGTGGCCGTCTATGTCACAGGACGTGGTTCGTTATCTGGCCTCCTGTTCTGTGTGTGCTCAATGTAAGGTCTCCCGGTCTAAACCTATGGGTTTGTTACAGTCACTCCCGGTTCCTCACAAACCATGGTACATGGTCTCTATGGATTTCATCGTGGACCTGCCGCCTGTGGACGGTTTTGATACCATCTGGGTGGTAATTGATTATTTTACAAAAATGGCACTCTTCGTTCCTTGTATGGGTTTGCCCTCTGCTCCAACTCTGGCCTCGTTGTTCCTTAGGAACGTATTTCGTTTCTTTGGTCTGCCCTCTATTGTGGTTTCAGATCGCGGACCGCAGTTTACATCACGTTTCTGGAGGGCTCTGACGGCATCCTTGGGCATTGATGACAGGTTCAGCTCGGCCTTCCATCCACAAACTGATGGGCAGACTGAACGGCTCAACGCCACTCTCGAGCAATATCTGCGCTGCCTCACACTTCGTTTCCAATCATCTTGGTTGGCGTTGTTACCACCTGCTGAATTTGCTTATAACAATTCTCTGCATGCCGCTTCTGGTGTATCACCCTTTTTTGCACTATACGGACACCATCCACGGTCCTTACCCCTGGATCCTGATCTTCCAATTGACAATCCAGCGGCTCATGCGTGTGTTCGGGACCTCAAGTCCATTCATGAGGTCGTTCTTCAACACCTGCTGCAAGCTCAGGCCAAAGCTAAGAAATTCGCTGACAAACATCGGGCACCGGCACCCGACTACCGTGTAGGTATGAAGGTTTGGCTGTCATCACGCAACCTGAGAATGCCTGGAAAACGGATGCTCTTACCCAAATTCGTGGGACCTTTCACTGTCACTAAGATTTTGAATCCAGTTGCTGTACGTCTTTCATTGCCCTCGTCCTGGAAACAGCATCCTGTGTTTCATGTCAGCTTGCTGAAGCCTTGTCCGGCCAACATGCGATTGCCAATACGCCCGGCCCCGGTGCGGGTGGATGGTAATGATGAGTACGAAGTGGCAGATATCCTGGATTTCCGACTTCGGAGGGGTCGTCCTTTTTACCTGGTTGACTGGAAAGGATTTGGCCCTGAGGATAGATCTTGGGAGCCTTTATCTAACATACATGCTCCGGCCCTGCTTCGCCGCTTTCATGCCCGTAGGGGGGTGGTGCCGCCTTTGGGGGTGGATGCTGTTACGCCTCGGCAGGCACGGAGGAGGATTATAGCCCTTCGGAAGGGCATGCGTCACATTGCAAATCCATTCTACGCCCACTGGCAACTGCCCTGGAAAATAGTGGCCTCGGCTCACTCCGCGGCGTCCTGCGGCGAGTTGAACTACGATTCCCAGCATTCCGCCTCCCGCTCTCAGCAGATGGGCGATGATGCGTGAACCTCGGTTTCGTCCGGTTCCGCCTTTCCCCTTCCCGATTTAAACTGCACAACCGGGAAAATCGCTGCTTCTGATTAAAGTTGCATCCCGGTGTTTAGAAGTTCCGTCTTCGATCCTACTATAATCACCCGTGTACCAGACCTATTTCCTCCCTCACGGACTGCCTCTGCCTGCCGATTTGGAAAAACTACTGAACCGTGTACCAGACCTATTTTCTCCCTCACGGACTGCCTCTGCCTGCCGATTTGGAAAAACTACTGAACCGTGGACCAGACCTATTTCCTCCCTCACGGACTGCCTTTGCCTGTCACCGAAACCATCACCTACAATTCTTATGGTTGTTGTTCCCATCAGCTCCACAATCAGACTTCCATTGGACATCCTCCAGTAGTGCAGAGGGACGCTTTGCAGAGTGTGCACCCACTCGACTCTAGCGCGGCCCTCGTTCCGCCCGGGTTTAGTTCCCTAACTAACCTTCCCCGTTTATTATTTTGCACTTCCGTTTTTGGACTCCTTTGGGATAACTCAGACTCAACAACAACATCCGTGGTAAGGGTTCTCTAATTTATGATTCTATACCTCGTAGCCTAGCAACAACTATCGTTAGTATAGGTTACATTCTCCTTTCTTACTTATAGGTGGTTCCGGTTGCCTTAAACAAGGGGAGGGCATAGCTCAGGTACTACTAGAAAGAAGTATCAAGGGAAAGGATTCTTCTTAAAGTTCCAATTGCTCACCTCTTGTTTTTTCCTTTACAGCTGGATTCTTGGCGGCGTGTCCTCCCCGCCCTTTTGAGCGATCAGTCCATCTGCCTGGTCCTACCCAGCAGAGGGTCATATCGTTAAAAAGGTCTTGTGCCCTCACAGAGAGGAGGCTAGGTTGGAGGCCCCGACCTAGCTCTTCAATCAATAGTGCAGTCCTGTGTCTTCCGGCCACCGATTGGTTTACTTCCCGTCCCATGAGTAACAACATCTCCTTCCTGGAGATTAATATCTGCAGCCTTCTTTTTGCGATCCACCCATTCTTTTGTCTTCATTAGTTTCATTTGATCTCTCTCTCTAATCTCATTATCCTCATCAGCCGTGTAGTCCTCCACTCCTGGAATTCTAGTCCGTGGCTTGTATTTAATCATCCATTCCGATAGAGAGTGTCCTGTCATTTCATGAGGGGTGTTCCTGTAGCTTCTTAACATCTGCGAGACTGACTGTGGAAACGACATATTGTCCACAACTGCCTTTTGCCTTGGTTTTTTTTAAAGTAATCATGAACCTTTCCGCCATCCCATTTACTTGTGGCCGCAAAGGTGTTATTTTTTGATGTTTGAACCCCATGTGGGCTCCAAACTTGCTAAATTCATGACCTTGAAAAGGTGCTCCATTAACCGTTTTGACTATTTGAGGTATTCCCCACTAACTGAAGAGCTCATCCAAGACTACTACCATGTGATGGAATGCAGTAGATCCGACTTGTTTTACCAATGGGAACCTTGAATATTCATCTATAGCCACCATTAGATATCCTCCTTCATCTAGTGGTCCAAAGAAATCAAGGGCCACTCGACTCCAAAGCCCTGTAGGAAGTGGCACTATTTGAAGTGATGTCGTCTGAGTCTTAGGGGTCTCTACTTGACAAGCAAAGCAGTTTTGTAAAATATCCTCCACAATCACATCCATACATGGAAACCATACTTGATTTCTTATGATTTTTTTTGTATTCACAACCCCTCTGTGGCCCTCATGAGCAAGCATCACTAACACTTTCCTCAAACTTTTCGGTGCTACGAGTCTGTTACCTCTTAGAAGTATTGCTTCTTTCGTTGCAGACAATTCACTGCTCATTCTCGCCAATTTCTGCAGATCCTTCACATCTCCCTCTTCCAAACCTTTTTCCTGGTCAATACAATACCATTTCCCAGTCTGCGTAAGTCGAACTGCCACTTTTATCATCAGGTCAGCTTGACTTGTATCTACGAATACATCCTTCGTTATTGCGAGAGGTAAGGCATTTAATGATACATAAGAAACATACTCTTCTGCTTATGTCTGCATCTCATGTTCCATCATGTCCACTGGGTGTTTTGAAAGATAATCAGCTGGATTAGCACCCCTTCCCTGGCCTACGGACGATCTTGTAATTGTATTATTGCCATCACATACCCCATCGTTCGATCCTGGGAGGCATCTTGACTCTTGTATTCCCAAATAGTGAAATCAAGGCTTGATGATCCGTTACAAGTACGAAGGGCTTTCCAATTATAAAGTGGTTAAACTTCTTGCATGCCCACACAGTAGCCAGACTCTCTCTCTCTGCCTGTGAGTAGGCTTGCTCAATATCACTCAGCGCTCTACTGGCAAAAGCAACAATATGCTGTTGTCTACACTCTGATTTCTTGCTTGAATCCGTTTGCGCCAGAATCGCACCCAATCCTACTGGACTAGCATCTGCAATAACTTCATTGTCCCATTCTGGATTAAAGTATGCTAATTATCTATTAATAGCCAGGTCCTTTTTTATGTTCTTGAAGCTCTCTTCAGAGTTTTCATTCAACATAAATGTTGTATCTTTCTTCAGTAATTGTCTTAAAGGATCAGTGAGAGTGGCATATTCCGGTAAATATCTTGCACAATATCCCGCCATTCCGAGAAAAGATCTCAGTTCTGCCATGTCCCTTGGAGGCTTCAAGTTCAATATCACTTTCACCTTCTCTGGATCTTCTTTCAAAGAACTTTAGACTTCTTCTGTTTACATCACATTTCTGAGCATTCAGGGTCAGTCCACTCTCTTGTAATAATCTGCATGCTTGCTTCAATGCTTCATCATGTTGAGCTTGGTTGGTCCCATACACTAGAATATCATTGCTGTAGTTAAACGCATTTTGTACTGGCGCAATGACTTTCCTGATGGCTTCTTGAAAGATCTCAGCTGCCGAGGAAACCCCAAAGCTAAGTCTCTTGTATCTGAATAAGCCTTCATGAGTACTGAATGTGGTTATTGGCCGAGAATCCTGATCAATCATCAATTGATGGTATCCTTGATTCAGATCTTATTTACTGAATCTGTTGGCTTGATTTAGGCAAATTATCATGTCTTCTATGTTAGGTCCCGGGTGTCTTTCCCTCAATATGGCCGTATTAGGTATCCTCATGTCTACACATAGTCGACGTTGTCTATCTGTTTTGGGCACTACTACCAGTGGAGAAACCCATGGGGTTGGGCCGCTTTCAACTTTCTCAATGTTATCCTTATCTTTCAATTGTTTCAATTCTTGTGACACTCTTATTTGTTAATGAAAGCCTATGCATCTTGGATGCTGTGGGACCGGCTGAATTGATTTGTCAATGTGCAGATGTACCATGCTGGTTTTTAACTTTTCAATTCCTTGAAATAACTTTGGGAATTCTGTCTTCAGCCTTTCTAGGTCCAATCCTTCCTTTGACATGAATCGTATAGCTTGGCATCCTGAAGGAACACCATGTATCTTTTCAGATTGATTGTATCGCACATCAATAAGTTTTAAATTCGTTGCAGTTTTACAACTAATGAGACACCTACCAACAACCGGGCTCTTGATGACATGTATATTGGTTGATCTACATCGTCCCATATGAATCAAATTGCATCAAAACCGTCCTTTGTACAGTAGTGGCTGTTCAGCCCGCCATTGAAAAATTGCACCTTTTGATGAATGTAATGGATATTGGTCTGCTATCTTTCTGTACATTTCCTCACTCATAACATTCAATCTCTTTTCAACCAAGATTTATATACTCTTATTGCATTTTTTCCATTTTCCTTATCTCATATTAACCTTACATATTCTTTGCTGTACCTATCGTATTCATATTCTTGATGGTAATCTGTTGTCGGTTCTTCCTCTTCATATGACACAGGTGGATTCTCATATGGGTCTCCATATCTTATTACTTCTTGATCTTGAGATTGATTATTTGATGTTGTTCTCTGTCTCAATTATTGAACATTTTGGTCTGTTGTCCCAATTTGTAAATCATCCATGGCTCTAACAAAACCTGGTCGCGTTGTTTGGAAGTTTGGTCTTGAAATGGGATAAGGTCGTGTTTCTCTCTCTGTGGAGTTCTGTCCTCCTATACTTCTTTGATTATCATACCTCCTGCTTGGTGTCATCTGAGAGTTATAATTGTTTGACAGTGTGTTTATCCTTTCTCTACACATTGTTTGGAAATTATTTTTCTGCCCACACCGTAGACATAGCTGACCTATCGCAGGACAGGGGCCTTTGTGAGGAAACACAAATCCACACATGTAGCATTGTCTCTCTCCCATGCCTCTGCGCATCAAACTTGGTGAGCCCATGCCAGGATATGTCTTTTGCCATTGGATGCTCTTATTCATAACAGCAATTGTGTCCATTCTCTTCAGATTTTCTATATTGGCGGATTGTGTATCTACTCTTTCATATACCCTAGCAAGTTCCAATACTTCCTTCATGGGTAGAGGTTTTTTTAACAAATGTTTCCTGAATTACGACGATAAACATTCTTCAATAACTCTCAGACGTATTGCTTCACCATCATTGAAGTTGACAAATTCCCAAAATGTGGCTTTCTTTTGCAATCTCAGTACAAATTGAGCTATTGTCTCATGAGGGCTTTGTGTACATTGATTGAAAACAATTATTTCATAATCCCTGTAGAGTGGAATATCTGTGCATTGACTACTGCCACCAATAGTGGATATGCCATTCCATCTTGAGGTGGAATAGTTTGATTATGCTTTTTATTTCTCGTCTCACTAGGTTCGTGAAAATATCCATTTTGTTCAGGGCATTTTGACCCCTACAGACCTTAAGAATTCCTCAAATTCATCAATCCATTTGTGCCATCTTTGGCCTTGTGTTTCCTGTGGTTCTAGAGTAAAGGGATTTGGCCGTCTCAAGTAATTCAGTGGATTTGTCGAAATAAGGCTGTTTGCAGACATCTGAGGTGTGATTTGCTGTTCATTTGCATCTCCAGCTGAATGTGCATTTTCAATCGACATCTTTGTGAGACGACGTCGCCTTTGGTATTTTAACAAAACTTAGAAATGTTTTATTTGATTGCTATTTTATTTTATTGTTGTTTGCACTTTATTGTCATCTACTGTGCTTGAAAACTTGCTTTGTAATCTGTAGCCTTTCACTATTTCAAATTGTTCTTTTCCTGTTACTTTTTAATTCCAGTTAGCTTTGCTTTCAATTTCCTCTATATCTTTTATCCCTTTTTATCGATTTCTCACAAATATTAATGTGTGTAATTATTAATTATGTCCGTGTTCATTCATCGCGTATTATCACGGCACTTCCTAAAATGGTGACACGTACTTTTATGTCCGAGAGTCCTTTTTTCTATATTTTCCTACGCCAGAGTCACTTCCTTATCCCAGCACGCATACTGACGCGCATAGGTTCTTTTCTTTGAACCTGCCGTAGTCGCGCACAGGCTCGCGCACTGCAGGTACACTGCGCTGTCATTTAAAAAATGCTTCTCTCCATTAACATTGCCTGCTTATGTTTCCATTACATTTAAATCAAAGTCATTTCTCTTGTCAATGCCAATCCGCTTACCTCAAACCCCTTTTTTATTTGTTTGGTATGTGGTCCGCTCCGATTTGTACTGTTAGGCTTTTCCGTTTGTCCTTGTTCCCTGATATCCTTGTCCATGACCAACTTAACCCCCGTCGTCCTTTGGGTAACTTCCTTCCTTGGATTTGGCCCTTCCTCGTCGCCACTGATATGTCTTTATTTCTTTAAGATTTCCAATAAATACGCACACCTTGTGATACGTCCTCGCATATCTTTATTTATACATCAACTGAACTTAGCCCCATCCCCACGTTCCAGAACCCCCTTTCTTAACAATCCATATTCTACTTAGACTACTGTCCTACCCAGACTCTAAATACAATAATATCTGTTATAAATTCACAACAGGAGCCATCCACGTTATGTTATAACAGTGGGCAAGAAAAGGTGGCAACGGTATGCAGTAGAGCTTTGGGAAATGTTGTTGCGCCAACATCAATTCTTTGTGTGTTTTGTGCTGTGCACACGGTATATGGACACACTTCCTTTCACACAATTGGGAGTTATTTCTAAGCTCAGTAATGCACAACTTCAGAAGGGGGAAAAGCTGAGTCATGCTTATCTCCATTCAAACCCATGATCCTGTAGGTATCGGTCTCCCATGGACATGGGCCATATTTCCTCTGCATCGCTTAACATTGCTACAGCATCCCCTTCACCTTCCATTCCCCCTTCACCATCCCTATCCCATTCACCTTCCCTTTCCCCTTCACCATCCCTTTCGCCTTCACCTTCCCCTTCCTCTTCACCATCCATTTCCCCTTCACCTTCCCTTTCTACTTCACCATCCCTTTCCCCTTCACCTTCCCTTTCCCCTTTACCTTCCCTTTCCCCTTTACCATCCGTTTCCCCTTTACCATCCCTTTACTGTGCTTACTTTCTGTTCGTGTCCAATGGTTACCCTCCATGCATGGCAACCTCCGTGTCACTCCATTTTATGTTTATTAAAAAAAAAATGTTTTATTCACCCGGTGCCCAAATACCTTCACTGTGTAAACACATCCAGTGACCTGGTCCCATTTGTAACAGACCGGCCAATGTATCTGCAGCACACGTTTATATACTGCACAAATAAGGCTCAACGTGCAGCCGACATGCTACGGAGCTGCGGGCTATGCACAGGTAAGGTCACATTTTCCTTAAGCAGTCCCTGGTTTGCTTTACAGTGTTTTATTGCATACAGTTATGTTTGCCCAAGTGACAACACTTCCTGCAAAAGAAACAATGGGCCTCTTTGCAAGTTTGGACGTATTCCAGTGGTAAATCTGCCGGAACACTGCCAAATGGAATTACAGTTACCACCACTTGGTTTGTGGATTTTCCGGTGGATTGCAAGTGGTGGTAGGTGGTGTTAGTCCCACATTGTTGGACTCCATAGGACTCCACAGGGATTTCTGAAGAATTACCTCCAGCGGTAATTCCGCCGGCTGTAATTCTGTGAATTTTCGGCAGTAAACTGGCAGATTTACCTCCAGCTTTTTGCTGAAGGTGAATCCTCCGATTACTACTTGCAGTACGGAGGTGTTCTAATGCAGCAGAAATTTCAACTCTGTTACCGGTAGATTTCTAAAATATGTTTTAATATGTTTATTTATTTTTATTCTTAGTGATTGAATATAAACTGGTGATTGATTATGGCATGGATACATTTACATGCAACACCCTGGGGGCTGGGACATATCTTTTGTGCTGGTTGTTATCCTGAATAAAGTGGCCTCCTCATTGAAATTGCATGGCATGCCAGCTGACCATTTAATGCTATTTGTAAAAAAAATATATAAAAAAACTGTCAAGTTAGCCCAGGTCAGAAGCATGTGAATAGGAGCTGCTTGCAGAAGCCTGCTAAGGGCAACACTTTGACATGGTCTTTAGCAGCCAGTGTTAACACAAATAGAGGTAAAAGTGTTTCTCAAATCAAAAAGAATTATAGCACACCATTCTCCTAGATATTGTGTGTCATCCATATACATTTACCTTTTAATTTCTGCCAATTTGACCAATTTTGTGAAATTTTTTGTGCAACTTTTGAACAAGACACATTTCGCCTCATTACGACCCAGGCGGTAAGTTACCGCCTGGGCCGTGACTTTACCACCATGGCGTAAACTACGTTTACGCCATGGTGGTTGGCGGACTTACCGCCCCATTCCGAGTTTGGCGGGGCGGTAAGTCCCCAATCCCCATTTACCCTTCCCCATTCCCATTTTTGCCCCATAGGGCATAATGGGAGTGGGGAAGGCGTAATTACGCCACCGTAAATTACGGTGGCGTAATTAACTCCATGGTCCCTTAGCGCCATGGATTTTAACACCTGCTAAAAGCAGGTGTTAAATCCGCCATGGCGCTAAGGGACCTCGTACTCAGACGGTAAGGGTCGGCGCTGTTTACGGCGCCGTAAACCCCTTACCGCCTGAGTTGTAATGAGGCCCATTGAAATTGTCAGCCTATCCAAATCCGTTGCTCCAGCCAGATCAGTCATTCAAGCGAATTTTCCAGATTTCAATACAATTATAAATACATTTAATTGCAGTGTATTTCTCAGCATTGTTTTTATTTTACTGTCCAACTGTGACCACTGCATAGTGCATACTCGTGTTCTTCAATTCAGGTAGACACATGAATCAATAAAGAGTTGCTTCCCAGAGAAACTAACAGGTAAAATGGCACCTGAAAATGCTTGCCCTGGGACGAAAGTGTTCAACAGTAAAAATAATGTTTTTATACCAAATATTAAAAGAGATTACAAAATACGTAAAAACATTTAAAAACAGCTGATCATAGTGGAAATAAGTAAAATCACTGATTTCACGTTTTTAGATGAGTACAATATTGCATACTGCCCTACTGCCAGTGTTGCTGTTACCAGTAAAGGCATCTTTTGAGGTAACCGTTTTGAGATCTCCCAACCTTATACTTACACACTTTCCAGAAGGTCTGGCTAATGGCTTTAGATGCCATACTAGTGGTGTCAGACCTACTTTGTTGTGTGCCACCCCCCTCGGCTACTCCCTATGCTATGCACCACCACTGCACATTCACACAAAGCTCTTGTTCGTCAGTTGACTGCCCCACAGTGCAGACTGTGAGATATGACTGGCATCTAACGTGGTAGCAATATGTCTTGGCGCGTTATCCAACCAGTTCAATGTTCGAGCACCCCACCACTGAATATGAGTCCCCATGCCCAACTCCGCTAGACTATTCTGAGACAAACCATTCCCAAAAGTGCTCGTGGGGAAGAAACTCACATTCACAAATGTTTGAGTCAATGTAGCAGTAGGATGCTCCAGGAATTTGCATTTGTCAGCAGCTGTTTCATTAATTATTTACAACAATTTATATCATTCAATTATGATGTCCCCTATTATGCATAGTTTTGCTATAATATGTGTTACAGATTTCTGTGCCATATTTCTGTTTTTGGAATTGCATCTATGGGGCTCATTATAGGTTTCCCGGTCTAGAACAAATGTTGGAAAAAGGACAGAAATTATGGACCGGGGATACACAAGATTGTCGGTGGGGGCAGCGATCTAACAGCAGGCCTGACCTGCCGGAGTTCAGGCCACTACTATTAAACACATTCTAGAAATCATTAGCACAGATACTAACGGTGCAGGTAATTCCAGCAATGCCCTCCCATGGAGACCTAATGGACTCCATGGAATGGGAATTTACTGCCATTTCAGCCACCCGATATATCCCAGCAATATCGGGATATCGGGCGGTGGAAACGGTAAGGCAGTTTTGCCGGAATCCACCCCGGAAGTACCACCAAAACTGCAATGAGCGCCTGTGTGTTACATTGCAATATGATTCTTGTTTAGTACCTTCTTTAACCATCAGCATAGTTTACAGCCTCGGTACCAAAAATTTACCCAATTTGATCAAATCTGAGAAAATGTACATGTGCCCAATAATTGCTGAAGACAGTGAGTATTTCTTTTATAGGTATTGGTCTATAATATTTATTTTGTGTTTACACCTGTGAGTAGTTCAAACAAATCTGCATTAAGCCTATGTTCCTTTCTAAATATAAAGTGACACGAAATCAAAGATAAGTGTAAACTCTAATGTGTGTTTCACTCCAAAAAGATTATAACGTAACATGCTGTCAAGAACAGTGTGTGCTTATTATGCTCGAGTAAAAAGTAATTGCATTTGCAATTATTATTCAGTGAGGGATTTGTATATTCACTCAAGGGAATTCACTAACGTCTTAATTATAAACGTCTTTACTGGACATAGACATGAGGAAGAGGAGAAGGACAACACAGAAGGCTGGCAGCAACAGGGAAGGCACAGTGGGGGCAAGGAGTGGAACTGGAAGAGGACAGAAGGATGTATGGCCCAGCTGAGCTGCACATTACGGCAAAATGGTGGTCAGTCCCATTACTAGGAGAGTGACATGGGGACAATCAATGGGGTATACGATACAGGCTTGAATAACCTGGAGATTGCCCAATGGGCGAACGAGTTCAAAGGTTTAGGCAACACCCACTTTGATGGGAGGCCGTACCAGGCTGGAATTGACTGAATAAAGACAAGTAATACCCAAAGAAATATGGCATCCAAGGAAAATGGAAAACGATCACCAAAAGCAACGATCCTCTTGTCCATGTCCATGATGTCAGAGGTCAGATGTGTGGGAGAGCAGTGACAAAGCGAGAGGTAAATGTTGCTTATTGTTTAATCATTGCCTAACTAGTGATGGGGTTGTGGCACTTGAGGCACAGGTGGGGCACGAAAGGAGACAAGCGGGAGATGGCTAGTGGAATGAGATAAAGAATGGCATGGAAAATTGGGCAGAGCTTGGGATGTGAATCATGCTGCAATAATGGCGTAGATTAGAATATGACCAATAAATACATCCATCACTGTCAGCATCCCGTTTGATGCCCACACAGTAACACAATGTTAATGCACTATTTCCACTTCCGTGAGAGTTCTAGATGGGAGTCAGTGACGGGAATCATGCGGCAAGAAGGTTCGGCAAGTGAAGCTGGATGAACGGCTGCAGACTGGCATACACAGCAGCTTGAGGTAAGGAATCGTTCTCTCAGTGCTGGTCAGCGGTTCTGAAACACTGGTCAAGACATCTCAGATGTCTTTAAGCGACTGCGGCTTGACAACAGTCAGCGTTGCAATTGGTTGCATCTCTAAGAATTCCACTGGCTTGAAAATGTCCTTTATGGCGAATGTCAGTAGATGCTCGTGGAGGCACGTCTCCCAGCTTCTTCAGTGGGCTCAAGTTGTCCTTTAAGGCAGATGGCCCAAAGCTGAGGAGTGTGTTGCGGCAGCGCCTTGTCCTTGGTGTTGGGTTCATACACCTTCTGGCACTTCCTACCTTGGAAACTTGCTGCACAGCTTAGCAAGGCATGCTGTGTGCTGGCTGGGTACCAGTTCTGGAGCAGTTAGAGGGTCCTCTGAATTCAGTATCTCCCTGTGTACCCTACGAGATGTTTTGGGGAGGGTTCTTGCTTCCCTCTTCTCAGGTCCTGGCCTTCCTTCAGTTGCAGAAGATGTAAGGGAGAGTGTACCTTCAGCCAGGGTCGACTTCTTTATTGTTATTTCAAGTAAAGTTTTCAGATGATCTGGCAAAAAAGGGGCTCAACCCTCTTCTAAAGCCAAATTGGCCAAAGTGATCGGTGTAGACTAACCCCTCCTTAATGTACCAATCCTGGGGTCCCCTTCAACAATCTCCTGTATGCACAAGGTCATTAACAGAGTGCTTTGCAACAGGTTAGGTAAATGGGTGAAACCATGTGATACTAATAACTGTAACCAGATGAGCGATGTTGATGGAGAGACACAGAGCAGTATATAGGTACCAACCTGGACAACCAACTGGAGCGTGGGTGGATCATGACCCACTGAATGAACCCAGGACACCCCGAGCTCCCAACCCAATCCCCCCGAATCCACAATCACAGTATGGACAGACACCAACCAGCCTTGATAAAGACCTGTATGGTCGAAACATGTGTCGGCACCACATGCTAAACAATGCAAATCAAATCACAAGAGTTTACTGTATTAAACTCATCAGGAAATTGATTCAACTAAACAATAAAAACCCATAAAAACCAATGAATTTTGTGGACTCTACCTACCTACTCAGCTGAGTGGGAATAAGAAGCTTTTTTGTATACTAAATTGCAGCACAATCACCATTGGAGTAGAAACTAAACCAAGCTACTATGTGATACTAAGTCCCATCCTATCTGTTGTTCATCAAAGAGACTCTCTATTTAATGGATTTTATTTAATTTATTTCATTTATTGAAGGCAACAACAGCGCCGGTATCACTACCGGCACCGTTATTACCATACCACCATAGTATGAGTTCTGCTCGAGGGTGCCCTTGCAGCCACCTGGTCAGACCAGGTGGCCGTAACGGCACCCGCGAGCTGAACTTTATGGTAATACCTGTACTGTTATTAACGGTACCGGTGCTACCACCCTCCCCATTCCCATTGACCCTGTGAGGGTGCCGAATGGGGATGGGGAGTCCCTTATTACCGGCACCCGCGAATGGGCAATTACCGGGTCCGCCAAACTCGGCATGAACCGGTAATTGCCCATTCGCGGGTGGCGGAAAAAATGGATACCGGCAGCAGCCATGCCTTTACTACAGGCATGGCTACCGCCAGCCTCGTAATGAGGCCCATTGTGTTTCAAAGTGCCCACATGGCAACAGAGAGGGAATATGGGATTGAAATCAATATACACTCGGGAATAAATTTGAACCTACTAGGCCTTGTCAGTTTTCAGAATGTGCAAGTGCAAAGAGAGAAGAGGGGGAGGGAGTGTTGGTAAATGCTGGAATGCCCGTGCTTGTAGGTGAGCAGCAGATGTAAGTTGCAATTATAGTAAGTACAAGGGAGGGTTAAGCTGCAATAAGTGGGGAAATTCCAGGCCTATAGTGGGAGTAGGCCAGTGGGGGCAGAGGCAAGTGTTGTGTATAGGCATTAGCTGAGGTGATTGGGTGTGGGAGACCAGGGCCCGAGGACACATAAGTGCCCTGGTCACCAGTCATAGCGACTGTGAGGTTAGCAGAGGAGGGAAGAAGACAAGGAGGAAGTGAAAAGAATGTCTTGAGGACCTTCCGGAATTGAGGCGGTCTGCCTTAAGACGAAGAGGAAGGGGAGGCTGTTCCACAAGAAGGAGTCTACTGAAGCAAGAGATCAGCCCCGGCCCACTGTTTAGCAAAACGCTTCATACACAGAGAATTGGTGCCAGAGGAATGAAGAGGTGTAGAGGCAGAATATTTAGTGATAGCAAGTTGTAGATAGTGTGGTACCTGGCACCAGGCAGCCTTGCGGATGATGCAGAGGGATTTGAATTTATTCTGTGCAGCAACCGGAAGCCAGTGAAGAGTTTTTAGGGCAGGAGAGATGCAGTCCCTGTGCTTGAGGACAAGGGCCCTCATTAAAACCCCGGCGCTAAACCATGGCGCTATTAGCACCATGGTTGGTGCCGGTGTTGTAACGAGTCCGCCATGGTGGAATGGGGAAATACCGCCCCATTCCAAGGTTGGTGGGGTGGGATTTCCCCATTTCACCATGGCCCTTCCCCATTCCCAGCCGTTAAGGTCGGGTCCCGCAAAGGGACCTCGTAATCAGGCGTTAAGGGTTTAACGGCGCTGACACCTTTTACGGCGCTGTTAAACCCTTAACGCCAGGGTCGTAATGACCCCCAAGGACAAATCTTGCTGCCCTATTCTGTGTTAGCTGTAGGGGTCATAGAGAGGAAGAGGTCAGATTCAAGAGAAGGCTATTGCAGTAGGCAAGCCTAGAGAGAACCAGAGCTCTGATAACATTGAGATTCTGGGGGAACGTGAGGAAAGGATTAATTCCTTTGAGATGGCAATGTCAAGAATGTAAGGAAGGAAGGAAGGAGGAGATGAGTCGAAGATGACTTCAAGGTTTTTGGCTTCGGATGAAGGACAAGGGTTAGAGACCATAGAGGAGGGCCAGAGTGAGGGGAAGAAAGCGGGAGCAGAGGTCACAATAGGAAGGATCTCCGTCTTGCTACCTTGGAGGCATTGAAAGTGCACCAGGACTGTATAGCAGGTAGGCAATCCGGGATGATGTTAGAAGCAGGGGGGTCAGCAGGAAGTTTGAAGAAGAGTTGATTGTCAACTTTTTAGCACTACAAGTTGGGCAAGAAAGAGTAAATTATGCATGCCAGCAGAGCAAGGTAAGTGTTAAAGAGCCATGGAGAGAGGTCGGAACCCTGGGGGACATCACAGGTGGAGAAAGAGATGGGAGAGGAAAAGGTGCCCAGAATAGCCTGAGACGGATGGTCTCTGTGGTTCCTGTTTAACGTGGCAGGTCTCCCTTGACGCTGCAGTGAGACCTGACTCTATGGCTCCTGTAAACCACATTCTGTTACCTGATGAATGGAGTCCTTCTACCAGGGAGGGTTACTGTAAACACGTAGTTCCACACATGACTGTTCAATGTCAATGACACTTAGGGCCGGAAGCTGGCTTCAGGTTGGCACAGTTACATATGAAAGGTTGTTGAGGGTTTCCTGTCTCCTTTGTTAACCTCTGCAGCCAGGTGCCATGTAGGCCTGTTTGAAGTGCACTCTATTAGTATGATGATAGCTGTCACAAGCTGCAGGGCTGAGCAAAAGAGCAGGAAGGATCCATGGAGCCTTTGTTTAAAAAAAATGTTTATGGTTGTACAACAACGTTTACAAAATAGAACCTTTTAAAAAGAACTTTTTTAAAACTTCTTCCAATCATGAAATTCATCCAGTAATATGAAAGTCAATGAAAAAAGAAGGAGAGAAAGTCAAAACTCAAGCATACTAAAAATAAGATTTAAAAAACTGTTTTACAGAGATTACACAATAGAGCAATAGTCCTCGTAGTATAAAAAACATGTCATTATTACACATAAGCCACATGATATATAACAGCCTTTCTTTTCATTCAATTTCTTCGTATGCATTTGTTATGATGTTTCACACTATTTGAGCCACTTCACTTTCTTAGGCGTACTGAAGGAACACCCCAAAAACAACCACCATTGCTGTTATATCTATTCGATAGATGTTAATCATTTATAAATCCACTCTTCGATAGAGCATGAACTGTAAAAGCAAAAGAAAATATTGAGGCTGAGTGCCCCAAAAGGAAATTCGCCAAACACAGGCTTATAAAGATTCACAGATGTTTATTCAATAACTGTACAGTTTACAAAGAAACAAAGTATCAGATAGCTATCTGGCCCTCAGTACATCACAGCGAATACCAGCCCTTTCGGTGTGAGAAGTGAGAGGTACTGGACGTCTAAACAGTTGTTCATTTTATACATTTCCAATGATAATGTCCAGCCCCTCTACAGGTTAATGATACTCGGTCTAATTTGTCCAACTATATAATTTAATATATAATGTGGATCATCTTCAGTTTGCATATGAACAAGTCACAATGGCAACAGTGTATTCTCGGATTTAACAATAAGCCTTAACACATGTCATATACAATGTAGTTCAGCTAGTGTCCATGTTCAGTATTTAGACAGCATTGTAGTTGATGAATGTCCGTGGATCAGACTTGTTGGCGCAGATAATTCTCTGTCTACAAGTCAGGCGTGGGACAAGGTCTCTTTACTCAACCCAAACATTCGGCCAACGGACAGTTTATACATTAACTCACATACACAGTTCAGGACGGCTCAGTTACAAGCTGGAAACACTGTCCACCATTTTAGAACACAGAATTACTTTAGAGTAGAATCAAAATGGCAGATGGACCTAAAATGGCAACGAAGTCGATCTAAGATCGGAACTTTGCAACGCCGTTTTCTTCGCAGAGCGACTGGGCTTAGGCCAATATATAGAATAAAGGAGGCACACTAAGATATCTCATTTAACAGAACTACCGCTATTGTTATGGCTGTGTTTTGGCCTGAGATCAATTTATTACAGAAATGTTCCTTCCGAGAGCATCCATTCTTCTCTCTCCACAAATCTGGAAAAATACTTTAATCCTATATCCCACATGCCCTCACGGACCATCAAAAGATGTTTCAGGCTCTGCTTAGCTGGATTCTCACAGATACTACATAATTTGATTGCTGTTTCCCTGTAAGTGACTTCAATCCAGCAATCCAACTAAGTCAATGCCTAGTCTGGGATGCCCTTATTTATATATTTTGATGTCAAGTTCTTAAATCTGGATGATGAACCCTTACATAACGCCCCTCTTTTTGAATTCCCCTGATCTCACTGAGCCAAGAAGTAGGTTTGTTTTGCAAATTAAAAGGTTTATTGGAAAAATTAAACAATATGTATATATATATATATATATCACTTTTGTGAATAAATTAATATAATCACTTTTGTGAATAAATTAATATTTGATAACACACTTATGAATATAATAGTGATCAACAATAGGCAATATAAAGAGATGGCAAGGCGAGCACACAGTTTTCAGGAATACAATCAAATGCAGTCAAATTCCAGTTCCCCCCAGCAAGATTAGAGAAAACCGGTATGATTTTAAACAGGCAAACATTATTTTAAATGTGATTGCAATGAAGTGAAAATGATGCTAAAGATAAGTTTAATTCTCTAAAGGAGATTCAGGGTAGGTGATAGTGACTTTGAATTGGGACAGGTCAACATTAGCAATGATTCATGAGTGATTATCAGGTTGAAAACGAAATTCAGCAGTTGCAAGCAAAAGACAGCAATTTTGACATGTGGTGAAATTGAGCTAGTTTTCAATTCACTGCACTTTTTCTGAGTGTGTAAAGCGCGATTACAGAAAAACTATAAGGAGTTGGAATGTCGTTTTGGGGTTGTTGGAAAGCTGAGGATCTTAGCTTTAAAATTACATCTCGCTTCTAGGACGTGCGGTTCAAAAGATACAGACGTTTTGTGGAGGTAGATTTTAAAAAACTAAAGTAAATCTTTCAGAATGACAGATGACGCTTTTACAGATTTGAAATCACAGAATGGACGCACAATTTCTATGCAAGTCTGGTCAGGTTGAAATGGTTTAAATAAGATTATTTTAGACTAAGATATTGGTCTTGTACAGTTCTTAAACTAGATACTCACTCCTAGTTTGGACTGGAATGGGCCTGGGACTGCACTCTCGTCAACGGACGGTCTCTGGCACTGGTTCTGCTCACAGCATGCTCTCTGTTCTGCTATCGGCACTGCACAGCGGTTTGGTCTGGGTCTGACAGGTTCTGGGTACAGCTCTGCTTTCTGGGTCTGGTTCTGGCACAGAGTTCTAGCCAGAAGCAAAACAGCTTGCCCTGCTGTTGAATAGTTTAGTTAGGCTGCTGGATTTTGGGGCCCCTGAAAAAAGTTCAGCTTTTGGGTTTGGCCCCTGCTTAACGTTCTAGAGCTGGGTTCTAGAGTCTGGTCTCTGGATCTATCTGGAATCTGGAGTCTCTGGAGTCTTTGTCTGGATCTGGAGTCTTTTGGTAAAGTGCTGCGCAAGAAATCGATTGAAGAGTGGAAAATGAATCTCCCTATCTGGGTCTCAGTGGTTCTTTTTATGTCTTTTGAAAGTTGGTGGGAAGGCTGACTTTCTATGCCCAACCCTCTGAGGATCCTGATAGGTTAATGGATTTTCTGTCCTCTGACTGGAGAACGGAGTAGTGAGTCAGAATGAGTCATCAGGTATCATCTTTATGGCTGAAGGAAAGAACACTCCCCCTTGCATTTACTTAGAAAACAATTTTTCATAAGCAAACATGCTTCCCAGATACACAAGTTGTTGAAATTGCATGTACACATCGCAAATTAATTAAGACAGGTCTCTGTTCAACCCTGCTCTTTCTAAGAGCTTGGGTTCAGAAATGACAATTTATTCACAATTTTAATGCAAGATGGGTTTTGCACCAAATCTTACACAGAGGTACACACCCTCTCTGAGCATATTACTGGAAGTTCTTAGGTTTCTAGCATAAACACTGCATCCACAATATGAATAATTACGAGGCTTGGCCTCAGAACATCCCACAACATCCAACTTTGTCTCAAACTGTGAGTGAATTTTTCATATTAAGAATCTCCAAATTGTACATTTGTGTCCGCTTGGTATAATAAGTTATCAGTATTCTCATAACACATATATTTGCTGTACTCTCTGAATCCACAGTCGTTTGTCTCCGCCCCTAGAAGTTTGTCTTGCCTTCCCCCAGAGCAGTGTTGTTCAGGCACACCCAAATCAGCATATTCTATTCAATTGAAAGAGTCTATTGTTGAGGGCTACGGTGCTTTCAGCGGGCTGCGAGTAAACTGGTCCAAATCAACTCTGTTCCCAATAGGCACCACAACCTCTATATTACCAGCCAATTTTCCCTTTTGCTTGGAAACTTAGCGGTTTAAATACCTCGGCATTCAGATTACTAATGACTTAAGCAAATATGTGACCAACAATCTCCATCCGATAACAACCAGATTCACAGAAGATACCAGACACTGGGTCTCTCTCCCATTGACCCTACTAGGAAGGGCAGCATTATTCAAAATGATGGCTCTCCCACGTTTTTTATACATACTACAAAATGCCCCATTACACATCCCAGCGAAAGAATTCAAAAAGATAGACAGCACACTAAGGAAACTCCTCTGGAACAATGGGCATGCACGCATTGCACTGAGCACCCTGCAGCGCTCCATATGGGAGGGAGGAATAGGGCTCCCCCGCCTCCAGTCCTACTACTGGGCCAGCCAAATGGCAGTGGTCAATGACTTACTGCACCGGGACACCACATTGGCACACAATAGACTGGGGAGCATCGGAGGATGAGACAGACCTCGAACTGAACTCCTTTACAGAGCAATAGGAATTCAACCCCACAGTCTATGCACTCACACATTGCCTGAGTTTGGAAAGACACACACAGGTTCCTGGGATGGGAAGGGAAATTCACCCCACTACAACCACTGTGGAACAACAGGAATCTACCTGAGGTGAATAAGCTTCCGAGGTGGCGCACATGGTCACAGCATGATATCAACACAGCGGGCGATATTGTGGAGGGGGGTAGACTGGTATCCTTTGAAACCCTTGAATCCAGATTTCACCTCTCAGGCACTGAACGGTTCCAATATGCACAGATGTGGCATGCCCTGCAAGCACACCTCCCAGCACTAGAAGACATGGCTGAAAGCACTCCCCTAGAAAGGAACATAGTTGAGGCAAACATCAAGAATAAAGTAACGTCCACCATGTACAATGTAATTACTTCCTTTGCCACCACCAAACTAACCAGCCTAAAAAACAAATGGGAAAGGGATATAGGGCCTATACAACCGGAAGACTGGGTGGGGGCTCTCATGTTCCCTCGGGAGGTGGCCATTTCGGCCAGACTTAGACTAATCCAGCTCAAAATACTACATAGGATCTACTACCCAAGGGTGGCGCTATATCGCTGGGGGAAAACAACTGACCCACACTGTCTACGGTGCAAGAGGGAAGAGGGCACCTTCTTCCACATACTGTGGGACTGTAACCATATACAACAGTACTGGCAAAAATGTTGTGATGAACTCTCGCGGGTACTGGGGAGAACAATACACAGAGATCCAAAGCTATTCCTGCTTGGGGTGGAGGAGGAGGGAGAAATGTCTAAATACGAGAGCTTGCTCCTATCGACGACATCAGCAATAATCAAAAGCAACATTGCACAATTGTGGGGATCGGAAATAACACTGCAGTATGAACAATGGGTGACGGACGTCAACATTTGCATTGCAATGGAACGAAGGGTATATACAGCCAGGGGGTGCCCGAGGAAGGCGGACAGGGTATGGAATAAATGGGAGGAGGCCCAGTGAACGACTGTACCAACATGAATACAGGACAATAAGGCACAGTGTACAAAAGTAGTACAAAAGTAATCCAATCTGGCACGTAGCGTGAGAAACAATGAACATTGCAAGACCCTTTTCTTCCCTTTCTTTTTTTATTTTCTCCTTTATTCTTCTATCACCTAACCAATAATTGTTTTATTGGTTATATAGGTGGAATGTTCATATGAAGAATGTATGTTTAATGCTGTTAAGATGAAAAACAATAAAATGTGTTATCAAAAAAAGAAAAAGTCTATTGTTCCTTTCTCCAGGCTGAAGGGAAAATCTCCTCCCTCTTAATCAACAGGACCATGTGATTTCCTGTGCTGTTGCTGAGAAGACTAGGTCTGAAGGCTTCCCATGGACAGCCAGCCTTTGCAGTCTTAGCTACATCACTTAACTGTTTAGCTTCTGAAATACAGGTCTCCTGTCGGAATTTAGATCACCAGCGCCGGTCAGTGGCAAGCACCAGTATTACACCTATTTTTGACAGCTGTCTTACCAGTAAGCAATCCTCAAAATGTACTTTGTTCAAATATAGATAAACTTCTGTGGACCTCAGATTCATGTAGATTCTTGCGGGAGAATGATGTTGACCCCCCAACAAGGAGGTGGGAGCTTTTTAGTGGTTTTGGTGAGCCATGATTTTAGCAATTTTTGACATCAAGAAAATTAATTCTCAACAGCTCTAAGTTGCTTTTGGCAATCAGTATTGCTATTCCCAATTGGTTTCAGGCTACTGTGTGTTTAGCCCAATGGTGGTTTTAGGCAATGACCTCCTGTGCTCACTAATATAGGCAAAAGTGGGTGGCAGACTATTTTTCAGATTTTTACTGTGCATTTTTGGATGATTTCTGGCAAGCAGCATGCTTTCCGGTGGCCACTCTAATGTTTCTGCTGCCCACGATGTTGTAGGGCTTGGATGCGTGGGTTGAAACATCTCACATCCCCTTGTCCCCTTATACTCAGTATTTCCCCAGTATGAATGGCATTAAGGTGCACTCTCAGGAAATTGCTTCTGATTTTCCATTCTGGGAATTTTACCAAATAATTTGGTAAATAACCCAGTTTCTTGTCCACCACCAGAAAGCTATTCCATGGCTTAATAAATCGCAAAGTCCCAATAGTTGCAATACAATCCATTGTTTTGATCTCTCTTTTTACTTTCAATGGGTTGGGTATTAACATTTCAATAGTAGTATCTGCTTTTCCCAGTATTTTCTTTCCCTTTTGTTCTAGGTGAAGCAGCATCTTTGATTTGTAAGCTGTCAAATGTGTCCTAATATCCTCATAAAAAGATTCTTTCAGGGGTGTGATAATGAGCCTATAAAGAGAAAGTAACCTCCAGTCTGCCAATGACCTTAATGATTTGAGGCCTAGTTCGAACCTAATGCATGACATTGGAAGGCTTAGGGGGAGTCCAAGGGCTATTTTCCAGATTGTGCCCTCGAGCTTTTGCCAGTCGGCATTACATAGAAAGGGCTTAGCCTCTGGGCCATACGGGATTACTGGCACTACATTTGCTGTATAGAATTTACCTAGAGGTTTAATAGAACATTTGCAGAATGTGAGGAGAATATTTTCCATCTTCGGCACTAATTCATCTATTTTGTTCTGTGTGTTGTGTTCTGTTTTACATCTTGATGGAGAAGCATAAATTGAGTAGCCCAAATATAGTGCTTCCTCGACTCTCGGGATGACCTGATTTTCTAATATCCAAGGCGCAAACTTTACCTGTTTGCAAGGATGTCTAAATACTACCACCCTTGATTTCTTTTGGTTGATAGATAGACCATTGAGTTTGGAGTACTCACTCAAACCATTCAAGAGACACTGCAGACCCACAGCTGTCCTATCTACCAAACAATACCATTGGCATAGGCAAGCCAATTGACCTTTGTTGTATTGATCTTAGGGCTCGCCAATGCTGATGGTTGTAGATCCATGTCTGTTAGATATAAATTGAAGAAAAAAGGTGCACCCAAACGTACTACTTTCTCAGCTTTGATCGGATCAGTGAGATATCCGGCTTCATCTAAACAGACACTCAGCGAGGAGTTTCTATGTAGCTCAATTAGCATAGATAGCAATCATTTTGGAGCACCCCAATTCCAGAGGCGTTCCTTATTCACCAGGTCAAACGCCCTTAACAAATCAACCCAGGCTCCATATATTTGTTCTTCTCCCACCTCTCTTGTACACTCGGTCATTAGATTAAGTGCCAGCCCATTAAGTGTTGTAGACATCCTAAAGCCTGTTTGGAATTTTGATAAAATGTTTTCCCCCTTCACCCATTCTTCCAAGTCCTTCAGCAAAATTCTCATAAAGATTTTACTCTGTTTAATGGGGTGATCGGTCGATCATTTTCAGGTTGTGACCGATCGCCCCGCTTTATAGAGTGGAATTATTATTGCTGATTTCTATGAAGGCGGGAAAGTATGTCTCGCCTAAATCTCCCTGAACAACCAGTATAGTAGCTTCGACCAGGTTGCTTTATTTTATTTTAGAACCTGGTAAGTTAGTCCATTAGGTCCTGCTGCCTTTGATGACAAGGATTTTGTTATTAATTCCTCTATTGTCAATTCATCAAAGCATAGCTCCCAGATGACATCTTCACCACAGCTTTGTTGGTCTTTATAATGGCTTTCAAAGTTTTTGGTAAGGTATTCTGGCCATCTCTTCCCTCTAACTAAGTTACACTGAACACTATTGTTGTTATCTTCCATTCGGTTGATAAGTGACGAGAAGTTTCTGGCATTATCTTCACAGAGTGCCTCCAACATCATTTCTGAAACCTGTTGGTAATGCAAGAACTTCCTTACTAAGGACCACTGCTTATATGCTTTAGTGAGATTTTTAAACCTCTTCCTTTAGCACCTCCTGATCGAGTTTGAGGTTCCTAAATTGTCTTATTTTACGCCTATTTAATCTTTTCTGCAACCATGTTTCTTTGTCAAAGCTATGATAATGCTGAATACTTTTCATCGTTCATCCTGTACTAGGGGGACAGGTTGACCACATGAAACTTACACATTTCATGGGATGAAAATGTTCCTGCTGCTCTCTCATCGACAAAGCCGAGAGGTTGGGCCTCATTACGACTCAGGCGGTAAGGGTTTTACGGCGGCGTTAACAGCGCCGACCCTTACCGCCTGAGTACGAGGTCCCTTAGCGCCATGGCAGACTTAACACCTGCTTTTAGCAGGTGTTAAAATCCATGGCGCTAAGGGACCATGGAGTTAATTACGCCACCGTAATTTACGGTGGCGTAATTAACGCTTTCCCCACTCCCATTATGCCCTATGGGGCAAAAATGGGAATGGGGAAGGGTAAATGGGGATTGGGGACTTACCGCCCCGCCAACCTCGGAATGGGGCGGTAAGTCCGCCAACCACCATGGCGTAAACGTAGTTTACGCCATGGTGGTAAAGTCACGGCCCAGGCGGTAACTTACCGCCTGGGTCGTAATGAGGCCCGTTGTCATTTAATTTTCTCCCCTCTCGTTTTTATTTTGCCAGGTGCACTCTGTCCTTTCTTACTGACAGGTCATGAGAATATTTGTCTGTTTGAGTTATATTAACTCCTGTTATTGATGTTTTTCACCAAGCATGGTCACTCTCCCACCCCCAATTGATGTCAAGTCACATATTCCACGAAAATGAATGTTCTGACACAAAGACATAGTCTAGGGTAGATGCAGATTTGTCTTGTGTCCAAGTCATAGCTGGTGGGCTGTCCCCCGGCACTGCCCCATTCAACATTTTTAGACCCCACAGGTTCAAAAATTACACCCACTGTTTCCCATTTTTGGAAATTCCAACCCTCCTTCTGGTCTCTTTTTTCCTTGGGGCCTATGTCCCCTGCCAGGATTACATGAGCTCCCCCAAATTCATATTTGATCTTTTCCAGTAATGTTGATAGCATGGAAAGAAAAGCCTAGAGGTTGATCCAGGCGGGGTTCCAATAAACATTCACAGCGATCACCTGGGTATCTTTTGCAAGGGTTCACATATTGAATTTACAAGTAATAATGCCTTTAGTAATGCTATAAATTGGTATTGCACCCATACTCAGAGAGTTTCTAATTGCTAACAGGAGTCCCCCCGATGGTCGCCCTTAGCTTTATGCTGAGCAGAGGCTGTGATTAAAAATACAGCCTACAATCTGAATAGGATGTACTAACCAAGTTTCCTGCAGAAAAATGATATCAGTGTTATTAAACAGAATGTTCTTCATTGTTTTAGATGTGAATGTTTTTGGACACCGCATGTTCCAACCTATCATATTCAGGCTATTCTGCCTAAGGATTATGAGGGCCCACGCCTAGCTTCTGCAGCACTTGGGTAAGAATGTCAGGGAGGATCGCAATCATATTTGCTTGAGACTCATGGTGGTTCTTGAGTAGATCTTTTGAGTCGGTTGAGCCTTGGACCCCCTCAGATTTAGATAGTAAACCAGATTCTTGGGGCTTATTTGTATCGCCATCAAAGTTTGGTTCATTTGGTGCTGTCAGGAAGACCAAAAGATTTTGCATCTCCAGTTCTTTTCTGGCATTTGCAACTGCCTTTTGTGCCTTTCTGGACGTAAGGCCGATTTCCACCATGTTCGCATTGCATCCATCTGGAAATCTGACATATTCTATGTCTCCTGTTTCAAACAGGTAGAGATTGGGTATTTTCTTAAAGTGACTAAGTATCACCCTTCTACACAAGGAGGTGTGCTGCAGGATTTTACCCACTGCTTTAAGCCACAATCTTGGAACAGCGTAATCGGCCCCTCTGTCTCTCCATTTTTTTCCGGTCTCAAATTGTTCTCCGAGCTGGCTTACAAATGGTCATTTCTGATATTTTGCATCGGGATTGAGCACATTTTACCGATACCATTTGTGTTTTCATGGATCACCGTCGTCTTCCCTTGTCCATTTTTAATTTCTGCATCCTTTATGATTTTAGTGTGTTCTGGGTTGAAGTGTTTAAGGAAGATTGGTGCGATTTTCTTAGCTGATTGTTCTGCTAATCTGTTGTTTGCCTTCTGCATACCACTATAGCCAATCTTTTTTAATAAAGATTGGTGCCCGTGGTGGGCCTATAGATTAAAGTCCTGTCTGCGTCGCACCTGTCTCCCCTTTCTCTCCTCTTTTATTTAGTAGACTTGAGAGGTTGTTGATTTCCGTACCCAGACTTTGCAGGTCTTCTATTTGTGTTATTTAGGGACCCGTCTATTGCCCCACACTCACATTAGTGATTCCGATCTGTTCAGGCTTATCTCACCTGTAAGCAGTTTCCAAAGTCCTTTGCTTGGAGGTTTTACGCCCTTCTTGAATTTTCAGGGAGGAGGCCTTTCCCGATTCCCTCCTTTTACTTCCACTGGAGCACACTGACTCTTGTTCACCCTGCACTTCCTCCTGGGAGACTTTTGGGGGGGTCTTGGAGTTAATAGCCACATCAGAAGTTTTTGATGTTGCATCCTTCTGGTTTGCCACATTTTTCTGTTTTTTTCTAAGAATTATTGGAAATGCAGTTGTGCATGTCTTTTTTTCGCTGATCTACTTTTAGCTTTCCTTCTGCCTTTGGAATGTTGCTTCCCCACTTCGTTCCATACCACCTGTTCCCAATTGAGGTTTTCTGTGGCTATTTGCGATTGGTGGACTTCTCCTTCTTCCTCCTCCTCAGCCACTTGCGCTAGCCTTCTGAATTCCTCCAGAACCAATTCAGAGAGAGGGGTGACATTGAAAAGATTTCCTGACTCTTCCTTCCTCTTTTTCTTCTCTAATTCCTTCCTGTGGGGAACCTTTCAACAGGAATAGGACTTCTTGTAGCAACGTGGTTTGAGTTTTCTCTTCTTTGTTCTTTTTATCAAATGCCACTTGTAGGGCTGAGAGATCAATACCTTGTTTCACACTCTATACCCTTAAGTCATTTAGAGTTGGAGAAATTGTTGAGGTAATTGAATTGGATAGCCCAACTAGTGTTGCCTCATAATTTGCTGTTTCTTTTGTCAGTTGCAGGAGGAATCCTGCCTGTGACTGAACCTCTGTTTTAAGATGCTCGAAGACTGTCACTAGGGAATTAAGAACAAAATTCAGCGCCGAAAGGGTTGCTGCCCCGGAGTGGCCATTTTCCTCTATTTCTGTCATGTTCCATGGAATCGACCTAGTTACTTGTTCTTCACATCCCAAATGCTCTTGTGCTGCTTCTGTCTGTAAAGACCCATTCTCCGACACGTCTTTATTATTTTCTTGGGTCTCATTCTCTCTATTTTCTTCACTCTTATTTTCTCCTACATAGAAGTGATCTTGAGCCTGAGTTCTTTGATGAGGATGATCCTCTCTGGTTGTAGGTGCAGTGGTCTATTTTATTAGATCATTCACACGTTTTGTTCTTTTCTTGATGAAGTGATCGGCAATTTCTTTTTGGATTTTTTTGTTGTAATGGTATATTCTAGTCCCCGTTTCCATGCTTGTGCTATTTTAATCGAAGACTCTTCTGAATTGGGATCTGAGGATGTACTTTTGCTCTTGTGTTTATCAAGGGAGTATGAGTTGAACTGGCTGCACTCTGAGCTGATATTTCTGACCCTTGTACTAGTACTTCTTCCACATATGAGCCGTCCCTTTCAGGGCTTCTGTTGTCATCTATAAAAGCCTTACTTCGCAGCTTCATATTGGTCAGGTTAGTGTGGTAGGCGCTTCCCTTTAGACTCTGCAAAATGGGAGAGAGCAAGTGAGGTCTTAACTTTAAGGAATTCAAGCGCTAGAACTGAACTTCCTTCCCGCCTTAGAGACTGCTTGGCTTGCTAAATAGTCGGGTTGTCGTGTCACTAGCCGACCCCAACAACAGTCAAGCTTTCCCCAATTTTCCTTGATTGAACTAGTGTCAAATCCCACTGCCTTGATTTCATTTCAGTGGCTTCTGCGAACCTGAAAGCCGCGGGTTTAGTTTGTACTTAAATTCAGCTCTCAGTATTCCCAAAATGGGATGAGTTCCTGCTAGTGTTTCCCTCAGTTCGCATGCAGCAAATGGCATTTTCAAGTGGCTTAAACATGGCGGTACAGGAGAGTGGGTCGTGTGGTGATACTTTTCAGCTTGCGGTGTGCTAGAAATTGCCGAGCAGTGAGCGGGGAGTGCAGTAGTCAAACAATTCGGGGCAGTAAATCAAAATGACAAGTATTTATGGGTCCGCTTCCAATTTGTCCTCTCTTCCCTGCACCCCAGTTAGTTATTTTACCGCTTTCAGATGTCTTTATTGCTACGTCTCTTCAAATCTGATTCTCATGCACTGGAAGCTCACATGCAGAGTCGTGCTGTGCCAGAGAGTCATAGCAAGCCGAGTCCAGCCGAGTCCTGCGAGCCAGAGAGCCGAAAAGCCAGAAGACCCAAAGACTCTTCGGCAGACTCTGCAGCCACTCCGCTGTTTTTCCCAATATTTGAATGAAAAAGTTAGTGAAAGCAAAAGAGGTCTGATCTGCTCCATGTCGCAATGAAGTGCTGAATAGAGTCTCCTGCCCAAAGACTCTTCGGCACACTCCGCGCCTTTGTTAGTTAATCAGGCTGGACAGGGTAGGGGGAAGCTTGGACCTCCCCTTCCTGGAGAGCACATAGTGTACTCCTGGCTGTCACATTCCAACTAAATTACAGGGCAGACTGTGCCTATAGGTTGTGTCCACCCAGAGTACACAGATCTATGGCCCTCATTACGACCCTGGCGGAAAGTGACAGACCGGACCGCCACAGCGTAAATAGCGTTTCCGCCATTGCACGATGGAGCAAAGTGCGGCCCATTCCGACCCATCGGGCACGAGCACCACGGCATGGCGGAAGTGCAAAGTCCGCGATGGCGGAAATGACCCCAAATCGGCCCACACCGCCGCCGTACGGCGCCCTAGGTGCAATACCGCCACCCATCACAGCGGACACCGCAGTGAGCGCCAACCGGAAAGTATGGTGACCGTAAATATACGGAAACGGAAGTAAAAACATGGGCCCGGAACGGGAAACATCCCGCCGTACACCTATAAAACCACAAAATCCACACAACCACTAAAAACACTACCCTGAAACACACCCCAACCCGTCATCCACCCTAGCGAAACCAAGAAAAATGGGAAAAGTAGCGAAGAAAGCGTGCGACCGCAAGCGGCAGGTCCACTTCTCCCGTGAGGAACTCACCGTGCTAACAGAGACCCTCCAGGAGAATGCTGCCGTCGTCTTCTCCACGCAAATGACCAGGACGGCACTTGCGAACAAGAAGGCCATATGGGCTCTGGTGGCACAGCGGGTAAGTGCGGTGGGGACCGCACCCCGCAACCCACAGCAATGCAGAAAGCGATGGGACGACCTGCGGATACGCGTCCGTAGCATACTTTCTGCCAACCGCAACATTGCCACAGCCACCGGGGGAGGATCGGAATCACCCATCAAGTTGACCCCCTGGGAAGAAATCTGTGCCTCCACCATTGGAATGGAGACCATAGAGGGAGTCGGAGGGATGGAGAAAGGAGTGCAGACATCCGGAGAATCAGGTAGGTGGCCCAAATAAAACAATGCCAAATCCACAATGTCCAATCATGTGAAGTACCATGTGTCCACATAGTGCAACAGAAACACATGTCCAGGAGAACGTCCACACACATTGGCCTGATAGCGCACTTTAAAACTCACAATAAATACATAAATAATTAAAAACCCCTAAAACACCCACTACACGAGCAGCAGGCACACCCTAACTTCAGGCTGCCAAACAACTGCACCCTCACTCCACACACGAACGAAAGCACCTCCAAGGCCCCGACCCAAATCACCCTCAGGTACCACCCCAATGCATGTGATACATTGCCATTCCAATTCCCACAGACCCATTAATAACCCTCGCCCTCCTTTACTCCACCACAGGGTCCGATCCAAACGACGAGCATCAGGACACCCCTACCAGCACACCTGCAAAGAGGGCCAAGACCAACGGCCAAAGACCCTCCACCTCAGCTGCACGCATCAAGACACGGCAGCAGCACAAATCAGGTGGCAGCACAGAGGATGGAACATCAACAGGCACCCCAGCAGCCAGCATGCCCACAACACCACCACCACAGGTCCCCCCAATGTATGCCACAGAAGGCACTGCCTCTGGTGGCAGCAGCACCATAGGTGACACCCCATTGATGGCAGCATGCTCCGACACAGAAGACGGGGATGTCGAAGTCAGATCCATCCATGACCTGTCCCAATCCCCCTGTCTGTCCCATCCCGTACAACATGAGGATACCACGCAGGGGCACCCACAAGACGACGACTGGCCATCCCCCACAAGCCCTGTGGCAAGGCAACATGAGGTCACCAGCCCCTCTGTGACACCACCGCAAATGGCCATGGCCCAGCAGAGGCAAGAGTCCCTCGACCAGTTAATCGTGCAACAGCAGCAACTGGCCACGCTCCTCAAGGACCATGCCGATGAATGTGGGGGCACTAAGGCAGACATAGAAACATCAACTGAGACACTTAGGGCAGAAATGGAGAGAAGTACAGAGACACTAAGGGCACAAATGGAGAGTAGCACCGAGAGCCTGAGAGTCCAAATGGAGAGAAGCACTGAGAGCCTGAGGGGGGAACTGCATGCGACGTCCAAAGACGTATGTGCCGAACTTGCTGCAGTGCGCCGTGTGCTCACTGAGCTCTCACAAACCCTTAGGGACATGCATGGACGTGAGCAGGCAGAGACATCATCCGTTGCAAGTTCCGTCCAGGGCAGCCCCCAACGTAGATCTGGGAGGAACCTGCGCTCCACAGGCAGGGGTGCCCCTGATACCCGCAGAGGGGGCTTGCAATAGCGACAGCCCACTGACAATGAGCATCTTTGGACACTGGTGTTCGGGGGGGAGGTAGGAGGGTGGAGGGGGTTTTTTGGGCTCACTTGGGTGGCGGGACGATAGGGTGTTCAACATGATATCACATATGCCATAAACAGTGCACGATCAACCAATGAGATGTGTGGACAATGATCTTTGTGTACTAGGCCATCATAGGCGTACAGTCCATATTGTGCATGTACCAGACACACACAGTGCCACGAGTACCGTGTCCATGTATCAGCCACCAGGCGTGAGTGCTAGAAGCATGCATCAATGAGATGCTGACGAATGTCACGGCCCTCCTGTGCCTCGCAGACTCCTTGAGGTGCTGCCACATCCCCACCCTCATCATGACCATCTTCAGGTGCTTGCAGTTCTGCGTCAGGGGGCATGGGCACATTCCTACGTACGCACATGTTGTGGAGCATGACACATGCCATGACCATCTTTGCAACCTTCTCATGGCGGTACAGGAGTGCCCCGCCAGACCTGCTGAGGCAGCGGAAACGAGTCTTCAGTAGGCCGAATGCCTGTTCAATGACTACACGGGTACGTGAGTGGGCATGGTTGTAGTCCTCCTCATGCTGGTCCCGTGGGTTCCGGACTGGTGTGAGGAGCCATCTCTTCAGTGGATATCCAGCATCACCTGTATGTGGACGATAAACGTATGATGTGGAATGCCATTGCTACGTACGCACACCCCCCCCCCTTCCTGCCAGGTCATTGCCGATTCACATACCCCACATTATCATGCATGAAATGAGACTCACCGAGTAGCCAGGATCTGTTCCCTGCGTGTCGCTCCATGTAGCGTGGTATTGTAGTGTTCCTCAAGACCATAGAATCATGGGTTGATCCAGGGAATCGGGCACAACAATGTGTAATGATCCTGTTGGAGTCACACACCATTTGTACATTCAGGGAATGAAATTGTTTTCGGTTGCGGTACTGGGCCTCCATGGCATGTGGGACGACCAATTCCACATGGGTGCAGTCGATGGCACCAATGCAACCCGGTATGCCGGCAAGTGCATGGAATCCCACTTTTGTGTTGGTAATTTCCTGCTCCGAGCGTTGTAGGGAGATGTAGTTGTCTGCGTGCTGCAGGAGGGCATCGAGCACTTGCAATAGTGTCCGTGAGAACAGTGGCTGAGAAATGCCATGCAACTGTCCGACTGTGTGCTGGTAGGTGCCTGTGGCCAGGAAGTGTAGTACAGACACCACCTTCAGTAGGGGTGGGATGGCGGTTGGGCTATCTATCATGCTGACAAGGTCAGCCTGTGTCATGTCCACAATGGCGGCTATGGTGTCCCGGTCCAAACGGTAGAGGGTGTGGATCTGCTCATCAGTGAGGTTGAACGGATGTGCTCGGAGGCGTGGGATTGCGGGCTGCCTCCGTGGTGGTAGTGGCTGTGCTGGCGGCCCTTGCTGGCCCTGCCTTGGCCTCCTCCTCCTCCTGCGTCTCCTCCGTGCGGCCGGTTGTAGTTGGTGTTCGTCTTCTTCCTGGAGTTGGAGTACTTGCAGTGCTATCAGGTCCCCCAGGGCCAACATCGCGAGTCCTGCCGGTAGCATTTCGGAGTGGGTGTGGTTGTGGGAGGAGACTGGGTGTGCAATTTATGTGTTTTCAGGCTGTATGGCCTCCACCTGTGGTGATTCATTCCACCTGTGCAAGCTGCTCTCCCCTTTGGCCGAGCACGTCCCGCACACAACGCTGCAATTCGAGTAATGGCATCTTGCTATTACAATCATGTATTTGTACCCGATGGCCGTGTAACATTTGGTGATATGTACATTCGGCTATGGTCCCATTGTTTCACATACAATCTTTGCAGTCGCGAACAGACTTGTGAAGGGTCAGTGGAACGTAGTACTCGAGTAACGGTGGGCCCTCATGCATCACTGTACCGAGTTGCACCGACGGGCGGGGCGTCCCATTCGTGGGTGAAGGCAGTTGCCATTTTCACACACAGCCGCACTAGATGGATTAATTTGTGATTTCAAACGGCCACAGATGCCTTTTCGACGTGATGTTGCAAATGAGGAATTTGAAGGGCGGCGCTTTCGGTTTTCAGCTAGCGGCGAGGAGATGCCCACAGGTCTGACTGCAAATATAACGTTCTATTGTTCAATGTCCTTGGGACAGGGGCCATGGCGAGGATGCAATGATTGATATGAATAGTATGGGATGCGCAATAGCGACGTGGGCGATGAGGCCGGACGTTCCCAAATACATGTTACTTCACGACACTGGAATTACGGGCTGGGGCACTGTGGATTTTGCAGGCTGCATAGCGCACAGACTCAATGGAAATTTCTAATGTTATGTGAGTAAATATTCAGGCGTATTTATGCCGGGATGAGGGAATGATGAATGGATGCATGGGCAGATGATTTGATACAGAGTGTGCCATGTACAGGGCTTCTTTGAATCTGTCCGCCTCCCCTGCGCTATGTGATGCAGGGCTGCCATAGTGGGACCATCGTCTATCTGGCCTTGTTGAGCCCTCCCTGTCTCGACGCGCCTTCAGACACTTGTGTCCATGCACGTTAACATTCCCATCTGATGGATTCTGTTTTCACAGACGCATGCACAGGTACACTCGTTTGTGATGGTGTTTACACCTCGATATAGATGGTTATGAGTCGCAAGTGGTTTTGGGGTGGTGATGATCCTTTGGAGTGGGCTAGCATGCATATGGCTGTGGATTTAGTGTGATCATTGGAGTGAGTTGTTCGAATGTAGTTCTGATGGCCATTTTGTTCTTTTTCTTTTCTTTTGGTTGACAGGTATCTCCTCCCCTTTTGCCACTGCCATCTGTATGCCACTCCTGCAGATGGCTTTTACTCCCGACACCTGCTGCTTCGTGTTAATCAGTGGAGCAGCATTACGATCTTATGGGACGATCGCCAATGGGCCACATGCCCTTACGCAGTACTAGTGGCTCGGAGCAACATTTCGGCCTTTCAGCTGGACTAGTGCCTCCCCATTGGGACGGCCCTGCGGTTCTGTGCGCTACCATGTTGCCTTTTCGTACGTGAATGTGGCTCTGTGTACCATGATGGAACAGGGCGTCACACAAGTAGTAGCTGCTCATTTCTTGCGGATGCAGCCCACAATGGTGAAATGTGTTTTGGAGTTCATGGCCTAATGGCTGTATGGGCTTGGTGATTTTGTTGTGCATTAAATTTCTATTCTGATATGGACCGTGTAGCGTTCTTCTTTGCGAGTGATGTGGCATAATCCTATTTGGGGAGCAATGTATTGTGAGGAGATCTGCATTGGGTTCCAGCTTCGGAGTTTAGTTGCGTGGTACTGTGCTGGGTGCATTTGCCTACGAAGCCCAGTGAGGTCAGGGATGGGGGCTGCCAATATGACTGTTTGAATGTTGTCATGCTCAGGGGCGGGGGATTGGGTTTTGTGTAACAGATGCCGGTCAGCCAGGTGGACTGGTGGAATGATGTGATTTTCGGAATATTGCTGGTCACAGGTGCCTGTGTTTGCGTGCGTTTCTTGGTGGGGGACTGTGGTCATGTCCATTGGAATGGCTTCTGTATTCGTGCCATCTGTGCCCTGCAGCTCCCATTGGCCCCTCTTGTGATTCTTTTGTTCGTTGGCATGCATGGGTGACTTGTACATTTCACTGGTTGCATTGTGACTTCATTGCACCTACGGGGAGTTGTACTTTGTGGGCAGGGAGCGGTGTACAGGCACTCAGTGGGGCCGTTTACGGTTGATTCGCGATGCCGTACTTCTCACCATGGCGGAATGGTACTTTCCGCCGTGCTTGATGGCATTAGGTACATGTCCGCTAGGGTCGGAATTCGCGTACCCTTGCGCCATGGTGGTATTTACGGTTTGGCATGGCGCGCGCGCGCGTACTTGGTGCAGTTAGCGTTGGCGTTCACTACGGTGTCGCTAATGGCTTCGTACTTTGCGGTGACGGGTCATAGTCGCACCGAGCGCTATTCGATGGCGGTATTGCTTTTCCGCCATCGTTTTTCGATTTCCGCCAGGGTCGTAATGAGGGCCTATGTGTTAGTTGTGGTGTGAGCATAGGAAAATGTGTTTGGATTATCCAAATACATTTTCCTCAGGTTGGTCTACCATCATTCCATTGAATTAAAAACTTCCAAAACACCCAGGAGAGCTGAAACACACCGCGCAGATGGTCGAATTTCTCCCACCCATTGTGACCCTTACTAGCAGGATTTTAACAAGACTTCCATTCCTTCCAGGGTCATAATCCATACAGCCTTATAGAATTAAGGAGGAGTCATTACCGCAGGACAATGACCCACAACTAAATAATGCACAAGGCGAAGCTTGGCCATAGGTTGTGCAATGGTCATTATGCCAAGAGATAATTCTCCGTCCTGAGTTCTATGAGGCTACTGGCACATAGTGGTAGTAGCAATACATGTGTGAGGAATTTGACCATCCGCACGGGGAGAGTGCGCTCACCTGGGCTTTTTTGATTTTTTAATAATCAAAAGGAATGATGGGAGACCAACCTCTGAGGACTGTGTGAGGCCATTCCACACACAGTCCATCTGCTGCCCACACAAAACACATAGGGCCTCATTACACGGTAGGTGGTAACAATGGCGCTATTAGCACCATGGTTGCCGCCGGTACCGTACCGAGTCCGCCATGGTGAATGGCCGAATTACCGCCACATTCCAAGGTGTGTGGGGGCGGTAATTCCCCATTCACCATTGCACTTCCCCATTCCCATTTGAGCCCCCATAGGGCTCAATGGGAATGGGGAAGGCAGCAATTACGGTACCGCAAATTGCGGTACCGTAATTGCCTCCAAGGTCCCTTTCGGGCCCGTTCCTAAATGGCTGGTAAAACCAGCTGTTGAGGTCGGGTCCCACAAAGGGACCTCGTAGTAAGGCGGCAAGGGTTTACCGGTACCGGTACCCTTACCAGTAATGCTAAACCCATACTGCATTTGTGGAATGAGGCCCATAGTCACATGTTCTCCGGAAAGACACAGCCTACGGGTGCCATCTTCCCCTGTCATATTCAGCTGGAGTGTGACAGCCCTGGGTACATCAAAGCATCTCACGGAGGGGGAAGGCACACCTTCCTCCAGCATGGGAAGCCTAGTTCAAATATCAAAGGCCCCATTGATTTGCTTTGTTTTGTCCACCGCTGGTGGCCATGCATGCTAATGAGAGATAATTGAAGCAAGCCTGAAGAGACTTGGTTGCCAGAATAGACACCAGGAAAGGCGGGACTAACACCCCTTTGGTATTCAATGTTTCAACCTGAAGCTAGTTTCCAACCCTCTGTATGAAAGGCAGTGACATGCATGTCTGGGTCCACTATTTACTATAAGCAAACCCCTGCAGAGCTTACCACGTTCAGAGGGGAGAGGTATGTGGTTTGGGGGAGACAGGAAGAGTCACAGAGGGTTCAGTTAACCAGAGAGACACTTTGATCTACAACAGACATGGAGATGCGTGGGACTTAAGTAGATGTTCTCACCCCCTTGTCTGTCCTGATGCAGAGCACTCTGGTCCTGGCCTCATGCAGAACAGAAGATTGTTGGTGGGGACCCAAGATTGGTCATTAAGGTGGGCTTAGCCTGCATCAATCACTGGAGCCCATTTGGCTTTCAAAGAGGGCTGAACCCGTCACTTAGCTGATAATCTGAAGACTTTGAAAGGAGTAAGAATAAGGAACCAGTTGGACCCGGGCTGAAGGAACAGTCTACCTTACAACTTCGGCCAGTGAAGGAAGGCCAGGAAATCCGAGAGGGAAGCAAGATCCCTCCCCTAAACATCTCCCAGGGAATAGGGGGGATGCCGAACTCAAAGGACCCATTCAGCAGCTCCAGAACCGGTACCCATTCATCACACAGAGTACCATGCTAGGTTCTGACAGCAAGCTTTCCAGGTGGGAAGTGCCAGAGATTATCTGAATTAAGGATAAGGACGTTGCCGGCAAACACTCTACTGAACTTTGGCCCGTCCACCTTGAAAGGACACAAGCCCTGTGATGAAGCTAAGAGGATTGCCACAAAAACGAGTCCTTGAACCGCATCCGGCTGCACCGCTGACTTTTGTCACACCGCAGTCACCAGAGCCGTCCGAGAAGCCACGACCAGCATTCCAAATCTGCCAACCAGCACAGAGACAACGATTCCTGGCCCGAACCACCACGCCAGAGAGCCTGCAAACATCCATCCAGCCTTGCTTTCAAAACTGCCTGCTGCCTGGTACCTGCAGCTGTCTCCCGCCACTAACTCTGTCTCACGGACTGCAAAGTGCCCTGGAACCGCCTTGATGCTGTCGAGCACCAAGGACCGTTTCAGCTCCAGGCACATTGTGGTTCTGCCCCCCTGGACCTTCTCTGAAGGCCCCTATAGACAGTTATGACCCTTTGCCCCCTTGGTGCTGAAACCAAATAACCTTGAACAGAAAGAATGATTACTTTACCAACTACCCTCCTGTCAGTATCCAGAGTGCATCCCTTTCCTTTGTGAAACTATCTGTCCTCTGTGTTCCTTTACAGGCTGGGTTGTATTTGTAGTGTGCTAGAACTGTCTGTTATAGTAATAATAAGGTAGACATGTTTCTACAACCTTGACTGTACAGTCCCTTTTATCATTGGGTAATAATTGTATTTTCGCTGTGTTGCAACTAACCAACGATCCACGGCCTTTCAGAGATAAGCCTGCTATTCCGCCCATTCTAATCTGTTCGGATCACTTTTGGTGTACTGGAGGTGTGGGGTTGATTGACGGTTTATGAAACGATATTCATCCCTGGATCACTGGTGCAGCAGAAGGTGAGTCGTCACTTTGGTGGCAAGCGGTAGGATCAGTTGGAGCCTTGCGCACAGCTTAGTCACCCAATGATAGAAGTATTTTTGCAGGCAATGTTTAGTCACTGCTAGGTAGTAATATTCATGGAGCTTGACATGGAGACTATAGAAGGCATGACCAAGAATGTCCTGGACATCTTATGTCAAGAGAGGGGACTTCCCCACAGCACTAAGGTTAATAAACCTGAGTTGCTGACGAGCCTCCAAGTTTGGGTAGAAGCGACAGCAGTTGGGGAAAAGACCCTAGGGGACAGGATAGTCACCATGTACCCGAATGGACAAGACCTCTCGGAGGGGGTAAAGGGCGAAGATAAACGCATGAGTAGTGTTTCCCACCAATCATCCCACCGGGGGCAAGTGTACTTTCTCAACATTCAAGAGTGTCTATAAGGGTATGGGCTAGTGCGGCATCCTGCAGGTCTCAGGCCTCCACACAGTCTCGAAGTGGCCCATTAATTGTTCTGGCAGTTAATGAGGTAGTGGCTAGGAAGCTGCTGCTCGAGGAGAGGAGACTAGCGCTAGAGGAACAGAAACAGCAGACAAAGGTCACTATAGAGCTGCACAAGCTGGTGCTTGAATAGCAGAAAGAGGCCAACAGGTCCACCTCTAGCGAGAACAGCAGTAGTGGCTCAAACCAGAGTGCCCAGGATAAGACCCGACGGCACATCCCAAAAGTTTTAATACAGGTTTATGAAGTGGGGAAGGATATTTTTGACTGGTTTGAAGCCCTTGAGCTGGCATTCCACCTGAAGGAGGTTGATGAGGTATTATGGGGTGCAACCCTGATGAGTCGCTTACCGACACCAGGGACTGATGCAATTATTCATACTCCTGAGGAAAGGCCCATTTATGAGAGCGTGAAGGCAGCCCTCCTCAGGAAGTTCTGTAAAACCCCAGAACTGTATCTAAGGAGCTTCAGAGAGCTTGGATTGAAAATTGGGCAGACATTTCAAGTGTTCACATACTTGTAGTAGAAATATCTAAGTGGGTGGGTGACTGGTAACAAAGTTGACACATTTGAAGTCATGTACAATTTGATTGTGTGTGAGCATGTGTTGAAAATGTGTTAAGTTCACCTACACCAGCATCTAGTGGACAAGATTATTACAGATCCTAGGGAGCATGGAAAGGCTGCAGACAGGTTTATGAGTACTTGAGTCCAGAAAAAGGCACAGGCGACCACACCCAAACCGGAAGAGAAATCGGGAGACAAAAAAGTAAAAAAGGATGGACGAAGGTCAAGCCAAATCCTCTTCAAAGTTAGGTCCCCAAAAGTTTGAAGGGAAACCCCCAAGCTCTAGTTCGCCGTGCACACCAAAAAGAAGAGCACAGGCACCCTTAACACTGGAACACCTGCGTTCTCACCACCCACAGGGTGTTTTGTGTGTAAGGAGCTGACCCATAGGAAAGGAGATCCTGCTTGCAAGGGCTTACCCTAGCAAGCCATAGTGAATGTTGGACTCATGGAGGTGGCCATCATTAGTGTGGGCCTCTCAGAGAAGGATTTCCCACTAGGCCAGTGAGTGTCCGAATGTGGATTGGTTACACTTAGTGTGAATTTTACCGGATCTCCAGAAGAGACCTCAGTTCCCAATAATACTCAACTCTATCTAGTACACATGTACATTAATCTACACAAAACTCCTGCGGTCCGAGAAACTGTGGCTAGCGTCACCTCTGTCATCCGGCAGTGGGTACAGCCAGGCCAGTATTTGATGGGCCTGAGTTGTGCGTAAGTGGATTTCCCCTTGGCGATCGCAGAGTTCAGCTGGCGAGGTGTAACGACCTAGCGCTGTGTAGTGGTGAAAGACTCCATCCCTGTCCCATGTCTGTTGGATAATATTCTTCCTGATCCCAAAATAGTTGCAGTGGCTACACGATTGAAGGCCAAAGAGAACGCCAGATTGAATGCTCTGAAAGCCTTATGGCCTGGAGTTCTTCCAGAGGGCTTGTTGGAAGGACCAGCATAACCGGTAGCCCCTAGACCAGTTCCACAAACCTGAGTCACCTACTTCTGTGGGAGAGGGGCTAGTAGCCACGGTGGACCCATCTTTGGTAGCAGGGGACTCTGTGACTTCAGAGTTTCCTGGCACAGCGAAAGAACCTCAGGTGGAGTACCAGGTGGCCACAGATCTAAAAGGTCTGCCTAAGCTGGATGAGTTTGCATCAGCTGGTGGGCCAGATCAGACTGGCTTCTACACAACCCAGAAAGAGTGTCCCACTCTGGCGGGTCTGCAGAGACAGGCAGTGGAGCAGGCTAAGGGCAAGGCCCCTGGACTGTTCAAAGTGTCCTGGGAGGATGGACTCCTGTACAGTGAGCCAAAGGATTCTGAGGGAGAGCAAACCAGAAGGTTGGTGGTTCCCCAATGCCACAGATAGTTGCTTTTGGATTTAGCTCACCAAATTCCTTTAGCCTGTCACTTGGGAGTGACTAAGACATCGGAACGGTTGTCTGCACACTTTCACTGTCTGCAGTTCAGCATAAAATGTAAGGAATTTGTCTAGTCCTGCCCGACTTGTCAAGCTTCTGGCAAGTTAGGAGGCTCCTCAAAGGCCCCGTTAATTCCATTACCCGTGGTTGGGCGGCCTTTAGAGAGAATAGGCATGGATATTGTGGGTCCTTTGGATCCTCAAACCATCTCAGGGTACCAATATATCTTGGTGGTGGTGGACCATGCCACGAGAAACCCAGAGGCTGTCCCTCTGAGGAATCAAAGCCTCTGTGGTTGGGGAGTTGTTTCTGACAGGGGATCAAACTTCATATCAGCATAAATTAAGGCTATATGGGAAGAGTGTGGAGTCACCTACCGGTTCTCTACCTCCTTCCATCCACAAACCAATGGGCTTGTTGAGCAGATCAACACGACCATGAAAGGCATGATAGGTGGCTTGGAAGAGCACCTGTGGAGAAAATTGGATATTTTCTTGCCATGCCTTTTGTTTGCCTACAGGGAGGTGCCACAGAACTGAGTAGGGTTTAGCCCCTTTGAGCTTCTGTTTGGACACACTGTACGAGGTCCCCTCAGTCTGGTGAAGGAGGGATTGGAAAGCAAACCCTCATCCACCTCACAAGATGTGGTGGACTATGTACTCGGCTTTCGGTCCAGAATGGCAAAGTACATGGAACAGTCAACAGAGAATCTAAAGGCCAGTCAGGAGCTGATGAAGCATTGGCATGACCAAAAGGCCACAGTGACAGTCTATTCTCCAGGCCAGTGGGTGTGGATTATGGAGCTTGTCACACCCAGTGCCCTTCAGCACAAGTGGACTGGGCCTTACAGTTTGCTGGAAAATGTCAGTGAGGTGAATTATCTCATTGATGTGAAAAGACTTAAACAAATGTGCAGGATCTTTCACATCAACCGGCTAAAGCCCCTTTATAGCTGGGATGACTTGGTCACGGCCTTAGTGACTGATGGAGAGACTGAGGAGGAGACCGACACCCTCCCAGTCCTCCTGCACACTGAAGCAGCCACAGATGGGTCAGTTGAATGTGTCAACTTTTCAACAGACCTGTCAACAACTGACAGACTGTCGCCTTTTACATCTACCATCTCCTGTTCCATTTCTTGCCTAGTCCCACTCCTTTTGTACTAGTAGGGGACTTTATCCTCCACCTCATCTCTGTCCACTCCACTACTCCCTTTCTCTCTGTTCTTGACTCCAACTTTCTTTCACTCTTGAGAATCCCTCCACGCAAATATCTGGTTCTTTTCTTGACTTTATTTTCTGCTCAACTATTACTGCTTCCCCAGTATTAGCTCTACCTGTTTATCTATCAGATCATCATCTACTCTTAGTATCAGTTCAGTACTCTATTCCCCATAATTCTTCGGTTTCTTCTCTCACAAAAACATTTTTTCACCGTGACCTAAGCAGCTTTAATCCTACACTTTTGAATGACATTTTTACTGCTATTCTTCCGTCTCCCTCATTCATCTCTGTCCTCAATGCTGATGAGGCGACATCTGCTGTTTCCTCATCTCTTTCTTTTTGTCTTGATCAACTTTATCCTTCGTCTGCTTTCCGTCCTACCCGGAAACATTCTCAATCCTGGCTTTCCCCTCAGCTTCGATCTATGGAACGTCTTCTCCGCTGACTTGAAAGGCATTTGCTAAAGTGTAAATCTACATCAGATCATTCTTCCTACTTCTCTTATCACACTCTCTATGACAGATGTCCACTCGCTGCAAATCGTGTCTACTTTTCTGATCTTCTTCACACTCAATCTACCCATTTCAGGCGTCTTTTTCAAATGCTTGCACGACTACTCTCGCCTCCCACTCCTGATCATTCTCTTAACTCCACCATGTCTGCTTCTGATAGTGCTCATTTATTCTCTTTGAAAGTTCTCTCTCTCCTTCAAGATATTGAAGGTTCTCGTCCCCTAGACAAATCACCTCCTTCTCCCTATGAACCTTCTACTTTTATTTCTCACTTTGTTCCTGTTTCCAATACTGATGTTCTTCTAATGCTTGCCAAAGGCCCCCCCTACTGCAACTCTCTCCGATCCAATACCTTCGGCTCTCATTCCCAAGGTATATCCTCTTCTCATACCCTATCTTGTCTCCATCTTCAACACCTGCCACTCTACCCCTGTTTTCCTGTTTCCTTTAAACATGCAACTATTATTCCTATCTTAAAAAAAACCTATAGCTAATCCTTTCATTGTTTCCAACTTCTACCCCATCTCTCTTCTACCCTATCTTTCTAATCTCTTAAAGTGTCTTGTGTATTCTCACATCTCATCTTTTTTCACTGATCGCTCTCTTCTTCCTCAATTTCAATCTGGCTTTCATCCTCTCCACTCCACTGAAACTGCCATGATTTCTGTCCTCAACTCTCTTCTTTCAGCTCGATACTCTAAACACTCTTCCTTTCTCATTCTTCTTGACCTATCTGCTGCATTTGACACAGTGGATCATTTTTTGCTCCTGGCGTCACTTTCTTCCTTTGGTCTTAAGAGTTCTGTTCTTTCCTGGTTTAGCTCCTATCTGTCCAATCAAACTTTCTCTGTCTCATGAGCGGTCAAAACCTCTGCATCCTTCCACCTTGATCATGGGATACCCCAAAGGTCAGTCCTAGGCCCCTTCCTTTTTCATTGTACACCTCACAACTCACTGCCATTATCTCTACTTTTGATCTTTCACATCACTCCTATGCGGACGATACTCAACTCTTTCTATCCTTTTCATCCTTCACTCCTGATATCCACCACACCCTCACAGCTTGTCTTACTGCTATTAAATCTTGGATGACATCTCACTTTCTCACCCTTAATGCAGGGAAGACGGAGGTCCTGTTCTTCCCTGCCAACACTCGTCCTCCTCATCCTCCACCCCCATTCATATCTTTCCCTCCCTCTAATCGCCTAATCTCTACTACTGCTTGCAACCTTGGTCTCAACCTTTCCTTTTCTCATCATATTTCTCTCACCTCTCATTCCGGTAGTTTCCATCTTCACAATATCCGTAAAGCTTGCCCCTTCATTACTTTCCAAGCATCTAAACACCTCATTTCCTCACTGATTTTCTCCCGGCTCTTTTACTGTTATACTGCTCTCTTTGGTCTTCCAAGCTGTCGTCTTGCCCCTTTAAGGTCTGGCTTTAATTCTTCTATTCATCTACTTTGTCTTCTTCTCTATCCAGCTTATTTTTTCCCCTCTCTCGCTACACTTGGTTGGCTACCTTTTCACTCCCAAATCAAATTTCACTTCCTTTGCCTCGTCTCCAAATCTCTCTATGGACTTGCAACTTGCTACCTTGCTGTGCTTTTATCTTTCTATACTCTGATTTTTTCTCTCTGGTCTTGCTCTTTCTTTAGACTTGTGGTTCCTCGTCCTCCGTGTGCCCAGTCTCACTTCCGATCTTTTTAGCTTCTTGCTCTTCTCAACTGGAATGCTCTACGACTTCTTCTTCATTCTATCACTGTTTACTCTCTCTTTCGTGCTTCTTTGAAAACCTACCTTCTACAACATCCCTGAATGATTGCTACCTGGATTTGATTGTTCAACTGCTTAACCATTTTTTATTGAACCATACCCTGTTGTAAACTGTACAGCACTTTGGCTCAAGGCGCTTTATGAAGCACAAATAAAATACAAAATACAAATACTGGGACAGTTTTATGGTCTGTTTTCGCTGACTCCCGGTCGCACGTTGGTGCACCCATGATGGAGACAGTAAGCCGGTGAAGAGTAGAATTCACTGGATGTCCGATAACATAAGGGACACCATCAAGCAGGACGTTTCCAAGATGGTGTCCTTTGGAGTGATAAAGCCATCCCACAGCCCCATGGATAGCCCAATGGTACTGGTCCCTAAAAAGACCAGTAGTGTGAAGACTGAAGTTTTGCTTTTGTGTGGACTACAAGGGGCTCAATTCTGTCATGAAGACAGCTGCTCACCCCATTCCTCGGGCAGATGAGCTCATTGACAAGCTTGGCGCTGCCAGGTACATGGGTACTTTTGACCTCACAATGGGGTATTGGCAGGTCGGCTTGATAGATGGAGCAGGTTGCCATTCTCAACCCCGAAAGGACATTATCAGTTCACTGTGATGCCCTTCGGATTGAAGAATGCCCCTGACACTTTTCAGAGGATGGTTAACTAGGTTTTCTCCAAACTGGAAAACGTCAGCGTGCCTATCTAGACGGCATTGCTGTGTTCAGCCACACCTGGGAGGATCATGTATCCCACCTGAAACAAGTGCTTCAGGTGCTGCAGAATGCAATGCAGGCCTGACTATCAAGGCCACGAAGTGCCAGATAGTGCAGGGTGCCATGACTTACCTCAGCCACCTGGTTGGTGGAGGTTAGAATCATCCTCTTGAAGCAAAGGTACAGGCTTTGAAGGAGTGGGAAATCCCCACCACACAGACACAGGTGAGAGCCTTTCTAGGGCTCACCATGTACTACCAGTCATTAATCAGAGGGTATGGTACCATTGCCATTCCCCTGAATGATGTAACGTCCAAAATATCCCAAAGAAGGTAACTTGTACCCCTGTCTGTCAAACCTCCTTTCAGGATTGGAAGGATGGATTGTGCAGGGCCCCAGTTCTGAAAGTGCCAGATTATGGTCAGGAATTCATTATCCAGACAGCTGCTGGTGATTTTGGAATTGGAGCACTGTTAGCACAGCTGAACTCTGAAGGGGAACAGCAACCTGTCTTTCTATACTCTGCCTTTTTCTCTCTGGTCTTGCTCTCTCTTTAGACTTGTGGTTCCTCGTCCTCCGTGTGCCCAGTCTCACTTCCGATCTTTTCAGCTTCTTGCTCTTCTCAACTGGAATGCTCTTCGACTTCTTCTTCATTCTATCACTGTTTACTCTCTCTTTCGTGCTTCTTTGAAAACCTACCTTCTACAACATCCCTGAATGATTGCTACCTGGATTTGATTGTTCAACTGCTTAACCATTTTTTATTGAACCATACCCTGTTGTAAACTGTACAGCACTTTGGCTCAAGGCGCTTTATGAAGCACAAATAAAATACAAAATACGAATACTGGGACAGTTTTATGGTCTGTTTTCGCTGACTCCCGGTCGCACGTTGGTGCACACATGATGGAGACAGTAAGCCGGTGAAGAGTAGAATTAACTGGATGTCCGATAAAATAAGGGACACCATCAAGCAGGACGTTTCCAAGATGGTGTCCTTTGGAGTGATAAAGCCATCCCACAGCCCCATGGATAGCCCAATGGTACTGGTCCCTAAAAAGACCAGTAGTGGGAAGACTGAAGTTTTGCTTTTGTGTGGACTACAAGGGGCTCAATTCTGTCATGAAGACAGCTGCTCACCCCATTCCTCGGGCAGATGAGCTCATTGACAAGCTTGGCGCTGCCAGGTACATGGGTACTTTTGACCTCACAATGGGGTATTGGCAGGTCGGCTTGATAGATGGAGCAGGTTGCCATTCTCAACCCCGAAAGGACATTATCAGTTCACTGTGATGCCCTTCGGATTGAAGAATGCCCCTGACACTTTTCAGAGGATGGTTAACTAGGTTTTCTCCAAACTGGAAAACGTCAGTGTGCCTATCTAGACGGCATTGCTGTGTTCAGCCACACCTGGGAGGATCATGTATCTCACCTGAAACAAGTGCTTCAGGTGCTGCAGAATGCAATGCAGGCCTGACTATCAAGGCCACGAAGTGCCAGATAGTGCAGGGTGCCATGACTTACCTAGGCCACCTGGTTGGTGGAGGTTAGAATCATCCTCTTGAAGCAAAGGTACGGGCTTTGAAGGAGTGGGAAATCTCCACCACACAGACGCAGGTGAGAGCCTTTCTAGGGCTCACCACGTACTACCAGTCATTAATCAGAGGGTATGGTACCATTGCCATTCCTCTGAATGATGTAACGTCCAAAAGATCCCAAAGGAGGTAACTTGTACCCCTGTCTGTCAAACCTCCTTTCAGTATTGGAAGGATGGATTGTGCAGGGCCCCAGTTCTGAAAGTGCCAGATTATGGTCAGGAATTCATTATCCAGACAGCTGCTGGTGATTTTGGAATTGGAGCACTGTTAGCACAGCTGAACTCTGAAGGGGAACAGCAACCTGTCTTTCTATACTCTGACTTTTTCTCTCTGGTCTTGCTCTCTCTTTAGACTTGTGGTTCCTCGTCCTCCGTGTGCCCAGTCTCACTTCCGATCTTTTCAGCTTCTTGCTCTTCTCAACTGGAATGCTCTTCGACTTCTTCTTCATTCTATCACTGTTTACTCTCTCTTTCGTGCTTCTTTGAAAACCTACCTTCTACAACATCCCTGAATGATTGCTACCTGGATTTGATTGTTCAACTGCTTAACCATTTTTTATTGTACCATACCCTGTTGTAAAATGTACAGCACTTTGGCTAAAGGCGCTTTATGAAGCACAAATAAAATACAAAATACAAATACTGGGACAGTTTTATGGTCTGTTTTCGCTGGCTCCCGGTCGCACGTTGGTGCACCCATGATGGAGACAGTAAGCCGGTGAAGAGTAGAATTCACTGGATGTCCGATAACATAAGGGAAACCATCAAGCAGGACGTTTGCAAGATGGTGTCCTTTGGAGTGATAAAGCCATCCCACAGCCCCATGGATAGCCCAATGGTACTGGTCCCTAAACGACCAGTAGTGGGAAGACTGAAGTTTTGCTTTTGTGTGGACTGCAAGGGGCTCAATTCTGTCATGAAGACAGCTGCTCACCCCATTCCTCGGGCAGATGAGCTCATTGACAAGCTTGGCGCTGCCAGGTACATGGGTACTCTTGACCTCACAATGGGGTATTGGCAGGTCGGCTTGATAGATGGAGCAGATTGGCATTCTCAACCCCGAAAGGACATTATCAGTTCACTGTGATGCCCTTCGGATTGAAGAATGCCCCTGACACTTTTCAGAGGATGGTTAACTAGGTTTTCTCCAAACTGGAAAACGTCAGTGTGCCTATCTAGACGGCATTCCTGTGTTCAGCCACACCTGGGAGGATCATGTATCCCACCTGAAACAAGTGCTTCAGGTGCTGCAGAATGCAATGCAGGCCTGACTATCAAGGCCACGAAGTGCCAGATAGTGCAGGGTGCCATGACTTACCTAGGCCACCTGGTTGGTGGAGGTTAGAAACATCCTCTTGAAGCAAAGGTACAGGCTTTGAAGGAGTGGGAAATCCCCACCACAAAGACGCAGGTGAGAGCCTTTCTAGGGCTCACCACGTACTACCAGTCATTAATCAGAGGGTATGGTACCATTGCCATTCCCCTGAATGATGTAACGTCCAAAAGATCCCAAAGAAGGTAACTTGGACCCCTGTCTGTCAAACCTCCTTTCAGGATTTAAAGGATGGATTGTGCAGGGCCCCAGTTCTGAAAGTGCCAGATTATGGTCAGGAATTCATTATCCAGACAGCCGCTGGTGATTTTGGAATTGGAGCACTGTTAGCACAGCTGAACTTTGAAGGGGAACAGCAACCTGTCGCCTACATTAGCAGGCGGTTGACAAAAAAGGAAACAAACTGGGCTGTCATAGAAAAAGATGCGAATACGGTCATGTGGCCCGTAAAGAAGCTGAAACCCTACGTCTTTGGGTCTCACTTAACGATCCAGGCAGACCGCATGCCTCTGCGATGGTTAATGGTCATAGAAGGGGAGAACCCCACGCTTTTGAGGTGGGCCATATCCCTACAGGGATTAGATATCGACATCCAGCACAAGCCAGGTTCTGAGCATGAAAATGCAGATGGCCTTAGCTGGTAATGATGCCTTGATGATGAACCAGACCCTCAATATGGTGGTGGTTCACATATTGAGGCAGGGGGTATGTGAGGGATTCAACCATCCACATGGGAAGAGTGTGCTTGCATGGGCTTTTTTTGTTTGTTTAAAGGAATGAATGATGGAAAATCAACCTCCGAAAATATGTGCTGCCATTCCCGCACATATTTTACACGCTCACCGCACAGCAGAAAAATTGTCATGTACTCTGGGAGGACACATCTTACCAGCACCACCCTCCCCTGTCATGTGTAGCTAATACCTGACATAAGTGGATAGATCAAAAGTCTTTGGCCATCAGCAGCCTGATTAGAATTTCAAGGCCCCATCAATTTGGATATCCATTATCAACCCTTGCTGGTGGTGGCAAATTCTGAAGAATGTTAATTAGCAGGCCTCAGGGAAGGCCTGGGTGCTGGAAATGACAACAGAGATCAGACACCAACACCTCTTTGTAATGCAATGTGTCAACTTGGTACTAAAACGCCTCCTTGGTATGAAAGGGCAGGAATGTCCTGTCTGGACCCACTCCTTTCAGAGCAGGGAAGTATGTGAATTCTAGAAGACGAAAGTCTACTTGCAACATCCTACTTCAAAGGAGGCTCATGGTGTGATCAAGCGCTGCATAGGCCTCAGTTAATTAGGGAGACACTTTGATGTACAGAAGACAGGAAGATGGGTGAGACTTAGAAGTATATGTTGTCATCCTTCCCCTGTCTGTTGACAAGCGCTCTGATTCTGACCTAAAGCATTACTGAAGATTGTTGGTGGAGGCCCAGGACCGGTCAACTGAAGTTAGTCTTGGCCTACAGCAATCAATGAGGCCCATTTGGCTTTATAAGATAGGAGGCTCATGGTGTGATCAAACGCTGCATTGCACAGTTAATTAGGGAGACACTTTGATGTACAGCAGACAGGAAGATGGGTGGGACTTAGAAGTATATGTTGTCATCCTTCCCCTGTCTGTTGCCAACCGCTCTGATTCTGACCTAAAGCATCATTGAAGATTGTTTGTGGAGACCCAGGATTGGCCAATTGAAGTTAGTCTTAGCCTACACCAATCACTGGGGCCCATTTGGCTTTAAAAGAGGGCTGAACCCCCAACTTAGCAGATCATCTGAAGACTTTGCAAGGAGTAAGAAGAACGACTCATTTGGACCCAAGCTGAAGGTACAGTCTACCTTACATCTTCCGCCAGTGAAGGAAGGCCAGGAGTTCCAAGAGGGAAGCAAGATCCCTCCCGAAACATCTCCTAGGAAAAAGGGGGTGATACCGGATTTAGAGGACTCGTCCATCAGCTCCAGAACCGGTACCCAGCCAGCACACAGCGTGCCCTGCTAGGTTCTGACAGCATTCTACCTAGGTGGGAACTACCAGAGAATCTCTGGACAAAGGATAAGGCTGTTGCCTGCTAACACCCTCCTGGGCTTTGGGCCATCCACCTTGAAAGGACACGAGCCCTGCAAAGAAGCTAGGAGGAGTACCACACAAGCATCATCCAGCGTCTATCTTTTTAAGGACAATTTTGAGACAGTTGAGTCCTCGAACTGTATGCTGCTACACTGCTGACTGTTTTCATGCCATAGTCACCAGAGCCATCCGAGACGCCTCGACCAGCATTCCAGATCCGTCAACCAGCACAGAGACAATGATTCTTGGCCCGAGCCGCCCCACCAGACAGCCTGCAGACGTCCGTGCAGCCTTGCTTGCCGAACTGCCTGCCGCCTCGTACCCGCAGCCATCTCCTGCCACTAACTGTGTCTCACGGGATGTGAAGCGCCCTGGAACTGCCTCAACACTGTCGAGCACCAAGAACTTCTTCAGCACCAGGTAGATTGGAGTTCTGCCCCTGATCCTTCTCTGACGGCCCCTACAGATAGTTACGACCCTTTACCCCTTTGGTGTTGAAACCTAATAACCTTGAAAAGTAAGACTGATTGCTTTACCAACTACCCTCCTGTCAGTATCCAGAGTGCCTCCCTTTCCTTTGTGAAACAGTCTGTCCTCTGTGTTCCTTTACAGTGTGGGTTGTAATTGTAGTGTGCTAGAGCTGTCTGCTGTAGTAATAATGAAATAGATATTTTTACACAACCTTGACTGCACAGTCCCTTTTTTCATTGGGTAATAATTATATTTTCGCTGTGTTGCAACTAACCAACGATCCACAACCTTGCAGAGATAAGTCTGCCGTTCCCTCCAAGTTACCAAAATGTGACAAAGAGGTCTTATAATTCACGTGTATTCCAATCTGTTCAGATCCCTTCTGGTGTACTAGAGGTGTGGGGTTGATTGATGGTTTAGAAACCGATATTCATCCCTGGACCACTGGTTGTTTCGCCACAACATGTTTTGGAGTTTTGGAGGTGAAGTAAAAAACGTGACCCTAACAATGAATAAAGTAAATCGACAAACTCAATTAGGAAATTAATTTGCTTTTATTTGAAGTGTTTAAATTAAAAGGTTGCGTTCATAAGTAAAGTATTGTATTTGCAATCTTAATTAAACTGAAATGTTTTTTAACATGAGCATGTATTAGGCATGCATGTAAAAGTAAATGGTTTATCGATAAGAAAAAGAAAGCATTTTCTTGTGTGTTGGGTTTCGCTCTGGTGTCTTAAATAGAATGTTGCTGAGAAAGGGAAGGTCCTCCCAGAATGGAAGTTTCTTGTTGAAAATAATCATGCCTAGAAATTGCAATGTGGTTTCCCTGACCGCTTTTGAAGTCAGAATGTTTAGAATTCTGTCAAGACCATTAGTTATTGACTGTGCTCCGAGCACTCTGATTGGTTAAGAGGAGGTCAATAACAATGTCCATGTGCAAATTCTCATTTGGCGTGCCCTCTAATCGTTGGCAGCCCTGATTGTATTTACCACAGTGTCTTCATCTGAATCAAAGTCACTCCTACCTGTTTATCTGACAGCTCACAGGCTGCCTCATGCTGTAGTGCAGGGGCAGTTCCTTTGCATATTGCATTGTGACGTAGGACAATTTCTGAAGCCTTCAGGATGTCTCCCAGGTTGATGGAAAATGGTCTGGGATTGTGTTTCATCCTGTTTTGTGAGTGACTTGTATTTCCAGTGCTGGAGCCATGAACCCCACTGCTAGAGGTGGAGGAAAATACCTCTGGGGAAAGAGAATTGGCAAAATGTTCCCACGCAACGGAATAGAGCCATTTCACCAACCCCTAACATCCCCAACCACTACTCGTGAAGTCATTTTGGCCTTCGGATTTGTGTTGATGGTGTGTAGCGCCTGGTGACCCGTGGAGAACTCTTTGCACTATAAAAAGAGATGATGATGGTACACACCTGCACCAATATGCTGTGAATCCTGCTGAATCAATACGATCTGTCAAATGGTGCTCACGATTGTGTATCCCTTTAATGAGCAGGTCCATTCTGTTGCCATGTTTCTTCCCTCTCCAGCCCTTGCTATTGTTAGCCAAGAGTGATTTATGTGTGTTTGAATAAAGGCACCCTGTAATTGGAGTGTAGCACGCGCCTTGTGATGATATTTATAGTTCTCTTCTCGGGGTACATGCCGCCTTATCCTCATTACCCCAGCCTTCCACAGCCTTTTGTAAACCGCGCCTCATTACTCTGCTGCTTTTCTGTTTGTTTTTCATAATTAAAGTAACCTTTGCACACACAACAGTACTTTTTTTAGACACCCACACACACACACATACACAATTAGAAATGGAGCACTCATGATATGCCAAGCAGAGTCCCATTCTGTACCGGGTACATTCCCACAACACCTGGTAACAAGCTTTGGCAAAACCAATAGTTATTGCTTTTGTGTAGGCATGGAATAGGCACAAGATGGCAACAGCTGGACAGTGGTTTGAGTACCTGGGCATATTATAGCAGTGCATAGAAAATGCCTATCTAATAGCTAAGCTAAAACTTGGATTCGCCAGTATTTCAGTGCAAGAAACATATGTAAAGACATTTTGCATACAAAGTGGCATTTTAATTACACCAGTAGCACATGTAAAGATGCAATTAAACTATTAAGTGTCAGATACAGCTTGTAAACCAAAACAACAACACCAACAAAAACATGCCCAGTCCTATGCATTAAGTTTGATGTCGCTGCTTGACAAAACTAACTCAACGCGATCCTATGAGGATGATTTTTTGGACAGGCAGGGGCAGATAGTGAGTGGGAAGGATATAAGGATTAGCATGGCCATTGTCAGGCAATGTGTGGTTAATAACCACACAACACCCAGACATTATTTGTCCCACCTCACTAGCCATCTATCTCTTTTATGTATACACCAATGCAAAAGTTTTGGCTTAATCACCACGTAATCACCAAAACTATAAGGACCGATATTGACTACAAGTATATCTACAAATAATAAATCGCTATAGACATAACAAAAAACTATACTCATTTTATCGAACCTGGAGGGGAAAAAGACTGAGTCAACCTTCCTGGGATTGGAAACTGAGACGTTCAATTCAAGCAGAGATGTCAGATGCAAGCTCTTAACTCAATGAGCTGCGCTATTTTACGAAATGCTTTGACATTTTATGTCATTTAGAATATGGACATACCATTGGCAATCCCGACTGACAGAGGATCACTGTTCCTGAAGCAAGTATTTCAGAACTTGGATTACGTCTCTGGGCACTGAAACGGTATGCAACAGTTGTCACGCCCACATGTTGGTATGTGGGGTCATGTGCTCATGTCCCCACATGTCCCCTTGGTTGCAAATGGTGTGTGTGCTGAACGTCCAGACTAGCCATAATTCACCATCTTAGCAATGGTGCGTGCACCTCGGCATATTATAACAGTGCCTGGCAAATTCCTATCCAAAAATGTTGACTTTGTCAGTGATTCTTTTTAATAGGACTTCAGTGCAAGGAACACATGGAAGGACAGACTTATTGAAACATATTCCACATAAAGGGCCTGATTCATGTGATTTTATGTGCTGTGCAAAGTGATTTTTCATGGTGCAAAGTGGCTTTGCACTGTCAACAAACGCCCAGGTTCATGGAGCAGTGCAAAGTGTACTTTTGCAGTGAAAAGTCACTTTGCACAGTGCAAAACATTCCATGAATCAGGCCCAACGTGTCTGCAGAGACACTTGCTCAAGACATTTGGGAGACTGCTTCTTAGTCTATCCTTCCCATTCATACACATACCTACATAAGGGGGACAAAGTACAGATCACCGATGTTCAAAAAGTCTTGAGCTGGCTGGCTGAATCCCTCCCTCTAATTATAAGTAATCAATGAGATTATACCATATTCTCATGGAACTGTAGAGGTTTTAACCATCTGTTATCTCCAGAAGGGTCAGCAGATAGTCTAGCTGACCACATATGTGTTTGCTTGCAGGAAACATGGCTGGTTTCCCCTGTGATTCTTAATGGTTATTCGGTACATCAGTCTTTCGCTAAGAAGGGGCATAGGGGCAGACCTTTTGGGGGAATGATTGGGGGCCTTAAGCTCTCAGCTCAATCACATCGAATTACCACGAGCCAATCAGACAACAGTATAGCTGTGGAAGTGGTGCTCCCAAATGAAGCTACCTATGAAAGAATTCTACTTGTCACTATCTACAATCCTCCAGGTGCTTTCTGTAGAGGATCAATACAGGAGGCTGTCCATGAATTACTTAGTGAATGGACAATGACACTGGAGAATAACTCAGTCATCTTCACGGGTGACTTCAATTGCCATATAAAAGGATCGGAGGGTACCACTGTCAATCCCTTACTTCAACCAAAGGGTCTAATGCTGCATAATATAGAAGATCCCGAAGGCTCAAATTGGTGACACTTCTCCTCCGATTGGGACTTGGAACTTCTTAATGGGAGAAAGCAAAGTTATTATCCTGGTAATTATACTTGGTGCAATGTCTCTGCAACCAGTACTTTGGACTACATATTTGTAAGTCCAAATATCGCGGCAGAGTCAAAGATCTGAAGATCACCCCGAATGATTGGAGCGACCATAGTCTACTAACTCTGACTTTTGCAGCTGACTGGGAAATTCCAAGTCCTAGACCCATGGGGAATATGACAACAAATTAAGCTGCCACCTACATACGCTGGCACACAAAAAATATTGATAATGCAGGCTACTCAGCACAAGATGTTTTGCTCTATGACATCCAAGCGTTTAGTAAATATACTGCTAACGATATTGAAGAATGGATTGCTGCCTTTGCATCGTCACACGCCACTACCTCTATCAAAGCAATGATCCAAGAAGGAAAGAAGACCAAGGACCTCATTACGACCCAGGCGGAGGACCATGGTGCTATTAGCACCATGGTCCATGCCGGTGTACGCCATGGCGGAATGGGGAATTACCACCCCATTCCGAGGTTGGCGGGGCGGTAATTCCCAAATCCGCCATGGCCCTTCCCCATTCCCATTTTTGCCCCATAGGGCTCAATGGGAATGGGGAATGCGCTAAGTACGGTGCCGCAAATTTCGGCACCGTACTTAGCACCAAGGTCACTTTGCGGGTCCCTACTTTAACGGCTGGTAAAACCAGCCATTAAGGTCGGGTCCCGCAAAGGGACCCCGTAATTAGGCGCTAATAGGTTAACGGCGCCGCAGCCTTTTACGGTGCCGTTAACCCATTAGCGCCTGGGTCGTAATGAGGCCCCATGCCTTTTGATAAAAGCATTAGAGACACCAAGCGCATTTTAAGAGCTTCTATCCGTAAAGTGAAAACTGATGCTCCTACATTGTTAATGACTCCAATGAAGCGATCCCACTAAGTCAGTGCCTAGTCTGGGATGCCCAAGGGAAGCCGTTATTTATATATTTTTATGTCCAGTTCGTGTACTCTAGATGACAACCCTTATATAACACCCCTCTCTTAGAATCCCCCTGACACCACTGAGTCAAGAAGTAAGTTTGTTTTGCAAATTGAAAAGGTTTATTTGAGAATTAAACAATTATATATATATATATATATATATATATATATATATATATATATATATATATATATATATCGCACTTTTATAATAAATTAATAATTGATATCACACTTGTGAGTATGAGCAGTAATCAGCAATAGGTAATCTTACAATAGCACAGTTCTGGTGACTTATGACTAGAAAGAGGGGAATAAGGTATCAGAGAATGCTTTATGGTTTCAAGGAGATGCAAAGATGAATAAAAGGCAGTACCGAAATAAACTTGATATGATTTCAGCAAAAGATAATGTGATCACTTTTTCTTTGACAATTCACTCCCCCCCTATGCAATGTAAGGAGATGGAAGTAACAAACACGAAAAACAGGTACGATTTTAAACACAGGCAAAATCCTTTTAAATGTGGGGGCAATGAAGTGAAAAATATACTCAAATTGCTTTTAATTCCCTATAGGAAGTTCAGGGTGAGTGAGAGATACTTTAAATCAGTTCAGGCCAGACCTATCAATGATTCAGGGATGGTTATCAAGTTGAAAACAGAATTCCGTGATGGGAGCAAAAGACAAATGTTTTTACACGTGGCTGGAATGAAGCAAAATGTCAAATCGCTGCAATTTAGTCGTGTGTGTCGAGCACAATTACAGAGGAATTATAAGGAGTAGAAAGACGGTTTTGGAAAGCTTAGAATCTTAGCTTTAAGATGTAAGTTACATTTCGTTCCTAGGACAAACGGTTCCGGAGATACGGCCGATTTTGTGAAGGTAGTTTTTCAGAAATGAAATTTTACAGTTTCAGAATGACAGATGACAGTTTTGCAGCTTTGAATCAAAAGAAGGGACACGATTTCTATGATGCAGTTCTCAATAGGTTAAAATAGTTTGAATTAGATTATTTTAAACTAAGAGATTGATTTTGCACAGTTCTGGCTGAGTACTCACACTATATTATGGACATGAATGCGACTTTGTCACGGATTGGGTCAGGATTGGCTGCGGTTCTCTCACCACTTGGTACTGGTTCTGCGCACAGCGATTTGGGTCAGCTCTTAGCAATCTGGTCTGGGTCTGGTCTCTCTGGATCTCTGGTCTCTCTGGATAATTCTGCCTTCTGGGTCTGCTACCGGTTCTGGCAAAAGTTCTTGGCAAATAATTTAAACAGCTCGCCCAGCTGTTGAATAGTTTGCAAATGATTTGGAGGCTTGCTGAAAAAGGATTCAGCTTGTGGATTCAGGCCTCTCTGCTACAAGTTCTGGAGTTAAGTTCTGGTCTCTGGAGATTGATGGATTTGAAGTCTGGAGTCTCCCGGCAAAGCATCCCGCAAGAAAGTGGAAAGTGAATGTCCCTGTCTGGCTTCCAGTGGCTCTTTTTATGTCTTTAGAAAATGGGTGTGTGCATAGCATAACTGAGCCTGCCCCTCTCAACTTATCATTGGCCCAGTTCTCCTCTCTCCCTTGATTGGGGGAACTGAGTTGTGAGTCAGAGTGATGAGGTAGGTTTATGGTCAGAGGATCCTCCCCTTGTCAAATTGCACACAAATCTATTTCTGATCCAAATACATATTTATCTATGTACCATTTTTCTAATATTATATGTCCAGTTAACATATTTTCTGTAGCACCAAACCATCCGATCCCTGTCTTTGTAAGATGTTGTGTCCACTTATGACAGAATTCTGCCCTTTTCATCCAGATAACGACCTCTAAACCTTTCCAGATTTTACACAAATGTGCACCAGGGATATGGGTTTCAGATGATAAAGTGTCAGATTTTTAACATGCATACATTTGGAGTAACAACCTTCTTTCCGCTACTATCCCCAAGAACATACCAGAGTCCTAACACCTCTTAAAATGTGCACAGAAAAATCACAAGAATGATGATATTATTTATTTAATTTTTACAAGTCCGCACTATGAATTATCCATCTTTTTTAAAATTATGATCTGGCCCCAAAGGGGTGTGGTTTTCCAAAGCACATGGTGGCATTTCTGGTTTATCCACTTCCCCCAAGCTCAGCTTGCTCACAGATGCAGTGCCCCTCCCTGTTTCCTTCCAAGAGGAAGCCATTTACAACCCCCCTAATTTAACATTTGCCTGGGCCAAGGACAGTGCTTTGTTTAGTTTCCTGCAGTCCCCTGGTGCCACTCCCCTAATTCAATCAGAGAGGTGTCATCTCCTTTTGGCAGGGGCAGCAGAATGCAGCCAGGACTGGGAACACAGCTGCTGATCAAGTTTCAACTCCTGTCGGGGGTAGTTGCCAGGCAGAATTCACTCTTTTCCAGCCAGGCTTCAGCCAAATGTCACTTTGGTTCCCAGTTTTCTACATTCAAACCAAACTTGCAATTTTTACACATGCAGCTAGAACACTGATTCTAAGTTGAAAACTATGACATTTAAACAATTGCAACCTATGCAACACCCAAAAGGAAGTCACTCATTTATTTAAAACATTTAGATTTTAGTGGCTTTCAGTCCAATTTAACTTAAGCTGCTGACATCCACAGCTCAGCTAGTTTCATTATGAACATTATTTTAGGCTCTTTCTTTTCCCAGATTTTGTATGCACACAAGACTTCATTCTGCCAAATGTCTGCTGGTGTTCAGTGAGATTTTTGAATATCTTGCAATGTTTAAAATAGGCATTTTTAGCTTGCATTTCAGAGAAACAAAGGTGATTTCAAAGCGCTTTTTGAGCCACCAGCACTGCTGTTTTTCCTTTGGCACACATTTCACTCATGGCACTTCTGGTCCCTCACGCTCGCACGAGTGGGTGGCAGGTCAGGGGACCATTTTGCTGTGTGCAAAACTGCACGGTTCTCCAGGATTCTGGCGCAAATGTGGGCTTTTCCACCCTCTTGGATTTCCTAAGCCCACAGCACCAAGTGTTGCAGCATAATAACTTGAACGTGGGGCAAGACACCCAACAAGCCCCCCCGCCTGACTGCGCTTTGATTTCGAGTCGAGGGGGAGTCGGGTGCAAAGGATGTCCGCATCATCTTCTTCCAATTCCGCAGATGGCACAGTTCAGCATCTTTTCCTCCATCTGGTTGGATTGATCGGTTCTCCTCGCCTGTCCTGATGGGAATATTGGGCGGTACCCCGGGCACCTCGGATCTTTGCTCCCGGGCTCCAGGTCGTCTTCTGTGGTCAGTCTCTGGGTTTCATCTCTCCTAGGATGATAAAGCAAAGCGGCAATACACATTCCTAGACATTTTTCCACCACTATTAATGGTGTGGCGAACATATACATTTTATACATCCAGATACATTTTTCAGTCTTATTTTAAAAAAACAAGATATAACAGGAAACATTTTCATACCGGAATCAGGATATTTTAGAGACTATATGCAGGATATTGTATGGTTGGAAATGAATTACTCTGGAGCGGCCCCCGCTGGGATTCCAGAGGATTCCTCCAGTTGCTGCAGAGTGTGCCTGGGATGGCAACACTTTAGCTGATTTATATGTACCCACTTGTCTTCCTCTTCCGCCAGACTACCTTTGGGGATGAAGATCTTATAAGCTACTGGGGAGATCTTGTCTATAATTTCCAACCGTCCCTTCCATGTAGGCAAACATTTTCGCTGTTTGGCCTGGTTCTTTTGGAAATTGTATAGATAGACCTGGTCTCCCACATTATATTCCTTCCTGGTTGTCTTCAGGTCGCAATGGGTCTTCATGCTATCAGCTGATCTTTCTAGATTCCGCTGAGCATAGGCAAAAGCATGTTGGAGGTGTTTCCTCAAATTCTCCACATACTCATGAGTTTTGGAGGCATTTATCAATGTCTGCTCTTGGGGCCTGTAGAGCAAATGCTGGGGAAGCACCATCTTGTGTCCAGTCATCAGCTCAAACGGTGACATTTTAGTTGCAGATGAAGGGGTAGATCTGATGGCCATTAGGACCAGAGGTAATCGGATATCCCAACTTGGCCCAGAATCTGCCACAAACTTTTTTAATATGCTCACAATGGTTTTGTTATAGCATTCTACTGCCCCAGAAGAAGCTGGCCGGTAAGCAATATGTAGCTTCCTTTTGACCCCAGTATCTCCCACATCTTTGTCATCACTTCACTAGTGAAGTGGCTACCTCTGTCTGACTCAATCCTTTGAGGTAGACCAAAACGGGAAAAGATGTGGTTAATCATCAGGGCAGCTGCTGTTTCTGCCTTGCAGTTTGGGGCCGGGAGACATTCCACCCACTTGGTAAACAAGCATGTGACCGTCAACATGTACTTGTTTCCTCTAGATGAGCGATTCACAGGGCCTACGAAGTCGATTTGCAAATCTGACCATGGCAGTGTCATCCCCCTCTTTTGGCGAGGCGCATGGTGTGTGAGGGACGTCGGCTGAAATTGTGCACACACAAGACACCCTTTCAAGTATTGGTCGAGGTCCTGCCCCATGTGTGGCCAGTATGCAACCTCTCTTAAGATTTCCAGTGTTGTGTGAAACCCCCTATGACCGGCTGTGGTCGCATCATGGGCGTGACTTAACATCAGGCTTCGGAATGAGGTAGGGACCACCCACTGATCATGGCCAGCTTGGGATTTCCTTACCAGCAAACCGTCTTGGATTCGGAACATCTTTGGACATTTCATCAACACTCTAAGGTCTTCCTTCCCAATGTAATCGGTATCCGTCAGGGGAAAGTTCTCAGGGTCCTCAATGTGTTGGTAAAACTTACCTATTATTGGATCCCCCTTCTGAGCCGTAATTAAATCAGCATCAGGGATCTCCTTACTCCATTGTGCAGTTGAAATATCGTTGTGATCATTTGTCTGGGACCTAGTGATAGCAGTGACCTGGATGTCCCCCAACAGGGACTCTATTTCTATTAGATATCCTTGGATGGCCCCGGATTTGGCCAGCTGATCAGCTAAGTCATTTCCAATTTTGTCTGGTCCCTCTACTTTGGAATGACCCTTGATCTTCTTCCAGTAGATGGTCATCCTATTCGATGTGACCAGCTCATCAATATTTTGGATTAACTTCCCATGTTTCAGGGGTTTGTTATTAGCACATAACATGCCTCTGGTTTTCCAATTAACCAGGTTCTCCATGAACCCGTTCCGTACATAATCCGAATCCGTGATTATGACCAGTTCATGGAGTTGGTGTTGGACAGCAGTGAGGATGGCTTGATGCATAGCCATCAACTCTGCTACCTGACTACTTCGGGGACCAATTTTGTACCCAGCAGAGTGTTCTAGGGACTCATTCACCCATGCATTCCCTACGCCGGCCACAAGCTCATTTTCCCCGTTGTTGTCAACATCGTAAGAGCATCCATCCTCATAGACAGTGGGCATTCCCTCACACTTGTCCTCTTCAAAGACTTTGTGTGGGGATTTAAGGTATGCCTCCATGTTGTCCTTGATTTTTAGACTTTCGTCCTCGAGACAGTTTTCTCTGGTGCAATCATGCAAGTCAACCAGACCTTGCGCGAGGGGACTCTTCTTGTTTTGGCCATATCTGACCTCCACAGGAAAGCCTTGCATTGACAGAATCCAGGAAGTAATTCTGGAATTACTCACATTTCCGGCCCGGATTCTGTCACTTTGGAGATATTGCAGAGGGTGGTGTGGATTCTCCACTATGAGGTGTTCCCCCTGGATGAACGGGCGGTAATTCTTCAATGCCCACACCGTTGCCAGGAGTGCCTTCTCACAATCGTTGAATTTTTCCTCCACAGAGGATAAAGTTTTGCTCGCATAGGAGACTACTTTATTGACCTTGTCATGCTTTTGGTATAATACTGCCGTCAAGCACGTATTAGAGAACCCTGTCTCCAGGAAGAACTCCTTGTTTCTGACAGGGTAAACTAGGCAAGGCACTTGTGAGAGGCTTCTTTTGAGTTGTCTTACTGCCTCGGATTGTCCTGGACCCCATTCCCACTAGACCCCCCCCCCTTCAAGAGATGAATAAGGGGACTGGTGATCTCTGCGTAGCCCTCAATGTACTTTCTGCTGTAATTAGTCAGTCCAGGGAGGCTCCTTAGTTCCCGCAGAGTTGTGGGATCCTTCAGTTTCTGAAGTGCTTCCACTTTCTTTTCTTGGGGACAGAGACCCTGAGGAGTAATCTCATGCCCCAAGAAATTAACACAGGTTCTACACCACTGTGCTTTCTGAAAGGAAAGTTTTGCTCCGGCGGCCTTCAACTGTGTCAGAACATAACGGATCTCCGCTAAGTGTTCCTCCACAGATGAACTTTTGATGAGGACATCATCTACATAAGCCAGGTTACCCCGCGCACCCAAGTCGGGCATGGCCTTATGTAGGAAAATGTTGAATTAATTGCTGGAGTTGAGGTATCCGAAAGGAGTCTGGGTCCATGTGTACTGCCGGCCCCCAAAATTAAAAGCCAGTTTGTATTGGTCCTCCCTACTGACAGGCACGGTCCAGTATCCATTGGTCAGGTCTATTGCAGTGAATACCTGTGACCCCTGAATCTGGGCCAGCCCTTGGTCAATGTAGGGCAGAGGCCATCGGGAAGTATGGACCCATTTGTTGAGCTCCCTGAGGTCAGCGCAGAGTCTCCACTGGCCGTTTGGCTTCAATATTCCCAGCACCAGATTATTGAAGGTGTTGTGTACTGGACGGATTATTCCCCGGGACTCAAGGTTCTTAATTATTTCAGTAAGGGACTCCATGGATGCGAGAGGCAAACGATATTGACCGTGGGAATTTTTGTCGTGTGGATGTCAGTGCGACCACAGTCATATGAGTCCACTGCAAAGAGATCTTGAATATCCAAGAAAACTTGTTTCAACTTTTGCTTCTGTTCCAGAGTCACACAGGCATCAGCTAGGTTGACTCTCTCTTCCACCATCTGCCTGAAGCCTGGAAAGACTTCTGGTTTTGCTATCTCAGTGGCCTCCTCCAGCTGGGTGGAGAAGTCCCTGGTCAGAGTGCTGATTTGGACTGGAGACTTCAGGTGGGAAAGGCAGCCCTCATGGACCTGGAAAATCACCTCATTCCTTCTGAATTCACAAGTCACGTCTTCCTTACCATTAGGGCAGGAAATGTACACCAGGAAGTTCCCCCCATGCCGGGTAAAGATCCTGTCTGGTGTTGTATTGTCATCACTGTCACTGTCAAAACAGTCTTTGCGGAAAGGTCTTAACAGTTAATTTCCTAGATCAATGGAGATATGTCGGTCATCAAACACCATTCCAATAATGGTGCCTGCGGTCAGAGTGATCCTCTTTAAGTCGCTGTTATCCACCTCTATTGGAATGGTGTCATGCTCTATATTGACTAATGGTGTTGGGTTTACCCCCAACCCTTGCTGTTGGAGAGAAGCATTTAGATGTATATAAGCATCAGGGTTTTTCAATTTTTGTCCTCTTTTAACTTTCACTTCCAGGGAGAATTGTCGGGTCCTTTCTGGGATGGTGACTTCCTCTTTAATCTGAATTTCAACTGCATAAGGTAGCAATTGAGCTGGCCTAAATGCTTTTTCTGGATCATCAAAGCCCATGGGATTATCCACTAATCGGGACCAAGCTTTGAAGTTTATTAGGTCCAAACTAATGGCAAAGCGATGGAGAATGTCACTGCCTAAGTAAAAGGCAGCACTGATGTCTCGCACGACCCAACAATTTTGGACTATGCTCTTGTTGCCAATTGAGATTTTGAGCATACACCTGCTTGGCAGGAGATGTTTGGAATTAGGTGCTTCTAGGTCCATTTCAGGTCCATTTCCCATTTGTCTATCAGTTTGAATGCTGGAATGGCTGGATCTTTTGGGAGTTGGCAGAACATGGCTTCACTGATGAAGCTCTTACCGTTGTTCACACATACTCGGGCGAGAACGGAGTCCTTCCCATCATTTAACTGAACAGGGATGAACAACTGCTCTCTAATTTGCTGAATATCAGCCAGGCTCTGAGCTGATTTTACATCTTTCTGGACTATAGGAGTGTAAATGTCCGATTGTGGATTGGTAAAGAATTTCAGAGTATTTCCTTCCAGTGTGGAATACCACCTTAAACTGGAAGGAAGGTTGATTTTCAGAAATAGAGAGGACCCCCCTTCACCAGTCTGTTGTCCTACTGCTATTACTGTCACGTCTGGAATTTGGTTGTTCTGGAAGTGAATTCTGCTTGGTCAGATTTTTGTTCAACTATGTGGCAGGTGCCGTTTAAACTAATATGGTTGACACTCTGTTTTAATTTTATTGGTCGGCTAGTCTGGGTCCAGAGGACCTTGTTTACGCAATCTATTAGGGGTGACAACCTTCTCAGGAAGTCATTCCCTAGTAAACAAAGGGTGCCCTCTGGAGTCACTACTATGACCGGGTGTTTCACCTTGTGTCGCCCAATTTTAATGTCCAAATCTGCCGTCCCCTCGACGGGAATTTCCTTCCTGTCAAAGTTCTGAAGCTGTCCAGGAAGAGAGGTTAGAGGAATCTGGTAATTCTCCCCCCTTCCTGCATTTAGTTCGTCAAAGGCTCTTCTGGACAGAAGGGTAGCTTGGGATCCAGTGTCCACCAGTGCCAACATTGTACCCTGCCCCTGTACTTGTACCGGGGCATAATATCTTCCCTCCTTCTCCTCAAGGATAATGCACATTTTTGGACAACTGGTGGGCTAACTTTCTGGTTTTCGACATTGAGAGAGAAGAGATTTGGGCAGAATTCTGTGAAGAGTCTCGGGAATCTGAAAGAAAAAGTTGGAAACTGGATATTGATGCGGTTTTTGGTTCCCCTGGTTCCGGTTCTGGGCCGCCCCCCCCTTTTTGGAGGCAGTCACCTGGATGGGTTTGAACCAGGGGTTTTCGGTCTTGTTGGTTCTGGGATAGAATGATGAGCGGCGACAGCTCAATCCCCACATCTACCCAGTCTGGGTTGGAATCCCTTGGGACCCATTTTTCCTTGGGAGGAGTTCCCCCATCTCTGAACGAGAATATCCTTTTCCGAGGATCCTCTGAGGATCCCTCTACCTCAAATTGGAAGATCTGTACCTCCTCCTCAAAGTGGGTCTGTTTGGGTACTTTGTTTCTCCTATCCCCCCTCTGCTCCTTGGGAGGCAGACTTTCAGGGGCAGGGGATTTTGTTTCTGGTTCCTGGGCTTCCAGGGGCTATTTACAAGTGGGGAAGGCAGCTTCCTCCAAGGCCTTACACACCCCTTCCCCTTGTGCCTCCTCCCTGGGAACCGGTAGACTATCGGAGTGCTGCCCCCGTCATTGTTCTGGAGCACCAGGCCCGGAGTTTGGGGCATTCTGTGCCGGCATGCCCATCTGAGGGTTCTGTTGAGCCCTCAGCATGCGGCCCAAATCCTGTGCCATGTTTTGAACCTGGCGCTCAAGTTGTGAAACCCGCTCAGGCTGATACAGGGTTCTATTTTCTCCCCTGGGCTGATCCCGGGAAGAGTAGCTATCCCTTCTCTGGTAATACCCTGGGTTGGGAAGATTCGGGTACCCCTCCACCCTTGGCCTCCCCTCTCCCAGATTAGGCTGTCTGAATTTTTGGCTAAACGTAACACTCCATTAGGGCCGGAATGTCAAGGTAGTGATGAACGTGCCCCTTTTGCAAAACCATTCACTGTGACTAAAGAGCAACTCCTTGGCAAAATTAAATCTCTAAAATCACCAAGAGCACCAGGTCCCAATGGTCTAGCTAATGTTGTCTTGAAAAGCAATCCTGAATTCTGGGCCAGCTTAATAAAGATCCTATTTGACAAAATATTGGAGACTGGTAATATCCCGGCCTTGTGACAAACTTCCATACTTATTCCAGTCTTCAAGAGAGGAAACAGACTGGAACCTAGAATCTACAGACTGCTATCAATGTTGGATTGTACAGGGAAGCTATTTGCGTCGCTGATCCTGGGAAAATTGGAGGCGTGGCCAGACAAAGTTGGAATACTCAACCACTTCCAAAGTGGATTCAGGAAGGGCTACACAACCACCATGAACCTAATGATCTTTGATCTACTGAGGACGAGAGCTAAAAAGCGTGGGGAACCCCCCCGTACGCCCTCTTTATAGACTTCCGAGCGGCCTTTGATACCGTCCCTCGCAAAAAACTTTGGCTAAAACTAAAATTGTTATGTTGCCCTGATGAACTCATCTACTATCTGAGAGTTTTACATCTAAACACCTCGACCAAACTGAAGTTGGATTCCCAAGGTCATATGACTGCCCGAGTATTGCAGAATCGAGGAGTAATACAGGGCTGTGTCACAGCTCCTTTCCTGTACAATTTATTCACGTATGACCTTCCCATAGCGGTCTCTGTAGTACATTATTGCCCTCCGCGGATCGGTTCTGAGCACTGCTCAGTGCTTGCATATGCAGATGATCTGATCATTATGGATCACACATTTAGTGGACTCTCCAGAACGGCCTGTGCGCTCTGGGAATACACCAAAACAACGGTTTGGTCATCAACAGCGAAAAAATCCAATTAATGGTATCTTCAGCTAAAAAAAATTCTAGACCTAAACTAGTTATGCAGGGGACAGAAATACAATATACCCCTAAATACAAATATTTGGGTGTGGAGGTAGATGCCATAGGCGAATATTTGACTTGTATACAGACACGAACCACCAGAGCTGCACAATTAACGGTATTAATACACCGATTTGCCATCAAAAACTGTGGTTATACTATGTGGGGAGTGCGCCAGCTATACATTCAGATGTTGGTACCTATGGTTACCTATGGCCTGGAGGCACTATTGAACATCAATCTAAGATGGCTCCAAGTCATAGAAGATACATTTTGGAGGAGGATACTGGGCCTTCCCCAATGTATCCCGATGGCGATCCTCAGGTTGGAACTGGGGTTAACCTCCCTAAAAGCAATCGTACTTAAAAGAAGAGAGGATATGCATCTGAAGATGACCAATCAACCCTCAAACTTCATACTGAGATTCTTGTGTCAAGAAACTACTAGGGAGTCGACGATCTACCTCCTAAAAGATCAGATGGAAAGTTTATATAAAGAGATTGGCTGGGTTCCCGCATTGAGAGGCACCTACGATATATCAAAGAATGGCCTGTCAAAACGGATAGGCCTATGGGACTGGCTAGAGAATTATGAGCATCTGAGAAAACTTCCAAAATACCAATTTGTACGATACAGACTATACACATTTCTGAAACCACAGATGTATATGAACTTAAGTCCGTCCAGTAGACTCAGTCGTTTTCTTCTCTTGCTACGACTTGATTGCCTACCGGTGTTACCTAACAAGTGGATTGATATCCACTTGTCACCTCAAGAATGATATTGTCGCCTATGCAAAAACATCTCTATTAATGAAACTGCCATGCATTTACTTACAGCCTGTCCGACTTTGGCTAAAATCTATGAATTATGCTATGGTAACTTGGTCCACAACTTGGAGCACCCAGCGGAACCTTGGTTTTGGTACCGTAGCCTAAACTCAACCAGCATAAAAACACATATAGCTATGTATAGTGTATGGCTGAAAACCGAAAAATCTTTAGGCATTACCATCTAGCCTACCTACATTCTCAGTAGTATACAGTCTTAAGTGGGTTGGTCCTACCAAAATGATTTGATGCAAATAGCATCTTGGAGGGCTATCTGTACATGGCGTTAGCTTCAGACAAGTGGATTATATTTAAACTTTTAAGTTGGGTAATGAGTTGGCTATCACCCTGAATAATTAATATAAATGTATATTAGTAGTATACAGTTTTAAGTGGGTCGGTCCTACCAAAATGATTTGAAGCAAATAACATCTTGGAGGGCTACCTGTATATAGCGTTACCTTTGGACAAGTGGATTATATTTAAACTTTTGAATTGGGAAATGAGTTGGTTATTACCTTGAATAATGAATATAAATGTATATTAGAATACTGAATTGAACTGATCTATCAATGGTGTTCTTTAATCTAAAAGAGGTTATTTTAACCTATCTTGTTTTACTTATATTATCTGATTTTTTCAATTTATTTTTATTTTGTACCTGTATTTGTATTATGTGTAAAGTTTATATTTAAACTGTCTCACATTACTGTAATTGATTAAATTAAACATACCATGGTTCCATTCAGGATTATCCTTTTTGCTGCCGTCTAAATTGGTATTTTAATGCCAGTTCCGTAACTATAAAATAATGTAGTGTGTGTCTTGCATTGAGTGCACCAGTGCAGGTCATAGAATATGATGAGGTAGCCTGGAACCTTACAGTACATCAAGGTTCCAGGAATGACAGTTAGGGATTCAGGATGGGAGATACAACTGGAGAAGAGGTGTATTACTTAGCTCCTGACTTCCTTTCATGACTTGCCCTGAAACTTAATAAAGACAACTTCCTTTTGAACTTACCTGCCTCCAGCGTCATCTCTGATTATCTGTACCTGCTGTCAGAACTGCAATACTACAAATAAGTATATAATCAGGACCCTTTGGCGATAGATTACATCCTTACATTCTGAGATCTATCTTTCATGAGCTGACGTTTCAAAGCTGTGGCTATATTTACTATGAATCCCCTGAAATAGAAGAAAACATAGACATCAGGCTACGTCTTCTGAGAATGAGCTGAAGACCTTCATTGCACCCTGCTGCACGAAGCCTATCTATGTGCTGCCATTGGTGGTGCAGCTTAATGGCGGCGCAGATATCTCTGTGCGGTGAACACTCTGTACTGGCATGCTGCTCATAGATTCAGCCACCTCCAGGGTTCGCTCTTTCTGGAGGACCTAAATGCTGATGTCAGCTTTCCCGAGCTTTGCCTGTTTTCTCTCTTTTAATGCACGTTCCCGCTCTGTGCATTCAGAAACAACGAGGACCCTCTGAGGATTCTGCCTGAGAGCCAAAGTGACACATGCCTACTACAGAGACGTTGCTGAGGTGGGGCGGGGGGCTGAAGGGGCTATAGCCCGGAGTCTAGCCCCGGATAGAAGCTCAGGGACTGCAACCAAAAGGCTAGCTCGCCCGAGTCCTGGCAGTCCTGACATTAGCATAGTCCCAGATCCTTTCCAGACCTAGCAACACCCCTGCATGCCTAGTTGCCTGTCTGCCTGGGCCCATTTTCTTCAACAAGAGAGCAGAAGCGGAGAAGCTCCGCAAGGACCAGCACCCATATTAACTCTTTGAATGTCGTTGGATTCTGAACCAGGAACTTGGACAAAACTACAAGGTCTTGCTAGCTTTCAGACTACCCACAGCCAGATCGTTTAGCACCTTGGATAGAAAACACAAGGGTCCTTTTTCTGAAATCATCCCTAACTATTGTCTGTATAAGTTAGCTTTATCCTCATTGTTACCAAACATGCAGACATTACTGTGAGCAATTTTTTTCAGACTTTTATTGGCTATAGACTTCAAACATTTATCAGGAAATTATTCTCTTTTCAGATGGATTGTGTTTACTCTGCACTAACATTACAGTGCTTAAAGAAATATTTATTTAGCAAAGAAATACCTTATACTAGCTATTGTTGATGTATTGCCTGTGTTATGGCTGTCATATACGGTAGCCCACTCCTGGAAGGCATGCCTTTGTGGGTCTATACATTTTTGCATTTATTTGATAGCTAGGGTTGCCCTTTTCGATCAGAAATGTCTTTCAATAGCCATTTACAGATGTCAGAGGCATTCCTCGGAAGGATGCCCATAAAATAGAAAGTGAGACTCAGTGTGAAGAAAGTGGGACATTGATGAATACAAAAAAATGAAGATGACCTAGAAAGGTAATATTAACCTTGGGAGACACGCGCTGCACTGAGGAAATGTAATAATGTTGTATTACTACAAAGCACCGAGAGGGCGGTGGAGTCACATAGTCCAGTAGTTGAGGTTTAGGCCAAACTTTGACGAGATCCAAAGTCAGATGTCATGATTGTGATATCCATCTGGTTTCTATGGAGTAGGGCGAGCAGGCAGAAGTGGAAGTGAGTGGATGAAAGGAGACATGGGACAGAGAGGTTGAATAGAGATGAAAAGTGCAGTGAACAAGATTAGATACAGGCAGTTAGGTACAGAGAAGCAAGACCTATGATAGCTTTGTAAACTAGACGGAACTTGAAAAGAGAGCAGTTGAGCATGGGCAGGCATATAGCATGGTTTAGGTAGGGAAAGGTTAGGGGATCTTGGTCAGTTACAGAGAGTGCAGAATGCAAAGTTGAGGACTATCCAATGAAGGACGAAGAAGTAGAAAGGTAGGCCAATGATTAGACAAAAGCAATAGATGAGTTTGCTGACCATAAAGCCCTGAATTATGAGAATATTAATACAAGCAGCACAGGCCGTGGTAGTGATGAATTGGTGCAGGAGGAGATTGCTTTAAAAGAAAACCCAGAACATGCGCTCTTTGGATGAGGGAGCAAGAAGATCAAGAAGAAAGGAGATAGAAGAGGGGAGGCATAGCGTTGAAAGATAGAAGAAAGGTGACTTTTATTTACAAAGTTTTCTGCATGAGGCGGTGGCCAACCATCCAGTGATGGATTGCAGTGTGACGGTAAGTAATCTGGTCCCAGATCGCTTTGGTGAAGGATAGAAATGAGAACAATATGTGACTGTTTTCTGCAAGGATGTGATTGGGAAAGTCAAAGCATTTGTTAAGTCTACCAAGGGCATAGAAATAAAAGGGGAAGATCAGAAGTCCAAGAACTGATCCTTTAGGGACATCATCACAGAGATTGGTAGGGTCAGGGTTTTGCAGGTACCAGCAGATTCTAATGGAGTGATGTTCCAGGTAGGAGGCAATCTGGGTTAGAGCAGATTTTTAAAAACCCAAGGATCTGGAGAGTGAGGAGGATAATGGAGTGGTTGACAAATTTGAAAATGTCAGACAGGTCCACGGCTAAGTATAGAATAGTGTTTAAAGTGGTGAGGATCAGGGAGAGCATTGGAGACATACATGGGGTGCAATCAAGGTGGAATCTTCATGATGGGAGCCAGATTCAAGTCGCTTTCCAAGGCCATTATCATTATCGGTACTTCGTGATCTGGTTCAAGTACCTTTGAGTAATGCTGTAGGAGGGAAACCTGGACATGGTTAATCAACATGTTTTTACCAGCAGATTGTTTCTTCATCCAGGGTAGGATGGTTGGAAATTTGAATGAAGCAAGCAACTGTCCAGTAGAGCTGCTGATCCCGTCCAGTGGAGAGACAGAGAGGTAAAAAGAATCTCATAGAGATGCAGGCAGGTATTTGGAACTAGATGTTTGAACATTTGAGGAGGAAACAGGTTGATAGGAGCACAAGATTGGTTGGCTCTGCAAATCATGGCTGCTAATTCCGTAGGAGAGATAAGCAAGGCCAACCTGGATTTAAATCAGCCAGCACCATGAGTTCAACACAATCAATTCTTTCCTCAATAAAATGGTATCAAAAAGTGCGGGATATGAAGTTTCTTTTTGAAAAACCTGCATCTCAAGGATTTGTGGTGGTTCAGAAGAAGGACGCGGCCACTGTGACAGCATTTCCAGTGGTTATTTATTAAAGGATAAGGCCTATCCTTCCCTATCACTAAATTCTTCCCTATCACTAAATGTGTGCTCCCTGCCTACATAAATAAGTAAGCGGCTCATCAGTCAAAAGGAAGCCTCAAATGAATTAGTATGCTATCCAACAACTATTTCTAACTGACCCTATCACTTAAATAACCAACCTAAATAAAGTCAGGAGAATATCTCCCTTCTCTTGATTGGAATGCTTCTCCTTAACTCCAGAGTTCTTCTTAGTATACTAGTTTTAAATAGGTTCTTGTCACTGTCTCTCACATGGTCGTTCGGATGCCTCTCCTCTCTAGGGATAGTTTTGCAAATTATCCCTTTTTACACTCTTATGTGCTGTTTCAGGCTGGCATGCCTTTTTGATTTCAGTAAGCGATAGTTTCTTAGGTGAATCCTTTCTTGACAGTTAATGCCTCCCCTCTTCTGCGGTGGCTCACTTTGCAAATCTTTTCCCTTATGGGGTTCACTTGAATTTGCTTCATAACCATGGACTTCTCTTTCGGGTATGACCCACGCTGTGCTTCTTGAGTTACGTAATTGTTTGCCCTCTTCCCAGGGTATTGGGCCCAAGTCTTAATGATCTCCCTTTCAGGCTTAAATGTTATTCTCCTTCTCACATTAGCACAATTCTACTTAAAAGACTTTATAAGTGTTACCTTGATAATCCCACTTGGATATGTTTCTCTGACCTATTTCTTTTCTTCTCATTAGAACATCCTCTCTCTCTGACATGCTACACTACTTACTTTTTGATATATGTGATACTTTCCCCTCTTCCCAGGGCATTTATACCCACGTCTTAATGATTTCTCGTACAGGTTTATACTGGACTTTCTGTCTCACATTAGTACAGTTCCACTTTAGTGACTTTATATTTAATATTGCATCAATTTCACTGCGACGAGTTTTTCCTGTGTCATAATGATTCCCTGGTGGTTTCACTGTTCTCCCCTCTACCTCTGGGTCTGCACAAGAATGTTCCCCGGATGTACATTCCCTCGGATTCTCTTTGTTTACTCTGTTTCTCCACCTTCTCAATCCCATAGGGTTCCCGCTCTTTGTCCTCTCTCGTTCTGCACCCAGGTATTGCTGCGAGTAACCAGACGTTTTACTGATTCCTCAGCATTCAGGTTTAGGCATCTTTTGATGGGCACACTGCCCACCATAAAGCCATCATGGTCATGCCACTTCCTCTCCTTCACACTGCATGTAAACACTTGGCCTCCAACATTTTGCTCTCACGTTCAGGCCACTTCTGACGGTCATGGGCTGCACGGCTCTTCTTGACTCTGTCTCTCTCAGGTGTTACGCGATCAGGGCGCTTCCCCTGCTTTGCCTCGGCTGGTCTGTGTTTCATTTTCAGTTTACTAGTCTCAGATAATTGGAAGTCTCTCCTCAAAGAGACAAATCCTCTTTCTTGTTCATAACAGTATATTTCGGTTTTGTCTTCAGTCACATCTCTTGACTTCACAATGTTCTTCATATCTAATAGTCCCATATAGGCCATCATGGGGAATGGCTCTAGGAATTCCTGTCCCTAAAAGGGTCCCACTTGCCCAGACGCCTAGGGAGGGTCTTGCAAAGCAAGCTCATTTCTCGTGCCTCAAAAGGCAAGGCTTGCCTTTGGGAAGAAGGGACGCATTCCCTCAATTCGTCACAGGATGCTATTGGAAGAATGCAACAACTGGAGATTAAGAGCAAAGAAATGTTATACTTACAGGTTCATTGTGAAGAGACATTCGAATCATTGGGAAGAGCATGACTGAAGGCATGTCGGCTCTGCTACGCTTATTTTAGGCAACCTAATCTGACTTTAAGAAAAGCAGTGGCAGATTAAGGAGCTATTGTCTATCAGGGCCTGCACTGTGCACTTGCAGTGAGTCTGAGGATTTCTGCGCCATTGCCTTTGAATTTCGATGACCGGACAGATTTTAAGAAATTGTACTATAGGTCGTCAATACTTATTGCGTTTAGTGACTTGTCCGTTGTGTATGCGTTGAGAAAAAGAAACGTGCTACATTCTAAATAACAACAGATGTCGGCAGTTAATCGAAATCAGAGCAAATGATGGAGAAATCTTAAGCATTGTGAGTCCAACTGCCAGCGACATATAAGTAGACTGCAATTGGCCTAAAGTGTTAGTGTGAAAACGTTCTACATTTCTTTTCTAAAATGCCACACATTAAAATTCCTAATGAAAAAAAAAACACATTCATTTTTGGAGACAAATCAGAAACACGATGCGTAGGTCCTCATTATGAGTCTGACGGTGCAGTATATAATTTTTTTAAAACGTGATATTACAGTGTTGGTAATGGATTGATGACTACTAAACTGCACTGCTGAGTTCTGAATATGGTGTACAGTGGATGAATAATCGCCAGCACTTTGCTGAAAGTTTTATTTAAATTCACCACCAAATAATTAAGCATTTACAATGGGTGGAAATACTGCCTGTGCTGAATACTCCAAATCACCCATGTATTACTATGGAGTCAAACTGATGGATTTACTGCCAGTCCGTGTGGCAATAACAGTTTGGCTGTACTTTACAAAGGAATACCACCGACATTGCAATGGAGCCTTACGCCTCCAGCACAGAAAAATGGTCAACGACAACACCAAAGTACCGATATAGAGCAGTTACATTAGGAAATCCAACAAATGTCTGGCTTGGCTCAGTGTAAACAAACTCTCGTTGCAGTTTTTCATGCTCTGTACTTTGTCATAAATCTCTGCAGAAACTAAGGTCTTCAGCAGGAGTTTGTCAGATTTTGCGAGGACAGCTCGGTTTGAGGTAACAATCTTACCGCATGCAGAGATGGACGTCTTTTTGCCTGATTTTGACAGTGAGGTAACAGCATTCACTGCATGGAGAAAAAGTAAAATGTCTACAGGTAATGTGTGAGACTATTACTGCATGCTGAACGAACATTACACTAAACATATAGTGGTCCAGAAACATTTGTGAAAATTAGCATGATCAATGCATGCAACGTTAACTTCTCCAAGAAGGTTGCAAATAATGCTCCCAGTTATTTAGCCATCTCTTGTACCAAACACCAGCTCCGAAGTGCATCAGACTCTGGGAAGCCACCAGGGACCGAACAGATACCGTCTCCAATGAACTCTGTAACAGTAATGAGGTCTGGAAGTGGTGGGATGAGCTGACATCTTTTTTATGAACTCTTGGAAGGGATCGTCGCAAGGAGTTCACGGCCACTGGAGGAGTGCGGGGTAGCCCCGCCCCATCCCCACTCACCCTTAAGCAGAGGGCCTTGACTGTGATGGATATCCACCACGTCTTCCTCATCCCCCTCCAGCCTTTTCCTCCTTCACCTCCCAGTGTTGCAGCCGCTGTATGCCACAAAGGGCAATGCTGAACACCATTCAGACTAAGTGAGAACCCATCAGTCGGTGGAACCAGAAAGATCCAGAGCAAGTGAAATCCAACTGTTGGACAAACAAGAGAACAAACGATCATACTAAAAATAAAACACTACTCTACTACTAATAGTATACTCAGGCGACAATAATATACCAAACAGTACACAACAAATATACTGAGGAGAAAGTGAACATTATGTTTGTGTTTCAGTGATAGGTGTAGGAAACTGTTTTTTTTTTGCAATAAAAAAAACGATTCAAATGAGAGACAAAGTGGAAAGACACACGAGAAACTGGCAAAGTTTACTCTTTTTATATGGGGAAACCTGACACAACCCACTATTTATTTATTTATGTATTTATTGTTTGCTTTTAAGGTGCTTATGCAATAAGAAAATACTGTTTCAAAGCTCCCACAGGACAAGAGAGGGAGCAGGAGTGGGAAATGCATTAAAAACACAATATTTAAGAGCAGAGAGGAAAATGGTAGAGGGGACGAACCTACTATGCCCTGTGAGTATTCAGAATGTGCAAGTGTAGCAATGAAGAGGAAAAAGGGGGTATGTGCTGGGGAGTCCGAGCTCATGGGTAAGGCACAGATGAAGTGCTAGTAATGTTGACTGCTGCACAGATCTGGCCACGGGAAGAGGAAGTACGAACCTCCAGGGTGTAGGGTGTGAAGATATAAGTGCTGTTGAAGACAGGAGCTGAGCAGAATCGGTGAGGGAAGGTAGGGCAAGAGGATGCATAAGTGCCCAGGACACCAATCGCAGCAACTGTGGGACTAGCAGAGGAGAGAAGAAGGGAAGGAGGAGGAAAAGAGGTAAGTCTTAAGGAGCTTTGGGAATTTGAGAAGATCCTGCTCAAGGCACAGATGGAGGGGGAGGCTATTCAATAGGAGGGAGACTGCAGAGGAAAGTGAACAACCACCTACTCTCTGTTTAGCAAAACGCTTTACACACAAAGAGTTGGTGCCAGAGAACCATAGTGGTCTAGAGGGAGAGTATTTAGTAAGATACAGTTGAAATAATGTGGTCCCCGTGCCTAGACAGCCTTGTGGATGATGCAGAGGGATTTGAAATTAATCTGTGCAGCAACCGGGAGCCAGAAAAGACTTTCTAGTGCAGGAGAGATGTGGTCCCTGGGCTTAAGGCCAAGAATAAGTCTCACTGCCCTATTCTGCATTAGCTGGAGGGGTTGCATAGAGAAAGAAGTTAGATTGAGGAGGAGGCTATGAGTCACGGCTACATAGAAGCATGGTCTGGGTCACTTTGAGCCTCTGAGGGATAGTGAGAAAAGGTAAAATTCCTTTGAGAAGGAATAGCTGAAAGTGGGGCTTCTTGACAATGTCCTGAGTGTGAGGGAGGAAGGAGAGAGAGGAGTTGAAGGTGACTCCAAAGTGTCTGGCTTCAGTTGAAGGTGCAGGGGTTGGTCCAAGGAGGAAGACCAGAGTGAGGGGAAGAAGGAGGGAACAGGGGTCACGATGAGAAGGATCTCAGTTTTACAGGCGCTGAGGCAGAGATCTGTAGAGGAGCAGCCAACTGCCCCTGCAGGAATTTCGCACCACCCCAACCCCCCCACTACCTGTATGCTGGCAGCCTGAAATTGTGCCATACTTGACACCAGCAGTGTAGACTATTCCGCGTCAAATCTTCGAGAAAAGGTATCCACTAAGATAACCCTATCAGATGTATTTCCGAAGAGATGACAATTTCTTGGAGGAGATCCCCGAAGGAATATGAAAAAGAGAGAAAGAGAAGTTGGTGACGTCACAACAAATGAGGGTGATACACTGAGAAGACTGGCTGAAGAAGAGAATGTATGGACCTTATAGAAACTGATGACGAAGACAAAGAATTGAGTACAATTTCATGTGCAAAACAAAGATTGCATGTATGAAAAGCTTTGTAGAAAATGCAACCAGTTCAATAACTGTACAGATGCAGCAACGCAAGTAAATCAAGTAATCTTACAAGCTGGCTAGATGTAGTGAAAAGACTGCCGGCAAAGCCATGATATAGAAGCAGGATATCAGTGTCACAAGTTTATTAAGTTCAAACCATGAAGAGAAGGGCTGAAAGCTGTGTCACAGCAGAGAATTAGCTGGGAGCATAGAAGAATCGAGAAGGGCTGTCTGGCCTGGTGTCAAGACTGAAGGCAGCCAAGAATTGATTATCTATTCTTGAAGGCAGATGAGAAGCAGAATTATCGATTGTTAAGGTGCAAAGAAAGAACACCATGAGTGCAAGTTTTATTAATTCAAGACTATTTAATGCTGCAAAATGGGTTGGGCATTCAATTCCAGAACCATGATAAGCATGTGCTCACATTCCCTTAAATTTCCAAGAAGAGAATATACTGCAAGGCCAAGTTCAAAGACAATCTTCATGGCAGAAGATTGAGAGATGTTGGGCTAATTGGGTGGGGAGGTGAAGTCAAGTTCACCCTCTGTCACCTGGGGTATTAGCCTACATGCTGCTAGTGAGCCGAATGTTCCAGAAGGACATGAACATGCCAACCAATCGTAAAGGGCCATATAACGAAGGGCGTTATAGTTTGAGAGCCAATGATGTAATGTGTTTCTAATAACGTTTGAAGATTACTTGCACTAGAGGAGGGCATGAGTTGTCCACTTGACTGTAGAGACAAAATCACAACCCAATCCTTATAGAAAGTATAATTAGATGTTCTCCTTAAGCCAACCACAACCCCCCGTAAGTTTTTCTTATTTGCCACATAGTATGACGTCGCATATGATGAGCTTTTACTATAAAAGTGTTGTTTTTTATTAAATGCTTCGAGAGAACGCTGTGCGACACCAGTTGATGTCTGTTGTAACTCCCTGTTTTAGACAATTGATAATAAAACAGTAAATGGACTTTGCCATCTTCCTGAGTAGGTTTGATTATTTGTTATAAAGAGTTCTTCTGCTTCCCATCCAACTGCATGACACACTACCACCACAGGCCCTAAATTCAGATCGTTGGAGGCGCACAAGGACCATATGGCAGATAGACAGTCAGGGATGATGGAGGGTGCAAGAGGGTCAGTGGAGAGTTTGAAAAAGAGCTGTGTGACATATCTGTTACACTGGAAGTTGGAGTAGAAGGAGGCGATGAGGCATGCATGGAGAGCAAAGTAGATGTTAAAGAGCCCGGGGGAGAGTATAGAGCCCTGAAGGAAACCACAAGTGGGGAGGGAAGGAGGAGAGGAGAAGGAGCCCAGGATGACTTGGGAAGAGCTTTTATCTTACATTTTCCTTTGTGGGTCCAGAACACACAACCCTACACTGAGTGCTGGGGGGTTACCTAGTAACACCTTATCCCGCTTCTCATGTAACTTTCTGTTACACTAACTAACTTGAATGGCTGGCGGCACTGGTTACTTTTGCTACCTTTTGAGCAGGGTACTAGCAGGCTGATTTCTCAGCTGCAGTACAGCACCAATGGGTGACCATTTTTACAAAATGGCTCCTGTCTTATTTTTTCACCATTTCTTGTTTGCTAGTTAATTATGGGCTTTGACTCTGTTGTTTAAACTAGGATCGAGTCCTTTGTGTGTTTTGCCTTTGGCTGGGTTTGACATGAAGCCCACACAGGCTCCACTTTGTCTGGGAAGGAAGGAAGTGAGGGAGGAGCCCGAAACTTTACTGACCTTTGTTTGTAGGCATGCCTGGCCAAAACCAGTTCCTACTGGGCGAGTGGCTGTCCTAGAGGATGATCACCCTGTGTGATTGAAAGCTGTAGGGCTGTGAATGAATGGGACATTGTATAAAAGGCAAGGCATTTGGGACTACAGGCAGAGTCAAACACTGGAACATCAAATTCCGACAACAAGGATGAGCAGAGATGCAAGCAGCAAATTCCAGGACCGCATAAGCACCAGTGAAGCCTTGCAGCTGTTCTGATCTTGTTTATGTTTTGAGTGGGAAGATCTGTGCAGGACAACATCCTCTGTTGTGATGGTGGGACCAACTAGCCTCGAGACTTGCTTTATTTTGGCTCTACCCCGACTTGCTACGACTTTCCTAGGCTGCAGAATCCCAATGCATGGGGACCCCTGACCATTATAAAGTGCATCGACTCCCTGAGGTCGAATGCGGAAAAAAATCATCAGCACCTTTAAGAACTTCCAGAACCAGGAATTATTTGTCCAGAGTCATCTCACTAGAGTTCTGGACTGAGAGACTGAGGAAACTACAACTGGAGCTATTTGTTTCACCTAGGCACTGAGAAATGGTACCAAAGCCACAAAGAGCCACAAAGAGCTGCTGAATCAAGTGTTGAGTCAATCCCCAGAGTGCTGCCTCAGAAACACTCCAGACGGTGTCCCTTTCATCACCACGACATCACCACGACCAAGGTCCAGGAACAAGGGTCTGCATCACTGCATCAGTAAGGCATCCAACTGGAACCTCTTCAATTCTAAGGTACTGTGGGATTGGGCTATACCTACCTTTTGCCATTTGTAGTGCTCCCAGGTTTGGGAAGTTCTATTTCGACTCTATCAGTGTTGACCTCAACTCACCTGTGCAGGCCTTCCAGCTTGTTCTCCATCAAGTTTTCTCCTCTCGAGCTTGAGTGATTTTTCAAAGAACTCCTGACTGTTTGATGACATGTTTCTAAGAAAAGCCGCATCAGAACTGGAACTGTTTGTTTGTTTGTTGTTTGTTTATTCATTTATAATGCGTACCAGACCCAAGGGTATCAGGGCGCAGAAGGATACAAGGAGTTACAAAGCTTAGATTACAGGAATAAGTTACACGTGACAAGCAGTAGAGCAATGGTACATATACAAGAAAGCAAGTGAGCAAACAATAAATCCAAAGGGCCTTAATGATCTTTGGATTTGAGCCAGTTAGTGTAGTTACGTCTGAAGTTCGGGAATGATTGATCTTCTCTGAGTGAAGGTGTCATGGTATTCCATGACTGGGCAGCTTTGACTGGAAAGCTACTGCCTCCAACCTTCAATAGCTTAAATCTAGGGATAATGAGGCAGTTGGTGTTGGCTAGTCTCATGAGTTGGATGGAGGTACTTCTCCGGAATCTCTCAGTGAGATAGCTAAGAGAAGTGTTATTCAAAGCTTTATGGGTGAGTGAAGCAATTTTTAGCTGGATTTTGTTATGGGTCGAGAGCCAGTTGTTTTGACGCCTAATCTTAGATATGTGTGTTCTTCTCGTCACACCAAGGGCTGCTCTAAGAGCATTATTTTGGAGAATTTGGATTCTCTGGATAATCGATTAATTGGATTCAATATAAAGGGCGTTGCAATGATCTAACCTGGAGAGAATGAGGGCTCTGTCCAGGATAATGCAACTGTAGTCTGAGAGAAAGGGTTTGTCAGTTCTAATAAGCTTACAAGTCTAAGTGGTGCCAGAGGCCATAGCATTACCCTTGTTTGGTGAAGGAAAGAATGGAGTTGAGGTAAAAGCCAAGGGTCTTTACTTCGTTGGCTACTTTGATGAGATTGCCATCGATTATGAAAGAGGAATAATCCTGACCTAGTTTTTTGAGGTTGGTGGGGGTGTCCAGGATGATGATCTCTGTTTTATCATCATTCAGGCATAGACCGTGGGATGCCATCCATGCCTGGATGATGAGTTAAACTCTTGTAGACCACAAGTTCTTATGCAGCCATCTAGACTCAGCTGCACACTTCTCCAAGGAGGCCATAGTCTGGATTGAGTAATTTTTAAGCGATAGGACCATGAGGGCCTTCTCCCCTTCAGCAGCAGCAGATCCCATTCCTATCACCTGTGGGGTGCCCCAGGGTTCTTGCTTCTCTCCCACACTATAGAACATATTCACTAAGCCCTTTTTCGATGATCTGGACCATCTTGGTATCACCTACACTAATTATGCAGATGATACCCAGATTCTCCCATATTACCCCTAGATAAACCAATTACCCCTTATTTTCATTTGCCCTTTTTCAGCTTTGAAGGTTTTCTGTACATATGTGTAGAAACTGCCCAAACAGCCAAGCACTGTTTTTAAACCTCCTCTGCTCTCCTTACATTTAGTGCATACGTTTTCTATGGAAAAGCACAATTTCAGATAACATTTTGAGCAACACAGTATACTACAGTTTAATTGTGCTCATTTTTACCTATGGGTGCTCCTATGCATACAGCAGTGTCAGAGTGGGGGAGTATCGGTGGTTTATAATTGATAGCGGTGGGTCATTTTTTAAAATTCCCACGGAACGACCACCATCAGCTTAGCACAGTGCCACAAACTGGCAGCAGGTTGGAAGGAAAGTGAAATGACTGAACAGGCTCTCGGCCAGGGGCTTGCTCCGCAGTCTAGCATCTACTGCACCTATGGTCGCAGTAACCCAGTGGTGGGTTGATTGTGTCCCTAATGTGAAATAACTTCCATAAAAAATAAATCTGTGCAAAATAAGAGCAGTGAGTCATACATATGATGTGATACAGTGGAACATTTGCTCCACCCCTTAGCCTGGAGCTTCCTCAAAGCATACACTATCCTATAATACAGAATGACCACCATCAGATCCTTACACAAGCAGCCTCCTCACAACATGGAATGTCATTAGATGTGGTATATTTTCCCAAAGTTGGCTATACTCATACTAGGAGTACAATCCGAGTGGGTAACCCTTGCATTAGGACATACACGTAGTGTGGGATATTCTCATGCCAGGAGCGGCATCATGAAAGAGAATATCCTCACAACAGGATGCTCTGTGTGACATGGATCATCCTGATACAAGGAGCCTCGTCACTGCCTTGATAATTCTTACGCCAGGAGCCTCTTCACAGCACGGAGTATCCCTACACTGGAAGCCTCTCCACAGAATCACAGACCGAAATATCCATACACGAGGAGCCACTGCATGGCATGACATGCCATACGTCAAGAGTCACCGCACAGCATGAACAATTAACACACCATCATCCACTTCATAACAGTGAGCGTCCTTACACCAGAGCCTTATCACAGTATTGAATTGTGATACCGCAGATGCCTCCCTACAGCATGAAATATCGTTGCAGCAGGAGTGCTCTTACGGGAAATAACAGAGAATACCCTGACCCAGGAAATCTCACTGTATGACAGTATTCTCTGCCATGGCAGCGAACAATATAAAAACACATAAAATGCACACGACAGTAGGTTTACTTGGAATTCTGAATAAGGGCACAGAGGTGGTCCCAAAATGATGCAATCTGAGAACAGATATTAACAGACAGCGGTAAAAAGTTAATTACTTTTTCAAGCCCTGCTAATGTAGCAATAAGGTGTGTGTAAGCCATTATTCATATTAATAAAAAATGTTAAATCGAGAAACCTTGCTGGTGTAATAAGGCTCTATGCCCAAGGTCATATGTACACTCACAGCATTTCCAATTTTCCTCGTGCTATAAATAGCTCTGAATGTTTTAAGGCCATTTATGAATATGTGTTTCATGTGTCTATCACTGCACAGAATACATGTGCCTACGGCAAAGGAGGTAAATGTAGTGTGTACTTCTTTGCCTAAGAATTGTGAATTTGAAGAATAGTCAGTGAATAGTAATGTGCTTAGTATAGGTGGTAATTGCTGTGTTATTTTATGAAAAGTCTCGACTAGACAACTCACTACAGCCTCTGTGACGGGCTCATGACATTGTGAATAAGCAATATGTGCTCTAGCACCTTGAAGCGTTTCATGTGCTAGATGGAATTACCAATAATGATCTCAGACCCAAATAACCAGACAGACTCAAAGAATATGGCAAAGTACTACTTTATTGTCAGCTCAAATACAGTAGGGCAATCTGGAGAACAACAAACTGCAGTTCATGCACTAACACTCCAATTTTGATTACACAAAGAGCGTATACCTCTATGTACATCGTCTATGACGTCATCCTACGTGGCAAACTGTAAAACCTATTAAAGGGAGGGATTGGTTAAGGGAATATATGCATCATATACATATTAGTGACATCACCGGATGCCAATTATCTAATAGGCACATATAAAACTACCTCTAAATACATGAAATACATATTATAGCAGAATAACAGCAGCAGGTTGACCTGTGCAACATTGTATAGCATGTTGCTACATAGACCCTCTGATTGGTTGCCATTCTCTCCCAACCTTGGACTTTTGGCTCGTTAGCAGCATGTAAGCAAAACAAAACTCGGTGCAGAGAGCAACTTCAGACTACTACACACTTATCCAATTAGTCCATAATATCCCATCGGTCCGGCACCAAGCCAAGGCTTCTTTATAGTTGACCTTGCAGCATGTTTTGTGTACCGGGACTTTAAATGGAGTATAGGTACACAGTTATCTTCATCTGGAGCTTAATGAATAGCCCTTGTTCTCGATTTCTGAGTAATGTGAGAGGAGACTACAATTATGTCCATTTCTTCCTTTTATTTACTGCTATTTGATTTAATTAAGCTGGGAGTCATTACTCCTCTTGGTCTCTGTAGACTCGCTCACTGCTTTTGGCATCCTTGATTGTCCAATAGTTGGTGCTTGCAGATGTTTTCTTCTTTGCTTCATCTAAGATAAATATGTCTTAAATACATGGCCTATCCCCTTAACTCCTTTCGTGCCTTGTAGTTATTCCTTGAAGTGGCATCCTTGATCCCAGGCTAAAAGACTCCTCTGTGTTCCTCACACAGAGCGGTTTTTCCAGCATCTTATGACTCTGCAGCCCTAGTTGGTCTCTGAGGTAGCTTGATTGGTTTTAACATGAGTCCGACGTCCATTTTTCTCATGGCCACCTTAGCCACATTATGTTTTCTTCTGCAGCAAGCTCTATATGTCTCAGCAACCTTGCTTTTCTGCGTATATACATTCACTTCATCTCTCCTGAGTGATTTCTTTGGTGCACATGATTTCATTGTATTTAATTACATGGTTCTCTTATCAATCCAGTTACATCTTTATCCTTTATGTATTTACACATTGTTTCAGTGTGTCTTTGTATCTTCCTATCATGATGTCATCTGCCTTTGTCCGATAACACTTATAGCTCTTCCATGTCCAATGGTGTGTGCAGAAACCATTCCACTCTTTTAGTGCAGGGGCACATTTGATACGGTTGTCTGGGTGCATATTGTCTCTCATACACTCAATGTGGTGTTGGGACAATACCTGGTATCTCACACAGATCTCTTCTCCTGCTATTCCAATATGATGGGAAACAGGGGCTGGAGCTAGGGGTGACTTGTTCATCTGCTCCTCTACAAATACACAGAGAAGATGCATCAAAATACATAAAGGAACATCCATGTGAATTGATGGCAATTGTTAGAAACAAATGGTTTAAAGTACCATGATCTAAATTGATATTTATATTGATATTCTATTTCTATCACGCTCGTACACAAGTGTGGGAGGGGAACAGGGGAACAGGGGAGAACAGGGGAGAACAAAACAATGATCTTACTAGCCCGAGTGACATTGAGAACGCGCAAGTGCATGGGAGAGGGAGAGGGGGAAGTGCATGGAAGGGGGAGAAGTGGAAAGTGCAAAGCAAAGGAGAAACAGATAAATAATAATAATAAATAAATAAATAATAAAGGCAACAAACAGTGATAGTGCAGCCAGCAATTTGCAAGTGCTAGGTTTAAGGCAGCAAGCAGGGTAGGTCTGATAAGTGCAGGAAGAAAAAAGGGGGGTGGCTGTATGGGTACAGAAATAGACCCCAGTGCAAGGGGTGGCCCGAAGGCAGTGTGGGAGGGTGGCAGGGTCAGCAGGTACCTGGGCCTGGAGGACAGAGGTTGGCCAGGTGCACAGTGCCAAGAGAGAACAGATCAGCAGGGGAGAGGGGAGCGAAGGCAGAAGAAAAGAAGATGGTCTTGAGGTGCTTCCCGAACCAGAGCTGGTTCTCCTCAAGTTTTAGAGTGGCAGGGAGGCTATTTTAGAGGGAGGCCCCAGCAGAAGACACAGATCTACTCCCAGCTCGTTTCTTTGAAAAATGACTAACCCTGAGGGAGTTAGAAGTAGAGGAGTGAAGAGCTCGAGAGGGGAGGTATTTGCCGAGGAATAGCTGAAGGTATTTTGGACCCAGGCCCCAGAAAGCCTTGTGGACAATCCAGAGGGTTTTGAATGAAATCCTTGCATCCACTGGGAGCCAATGGAGACATTTCAGAGCTGGAGAGATACGATCCCAGGGCTTGAGGCCAAGGACAAGTCTTGCAGTCCTGCTCTGGATTAGTTGCAGAGGGCAGAGAGTAGAGGCAGGTAGATTTGGAAAGAGGCTGTTACAATAGAACCTAGAGAGAACCAGAGATTGGGAGACCATGTGCTTCTGGGGGAAGGAGAGGAAAGACAGAGTACCTCTGAGGAGGTGAAGTAGGAAGTTTGACTTTTTAGAGACCTCAGAGATGTGGGCGGAGAAGGAAAGTGTGGAGTCAAAGATGACCCTGAGGTTCTTAACCTCACACGTGGGGGTAGGAGGAGGGCGAAGGGAAGCCAGCCAGAGAGTGAGGGGAAAGGATGCTGAAGGTGTGCCGATGAAGAGGATCTCTGTCATGCTGGCATTCAGATAAGGATCAATGGCGGCACACCGATCTTGAATGGCAGTTAGGCAATCAGAGATGAGAGAGGGAGAGGAGGTGGCTGAGGACAGCCTGAAAATGAGTTGAGTGTCATCAGCGTAGCACTGGACATTTGAGCAGAAAATGTCAATGCAGTGGGCCAGGTGTTGGTTGAAAAGCCAGGGCAAGAGGTTAGACCCATGGGGAACAGCACAGATAGAGAGGAAGATATATAATAGGAAGGACCCAAGTTGGTCCTGGGAGGGTCGATCAGAGAGGAAAGAGGTCAACCAGGTCAGAGCCTGATCAGTGATATCCAGGCTATCACAGAGACGGTTGAGCAGGATGGTATGGTTCACCATGTTGAAGGCAGAAGAGAAATCAAGGAGGATGAGGACAGAGGGAATGTTAGAGTCAAGGTTGGAGAGCAGATCTTCACGGATGTTCAGGAGAGCAGTTTCCGTGATTCTGGTAGCTTTGAAGCCAGAGTGGTGGTCATGGAGACAGTGAACAGAATTGGAATGAAGGTTAAGCTAAGAGATGGACAACTTTTCCAAAAGTTTGCCCATAAAGGGAGTAATGGAAGTTGGGTGATAGTTAGATGGACAAGAAGGATCAGCTCTAGGTTTCTTGAGAAGAGGATGCACAAGGGAGTGCTTCAGAGGGGAGGGGAAGGATCTGGAGGCAAAGATTGGTCCTTGATGGTTTTAGAGCAACAGGGATGAACCTGTTTTGACGAGGCTTTCATAGATCAGACATGTCTAGCGACCTCGTCAGGGGAGAAAAGAGGAAAGGACGAGAAGGATGGTGGGGGGGTCGTGCAGAGGGTGGCCAAGATACCCTGGGTTTTTGAGATGAAGTGAGAGGCAAGGGCATTCCAAAGAGCCTGGGAGGCAACATGAGGGGTAGAGACTGCAGCAGGGTTGGCCAGCTCTTTGGAGATTTTAAAGAGTTCAGCCGAGTTGTTAGATGCTGCAGAGCCACGAGCTTGAATGTGGACTCTCTTCTTGGTGAGGACAGAGAGTCGGTATTGCCTTTGCAGCAGGCAAAAGGCCAGTTTTTCAGAGGATCAACAAGAAGCCCTGCATTTCCTCTCAGCCGCCCTACACTTACGTTTAAGTATAGCTAGGTCACAGTCATACCAGTTATGCACTTAACTTTGGACTTCAAACGGATCCTCATGACAGGGGCAAGAGCATCAAGAGTATGAGAAATGGAAGAGTACAGCAGAGCCAGGGCTGTGTCAGTATGTGAGACAGCCAGAGGTGGAGGGAGGAGCGAAAGTGGCATAAAAAGCCTCAACTGACACACACTTTATGGGCCGGATGTCCGAGAAGGTAGGTGCCAGTGTTGGGTTAGGTTTGTCTTGGGGGAAGAGAGGGAGAGATGAGAGGAGAGGAGGGAATGATCGCTCCAGGAAAGAGGAGTGGTCAGGGGGATGGAGAGTGGGAGATCAGAGGAGATCAAGACATCAATTGTGTGCCCTGCAGAGTGAGTTGGGCCAGAGGGGAGGATGGACAGGGAGAGGGAGAGGGAGTCGCAGAGGTCATGTAAGGGTACATAGGATGAGGAGGAGTACAAATGGCAATGTAGTGTGTGGATCAAGATGTTTATGTGTGTATTTTCAGTACTCTGCATACGAGGTGAGGTTACTAAAGCAGCCAGAGTGCTGGTTGTGTTGTGCATGTGGGCCTTAATTGATGCTCAACAATTCAACTTTCCAGTATAGTTTTGATTGCTGGGTATATGGGAGAGCTATTGGTTGTGAAGACTGTCCTGGGGGGGAACCGGGTGTCAGAAGGTGGAGCAGTCTGAAGACACTGGCACCCCAAGCTCTATGGAGTGGTGTAGAGAGAACATAGATGTGGCAAGCCTAAAGGTGTGTTTGATGCTCACTGAGAGTAGAAGTTGCAGTTTGACTAAGGGGCTTGCAGTTGATGTGATGCGGAATTGGTGAAGCCCAAAACAAATATTCAAAGTGGATTTGGTTACTTTGAGGAATTCGACCGAACGCATGGGGAGAGTGTGATCGCATGGGCTTTTTGATTTCTTTTATAATAAAAAATGAATGGTGAGAGATCAACCTCTGAGAAATGTGTGAGGACGTTCCTCACACATTTCATCTGCTCACTGCATGAAACACATAGTCAAGTGTACTCCGGGAAGACAGAGCCTACAGGCCCTGTCTTCCCTTGTCATATTCAGCTGAAAAGTGACAGCCATGGGAACATCAAAGCATCTCAAGAACGGGGAAGGCACACCTTCCTCCAGCCATGGGCAGCCTTTAAATATCAAAGGACCGATGGATCTTCTTTCCAAAATTCTATGGTTCCCTGTATATGAGAGTCTATGCACTCAGTCCTTATATACCTTTATTTAGCATAGTTAACCAAGACTGACTGCAGTGTACTGTATCCTGGTGTCCCCCTATATACTTGTTCACAGTAAGCCATCCAGACATTGCGATGCAAAAATACGTGTGCAAGAAATCAGATCATAATTCTGCTATTGACGTTGATCATGGGGTATGTATACACTGTGATTTGTCAATGGGGGAGGAGCAAATTGTAAATGGACCTGAAAGTAAAGAGCGAATAGTAAGTTGGATTCATGAGGTGACAGAAGTCATAAAATGGGATTGAGTCAATCTAATTGAGATCCCACAAAAATCCAAATTAGTTTCTAACTTGGTGAAGATTTCATTAGTAACTGTTCTATTCTACAATGAAAACATGGGTTGGAGATAGGTGGAACATCCTTTTAACAGGTATGGAAAAGATTAAAGAAGCCGAAATGCAAGCGTCCACAAGGAATAAAGTAACACACCAGGTAAGGTGAAAAAAGGGATGAATGCATTATGTGAAAGGATTATAAATGTGTAAGAATAAAATGTGTCACAGACTGGGCACCTGAAATAGACACTATTATTATAGGAATAGGGGAGACATCTCTGATGGACTAGCTTTTGATTGCTGGCAAACAGACCCTTTTCAGACCCTGTCTATTGGTCAATCTCAATAGGCCAAATGTTGGCTCACAGAAGATACAGCACCACTCCACTACTTACATTGTGAAGAGAATCAATGGAAGAATTAAATCATGAACACAGATATCAGTATTACCGAAAAAAAGTGAAAATATTTATGGCAACAAAGGTTATCCCATGATACAAAAATTGCATTTCCTAGACACCTCAGTATATGACGCTACATCCAAAGAAAGGGAGAAGAGCACATAGCAAAAGCACCAGGCACTTGAAGCAACCAATTTGCACTCAAGCAAAAAACGACTTTAAGGCTGCATGCAGAAATAAGGATAAGCAGGAACTATGAGTCCCACAGAAGAACTGTTGTGTGATCCATTCTGGGGCACCAGAGGAAATAGTATTGGATGAGGGTTGAGAAATAAATAACATTAAAGGGCCAAGATCAGAGGCTACGGAAAGGGAGCCTCAAACGAAAGTATGAGCCCTTCATTAGTAGAACTCAGAGAGAAATGGGGGTCAGAAAAGGAAGGAGGACTTTTTGACTCCACCAACAGAAAGGAGTCAAGTGAGCAGGGTGAAAGAACAACAGAGTACCATGGAGGTTTGATTAGTACAAGAAAGAAACATGATCAGAAATGACATCAACATGAAACATGAAAAAAAAACGAATTAGCCTGATTTTAGGATCTTCCTCATGGAGGGAGGCTGTGATTATACTCTTCCAGTAAATGTAGGATCCCATCCCCATTACACAGCTTTGGCTGCAAGAGATACATCCCCGTAGCATCCAGGGTACCTGCTGAGAATATAGTGATAGGACACATGTGATCAAATTCACATGCATGCAACTAATAGTACAGAATTTTAAGCAATGGCCATTTGTCATAGAAGATGACAATTAGCATGTTTTATATCTACAGAAAGCCACAATTTAAAACCACCAAACCCTGCTGGAATCAATTGAATAGTTGTTATCCACGAAGGTGAAATCAGTAGGGCTATCTCACATTGTTTTGTTAGGTGACTTCAATGCTAAGATGCAAACTTGGGGACCGAAATGTACAGAGCGTTGACTTTAGAAGGGCAGTGGGATCCCAAATCCTGAGCCGTTATTTTGTGGAAGTAGATGTATAGGGCCAAAAGTTTGGTTGATTCCTTGGGAAGCATTGTGGTGAATCTGATGATGTCATCACTCCTTTCCCGGGGATAGCCATTCTCATGTGGACAGGAGACGGCAGTCGCTGTCTGATCCTGACCCCTGGGGCGGCTATATGAGGTAGGAACCTGGGAACATATTTCCCAGCATGCTACAAACCTGAATTTTGGCAGGTGGGTGGGTTCTTTGTTGTAGGAAATGTAAAGAGTATAAAATATAAATGTTTCTATTTTTATTTTTTTAAGCGTTTTTTTTTTGTTAGCGGTATGCAATGCTTGGTTATGTATGTTGTGGGATGTTTTTACCCATGCATCCGAGCCCTACCACAAAAACTGTGCCTTACTGGCATTGAAAACATCATGATGGCTAGAACTTCCCAGAAAATGCACAGGGAAATGCATGAAGAATAGGCTGCCACCCATTTTTGCCTATGTTGTGGGCACAGAAGGGCACTGCCTAAAACCACCATTGGGCTACACACAGTAGCCTGAAACGATTGCAAAATGGGCAATGCTGATTGCCAAAAGCAACCCAGAACTATTGGGAATTCATTTTCTTCAGGTCAAATATGGTTAGATTATGGGCACAAAATTATTTTACTGCAGAACCACACCAGTGCCATGTGCTGAACCTGGATAATATACTTCCATGTAAAATCTCTTGTTTGAAATGTATTAATTCAAGACTGATCCAAAAAAAATGCATGCAGTACCCGCTTTGGACTCAAGGCGGCGCTAGCGGTCTAAACTCTGACAGGAGAACTGCTACTTCAGAAGCTAATCAGCCTTCTGTGACAATTGGGACTTCAAAGCTGGTTAGTTAATTGAAAATCTAACCACCTGCTGTTCCCAGAGACAATCTGATTTGATTAACAGGCCAAAAGGCTGCAAAACCTTCTCACCTCAGAAAGCCCAGGATATCACATGGTCATGCTAACCAAATGCAAAGTGGCCCCCTGGTCTGTTGACCTCAGCTTGCTGGAGTCCACACAAAAGACCTTTTCCCTTGAATAGGATATGGTGATTTTGACTGTTTCCTGTCAACAAAGATCTGCCAGCCAGGAGAGACATGTGATCACTGTCATCCCCAAACTTTGGGGGCGGACTCAAACACTGCAGTACTTTGAATTGAAAGCAAATATATATTTTACAGAAACACTGATAACTCTTGGTAACCAGATGACAGAAATGTGAAATTTGGGGATCCTTAAAATGAAAACTTTGCCTACAATTCAAGCCCAAACTCCAATGTGTGTGATGTTCTGGGGCAAAACCCCACTATTTATTGATACTACAGACTCTGTGTTTAAGCTAGAGACATGGGAATTTACTGGTGTATATATGGACAGGCCGTGTATATGTGTATAATTTTTAATGAAAAACCAATGTTGCATAACCCACTAAAATCGAAAATAAGTTGCCATTTCTTTACCCAAGCTCCTAGAAACGCCAGAGTCGGAACAGTGCCTACCTCATGTGATATATCATGTGTGTGGGTGATGTAAAAACAACTGTGTATTTGGGAAAATATGTATTTGGATCAAATATAGATTTGTGTGTAAAGATGACAGGGGAGGGCCCTCTGGCCATAAAATCTACCTCATCACTCTGACTCACAACTCAGTTCCCCCAATCATGGGAGAGGGGAGAATTGGACCAATGACAAGTAGAGAGGGGCAGGCTTAGCTAGGCCCAGGCACACACCCATTTTCAAAACACATAAAAAGAGACTGCTGGGACAGGTAGAGACATTCAATTTCATTTGCTGCGGAGCATGCTGGCCGACGACTTCACATCCAGAGATCCAGACTTCAAATCCATCAATCTCCAAAGACCAGAACTTTACTTCAGAACTTAAAGCAAGGGCCTAAACCCACAAACTGAGAACTCTTCTCAGCAGGCCTCAGCATCCTTAAAATCATTTGCAAACTATTCCACAGCCGGGCGAGCTGTTTGAATTCTTTTGCCAAGAACAATTGCCAGAGACCAGACCAGAGATCCAGAGTGACCCAGACCGCTGTGAGCAGAACCAGAGAGCTGACCCAGATCACTGTGAAGTGCCGAGACCAGAACCGGAGTCCAGTCCAAAACCTGACCAGATCCGTGGCGAGGCCTAGTTCAAATTTATATTGTGAGTACCTAGCAGAACTGTGCAGAACCAATCTCTTAGTTAAAATAATCTAATCCAAACTATTTTAACCTAGAAATGGTGTCATCTGTCATTTTTAAAGCTGCACAACTGTCGCCTGTCAATTCTGCAGCTGCAAGCTGTCACCTCTCATTTTGAGTTACTTTAAATCCGAAAAACTACCTTTATTTAATTGTCCGTATCTCTGGTACCGTTTGGGCTAGGAAAGAGATTTAACTTTCCTCTGAAAGCTTAGAATCTAAGCTTTCCAACAGCCTAGAACCGACTTCCTTCTACTTTTACCGCACTCGCGAAATTTACCACGATTTGCGATTTTGGCTCAATTTCTCCACTTGTCAAAATAGCAGCTCCATTCTTTCCTTTGTTAAAATCCGTTTGTAATAACTCATAGAGCATTGCTAAAGTGAGCCTGAACTAATACCAACACGCATCTCCCACTCACCCTGAATCTCTAGAGGGAATTAAAATCAGTTGGCACATTTTCCCATCCATTGCCATCACATTTAAAAAGCATTTTTGGGCCTGTGTTTCAAACTCCTACCTGTTTCCTCTAAGCTTGCTGGGGGGGAACTGAATTTCGTATTGTATTTGATTGCATTCCTGCGAACTGTGTGCTCCTCTTTCCATCTCCTTCCATTTCTTACATTGCATAGGGGAGGGGGGTGAATTGCCAAGAAAAAGTGATTATCTTATCTTTTGCTAAAATCATATCGAGTATTTCTGTACTGCATTTTATTCCTCATTGCTTTTCCCTTGAAATCATAAAAGTATTTTTGCTACTTTATCCATCCTATACTAACTCCTCATTGATTGTAAAGAAGTGTGCTAGTGCCGGATTACCCATTGTTGATCAACATCATATGTCTAAGTGTACTATCAGATATTAATTCATTATAAAGTGTGATATATATATATTGTTTAAATTCTCAAATAAACCTTTTAATTTGCAAAACAAACCTACTTCTTGGCTCAGTGGGATCAGGGGGATTCTAAGAGGGGGTGTTATACAAGGGTGGTCATCCAGAGTACTGAACTAGACATAAAAATGCATTGATAAGGGTTTTTCTCAGCATCCCAGACTAGGCATTGACTTGGCTGTAGTGTTGATTGAATATTGCTTAGAAAATGTGTCTGTTAGAAATGTTCCACATACTTCCCAACATCCTACAAACTTGAAATTTGACATGTGGGTAGGTTGCATGGCGTAGACTATTCTATTCTATTCTATTCTATTCTATTCTATTCTATTCTATATCATTTTTGTAAAGTGCTAGTTCTCCCACAGGCCTCAAAGTGCTGAAAATCAAATGTAAATATAATGCAAAAAGTAGATCATGCGGTTCTCTGCAAGTGCTTGAGCAAGTGCTGTTTGGCTGCTCACTGGTTGTGCTGTTTGGATTGTCCTGAATTTGCCATCACTGTGAATATTTTATTGGCTCCGCCCATCAAACCCTGCATTCATTATAAACCACAGCCCACGCGCCTTCTTGCACGTGTGATTCTCAGCAAGTGCCTGAACAAGTGCCGTTTGGCTGCTGGCTGTCAGTGCTGTTTGGTTTGTCCTGAATTTGCCATCACTGTGACATTTTTATTGGCTCTGCCCATCAAACCCTGCATTCATTATAAACCACAGGGCAAACACATTCTTGTTTGGATTGTCCTGAATTTGCCATTTTTCTTTTAATTTTTAGTGAATTTTTTCTTGGCGCCTACCACCCAGCCCAGCATTCCTTATAACCCACAGGTCACGCGTATTCTTACGTGCGCACTTCTCAGCAAGTGCTTGAACAAGTGCTGTATGGCTGCTGGCTGGTCGTGCTGTTTGGATTGTCCTGAATTTGCCATCACTGGTACGAGCGTCAAGAAGGACTTTCTATGGACTCTCCCTTTAAGGAAAACTAATATATTCCATTACTGCATATAAAATGCTAATTTTACTCATTTCCTTTTCATTTTTAGTGATTTATTTATTGGCTCCGGCAACCCAACCCAACATTCCTTATAACCCACTGGCCACGCGCATTCTTGCATGCGTACTTCTCAGCAAGTGCTTGAACAAGTGCTGTTTGGCTGTTTGCTGGATACTGGGTAAGGGTGCATGCTCGGTAATTTTTTTATTTTGACTGTGTAGTGTGATTAATTTAATTTATTGTTGTTTGCCCCAAGCTTAGTGTGTATTGTACTATTGCCTTTTTACCGACATGCCACCGCCTAAGGAAGTGGCCAGCCGACTTACCAATGTGCTAATCACTCCAAAATCCACGTCTCGCTCAATTAGGGGGTAATTCATGGATTATTTGCGCCCTAAAAAACAGGATTTGTGTGCCATTCTGCCTCAAATCCCCATTTGTTAAACAGGGATTTGCGGGCAGAATGGTGCACAAATCCCGTTTTTTTCAGTGCAATTAATACATGAATTACCCCCTTAATCTCATATATAGGGCCTCATTACGAGGTTGGAGGTAACCATGGCGCTATTAGCGCCATGGCTGCCTCCAAATCGTTACCGACTCCGCACTGGTGAATGGAGCTATTACCGCCCCATTCCAAGGTTGGTGGGGGTGGTAATTCCCCATTCACCAGGGACTTTCCCCATTCCCATTTGAGCCCACATAGGGCTCAAATGGGAATGGGGAAGGCGCTAATAACGGTACCGCAAATTGCGGTTCCGTTATTAGCTACAAAGTCCCTTTGCGGGTCCCGTCCTTAACACCTGTTGAAACGAGGCGTTAAGGGAGGACCCGCAAAGGGAACTCGTAGTAGGGCGGCAAGGGATTACCGGCACCGGTGCCCTTACCTTTGCCGGTAATCCCTTACCGCCCACCTCGTAATGAGGCCTATAGCCTTAATCCGGCACAGCGTGGGACAGCTCTTCAATTAACCACCGACATTCGGAAAATGTGTCCGTATCGGAGACCTTGACTGTTTTGCAGCTCCCGCCTGCGGCAGAAACAAGGGATCATAATATTGTTCATTTCTGCACAGCAAAAGATTCACTTGTTGTGGCAAGCTTTATTTTACCCCTGTCCTCCAACGAAAAAGCTGTGCCCACGATAGGAAAGCAGACGTACGTGTGTGCTAAAGTCCAAATCCATGTGTCCCCCTCATTACCTGTGAATGCTGGCAAGTTGCCAATCCTCAGTCCTCCTATTAACTCTGCAATAACCTTGCAAGAATCTCCTGAACTCAGCCTGACTATGCCCCTGGCTTTCTCCCCTTCTGCTACGCGGGGTGAGCAAGAATTAGTAATCAATCAGCTGACGTCCCTCGTTACCAAATCGAGAGAACTGTCTCAATCCCTGGTAATGTTTTCACCCTCTGCGCAGGGTATCTCAGCTCTGTCAATTTCGTTTGCTCACCCTACACCTAGACGAATGGGGCAGGCTTCGATGCACCCGGGCGTCTCACCGGCCCTGACTTGTTCCGTCGGTGTGGGATCCTCCCTGACTGCAATGAACATGGCTCTCTATTCGCTCACGAGACTTTATGAAACACTTGACAAAAAACCTCTTGACCAATCCAATTTACTACATATTTTACTATACAGAAACAATACAGCATTGTACTTCAATTCACAAACATTGCCCTGACTATCATGAGCGTAGCTAACTAGTAATCACTAAAAATCCCATAATTCATCTGCTCTCAGCACGGGAGAATAGCTCTGAACCAACATTAAAATAAAAAATGTCTTCCGGGCAAACCATGTAATAAAAGTACAAAAGTACACAACTAAAGATATTCAAGCTCAGTCTGTGACTCAGCAATATGTGAACCCTATATTCATTAATTCACAAAGTCCTCACAAAGTGACAGCCATTGGGTCACCTGCCAGAACAAGTTACGAGATATTTCAGCTTGATAAGTCGTTTTTTACATCCCAAGCCATGAAGAAAAGTAAAAACATTAATCAAACGTCAGTTGCGACTAAATCAAGTTCACAAACGTGTTTTCAGAACTTGACGCTCCCTAAGAACAGGAGCCAGATAGTGAGCTCAGCATAGCAATAAAGTGCTCTAAAATAACGCGGAAAAGAAATGCGCAGTCCAAATCGCAAAATTCTAAATCTCAGAATTTAGACTGCGAACCACTTGACATGTTACTTAAAATAAGTGAGAAAGAGTCAAAACATGATTCTGCCTCTCTTAAAGATAACATTCCAGATCAGCAGCAGAAAGTCATGATACTTGATTCTGCAGCCAACCCCGTCCCAAGTCGAGCAAACACTCTGCTAGAAAAAAATGAATGACACAGAAAATCAGAAAAAATAGCCTCCTGCTAGTGAAAAATGTCTGACGTTGAAACAAAGGCAGGAGCAGATTGCCAACTCGATCCAACATTATTTAGCGCATCTTTACCTAACTAAATCTATTACTAGCACTTATTCAGTTGCTTTGCAAGCTACTAAACAGCAACAACCGCGGGACCCTCTTATTCTGAATTTTAATCCATACTCTCAGCTTCCCTCGCATTCTTTGGAAAAACGTTCAATAGCATAGGCGATCCCTACATCACCTCACTGTGCAATGCAGATGTTATCCATTCAATATATGATTTAAATGTGACGAGTATCCCCCTGATGGAGGATTAGCGTTCGGGTGATATAGAACAGGTTGAATTTCTCAACGCTCAAGACTTGTCCCCAGTCAAAATTTGGTTGCACTCGGGTGTGGTGATGAACATGATTTGGCAGGCTAGGCAAGAGCTATACAATCTGGGTTTTCTCTTAACAAATCAACCCTCTCCTGAGTATTCATCAACCCTTACACATCCCAATAGTTTGCCATCTAATGCAAATGCCTACCCAGATTCATTGTCTTTAAAAATCACATGTTCCAAGAAGTTGGCAAACCACAATCACATTTACACCCCATCATTAAACGCAATCAGCTTCTGTGATGAATAAACAATCCTCCCAACCTCACCATACTGTCTGTTCCTTGGCTTTGTGGAAGTGGATGGGGTCATGAGCATTTGAAGACGACTGATAAAACCCCGTGAATGCATTAGATGTAATTGCATTCCAGGAAGTATGGTTTACCTCAGCCCCTGTGTGGGAAAACCATATACTTTCTTTGATTCCAGCAGTGCTAGCTGTTAGGGGCTGTTTTATGGCGACCTTATGGTAGCCATTAAATCTTCAGTCTCCTTATGCCTATGCCCATGGACATCTTCACATATGTTTGTACAACTGGTGAAAATAAAATCCATGAGTCACACCGTTGCTCTGGTTGACATATACTGGAATCATGTTGGCATACGAGATGATGATTCCTCTAAGGACTTTATAGCCCTTCATGGCTTAATTAACATAGACTCCTCTGTTGATTATACTATTATCCTAGGAGATCTAAATATTCAATGTACTAAAATAACCACGACTCAGCTCACTCCCACAGCATCCCGATGGATTGCTCTCATGAAAGATAAGACAGTTTCTGATGACAAACAGGGGTATATCGAGGGACACTCCCCTTGCCCATACTTGGGACACAGGCAACCAAGTTGCATTCATTGATTATATATCTACACTGATAGAGAATTCTTTGCTGTAATATAGCATTTTGAAGTTAAACCTCAAACCAGTGAACATGATCTGCTATCCCTTACATGGACCTGGAATAATCACTCATTGTCTGCGAAGACCTATGGCCCTCGGGACCTCACTATATAAAATGCAAAACATAGATTCAGATAGGCACCTGACACCCTGCAGGATCTCAATATGCTACTAACATATGCCTCCAACATCTTATACACAGAGCTGACAATGAAACATGGCATGTATGTTGCAGCCATGCAAATCTTTAAAATCAGAAGTAACCCGCTTACCAAAAAAAAGATAAATATATGCATATGTGTGATCAGGACATGGAAGCCCGGAAGTCCATTTATCAAGCTGAAAAATGCTCTCTTCAAGCTCTTTCCTCCCCCTCGAGAACAATCAAATTAAGGAATCTTAAATGTCAATACAAGAACTGGATTAAATCCAGAAAAGCGCGGATGTATCAGCGTGATGCTGAATACATGTTGCAGGCAATAACTTCGAAGAATTATGCTCTAATCTGGGGACTCTTAAACACTCTAATGGTTCTTCCCAGATAGGGTCTCAAATTAATGATGTCCCGGAAGAGGCGTGGATTACGTACTATAAAACATTGTATGCTATGAGTCCTCTATTTTACACAAGTACTAGGGAGTCATGGCAAGGACATCCCACCCTGGAATTTGATATGGAGGATATCTTGCATCATATAATGAGACTGAGTACTTCCAGGGCCTCTGGCCTGGATGACCTCTTTAACAGAATGAAAAAAACACATCCTGAGGCTTGGGCGAAAATATTTACAACAATTTTGATCCAGACCGTACAAAGCTGTCAAATACCACCTTACACAACAAGCTGATCGACAGGCCCATGAAAATGATAGACCTATCAGTCTTCTGGATGTGCCTGGCAAACTCTTTGCAAGACTGATTCTAAAGAAATGTAACCCCTGGATTGCAACCACAAATCTCCAAGACCCACATGAATAGGCTTTGTTTCAGGCCTGGGCAGGTCTATAAACCTCTATACCGTACATGCTATTAAATTAAAAGAACAGCAAAGAAAACAACCAGTTTATATCGCCTTCATAGACTTCCGGGTTGCCTTTGAATCAGTCTTTAGGGAGTTATTAATTGACAAAATTATCAGAGATGCTTGCCCTAACTCGCTACGATATTGGATAGAACAACTCCATTCAGATAGTTGCATACAGATTTGCCTTTCTCTAGACAGGACTCTATCTTCCCCGATAGGCACCTACAGGGGTTTGAAACAAGGGTGCATCCTGGCGTCAACACTTTTAAACTTCTTTATTGCTGTCATGCGATATCGATGTGCAGAGGTAGTGTCTGATTCATCCAAGTTGGGAGACTATACTGTCCCCTGGTTGTTCTATGCCAAGTGCTCTTGGCAAATACTCCCAGGGAATGCAGGTGCTCCTAAATCAATAAGGTGTTTACATTGAAAATAACCTTCTCACTATCAATCAATGTAAATCTAAGATCATGATTAATCAAGATAAACAACGCAAAAATAGGCTGATATTCAAATGGATTCCTCAAGGGAAGCGAATACAACTTGTTGATGAGTATAAATACCTAGGAATGAACACTCATAATCACCCCTCTGATATCCCCTATGTTCAAGATCTGGAAAGGAAATTAATAACTGCCATAGCTCAGACAAGAAGTCTCCAGAGGAAATATGTTACATTTTCAGAAACACCCGCAATCATTTTCTACAAACAAAAAGTGGTTCCCGTTTTAATCTATGGTGCCAAAATGCGCGCATGGCACCCTGGAATTTTTTGGCTAAGATTTGACAGCCTCTTTTGTAGATCAATACTCAATTTACCTCAGAGTTTATCCATGTGTGTTATTAGACATGAGTTGGGAATCATATTGCTATATTCCTTATATATTTGGAAGCTATATTAAGCATATAGGAAGTATTTGATACCTGCGGAGGAGAATTCTCTGATGAGCGGTATCTTGTACTATGTACTGTAGGGGAGGACTGGTCCAAAACGACCCCCCTCGCCTGCACTTTCTCCCCAGGTGAGGACTGTGGCTCTCTTGGGCGTCTCCTCGTGCCACCCGGGCCCAGGTGGTGGAGGGCACGCCCACTGGAGAAATTGCCCGCACGTATTAATTGCCCGCACATATCGAATGACCACATCTATTGATCACAACACAAATTTAGTTAGGCCCAAAAACCATTCTTTGCCCAGTAAAGATGGTGTGAGCTCAGCGCACTGTAGCGCGGCCCCCACCCTTGGAGAACATCCCTGTTGCCGCAGCACCCTGGTAGATCCGCTGCGAGCCCGTTCCCACGAGCCAGAAGGACATGAGCCAGTGTAATGCTCTAACATTGTAACAGTCACCTTCCGTAGTGTATCGTATCATCGCTCCCAGCATGACCCGGCCAGCAGGCTTAGGCAAGATACAATGAACAGTAAAATGGTCGTCACAGGCCTGACAATCCTCATATATTTATGTTTAAACTACTTGCAAAGGATGCTTTCCTCTCATAAAATCCCTTATATTATAAAAGCCTGTAAGATGTATAATTAAAAAGAGATCATGCCCCCATGATATAAGCAACAATGAACATACACCATTGCAGTTGGATGTTAATAATAAAAGAACGCACCAAGAATCTATTTGTTACACGTATTACTGAGATACTTACACCCCATGGGCTCGCGCCATAACTAAAGCTAATGCTGCTAGAGTACACGAGAAAGCGGATGCAACTATACTATGAACTCATTAAAGAATGCGCAAGAGTACACGTATCATGTGTGAATGTCTGAGCCCCTCATATGCAACCACCGTCACGGACGGTGGCGGGCCGTTTTCTATGTACTCCACTGATCCAACCACTACCTCATTTACCCCAAATGTATATGCATGTAACTAAAACACTGTAGCTGCTAGAGTGTAATGTACAAATATGATGCTCGATCTGGGTATAATCGAAACGCACCCAGCAAAGGTTAAAAGCATGTTTTTGACGTGATTCTAAATAAGTATTATAGAAAGTGTTCAAATGTTTGCGATGTCTTTACTTGTATTCAGCAACACACGAGGGAGATACCTTTGTGAAATACTTGCAAGGCCATTCCCCTCCCACCCTGTGAAGGCTGCCAAAGGCATGAGAGCAGAAACCGCGCCGCGCTGCTTTACCTCCCCCAAACCAGACTGGAGCCGCTTCAAAGATTTGTAACCCCCTCTGTAGCACCCAAGGCCACCACCCGCCACCTGCATTATTTACAGCATAGCAGTAAACCTCACAACCCACCAGACCACCTCAGACCTACGGCCCTGTGCAATAAAGACACCCCACGCTTTGACAACACACAGCGGAACATCCATAACAACTTCTAACAAAGCAGAAAGACATGTACCGCCCGTGCCAGGCCCTGAAGCTTAGCCCCTCGACCTATGGCCCCGGTCAACAGGACACTGGTAACCATGCCCTGACGTATTGCCTCCAGTCCCCTCACAAGGTGCATTCCTCCTGTGTTGCATTAACCTGTTGCATAACCTATTGTAAGATTTACTGAAGAAGATAACACTAAAACTGCTTGAATGACTGCGGTGTGCATGGAATAGGGCTAATAAGTCAGGAAGAGACATTCATCTCTGCCACTGGCCACGATGACCCCACAACACCGCCTGGATGAACTCTGCCACCCGGCCAGGCCCAGCCCAACCCACGAGGCTGCCCAATGACGTCTTCCAGCCAAAGCCAACCACATCACAGCAGCACCTATAGTTAGTCGTCGCCACCCAATCCCCATGAATTTGTGCCCCCTATAGTATGTAGGTTTTGATGACGTTTTTTGTAAATATATACGCCTGTCTTTGCTATTGTCAGACAGAGCGCTCTCGGAGTTTGCAGAGTTCTTTGCATGCCCAATTCTGATTGATAAACTCCCATTTACGCTCACCCGCACTCTGTCTTGGCCTTATTCCCATTTTGGGAGAGTCCTTCATTGTCTCTCATTGCGGGGAGGATCGTGCTGTTTGGGGACGCTTGCCTTCAGTGGTGACCCCGATAGCGTGATTTTTTCTTCCTAAACTCCTTATAACCGTCCCCGTTTGGCACGAGAATCTCCGGTCGAGAAGGGATACGCACGGTGAGCCGGCTCCGGGAGGCTGCCCGCCAACGGCGACCGGCACACTAAGAAGTGTGCACTCAATGAGAAAGGGTACGGGATCCCGATTGGAAAAAAATCCCCTTTGAGTGCCGCTCGCCGGAGCCAGGGGCTGACCGTTGAGTTACCGGTGACACTGCCTGGACGGACCCAGTTTCGGAGACTATCGGTTCAAGACGGGCACGTGAGTACTGAGTGTGAGCGATCGTAAAGGGAGTGGGGAGAGAAGGGTAGGACAGGGAACGTGAAGGGGGTACGAAGATATACTAAGGATTACTCTAAAAATTCCTTTCTTTTTCTTTTTCTTTGCATATGGCCATTAGGATTACGAGGTGAAAAAAGAGATAGAAGTGACGGGAACCTAGCTCCGAAAGGGGGTGGAAGGCGGCGCCGCATAGTGCTATATTGACTAGTGCTGGGAATATATGACGAAGTGAAATACAAGATAAAAGTGTTCAGCAAAAGGGGGCACTGAGAATATATTAGTGATCGCTACTACTTCTTTTTCTTTTTCTTTAGGGGTAGGGGGAGAATAACAACGGAATTAGCACAAACTTGGGAGAAAAATAAGAGAACAAGGGTCCTACTAGGGGGGGAGAGAAGGTTAAAACCTATAAATATATGCACATGTGCTGAGCAAGATAGACAGGGACAGCCGGCTAGGGAGGAAAGGGAGGGCAGCGTGACTGGTGTACGGAGTGTTACCAAGAGGTGTGTGCACCTCGTATGTGTTAAGGGATAACTTTGTCATTTGCGAATGTGTAAAACGAATATGAACGTGTAATTGTCAAATGGTCATGGTAAGTGTGACCGGATAAAAATTCTTTTTGAAGCAACGCTGAGAAAGTGACGTGAGTGGGTACCCTTTGATTTCCGGGTTGATAGTGTCAAAATAAATGATGGATTGCTCTTGTATGTGTCTCCCGAAGAGAACAAAGTAGAAATTGTGTACAGACAGTTTTTGTATCGAACAATTAAGGGAGGGAGAGCCCAAGCGAGCATAACACTGGAAGTGGAGTAGAATACAAAAAGCAATATCTATACTATAGTACCATTGGAGGTGTAGAGATACAGAGACACATAAGCACCAGGGGAGCACACAAAGATGGGGCCTGAAACACCATTTTCACATATTTGTAAAAGCCTTCCAGGGCACGCGGAGCGGATCAAGAAATATCACGACCAATGGGTAACCGAGCTGAAAGGAGAGGGGCTACCCCAGATATGGCCAGAGGGAGGGTCATTTGACAAAAGCGTTCTAGATATGGTGATGACATGCATTTTCTTGAAGTACCGAGGGAAACAGCTGCAGAATAGGAGGGAAATATTAGATCTTTGGCGGTTATTCGAAGAGGTGCCACCGCCTAAAGCGCCAGCACCAAATCCTGATCTCCCATCTACTACAGACAATCCACTGGTATTACAGAAAGATATCAAAGAATTGCCAGGTGTCACACCACCAGTGGAGGTAATAAGTTTATACCCGATATTAAAGAAACCTGTACCCGCAGAAGGATACAGTGACCCAACGTATGTACCTCCCCCGACAACTACCACACCCCACCGGCCCACTGCACCCCCACCTTATGAAAGTACAAGGGAGCGAGGCCAGGTGGGTACACATAGGGTGGACATAGAGAAGCTCACAGATGATTTAGAATCAAGACTGACGATAGCGAAGGATGAGCTCTCTAGGATAAAAGACATATGTGAACGGACAGCACTAGATGCACCTAGATCAGGGCGCACGTCCAGAGCGCTAGGTGAAAATAGAAAGCCCGAAGAGGGGTGGAAAAAAGGCGAGATTTTGTTCAGAATTGAGGAAGAACCAACGCGAATAATAGAAGTAGGACCCGGAGAGGGAGATAGTGCAAGCGAAGAAAGGCGGGGGGGAATTAGAGAGGAGTTGCTGTGTGACATAAGGGACGAGGTAGAAGAAAATGACAGGTTGAGTATGGCGACAGGAGGGGGAAGCGAAGGAGGGGAAGGTACGTGTTCGCTGAGAACCCTGGATGATGAGTGGACGGGGCGACTAAGGAACAGAGTGGGAAAAATGGCATCACTAGGGACATCAACAGATCAACAGGGTCCAGACGGAACGACAAAAGGAAGGCTACAGCTCCCATTGATACACAGGGGAGGAGGGAGGCCTAACTATATCCCATGGGCACAGATGGATAAGGCCAATTTATTGAAGTTATTGCCCCCGTTGTCAGGAGGGGCAAGCAAGTGGATATACGCCTTTGAGAAACATACTGCCGGGGTACCTCTAGCCATAGGAGATGTGAAAAGTCTACTGGTATCAGCGGTAGGTGACCAGGCCGAGAGGGTATGGGTTAAAGCCGGTTTCCCGGGAGTAACGTTAGACTGCGACCGCCATGATGGGGCATCCTTTAACACGGTGCGTGCCAGGGTGTGGGATGCCTTACGCGAAACATTCCCAGACACACCGGACTTGCAGTCAGTGATGCAGTGTACAATGAACGACGGGGAAGAGGCTATGGATTACATTTTTCGGGTCCAAGAGATGTGGAGAGCAGAAACGGGCACGCCCTGGTATCAATCGACATCTTTATTTTACTTCATTATAAAAAGAGGGCTCCCAAAGGAAGTACAGAAGGCGCTTGACAAAATAGCAGGTATTGAAGCAAAGGGATGGCCAGAAATTCAAAGCATAATAGTACACCATTGTAAAAGAATAAAGGAGAGGGAGAAGGAGGTGGCGCAGAAAAGATTGGCAGACGAGGCGAAGTTAGTACAGTCAAAGTTAGTGAAGGTTGCAGCAGCAGTAGCCGCGCTCCCACACAGTAGGGAGGGAGATGAGGAAGAGGAGGGGCTGATAGCAATACAAGGAAGGATGGCAACTAATTGGGCGGGAACAGGACAGCGGCAGTGGGATGAGCAGGAGCAGGGTGGAGGTCTGCAGTGGCAAGAGAGGACCCCTCGAGGGGGACGAGGTGGGTACAGGAGCAGAAGAGGAGGTGGACCACAGGGGTATGGAGGAATGGGAGGAAGTGGATGGCAGGGTCCCCGGGGCCCCCAGGGGAGTTGCTGGAACTGTGGGCGATGGGGACATTACTCCAGGGAGTGCAGAAGTAGACAAAACAACGGGTTCCAGGAGGTGGAACAGTATGGCCATCCCCATCCGGGAAGCCCATATGGCCTTCCGATGGGACAGCAGCAACTGAGGGACCCAAGCCAGGATAACACGAGCCAACAACAGGGACCCCAATACAGAACACAGAACCACCCACAAAACATGCCTAACAATGACAGCACGCAATATACACCAGGCAACCCTTTCACGACAGCAGCTAACGGGGCCCCCGCACCAGCACCCTATAACGGCATGTCAGTGGTCTCAGGTAACGTATTTAATGAAGGGGGGGCCATGAGACACCCCGCATAGGACAGCCCACAGAGAACACTTGCGTGTCCAGTTCTATCTACCACCCACAGTGCAGCAGAGGAACCATTGGTGGGGGCGCAGATAGGAGACAGGCAATTTATATTCATGGTTGATTCGGGAGCGGAGAAATCATGTGTCAGAGAGGGCCGATTCCCGTTATCTAACAGGAAGTTAGAGACGCAGGGGTTCTCTGGGGCTGTAATTGAAGTTCCTTACACGGAAGCTTTGGATGTCACCATAGGGGGCAAAACCGTAAAAGCACCCTTACTGTATTATGAACAGTCCCCGATAAATTTGCTGGGGAGGGATCTAATGAGTAAACTTAACATGACCATATCATTTACCGAAGGAGGAATAGTGTGTTCTACACCCGGGATATGTCCCTTGCGTGCAATGTTGGTAGTGCAAGCTTACACAACCACACAGGAGATACGAGGGCTGCCACAAAAGGAAGAGATGTTTATTGCAGGGCTAAAAACTGTAGCCCTCATAGTCCCAGAACTAAAAAACATGGATTGGAGGATTCCAGCAGAATTCCTCTTCCGCCCCATAGTGTGTCCGAATGCAACACCAGGGACAGTGGTGTCGTTGGACTTGCACGCTGTGCAGGTATCAACGAAACGGATCGCTGTGATTGGAATGGACAGAGAAGGATGTGAGTGGCGCACCGTACTGTGTACAAACGCCAACCTTGCCCTACGCGAGGTAACAGATGAGGATCTCTTTTCAGACACAGAAGTAGATGGTGAGATAGTAATGGAAATAGCGATGCCCTGTGACATTTTGATCCAAGCCAGAGAGATCCCCGTCCAATTGATGGCAGTGGTAGGAACACCACCGTCGTTTTTTGATGACGACATGAGGCTAGTACCAAACAATTTATGGACAACAGGCCCACATGATGTGGGACTGTTGCATGGAGTACAACCGGTGAGAATAAACCTAAAACAAGGAGCTATCTTACCAAGAGTTAAACAGTATCCATTGTCCCGTGAAGCTGAAGAAGGGATAAAAGAGACGATAAATGCACTACTAGCACAAGGAATAATAGTGCCTTCAAACTCCCCATGTAACACATGTATTTATCCAATCAAAAAAGCAAAGGGGGGATCTTGGCGGATGATACAGGATTTACGCCCCCTCAATGATGTAATACAAAAGGAGTTCCCTCTAGTTCCGAACCCTGCATCCATACTATGCAGTATCCCAAAAACAGCATCACATTTTACAGTGGTGGACTTGAAAAATGCATTTTTCTCAATACCTCTGGCTGAAGAGAGCAGATACCTTACAGCGTTCACACTGGGGGGAAAAAGATATGAACACTGTAGACTGCCACAGGGATACTGTGAGAGCCCGAGCATATTCAATCGCATATTGCATGAAGACTTGGGGAACCTATCAGTAGAGAGTACGATTATTCAGTATGTGGACGATTTATTGGTGTGTGCACAAGACAAAGAAACGTGTAGAAAAGATTCAACAACGCTCCTGACTTTACTGGCCAACAAAGGATACAAGGTAGACAAGGAGAAGCTACAGTATTGTCTGCCTGAGGTCCTATACCTGGGACAGCTCATATCGAAAGATGGAAAAAGAATAATTCCCGACAGGGTAGAGGCAATAAGATCGGTAGGAGAACCCACAACAGTAAAAGATATGCAGAAATTTTTGGGGATGTGCAATTATTGCCGAGCATGGATATTAGATTATGCAGCATACACCAGGCCCCTCCTACAAGCACTCAAAGAAGCACAACAGGAGAATGTAAAAATAAAGTGGTCAGAAGAAATGCGCACATCGTTCAAAACACTGTAAGAACTAATTTCAAGCGCTCCAGTACTAGCAAACCCTGATTATGGACACAAATTTTACCTATTTTCCCATTGCAAAGGAACACTTATGACAGCGGTGCTAACACAAAAGACATCCTTGGGACACAAGCCCCTGGCTTACTATAGTGGTACTTTAGATGCTGTAATGCAGGGTCATTTCGCGTGCGAACAATCGCTCGCAGCAGCCGCATTTGCGATTGAAAAAAGTGCCACAATAGTAATGGGATGCCCTGTGACATTGTTTGTGGAACACTCATTATTTGCAATACTTGAAAGATCTAAAAGCACACTGACCACACAGCGGGCAACAGCATACGAGATTATATTGTCCAGCGCCAACATTCACATAGTGAGATGTAAAACAGTGAACCCTGCCACCTTCATTACAGAAGCATGCACAGTAGAAGATATGCAAAATCACGACTGCGCAACCTACACAGGAGAAGGAGGGGAGGGCACAGTGGTGTGTGAAAACGCTCTCAGCGAGGGGGAAGTGTACTTTGTGGATGGGTCCGCATCAATTGATATGGACACGGGAGAAAAACATGTTGGCATGGCGGTAGTGAGATTAGAGGAAGGTGAGTTTGAAACATTAGTACAGTACCGCCTCCCGTCGCATTACTCTGCACAGGCAGCAGAACTGGTTGCACTCATAGAAGCACTGCACGCAGCACAGGGCTGTGCGGTTACAATATACACAGATTCAGCTTACATGACAACGACCGTACATGGAGGTCTAGCAAGATGGGGCCGTAGGGGTTTCAGAAGGGCAGATGGAACACCAGTACAACATGCAGAATTGTTAAAAGAATTAATAGAGGCCCTACAAAACCCTACTGCCGTAGCAATAGTGAAGTGCCAGGCCCATACCTCCAACTCAGATGTTGTGTCTTTAGGGAACGCGGCAGCAGACGCTGCCGCCAAGGAGGCTTCCTATTTCCAGAAATACGACACCGGTGAGTTCATGATCAAGAACGCAACAACTAAAGAACTGTCAGAAGGATATAACATGATGTCCCTATCAAAAATACTAGAATTACAGGAAGAAGCTAGTGCAGAAGAAAAACTAACATGGACAAAACGGGGATGCAGCCAATCAGGGACAGACCTACTATGGCGGCAAAATAACTCAGGGAAAATGGTAATGCCACTGCAATTGCTAGAAGTTGCGTTTCAACAGTTACACTTCCCCGCACACAACACTAAGCAGCACATCGCAGCAGAGATACAGGAAGAATGGTTTGTGCCCTGTCTCCAGGAACATGTGTCTCGATTGACAATGGAATGTACAACATGCCAAATATACAACTCAGGAATGACATTACGCACACTCCGGGGAACAATTCCCAAACCCATTGGCCCCTTCAGAGAACTGCATATAGATTAGGCAGACATGGGGGAAAGGTGTAATGGCTCGCGGTACATGATCGTGGTAGTGTGCCCATTTTCAAGGTGGGTGGAAGCGGGACCATGTGCGCGACCTGATGCCAACAGCGCCGCCAAGTTCCTAGTAAGGGAAGTGTTCCCGCGCTGGGGAATTTGTGACGTAATACGCTCAGACAACGGCTCTCACTTTGTGAATGAACTTTTCAAGGAAGTTACCACGTTATTGGGTATCAAACATAAATTATGTTCGATTTATCATCCACAAAGTAATGGCGTAGTGGAAAAGATGAACGGCCTGTTAAAGGGCAGATTATCAAAACTATGCTTTTCATTAAAGAAAAATTGGATGTACTGTCTACCCCTGGCTCTATTTGAGTTGAGAAATCAACCAAGTAAAGACCACCACTTGTCCCCGCACGAGATCGTGACTGGGAGACGAATGAACACAGCACACTCTCCACTGCGTGAACACTCAGATGCTCACAGAAGCGCCGCAATATTGGGGGATGAATTCACAGACTACCTAAGAAAATTAACAAGGGCAGCGCGCGCAATATCAAAGCAACTGTCCCCACCCTTCACTAGAGAAGAGGGAAATGTAACAGAATCTGTCGCGGAGCCAGAGCAACAGCTGCAGTTAATGCCAGGTGACTCAATCTATGTCAGAAGCTTCGTGCGTCGGTGGAATGCACCACGATTTCATGGCCCATACGAAGTAATATTTTGCACGCCCACAGCAGTAAAGGTGAAGGGTTTGCGATACTGGGTGCACTTAACCGACGTACGAAAAGCATACAGCAATGTACACGAGGAGATAGACGAGGAGGCACAGACAACAGCAAACGATGCAAATGAGTAGGATGTCTAAATATCGGCTTGCGTGAGTGTGTGTGTGTGTGTCAACACTGGACCTAAATGGAATACTGTCAGCACTGGAATTGGATGAAATAATGCCTGATAAGGATATCAAAAAAAAAAAAAAAAAAAATGTGTGGGATTTCTTTTTTTTTATCTAGGCGAATGATGTATAACTAGTGAAATAATAATATTATAACTTGTATATACCCTTGTCTGTGAATACCCCTCCCCCGCACCCCCACCCGCTTCCATTCCCCGTCAAATGTATTGGCACAGATGGTGCCAACAAAACGTTTACATGCATGCACTTAATGCACTTTTATATTTCAAACAGGAGCTTCCATGGCATCTAACGGGCAGCCTGCAACGGATAGAATTAGTAGAATGAGAGAATTAGTATATGAAAGATGTAGATATTCGTATGAGTGTGGATTATCAGTATGCATCACATTGTTTTTTATGATGATGTTTGGCTTGGTTACATATTGGTTTATAGCGTTCATCTCTATCGAGATGTACGAGGGGGGAGGGAGTAATAACACTACTGGACCAATTAACAGTACCAACGGGCCCAATACAACTGCAGATGTCAATACCAGGGAAGGTGATTTTTTGATATGGGACGGAACTAAACTTGTCTGGGGGTATCATACCACACCATCAAGTGTTGTGGCCACAAAAAGAGAAAAGCCACATGGTGAAATACAGAGCAACACAGTATCTCCACCAGGGGTATTCAGTTACAATGCCCATAGTCTCAACGATCGAAACCCGTCTGCCATATCATGGTTGTATGACACCCCCACCAGCAAACTTGCCCACATTCCAGAAAACAATCTGCCAGATAACGTCGGAAAAGAAAACGACAAACTACTAAAAATACACGAAATACTATATGATGAATGGGCCCAGGGGGGCGGGAATGAGAAAGGGGGGTCTAGTTTGCCCACTGCTCAGGGGGGTGGGAAATACATGAGTAACAAGAACATCAGACGAAAGAGAGAAACAGGGAGGAAGAAGTATGATGAGTATTATGGGCTAGGTCTAGATAAGATGGAAGACCCACAACACCCCCATCAAACAAATAAGTGGTATGCAGACATGAGTGCCACAGCTAAACAGACTACAAACGAAAGCTGTTATGTCTGTTCCCTCATCCCCCATGCATCAGGTACACCCAAAGTACTGTTACCCAAAGAGTTGCCTATTGTGGATGCCCAATGTCTCCTTCATCTCACGCTGTGCAGGATTAAGAACACCTTCCAGGCACACGAAGTGACTTTTCGAATGCTGCAGAACGAGAAAACCTGTTACCCAAAAACGACAGGAGTAGTATGTTTAAAAGAACCATTTTTTGTGATAGAAGGGACACTTTTTTCTGACAACAAACGGAAGGATGAAGAAGTGCTGTGCAAAGCGGAAGCACTAAGAGGTGTGGCGCCGGATAAATTACAGTGGATAGAGGAAACGTGTACACCGGTATGGAGAGAACACATCTCGAAGCTAACTTGGGTAACTGCCATTGAAAAGCCATTCAAACTACAGAGCGAGATGGACTATAACCTGTGCTTTAAAGGGGAAGGGAAAACCCCCATGGGAGCAAACAAGAACTGCAACAAGACCCTCACCATCCCAGACTTAAAGAAAGGGACTGCGGCCCTCATGGACACATACTGGGTGTGCGGCAAACAAGCATACCTACACCTCCCCCAGTCATGGAGTGGCAGCTGCTCAATGGCCACTCTACACTCGGCACTAATGGTGATACCAGAAAGCCACATCGATGGGAGCAAAAGGACACAGGAACGCGTGCAGAGTGTGGCTCAACCCACTGCAGAGACACAAATATATGTCCTGTCTTCTGGAAGCAAGGGAGAAGTGCTAACCCGTAAAAGACGAGCATCAAATTACATATCAAAAGCATCATCAGAACTATTGGCCCAGATCCCAGACAAATATCGATTATTCAGCTCAGCAGAAACATTCTTCGCCTCACTAGTCTCAAGTGTCCAAGCAAGGGCAAATGCAAAATGGCTCCAGATAACACGTTGGGAACTGATTCAGCTGGCGAACGACACTGAAGAAGGATTCAATATCATCAGAGTCGAACTAAGAGCTTTACGACTAATGACCATGCAAAACAGGTATGTCCTGGACCTGTTGACAGCGATGGACGGTGGTGTTTGCCGAAAAATAGGAAGTGCCTGCTGCACTTTCGTACCTTCCGAAGACGCAGAGAATGGCTCCCTGTCCCATGTAATCGAAGCAGTCCACAACCTGGGAGAAAAAATGAAAATGGAAGGTGGAGCAGAAGCGAGCACCTGGTTTGACGACATCTTCTCCTGGGTTCCCTCATGGCTTGGAACAACTGTGAAATTTTTAATACCAGCTGTTGTGTTCCTCCTTCTACTTTTTTGCCTGTGCCAGGTGGGTCTTCGAGTCTGTGCCAACGCAGTACCAAACGGTGCAATGATGATGGTGACAATGGGCAACTCACACGGTACAATGAAAACAATGCAAGAAGCACAAGTACAAACAGGAATAGATAATTCACCCAGGTACCAACTGGTGCCCATATACCACGATAAAGATATTGTAGATAAGTTGTGGCACACCACCATCAAAGAGCCTCGTATACTAGAATGGTATGAGGAAGTTTGGGTAGATTTAGAAGCAGATGGTGGGTGCATATATCTAACATGTACTCCAGATGAATATGCCCGGAGAGGTGAGAGCTTAAGAGCAGTGTGCAGGGCATGGATGCCCATCAAAGGAACTCCAGCATGGGATGAGGCAGTGATGGACGAGGCAGAATGTAGGAGGATAGAAGATTTAAAGAATTCGTTACTTAAGTAACGAAAGGGGGGAAATGTAGGGGAGGACTGGTCCAAAACGACCCCCCTCGCCTGCACTTTCTCCCCAGGTGAGGACTGTGGCTCTCTTGGGCGTCTCCTCGTGCCACCCGGGCCCAGGTGGTGGAGGGCACGCCCACTGGAGAAATTGCCCGCACGTATTAATTGCCCGCACATATCGAATGACCACATCTATTGATCACAACACAAATTTAGTTAGGCCCAAAAACCATTCTTTGCCCAGTAAAGATGGTGTGAGCTCAGCACACTGTAGCGCGGCCCCCACCCTTGGAGAACATCCCTGTTGCCGCAGCACCCTGGTAGATCCGCTGCGAGCCCGTTCCCACGAGCCAGAAGGACATGAGCCAGTGTAATGCTCTAACATTGTAACAGTCACCTTCCGTAGTGTATCGTATCATCGCTCCCAGCATGACCCGGCCAGCAGGCTTAGGCAAGATACAATGAACAGTAAAATGGTCGTCACAGGCCTGACAATCCTCATATATTTATGTTTAAACTACTTGCAAAGGATGCTTTCCTCTCATAAAATCCCTTATATTATAAAAGCCTGTAAGATGTATAATTAAAAAGAGATCATGCCCCCATGATATAAGCAACAATGAACATACACCATTGCAGTTGGATGTTAATAATAAAAGAACGCACCAAGAATCTATTTGTTACACGTATTACTGAGATACTTACACCCCATGGGCTCGCGCCATAACTAAAGCTAATGCTGCTAGAGTACACGAGAAAGCGGATGCAACTATACTATGAACTCATTAAAGAATGCGCAAGAGTACACGTATCATGTGTGAATGTCTGAGCCCCTCATATGCAACCACCGTCACGGACGGTGGCGGGCCGTTTTCTATGTACTCCACTGATCCAACCACTACCTCATTTACCGCAAATGTATATGCATGTAACTAAAACACTGTAGCTGCTAGAGTGTAATGTACAAATATGATGCTCGATCTGGGTATAATCGAAACGCACCCAGCAAAGGTTAAAAGCATGTTTTGATGTGATTCTAAATAAGTATTATAGAAAGTGTTCAAATGTTTGCGATGTCTTTACTTGTATTCAGCAACACACGAGGGAGATACCTTTGTGAAATACTTGCAAGGCCATTCCCCCTCCCACCCTGTGAAGGCTGCCAAAGGCATGAGAGCAGAAACCGCGCCGCGCTGCTTTACCTCCCCCAAACCAGACTGGAGCCGCTTCAAAGATTTGTAACCCCCTCTGTAGCACCCAAGGCCACCACCCGCCACCTGCATTATTTACAGCATAGCAGTAAACCTCACAACCCACCAGACCACCTCAGACCTACGGCCCTGTGCAATAAAGACACCCCACGCTTTGACAACACACAGCGGAACATCCATAACAACTTCTAACAAAGCAGAAAGACATGTACCGCCCGTGCCAGGCCCTGAAGCTTAGCCCCTCGACCTATGGCCCCGGTCAACAGGACACTGGTAACCATGCCCTGACGTATTGCCTCCAGTCCCCTCACAAGGTGCATTCCTCCTGTGTTGCATTAACCTGTTGCATAACCTATTGTAAGATTTACTGAAGAAGATAACACTAAAACTGCTTGAATGACTGCGGTGTGCATGGAATAGGGCTAATAAGTCAGGAAGAGACATTCATCTCTGCCACTGGCCACGATGGCCCCACAACACCGCCTGGATGAACTCCGCCACCCGGCCAGGCCCAGCCCAACCCACGAGGCTGCCCAATGACGTCTTCCAGCCAAAGCCAACCACATCACAGCAGCACCTATAGTTAGTCGTCGCCACCCAATCCCCATGAATTTGTGCCCCCTATAGTATGTAGGTTTTGATGACGTTTTTTGTAAATATATACGCCTGTCTTTGCTATTGTCAGACAGAGCGCTCTCGGAGTTTGCAGAGTTCTTTGCATGCCCAATTCTGATTGATAAACTCCCATTTACGCTCACCCGCACTCTGTCTTGGCCTTATTCCCATTTTGGGAGAGTCCTTCATTGTCTCTCATTGCGGGGAGGATCGTGCTGTTTGGGGACGCTTGCCTTCAGTACCCACCACGAAAATGCAGACCTGGAGAACGAAAGTTCAAGTATCTAGGCAACTTATAGGAGCATCAGAGTCCCTACTTATAACTAGCCTGAACAACAACTAAACTCTGGCTCCAAGATTGGGTAGACAAAAGAACAAACTGCAGTAAACTACATCTATTTGAACAGCATGCCTTCATGCCAAAAAATGTAAACATTGTTGAACCTTATCTGACGAAGTTCCCTAAACCTTCTCTCAGACACGAATTCATGAGGTTTAGGTTTAACCTGTGGGAGACGAAAGATGTTCTATCTAGATGCAAAAAAATCTGTTGTGATAGAATGTCTGTAAATTGTGTTCGAAAGTAACTCAACCAGAAACCATTCTACATCTTATGACAGAATGCCCACACTCGCTGGACGTGAGGAAAAAATACTTTTTTCATCTATTTTCTGATTATCGTATAACCACCCCCAAAGTCTTCTGGGCTGATCAGTTTAATTGTCATCGACTATCAACCAATATAGCCACTGGGAATTTTTTGCAATCCCTTAATCTTGCACGCCCCACACTGTAATATGAGTTTGTACCATGAAGATGTAAGGTTCATTAATTAGTGTAATGTTCTATCTATTGGAATTACATTTTACATTCATTACATGAAGATAATGAACATCTTATCTGGAGGTGCATTTTCAATTTGGCTGATTTTATTCTTTAGAATCCTCTTTTTGATGTCACAACATAATAGTTTCAATTGTTTGCTTTGCTTAATTTCATATTCTTTCTTTATATTCTGTCTCACATACCGTATGGTTGTTGATTTTATCTCTTATTCTCCGTTTTCTAAAGAATGGTCTTTAATGTTATAGATATTTTTGGTATATCTAGTAGTCACTAAATGTATAGCAAATTATTAAAACGTTTTCTTTTGAATTTTCTTTATGTAACATGCACAATATATATGCTAATGTAAAATTTGAAAGGTTGACTTCGATCAACTAAATCAATTTTTGTTAAAATAAATAAGAAAATATATATACATTTGTCTAATGGGGGGGATTTTTGGATATTTGTCTGTGGCTGTTCAAAATGTTCAGCATACTTATTCTACAAACCTGACATTTGGCATGTGGGTAGGTTCCATGCAACAGTGTAAAAAGCATAACATATAAATATACCTTTTGTCTATTCTTTTTTGTTTTAGTGGGAATTGCCAAGCAAAGCACGGCTACAACTACTAGTGGTTTTATAACACAACAATATTGAGCTGAAACATATAGAATACTCACACAGGGTAGGACTTGTAGAGGTTTTAGAATTAAGAGAGAGCTGATGCTACCCTCATAGGGTACTTTTTAGCCTGAGTCCCAAAAGCATCATACAAATAATAAAACGGCCATTAAAACCAGCATCCTTTTTGATCATCCACCCTGCTTGGAAAATGAGTGCCATGAGAAACAGGATGCTTTTAAAGAAGTGTTTGAGCATAATCGGGATGAAGTCACAAACAGAAACCTGAAAAATGAGTGGAAAGAGTTAACCACCAAAACATGTTGCATGGGAGAAAAATGGATGCTAGCTGAATGCTTGCTACTACAGAGTAACTCCAGACCTTATGGTGGATGGTAGCACCGGGCACTAGGTGCATCACCTAAAATATTGATGCCAAGTTCATTTCTTGAACTTGAATTGTTCATCATGAATGGATCTTTCAAGAAAAAGCATTGCATACAAATCTCCGGATACACTGGTTCATACAAATAGTACATTGAAAAGTGTGAAGAAATACAGGAGGAGCATACATGGATCACACAGATTGAATGTTGGTTTTTAACCAAAGAAGTGGAGGAAGTCATTGATACAATCAAGCTTGGTAAAGCTGTGGTCTGTGTTAAACATTAAACATATTGGTGGACTTCAGTCCTTCAAATGTCTTATTGTGCATCAACAGAGCATTCTCCAAAGTCATGGAGACTGAGCACGACTCCACCCCTGTATAGGATTGGCTTAACATTGAATCCCATGTCCTACAGCCTGATTAACCTGATAGACACTGATAAAAACATGATCAAGAAGATTCTGCATATTTTACTTTACTAGATTTAAAAACAGAGAATGAATTAATTTTAACTTCATAACTTGTTTACTGCTGTTTTAATGGATGATGTGGAGTGAATGAAGAAAACGTATTTGTTTAATCACCGTACCACGGTCCTTGGGTAGCACGACCACGGCAGGTTAAGGGTGTGTGCAACGGGCTAGGACTAATATTCAGTCCTCTCTCTAGGCCCATTGCTTTAGCCCCCTGCCTCAGTTTCGTCCTGATCCTTGAACATATGTGCAGGATTGACCGCCCGCGCAGATGAGGTGAAGCTGCTCTGTTTTCAGACGGCTGTCTGAAAACAGAGCAGCGTCACCTTTATCCGCATTGTAGCATATTTTACTTTACTTAGATTTAAAAAAAAAGAGAATTAATTGATGTTAACTTGATAACTTGATTACTGCTGTTTTAATGGATGATGTGGAGTGAATGTAGAAAACGTATTTGTTTAATCCTCGTACGATGGTCCTTTGGTAGCACAACCACGGCAGCTTATGGGTGTGTGCAACGGGCTAGGACTAATCTTCAATCCTCACTCTAGGCCCATTGCTCCAGCCCCCTGCCTCAGTTTCGTCCTGATCCTTGCACATATGTGCAGGAACTACAGCTGGCACAGCAATCTGGCCAGCTGGGTGGAATTACCATTTTCCCACCACTGCCCTTGCCTCCATTACCACCACTAATGGCAAGGAGCCTGTTATGGGAACACCCACTCTACTTTTATTGAAAACCCGGTCTCTCCCAGCCCATACTTGCGAAATCTGGGACCTACTATCTAGCAGGCAACCTGCACTTCTTTGCCTGACAGAAACCTGGCTGGCACCGAGTTCGACGCCTGCACTAGTTCAAGCCATTCCCCCTGCCTACCATATTATGCTGCTATTTTCAAGTATACCATTTCCCAGTTATCATGCTCCAACAAGCTTAACATGGAAGCCTTACTCTTTAGATGTGTCATTACACCTTCTTGCATCAGTCATTTTTTGCTTATATACCGCCCTCCTGGACCCATAGGGCATTTCGGGAAAGGTCTAGTAGACTTAGTGGCTGAGTTGAGCTTACAATACACTAATTTAGTGGTATTAGGTGATCTCAATATCCACTTCAATTTCCCAAGAACAAATGTGATGAGCTCCTTTTTTGATAGTTTATCTGATCTGCAGTTACATCAACTGATTCAAGGCCCCACACATATTCATGGGAACACTCTTGACTTAGTATTTTCCAAGGACTACCTGTTATGTCCTGGGCTCGTTGAACCAGTGGTATGGTCTGACCACCACTTAGTATCTTGTACATTTACACTGATGAATCCACCCTGTAAGCTCCTCCCTCCAAAAACCCTGCTGCGCTCTTGGCGCTCGGTTGATACTAAGGCACTTAGTGCTCAAATAGCTATCAACTGTGCCCCTCTGAGGCCACTATCTTTAAAGTCACTCTCTCAATCTCTTGTGGATGCTGCAGATATCTGCGCCCCATTAAAAATGGTTCAAGGTCGCAGGCTACCGCCTCAACCTTGGTTCACGGAACAACTTAAAACCGCCCGCCTAAAACTTAGACAAACGGAATTCAAATGGCGTGATCAAACTATGATCCTGTGCTTAAAGAGTCTTACCAGCTCTGCCTCTCCACTTATCTGGCTAGTATTAAAATGGCTAAAGTCACCTTTTTTTCTCAGAAGATTGAATTATATCAGCCGAAAACCCTTTTTTCTATCGTGAAATCATTAGCTTCTTCTGAGACCCTCCCATATGGTGGTAAACCCTCTCAAAAGTTGTGCAAGGATCTTGCTTTTTTTTTATAAATAAAATTGAAACAATCCACTCAAATATTGCAGAATCTCCAGTGATAGCAACTACGGATGCCATCAGGTCATTACATGCTCCCTTCATCAATCCCCCGGCCAATTGGTCGACCTTCCCTCTCTTTGCTGAGACAGAGGTTTTAGGGGCTATTCTAAGAATTAAATCATCCTCTTACGAGGATGCTATTCCCGTTACTATTAGGAAGAAGATTGCCCCAGATTTACTGGTAGATATTAATTCGGCTATTAATAATTCTTGCCAATCAGGACTGGTTCCTTTGGAGTTGAAATATGTGAGGGCTATCCCCCTTCTCAAGAAGCCCTCACTTGGCTCCACGGTTCCAGCTAATTTTCACCCTATTTCTCTGCTTCCTTTTATGTCCAAACTTTTGGAATCTCTTATCACTCCCCTTCTATCTTCTTTCCTGGAATCGTCTAAGATCTTCAATCCTGCATAGGCAGGTTTCAGACCAGGGAGAGACACTGAAAGTGTGCTGGTTTCCGTGCAGGACAATATGTCCAGGCTAGTTGACTCGGGTGGGGTTGGTGCCCTGATGCTTTTAGATCTGTCAGCCGCATTTGACATGGTTGACCACCCCATCCTGTTATCATTCCTGGTCCATATTGGAATATCCGGTCAAGTCCTTGCATGGTTTACGTCTTTTCTTTCAGAGCGCACACAAACTCTTGCTATGTCCCCTTTTCTTTCTTTATCCTGTTCTCTCACCTGTGGTGTCACGCAGGGCTCCTCACTCTCCCTGATCCTGTTTAACATCTATATCTGGGCGCTGGTCTGCCTTATCTGCACCCACAGCCTCAACTGTTATTCTTATGCTGACGAGACTCAAATTCTGATCCGGCTAGATCAAGATCGAGCCAAGGTGTTGTCGCGTCTTCATGACTGTTTGAGGGCCGCCAGCGATTTGTTGGATCAGAACTGGCTTAAGCTCAATGGTGACAAGATTGAGGTACTGGTGGTGGGCTGCCCCCCTGGGTCCCTTACTTTGGACTTCTGCTTTTTGGCCCATTTCTTTGGGCTCCCTCCCCAGTCCAGTAAGCAAAGTAAAAAACCTGGGTGTTATTCTTTCTGCCTCTCTCTCCATGTCTAACCAAGTGACAGCTGTGTGCCAAGCCGCCCGCCATCAGATCAGGGTTTTGAAGAGGGTCTTACCCATGATACCGGAATTCATTTGCCCTCCTTTAGTGGCTGTGTTAGTTCTCTCTCGCTTGGACTACTGCAACTCTCTGTATCTGTCGCAGCCGATTAGCCTAATACAGCGGCATCAGCGCATACAGCATCTGGCGGCCAGGCTAGCCACAGGTACCCGGTATGGAGATCACATTTCTCCTGTGCTTCGTCAACTTCATTGGCTCCCGGTTGGCCAGTGTGTTCACCTCAAGTCTCTGTGTATTGTCCATCAGGCTATTCACGGTCAAGGCGCTGAGTTTCTGCAGACTAAATTCTCCCGCTATCTCCCCAAACGCGATCTACGCTCTTCCACTGCTAATGTTCTTGTTGTTTTAAGATTCAATTGTGCGAGGGTCGGTGATAGGGCCTTTTCCATAGCAGCTGCTAAACTTTGGAACAACCTTCCTTCTCTATTAAGGACTGTCCATAACCACCTTGGTTTTAGAAGAGCACTTAAGACCATTCTTTTTGTAGCTCTCCTCCTTATGGCTTATCCTCCTTTCTGAGCAGTTTTCCTCTCCAGCGCCATGATGCCCTTGGGAGGCCATACGCTCTACAAATGCAGACAACATAATATAACATAACATAACATTGTCATTGGACCAAAGGGACTTCAAAGAAGTTCTTTCCATGACCAACTAGACCTTTATTCTACATCATACGATAGACTAATACACCCGCCGGACTTAATGAAGACATGCAACTAAATTAACAGTGACCGGCTCTGGGTGAAAATGGAACACCTTGGGATAGTTGGAAGAATATTATCTCTTCTAAAACAACTGTACTCCCATTTGGCAAATGTGATATGGCTTGAAAGGTAAACTAGCAAGTTGTTGCTCAGAGAGGATTGAGTAAAACCTCTGTATTCAGCAGCTGGCATTGTGCAGTCCTGGGCAGGCCGAAGGTATTCGCCCCATGCAGGGCCCTGCTCCCTGTAAAGCGCAGAGAAAGGCGAAAACGCACACGCACAGCAGGATCTTAGAGGGAACCCGAGGTAAAAACCCACCCTGAAGAAGGACCACGGTCCGAGATGCATCTGCGATAGAGGCTTCTGCTCAAACCATATGGAAAACAAATCTGAATAAAATAAGAGACTTTTGCATTTTTACACACATATGGCTTCATCATTTGTTGTGATGAATAAACGTATACAAAATAAAATGAGCATTTAAACAAAATATGCAGTAGTTTTTACTATAACATTTGGCGACCTCAGGTCCGCTGAAGAGTGTACAATATATCTACCAACTACCTATCTCGATCCATTAACACATTAGAATGTGGATACATTGAGGTCACAGTGATCATTGACACAACAGGAGTGGGATTGCTGCATCTTTTAGAAAATAAACTCATAATTAACTATTAAAATTAATTCATTCATGTTGTCATTTGTATAGTGACTTTCACAATAATTATGGTCCCAAAGTGCTGTTTCTTAAATGAGTTCAGATGGACCAAAGTCAAGTTGTGGGAGAACTGGGAGGTGCTATTATGCATGTGTGCATTTCGGCCATTAAAGTTATGAGAGGGTGGCCAAGACCCTGCTAGTCACTCATTTCTGAATGGCAAGTGAATGGGCAGAAAGAAGGTATACGCTGAACTAAGCCAGGAGGTAGGTTGTATTTAAGTGGATAGAAAATGATGTGAGTAGCTGCAGTTCTAATGTTTTGTTGTGAAAGGTAGCTTCATACTTGTGGCAGAGGTGTTGTGCATTAGTGTTTGTGTTATTTGTGTGTGCTGCGGTGTGTGGAAGTGAGGCCGTCAATTCAGCTACATTTCGACGTTGGGGGTGCTAGGGAAAAATGGGTAAATTGTGCAAACAACCATTGAAACTAGAAAAAAAGAGTTTGGGAAGATGAACTCAAATGCGCTAACCCCTTTAAATAAATATATATAGGCGAGTCTTAACAGTCTTGTAAATTTTATTAGTGTTTATTCACACTAATAATTTTTATTTTCCTTTTATGATTCCAAAAAAACATTCCAAATAAAGCTGCACACCAGTATAAAGTAATTCATAAGGTACAATGAATCAAATATTTCTCTTTCTCTTTCAGTAAATCCAATATTTTCTTAAATTGCTCTCTCAAAATGAATCAGATATTTCTCTCTCTCAAATCCAATATTTTCATAAATTGCTCTCTCAAAATGAATCAAATATTTCTCTCTCTCGACACGTGTTTCCCCATTGTAACTCTCAATGGTTCTTCAGGAGAGGAAGTTTTAGTAGGAAGTTTTAGTACTAAAAAAGAAAAGAAGAAAAGGCCAAATTCTTTTTTAGTAATGCTTTAGAATTTTTTGCCCAAATAATAATTGTATTAATTTCTACAAAGACTCACCGTTCTGATTTTCTGATTGTTCACATATATCATGTATTATTTTTCCAAGATAAAAGTTTTTTTCTTATAATGTTCATCGGACTATTTTGCTTAATTTAGTCTGTAAAATATGGATCCAGGTTTACGCTGTAAAAGGGAGAATGGGGGAAGAAGACAAGGTAATTGCTTCTTATTTTCAATCTATAAAGAGCGAAAAGCATGGTCTTTTAGAAAGGTTCTAATCAGATTTAAAGCAGGGAGGGCACAGGCTTCTCATTTGCTTACCTTATTACCTTGGTATTGTTGATGATATTTAGTGGTCCTGTGCCGTGATAAGCACCCAAATGTTAGGATGTCTAACTGAAGCTTATTTTGGCTATTTATTCCCGCGATCATGACGTAATGACGTCATCACCCCACGCTCACGTGATTCCGTGTAGCGCGATGACGTCATCACGCACGTATTCGTGACCCGGCGGCCATTTTGAAATAGATTAAGGTACGTTCAAATGTAATAAATGATTATGAATGATCTTGCTGTTCCTTCATTATTTAGTGCGACACAATTGCGTAGATGCGCACAAATTTTTCCAACGGCAGTCATTTAAGAGATAAAGTGAAATGATACAATTTCATTATAACTGAGTAATTATGATACAATTTCATTATAACTGAGTAATTAGAATTCTAGATCATATAAAACAAAGACAAATTGGTTAAAGAATAAAAAAATATAGAATAAGTAATACAGCGATCCATATTTTACAGACTAATCCATATTACAGACTAATCCTGGATCCATATTTTACAGACTAAATTAAGCAAAATAGTCCGATGAACATTATAAGAAAAAAACTTTTATCTTGGAAAAATAATACATGATATATGTGAACAATCAGAAAATCAGAACGGTGAGTCTTTGTAGAAATTAATACAATTATTATTTGGGCAAAAAATTCTAAAGCATTACTAAAAAAGAATTTGGCCTTTTCTTCTTTTCTTTTTTAGTACTAAAACTTCCTACTAAAACTTCCTCTCCTGAAGAACCATTGAGAGTTACAATGGGGAAACACGTGTCGAGAGAGAGAAATATTTGATTCATTTTGAGAGAGCAATTTATGAAAATATTGGATTTGAGAGAGAGAAATATCTGATTCATTTTGAGAGAGCAATTTAAGAAAATATTGGATTTACTGAAAGAGAAAGAGAAATATTTGATTCATTGTACCTTATGAATTACTTTATACTGGTGTGCAGCTTTATTTGGAATGTTTTTTTGGAATCATAAAAGGAAAATAAAAATTATTAGTGTGAATAAACACTAATAAAATTTACAAGACTGTTAAGACTCGCCTATATATATTTATTTAAAGGGGTTAGCGCATTTGAGTTCATCTTCCCAAACTCTTTTTTTCTTTTTTCAATGTAATATCTGTGTAGCAGCCACACAGAATTGGGAAGTTCTCATGCAGATAACCCCCATCCTTTCACAAAGATAATAAGCAGTCGCCAAGGAACCACCTCTTTAACAAAGGCTGTTTAGATTGATCGTTTTAACCATTGAAACTAGTTTGCTTCCATGTTTTTGGAAACTCCTCTACTGTTTTCCAGAGCATCCTTTTCTGGCAAAGCAATCCCGCCGAAGTCGGCACCCACCAACATGTCTTCAGACCCTGTAGCACCCTGGGTCTTCTACTTTGGCAGGTCTCAAGACTCCTCCGTTTACCGAGCTGAAGCCCGCCGCAGCACTACAGGAGCAGTGTCTCTCCAGGGAAGTGAAGCAGGACCTTCCCCCCACGTCGAGGTAGGCTATTGGGCACTCTTCCTCTGCTTGCTATAATCCAGAGTACCCCACACCGAAAAAGCGTGGGCTCATGCGCCTACATTCCCCTGATCCTTTGATGTCCACTGCTTGTTGCAGATGCACGCTACACGTGTAATTTCATAAAAAAGGCATTTTTGTCCATTCATTACGGCTGCCATTCTAAGATGGCCACGCCCGCCTCATAGGCATTTCACCCCTCGCCTTGCTGCATCCTGGCCTCCTGGAGCCTTGCCATTGGTTGCCTGTGGCTTGAAAGCAGCCAATCAACCGCCGGCAGGCGTAGCCGGCCGCCTCCATGAAGGTCGTACAAAGGCTTGTACCCTGTCCCAGCCTGTCCACGCCTTCCACGCCGTGGGCCGGAATTGCTGCACAACAACCACCCTGCCCCTGCTTGAGAACTCTAAGGTACTTTGTAAGCTCTGCATGCACGCTGATCTAATCTCCAAGGCCCCACACTCAGAGAGCAGCTGCTAAGGTGCTATCTGTCTTCCTGCCCCATTGTATGCACTTTTTAAACCTATGTGATATACACTGCTCGCTACTTAACCATGTCACCCCATTGCACACCTGCCATATTGTGCGATTACTGTGCCACCTTTTTGCCTCTATTCACGACCTCGGATCCATGTGCACCTCTGTACTCTATTCTATGTGTGACTCTAGTGCATTTGTGCCCCTTACTGTGATTTCGAATTTAGGTGCCCTGCTGTACTCCAGTCAATGTGTGACCTCAGTGCATTTGTGCCCCTTACTGTGATTTCGAATTTAGGTGCCCTGCTGTACTCTATTCAATGTGTGACCTTAGTGCATTTGTGCCCCTTACTGTGATTTCGAATCTAGGTGCCCCACTGCACTCTTCTCAATATGTCACATTAATGCATCCTGCTACATTCGGTGATTTCGAATTCAGGTGACCCCTTTGCTCACTACTTGTGGCTACTGGAGAAGGGTATCTCCATTGTAAACTATCCTCCTGATAAGTACCACACCAGTAAGCGACTGGCATTTTACCCTACCCGGTATCCAAACTACTAGGCCATGTCATGCAGCTATGGCACACTGCTTGCTTCCACCTTATCCACCAAATCATTATAGGGTATTCAATCTCTACACCAGACACTCCCTCCACCAACATTGCTAGGACACATCACTCCCTCACCCACAACAACTTCTCCACACACCTCCTTATCATGCATCACTGCACAGACCATTCTATTAATCCGTACATTAACGATCCGGCTCTATGTCTCAAACACTTTGACACTAAACCTACACCCAACCAACCGTGTACATTACAATCTAGAAACACCAGACTCAGATCTAGATTGCCTTGTGCACTTTGCACACAACGCAGCCACACCACCCATATACATCATGACTCACCAAAGAGATCCAACCTCCCCCCACCTCCCACCCCCATCACAGCACTTGAGGGTGCTTTTATCAATGCAAGATCCCTCACGGCACACGCTCTTGACATTGCTGACCTCATCACCGTCCAAAACCTCGATTTCTTACCTATCACCAAAACCTGGTTACATGCTGCCTCTGGCCCTCTTCTTGCCTTAGACATTCCTAATGGTTACTCCATTATTAGAAATTACTGCCTTTCCAACCTGTCTAAAGGCGAAGGAGTCACATTTATACACAAAGATAATATCACTATGGGAACCACTACCAACTCCCAACTCAGTTCTGCAGAATCTCTATCCGTGAAACTATCCCTTTCACCAACAAACACAGCAACATTACACCTCATCTACAGACCCCCAGGTCCCCTTGGGTCATTCACAGATGATATTACATGTATCCTGTCTGCTAACACTAAGCCTAATTTGCAGGTGTTACTACTAGGTGACCTCAATCTGGGCCTCGCCGACCCTAAGGATCATATGGCCACTGAGGTTGCCGCTACCCTTGGCAAACTAGACTTCCAACAACGCATTCTTGCACCTACCCACAACAAGGGCAGAATGCTGGACTGGATATTTGATCTTAATTGCAACACCAAGATCACCTGTAACTTCGCCTGCGCTTGGTCCGACCATCATATCATCACCGTCCACTTACCAGCCACTAACCCACAGCCTAAACCTACCATAGCCCTGGCTATACCCACCAGGAACAAAAAGGACATTACTAGGGACAAATTGCTCCGACTCATCCTCCCCATCGTTAATAATTGTGCCTCGCAGCATAAGGGCCCTACTGTCCTAGTATACACCTTCATTCTTACCATACTCAATGCCATAGAGACTATAGCCCCTCTCAAAATACGCAAAGCCAAACAACGATCCCACCTGAACTCATGGTTCACCCCGCAGCTTAGAGTTCTGCGTAAAGAAAAGAGAAAGGCTAAAGTTTCTGGAAAAGCAATCCTAGCATGGCCAACAAAGACTCCCTTCTCATCACTTCACTTAACTACAAGGAAGCCATCCTCCAAGCCAAAAAAAAGACATACAACCAATGTATATCTCATGCTGAATCCAACACAAAAGAATTATTTAAAATTCTCAAAGAATTAGAATCCCCTTCACCTGTCCCCGATTTCCTGATTCCTGCATCAAAGATAGTACCTGGTGGAATAACATCCAAAATGCACTTCTCAACAAAATCACCACCTTGCAAACTAAAATTAATGCCGAACAAAATACTCTCCTCACCTCCCCCCCTACTAAAACCATGCCACTTAAAAAAAACATCCCACCCCCCCACAAGCCATTCAGTTTCACGGCTCTTACCATCGCTGAGGTTTAAAAAATCATTAGTACCTTAAAACCTTCGAACTGTCAAGGCGACTCCTGCCTGGCACCGATCATTAAGGAATCGGCACATGACCTCGCTCCTTTCATAACCATTTTCATCAATGCCTCATTCCAATCGGGAGCGGTCCCTAACAATTTGAAAGATGCTTGGGTTATCCCCCTTTTAAAAAAAACAACACTAGATCCGGAGACTCCAACCAACTATAGGCCCATTACCACGGTCCCTTTTCTTCTAGAAATACTCGACAGAGCAGCCTACCTACAGATATAGAAATATCTGGAAACAAACAAACTTCTAGGCACCAGACAATCCGGTTTCAGACCCAAAAACGGGACTGAAACAGCCCTCTGAGACCTCAAAACCCAAATTGAGGACCTAAAAGATAGCAAATTGGCACTATTACTCCTATTGGATTTATCTGCTGCCTTTGATCTGGTCAACCACCAAATCCTCTGTCAATATCTGAAGTCTGCAGCCCAATTTTCTGATAACGCCACCAATTGGGTCATGTAATTTCTAGACAATAGACACATGAAAGTCTTCTCCGCTACTTCTTCAGCTGACCCAGCACCAGTCCCCTGTGGGGTCGCGCAAGGGTCATGTGTATCACCGACCCTCTACAATGTATTCACTAAAACCCTGTTTTATGTGCTTGACTATCTGGGTGTCACCTACACCAATTAAGCCGATGACACCCAGATACTCATTCCCAGCACTGGGTGACTACGTTGTAGACTCTAAATCACTAAACAACATTTATCATGTCATCCAAGCCTGGATGGCATAACATGAGCTCTGTTTCAATGATGATAAAACAGAGCTCCTCATCCTAGGCACTCAACAAAAGCTCAACAAGTTGAACCCAACCAATGCAGTGGTGTCTGCATCAGCTTACACATGTAAGCTTATCACAGCCTGTCGCCCATTCCTCTCTTCGCAGAACTGCATCACCCTCGCTAGGGCACTGGTAATGTCCAAACTGGACTACTGTAACACGGACCAAGCCCATGGTGCTGCTCTCACTACCCCTCAGGAGGACCCTCCTGGCAGTGCTCCAACTTACACACAGCTCTTGATGGAAGAATCCGAAGAGGCACCTTCCAACAGCTTGGATAGGGCACTCGCCTGGGTGGGTTCTGAGGAAATCCCAGGCTTTACCACTATTGAAGTCAGAAGGAGACAAAGCCTCCTCAAAGGGCAGTCAATTACACCACTGAACAAAGAAGTGGCTGCACCTCTAAAATTTGTCATTGAGCGGTCCCTGGGTGATTGTGCCCAGTTAACACTGAATAGATATTGTGTCATGAGACTGCTCACAAATATTCCATCTTTGAAGCATCTTACTTCAGCAGACATTGTCCAAGTGGAATTTTTGAATAACATCAGGCTGGACAAGGTCATCTTGCATTTTGGGTCCCGTCTATTATTAGAGCATGTTTTACTAGCATCAGACTAGCTGAAGATCTGTGGCTTTTCGTTTGTTGTACCTGACTTATCTAAAAAATCTTCTGAATTGAAATGTAATGTCCCAAATAATCCCCCCTCAAATATGGTCAACAATTCTGTCCTTCCCCATGTTTAACTGTAAAATGCCCAGTTGAGGGTGACGCAAGGAGATTTGCGTCAACCACTTAACTGAAGACACAGAGTCCTCTAACGGTTCTGACTGAAGTTGGGTGGCTGCTTGTTTAAATGCATGCAAACAATAGCTGGTCCCTGTATCAAACAGGGACCCTCTTTACAGATTTATGTGTGTCACTTGGAACTCTAAGGGCTTTGCCCATTTGGTTGCCCCATCAGGATAACTAATTTTTGAGGTGGGCATTTTCCGCTTACACGAATCATGGTTTAGAACTCTTCCCTCAGTTGATGGTTATGAATCCTTGTTCAATCACGCCTGTAAATTAGAGAAAGGGAGTGCTGCCTCTGGCCTACTTTTTGGGATTCATAATGACTTGAAAATATCAGCTTCTAATTACGCAATGCCTAGCTCCTTTGTCCAGACTGTGGAATTGGAATGGGACACTCTGGTCTATCCGTGTAAGGGCTTCTCCGTAGTCCTTAATATTTACTGCCCCCCCCAAAAAGCAATTCAGCAATTCAGCAGGAAGCCTTTCTTAACTCCATTGAAGAGATTATATATTTCTGGCACGTAAAAAGGAATTCTAATTCTTTTTTAGTCTATGTGGACTTTAATGCACCTTGTATAACTTGCTCTGAACTAGGGGAAAGTAAGATACTGCAGTGGAGGCCAGAGGCGCAGCATGGGCTAGGCTTATGGACACCTGAGGCTTATGTATACTGATTAGTAGTGTCACGGGAGATGTCCCACCTAACTCTACTTGGTATAGGGGTAATGCCAGAAGTATAACAGATCACTTCTTTGCCTCATATAACATCTTTCAAAATTCATGTTCCCTGTGAATTGTTCACTCTGATCTGAGTGATTATAACCACCTGGTTCTTAGCTGGAGTGTGGAAAGGCAGGATACTCCTGCTGGTTCCTATAGGCCGGTTTTGAATACTAATGGTGGAAAGAATAGAGTTGTTTGGAATGCTAATAATTTACAGTAGTTTTACTCCAGGCTGGGAAAACTATATGGTGAAGGGGAACTTGAGTCGCAGGTCCTTACGACCCCCTATCGGGACCTATTGGCCAGAATATACACAGAAATGCCATGTCCCAAGCGCAGGATACACCTGGTAATGAATCATTCTTATGAACCAGTCGTCCAACAGAAAAAAAGGGATTTATGAATGTCGCTTAGAACTGGGAAAAACCTTTCTCCCCTGAACCGTGAATCCTTGAAAGCTGCATATAGGCACTGGCTGCACCACCACAAGCATCAGATGGTGCTGACAGACGCGTCCAGGATGTAATACCTACTTGGGTCTAGGAACATCAGTGCATTCTGGCAAGCAATGAATGGTATGGCTGCCCCTGCCTCATGCAATCTAACCAATCCTATAAGTGAATAAGACTGGGCGACTCACTACTCGGAAGTCTATAGGGTGGATCTCGATGCTGTCAATCTGGTGGAGGCTGGCCCCGAAGTGCCTTAGCACTTGGAATTCAATGAGGAAGCAATTGAGCACATTATTGTCCATAGTAAACATTCTCGGGTTCCTGATGGCCTTTCTAACGCGTCCTCAAACTCCATCCAAAATTGTGGGCTCGACTACTGAGTATCCTTTTTGAGGGTATCCTGTCGAGAGTAACCCTCCTCCAAGTTGGAAGGAGTTGATCGTCATAACGATTCATAAAAAGGGTCCCAGTTCAACACCCAACAACTATAGGCCAATCACGTTGCGAATATTCCCTCTGAGATTGTTGCTTCCCTGCTGTTGAGGGACTTTTCTGGTTGGGCGGAAGGCTTGGGCAGATTGGACCCAGTGCAAACTGGCTTCCGTAAAGGGGGTTGGAATTAATGCCAATAATATTCTGCTGGGTCTTCTGAAAAGGGAGGCCATGGAGAGGTCTAAACCAGTATATGCTGCTTTTATTGACTTCTCCATGGCGTTCGACAATGTTGACAGGCACCGCCTCTGGTCTAAACTACGGAACTGGGGCTGCCTGGAATCCCTTTTGAATATGATTGTGGCTCTGCATTCAGATACGTCCTTTAGGGTCCGGCTGAATGCTCAGGGCAAATTGTCAGCCACAATAGAGACTACCAGAAGTTTAAAACAGGGAAGTAGCCTGGACCAGCTCTTGTTCACTCTCTTTACTTCAGACATCAGTGCTATTTTTGGAGAAAAAAAAACAGCTTCTCCCCTCATCTTTCAACATTGAAACTTGACTACCTGTTTTATGCTGATGACTTGGTGCCATTTGATCATACTCCATTTGGGCTCCAGCGCAAGCCAGATGTGTTGGCTGCTTATGCTAGCCAAAGTAAACTCACCATTGTTTGAAGAAATCAAAGATCTTGATCCTTTGACCAGGTATGAAGCAAAAATACAAAACTTTTCGCTGGTGTCTGAATGTAGATGCTTTGGAGAAAGTCTCCAGCCTTTGTTTACCTGTGAACCAAATTGCAGGGTTTGCAGAGTAGTCCTGAATTGCAGAGCCATTTGACCTCTAAGGCTAGAATGTTGGTAGCACAGGCTTCTGCGATTAATAGAAGATTTGGCCTCTTTTCATTAACACCTGTGCTAGAATTCTATAAATTAAAGATGTACCCTCTTTGGTTTATGGTGGGGAAAATAAGGTGCTTCCACTCACAATGCACTGGGGAGTGCTGGAGGGCTTATTTTGGAGGAAAGTTCTGCTACTCGTGAATGGAGTCCCAATGGCAGTGATTCGTTATGAACTAGGCCTGCCTTCTATTAAGTTCTATATCCTCTCAAAAAATATTTCACTACTAAGAAGTATCTGGTGTGCTGAGGACGGATCTATTTGGTGGGGACTGGAGCTACTCCTAAACTCACAAACTTGACCTTGCCTCAACAAATGGGAGCAGGAATGTATTACTGTCATGAAGGATAGTGGCATCTCTAGGGATAGGATTTTGAACTCCTCTTTAAAAACCAAGAGAAACTTGAAAGAAAGGGATTGGGTCTATGCGATTGAAAAAGTAAGACCGTATAAAAGGTTTAAAGATTTGCTAATTGATGTAAGGCCTGTGGGGATGTTACCAACATACTTAAGCAGGTCAGCTAGCCCGACATGGCATAGACTATCTATTAAGCTGAGGCTCAATTTACTGCCAGCAAATTAAATTGAGAACGCTAAAGTTGGGACTCCCAGTGATTCAAAGACTTGTCGCCGTTGTTTGGAGCTGCGCCAAGTTGAGACATTACAGCATCTTTTGTTATATTGTGTGGTTTTGAATGACAGGCGTTGTAGTGTCCTGTAGGTGGACCTCCTCACCCTCCTAACCGCTCTCTCTTTTCAAGCAGAGGCTGACACGGGAGCTGGGGTGCAACACGTCTTATCTTTATTTAACTTCGATACTAACTGCTGCTTCCCGCGGTAACCCCTCCCCTTCCTGTCACGTGGGACGCAGCCCACTCAATAACCGATAACAGAGAGAGAGGACTATTCCTCTCTTCGATACTGTGGTGACGACACCACAAGCGTCACCATTGCTTTGTCCATTTGTTGGAAAACTATACTGTTGAAGGAGCTGGAATAGTGCGGCAATGGATTATGAGTTCATATGGACAAAATCACTGGTTGACACCAACAATGCTCTAATTTAAAGACATTTTAAATCTATCATAATTGATTTTGACAGCAATGTATGATTTATACTTGTGTTTCTAAGTATGAATTAATGTAATTACTTGTGTTGATTAAAATTATGTGTTTTGATGTTGAATTTGTTAAAGGTAAATTCTTCTTTAACCATATAACAATAAATAAAAACATGAATAAAAAATATGTCCAGGTATTTGCACCATTTTGCAGCTTCTACCATCAATGGGCAGTTAACACTACTATCACAGTGCCTCGCAGTTTTCTTTCCCATGCCTACACAAAATCCCAAACTGTTGGCATTGCAAATTCTTGTTTAAGGATGCGAGGGATTTAGACAAACGTTTTCCATTTCTGAGCAAGAGTAAGGAAAGTTGGCAGACTCAGATGCAGAGAGAACATTTCATCTACAAAAGTACTTGTTAACTTTTCATCTGCTCCATCTTTGGTGTTAAGTAACTATGCAGCTAATTGGAATCACTGGAAGGAACGTACCCTTTCTGTGTTGTTATGTGGGTTGTCAAAGGACACTTTCGGACCGTACATTTGAAAAGACTCCAAACACAAGAAATTATCTCACGGAAATGCAGTGTTTAAGGCTTCCTTTTACTAACGATTGTCCTGCCTTCTGTGTCACTAAGTTACCAACTGCAAACGTGATTATAGAGGAAGATATTATTAATGAACATCTGTTGCTGAATCCTGGTCAGCACAACTTTGCATTAATTAATTTCTGTTTGCTGGCAATAAAAATGATTTAACTTGCTCTGCAGTGCGTTGTCAACAATATAAAAAGTTGAACTGTCATTTCCACTCAGAAACAGTTTTCGTCCTGATTAAGTGGATGGCAGAAATTAGATGAACCTTCAATATATGTTTTTCTGGTAATGCACATTGAAGAACAATACAATGAGAAAAGTATTAATTGAAGTATGAAAGGTGATCTGACTTATATATGTGCAACCATTGTTGTTGCGAAAAATGTATATGGAACAGGATGATGCACATTTTAACTAGTACCATCTATCTATGTTTAATGTTGAATAATGTATTACATCATGCATGAGGATGAAAAAGGAAAATCATGTCTATTGTTTCTACCAAAGATAAAAAAATAATTTGTTGGAGGCCGATAACGAGTGTACTTTCTCCAGAAATAGTTGTGCCTCAGATTGCTGTAGTGGCATAAACATCAGGTAATTCATTTTGAGAGTGAGAACTAGGTAACAATCCTTACTTTGCTACATTATCAAATTGTCTGATCCTGGACAAATCAACCTTTTCTCTGTGCCTCAGTCCACTTAGCTGGAAAAATAGGAGTGAATCCAATCATAACACACTATAATTATTAAGTGGAATATAACATTTAAAAATGGGTCATTCTCTTCTGACGTGAAGGGTCTGTAGCCATGCTGAGGTCTCCTCATTGTCTTGCAGGCCTCATTAAAATGAGCAAGGTTTTCAAATAGAAACCACAGAGATATTGAATGTTTAGGGACAACTGTTCTATTCTAAACACAGCTGCAAACTTGTGCTCAACAATATGACATGTAAAACAAGTCTGAATAGATTTAGGCTATTCCCCTTTGCCTCTACCTGCTAAACCTCAACCATTTCTGGTTCTTAGTAGCATCAACTACAGCAACTCCCTCTTCCTGGCAGAGCCAGCTTATTTGCTTAGCTGTCTGCAGTTGTTACAAAACATGGCTGCCAAGGTGATTATTCATCCTCCCTTTGGCTCTCATATAACCCCACTTCTACACCAGCTACACTGGCTCCAGGTGGAGGAACGTGTTCTATTCAAGTCTCTATGTATTGTGCACAGAGTGTTGTATAAAATTGGAGCTGAATACATTGTGGCCAAATTGTGTCCTTATATTCCTGCTGGGCTACTGCCCTCCCTATCTTCTCTGACAATTCAGATCCCTTCTGTAAAACGCTCTCGTGTAGGGGGGAGTGCCTTTTCTGTGGCTCCTGTGAAAGCCTGGAACTCCCTCCTCCGTGCTCTGCTGGGTTTGACTCCTCATCTATCCTTTCAATGTTTACTAAAGACCCATCTGTTTTAGGTTTCTCCCCTCTGTCGCGCTTCTCTGTTGTGGGCCTGACGGTCTTTAGTGCCAAGGTGCCTTTGGGTGCACATTGCGCTTTAGTAGTGCACTTAACATAACATAACATTTCACCAAATAACCAGTCCGAATTGCATACATCATCTCCTATTTTGGAATCTCATGTAAAGGCCTGCTGATGGCCCACTCCCATGTGCAGTCTGCTGGTGCCTTTTAAACAGGCTATTATGCTCGTCCTGAATTCCCATAAGAAATCATTGTGGGATCCGCACACTCCAAAAATTATGTGGATGAAGCAGTTAGATAATAATGATTGTGGGAGATTCGTGCTGAAATTCCATTTCCTAGGAGGAGGATTTTTTTACAACAGAAGTACTTCAAAGACTTTTATGTGCCTGGAAATTCATTGTTGCTGCTTTCAATGCCAGATAGGTGTGTGTTAGTTCTTCTGCAGCATGTGTTCTTGCCAAAACAGAAAGGATCTATGCCAGCAAGAATTCATGATTAATAAATGTCATCTTTCACAGAGAGCAGATTTTTTCTGAGGAAGGTGCATTGTAGTCAGTGGATAACCTTAAATAGGAATGTATAAAATTCTGTTCTCCATGCATATTTTGGTGAAATTCATATTTTCTTTTTTTTTTTTGTTTTTTGAAGGTGCAAGCATTAAGATTTTGTTAGCAATTTTCCACACAATATGCAGCTTTCTTCAGCAACATAAGGGTTAAGCTCTAGTGAACACTTGCAACTTCGTTTGCAGAAAATAAATCCATCGAAAAACCTATTTGCAGGATTATTTTAAGAGTGAAATAAAGGGAAACTAACATTATTTAACTGGGTTTTCACTTTGCCAGAAAGGAAACAGATACAACGTTGTTGCAGGTTTTCCCTCACACAACAGGTAAAACTAAATGTTCACTATGTTTGTTGAGAAAATATCCAGCAATAGTCCTTTTGCTGAAATTTTGTTTGCAGGCATTTTGTGGCATTTGCACATCTACAATTCCATTTTGGCAAAATACAATGATCACAAATGAAATATCATCATGGAACAAATTGATTGTTTCTAGCATGTGCTCTGTGCGTTGGCATCTATTTAATTCTGCCTGAGACTCACAATCCTGAGTCCAGCTATGTGTTTCACACCCTGTGCCCCAGTTGAAGTTCAACCCCTCGCTAAAATGTGAATATTAAATGCAGAGTTCATATGTTGAAATGCAGAGTCTAAATGTTGACAAACAGAGCCCATACTCCTACACACTGTAGGCTTTTCAAGTATGGTGCCGGGTTAGCAAAGCATCCGGGATGGGTAGAGGCAGCAGGGATGTGGGGAACTCTAGAGCATGAGAATATGGTTTAGTTGATGGATCAGCAAATGCCCATATATTCTTCCAAGTGTTGTGTCTTCAGGTACTTCTTAAAGTGTAGTATGGGGGAGGTTAGTCATATCTGCAATGGTAAACTTGTCTAGGAGATAGGGTCTGTTGGGAGGTAGATGAATACATCATCTGTAGCTCATGCCCCTCCTCCAGCCAAATACCACACAGGTGAGAAATATTTCTCACTGAGACAAATGTACTACCCTTATACCAGGCAGCTAGAACAGGAATTAGAGACAATTTAGGCTGAAGATTGCAAAAACGGTCAAACTACTGGTCTAACAATACATGTGCATAAATTAAACACAACAAAACTGTGCACACAACATGAAGAACATATACACTAGATAAAAGATGCATTTATGCATGAAGAATAACAACATAACATCCACAAGATATGAAAAATATCAACATGCTTAATGTAGAAGGTGAATACAACATAAACGACACACAAATATAACTCACTAACATAGAAACAAGAGTGTAATTGGGCACACATCTTCTTTAAAATGTAAGCCACTGTGTGCTTTTAATTAAACAAAAGGCCACACGATTTAAGAGAACGCAAAATGCTGAATCCGCAAGAATACATATCCATTGTAGAGCTCAGACAAGAGTCTGCAACTAGTGCCAAGGTTACGAGAACATAAGGGAGCGTTGGAGCAGAAGAACAAAGGCACAAGATAGTAATTCCCAGTACGTCGGCCGGATACTTCCAGATTAATTAAAAGTTATAAGAACACAACCAGCGTTTGTAGGGCAGATGCAGTAACAAGGCAAGCAAAAAGACATCATGAAGAATAACTCAAGAGTGTCCCCGGTGGCAATAGAAATCACGGCACATGCATTAGTACGTAGGTGAAATACCATTAAATGGGAGATAATTCCATTTCATACATGGTCTCATCCCATGTGACCCATAATTGAAGAACATTGTCTAATCATTAGAAACAAATGCAGATAGGAAACCTCCTTACATGGACAGAAAGACACAAGGCACCTTACAAGGTCAAATACAAAGAGATTGCCCAGTCTCATGGGCTAGGCATGAGGGATGGTAACTTTTTTAATGAACAATTTGTATTTATTTTATTTGTATAGTGCATACCAGGCCCATAGGCTACCGGGCGCGTATCGTGTGGCAGTGGTTACATAACATAACAGTTCACATTACATAGAAACATACAAAAAGAACATTAGAATAAGATCACATTGCAGATTCGAGAACAGCTAAATAAGTAGACATGCTTATCAAGGTGGCAATTATTCTTCATAGGAGACTAGCCAGAGTTTGGCTTTGTGTTTGAATGAGTTCAGGGAGGGCAAGTTTCTGACAGAGAGAGGCACAGAGTTCCACAGTTTGGCTGCCAGAACTGGGAAGCTGGCCCCACCGGCTGTTTGGAGCTGGAATCTAGGGATCAGTAGGCTCTGGCTAGTGGCAGACCTTAGTGAGCGAGGTGAGATATACTGGGTAAACCATGAGGATAAGTAGCTAGGGGCCTGGTTATTCATGCATTTGTAAGTCAGGGCAAGGGATTTTAGTGAGATCCTTTGGGCGACAACCAGTGCAGGTTCTTCCTAGTTTCAGAGACATGGGCTGTTATAGGGATGTTGAGTGCTACTCAGATGGCGTTATTTAGTGTAATCTGGAGTTTGTCCAGGTTGCATTGGTTGGTGCCTTGGTACAGAGCATTACAATAGTCAAGTTTGGACATGACTAAGGTCCTAGCAAGGATAGTGCAGTTCTGAGAAGAGGCATGGTTTTGCTTGAGAGGGGCATGTGGAGAGAATTTTGTTTATCATTGAATTTACGTTGCAGAGTGGTTATTTTGTTGAGGAGTGCATTATGTATATTGTTGCAGCAGGTGCTGTATTTGGTGCATGAATCGGGGGTAGGTGATGGGGATTCTAATTATTTGAGAATTTTAAAGAGTTCTCTTGTGTTACATTCTGCTTGGGATATGCAAAGGTTGTACGTCTTTTTCTTGGCTTGAAAGATGGCTTGAAAGATGGCTTCCTTATAGTTCAGTGAGGTGATCAGGAGGGAGGCTTTATTAGTCGCACTAGGATGACTTTTCCAGAGTGCTTTGGCCTTCCGCTTTTCGTTGCGTAGGTTGTTAAGCTTTGGTGTGAACCAGGAGTTCAGGTTAGACTGTTGTTTGGCTTTGCAAATTTTTAGCGGGGCTATGGTCTCAATGGCTTTGAGCAGAGTGCTGTTGAAAGTGTCTACTAGGACGGTGGGGTCCTTGTGCAGCAGGGCACATATGTTCAGAATAGGAGGATGAGGGGAAGCAGTTTCTCCCTGGTAATATCCTTTTTTATTTCTAGTGGGTATAGCCGGGGCTAGAGTAGGTGTGGGCTGAGAGTTGGTGGCTGGCATGAGGAAGGTAATGACATGATGGTCAGACCAAGCGCAGGCAGTGTTGGAGCTGACAGTGGTTTTACAGTTGAAGTCTGCTATCCAGTCTAGCGTTCTACCCTTGTTGTGGGTGGGATCATGTATAAGCTGCTGGAACCCTAGGTTGGTGAGGGTAGAGGCAACTTCGGTGGCCATATGGTCCTTGGGATCGGAAAGGCCAAGATTGAGGTCACCTAATTACAGTACCTGGGAATTAGGTTTCGTGTTGGCAGACAAGGTGGAAGTGACATTGTCCGTGAAGGAGCCAAGTGGACCTGGAGGTCTGTATATAAGGTGGAGTGTTGCTGTGTTAGTAGGTGAGAGGGATAACTTTACTGATAGGGATTCAGCAGAGCTAAATTTGGCATTGGCAATAGTTCACATAGTGGTCTTGTCACTATGTATGAATGTGACTCCTCCTCCTTTGGACAAGTTGGATTGTCGATCATTTCTAATAATGGTGTATCCCTTGGGTATGGATAGAGCAAGGAGTGGGCCAGATGCATCATGTAGCCAAGTTTCAGTGATGGCTAAGAAGTCAAGGTTTTGGACAGTGATGAGGTCTGCGATGTCAAGGGCGTGAGCCGTGAGGGATCTAGCATTGATAAGGTCTACCTTGAATGTTAAGGTAGGTGTGGTGGAGGATGGTGTGTTAGAGGGTGTGGGTGGGATGAGCTGTGAGGTGGCGGTGTGGTTGTGCTGAGTCCAAGGTGGTTGGGGTAGTCTAGATCTAAGTCTGGTGTTCCTGTATTGTACAGTGCAAGGACAATTAGGTGACGGTTTGGTGGCAAAGTGTTTAAGCCGCAGGGCTGGGTCATTAAGGTATGGATTCGAGGGAGGGCCAGAGCAGTGGAGCATGGTGGAGGGCAGGGTGTACATGTGGTGAGACTTAGGGGTACTGGCAGGGGGTGTGGGTAGCCTGAAGGATAAGGATCCTAGGACGGCTATATCAGTAAAGTAGAGGCAAGCACAGGGCAGTGACCACATGTCGTGACCTGATAAGTATGGTAATGTGACGCAAAGAGGGATTTCAGTTGAGGGGCAGCGACCAAGAGACTAAGACACTCAATGAGATGAAGGTGATACCTAGATTCGAGGTATTACTTGTAGACTACAAGGCAGCAAAACAACAGGCTGATTGGGCTGTAGTGTCAGGCTAGATGCGACTAACAAATTGCATTGTAGTGACAGGCAGCAAACAATTTAAAAAACATAATGTGGAGGCAGGCTAGATGCAACTAACAAATTGCATTGTACTGACAGGCTGCAAACAAGTTAAGAAAGATAATGTGGAGGCAGGCTAGATGTGACTAACAAATTGCATTGTAGTGACAGGCTGCAAACAATTTAAGAAACAAAATGTGGAGGCAGGCTAGATGCGACTAACAAATTGCACTGTACTGACAGGCAGCAAGCAATTTAAAAAAACATAATGTGGAGGCAGGCTAGGTGTAACTTTCCGAGGCGGGGCACTTTCAAAGGCCAAGTATGTGTGTATATGCAGCTGTGTGCTGATATGATGAGTATGGCTACCAGGGATTGCTAGGTATGGTTGGTGTATGGCAATCTTGTGCAGTGCAATAGTTATCCTGGGTTACTGTAAGTGCAATACGACAACAGGTATTAGGCTAGTGCAATAGTAGCAACAGTCAGTTTGGGAATAATCTAGCAGTAAACAGCATACAGTACAGCAGTGCCGACAACCAAGAAGTCATTAAGGCTGGGTGGCTGGGTAACACAAGTATATGCAATAGGCAGTTTAGAATCTAGCAAGGAGACAAGTGTCACTGGTACCCATCATACTTTGAAATACTTGCGCAAGGCTGTTAGCAGATTGTGGACGGGGACAGGGGAGTAGGACTTACGTGCTACTCACGTGTTATATCTGCCCATAATATAGTATAGCAATGCGGGTCTGCAGTACATGCAGGGTGTTCATCGGTGGATGTAGTCCAAGGCCGGGTGGAGTCAAAGGTCAGAAGATGGCCCGTAGTGATGGGGGGCGGACAGCATAACTGACCGACGGCCGTACGGCAGACAGGCACAGACAGGTGGTGCCCTTGTTGTCGGCCCTTAGTGGGAAGGCCGGCTCTTGCCTTCCAGTGACCCCGCGTCACGGAAGAGCTGGAGGGCGGCCAATGGGCATCAAGGTACATTGCTAGGCAACGATCAAAACAATGTTGCGGCCGCTATTTTGTGGATCTCCTCGAACACCGAGGCCGCGAATCGTGCTAAGAATGCGCAATAACGATGAAGAAGCAGGGGCAGAATATGCAGCAGATTCGGTCAGGGGGTGCATCCAGTATCAATGCACACGCTTACCCTCCGGTTTCAGAGTTGGGAGGCGAACGATCGGCTACGACAGCACACGGGCTCCTGCATCCTGCCAGTTGATGCAAAGGCTTCTGCCTCGTGGGCTTGCTGGTGAGTGTGGGTAGTTGGTGCCCTTTGTAGGTACCCTTGTTGGGCAGGCCGGCTCTCGCTTTCCGGTGACCCCGCATCACAGAAAGCTGGAGGGCAGCCAATGGGCATCAAAGTATGTTGTTAGGCAACGATCAAAACAATGTTGCGGCCGCCATTTTGCGAATCTCCTCAAACACTGAGGCCGTGAATCGTCCAAAGAATGCACAATGATGATGAAGAAGCAGGGGCAGAATATGCAGCAGATTCGGTTAGCGGGTGCATCCAGTATCAATGCACATGCTTACCCTCCGGATTCAGAGTTGGGAAGCGAACGATCGGCGATGACAGCACACGGGCTCCTGCATCCTGCCAGTTGATGCAAAGGCTCCTGCCTCGTGGGCTAACAATGATAGGTCCCTCTCTCCCCTCGTCTGGCTCATATTTTGATGGCTTGTCAATTGTCCAAGGTTGGTTAGCAAGGAGGCACCCTATCAAAACCCTCAGTGTTATGCCGACCAATTACCTATTGTTGAGATGACATAGTTTTACCTTGATCAATATAGAGGTGGTCTCAGGAGAAGCCACCAGATCATTGTAACCCAATGAAATGTTCTGTACTTATTGAGCCTATGGGTCTGATTCATGGATTTTTGTGCATAATGCAAAGTGACTTTGCTCTGGTGCAAAGGCACTTTAGTGTAAAGTGTATGTTTGCAGTGCAAAGTCACTTTGCACTACAAAAGTACTCTTTGTGCCCATTTAACACAGTGCAAAGAGTACGTTTGCAGTGCAACGTGACGTTGCACTGTAAAAGTACACTTTACACCACTCTGTGAATCAGGGTGTTTGTTGGCGGTGCAAAGTCACTTTGCCCCGTGTCTCGGAAGGATATGTCAGGGGCTGCGAGCTCGCCTTGGAAGCAGGACGACATGGAGCAAGGCAGGTTCTATCCCTGGGTCCGCGCTTAAAAATCTCAAGGTATTAAGTGCATTATAAATAACCTACCATATCATATGAATCAGGCCCCATATGTAGTCACCACCACTAACCTATCCTCATAGGGTTTTGTAACTAAGATTATGTCATGACATCGGTTATGATGGATCTTGAGTATATAAGGCCTTATTTTTATGAAAAGATTGAGAGAGCAAGAGTTTATTGATTATATGCTGTCCCTGCTTTATGTGGATGATAATAAAGCTGAATTTTGTCTTGTAATTTGTCTACTTCATCTTTGAGTTTGGATTGGATTGACTCTAAGTCTTCTGGGTAATTTGGGACTTTCCAAGCGTTTAAACAGGTGCATAACAGGAAAGGGCCTGTTTCCTGTGTTTTCCTTCTTGCATTTCTTTAGTTGCAGCCTGGCCTCTGGTGGTGCACTGCCCTCTGGAGATGCTGAGTTTCTCGGCCCAGTAGAGTGATGTTTTTGGTTGTCACTGCTTTGTTGTGATGCAGGTAGCACTGGTGTAACAGGGGCCCCCGCAGCCCCTGCGGTGCGGGGGGCCCCGCCAGCGCATGTCCTGGGAGGGGCCCCCACTTGTAGAAAAAAATATATATTTTTTTTTCTTTTTGAATTCCCTCTGCATTTATAAAGAAATTATTTCTGTAACAGGGCCTCATTACGGGTTTGGCGGCAACCGTGCCATTGCTACCAGCAGGTTGCCGCCAGACCCGTAATGATTTACCAGCGCCCACTTCCCGGTAACACCGGGGAATTACAACCCCGGCGTTCTGGGAAGTCAGGCGCCGGCAAATGGTAAGTCCCCATTTCCATAAAGTCCTATCGGACTCTACGGGAACGGGGACCATAGAAGCACCGGCACCGTTAACAACGGTGCCGGTGCTTCCGTGAAAACTATGCGGGTGGGTGCCGTTCTGCCCAGCAGGTCTTACCTGCCGGGCAGGAAGGCAACCGCCCGCCGAGCTGTAATATGCCGGCCCGGAAACAACAGTGTCGGTGAGCTTACCAGCACCGTTGTTTACAGTCCGGCATAGTTGTAATGAGGCCCAATTTCTTTTTTAAGTGTTATGGCTCCCCTCAACCCCATGATGTGTGCGTGTGTGAGTGTATGTTGAAAGGGTTCACACTTAAATGTATAGGTGGCTGCCTGTGCGAGTGTATGGTGAAAGGGTGCACACTTAAATGTATGGGTGGGTTCCTGGGTGTGTGCGCCTGTATGGTGAAAGGGTGCACACGTAATTTTATGGGTGGCTGCCTGGGTGTGCCTGTATGGTGAAAGTGTGCACACTTAAATGTATGGATGGCTGCCTGGATGTGCCAGTATGGTGAAAGAATGCACACTTAAATGTATGGATGGCTGGGTGTGCGTGTGTGTATATGGTGAATGGTGTGTGTGCTTACGTTCAGGGACGCAACAAAACCTACATTTCGGGGGCTAACCCTTCAAATGTTGGGAGGAGTGCCAACTTCATGGGCGGTGGGGGAGGGGCAAACTTATTTGTTTGGGTCATCTAATTTCTTTATGCATTTTTATGAGACTATTCTAGTGCAGATTCAATGTTACAAGCAGTTAACTCTTTCCTTTAAGGTTTAAAGCACTCACTTATGGACTGCCATGAGAATGAGTGGTCTCCTGTTCCCTCTCTACCCTTTCAATCACTCCCCTGGCATGCAAGCATTAAACCCACATCACGATTTCAATTGCCTAAAAAAATTGGCATTTGAATGCAGGTACTAACAGTGAATTGCTTTATGTTAGTAATTGGTGGGTTCTTGTTAACAGAGAAACCCAGGTGCCTTTTAACATCTGTGTCCTTTTCTGTCTGGCAACTGCTCTGAAGGTCAGCCAGGTCTGGTCAACATAGCCCAACATTTCAGGGGGGGAGTGTTGAATCCCAGTCAACTCAATGGTGTTGCACCAATACTTGTGTTTAATGTCTGGATTACTTATTGGTTATCTTCATTACTCCTAGCCCTATTCTTCCTCGTCCCAGTGTGTATGCGACAGTACTTGTGTATAAGGCACTCTGCCTCAGAGGTACATGGAAGTAATGCTTGATTTAGCTACCTGTAATCTTCATTACTCCTAGTCCCACTCTTCCTCATCCCAGTACTTAGCTATGAGGCAAGGAGCCAACTGTAAGCTCTGGGGCAAGGAAGAGGGATGTGGAGGTAATTCTGGGCCAAGGAGCTGATTTTGGAGGTTGGGGTTGGAGGAAGAGGGGATGTGTGGGGTGGCAGGATTATACGACAAATTCTAATGGCTGTCCATGTCCAGGCTAAGCAGGCATGATATGTGGTATTAGTGGCTACAGAGGCATGTTGGTGCAGCCAGTCTAGTCATTCCTCAGTTTGGTATGACTTTTTTTAATGGGGCATTTATGATAAAGCAGTCCTGCTAAGTGAATTACCTGGCTAGACTGCCATTTGGGTGCTGCCAGTCAGCCGTTTCTTACTGCAGCATTGTATATTTTTCTGGGCATCTGTGATCAAATGATATGATATAAGTCATTTATAACGCACCTGCACACAAGTGTTTCTAGGCGCGACAAGACAAGGGATGGAAGATAGAGGGAGGACAAGACAAACAATCTTACTAGGCCATGTGTCATTCAGATCGTGCAAGTGCGATAACGAGAAGGGCAAGGGGAAAGGGACGGGGGAAGTGCAAGGGAGAGGGGAGGGGAAAAACAGGACAGCAATGCTCTGAGTAAGTGCTGTCAGGGCAGCACAGCTCTGGGTAGTGCAAGGAGAACAAGGGACTGTAGGGTTACAGTAACAGCCCCCAAATCCATGGTAGGACGAGAGGCAGTGCAAGGGTGACTAATCAAGAAAGAGTCTCGACTCAGTGAGACTCTGAGGGTAGCCAAGCAACCAGTCGGTACAGCAGACAGGTAGGTCAGGTGGGCCAGCAGGGGAGGGAGAGAGAGAAGGCAGAGGAGAAGAGGAAAGTTTTGAGCTGCTTCCAGAACTTCAGGTGGTCTGCTAAAACTTGAGAGGGGCAGGGAGACTATTACAGAGGGAGGCACCTGTAGAGGAGAGAGATCTAACCCCCACTCTCTTCCTGGAGAAGCGTCTAACCCTTAGAGTGTTATAGGTAGCTGAGTGAAGGGCTTGAGAAGGATGATATTTTGGAAAAGAGCGTTGGATTTAGTGTGGGCCCCGGGCCCAGAATGCCTTGTGGACAATGCAAAGGGTCTTGCACTTGATACTTGCAGCAACTGGGAGCCAGTGGAGAGATTTCAGGGCTGGAGAGATACGATCCCTGTGCTTGAGGCCAAGGATAAGTCTTGCAGTCCTTTTCTGGATTAGTTGCAGGGGCTGGATAGTAGAGAAAGGCAGATTGAGAAAGAGGCTGTTGCAGTAGTCCAGCCTAGAGAGAACCAGGGCTCTGCAGACAGTGAGCTTCTGGGGGAAAGTGAGAAAGGGAAGAGTCCCTTTGAGGACGAGCAGCTGGTAGTGGGACTTCTTCGCAACGTCTGAGATGTGAGGAGAGAAAGAGAGTGGAGTCAAAGATGACACCAGTGTTGTTTGCCTCACAGGAAGGCGGCCAGAGTGAGAGTGGGAAAGCAGGGGCAGGAGTCCAAATGGGAAGGATCTCCATCTTACTGACATTAAGGCAGAGATAGTTAGAGGCACACCAATCCTGAACCGTGGATAGACAGTCAGAATGAGCAAGAGATGAGAGGAGTCTGAGGGGAGCCTGAAGGAAAGCAGAGTGTCATCCGCATAACACTGAAAGTTAGAGGAGAATGTAGAGATCAGGTGGGTCAAAGGGGCCACTTAGTGGTTGAAAAACCAGAGTGAGAGGATGGAGTGGGGAGAAAGGGACCAAGTTGGACCTGGGAGGGGCAGTCCAAGAGAAAGGAGGTCAGCCACTCAAGGGCCTGATCCATGATGCCCAGGTTCTCATGGAGTCAATTGATCAGGATTGATCAGGTTGGCATGGTTGACCATGTCGAAAGCACAGGAAAGATCAAGGAGGATGAGGACAGAAAGAATGCTGGAATCAAGGTTAGAGAGCAGAACTTCACAGGTGTTCAGGACGACAGTTTCCGTGTCTCTGGCACTGAAGCCAGACTGATGGTCATGGAGACAACCAACAGATTCTGTGTGGAGCGTAAACTGGGAGATGGCCAGCTTTTTCAACAGTTTGCCCAGGAAAGGGGTGATGGAGAATGGGCGATAGTTTGCCGGGTAGGCAGGATCGGCAGAAAGCTTCTTGAGGAGTGGGTGCATAAGGGAGTGCTTAACAGGAGAGGGGAAAGAGTGATTACAGAAATCGGTCAAGGCTGGAGTGAGGGTGTCAATATGGTTCTTGGTGGTTCTGGTGGAGCAGGAGAGCACCTGTTTGGATGACACTTTCATAGATCGGACTTGGCTAGAAACCTCGTCAGGTGTTGTCAGAGAGAAAGAGGAGAAAGGAGGAAGAGAGGTAGAGATGGCCAAAGGGGGGCCGAGAGAGGAAAAGGAGATGGAGGACAGGATGTCCTGAGTTTTAGCGTAGAAGTGAGATGACAGAGCCATACAGAATGCCTGGGAGGGAACAGGAGATGTAAAGACCTCAACAGGATTGACCAGTTCTTTTCAGATTTTAAAGAGTTTGGCCGTGTTGTTAGAGGCCACAGAGACACAGGCTTGAATGTGTGTTCTATTCTTGATGAGTGTTATTGCTTCCACTGCCATTTTGGTGCAACCAGTCTAGATATGTCTAAATGTGGCCTGGCAAACTTTACTATATTGTTATTACATGTCGACACTGGTCTACCTTGTGCAGCCAGTTGGACATGTTTTCATTCTGGCATGGCATTTTTAATAGCAAAGCTTTAATGCCGTGGAGCAGACCCCCTCCTTCACCAGAGGAGCAGGAGCTCCCCCGGACCCTGCAGGAGCAGTGGTCTCCCTTTCCTGGATCCATCCTGAATTGCCCTCGAATTCGGGTAAGCATCATTATTCCGTGCGAGATTCGTTTTTTCTCGCTGCTAATTGCACCACTGATCCGCCGACCTGCAAGAATATCTACACAGCCTGCATGTTTTAAAATTGATGCCAACAGCTGCTGTGTTTGCCCCTGCCACCATCAGCCACCACGAGGTTTTTACACTTCCAAGATGGCCGCCCGCCATGTCTCAAGGAACCCCAGTGCCTAACTGAGCACAGCCGACTGTCCTCGCATCCGATTGGCCATTGAGCCACCTTAAGTAGCCTATCGCAAGCGGGTAGGCGAAGCCGTCCCACTCCCAGCAAGGCCCAGGATAATAAGGCCAATACCTGTCTTCACCTGTCCTCAGCCTTCCTCGCCATTCGCCCGGACCCCCTGCCGGATTCCAGACCAACCACAACGATAAACGCCACTTTGCTTACGCAGCTGTGGATAAATTGAACTGCTTTGATTCTTGAAAAGGCTTTGTTACCACTAGCTTCTTAATGCCATTCTCGTGCACTCATGCCTTATTGCATGATGTATCTGTGCCCAAAGATACTTCGCACTGCATATGTTGCTCCCCTTGCTCCTAATCCATGCACAGCATCAAGCGCAACTCCACACATACCTTTGTCCCCCCCCTTCGCAGCCATTCTGTCGACAACGCTGCCCGTAGGTTTAGATTTGCAACGTTGCATCACTCTCTACTGTAAACACTTTACCATCATTTTTATGCTCTGCATGCATGGCCGCACATACCTCTCTACCCAACCTGATCTACATGCTCTCCATTGAACTTCTGTACTGCCTTTACCACTAGCCTTACACTATGACACTCGCTAACTCTTGAACCTAGGTGGCTGCACCTATTGTTACCTCATCTTGCTATGGTCCCCCATGATCAATGTCTTGTGTGCTGCCCGAGATTATAGTCTATAGACCTGAGCCATCTGCAGCCATTTATAGGATCCTGCTACGATGCTGCTGGCCTGCTATGCATACTCTCCAAGCCGCACTAGGTCAGCCCTCTCTGGGGTTATTTCTTAATTGACCCTGCCGCAGCAACCCTAATTGTGTTGTGCCTTAAGGTCGCTTACAGACCATTCAATTGTGTTGTGCCTTAAGGTTGCTTACAGACCATTCAATTGTGTTGTACCTTAAGGTCGCTTACAGACCATTCAATTGTGTTGTGCCTTAAGGTCGCTTACAGACCATTTCAATTGTGTTGTGCCTTAAGGTCGCTTACAGACCATTCAATTGTGTTGTGCCTTAAGGTCGCTTACAGACCATTTCAATTGTGTTGTGCCTTAAGGTCGCTTACAGACCATTCAATTGTAGGTTAAAATTGCATTTAGTGATATGTTTCTAGTCGCTAAAATGGAACTTAGGACCTAGATATGTTTTTAGTTGCATTCTACAACTGCATACCTTTACTTTAAAGCTGAATCTAGCTGTGCCTCGATTTGCATGCCACAACTCCCTATCTTCAGGTTAATAGTGAAAGCTATATCTAACTGTGCTGCTATCTGCGCACCTGACTTAGTCAGCTAGCACGTACTCTCCAAAACCAAACATACTAAGTATCACTGCACTAGATAGGACAGCTAAGTTACCTCTCTACGCTGCCTCCCTCATCATATTAGTGGTATTATCACTCTCCTACCTGACCATGCCTATTTCTCAACAAACCATTGGACCTACAGTAAACCAATATCAAGATGATACTACCACATACAGGGCCTGTAGTACCACAGACAGAAACCTCAAACTTTGTGTGCGCCTACCAAAATTGTACGAACTACCAGCAAAGCAAATTGAACAAATCAACTTCCTAAAAATGAACATACAGCCGAAAACCACTGCAGAACACACTAGGAAAGCTCATATCCCTAAAAGACCCACACAAAAATGCTCCAAACCTACCATTATAGAAAGCATCATGCTCACTAAACATCACCTCAAAGGTGCACTCATAAATGCTAGGTCCCTAGTCGCTCATGCTACAGAAATCTCAGATATTATTCTCGGACACCACTAGACTTCCTAGCCATATCAGAATCATGGCTTCACGATGCAGCAGGTCCCGCCCTCTCCTTAGCAGTTCCCGACAATTATACCACCATACGAGCTGACAGACACACCTCCCGAGGCGGGGGTCTAGCCATTATTGCCAAGATCAGTCTCGACATAAGAGTCTCCACATCCCCCATCACGAAATCTTGTGAATGCCTCTCGGTCAAAATAGCCACCGCCAGCTCCCAAACATTAAACATTGTCCTGCTCTACAGACCTCCTGGTCCTATTGGAACCTTTGTTGAGGACCTCTCCACCACCCTGTCCAACAATTTGAAAAACACCTCCCAAACTATAGTGCTAGGAGACTTCAACCTAGGCTACAATGATATTAAAGACACCCAGTCCACAGCTACTGCTGTGATCCTAAAAGAGCTGGGCTTTGCCCAAAGAGTCACCTGTCCCACTCATAATAAAGGTTGCATCCTTGACTGGATAGCTGATCACAACTGTGGAGTAACCATTACAGACACTGTTCCCCAGATCTGGACGGACCACTTTCTACTTCTATTTACAGTAGATACTAACTTAGCCACAGCCAAGCCTACACCTGCCCCTCCTATACCCACGAGGAACAAAAAGCTAATAACCACGGAACAATTGTTGCCAATCATACTACCCCAACTACCCCTTGATCACATAGCACCGCTCAAATTACGGACTAGTAAACCGAAAAAACATCTCAACTCATGGTTCACCCCCCACCTAAAAAATCTCAGGTTAACCAAAAGAAAACTAGAATCCAAATGGAGACTTACTCCTACAGTAGAAAACAAACTAAACCTTGCAAAGATATCATCCCAATACAAAAAAGATATCCTACTAGCCAAACAGGAAACATACAATACCAGAATATCCCAATCTAAATCAAGTGTCAGAGAACTGTTCAGTATCTTGAAAGAGCTGGAAACACCCATCATTCCCCAAGAAAACTGCACCAAGGACAAAAAATGGTGCTCAGACATTCAGTTTGCCCTTACCAACAAAGTAGTCAACCTACAAACTAAAATCGCCTTCAAAAAAGCATCTCTCACACCTCAGGACGCTCTAACCCCAGCACCCCTACTTAAATCTAAACAAATAACACGTTTCTGCTTCTCCAAGGTATCTACCATTGAAGTCGAAAAAGTGATCCTGGGACTTAAACCATCCAACTGTAAAGGTGACCAATGCCCTGCCCAATTAATTAAGGATGCTTCGAGAGAACTATCACCATTCATAACTAAACTCATCAACTCATCCTTCACTACCGGCATTGTACCGAAAAATCTTAAAGAGTCGTGGGTCCTGCCACTCCTAAAGAAGCAAACCCTCGACCCTGCCATTCCCACAAATTTTAGGCCTATCACGACTGTGCCCTTTCTTCTAAAAATTTTAGACAAAGTGGCATACATGCAAATACAAAATTTCCTTGAATCCAACCACCTGCTCGGAACCCGCCAATCTGGATTCCGTCCCCAGCATGGAACAGAGACTGCCCTTATCGATCTCAAGGCCCTAATAGATCAATGTAGGGACAATGGCCAAGCAGCCTTACTCCTCTTGCTAGACCTCTCAGCAGCGTTCGATTTAGTCGACCACACAGTCTTATGCAGCCACCTAGACTCTGCTGCTCACTTCTCTAAAGAGGCCATATTATGGATCAAATCCTTCCTGAATAACCGCACCATGAGAGTCTTCTCTCCATCAGCCTCAGCTGACCCAATCCCTATAACGTGCAGTGTACCCCAGGGATCTTGCGTATCACCAACCCTCTATAACATATTCACAAAGCCGCTCTTTGACGAAATGGATCATCTGGGTATCGCCTACACCAACTATGCAGACGATACCCAGATCCTCCTTCCGCTTTCAGGAGATTACGTCGTGGATCTGGCTTTAGTGAATAAAATTTACAGCATCGTTCAGGCATGGATGGCCACACACAGCTTATGCCTGAACGATGACAAAACTGAGCTCATAATCCTAGGCACCCCGACATACATAACTAAACTTAACACTGACTATGCCAGCTTCATTATCGATGGGAACAATATCAAAGTAGCAAAGGAAGTCAAGACCCTAGGCTTTTACCTTGACGCCACCTTAAACTTTGGCAAACAAGTCAACCCCCTAGCCTCTTCTACAGCATATACTTGCAAACTCATTAGAGCCAGCAAGCAATTCCTCTCTACAGACAGCTGCATCACGCTTGCCAGAGCCCTTATACTGTCCAAACTGGACTACTGTAATGGTCTCTACATTGGGGCTAACAAACAGACTATCCAAAAAATCCAGGTCCTACAGAATAATGCCCTGAGAGCCGCGCTTAAGATCAACAGGAAAGAGCATATCTCCTCTATAAGAAGAGAATATAAATGGCTATCCACTCAGGACAAAATCCAACTCAAAATTGCCTCCCTTACTCACAAGTGCCTCAATAACATGACACCACCCTACCTCATTGACAGGCTACACTTAAGAACCTCACCTAGACCAACAAGAATGGTCAATGCGAATTGCCTCTATGTCCCTCGCTTTAAACGTGCCACTATTGGAGGACATAGCTTCGCAGTCAAAGCAGCACAGCTTTGGAACTCCCTACCACATGACATAAGAGAACCCCAGCCCTTTGCGAAATTCAGGCAGAATTTGACCAAGTGGCTGAGAGCTAATGACATCTAACTAATCTGACCTGCTTGACCTGACTGTCCCTACTAGCGATCCACCTGCATGCCCCAGCTCTGATACCACGTTCTGTATTTTACACCATTGTATATTACTGTACTTATTCCACTGTATATCACCTCCACATTGTTAAATATTCCTGTACCCTTATCATCTCTTGTCTGGACCTAGCTCCAGCCCTGCTCATTCTTGCTTATTGTATACTGCATTATGACCATGCACATGTACCTGTATATATTTTATTTATTGCAGAATGTACTATGATTATGTAGATTTACCTGTAACAAAGTTGAGCATATTCTTGTGTTGTGCGCCCTGATGCTCCCGGGCTTGGCGCGCCCTACAAATAATAAACTAAACTAAACTAAACTAAACTAAACTAATGTTCCTGTGCTCTGTTGGTGACTTGCATCTATGGGTTTGGTGTTACCCTACCAAACAATTGCAAACACACTGGATTTTTAGCCAATTTTTCTCAGACAGTGTGCTGTATGTTATATTAAAACACATATGTATATCTTTCCCCTAGTGCAGTGTGCGGCATATCCGTTCAGCAGCACGTGTGTGCGTATTGCGCAAGTGTGATAATCTAGGCTGGCCCAGAGTGTGGCGCGACCCTTGATTTGTTGCTGAGTTGGGGGGCCCCCTCAGCATGGCTCGCAGGGGGGCCCCCACATCTTGTGTTACGCCACTGGCAGGTAGTCTTGATTATGATGCATGCTGGGATAGGTAGCCAGTGCAGCTCCTTTAGGATTGGGTGATGTTTTGGGATTTGAGTGAGGACGACTGCTGCATTGTGCTGGATGACATCTAGAGGAACCCTCTCCTACGAGTGTTCCTTCCACTATTACAGATATTATTTTGTCTTTCTAATTCTAGCATGGCTGGGCCAAGTTCCAGACAAAGAACGTATACTACCACTTATTCTAGCATGAGCATCTTCACACTGGAAATAGAAAAACGGTGTCTATTGTAGGTACATGCTTCAACATTAACATTGAAATCTTACAGACGCAGGTGAAGTGGAATGGAGTAGGGGTATGTGAAGTCATAGAACTTCATCTTCGTACATATTTTGAAATGTACTGCAAAACTTTGTAAAACTCGTGAAGTTGAAAAGCTTTTCACATGTGAAATTGAATGCATGCAAATTAGGTTTTACAGGTCTTTAAGTACTCATATGCTGTGTTAAATGATGTTCTGAAGGTGATACATTTTCCCGTGTGCACACTGCTTTAGCTGAAAGAAACAAATGGTGCCATACCAAGGTGCGTTCAAATGGTTCTGCAAAACACTGTTAGCTGGAATATTTCTCGCACATCTATTGTGCATCACATGCTGTTTTCTGCTAAAATAGTTATTAATTATATTTATTAAAAAGAATTAATTCATTTGGTGAACATTTTTTTTTTTTTTAAAAACTGGAAAGTCTGGAAATTAGCAAATAGGATGGTTCATGTTTTGTTTTCCATTAAACGTACTGAAGCAGTAATGAGCTTCCAAAATTGGAGTTATTTATTTATTTATTTTATTTATTTTTTTATTATGAATTAGCCAAACAAGTCGGCATTCCATACTAAAAGTGGACATTCACATAGTTCATGACACTGTGCATTAAAACACCAAAACAATGAGTACGAAATCAATACCACCAATCACACATTATGAATAAGTGCATTACAACGCTTAAAATGATTAACCGAGTTATATCCGAGTTACATCCAACTCTGACCAAATACATCAAATTAAATAAATACAGATCCCCAACCATCTCAACAACAAAGCACAATAGTCTGTAAGGCAAACTACAAAGTAGAGCGTTATTAAGGCGCCTTAGGAATTTCATATTTGGGGTTCGATTATATAATACATCTGAACAACATGCCAAATCAAATTTTAAAACAAGTCAATCCCAACATCACCAACACTATTCAAATATATATCAAAGCATTGAATAAGCACCTTTGAAGTATACGTTCCCATGAACCAAAATGAGCTTGAAACTGTATCCAATTCTACTTTGAAAAAAGTGTGTTTCCCTTAAATGGGACTATACCCACAGAATTGAAGTTATGGTTAACTTAATTCTCAGTGCAACTGTGTTTTTGACACCCAGTTCGAAATTATGTTTAGCCTCGATGAAAATTTTTGGGAAATGTCATCTGTTAAATAAGTGGGGCAGGAAAAAACTCAGCTGCCACTGTAACTGAAAATCAACAAAAGAGTTCCAACTTCTGGAACTGATCACAATTATGTCAAGAGAACAAAACCACACTTTGCACAGTCTTATTATAGAGGATCCGAGGATGAGATCAAGGGCCCGGTTCAAAGAAAAGTGTGCATAAACCACGCAAAGTTCACACTGCGAGAAGTACTTTTTGTACCCCTCGCAATGCAGGCACCTGAAATGTAGCCACCAATACCTACTAATGAGCGCTCCTCAGGTGCAAACTCATGCACCTTGGTAAACCCGTGTGGGGTCCCCTGCAACCAAGTCAACACCCCTACGACTTTGCATAGGGTCCTCCGTAACTGCACACAGTACCCCAACAACATGCGTACCATGTATTGTAAAAGTTGTAATTTCTTGGTAAATATGCATGGAAACCCCTGTAAACTGGGACTGCACCCCATTACACTTTTTTAGGTGCACCAGTAAATCCAATTTGAACCCTTAATCCAACATGCAATCTCACCTCTGTGCAGTGAATCCTATGTGCAAGTCTCTATATACCTGCCTTCGTGTGTCAGATAGAAGGAGGACTTGGCATGGCCATTTCCCCTAACATGAGGTTGCGCTGTCAGATCCATGAATACGATTTCACCTGCGCAGTGGTGGGCTTTCGATCGCCTTGTACGTGTCATCCCTCGGAATGCCCACATCTTCCCCATTGTGTGAGTTCCACACACAACTGCGGTCTATGCCTAGGCCATGCCCATGGCCATGCCCATGCTCTGCAATGTGTCTCCTGCAAGGCACTCGGTCACTCGCAGGGACATGCAGAGACCTTTGGCTGTCTCTCATCCTGATACAGCCCTGTCCCTGCTCTACTCTTCAATTTCTGATACGCTTGATGTTCTTACCCCTGTCATGAAGATCCGTTTGAAGTCCAAAGCCAAGTGCAATTCCTGGTATGACTCTGACCTAGCTACACTTAAACGTACGTGTAGGGCAGCTGAGAGGAAATGGAGGACTTCCTGTTCATCCTCTGACAAACTGGCCTGTCGCCTGCTACAAAGGCAATACCGACGCTCTGCCCTCACCAAGAAGAGAGTCCACATTCAAGCTTGTGTCTCTGCGGCATCTAACAACTCGGCTGAACTCTTTAAAATCTGCAAGGAGCTGGCCAACCCTGCTGCAGTCTCTACCCCTCCTGTTGCCTCCCAGGCTCTTTGCAATGCCCTTGCCTCTCACTTCATTTAAAAAACCCAGGACATCCTGTCCACCCTCTCCACCCACACTCCTCCTCTTCCCTCTCCATCTGTGCTTGCTGACCCTCTTTTAGCCACCCTCCCACCATCCTTCTCGTCCTTTCCTCTTTTCACCCCTGACGAGGTTGCTAGACAAGTCCGATCTATGAAAGCCTCTACAAAACAGGTTCATCCCTGTTCCTCTAAAACCATCAAGGACCACATTGACACCCTCGCTCTGGCCCTTGCTGATTTTTGCAACCACTCCTTTGCCTCTGGATCCTTCCCCTCCCCTCTGAAGCACTCCTTTGTGCATCCTCTTCTCAAGAAACCCACAGCTGATCCTTCTTGTCCAGCTAACTATCACCCAATTTCCATTACTCCCTTTCTTGGCAAACTCCTGGAAAAGTTGGCCATCTCTCAGCTTAACCTTCATTCCAATTCTGTTGGCTGTCTCCATGACCACCAGTCTGGCTTCGGAACTACCAGAAGCACGGAAACTGCTCTTCTAAACATCTTTGAAGATCTGCTCACCAACTTTGACTCTAACATTCCCTCTGTCCTCATCCTCCTCGATCTCTCTTCTGCCTTCGACATGGTCAACCATACCATCCTGCTCAACCGTCTCCGTGAAAACTTGGGTATCACTGATCAGGCTCTGGCCTGGCTGACCTCTTTCCTCTCAGATCGACCCTCCCAGGTCCAACTTGGGTCCTTCCTTTCATCTGTCTTCCTCTCTACCTGTGGTGTTCCCCAGGGGTCTAACCTCTCGCCCTGGCTTTTCAACCAATACCTGGCAACTCTCGCCCACTGCATTGCCATTTTCTGCTCAAATTTCCAGTGCTACGCTGATGACACTCAACTCATTTTCCGGCTGCCCTCTGCCACCTCCTCTCCCTCTCTCATCTCTGATTGCCTAACTGCCATTCAAGATTGGTGTGCCGCCAATGATATTTGTCTGAATGCCAGCAAGACGGAGATCCTCCTCATCGGCACGCCTTCACCATCCTTTCCCCTCACTCTCTGGCCAGCCTCTCTTGGCCCTCCTCCTACACCCACCTGCGAGGCTAAAAACCTTAGGGTCATCTTTGACTCCACCCTTTCCTTCTCCGCCCACATCTCTGAGGTCTCTAAAAAGTCAAATTTCTGACTGCACCTCCTCAGAGGTACTCTGCCTTTCCTCTCCTTCCCCCCGAAGCTCATGGTATCTCAAGCTCTGGTTCTCTCTAGCTTGGACTATTGTAACAGCCTCTTTCTAAATCTACCTGCCTCTACTCTCCGTCCTCTGCAATTAATCCAGAACAGGACTGCGAGACTTGTCCTTGGCCTCAAGCCCTGGGATTGTATCTCTCCAGCTCTGAAATCTCTTCACTGGCTCCCAGTGGATGCAAGGATTAAATTCAAAACCCTATGCATTGTCCACAAGGCTTTCTGGGGCCTGGGTCCAAAATACGTTCAGCTATCCCTCCGCAAATACCTCCCCTCTCGAGCTCTTCTCTCCTCTACCTCCAACTCACTCAGGGTCAGTCATTTTTCTAAGAAACAAGCTGGGGGAAGATCTCTGTCTTCGGCTGGGGCCTCCCTCTGGAACAGCCTCCCTGCCACTCCAAAACTTGAGGAGAACCGTCTCCGGTTCCGGAAGCACCTCAAGACCTTTCTCTTTTCTTCTGCCTTCACTTCCCCTCTCCCCTGCTGATCTGTTCTCTCTTGGCACCGTGCACCTGGCCACCATATGTCTTTTGGGCCCAGGTACCTGCTCATCCTGTCACCCTCCCGCACTGCCTCCGGACCACCCCTTGCACTGGGGTCTGTATATGTACCCATACAGCCCCCCTTTTTCGTCCTGCACTTATCGGACCTACCCTGTCTGCTGATTTTAACCTAGCACTTGCAAATTGCTGGTTGCATTACCACTGTTTGTTGCCTTTATTATTTATTTACTGTTATTTATCTGTTTCTCCACTGCTTCGCACTTTCCCCCTCTCCCCCCTTCAATGCACTTTTCCCCTTCCCCCTCTCCCATGCACTTGTGCGTTCTGAATGTCACTGGGCCTAGTAAGATCGCTGTTTTGTTCTCCCGTGTTTCCCTCCCTTGCCTTGTCGCGCTCTGAAACACTTGTACGAGCGCGATAGAAATAAAATATCAATCAATGCAAAGCCTGCACGAAGTCCCTGCACAGTAGAAAGAACTCCTGCGCAGTCGATTCCATGAATCAAGAAACAGGGTTTTGCGTGCGATTTGGCACACAATGTACCAATCTACTAAGCAATAGAATTGCATGAATCTGGCCCGTAGCATCTCACTGACATCCCCTACATCAGTTTCTATGAAATTCATCCACTTTTATCATTGAATGTGGAGACTCGGGAGATGCTTCTTTTGAAATCTGGGAGTCCGCAAAAGCAACTATTGAATTGGAACATCTTTCAACCCTCCCGACGATCCATGTATGCACGTTGTCTGGGTGCTCGGGTGCATGAATCAACATGGGAGTGCAGAGAAACTCCTTCTTACTTGTATATTTCCATGCACCAGAACATGACATTTAATTGCCTATTTCATAACCTCTCAGCACGGGCTACAGCCTTTGCGACTATAAGTGCAAATATGAAGCTGAAATAAAACTTGATCAAAAATAGTTTACAAATGTTCTTGTTTCTCAGTGAATGTGTCCTCTGGGAAAGATAAATGTGAGGCCAGCCTCAGCCCTGAGTGAAGCATTACATATGACACAGATACTTTTATGGGACTGGGCGTTCCATGAGTGGTCTACTGGGGGATTTATATATGTAGACACAGAAAAGGAGCTAGTATCCAGAGAAGACCGATTAAGGGTGGGCCTAGCCAAGCAGTTGCAACTTAATACTCCTGGTGAGTGGTACCAAGTGCTTAAAAGCAGTCGGAGGGAATTTGAAGACGTGTTCAAGTCTCTTCAGAAGTTGTTAATGTAAAGTGTAGATCACATCTACATGGATGAAGCCATCACAATCTGTCAGGGTTCCATGAAGTTTTGAGGTGGTTGTTGTGGTGTCGAGAAGGATTGTAGTTTGATGAGATTAAGCACCTGTCCTCTCCAGGAATGAATACATCATTTGATTGACACAGAGATACTCTGGCATTCAACTGTAGGAATCAATGAAATTTAGCAAAGGAATTTAAAGCCTTTTGTAGATCTAACTGTGAAATACATGGCATTGTCACAGGCATGTTCAAGCGCTGATCAGATAACTGCTTGGATGAAAGGATTGGCAAAAGAATGAAGCAGCTGCCAGTCTGTCACTAATAAGAGTGCATGGATCCTTTGATTAGCACATTTGGCTCTGGGGATTTCCTGCTATTCAGAGCATTTTATCTCAGGTACTTGGAGGCTCGGGAAATAGTACAGTAATACAGAGCATATTATCTCTGGGGATAGGTGGCACGGGAGATCCGCACAGTGATACAGAAAGTCCTTCCTTTGGGGCTGGATTACTCAGGCTTGGCAAACAGATAAGGAGCATTTTGTATCTGGAACTTGATCACTCAGGGAAATGAAACAATGTTGAAGAGGGTTGCACCACTGGGGCCTGATGGCTGAGGATGTTGGCAGTGAAACAAAACACATTATTCCTTCTGCTGTGGAAAGGGACAAGGAATTGATAAGGAGAAGTACATGATATTGTGTGACTAATTCATGGACCTTTTAGCGCAGTGCAAAGTGACTTTGCACTGCCAACAAACACCCTGATTCAGTGGAAAGTAATCTTTATACTATGCTAAATGGGGCTAATTCACAGTGCAAAGAGTACTTTTGCAGTGCACGTCGGATGACGTCATAGCTGATGTACATTGTAGGTTTCCCTACTCTATTGAGCTGATAATAAAGTAATATTTTAACCAGAAATGTGTTGTATCCGACATGTAATCCTCATGCACTCTAAATGGGGTGATTATCCTGAAAAAATTTAACTTGGTTTCACTCCATAAAAGAAAGAAATATGCCATTATTGCATTCTTCACACTGCATATTTGATGTTTACTTTTTGCAGTATTTCTCATCACCAAATTCATGTAAGCGGCAAGATAAACATGAACCTATAATTCAAGATTGCACAATTTCCATACAAATCTCGCCAATAATATCATTGTCAACTCAGAATACAAAATATAATGTTCAAAGTACAGAATACCTTCAAAGAAATTCCAGTGTTTCCGTCATTTGAACCAATTTGAGCATCAGTGGCTATTTTACAACAAAAAGCACAGCCGACACGTTTTTCTTCCAGGGCTAAAGTGATGGGGCATTCAAGTGTATAAATCCATCAAAATGTTGTAATCTACAATAAAAAAAAGATAATCTTAAAATCTGACTTCCTGTGTTGTTCAAGTATTTTAAGCGCATATATTTGCACATGTGCATGTGACACTCTCACTGCTATGTCTCCTTCTGCACACCTAAAAATCAAATCAAAAACAGACCTTACTTGGCGCCTTTACTAGACACTGCCAATGATTAGCCATGGAACATATTCACTTGTTGTGAATGGGGCCCTGATGCACTCAACCTGCGCGACTACAGGTCGGTTTGCACTTATTAAATGGTTGCCGTGGCACCTATATTTTGGGTATTGAAGCTGCTATGGAGTTCCGTACCTAAGGGGACAAAAAGTCCCATTTGTACGGCGCGGATCGGAACGGCATCATAGGGTGTAATATTTAGAGGCCGATTCATGGAAATAATGTGCGCGGAAAAACCGGCGCACGCGTGCGAAAACGTGCGATTCGCAGTGGCACAGAAAAAATCGCAGAAAATCGCACAGAAAACAGCACACATCCATTCATGGAAGCACGGGCACGCGCGAAATGTGGGATGTGCGCTGAGAAACTGCGCAGCGCACGCTGGCGCACAGGTCATCGAACGCAGTGCGATAAGGCCACAGCGAATTCGCACATAGCGCGGCGCACAGAACAAAAGTAGGCGTAACACGGGGGGTCACACGCAGAATGGGGAACAACTCGTGAAAATGTGGGCGTCACGGGGGAAGTACAGGAGGCAAGTGCGCAGAACGCCCACACGCTCGCCTACAACACGTATTCATGGAATCGAATAGGGAAAAACAGCGCACGGCCAAAGACGCGCACAGGCCCATACATGTCCGCCACACGAAAGCAGGCGGTAGCGTCCCTGCGCAGGAAAAAAATGTGCGCCAAAGTCCTACATGCGCGAGAAGGCCCACACGCGATCGGGCCTGGGCCTGGGGGAGCGTGTGCGTGTATTTCAGGGGTGCGCGTGAAGTCCCACACGCGATTGGCCTGGGCGCGTGTATTTCAGGGGCTCGCGGGTGTTTTCACACGCGATTGTCCTGGGCGGGTGTATTCGAGGGGTGCGCGAGAAGATTCACACGCGATCGGGCCTGGGGGAGCGTGTGCGTGTATATCAGGGGCTCGCGGGTGTTCTCACACGCGATTGTCCTGGGCGCGTGTATTTCAGGGGTGCGCGAGAAGATTCACACGCGAACTGGCCTGGGGGAGCGTGTGCGTGTATATTAGGGGCTCGCGGGTGTTCTCACACGCGATTGCCCTGTGCGCGTGTATTTCAGGGGTGCGCGAGAAGATTCACACGCGAACTGGCCTGGGGGAGCGTGTGCGTGTATTCTAGGGGCTCGCGGGTGTTTTCACACACGATTGTCCTGGGCGCGTGTATTTCAGGGGTGCGCGAGAAGATTCACACGCGATCGGGCCTGGGGGAGCGTGTGCGTGTATATTAGGGGCTCGCGGGTGTTCTCACACGCGATTGCCCTGTGCGCGTGTATTTCAGGGGTGCGCGAGAAGATTCACACGCGAACTGGCCTGGGGGAGCGTGTGCGTGTATTCTAGGGGCTCGCGGGTGTTTTCACACACGATTGTACTGGGTGCGTGTATTTCAGGGGTGCCCGAGAAGATTCACACGCGATCAGGCCTGGGGGAGCGTGTGCGTGTATATCAGGGGCTCGCGGTTGTTCTCACACGCGATTGCCCTGTGCGCGTGTATTTCAGGGGTGCGCGAGAAGATTCACACGCGAACTGGCCTGGGGGAGCGTGTGCGTGTATTCCAGGGGCTCGCGGGTGTTTTCACACGCGATTGTCCTGGGCGCGTGTTTTTCAGGGGTGCGCGAGAAGATGCACACGCGATCGGGCCTGGGGGAGCGTGTGCGTGTATTCCAGGGGCTCGCGGGTGTTTTCACACCCGATTGTCCTGGGCGCGTGTATTTCAGGTGTGCGCGCGAAGTTCTACACGCGTTTTGGCTGGGTGCGTGTATTCCAGTGGTGCGCGAGAAGTACCACACGCGTTTTGGCTGGGTGCGCGAATCCATTGGACCAAAGGCCCTTACAGCGCAGGCGCGTCTGTGACGTGAACTGCACGTCCTAGTATCAGCACTTGTAATAGGTCCTTAGCACGTATACGCGGAAGTGACGTTGGACGTGTGGTCCGGTTTAAAAGGTACGTGTGGAACATCATTTCCTTGTACGTGCTTTTCGTGGAGAGCGAGTGGGTGAAATCTGTACTTCTTGTCCGTTCACACGCAAATTACTTCACAGCGTTTCGAGTTCGTACTCCCTGTTACCTCTGTCAGATTTTATTTTTTCTCTTTTTCACTGGACCTGTTCCCTCAGACAGCGTTCACTTCTCCTGTAGTCCTGTCTCCTCCCCTTTTGGCGGGGGTGTTGCCAACGCGTGCGTGCGCACGCGCGTGTACTTCACGCACTTTTTCCAGGCAGACGGTGAGTTGCGCACCTATTTTCCAACAGTGCTTGCCCCATGTGTCGCGTACCCCTTCAGAGGTCATTGTAGGCTGCGTGTGACACGCATACGTTCATTATTGTGTTTCTGGGTGCCACAGCGTAGTGCGTGTTTTTGTTTACACGCACGTGGTCTACGAGGGGTCGCTTGCACGTCATTTTCTGTAATTGGGGTGCCTGTGCATTGCGTGACCCGTCATCTTACCCCAGGGGTTCCATTCAGCCTTGCAAGTGCACTAGGGTACGAATACCATCTGGTACCCTACCCCTTTGACCCCCAATTGCCCAGGACAATACTTCCCTGCTACTCCCATACGCACAGCTACATCAGTGCCATGTCTGGGAGGCGAGCAAGAGGTAAGGGTGGCAAAGGTGGCCGACCCTCAAGAGGTGGGCATGGTGGGCGCGGTAGGGGACGTGGCCGGGATTTGCAGGCTACCCCTAGCACCCCACGTGTGGAGGACCAGTCAGGGAGACACATGCCCCCCCCCCATGGTTGAGGAAAACGTGGCTGACACCATCGATGCTCAGCCCTTGTTGGACCCGTCCATTGTGGCACCTGACCTGGCACAGGCTGACTCCGAGACTGATTTCCAGGTCCTCAAGTCTAGGCCACGGGTGGCCGTGCCAGTCAGTGTCACCAGGCCACGTGTATCAGGGGCAGCCATGTCATCTGCTGCCCCAAGTAGGCGGGGTGGGAAGGCTGCAGGGGCAGCTGCAGCTCCGTCCACCCCAGCTCTGACTCTCCCAGCCAGGACAGTGTTGGTCCCAGTCCGTCAGTCTGAGGTTCCCCCTGCCACTATCACACTCGAGCTAATGCCTGCAGGAAGTCAGATGGTCAGTGTGCCATTGCACACTACGACACAGTCCACCGGTGCTCCTGCCCCGAGTGGCCAGAGCGGCATATGCCACTCACAGTCCCCACCACCTTACAAGAGGAAGAATAAGAGTGCACGTGCACTACAGGCTGATGCCCCAGACACGGCTACACAGTCCGGCACGCCGAGGAAGCCTAGCTTCAATGATGCCGAACTGAGTCAACTTGTGCAGTATGTGTCCGATCATGACGCCGAAATGTTGAGCACTCCAGGGTCTAGGATCACACATGCTCGCCGTCAGGCACACTGGCAGGCCGTCGCGGACAGCATAAGTTCCCTTGGGTTTATGAGGCGCACAGCTACCGAGTGCTACAAGCGATGGAATGACCTGAAGCGCAGGGCAAAGAGTAAGCTGACCTCAAGTCATGCCGCAACTCTGGTGACTGGAGGTGGGTCTCCAGTAGAGGCCATTGAGCTCACTCCACATGAGAATGTCGCTGGGACCTACGTCACAGAGGAGCAGATCCAAGGTGTGGGAGAACTTCCAGATTACGAGGCATTGTCCGGTGAGTGCACATGCATGTGTGTGTGATCCATGTGTACGTTGCATGTGGGAGGCGTCCAGGGTGGGTGCCAGGTCAGGATGTGTGTGCCTGAGTGGTTTTGGTCACCCATGTGCTTCATCCAATGCATTCTGCCCCCCGGGATTTGAGTATTACAGTGTCCCTTCTGGCCACAGCAGGCATTTGCCACTATATTGCGCCAGTTGACCTTGAAGTGGCAACATGCAACAACATTGTTCCGTATTTCGCTGTGCACGTTCTGGCTGATTGTAGGAATACCCCCAGTTCTATTGCACATCACACTGCCCTATTCTCACAAATATGACATGCCTATGGTACATGCCAACTGTGGGATGGCACTGCTAGCCAGCATGCATCTGATGTGTTGCCCTTCCATCTTGGTGTCATCAGTGTCTGACATTTACCTCCCCTTCCAACTCAGTGACAGTGCATGCATGTGAGGGACATAGTCATGTGGGACATGTGTCTATCAAGTACATTTCCTGTAGCTTGTCTGGCCTATTTGTGTGCCATGGTGCTAATGCCTGTTTCCATTTTCTGTCTTTCATGTTTTTTCAGAGGATGACGCACTTGATGCTGTTGAGGGTGAGGAGATGGTGCTCACCCAGGAGAGATCTCTGACACGTCCGAGCACGAGTGGGGGACGTGGTGTGTTGGTGGGTGAGAACCCACTCTTGCTGCAGGGCATTCTCTCCAGGGCTGTATATGGGTGCACCTCCCCAGAACTCTTTTCAGGTGTTGATTCGGATGAGACCCATGTGGATTCGCAGGTATGTGTTCATGGAAGGGATACTGTTCTGTCTGACCCACCTGCACCAGGGGTAGAGCCCACAATGGGGATGTCAGTGTTGGTAGGTGCGCCTGTGGTGGTTACGGAGGCAGGGCCACACTCCGCAACATCTGATCCTGTTCCTGGGCCAGCAGATCAGAGGGGAAATGCAGTCCTGCAGCCTCAGGCAGTGCCGACACAGCGAGGCGCAGTTCGCCTTGCCCCAGACAGGTGTGGTGCCCGCCAATGCGGTGGCCGTCCGCCACCTGGCAATACCGTATGGGAGCAATCCATATATGGTATGGCCAACCAACAGGCAGCATCATCAGAAATGATTGCTCAAGCCATGGACAGGGTGGCCACTTCCATTGTCCCCCCAGAAAGGCAGAGGGAGCTACTAGAGCAGGCAACAGCCTCCATTTGCCAATCAGTAAGGGAGGACATGTTGGCGTCCAACAGGGACAGACAGGTGGCCCTGGACAATCTGAGGGAATCAATTTCTCTAGATGCCCAGGGACAGAGGGAAGCCCTGAGGGGGGAGGTCCAGCACCTCAGGCAGACTCTACTGGACCTTGAGGCTTCCACTCTCACCAGGACAGAACAGCTGCTGGAGCGCGTCACCCGTACGCTCTCAGCAGAGATGCAGGCAACTCGTGCGGAGGTCCGGGCAACACGTCGGGTGTTGCATGGGGATCTCCGCACCATATCCCTCCAGAAGGAGGCCTTCAACACCCGCATGCTTGCTGCAATGGAGGACCACACCAGGGCTTTGCGTGGGGTGCCTCCCATAGCACCACCACCTCCTGTGGCAGCAGCAGAGGTCGAGGAGAGCGAATCCAGCAGTGATTCTCCCACAAATTAGTAGCCGTGCAGGCCATGAGCCCATGGAGGTGTTTTATTTTCGCAACATTCACCCAGGTGGCTGTTGGTGAGCATCCTGTCCTCGGACCTCCTGGGTGGCCTCCCCCACCCCCCTGACCCCCACATGGCCATTTTTGATTTTTGCTTTTTGATTTTGTGTGGCTCCCGTGGGCTTCCACTGTGTTCCGTTGGGCACATGCAGGCTTGTCCTGAGTTTGGGTTAGATGCTTGGGTTTGTGAGACACACACCCCTCCTGCTTCCCGTTTCCATGGGCTTGCAAAGGGTGTGCCCAAGTGACAGTGAATTACACAGTGACGTTGGACTCCCATGAGCTATGTGGCCAGTCTGTAGTCAATACTGTGTATACATTCCTAGTGCATATTGTAGTAGTATTGTACACTGCATGGGGTATTGATGTGTGCTTGTGCTTCCATGTCTCCCTCCTAATTTGCAGGGTCAGTCCTCATGTCTTCACAAGCCCGTCTACTTTGGAGATGGAGTTCATGTTGTTAGCAGTGCACTCGCAGATGTGGCTGGCACCGACACTGTACAGTAAGAGGTGGTCGATGTGCTGGCATCATCAGGTTGTAGGTCAACGTATCCTTTAGTATTTGGTCATGTTTGTTGTTATTTATACATGTATGTGGGCATACTGTGTGTGGGCAGTTTCCATTTGGGACACTGTACTCTGTGGCACTTGTGTAATGTTTGGGGTATTAATTTGTTTGCTCTCACATTGCATGGCATGCCATGGTGGAGATGAGTGTGGGCCTGTTGGCAGGTGCCCCTCACTGCTGGGGGGTGGGGGTGCAGGGGGACATGGATGGGAGCCTGGGGGGGAGGTGTTGGGTGACATGGCACTGTTGTCATGTACTATCTTTGATGGTGGTAGTGATATTGGCATCATTGAAGTGTGTCTTTTGATGACACAGCATTGGTGGTGTTTGTGTAGGTAGGGTGGCACACAATGGTACACTTCCAGTTGTACAGTCTCAGGCTGGTATGGTTGTGACAGGTGACTCTCCATTGAGGCATCATCTTTGTCAGAATGAGTCATCATTGATTGTCAGCTGGTATGTGCCAGGGCTGTGCCCACTCCACAGGGGTGTGATTTTATGTGAAGTAATCAGCCACCAGCTGCGTGCGGGCTGCCTCCCCCCGTGCCCTTTCCCCTCCCATGCGCAGCGGGCGTGCATGTGGTTGGGGATGTGGGGGCACCACCATGTCCACGGCCAGGCCCCGGTGTGTTGCAACGTTGTGCAGGACACATGCTGCCACTATGATCCTGCACACTACTGGGGGAGCATATAACAGCTGCCCGCCAGAACAGTCAAGGGAGCAAAAGCGTGACTTGAGCACTCCGAATGTGCCCTCTACTATGCCCCGGGTTGCAATGTGGGCTGTGTTGTATCTTACCTGGGGTGGCGTGGTGGGGTTCCGAATTGGCGTCATCATGTGGGTGCTGAGAGGGTAGGCACTGTCCCCTGGGGAGGTGGTGATGGGTATCATTAGTGGGGTTGTGACATTACTCAGTATCTGACATGCATGCACGCGCAGTGGCATTTATACTCACCGAGCAGCCATGTATCGCCATGCCACCCAGCCTCTATGTCCCGGTTTAGGGTAGACATTCTGTAGATGAAGCTGTCGTGGGTTGAGCCTGGATAGTTTGCATATACTGAGGTGATGATTCCCTTGGCATCACATACTACCTGGACGTTGATGGAATGCCAGTGCTTGCGGTTTCTGTAGATGTGCTCAGTTGCCCTGGGGGGACGTAGAGCCACATGGGTGCAATCAATGGCGCCTAGCACTTTGGGGAATTGTGCCACCCTGTAGTATTCCTGTGCGACAGCCTGCCTTTCTGCAGGTGTTCTGGGCAGGTATATGTGCCTGCGGACTGATGGGCGTGCAGTGATGATGGCCAAGACCTGGTGTAGGCAGCGTGTCTGGGTGGCCTGTGACACCCCCCCCACTATGGCACTTGTCCGCTGAAATGATCCAGTGGCCAAGAAGTGCAGTACATTGAGGACCTTCTCCAGGGGGCTGAGGGCTTGGGAGCAAAGGGTGGGTGATGTGAGGTCATCCTCCCACTCACTGACCAGGTCGAGTATAATGTGAGGTGGAAACCTGTACCTCCCATACACCTGGTCATCAGGCATCCCAAAAAGGCTGGTTCTGGGTGTGAATATTCTGGCCCGGTCTATCCTCCTCCTCCTGCGATATCCCACGGCCACTGCTGCTAGGAACGGTATATTCATCATGGCGTCTGAGCTTGTTTGTTGTTTGCGCGCACTTTTATGCTGTGCGGGTCAACGTACGCCTGATTCCTGCTGGCGTACGTGCTTCCGGATTGGCCACGTTCGATTCCATGAATACGTGTTGTAGGCGAGCGTGTAGGACTTCCCGCGCACCCCTGAAATACACGCACGCAGCCCAATCGCGTGTGAAACCACCCGCGCACCCCTGAAATACACGCGCCCAGGCCAATCGCATGTGGATCTTCCCGCGCACCCCTGAATTACACGCACGCAGCCCAATCGCGTGTGAAACCACTCGCGAGCCCCTGGAATACACGCGCCCAGGCCAATCGCGTGTGGATCTTCCCGCGCACCCCTGAATTACACGCACGCAGCCCAATCGTGTGTGAATCCACCCGCGCACCCCTGAAATTCACGCACGCAGCCCAATCGCATGTGAAACCACCCGCGAGCCCCTGGAATACACGCGCCCAGGCCAATCGCGTGTGGAACTTCCCGCGCACCCCTGGAATACACGCACGCAGCCCAATCGCATGTGAAACCACCCGCGAGCCCCTGGAATACACGCGCCCAGGCCAATCACGTGAGAAACCACCCGCGGGCCCCTGGAATACACGCGGCCAGGCCAATCGCGTGTGGATCTTCCCGCGCACCCCTGAATTACACGCGCCCAGGCCAATCGCGTGTGGGACTTCTGGCACACCCCTGGATTACACGCACACGCTCCCCCAGGCCCGATCGCGTGTGGAAGCACCCGCGAGCCCCTGAATTACACACGCCCAGGCCAATCGCGTGTGGAACTTCTCGCGCACCTCTGATATACACGCGCCCTGGCCAATCGCGTGTGGAACTTCTCGCGCACCCCTGATTTACACGCACACGCTCCCCCAGGCCCGATCGCGTGTGGAAGCACCCGCGAGCCCCTGAATTACACGCGCCCAGGCCAATCGCGTGTGGGACTTCTCGCGCACCCCTGGATTACACGCACACGCTCCCCCAGGCCCGATCGCATGTGGAAGCACCTGCGAGCCCCTGAATTACACGCGCCCAGGCCAATCGCGTGTGGAACTTCTCGCGCACCTCTGATATACACACGCGCAGGCCAATCGCGTGTGGGACTTCTCGCGCACCTCTGATATACACGCGCCCAGGCCAATCGCGTGTGGAACTTCTCGCGCACCCCTGAATTACACGCACACGCTCCCCCAGGCCCGATCGCGTGTGTAACCACCCGCGAGCCCCTGAAATACACGCGCCCAGGCCAATCGTGTGTGGAACTTCTCGCGCACCTCTGATATACACGCGCCCAGGCCAATCGCGTGTGGAACTTCTCGCGCACCCCTGAATTACACGCACATGCTCCCCCAGGTCGAGTGTGTTACTTCTCGCACTGGTACAGGGTTGGCGCAGCCCTTTGCGATGGTTTTGCGATCTTGATGGCTTTTCCTTGCGCGAGGGCGTTCTTGGGGGCGTAACTGGCGCTGCTGCAGGGTCGCTGCGATACTCTGCGCCACGGCTTGTTTTGCAGGATTAATCCATGAATACGATGTGCGCTGGAATGGATTTTATCGCACGCGGCTGGCGCAGACATTCTCACGGGAACACTCTGCGCCAACCGCGTGCGATACTTTTGACTATATTCCATGAATCGGCATGTAAGTCTATATCCCTTTTGTACTAACAGTGTATTGGTCACTTCTTCGAAGCCGAACGCAAGGCATCCAACCGGAACACCGGTCGCGTGCCTCGCTTCCGCTTTTATGTTTACACCGTAGCCATGGTGATGACTGCAATGAAACCGAGGTGCATCCCCCGGATTAGGTGCCAGCCAACTTGGCAGGGTGTGGGAGTCAGGCAGAGCTGACGTGCCCGCTCCTGTAACCCCTTAGTTTGGTGATGTTTCTAGTTGACAATGTGATTCCTACAATTGCATTAATAGCAAGTATTTATTATTGTAAAAACTGCATCATTTTTAAATAGATGCTTTCATGATTTTACAGGTAGCTAATATTTATAGAACACTTCGTCCTGCTAAAGATATTCACCACTCACATAATCAGCGCTTTTTGTCCAGTCCTTAGATACATTAAGGCCCTCATTACAACCCAGGCATTAAGGGGTTAACGGCGCCGTAAAAGGTGGCGGCGCCGTTAAACCCTTAACGCCTGAATACGAGGTTCCTTTACGGGTGGCACTTTAACACCTGCTTTTAGCAGGCGTTAAAAAATCAACCCGCAAAGGGACCTTGGTGCTAAGTACGGTGCCGCAATTTGCGGCACCGTACTTAGCGCCTTCGCCATTCCCATTGAGCCCTATGGGGCAAAAATGGGAATGGGAAAGGGCCATGGAGGCATGGGGAATTACCGCCCCGCCAACCTCGGAATGGGGCGGTAATACCCCATTCCACCATGGTGGAGTTGGTAAGTTACCGGCATGGACCATGGTGCTATTAGCACCGTGGTCCAACGCCTGGGTCGTAATGAGGGCCTAAGTGTCCTATGTACATGCATGCTTACAGATAATACATGCATAATATCCTAATACCGCAGCTCGGGCGCATCATCGCTAGGAGAGAATGCCAACCAATCATAAGGGCCTGTGCAATGATGGACTACACATTGCTGCCAATGCCACTCTGCTGCTTTTATTCTGCTATTGGCTCTACTATAAGCAGTTAGAGGGTTTTCAAAGCGTGCCCCCCAGATAAGGGCAGACAATAATGGTACTAACACCTAATTAAACTATAGGTATACATGCTCCCCTAACAAATTCTTCTGTCCGAAAGGCTTTACTGTTTGCCACATAGAGTAACGTAATAGCTGACATACATTAAGGTATAAAGCTTTTGTGCAACCAAAATATATTCGAGAGTGTGATAGCTGCATTCTATTTGTTCACCAGGTTACCCTACTTTATTGAATTTTGCCATATTCTTTGAGTATGTCCAGTTAGTTGGGTCTGAGATCATTCATTGGTAATTCCATCTGGCACTTGGAACGCTCCAGGTGCTACTGCACATGTTGCATTGTGATGTTTTATATTTTTATGTATTTATGGACAGAACATATACAAATATTGATTGCCTGCCTGATGTATTGATTGCTAATGAATTGGATGACATTTCTGCTTTATGATCAGTTACAGAACTGGGAAAGAAATGAGGTTCTTCACACCCAAATCATCAAGTTTTGTAAAATACTGTGACTCACCACCGGCATCAGGTCCTTTCAGACATAAAGGGTTAGAAGTGAAGCATATTTGCGATTGTCACATATCTAAGTAACTAAGTGTGAGAGGTCTGACACACCTATGCACACCAAAACTATACATTTCTCCTCTCGTGCCACTACCCTTCTGACATACCCTGTCAAAACAATGCAATGTGAATGCCTGCTCTGTTATTTCCGCCCAGTAGGGGGATCCTCCCTCTTCTTATGTTGCGATCGAAAACATTTTCCCACAAAAAATTACTCTGGGCCTCGACCGTGAATGTTCAAATATGTGGCTTTGAGAGTAGCCTCAAAGAGCTTACTGATTTTGAGAACTGCCCCCTCCCACTGAAGCGAGGGGTGGGGGCAGGGACGTGCTGAGCATGGCTTCCTATTCATTGTAAAGTCTGCCTTCTTTTAATAGTAAGCACTTGCATGGGCGTAATTTTAGGGGGGGACAGGGGTGTTTGTCCCGCCGACTTTCATGGCACACCATTTTGTCCCCATTCATTTGGCTTGGGCAACTTTTCTTCAGATGTCATGTCCCCGCAACATTTTCAGCAGAGTAACTCCACTGATCATGGTGAATGCTGCAGAAAGCTGATTAGAGGATTCGAGATGAAAGTTAGTAGTTCATAAGTGTACATTTAACGATACAGTACTTATATTTTAAAAGTCAGAAGCAATATTGGGTGACTCATAAAAGCTGGTAATGTCCTACACAAACAAATAGGCATGAGCAAGCGAGTTTAGTTAGGTCTGGTGGGGCCATTACTGGCCAGTTCAGCCGTCTAAGGAAGTCATGATATAATCTGATATGGCATTTATAACGCACCTGTCCACACGTGTTTCTAGGCGCGACAAGACAAGGAGGGGGAGACAAAAAGGAGGGCAAAACAATGGTCTGACTAGGCCTTGTGACATTCAGCTTGCGCAAGTGCAGGGAATGGTGAGTGGAGAAGTGCTGAGGCTAGTGGGAGGATGGAGAAGTGCAGGACAAAGGAGAAAATACAAGGGTGAAGCCCGCGGGTGGCAAGTGCGCGTATTGTTGCATTGGTGCCTGTGTGCAATAGCTTTTCTTCTTTTCCTTTTTTGGGAACTTTTTTCATTAGGAACAATCAGTCATTCCCCCAAAACAATCCTTGGCAAAGCCAAGAGGTGCTGGCTCTCATATGTCAAGTTCACCCTCAAATGCACGGAACACAGCATATGTCTGCCATAGTCAAGAACAACGCCACAAGTGATCTGTAGCCATCATATGCCTTGTACACCCCAAAGTTCCTCAAATATTGCTAAATAACGCTTTCAAATAGATATGCATGTAATAACTCACACGCGTGCCCATTTCTCTGAAAGTTTACTGTTGCATATTTGTGTGACAATGGAGGTCATTAGCGACATGGCTACCCCCTTGCCGGGTACTGGGTCCGGGTTCCTTGAATGAGGAATTACCAGGCCATTCCGACTTTGGAGGGCCCGGTAATTCCTCATTCAAGGAACCCATCCCCATTGCCATTTGAGCCCCAATGGGGAGGGTGCTAACAACGGGCCCATTAAGAACGGGTCCATTGTTAGCACCCTGGTCTGCTGGCGGGACCCGCTAAGGGCGCCTGGTAAAACCAGGCGCCCTTAGCGGGATCCTGCAAGAAAACTCGTAATGAGGCGGTAAGGGGTAGACGGCCTCACTTGTAATGACCCCCAATATAATGAGAACACCATTTTAAATCTTCCTTTTCAATTAATATATTTTTTTTATTCCAGTTGTTTTAGATTGTTTTAGATAGCGCTTCCGATGGATCATTCGTGTTTCTAAGTGCTAAAACAATTGATTGTATCATCACCCCTTAGTCTGTCGCCCCCAGAAGGATGAAGGGCTGAATCAGCCCTGCCAGGATCTAAACTTGCAAAGTGCAGGCTTACCTCATGTACCCCATGTCAGTGGTAGAGCTTCCCTCACAAGCTATTCACCTGGCAATCAACATAAATTAGTGCATTTTATCCTAATAAGCCAAAGTATGAAATTCTGTATGACCCACACCTGTCAACTACATTGCATGTGTGTGAATGTGTTCATGGCATTGCTTTTATTGTATTATATCCCCTTTCCGTACCCAAAAACCTGAAGCAATTCCACGATTCCGACTGAAACTAATCCATACAGGGGAGGTGCTCACTAAGTGGGGGCGTGGTGAGGAAGCACATCAGTTGTGCACCATTTGTAACGATCCCAGGAGGCAGACACTAAGACACTTGTTAATGAGTTGCAAGGGTACCTGGGACATAAGAATGACTCTGCTACAAAGGTTTGTGGATAGGGAAGACGGTATCCTTGCAGACATGTTATGGGACAGCGTTATTGCTGGTCACGAGACAGCATTCACGTTAAACGTGGTACAGGTTCTACAAAGGTGCAATTGTCTTGACAAGATTAGTGGAGGAAGGTCGAACCTTAGTAATTGCATTAATGCCATAGCAACGAGTGACTCATAGTTAGTGTGCGCATTTTGTCATGCTCCTTCTTTCACATTTCCTCTCCCCTTTTCTTGCTTCTTTCCTCTAAATGCTTTAATTAGTTAGAAAAGAACCACTTCAAGGTGTGATATGTACAGTTCAGTTTTAATGTGATATCTATGTCATTTAGTATACTGTAGTTTCGCGCTCTGAAACACGTGTATAAGCGTGATTCCAATAAAATATATCATATCATATCATATACTGTAATTGGAGTTAAACTGTATATTTGTTTCAAAGGTATAAGATGTTTAAAGAAGCCAAAGTTGGATAAGACGACATCAAAATAAATACAAAAAATAAAAATATATTTCCATATGGTTACAATGTGATTGAGCACTTGCTGGCATCACCGCGCTACTCACAGGTTGCTGCTATGTGAAATGACCAGCGAGCGAAGAAGGGGCAGTGAGCAGTGGGGACATGAGGAGTTAGGGGGGGGGAAGCAGTGCATTCATAGGTCTGTGTCTGCAAAGGTACAGCCAGGGAGAGCGGGGACGGGGGATGCAGGCCACTGGGGGCGGGGGCGGGGTAACTCCACGAAGTATGTCTTCATATTGTTCAGGCGATTTGCAAAACCCCAAATATCAGCAAGTGGATGAAGCAGCAGCCATTTTGAAATGTGTGTCATCACGTCCAGTTTCTGGCATTGCTTGTATTTGATAATCAGGTAATGCTGGATTATTGCAGATTTATTTGAGATGTCTTCAGATTAATATGTGCTACCACAGATTAATGTTGCATTACTTTAAACTGTTTCCTATTATTTCCAGAGTACGTCTTTTACATCAGATCACGTTGGATGTCACTGTTTACTTGATATTGAGCTCTTTGTAGTTGTGAAATATTTGCATATATACATCTTCTTTGCCTCTGTGCAGGTTTAGTAAACATCATTACAGGCAGTGAACGCCTTGTAAGCATACACAGTGTCAGTCAGTCATTCAAGTGTGTTGCACTTAACAGGATTTAAGTAGCTGTATTAATAAAGTGACTACTAATGGAAACTTCTCGGCGGATGGTCATTTTTATGTTTATACAGTACTCAAATAGCATCTGTTTTGCTGTGCTCTATTTAAGGGAACTGAAAGCTCTGGGTCTCCGGATATTTCGGACTACAACTCCCATGATTCCTAACCAGTGACTATGGTGGCTATGACCGATGGGAGTTGTAGTCCAAAACATCTGGGGAGGCTAATGTTGCAGACCATTGCTCAACGTTTGCTACGAATAAATCTATGCACTCTGAATAGAGGCGTGTACCATAGAACCACCCTTCTCTTAAAGCAGCCACGCTTGATGTGAGTTGAACATGTATGACAGTTCGTTTCTGAGACTGTCTTGGTGACTAATTGTTTTTTACTGATTATGCACATTGTAAATGTTTGTTTGTGGTGTAGCGAGGGAGCCTGATAATGGAGAACTGACGTCCAACCATGAACATAGAAAACGGTGGCACTTTCACTGTGAACCCCCAATCACACAATGTGATGAACACTAGCTGTGCCGTGAAGAGTAAAGCGCGTGAGCGCCTAAGCCCTAGCACAATTAACTTCCAATCATGTTATAATCTGAAAATAAAATGGCACTGCACACATTGCCTTACCATAAGATGCGGAGGCCTGGGCAACCCACATCAAATGAAGTTAGTACCTGGCCATTAGGAGGCAACAGCTGGCAGGCAGGGTGGGGCAACACACATCAAATGATGTTAGTACCTGGCCATTAGGAGGCAACAGCTGGCAGGCAGGGTGGGGCAACACACATCAAAGGATGTTAGTACCTGGCCATTAGGAGGCAACAGCTGGCAGGCAGGGTGGGGCAACACACATCAAATGATGTTAGTACCTGGCCATTAGGAGGCAACAGCTGGCAGGCAGGGTGAGCAGCATGTTATATGAAGACAGTTCATAGAAAATACCTATGCAATGCCTATACAATTGCAAAAACTGTTGGCGTTGACAATGATAGTTTCCTTACTTACCGATAGCGTCGCATGGTAAATAGTTGCCTTGTGTCTAAAATATAGAAATGTGCTAATTCATGAAATCCTGTTATACAGCAGAAGAAATGTGCCATAACCAAGTAAAACATCTCCTTGACACAGAGGTAACGTGATTACGTTTTACAAAATGCCCAAAGTAGTCAAGCAGCAGTAACGGCTCCCATGGCAATAACAAGCTTACCCATTCGCAATCAGAAAATAACTCCAGGAGCAAGAGGATTGACAATGTCAACTTCCTTGCTCAAGGAAATCACTTTGAAATAACAAACATGACAGGACATTTAATTTCTGAACTGCTTATGAAAGGAAGATTCATACAGATGAATGGGGCATAGCTAGACTGGAAATATTTTAACATCAGTTAGTATTAGAACAGTGTGCCTTATTAATTTCACTGCATCGTCTGTCCTTGAATACGCAATTATGGGCGAGCTGCAGGATAATGAAAACATGCCCACGGGTTTGTTTTCAGGAGGCCCTTTTATCCAGGCCTGAGAGTCTGTACTGCCTGGAATGAAGTCCTTACAAGGCGCGCTTGGTGATGAAATGGGTAACACTATTGTCACCTTTTTCATACTGGTAGTTTTGTTTTTAATCGCAGTAACGTAAAACAGATTAAGTTATGCAGATGTTGAAACAGCAGCAATGAACACATTACCTTTCAGGGGCCATTGGCAGCTCCTTTGTTATAGCCGGTAGTCACCGCCGCATCCTATGGCAGAGAGATGTGCGTTTACATTAACGTTCTAATGTACATTTAGAAGATGCATCTAAACATACATGATCTTTCCCCCACACGCACAGTGCCCGGTACCATAGTCGATCGGGTGCTGTGTTTGCATTGGGGATGGGGCTGCCTACACCCCGCTGCGCATTTTCCTTTCTTTTGTTTGGAGCCACACGTGTAGAGAGGCGGGCAGAGCCAGACTCCCTATAGAGTGCCAGCCTCTCATTATTGTGCTCTACATCTTTTGCATGCCTCATGGCGCTAACAGTGTTTGCATGCCGCAGCATCATTCTGACTGACAGAAGAGGAGTATGCGCCTGTCAGTCATCATATCATACTCAGAGGAGAAAAGGGGTGGGCCCTAAAGTTGTGTGTGGTGCAAAGCTGTGCTGAGGGTGCAAACATGAGATAAGTCCAGTAGATATTAATGTGTATGTTTGTCTTTGTATACGTGCATGCATTTTGGAAAAGGAAGTTGCCTGACTGTACATGTATGAATGGGTTTATAGTGACATTTTCGAACGTCATATTTTCGAAATGCCATTTTTTCGACACAAAAAAGCAGACATTTTTTTTTTAATAGTTTTTATTTAATTTTTTTAACGAGGGGTTACCCCCTCAACCCCCCGTTTTTTTAATTGACACTTTTTTTTCTACTAACGAAACAAACATAAAGCATATAAAATAAAAAATACAAAACTTTTCAAAAAAATAATTTCGGCATTTTTGGTCCGAGATTTTGCCATGTCGAAAATGTGTTTTCGAAAATTTAACTGAATACCGTATGAATGTGACTGCATGTGAATGAGGGTGTGTTTCTTTTCATGTATGCATGCATGCAAAGTGATGTCTTTATGCTTTATGAATGCAGCTGTGCACGAGAGTGCGTTTATTGTATGTACACGTCTGCATGAAAGCGTGTGTAATGTAGGCATGTGTGATGGACTGGGGAGTGGAACCTTCACTTTAGGCGAGCTACTGGCTGCTTACGCCATGGCATGTCTACTTTCCATCAAGGGTAAAGCAGTTATGATAAGGCTAGATATTGTTTCCTTCTGTGGCACAGCATTTTCTTTTAACTGGGAATCAAGGGTTAATAAGTGCTATTGCATTGCCAGAATGACTGTCAATGGTGCAGCCAGTATAGACACGTTTTCCTACCGTGGCATTGCTATTTTATACTGGGAATAAAGGGCATCAAGGTTAAAGTAAATGTGATACATGTTATTTATTTATTTATTTATTGTGCATTTGTTAGGCGCTTATACAGTATGTCAATTCTGTTTCAAAGTGCCCACAGGGCAACAGGGAGGGACCATGGGATTGAAACAATAAATACAGTGGAGGAGAAAGAAGAACCTACTATGCCTTGTGAGTTCAGAACATGCAAAGGCAGAGAGAAGAGCGGAGCGGGTGTAGCTGCTGGATTGTCCGCGCTCATGGGTGAGCAGCAGATGTAAATGCCTAGTGTAGTAAGTGCTATGAGGCGTGGAGCCGCATTGGTAGGTAAGTGCAAGCCAACAGGATGAAGGTAGTTGGGTGCCGAGGCAAGTGCTGTGAGTAGGCAGACGCTGAGGCGATTGGGTGTGGAAGGCCAGGAGCCCGAAGGACACATAAGGGCCCTGGTCACGAATCACAGTGACTGTGAGATTAGCCGAGTAGGGAAGAAGGTGGAGGTGAAGAGGAAAGTCTTGAGGAGCTTCCAGAATTCCATGTCTAGATTGGCCTCCAATAGAGCAGGCTGTCTGGATATACATTCTTACTGTGGCATAGCATTTTTAATGATAATCAAGGGTAAATCAGACATGATAATTGTTATTACATGACTAGACTGGCAACATTGGCTCAGGGGGTCTAAATATATTTTGTTACCACAGCATGGCATTTTTTAGTTGGCAGTTAGGGTAAAGCAAACATGAATAAATGGTATTATGAGGCTAGACTAGCCAACATTGATTCATATTTTCTTACAATCACCCAGCATTATCTGCTGGCATCAAGGGTAAAGCCAACATGAAGTGTTCTTACTCGGCCATACAGGACTATGTTAGTTCAGTCAGTCAGGAAATGTTTTCTTACTATGGCATGGCCTTTCTACTGCCAAAGTCAACAGGAGTTTATTTTTATATGTTAATGATGGCATATGTATACATTTATTTAATTTATTTGTAAAGCACTGGAACGTGGCCCGTAGGCAAATGAGCGCTGGGACAGACTAACAAAAAACGTATACAGAGATATGGGAAAGCTAGGGATCAACAGAGGGAGAATGAGGTCAGCGGTCACACTTTCTCGGGAGGGTAGCTCAGGGGCAATGCGCTCGCCTTAGAAACAAGACGACACGGACCAACACAGGTTTGATCCCCGGTCCGAGCTTAGAAACCTCTGGGTATTAAGCGCATTATAAACAACCAATTCCAATTCCAAAAATAAAGAGTTATTTTCAGTTTATGCCTGAAGGTTGTCAAGGAGGGGCAGGACCTCGAATCAGGGGGAAGTGTATTCCAAAGGTTCAGGGCTGCTGCGGGAAAGCACCTTTCTTCCACCAAAGATAATTGGTTTTTTGGTGTTTGCAATAGGCCTGAGTAGTTAGACTTCAGAAAACGCCTATCAGGAAGCCTGATTGGAGAGGAAAGCAGGGTTTTTTCTATAGAGGCAAGCATGGGAAATACAGAATGTCCTGAACATGATCCTTTTCCTAATAGCCAGTATAGAGATCTCCTTGCCACTGACACATGATTGGTTCTCTGCAGACCCAGGACCACTCCAACCATGTTGTTTTGGGCAACTTGCAGATGGTTGAGTTCTCCTTTTCTCACACCTTGCTGGAGACTAGAACACTAATTATGGTGGGAACCGATAAAATTCCTGGCCAGAGTGGAATAGCTAGAAGAGTCGAGGAATGGTCTTATTTGAGCAAAGAGCTTGATGTAATAAGATGAACTTGAGAATAGGCTACTGATATAGGCCTTCATGGAGAGCTCTTGGTCGATGACTACTCCAAGAGTCTTACATTTTGAGAAAGTCGACATCAAGTAATCAGCAACTTGGAAGGAGCAATGAGCATGATCAAGTTTATGCAGCTTGGGCGCAGTACCAGCAGTCATGATCTCTGTTTTGGCATTATTCAAGCCATTGTACAACATCCAAGTATGAATGTGATTGTAGACGATGTGAATTTTCTTAGTATCTAAGGAGTGATTGACAGTGAGAGGGATGAGGCACTGTGTGTCATTTGCATAGTTTGCATATATTATGCCCTCCGAATCCAACAGCTCAAAAAAAGGGCGCATAAACATATTGAATATAGTCTGGGACACACATGATCCCTGTGGGATGCCACAAGGTAACACCTGAGCCTCTGACATCTCATCTTTATGAAAGACTTTGGCTGTTCGATTCGTCAAAAAGGAAAGGACCCAGCTAGAATCCTTCTTCGAAAAGAAAGTGTAATCTTGTAATCTGCCAGCCAAGATAAAATGATGCAATGAGATCTAAAAACATCAATAGAGCAGTTTTACCTTTATCCATGTGCTGCAGAATGTTTGTTTTTAAATCCAGAAGAGTGGACTCTGTGCTATGAGCACTCCTAATGTTGGAATTGAAATAATATTATGCCTCCTATCGCAGTAAATTGAATGTGTATTGACCTACGCCAAGTTGTCTCCGATTGCTTGGGCGACAGAATGTTATGCAGACTTAATTAGTCTTTAATTTGGTGACGAGTGATCTTGTACAGAATCTTCAGCAAGAAAGGAGAGTTAATAATAGGATGATAGTTGCATACCAAACTTGGGTCCAAAGACAGCATTTTCAGAGGAGGAGAGATCCAGGCATGTTTAATAACTGCTGGAACCAAGATCTCCCTGAATGACAAGTTAACAAACTTGATGATATCAAGGGTAAGTAGCACAAGATTTGACAACGGAAGCTGGACAAATATCACCTTTACAATTAGTGAGCTTGATCCCAACTAAGGTGTCAAAGACATCGGGTTCAGCCACATCCACAAATTGAAAAGGGGGAGGCGAGGCAATCCGTCCTCAAGAAAGACAGGGGTAGAGGGTACCCTTTAATGTGCCCAGATTGTTAGGGATGTTGCCCTTAATCTTCTCGATATTATGTAACATAGAATTCTGAATCTGAATACACCAGTTGGAACCCTTTGAGATTGTGTTGTGACACGTGGACAAGGATCTTCCAGCTCTCTTAAGATCTTGAAAAGCTCCTTGGTGTTAGAGGAGGCCCCCGTAATTCTCTTATCATATGAGAGCTTCTTGGCAGAGCAGATTGCATTTTTGTGTTCCTTCACAGCGTAGCCATACCTTGTCTTATCTTCCATAGAAAGACTCTTCCTCCATCTGCGGAATGCTTTATTTTTCTGACATTTCAGATTTTGAATTTCAGAGGAGTACCACGTTTTCAAAGAAAGAGTTTGGTCAGTGTTTGTTTCAGTGGGGCCAGACTGTCCACATCCAGAGAAATCATTTCATCATAGGCTGAGGCCAATTTAGCAGCTGAATCATAGATGGAGAGGTTATCCAGTACCAGGGCAAAGAGAGGTGCCAAAGTGGCTGGAGTAAGTTTGCACAAATTATGGCAAAGCACCTTAACAGGCAGGTCTTTTACTTTCTGAAATGACAAGGTGCACGGTATCCGGAAATGTATGAAAGTGTAGTCTGACCAAGGGCAGGGATTGACTTCAATCTTTCCAAGCACCAATCCCTGTGAGGCAACCCAATCAAGGATCAACCAATCCAACATGGGTCAATTTGTCGAACGGAAAATCATATGATAGCCTCTAGATCATATGTATATATATTGGCCTAGGCCAAGCCGCTCTACGAGGAAATCAGCATTACAAGGTCCTGACCTTAGATCTGTGTTAGCCGCCATTTTAGGTTCATCCGCCATTTTAGATTCTCACTTGAAAGTCACCCTGTCTTCTAAGATGGTGGACAGTGTCATTTTGAATGTAACATGGTCGTCTTGAAGTCTGTGTAGAAGTTAATGTGTAAACTGCCCGCAGGCCAAATCTTAGGGTCATGTACAGAGACCTTGTCCTTCGTTGACCTGTGTATAGAGGATTACCTGTACCAACAAAGCTAATCCATGAACATATATCGTGCACAATACTGTTTGAGCATCTAATGTGAACACTTGTTTAACTATATTGTATAAATGTGTACAAAGGCTCAATATGAAATCCATAGACACACGGTTGCTATTGTAACTTGTTGGCGAATGTATTAAGGATAACCCCTAAATGTATAGATGCATAAATTAGGAACAAACTCAGCACAAACCCTAGATCCGTGATTCATTAATTTACAAGTGGGTTGGACATCATGTTTTGGATTGTATAAAAGGTGAAACTATTCTGATGTACAGTCCCACTCACTGAACACACCGAACAGGGCTGGTATTCGCTCTGTTGTACTGAGGGCCTGATAGCTATCTGTTGCTTTGTCCTTTGAAACTGTTCAGTTGTAGAATAAAGATCTGTGTATCTTTTGAACCCGCATTTGGTGTATTCCCTTTTGGGGACTTCAGCCTCGATATTTTCTTTTAACTTTGACAGATGGCGCCCGAATAGGGACCCTCAAGATTGATGCCAGCTCGTTGAAGGTTGACGCGGCTATCAGACCGGGATTGGACGGAGTAAAAGGGGCCACTTTCCTGAATGAGACGCGACTCCTCAGCAGCGCTGCATAGCCCGATCCCTGGACGATGCATGCTGTCCGAGTCGGCATCTTGACGAGGGTCCACTTATTGAGGCGGGCAGATTTGCCGAAATCACCAAACACGAGGTAAACTTTGTTAGAAAACTTTGAAATCCGATCGGACCTCCTTAAGATTGGTCAAGTGAGTCGTGACCCGATTCTTAAGTATCCTGATAATTTGTTTTGGGCTATTGTGCTTGCAAGAACAATTATTGACCAAGTAACACCAGTATTGTGACATGCCTGGGAAATTGTCTGCCTGCTTCAGGGCGTTATTCCGCGGTGACAGATAATCTTTGGAATTTAGCCATCCGGCGCCACAGGAGGGGTTGCCGGCTTGTACTATGTACTGTAAGCATGGCATTGGTAGTATAGTGTTTAATGATATTTGGCACAGACAAACTAGACATGCTTCCGAACTTCAGTGGCCAATCAATGGTAGTTTTGAAATCCCTCGTATTGAGTATTTAGAATCTATATTATTAAAGAAAAAGGCTAGACCTGCAGCAATTGATGCATTACAGAATTGGAAGAAAGACGCTTTACAGCAGTTTAAGAGTAGAGAAAAACATGCGTGCCGTCATAAGACAAACGCCGAAAAAGCGTTGTTATATGACCAAGATAAACAGTCTGAGTCAGCTAGGAATATGGATAGGACTTTCTCACTTGGTATCCAAAAAATCTATCCTTCCAAAGACTTTCATCTTTCCGATGAACTTAACGATAAATTGTTAAATGAACGAAGGCCTGGTGCCACTATGCAACCTCCGTATGTTCCTCTTCCTGCTGGTTTGCCTCTTCCTGCTGTTATTCCTCCTCCTGCTCCTCCTGCTGCTCCTATCGTTCCCTCTTTTGTTCTTCCTCCTCCAGTTGTTGGTCCTCCTTTTATCGCTGCTCCTCCACCTTTGTCTGTTGAACCAGTGTTAACACCTCCGTTGAACATGCCTACTCTCCCTCTTCCAAGTGGTTCTATACCGCTTGTAGTAGATCAGGGAGCGGGATCAAGGGTTGTCACTTGTAATAGTGTACCTCCAGAGAAGAAACGTGAGTTGATTGAATGGGCTAAGCATTGTATGGAGAAGGGTGATCAAGCTAATGTTTTTGCCACACTTTCTAATATGGACAATTTTCCTGAGAAAAATGTTTTTATTGAGGGATTAGGGATTCATTTGTGAGTAATGTGGGACAGATTAAATGACACAGATCTCCCGCAAGGGTTGAGGGATCTGAACACCTTAGCGTTCTCTAGAGACATGGCAGAGAGATTACAAGAGCATGTTGAGAGGGTATTCAAGTATAGAAAAGGAGTTGGAAAGATTACAGAATGAGGATGAAGATGGAGCTAGTTTGGACATTATGTATGTGCAGAAACGCTTCCTCCCTTGTCGTAAAACGATATCTGAGGAAATGGCAATTTGCACGAAAGACGTGATTAGATGGATCACAGATGCATCGATAACTCCTATTAAAGTACATGACACATATAGTCAGTATATGCCAGAAATGCAGAGGAAAGTGATATAGGTAATGGTAGAATACCTACAGGATGAGTGTGTAAAAAGAAAGATTTGTTGTCCCGCAGAGTTATTGAGTATTTACAAGAGAGCTTTTTCATTTGACACTTCTTCGGCTGCTGTAGTGCTCGTTTTAGGTCTGTTGCTTAGTAAGCGTTCGGAGTTGCCTATTTCTCAGTTGCCTATGAGAGAGGTTCCTCCGACATTTTTCTGTAAGTTGAGATCCCCGCTAATGTTGCAGCGGGTACAGTTGCTCAGGAAATCCCTGCACACTATGTGTCTCAGTATGTTCACATCCCGTTTTCAAGACAGGAAGTGAACACCATTAGGCAATCTATTCCCGACATTAGGAAAAATCTGACAGGGTTCTATAAAGAAATAGAGTCTGTTTTGCAATCCTCAGTATTCACTTTAAGTGATATTGATCTGTTATTTCCCGTACTCCTGCCCGTAGATTTGTGGAAACAGGTTAGAACTATAGACGATGTAGCAGGATTAGGAGATACATGGGCTAACATAATTAGACTCGATGGAAAAAGGCCAGCTGGCAAAAGACCACCTCAGGTGATACTAACTTTGCCTCACAGAATAGTTGCGAAATTGAAAACTATAATTCCAGAAAAGAGAATTATTTGGGACAAGCTTACTGCCTGTGTCCAAGGGAAGTCTGAGGGTGCTACCAAGTTCTTTAATCGGTTCAAACAGGTATTCTCGGATTTCAGAGGACAAGACTTAGGCACAGAGTATGGAAAAAGATTATTTGTAGACAAATTTGTGCGTGGATTTCTGCCTGACATCCAGTCGCAAATCATGTCTTCCGAGAGTGCTTGGCAAGCAAAGTCTCAATCAGAGGTACTGCACATGGCACAGTACTATGAGAATCGTGTCAATAATGAAAAGGAAAGAGTCAAAAAGAGAAAAGGTGATTTGAAGACAAAAGTATTGTTATAGCAAATTGTTAGAAGCCCTAGCGGTGGTAGTTTACAAATTAGAGGTCAGTATGTTCCACAGGAAATGTGTCTTTGGGTCCTGTAAACATTAACCAGTGTGCCTATTGTAGGCAAGAGGGTCATTGGCGTGCACAATGCCCGATCCTCCGACAGAGGTCAAATGACACATTTGGGAATATGGGTAGACGATCCAGAGGTCGCCCGGGTGTAGGGGGCCCTGGTAGAAGTCAGTTTGCACAAGATTCACACCAACCTTTTTCACAGGATAATCAGGCACCAAGTGTGGATACTAGAAAAAATGTTGACCTTCCTTCTGCCGCTTACCTCTCTGAAGAACTTCCTTTTGACGATATTCTGTTTCGTTAGGATTGCCCGAAGCAGTGTTTGGAACCAACGCCTATTCCCGTTAATCAGAAAGGTCTCTACGTTGAAATGATAGTGGGAAATAGGAAACATCTATTCTTGATAGATACAGGGGCACAGAAGTGTTCCATTGATCTTTCTCGGGTTCCAAACATTCCACTGTCAGGGCAAACTAACATTTCTGTAGGGTTTTCTGGCACACCAGTTGTCTGCCCGGTTTCTTCGCCGGTACTTATTTCTTTGGGTCCCTTTACGGACCACTGTCCATTCCTTTTGACTTCGAATTGTGGAGAGAATTTGCTGGGGTTGAATCTGTTGAAGGAATTAAATGCGGTAATTAATTGTTCCTCTGATAGAGTGAGTTTGACGATTTCACCACAGTAACTTTCTGTCTCTCAATTCTTGATTAGACCTTTGCCGCTGGAATTTAGTGATGTTCCGGAGTGTTTGTGGGCAATTGACGACAATGATGTTGGTGTTTTGCAAATAGAGCCTGTTAAAATCGGTTTGAAACATGGAGTAAAGCTGCCACGTATTCCACAGTATAAGATCTCGATCGATGGTGAGCAAGCTTTGAAATGCATCATGTCCAATTTTGTGCATCGAGGGGTGATTGAGAAAATTGCAGGTAGTTTGTGCAATAGTCTGATTTTGCCTGTGTACAAAAAAGGCGATAATGCAATTCCTTTTCGTTTCATAATTGATTTACATGTCATCAATAAGATCGTCGCTCCACAATTTCCAATCGTGCCTGATGTGACTACGATTTTGACTATGATTCTGGCTTCAGCTACTCACTTTAGTGTTGTAGATCTAAAGAATTCTTTCTTTAGTATTCCTATACACAAGGACAGTAGATACTTGTTTGCGTTCACCTTAAGGGACGCTCCTTCACATTTCCCCGTGCACCACAAGGTTACACGGAAAGTCCGAGCATCTACAGTAGGGCTTTGAAAGAGCAGCTTGATACCCTTGAGTTGCCCTCTGCTTGTACGTTGCTTCAATATGTTGATGACTTGCTTTTAGCTGCCGACTCAGAGAGTGCTTGTAAGGAGGGCACTGTGTTGTTACTTATTCACCTGGCTAAACACGGACATAAAGCTTTGCTTAAAAAATTTCAATATTGTTGCCAGGAGGTCGCCTATTTAGGCTATCTCCTGTCAAAGGAGGGAAGAAGATTGACGCCTGAACGGTTAAAACTCATTTCTAGCATGTCTGTTTCAAATACATAGAAAGAAGTTAGAACCTTGATAGGAATGGCTTCTTACTGTAGGCAGTGGATCCCTAATTTTTCTTTAACGATTAAGCCAATGTTGGCTCTGACGAAGAAGGGCATTTCTTCGCCATTGCCATGGAACATGGAGCACCAGCGTGCATTTGATTTGCTCAAGACTGCATTGTGCTCGGCACCGGTTTTGGGCACACCAAATTATGAAATGGCCTTTGTGTTGCTTGTGCATGAATGTGATGGACTTGCTTTGGCTGTATTAACGCAGGAACATGGAGGGAAGAATAGGCCATGCAGTACTTTACTTCCGCCTTCGATCCTGTAGCATGTGCTTTGCCAAGATGTTTGCGAGCTGTCGCTGCTGCATCTGCAAAACAAAGTGAGGGAATGGTCCTAGGCCATGCTTTAACCCTGATGGTACCTCACTCTGTAGATGTTCTACTGAACAGAACTCAAACGCAACAACTCACTTCCGCACGGTTGACGAGATATGAATTGATCTTGTTTGCACCACACATTCAAATTAAGAGGTGTTGTGTTCTTAATCCAGCTGAACTCTTACCTTTCCCACAAGGTACTGCTTGCAGTGACGAAGAGTCACATGACTGCCTTTACACTACCTAACAAGAGACAAATGGTAGAATTGATCTAAATGATACTCCTTTGAACAGTCCACAAGGGGAGCTGTTTTGCGATGGCACCTGCTTCAAACTTCCGGATGGTACACACATGCAATCACTACATTGAGCATGATCGTGGAAACCAAGAGAATCATGCATAACTCTGTGCAGGCCACAGAGATTATAGCATTGACCCGAGCTTGCGAACTTTCCAAAGGGCTTATCGTGAATATATACACTGAAAGTCAGTATGCCTTTGGGGTGGTTCACAACTTTGGGAGACTTTGGTCGTAAAGAGGGTTCTTAACTTCACATGGTACAAAGATCCAGCATGGCTCCCTGATAGTACGGCTACTCTCAGTGCTTGCACTCCCTACTCAGCTTGCTATTGTAAAATGTGCAGCGCATCAAAAGATTGTAGATGATGTAGGAAAAGGGAAAACTGATCTCTCTTCAGATATGCATACTTCGAGGGAAACCCAAATGCCTGTACAATGGATGAGGGTATTGATTCCGTAAGGGATATCGAAGCCGATGCCACATTAGAAGAGTCTAAGAAATGGGCTCAGGGCTTGGGGAAACTTGATGATGATGGGTGTTGGGTGGACAGAGTTGAAGGGAAACGGCTACTTCCTGACGCGTACATTATGATGATGGTTGTTATTGCCCATGGTCCCACACATATATCTGCCCGTAAAATCAAAAAAATGTTGGAAAAAGTATGGGTAAACGACGAAATCTCTAAGGTAGCTGAACGCTTTCTTCAAGACTGCATGATCTGTTTACAGCATAATGTGGGAAAGGGCACATCAACTCCTATGGGAAGTTTTGGTCCGCCTTCTGTCCCCTTGAGATGGAACGGTGTAATAATCTGAAGTATGTGTTAGTTGTCATCTGTGCTTTCAGCAAATGGATTGAGGCTTTTCCTGTTAAAGATGCTACAGCCATGACTACTGCAAAGACTATGTTAAAAGAATACTTCCCAAGGTTTATGGTCGGAGTATGGTCCACATTTCATCGCTGCTGTAATTCTGCAGATATGCGCGAGATTACAGATCGATAAACGGTTCCATTCGGCCAGACACGCTCAGAGTGCTGGACTAGTGGAAAGGCACAACGGCATCATCAAAAACAAGCTCGCTAAGACGTGTGCTGCCACCAAACAAAAATGGCCGGACGCCTTACCGATCGTGTTGTTATCAATGCGTACAACCCCTCAAACTAAGACTGGGCTCTCTCCCCTTGAGGTGGTAATGGGGAGGCCTGCTAATATCTGGAACATTCCAAAATGTCGTTCCTTGAGAAATGTTGAAAATGTACTTCTTTCAGATTACTGTACCCAGTTGACTTAAAACTTGTATTTGATTTATCACCAGGTGCGAGAGGCTTTACCTGTACGATACGAGGGCTCTGGTCACAGCATGCAACCTGGTGAGTGGGTCCTCGTAAAATCCTTCGAGCGATCGTCTTGCCTTGCACCTCGTTGGAGGGGCCCCTTCCAGGTCTTACTGGTCACACAGACGGCGGTGCGGGTGTCAGGCCGGAAAAATTAGATCCATGCGATGCGCACCAAGAAAATTCCACACCCAGTGCCATACGATACAGAAGAAGCAGAACCCCTCAACAGTACTGCAACCAACGATTCCGAAGCAGTAACTAGCATTGAAAGTGTGTCGGGATTCTCCATGATCCTGTGAGGTCTGGGGAAACAGCCATTCCACCCCCATACTCTCCAACCATTTTGTTTCCAGAGGCGATCCCCAATTGTGCCTCTAACCTTACTTCCGTTCATTCGCCGCTTCCAGTGGGAAGTGACAACACATTGTTCACGGATCAATCAGTACCAGGGATCGCAAGGTATGATCTGCATCCAAGGAAATAGACTTACGGCACGGATCGGCTGTGCACTTGGAAAAGAAGAAAGTCATCAAGGGCTTGCTTTTTGGGCCGATTAATTGTTTGAAAAAAAAGGGATTCTGTTGGCTAGGGTTTGTGGAAGGACTAAGAAGACGCTCGGCCTGGAGGTCACCAACTAAAAACATTGGTGTTTTTCGTTTGAAGACTACGATGCCTGCAACCGCTTCCGCTCGTATGGAGAAGGGAAAAGACTGTGTGACCAACTATGGAAACAAACATTTAACTGTTTGGGCCCCGAAAACATACTGCTGCTTTGTGATAATTTTCATTGGTTTTATAATAGTCATTGGGCCTCATTACGACCCAGGCGTTAAGGGTTAACGCCGTCGTTAACCCTTAACGCCTATTCTGATTTTAACGGCTGCTCTTAGCAGCCGTTAAAATCCATGGCGCTAACCTGCCATGATGCTAATTACGCCACCGTAATTTACGGTGGCGTAATTAGCGCCTTCCCCACTCCCATTATGCCCTATGGGGCAAAAATGGGAATGGGGAAGGGAAAATGGGAAATGGGGATTTACCGCCCCACTCACCTTGGAATGGGGCGGTAAATCCGCCATCCACCATGGTGTAAACTTAGTTTACACCATGGTGGTAAAGTTGGCGCAATTAGTGCCTGGGTCGTAATGACCCCCATTGTTTTAGGCTTCTGGTACCTAGAAGAAGTACATCCACTTGAGAATTTGTTGCCGACTGAAAATGTACCTACTGTTTCTACCCCTTTCGTGCATTTGCACACTCTATCTCCTAGAGACTCTTGGCACAGACAGAGATATCATAACAACACATTATTACTCATCATGAATGCTACACATGCCATCTTTAATAAGTCCATTTGCTGGGTCTGCTCACATTTACCGCAGCATGGGGATAAGGGGCTGGGTTGGTATATTCATCCTTTACCTTTGACAACTGCATGCTATGCTTCTCTTAGAGCACTATTCTTTGGTCACTGGAACGATAGCATCTCAGGGAACTTTAATGGGACTAATTTGAATCAGTTTGAAAAACATGTTCTGACTCCCTTGGGTTGCTCGCTCTTTGTGAAAAGGAGTAAACCTAATGTTGCTTCTATTAGGCCTTCTGATAGACTGTCTCATCCTTTTCAATCTTTGATTTATTTTAAAATGGCTCCTGTAGGCAATAAGGATGCCACGCCTCCTTCCTACATTGTCAATCATAGCCCTGATTCAGTTTCTTTCTGCATACAGAGGAATGGTACTCAGTCAATGGGTGATTTTAAAGGTTGCGCCAATGTTGCGAATTTGTCTGGGGAAGACAGACATTGTATGTAGGCAAACCTGTCTACTTTGTTTGCGGTAATGTAGCATTCCCATGGTTACCCAGGGATTGGCAGGGAACTTATTATTTAGGGATCGTGTTACCCAGTGTATTCATAGCCAGTACAATAGAGGTTTCAAAAGCTTGTTCACGGTGGGACGAGGATGGTGACACTTCAGCTCAATTTCTGGGCGATATAGCTAAGTCCTTTGTGCCATTTTGGGGACAAATACTGAATTTAGAAGATATCAGGAGACTAGCGAGAGTACTGGAGAGAACCATTAACCGGACCACTGACATACTCTATAATATGACTCTAGAACAGAAAGCAATAAGGTTAGATGTCATCCTGGCTGAACGTGGAGGGGTATGTAAATTAGTGGGGTCCGCTTGCTGTGTTTTCGTGTTTCATGCCAGATTCCTCCCCAACTATCTTCAAGGCAATACAGAATCCTCATGTCCTAAGTTCAGAAGTGCATGTTCCCGAGGGAAACTGGGATCGTAGTGCTTGGTTTTGGGACTTCTTGCGATCTTGGGGTTGGAAGGTAATTTCGGTCTTGCTGATCATTTTTGGAATTCCGTTGTTCCTTTGTTGCTGTATACAATGCCTTCCTGGTATATGTTCGATGTTAGGAGGATGTTGTGCACAGGCGATGGGTACATTAGGACGCAAGGTATACGCCCCAGACAAAAACTCCACTGAATATGTGTTGAAAGAAATTCTGGTAACCGATCTAATGGCAATTGATATCTCCGATGTTGATTCAGTGTCATGCTCAAACGGTCTCCACAGGGGCGTAGCACGTGGCTGCACGAATGATGTCTGCGCTGGCGTGGTGCTGCGCGATTGGTGATGTTGCTGCGACTTCTCCCTTGTTTTCACCCTCCCGAGGCTTTGGTCTGCAAGGTGAAAATAAGGTATTAGCGACTGGGGAGGGAGTTGAGTGGGACCCACCTCCGCCACCACCTGATGCCCTTCTCCGCTTGTTCTCACCTTGAAGTTTTGTAAGGTAGGCTCTCCATCCTGCAATCTAGCAGGGGCGCGAATAACACAGTCTTTCCTGGATAGAGTTACTTCACTGATCCGATGAGCGATTGCCGAGTCTTGGAGAGCTTGGTCAAACAGGTAAGTCTCCATGCCTGCTTGGTATAAAGTCTTTGAGTCTTTATTTTGCCCTAACTCCTTTTAATAGGTGTCTTTGTCTTTACTTTTAGGCGCGACTTCGAATGAATTTTGCATGAGGGTTCAAATGGACTTAGAACGCTGAGCAGATGTCCTACAGGTAAGTGGAAGCGCAAGAATGAAGCGCTGTAAGTCTGAAGTACTGTTTTTTCCTTTCCGTGCGTGACTAACCTGTCACTCTTCTTCTTTTGCAGAGGTGGCGCAGCGCTGTAATGAAGAATGGAGGAACCGCTCCGAAGATGCTCCGGAAAGATGCTGAACCCAAGCGGACTCTTACAGCCAGGACGAAGACTGTCCCCTTCAGCCGGTGCGAAGACCCCAGAGCGGCTGAAGAAGCTGAAGAAACAACCGATGGAAGGATGCTGCAGGTAAGGCTTAGCCGTTGTACTGATTTGTTTTTCCTCTGTCTTTTTCCCTTCCAGGTACCGATGGATGAAGTCCTGGATGGGCGTGGCTGTAGAAGTTCAGAAACAGAACAGGCACAGTGAGCGTTATGCTGCAGGAGTGCAGAATAACGCAAAGCGCGTTCTGTATGCAGGGCGTGGCTTAACTAGCCTTGCAAATAGTCCCAGGTAAAGTAGTCCCTTTACCACACCCTGTTCTTTGAATAAAATAGTCCCTCAGCCATACCCTGAGGAAACAGAAAGGCTCAGCCTGGCTACACTGGGCAAGTAGGTCCAAATGATTTATCCCTTTTATGAGCCTGGTGCCAATGGCGTCAGGACTGATTCCAAGAGGCTCTGGGGGCTTGAAAAGCCCTTATGGGAGTCGCTGACTGGGGGGGGGGGCCCATCAGATCCATGGAGCCTTTAGTGCAAACCATGACATTCATGGTGTATGGATGTTGAGACTTGGAGTTATTCATAAAGTGATTAGAAGTCGTTTAGTGCTTGGCATAGGCCAAAAGGAGGGTTTGTCGAACGGGAATTCATATTGTACCCTCTAGATCGTATGTATATATATTGGCCTAGGCCAAGTCTCTCTATGAGGAAATCCACGTTGCAAGGTCCTGACCTTAGATCTGTGTTAGCCGCCATTTTAGGTTCATCCGCCATTTTAGATTCTCACTTGAAAGTCACCCTGTGTTCTAAGATGGTGGACAGTGTCATTTTGAATGTAACATGGCCGTCTTGACCTGTGTGTACAAGTTAATGTGTAAACTGCCCGCAGGCCAAATCTTAGGGTCATGTACTGAGACCTTGTCCTTCGTTGACCTGTGTATAGAGGATTACCTGTACCAACGAAGCTAATCCATGAACATATATTGTGCACAATACTGTTTGAGCATCTAATGTGAACACTTATTTAACTATATTGTATATATATGTACGAAGGCTCAATATGAAATCCAAAGATACACTGTTGCTATTGTAACTTGTTGTGGAATGTATTAAGGATAACCCCTAAATGTATAGATGCATAAATTAGGAACAAACTCGGCACAAGCCCTAGATCCGAGATTCATTAACTTACAAATGGGTTGAACATCATGTTTTGGATTGTATAAAAGGTGCGACTATTCTGATGTACAGTCCCACTCACTGAACAAACCGAACAGGGATGGTATTCGCTGTGTTGTACTGAGGGCCTGATAGCTATCTGTTGCTTTGTCCTTTGAAACTGTTCAGTCGTAGAATAAAGATCTGTGTATCTTTTGAACCCGCGTTTAGTGTATTTCCTTTTGGGGTGCTCAGCCTCGATATCTTCTTTTTGCTTTGACAGATTGATTGAAGTGCTAGCAAAACTGAAGTACTCTAACGCTGGTTGAACAGCTTTGGCCATCAACTCTAAAGGGTCATTAAACCCCAAATTTAGATTACCTATGATAATCATTTTTAATTGATGCTTGAGAGAGGAGGAAATCAAATTGCAAAGGTGTGATAGAAAGTCTGGTATTTTGTTAGGCAGGCGGTACAACACAAACAAATTAAGCATAGTGTTATGAATGATCAAGTGCTAAATTAGTTTTCAAAATTTCACAATCAGGAATATTGACAAGGTTAACTTGGTGAATAATAATGCTGACATGAAAAATGCGAGCAACTCCCCCTCCCTTACTGGAAATGCGGTCTGTTCTTAGGCTGTTATAGGCATGTTGCAGGGCCAGTGTCAAAGAGGGACCTGCTGCAGCATGCAGGCAGGATTCAGTGATGATGCAAATGTCAATACGCTGCTTTAGAATAAAATCTGCTACTTCCGTTGAATGTTTTGAGAAAACTATTGAGGACTCAGCCTTATAAAGTCTAGAAAGTGTAATATTGACAGTGTTGGGATGGTTTCCAGGTATGCCAGAGATCTTCCAGGGTGTAGCCCGACTCCCAGGGGCCCAACAACCCTTCCCCAGAATAAACGGAGGACTCAGTCAACGACAAGTTAGTACTGTGGTTTATTACAACAAAAAAAACAACAGAGATCGTACAAGACAATCGGGATTCTCCAGCACATCTCAACTTTACTATGTGTGCTCCCCAGTTTTGATGCTGTATGTCGTCATCACCTGGTCCATTCCCAGAAAACCTATCCCCAATACTGATTGGGTGCTGAGAGTGGAAACCTATATAGACATCCCCTATAGAGGTTATTCTACTGGTCATTGCATGTAAGGTGGATGACATGCCCCATTCACAAGAAACTATCTATCACATTGTTGCACAGTAGTGGCTTACCATTGGCTCTTGCCCCTTGCCACCCAGCCATGGCTTTCTATCTCATGATTGGCTGGAGCTGGTCTCCCCAGGCCTGTGACCCAATTTGGTTGTCAGCCTTCTGTGCACCTTTTCAAGGGGATGTGAAATGACAATGTGTCTGATTGTATCTGGTAGTATGTCATCTTTACATATGAGAATGTGTTTCCACATTGCAACACTTTTTTCACCTCTCATCTGGTTTGCTGAGAATAGTTTGCTTTACAACCACGTGTGAATGTCCATTGTCTTGTACAGCTGCATCACGTGCTTGTGGACCACAACATTGAGCAATTGGGTTTGCATTTATGAGGATTAATTAAATTTTCCTGCAGCTGGTCCACTTGTCATCTGAAGTTAGGAATGTGTCTGTTTATCTCTGGCCTTGGCTGTGAGCTCAATCTGTACTTCGTGCAGCCTGAGCCAGCTTCTCTTGTTTCGTGTTCTGTGGCTTGAGGCCTTCTGTAATTTTCCTTAGACCTATAATGTGATTTCTACATACTCTTACTGTGCTATGTTACCTATAAGTTAGTCATACGTGGTCCTACCAGGCTCCATATATACTCCTGTACTCCCATAGGGTTATTCACCATAAGCATCTGCCAACTTGCTCAGGATCTCTTGTTGCCTTGAATTTCTGCGTTACTGCATTGGGCTAACGAGAAAAATAATAAAAGCAGTGACAGTATGTGTATGTATCCGTCCTCTGTCTATAGAACTGTGTAAGCATGTACTTTGTGTATTTGAGTGTGTGTTCATGTAATGCTGTGGAGGGCTGCCTGTATTCTTCATGACTAACTCTGCTATGTCATGGTGTCACTAGTGACATCAGCATAGTGGCATTTCTGTACTTAATTGAGGCAGTCCATTATGGTGTTCTGGTTCGCGATCTCCTTTGGGTTTTCTCGATCTGGAATGATCTGCAATGGACATGGTAGGAATGGCTGTCTGGGGAGATATCCTCCTGCATACCTGTCAAGCATTGGTGAACTTGGGGTTTGTCCAAAATAAGATGGGTGGTCTTGAGCATTACTGGCTCTCTGGCCTGTCAGGTTCATGGGGGTGAGAAGGGACATTTCTGGGACCCTCTCTTCACCAGCAAGTCCATTGTGAGTAGGTGCAGTGGCCACCAACAATTCTCAGGAGCTCATGAGAGGCTGAAGTAGCTGCACATTGGTATTTTCAGAAATGTCAGTGGGAGGCTCCATCGACAAGATAGTATTACTTGAGGGCGTATAAGGAGCCTCAACCAGCATTTTGGCACATGTCCAAGAAGGGGGTATTTCATGGCAAGAAATTGCCACTGATGGGGTTGCTTGTCCTGTACACAGCAATGGTGACAGAGGGGTGGCATTGGACAAGTAGGAGAGCCCATGTGTGAATTTGGAGTAGGCATTTGGGCAGGGCAGTCCAATAGGAGGCAGCGAAGGGGCAGGCGTAAGGCAGACACTGCCTCTTTGTTGGAAATATTCAAAGAAGTGTGCAGCAATAAAAAGCAAGCATACCATGTCAGCATGTCTTGCTAGGAAGAAAAGGAACAAGGTGCATAGACTGAGTGGAGGAGCTAAAGGAAGGAGGAAGGTCATTATTGGTTGACCTCGAGCTGCATCAAGCTGGGATGCACATCAAGAGGTTGAAGACTATGAAAAGCACAACACTGAGGGACAGCTGGCATGTTGGGGGTACGTAGGTGAAGAGCATATCTCCCTAGGGATTTGAAAAGGGGATGGTATCCTGATGAGTGGACTAAGAAGAACGGAGAGGCAGTGTCAGAAAAGGGCAGTGACTAGATTGGAACGTGTCCAGGTTAGTTGATCATGGTGAAAGGAAGGGCGGTGATGGACAAGGTCGAGATGATAGAGCAGCAGATGGGTAGACAGAGTTTTGTGGCTATATAGAGTGGTACAATGTTATGCAGAGGGCATAGTGGGACTATTCACATGCTGGCAAGTGCAGAGAGGTGGATGTCCAGAGGGTTGGGTGGAAGGATGGACCATTAGCTTCTGCCTTACTCATTTTGTTTAAATGGTAGGGATATTATTGATGCAAAGTGTTTGGAGAAATGTATTGCCTTTGTACTGTGTTATTATTGGAGAGGGTGAGTTTGGGCATTTCGACCTGGGCACAGGTTGTGAAGAGACTTAACAGGGATGTGTGATTGGCATCCTGGGAGCTGGAACTAATTCATTTTAGTGACGACACTCCAAGATGGCAAATGAACAAGGTCTTTTTGGTATTTTATTCTTTATTGTGTTTTTAACATTGAACATAACAACAACACAAAAAAACTAAGACTATAACAAACACACAAGTGACACTGCTTGCAGGTGATCTCTCACAGTTTCGATGATCGTTTGACCATTTTTCAGGCTCTAGTTTGGGGAAGCTGTTTTTCCTCACAGGATGATCCGTCTTTGTTCATTTTCCACAATGGCAGTCTGAGGGAACCGTTTACGGGCATTGTTGGCCTGCATTTCAAAGGTGGGGGGAGACATGTTGGGGATGCATCAAACACTGATGGATGGGGATGTGCTGAGCATGGACACAAATGTTTGTCTCCTCCACCTCTTCCTTTACTTGCCCCCCGAGCACTATCTGAAATGTCATCAGGCCTAGTACGAAAGTCACTTATTTTGTTCTTCTCCCTACTTTCACCTCCACCCTCCCTCACCTTTCGTTAATCTCGAACTCCCAGAAATCTTGCCAGGCCTAGTACGGCAGTCGCCTGTGTGTTTCCCATTTCCTTCTTATCTGTGTTTTAGCTCTTGCACTGTCTGAAATGTCATCAGGTCGAGTACGATAGTTAATTTCCCATTCTTGTTGTTCATGGCCTGTAAGAATGTCATCGTATTTTCCCTTCTTCCCTCCCTTGCTGTGAAGAGCTTTGGAACACATTGTTTATAGGTACTATATAAACAAACTATCATATCATATCAATACAAAGCAGTCTAGCTTTACATTGTTTGTTTTTCCATGGTGCTTTGGCACCCAGTTTCAGAACTGGTTCCTCATTAGATCTGTGTACTGGGGTTTTCAGAACATTACATTACAGTGTTCAGACACATACCCCAATTATGAAGTATACGTCTTACAACAAAAGAGACTCTGTAGAACAATGTGTACAGTATATATGGGTACATGGGAGGAAACTGTGCCCTGACACATAGGCATATACAACAACTAAAAGAAATGGCATCCAAGAATACCACAAGGATTACACCTAGACTTACAACTTACTTTATACAAAGATAGACAAGGCTTTTTACAGAAATGGGAACAAATACAAAATGAATGCTCCCTGAATTTAATTCCCCTTACCATTACATAATTATCTAAATCACTGAGATCTATTGACAAAGACATTGCAGACCTAAAATCACAGTTTAACACACTACAGTCAAGCATTGAAGTACAGGCAATCGTGGATGGCATAAATCATAAACTTGAGTCATATTAAAGAGATGTAGAGCAGAGGAAAAGTAGGAAAATTCATACGTGCATTAGACTACCAGTAGGATATAGTTTATAGTTGGCAAGATTATTATCAAACTGCACATCCAAGACCCCAATGAGATACGTGACCAAAACAACCAGGCTGTTCAGAACCAAGTACTGACAGCAATATGGGGTTCAGCAATATCCCAGCAGAGATTATTACTGACACTACAGACCAATTAGTTTGTACAACACCCACTAGTCAGACGGAGATCCAACAATCACAAGAATAGATCCATAAACAACCTCTGCCAATTCCTCCTCTTCTTTTTTAGACAAAAGAAGAAGACAAGAAGTGACCAAAAGACAACCAAGATCCAATACAAAGAGTTAGATCAACAAAAAATATTGTTGTCAACATTCCAAGTAACATTTTGGATAGACATCAATTGGACATATTAAACAAATGACTTTCCTTTGTCGCTTCAAACAATAGTGACTTCTTTAGTATGAAGGTTGGTCTGCATAGACCTTTACGCAAGATGAGAATTAACATCTCAACACCATCAGTGAAGATACTGACACAAGTTCAGATCATTTGTAAATGCGTCCAAATGTTTTTTTTATCCTGATATTAATAATGCTGCCTTGAATTTGTTTGAAACCAGTATGATGAATCATCTCAGACATATTAATTGCACTAAAGAGACATTTCTGAATATGAAGAAGAAACAATTAATGATCATTAACAATCTGTCTTGAGATTAGACCCTAACGATTAAAGCAGCAGACACAGGTTGGGCTATGGTAATTAAGGACACTTGTTTTTATAAGGAAAACTGCCTTATACTTCTTTGAGAGGAGTCAACATATATACCACTTGAACATGATACAATACAAGAGATAAGAATTATGATAAAAAGAATGTTGGATAATGCTGAAAATAATGACTTGATTTCATCTAAGACCAACAATTTCTTACAAAAAAATGTTATGCTTTGCCTGAGATTTACAATAATAAACAATGTCCCACCTTTAGACTCATAATTTTGGATACCAAGAGTATCTTTGATCCATTAGAGCAATATTTGAATCACTTACTACAACCGTTTGTTCAGAAGTCCTCTGCATATTTTAAAGACACCACACATATTTTGAAAGGTTTAGCAGAGATGACATTTATTCCTCTTAATAGTATTTTGTTGTCTATGGATCTACTCCATATCATCACACAGAGTGTTTACTTTACAATTATTAAATATTCAACAATTGCTTTAGATATGGAGGGATATTTTACTTCCAAGCATCGGGAATGTCAATGGGGGTCAGCTTTGGCCCCTCCTTTGCCAATCTGTTCATGTATCCTTTTGAAAGAGTAGAATGCATCACCTGGTCAATTAAGATCATCTGTTCAAAGACATTTTTAGAATCTGGGTTGGGACAAAACTGGAATTGTTGGATTTTCTTGAGTTTTTTTATCAATCCATCTTACTTTGGAAATTATCTTCCTTAAACTTAATTTTCAAATTTCAAATTGGAAATCACTGATGAAGGTTTCAATCATGTGATCTTGAGTAAATCTACTGATGTAAAGACTGTCTTACACTGTAGTAGTTTTCACCCGAGACCTGTAATTGAAAGCTTACCATATAGTCAATTTCCAAGGCAAAACATTAATATATCTCAACCAGAAGTTTAGGAAGCAGAATGTGAGATATTACAAGAGAGGTACATTTTGAGACGTTATCCACAGGACGTTGTTTCACAGGCATACCACAAAGCATCTGGTATTCATAAAGAAGACTTATTGATACCTAAATCAATCAAAAGATACTGAAAGTAGATTGATAAAGATCTCAACGTAATCCAAACAAAGCTCACAGATCTCAAGAATGTTATGTAAAATAGGAAATTCATATATTCAGATTCAAACCTTGTTTGTTTTTTTCCGCAAGTCAAATGATGGCCTTTAAGAGAGGCCGTGACTTCATGGATACATTAATTCATGCAGAACAATGTCCTATTGATTCACAACAGTTTCTTGGGAAACCCCGAAAACCAGCTCACTGTTCCATGCTTGAATTGCAGTAATTGTAAGAACATCCTAAAAGCCCATAATATTTCACACTCATGAACTAGTAAAAAAAAAAAAAAGTTTGAATGCTACATGCCAAACATCTAATGTTGTATATGCCATTACATTTCCATGCAGCCTTCCCTATATGAGATAGACTACCAGGAAAACATGTGAAGGCTGTGTGGAGCACAAATTAAATGTAATGATGCACAATAAAAAGTCTTCTGTAGCTAGGCCTTTCCTTGATAAAAGTCATACATTTCACAAATGTGCTTTATCATTTTGTTAGTGGTCAGTCAGTCCTCAGGAGGAGGTGACTTATCCAAAAAACTGTCTCAATGAGAAATCTTTTGGATTAACGTCATTGGCATGCTAGCACCAAGAGACTGAATAACAAATGTGGCTTATATTGCTTTACTTAATCACAAGACTCTAAAATCTCTAAAATATAATTGCTGTAAATGACCAACCTTGGAATTTTGATGTCCACCACTGACTAACAGAGGTTTTTGGACAAATTATGTTCAATTTATAATTTACTATATAGCTTAATTTCATTCTGAGACACCACTGATCATTATATGTTTTATGATGCATGATGTATTGATTTGTATCTGCTGTAGAAAAATATTATACACTAACTGAAGTGGACTAATTATAATTTTAAGATACATTTTTTTTAATTTAGATTCTGAGTGGAGCAAGTAGGTTGTTTTTTTTGCTATTATGCCGAATACCATGAGTATGATCCTTTTTTTGTCTAAACACGTAGGTTATGCTTCAGGACTCCAGATTTCTCCCTGTATCTATTGTGTTAACATTCACTTACTCTTCAGGTCATCATGTAGTCAGATGACTACGTGATGGTGTCATTACATCAAGTAATGCCATGTGACAGACATCTTGAGTTTATTTATTAAGCAACTCAGCGTAAACTGTTATTTATACACGGTTGCACGGCAATTAATGTTGATATTTAGACATATTCTGGTGAGTTTATTGGTAGAATGTGGTGGTGGTTAACCTTATAATGTATTCTTCTGATATTCTATTTATATACATAGGGACAATGTCCTCACAAGTCTCATACCTTTGCTATCGGTTCAAAGACTGCTTTCTATCACTGAATTCTGTGTAACACTGCTATACAACCACACAGGCACTGTTTTTCTGTTTTTTTCTGCTTAGATATATTGAACTCCTGTACTCCTTATTGAGGTTGGGTTTACTGGTCTTTGGTATTTTCTTTACAGACATCCTCCCTTTTTTGGAGCCGGTTCAGGAACTGCTTTAATTTAGGTCACATTGTTTGACCATTAATCAAAAAATCGTAGACGTGCAACATATATCTGATGTCTTAGATTTTGGATGCATTACGTGGTAAAATATTAATATGCATTTGAAATACTTATTTTCAATGAGATTGCACCTAGATGTTTTTTTAATTTTGAGGTAACATTACAATTTTGGTTAAGGAAGTGATCAAATACTTTTATTAACAGATTCAGATATAATCCCCTGATGAAGGGAATAGAATTGAGAAAATAAGCCTCTTTTTAAAAAAAAAGAAACCTTTGGAAATACATCAAGATTGGAAGTTACATATTTTTGGGAAGATTGAGCTACTAATACTAATTTCCTTAAATAATTGAATGTGTTATGACATTGTTAATTTCAACTTGCTAAAGTGACTTATTGCCAATATTAAGTGTGCAGGAGACAGGGGTAGCCACTGTTTTGGATACCATTTCTTTTGATTTTCATAACATTAGAAAGCACAGTGAATGCGCATGTGTATGAAGACAATGAAAACATTGAAAGTGTCATATTCTATCATTAATTTGAAATTCAAGGTGGGTTAATCAGCAAGCATGCTCCAGTGGGATTGGTGGTGCAGGGCTGTTGCTGGTTATGATAGCGTGGGGCGGTTTTCAGAATATGGTCGGCACAGATGGACAGTTATTTTATAGCAGCTTTTTTTTGTCTAGTCTGACCAAAGAAAGATGGCAGTCTCCAAGGTTGAAAGCCATTGCATAACTGCCATTGATTCTATGTTACGTTGTATTATGTTAAGTTATGTCATGACCGATTTTTAGCAAGAGATATACAATACTACATGAGTTTGCCATTTTTCTTTGTATGGCATAAAGAGGTTAGGTAATGGTTGCAATGTTATGGTCAGCAGCATGGGATGCTTGCTTTTTAGCATTCTAGCAGATTACTGACGATATCCCTGGAGTAGAAGGATGGCCATTTTGGCGTTTGGTATCCTGCTGAGTTTTATTGGCAGTCTGGAATGGTGAATGGATATTGGCGCTCCTCGAGATGGGCTGCTTAGTTTTGGGGTTGTGGCCAGTAGCTGCTGATTTAGGCTACATCTGATCCTGGTCCGTGGGCTGGTCACTAAGCCTGGGCCACCAAGGAGGTTCCAATCAGGAACCTGAGGTGATGCTGAGGCCCATCAGACTATTTATGAAGGCAGGCTAAAAATACAAATCAACAACGTAAGTTTGCATTGGAAAGGGTGTTTAATGATACATTTATGTCTTACAAAACTCACATACTAGATCATTCCCCCCCAGAGTAGCATTCTATGGAAAAAGGTGAACATGTAAAATGGCAGACATGGAGGGTGCCCCACTTGATGAGACAATTGATGGCATCATTAATGATGCATTGTGAGAGTCACAGTAAGAACACATGTGGGAATTAAAAGTTCTCAGTCTTTTTAAGAAACAGAATTGATGAAAGTGAGATTGTAGTTCTCAACAGGGGATTATGCCCTTATTTGTGTGTTTTACATATAATTGGCAACAGTTGTTGCCACTCAAGTTTTAAAAAATGTATAAAAATGTTGATACATATACAGTAATAATATTAATGTTGCTGTCCGTTAAACCGTATGGGATCTAGACTCAGTGAGTTTGGAGGAAAACAATAGAGGAATGGACGTACCAAGCACCCGAGCTTAATAACGAGATAGCAGGAAGTGACTAGGAGACCCAGATGGAGGTGGAATTCAGGCGAGGGCATCCGGGTGATCACTTGGGACTCGTCGATGTACTTGTGTGCATTGGGGAAAAAGGGACTGTTTGTGAATAAGGACCTGTGACACTGGACAGTGAAACATACAGCAGTGCAGCAATGATGATCACGCAACTCGAAAGCTGCTTAGCGTGGCACAAATAGACGGATGGGGCCTATTTTTTTTTTATAACACGCCTAATACCATACCTGAGTTCAGTTTCTAAGCACGAATCCAGGATTTAAACTTCTGTTGGTCTGGGTGGTCTTGGTTCCAAGACCAGCACATTGCCCCTGTGCTATGCTCCGTTCACAATACCTATACAAATAATTAATTGTATTAATTGCAAATACATTAGATCTCAGATTGGGAAATGTCTCACTTGGCCCCTTGTTGTTCTAACCAATGTATCTAATGCCTGAATAATCCATATATTGGGTCATTTTATTGAATTCCCACATGTATTCTCTATGCTCAATTATTTAGTATGAACTTTCGACATGCACGTGACAGGACTTTGGCATTATATGCTCTATGGAATTCAGAAATAAATGATTCTACAATTGTTTATAACTGTCAGGGGAGGGGATGAATATTCCGATGAATATAGTGATGTGGAGGCAGCTGGTGTATTGAATACTGCACATCAGATGCTTGCCCAGTGTATGTGAGTTTGAGGTAGCGAGGATGGTAACATGGAAATGTTGGCTGATTCGGGTGGGTGGAGATGTGTAAGAGAGTGCAAATACATTGAAATTCACTTGTGGTATTTTGAATATACAATGCGGCTGGCAAATGTATTGTGCATTTATCTTGTGGTCTAACTTGAAGACATAGTTTAGCTATATAAGTAGGACCATAACGATTTTAGTTACACTTAGGATGGTGATTGAACCCGAAAGTGACAATTGTTATGGTGATTGGGGTAGAATGGGGAAGAATGCTTAATTTGGTTATACTTATCTGGGGCACTGGAAACTGGAACATGTTTGTGCATTGAAGTGTTTGTTACTCATAAACAGTCCGGGTGGCCCTAGGCTGCTAAATTGTTGTTATATCTCTGAGTGTTTTTTTTCTTTTGGGTGTTTTGTGTGTGCTTTTCTTGTTTGTGTTGTATGGCTTAGGTGGTGGTGCTACTCACAGTGGGATTTATTGTGCGAAGGATCTAATTTAGATCAGGATTCTGGATTATGGTTTTCGAGGCAAGGATAGATAATTGGGTAATGTCACTCAAGGATGGTGTCTTAAGACGACTAGCAAATTGGGACATTTATAGAGGTGTATAGTTGGGGGAAACTAGCTTTCAACTTGGGATGAATGACTGAAATGACCATTTGGACTTGGAATCTTAAAGGGCCTAATTGCCCACGGAAGAGGAGGAAGGTGATGGCTAGGATACAGAGAGCGAGAGCAGATATAGTCCTTTTACAGGAAATGTATTTGATTAATGAGGACAGGACATTTTTGACTTGCGCAAGATACCCACGTGAATTGTTGAATTGCTTCTCATCCAGGTCGAGAGGGGTTAGCACCCTGTTTAGGAAAGGTATGAATATCATGGTTAATAGGGTAGCTATGGAAGGTGAAGGCTGGATGATTTTGTGGATTTTAATTATAATAGAAGGGTCCTGACGGTGGGATGTGTGTATGGTCCTTGCTCACCGTGTGAGGCCTTTTTTGAGGTAATGACGCAGTTACTGCGTGATATGTGTGGAGAGTCTCTAATTTTGAGGGGTGACTTGAACTGCATTATTGACCATAAAATTGATCATGCTGGCCAATGCAGATACACAAATTTAAGATTGTGTAAGGCATTTAGCTTTTTTCTTCAGGGAATTGACTTAGTGGATGTATGGAGGGCTTTACATCCATCCATGAAGGAATACATGTTCTACTCGCCAGTACATAATTCATTGTTATCCAATAAGTTATTAGACAGTTCTTTGGGTGTAGAAATTAGGGAGAGGGAGATTTCAGATCATGACTTAGTAGACCTTCATTTGGATTTTGATAGAGCGAGGTCTAAGTTTGTAAGGTAGCAGCTCAAAACAGGGATTTTGATGGAAGTTGACATAGGACCTCATTACACGGAATGCGGTAAGGGTTTACCGGTACCGGTAAGGGCACCGGTACCGGTAAACCCTTACCGCCTTACTTCAAGGTCCCTTTGCGGGACCCAACCTCAACGGCTGGTTAAGGAACGGGCCCGCAAAGGGACCTTAGTGCAAATTACGGTACCGCAATTTGCGGTACCGTAATTAGCTCCTTCCCCATTCCCATTGAGCCCTATGGGGGCAAAAATGGGAATGGGAAGTGCCTTGGTGAATGGGGAATTACCACCCCCGCTCACCTTGGACTAGGGCGGTAATTCCGCCATCCACCAAGGCGAACACGGTAAAATACTGGCGGCAACCATGGCGCTTATAGCGTCATGGTTACTGCATACCGTGTAATGAGGCCCATAGTGTCAGGTATTTGAACTTTCATTGAGGATTTTTTTAAGGATACTGTAGGGTCTGTAAACACCATGATAGTGTGGGATAGTTTCAATGCAGCTGTAAGAGGTGAACTAATTAATAGGTCATCATATATTAGGAAAAGAGGTGTGATAGAATCGAAATCTCTCGGTTTGCAGTAAAAGTATGCACAATCTAGGAATCTTACAGATCATCTAAGAATAAATCAAGCCCAGGAAAGCTTAGCTAATAAAACTAGCTCAATGGTGGAAAAGTTTTTTTTTTCATGAAACAAAAGTATTGGGAAAATGGGGACAAGAATGGCAGATTGTTAGCTAACTGATTGAAAGGGATGAGTGAAAAGTTGTATATTCAGGGAATAGAGGATAAACATGGACAATTGATAGTGAAAAATGTTGACAAATGTAAGAGTTCCGGTCATTTTTTGTATCAATATATACGGAAGATCTATTTCCATTGGATTCCAACTTGGATGCCTTTTTTGACTCTATTGAAATTCCTTTGTTGAGTCGGGAAGAATGTGCTGGTTTGGAAGAACAGATAATACTTAAGCAAGCTCTGTTAGAACAGCTTAAGTAGGAAAATCTCCAGGTTTAGCTGATTTACCTGTAGTGTTTTACTGAACATTTAGATCAACTCTGGCACCGATTCTAGGTGAGTTGTTTAATATTTTCATACATAATGGGAGAGTATGTCCATCTATGCAAGAGGCCATGATCACGTTGATACCAAAGCCGGAAAGAGACCACAACAAATGTTGGAAGTATCTGCCTTTTTCACTACTTAATGCCGATGTAAACATATTTGCTAACATTTTAGTGCATTGGTTGGATAAATGTATAAGCAGTCTAATTCATGCATCTCAGGTGAATTTATGAGGGGTAGGTTTGTGTATGATAATCCAAGGGCCATTATTCATTTGTCCTGTGCCAAACAGAAACTCTGGCTACTGTGTTGATATTCATTGATGCACAAAGTCAACTGGGAATTTCTTAAATTTACCATGAGAAGAATGTTTTTTGGCACTAATTTTCTTAAGGTGGTTTGTTATCTACACGATGCAGCAAGGGCTAAAATGTGGGTGAATAATGAATTATCAGCGTCTTTTCTCTTACACGGGGTACAAGGCAGGGTTGCCCTCTGTCACTCTTTGGGTTCAACATTGTGTTACAATCTTTGGTGGCTCACATCAGGGGTGAAAAAAGAATAAGAGGACTAAAGTTTGGGGGAGTTCAGGTCAAGGTTCTCTCTTACGCAGATGACATGGTGGTTATCCTTTCTAACCCAGAGAAGGAAGTGCAATGTATTTCAGAAGGTAGGCTAACAGTTGGGGCACAAAGCTAATTGCGACAAAACAGAGGTTTTCCCACTTTCAGCGGCCTGGAGGAGAGGGGATTTTGAGGATTGGAACTGTAAGTAGTCACATTTATATGTGAAGTATTTAGGGATCTACTTGATCAGGGATCTGAAGAAAATTGTAGAATTCAACCTAAATAGGTTAGCAGAGACTTTGAAGAAGGACACAAGGAAGTGGGAACATTTGAATTGTGGAATCTGGGCTAAAGTCAATACAATAAAAATGACTCTGCTAGCAGAAATGCTTTAAATAATACAGTCCATACCATTGAGGTTCACAAAAAAGATGTTGAAAAACATTGATCAGATCTTTTAAAATGTTCTGTGTGGTGCAAAGAAAAAAACAAAAATCCAGAGGTTCATTCTATTAAATAGAGTAAAGGAGGAGGAAGTTTGGTTACCCCGATTTGGCCGTGCATCCTCTCATTCATGATTCCTGGAAAAAATTGAAGGGATGTGGGAAGAGGACCTGGGTTATGAAATGTTGGCTAAGGAATGGGGGCATATAGGACAAGTAGGTTTTAGGAGTAAGTTAGATCTGAATTTGAAACTTACACATCAGAGAGTTTTGGGACATATGTACTGGACTCCGGTTTCATATGCATGGTTTGGGCTTGATTGAAAATGCCGTTTTCTGGGGGGGCGCTGTTGCGTGCAACGAACATGGCTGCCTGAAAGGCGAGCTCCGGCTCGAACAAATATCCTGCTTGAAAATATCCTGCTAACGCCGCTCTACACATTAAACAAATGGAGATTCCTGTGCCGGAAGGTCTCCTGCACTGACCCTACGAAAATCGGGCGAGTTCGGGGCTGTCTCGCTGCGCTGCCCCTCCCGGAAAAGTGAAGCGGCTGTGAGGAGGAGTTGTGGCCGCCTCGCGGCTCCGCAGGATATCTATTGCGGGCCGGAGGTGTGACGGGGAAGACCCGGCTGCAGTGGGGGAGGGGCACTGCAGTGAACGCAGCATTTCTGTGCCCTGGAAGGAGCGCAGAGCGACAATACCCCCAGCCTGATGCGGGGAAACACTGTTGTAGGAGGTGGACGCGTGACACCGAGGCTGATCGAGATATAGGAGGTGGAAGGGGAAATCAAATCATGTCGCCGGCTGAGCACTACACGGCACTCCCAGGCGCATGTTACGGAAGACTGCGTCCGCTGCCGGGAGGCCGGGCTCTGCTCCCCCACGGAAGCACTCAGTTGAAAAAGCCCGGGAACGAGGTGGCGACGCACGGAGGGGCACACTCCGACACCGTGGACAAGTGAGTGGGGCGTGTGGGTAAGGCCCCCCCGCCGTCACAACACGCTCCGTGACGGGAAGGGGTTTGAGGAACATAGAGAGCCTCGCACGGTGAACATGGGGCTAGGGCCACAACAAAGCACGGACAATTCTGAAGCCCAGGAGTGCAATATATAACCCACGGTGAGAGAGTGGTGGAAGGCCCCTGAGTGAATATTGTGGGCCGGGTCAGGCACTGGAAAAAAGACACTGAGGGCTGTGCCCCCCGGTGGGTGGGGAGATAACACTGCTTGGTGCACGATAACCCCTGCGGTGGTGTCGCGAGAGCCCCTATACCCTAAAAACACTCGGCAACATTGGTACTGTACTACAAAAAAAAACATTTGTCCCCGGAGTGGTGCGGTGCGGTGCCCCTCTAAGAACCACAGTGAACAACACATCCTGTACAGCCGGTGAGGGTTCGCCCCGGGGAGATCCCTGCTCCATCAGCAGATACAAGGAAAAAAGTGCAGATACCCAGTACAGGCAGGGGGTGAGACGGATATAGAATATTCACTGTATCTGGTCGCTTCCCAAGGAACAATACGTGGCAGATTATAACACGTGGGAGAACACAAACCACTCTAAGGCCATATGCTAAACTACAAGGGCCGCACTGAGAGGAAGGGTACAGGAGGGAAAAAGACCGGCCCAATGGACTCCTTTGCCAGCTCCCAACCAGGCAGGTTGGCTGACGGGGTGCAACAGGTACCCTACATGCAGGGAGAGGACCCCTTGGAACGGCTGGCAACACTGGTACAGAACAGATTTATGGCAGTTAATGTCAAACTGGATGACATAGTTGCAACGATCGGATCCCTGAAAGCCAGAGTGGAGAAGGAAAGCTCGCGTATTACGGAAACGGAGAATAGAATCAGCACGAACAAAGACACAATTCTGCAACATGGCCGTGACATAGCCTTACTCCAAAAAGAACTACGCAAAACCCAAGATAAGTGTGAAGATTTAGAATCTAGATCTCAAAGGAATAACATCCGGATTGTTGGAGTTGCAGAAACCTTTGGTAAAGGCGACATGGAGCGACAAGTAGAACGCCTTCTGAAAGATATCCTAGGGACATAATCTTTTTCTGAACATTTCCTTGTGGAGAGGGCCCACGGCACTCTGGCTCCACCGCCGAAACCGGGGGCACCGCCTCGCACCATAATTGCGCGCATCCTTAATTACAGAGACAGGGATGCGGTGCTCCGACTCTCCAGAGAGAAAGGCACTCTACATTTTGAGCATAACAGAATCCATATATACCCAGATTTCTCCACCGGTGTGCAGGCGCAGCGACGATCCTACGAACCAGTGAAAAAACAACATTGGATGCGCAATGTGACCTACGCCCTCGTCTTCCCTACGAAGATCAGAATCCAACATGGTGGTAGAGCCCACTTTTTTGAAAACCCTATGGAAGCCATGACATATGTGGAAGCTTCTATCCCGTTGCCTCCTAGGGACAGGGCAAATGATCAAAACGCTGGACTCCAACCGGGTGCGGAGATACGAGACGCAGCAGACTAACTAGAATATACCAGCTAATCCTCCTCACAGGAAGAAAGGAACACTTGCAGAGAGCGGCCTGGACACAGGCTCATTGCAGCTTTGAGCCGTGAGTCCCTGGAAGGGAGCCGGATGGCTGCAACAGGCTACCCTCAGGAAAGTCCCAGCAGTTGGGGGGAATGCCCATCGTGAAAGCTCCGAGAGCTACAGGGCAGCATCGTCATGTTGGGGGAGATGATGTGGGTGGGGGTCAACTTGTTATATGAAAATGCACTATGTTGAGTTGTGTGGGATTCAAGTTGGGGAAATGTGGTTCAGGAACCCAGTTGGAAGGGTTCAGCAGGTTAAAATTGGTGGTTGCATGGCTGTACATGACATGCTTCCTAAGAATAACTGGGACAAGAAACACGGTATTAACACGCAGTCATGGCACACACCGGAGCGATGAATCAGGGGCTGAAGTTGAAACTACTAACAAGAAATGTCCGAGGATTGAACAATCGAACTAAGGCAAGCAAGGTGGGAGCCTACGTCACTAGGCATCATCCTCAGGTAATCATGCTGCAAGAAACCCATGCATTAGTACATCCAGATCAGTATGGCTTTATTCCCACCAGATCGACGGCCCTAAACCTTAGGAGACTGTTTGGGGTTATGGCTCAGATAAAACCTGAGGCTCAGGCGGTAGCTCTATCGCTCGACGCTGAAAAAGCGTTTGATTCAGTATCATGGTTATACTTGTTTAAAGTGCTTGAGAAATTTGGGATTGGCCCATACTTTCTGAAATGCGTCGGTCTGTTGTACTCTTACCCTGGAGCCAGAGTGCTGACTAACCATACGCTGTCCGACTGGTTTGGGTTGGGTAGGGGCACACGACAGGGATGCCCTTTTTCCCCCATATTGTTTGCCCTTAAAATGGAACCAGCCGCAGCAGCCATCAGGGAACACCAGGGACAGAGGGGCATGAGGATGGCAGGCCTCACCCAATCAATATCCTTATATGCGGATGATACATTACTGTACATGTGGGAACCAGATATACATCTGGGTCTGGCGATCAAAACCATAAACGAGTTTGCCGAATACTCAGGCTACAAGACCAACAGATCTAAATCTGAGATCTTTCCCCTGACCCCTTCCACACGATGCCTGAATAACACACATGGCCTGCAATGGTCCCCCACTAAAATAAGATACTTGGGAATCATTGTGTCCAGGGACAAAGCCTCCTGTACGCTGACAACCATGAACATCTATTGAGTAGCATATCCACCAAGCTTCGTCTGTGGACAAAACTCCCTATCTCGCTTATCGGTCGAGTGGCCATACTGAAAATGGTAATTCTACCGAAAATACTATATATATTCACCAACATACCAATATGGCCGGGTGCACAGTTTTTCGCAACTCTCCGATCTTTAGCAGTAGAGTTTGTATGGGGTGGGGGAACGGCTAGAATGAAGTGGGAAAAAATGGTGGAGCCATACAACAAAGGGGGCATAGCAGCCCCAGATTGTGAGCTATACTACCTGGTGGTGCAGGCTCAGTTTGTCAAATTCTGGTATGATGAACTCAATACCTCACCTCACATTTGTATTGAGAAACACTAAGCACGCCCAACTGACCTACGCTCCATAATTTTTAAAGTTAAACATAAAGACGACTGCCCAATCGACCCTGTCAGCACAACAGTACATGCTTGGTCTAGACTCTACCGCAGGCTTCAACTAGAGACTCCTTACTACGCGGAAGCACCCTTCTGGAACTTCCCCGGCATAGCACCATCTTATGACCCAGATTTCCGGAAAACGTGGGACCCAGAGGGGGAGTTCAAAATTAAAGATATCTACCCCAATGGCAAATTCATAACGTTAGAGGAATTTAAGGTTGGGATGGGGAGGGATCAGCTGAAAATACTACAATATCATAGGATGCGAATTGCCTTTAAGGCCAGATGGCCTCTATTCCCCGACGAGCCTCCCCCGCACCCATGCCTCGCGGCTTTGTCCACACAGGTGGGAGTAACCGTCTCTGGGCTCTATGTAGTGGTACAGGCAAACACGCCAACGACAAACAAGATTACAACTTCCTGGGAAACTGATCTGGGAACTACCATATCGGACAAGGCATGGGAAAGATATTGGGCCTCATTACACGGACGGCGGTAACCATGGCGCTATTAGCCCCATGGTTGCCGCCGGTATTTTACCGAGTCCGCTTTGATGAATGGGGGAATTACCACCCCATTCCAAGGTTGGCGGGGAGGTAATTCCCCATTCACCAAGGCCCTTCCCCATTCCCATTTGAGCCCACATAGGGCTCAATGGGAATGGGGAAGGAGCAAATAATGGTACCGCTATTAGCGGTACAGTTATTTGCCCTGAAGTCCCTCAGCGGGTCCCTTCCTTAACATGTGGTCTGGCCACACGTGAAGGACAGGACCCGCTGAGGGACCTCGTAGTATGGCGCTAAGGGATTGCCGGCATCGGTGCCCTTACCGGAGCCGGTAATCCCTTAGCGCCATCCGTGTAATGAGGCCCATTGTGATTTAACCAAAAAGGTCTCCATTAATGCAGGCCTCCGCCTGATCCAATTTAAGGTAATAAATAAGTTACACTATGCGCCCGAGAAGATAGCTAAATTTACTCAAATCGGACCAGACACTGCCAGAAATGCGGGAGCAACCGTGCCGAGTCTTTCCACATATACTGGAGCTGCTCGCCCATACACAGGTTCTGGGGAGAAGTGGCGTCCATCCTAGCAAAAATTACACATGTCCCAGCAGACCTAACACCCCAGAAATACCTATTTGGGGACATTGGGAAGATTTCAGAAGTGACCAGAAGAGTATTCAATTTGGCATGCATAGTGGCTAAAAAATGTATATTACAGAAATGGAAGAGTACACACGTGCCACGTATCAATCACTTTCTCAAAGAATTGTCATATGTCAATAAATGTGAGGAGCAGTACATAATATCACTCCCGAGATCTAGCAAGCCAAAGGACATTTGGGCTCCGTTCAGAGTATACTTGTGTGACATGTGGTTGGCTGGTGGCAGCCCGGCTGGAACTGGAAATGAAACTCCTATGTAGACTTTACATGTTTTACTGTGTTTGGATATTTGTCAACTAAATCACTTAATTGTATGGAATGCTATGTTGATGAAGCAATGTGTACCACCATCAATAAATAAAGATTAAGGATTGTTTTAGGGCGAAGGAATTTTGGAGGGATGTATTGGAAGGAATGGATACAGTATTATCAATGACCTTTCCTAGGATGCTTTTGCACGTCCTTTTACTAGCCAATAGAGAACGGTGTAAGACTGCTAGGCAGTATAGTCAATGGATTGACAAAGTGCTAGTAGTAGCTGTGAAACAAATGTTACAATTGTGGAAAGCAGAGAAAAGACGCAAGTGGAGGGTTGGGTGAGTGATGTGCAAGTGTCAACTGACTTTAAGGAGGTATTGTTTCAAAACTAAATAAAGAGGATGATTACTTAGAATGCTGGTCGCCTTTAAACAGCATCTATTGTGGGTAGGTATTTAATCATGTGCGCGTGAAGTAGGTCAGTGGAGGAATTCTGTTTGAGGGAGGGTATGTACACATTTCTTTTTTTGTTTTTTTGTTTTATTATACTTTGTACTCTTTTTCTTTCCTCTTCCTTTTTTCTATGTTGTGTCACTGTTCAATGTGCTCTCTGGGTATTATGTCCAAGGACAATGTATGTTAGTGGGTTATTGTGCCATATAACAGTTATTATAGTACAAGCCTGTATCATAGGATTCTTAAATTGTGTTTGCGTATTCATTGATTGTTCAGAAAGGAATTGTAACTCTGATATTAAATGAATGATTGTATTAGTTACCGGTTGGCTATTTTGTAAAATGAATAAATACAGTGTTGAAAAAAAATGTTCTTGGTCTTGAAGGGAGAACATAGTAAAAAAAAGTGGAGAGTGGGCTTGGGAACGTGGTGCAGAAGAGCAAAGTAGGCAAAGAGGGTATGCCACTATTAGATGCACCCCTGAGGAAGTGTGGCTATGTAGGAGAAGATATTACAATGGAATTGAGCTGGCAAAGTTAAAATGGATGCTGCACTCCATGAATATAATGGTTAAGCAGCTGATGGGGAAGAAGGAAGAGGCAACATATATCAGTTAATGACATGACTTGATGCTATGATCCCTTTAGTAGTATCTTGCTCTAGCCTAGCTACAGTCACTGGTATCATATGCCATAGATAGCCAACCTCACCTGCACATCCTGTGTTGAGGTATGGTCTGTGTGTCCAAGGGCATCCTCATTTCCCCCAGCCTCATATTTCCAAGAACAGTCATACATTACACTGACACCCTACCTGAGACTTGTTGATCTGCTCCTCACTGTTAACTCCTGTGGATGATTGTATATCCCTTGCATTCAATTTTCCCGTCCTCCTCTCTTAGCTCCTCACTCTCTTTTTCTCTGCATGTCTCACTGTATCCTTCCACCTATGATTGTAAAGCTCTCCATTGCTTCCCGAAGCTAGGTCTGCGCTAATACCAAGAGCAAATTCCAAAAACCTCACCAGCAACACTGAACACCCAGATATACAGACCTGGCTATCAACCATGAACTCTGAGGGCTTCACAGCAAAGCTCACCTCCTGCGCCAAGTCCCTTGGGTTCCACATCGACAAACACCTCTCGTTCAAAACACACATCTGAGACAGATTGGTATCAGCTTTCCTTCCTGCGAAAAGTCAAGCACTTCCTCCTTCCGGACAGATTTAGATCCACCTGTCAAGCACTGGTCCTATCCCCATTGAATGGGGGCAATGCATTCCTCGAAGGCCTCCCGGCATGCTCCCTTATGCCCCTGATAAGTGCCCTACCTGTGGCTGGAAATCTCATCAAGGATTTATGCAGATACGGCCCTCATCTACCTTCACTGCCTCCCACTGCACACACAAATCAGCTTCAAGTCCTGCTGTGTCATCTATACGGCAGTCACCCTGAAGTCACCCAGCTACCTCGCATAGAAACACCACATCTCTGGTGGACAGCGCACCACCAGAAGCCATGAAACGTGCAGACTTGAAATCTGGTGCTGCAAAAAGGAAAGGAGCATAAAACAAGCCTTCTCTGCCTACACCCCAAGACTATGGAACCTCCTCCCTGTCGGCATCAGACTCTTGCTCCTATGATTCTCAACTCAAGACCCACCTCTTCAAGGAGTCTCTCCTCCTCAACACATAGTCCATCACATCGCCCCTTGCACCACCTTACTCGCTAGACGCTGCTCGCCCCTCTCCTCACCACAATCCGGTACAGCTGTACCCTTCCTCTGTCCGCCTCTCTATCCTACCCCCACAGTATAACTGTTCTGTTGTTACCAGTGAAAAGCACTTCATTATGCATTAGTAATGTTGTACACCTCTATAAGGAGCGCTGTTATGTATCTGTATTGGTGTATACCTCTGGATGCCTTTCGATGCATAATAATACATTCATAATAATAATTATACTAATAAATACCATAGTACCAATACTACTAGTACTACTACTACTACTACTACTACTACTACTACTACTACTAATAATAATAATAATAATAATAATAATAATAATAATATTGATCTATGAGAATTGCAGTTTATAATACAAATAATTTGTTTTTTTTGGGACCAAATCAATATAGCATATGCAAGGAACATGCGCACATTCTGTGACATACATATCTATCCTGGTATTGTTTCATATACCCAGAAAGTGGCTCAGACACATCTTCAATGTGAGAGACACTTTTGTCAAGCAACCCACTTATAGGATCAGAAACAGAGAAATATAAGCTGCCTATGTCCATTTACTGGATCTGATGCCCACGTGCTGTCCATTCTGTCTAATGCAACTCTATTTCCCCTGCTATAAAAAGGCTCTGTACAGAATTATATGTCGAGCTATTACAGCCTCATGGACACGGATGTAAATTCGCATACACAGAAAACGCATATACATATCCTCATATCGATGCGGATTGCCATCGTATTCATAGTACTGCATCACATGCATAGGTACTGCTGGGGAAGATAGATCAGCAAGATAAACACTTCACTGTGGACAGCCTCGTCATCAAATGTTTAAATGCAGGCAGAGCTGACTCATCCTTCCGAGGTTGATAATACATTGAATATCATTAAACTGATAAAATAGCTCTTATTATTGCAGAGAAGCACATATTATTATTGTCATCATATGCTATGAATAGCCTTACCTGACTATGCATTGTCAATATATTTCAATTGCAGCCTCGTTTGCCCAGGAAAAGTCATTATATCTGCTATGTACTGTATCGCAATCATATGTACAGTCACCATATGCTGAACACTGTCTACTGTGTCCAGGAACCATCAGTATATACCTTCTACAGCCTCATATGTACAGTGTGCCTCATATAACTATCTACAACATTTGGTACTGTTGCAGTTGCAGGAGCCCAAACAAAACCTCCAACACATAGAACTATGTCCACGTATATCCCGCTAGAGCTTCGTATATCCACGTATTGATGTTTTGACATCCAAGCTATTCACATGCTCAAATGTGCAGGTACTGCTATGGCATGCCCAGTGCAGGCTCATTTGACTAAATGGAGCCATCCCATGTTAAGTACTTTCCCAAAAGGCCAGGTATTGACAATATATTCCATGTGCATTCTCATATGGTTAGGCACTGGCCTCATATGATCATGTTTTGCCAGAATATGACAAGTGCTGATTCATATGTTCAAGTACTCCCATGGTATGCAAAGTAGAGCTGCACAGGCCAGGCACAGCCATCCTGTGCAAGGCACAGTTTCATAAGCTCACTGAATGTAATTGACAGAGATAAGTGCATACTCTGGGCCACAGGGAAGGGTTGCGCAAGGGAATCACGTCATTTATTGGGGGTCATGGGACAGACATCGGGCCACGGAGGCTATCAATTACTGTACCATGTTCTCACTTATATGCTTCTTTATCCTCTGGCCCATTTTTTCACTTTCCATTGCTAATCAATCTCTAAATCGCATTTGTTGTTCTTATTTTCTTAACTCCATTTCAACAATATATCTGTTGTCCTCTTGTGCTTATCTCTATGAGGAGCATTCCCTCATACCACCTGTGATCGTATCTTCTCCTCTCGGCAATTGATATCTTACTCAGTACACCTCCCACATTTCTACACAAGCACCTCCATCTCTACCTCTGTACTTCTATCCTCTGTAGTACCTTTGTCATATCATCCTCCATTTCTATCAAATTGTGTAACCCCCATTCGAGATCCAACCTTCCTATTACTCTCATTTCTACCTTTGCCATTCTTTCACTTTCATTTCTATTCCCAACCTCTGCCTTCCTCCAATGCATATTTCTCCCATTTCCCCCTCACCTTTACCTCTCATTGCGTTACCTGAATTGTTATCTCTCTCATTCTCTCGCCACCTTTATTTTTCTAATTGACTCCCACTACTTACCATAGCAGTGACCCTTTACCCCTAACTCCAATTCTTTCACAAACACATTTACATCTCCTTACAAAGCCATCTGTTTTTCCCCCGGCTCTCTCTCCACCCATTTCATTTCCACCACCTCAATACCTTTCCTCCTTTAATCTCCACTCTTCTACGGTATATCTGTTTTCTCACAATGTTATATTTTTGGCTATGCTATCCCTTTGAGCCCAACCTCAATGTGTTATATGAATTTCAATTCCAAAAATTCTAACATCATTTCTTCTACCTAAGCCTCCATGGTAAATGCCTCTCCCAATGTGCCTGTCACGAGCATATCACACTCGCTCACTGTAGTTCTTCCTCCTCCCTCCCCAACTATATCTCTCATTGATTGGATTTCATCTCTACCTCTTGCATTTTCTTGCAGTACCTCTATCTGTCCAGTTCTCATTCACTTCTACCTCTTTCTTCACATATATCTCTACCTATGACTCCTGTCTTTCTTTCTTTCTACGTCTACATCTTATATGATATGATATGACATAATTGGTTATTTATAACACGCTTCATACCCAGGGGTTTCTAAGCGTGGACCCAGAAATCGAACCCGTGTTGCTCCATGTTGTCTTGCTTCCAAGGCGAGCATGTCGCCCCTGAGCTATCCTCCCGAGAGGATACACCTCTCCTCCTATTTTACACCTCTCCTCAACATCATCTCCATCTCTCATTGTCCTTCCGATATAAACTCTAAACTTTCCAAATGCCCTCTCACCCATCCTTCAGATCACCCTAAGCGGACTCTGACCATTCTATCCTCCCACTATCAACACAGCTGTGGATAGCTACTGTCCCTCCATTAACCTGTCTCTTTCTCTGTCCCATCCTAGTATCCTGTCCTGCTCTTCCTTTCAGTGCTCTCTCAGTAGTGTTTGCTTGCTGTCCTTTCTTTCCCTCAAACTTTCTTTGTCCCGCTCCAACTATTCTTCTTCTTTGTCTGTATTTCTTATTTTGTATTCCACACAACTGCTGCTCCTCTCAATACATAATATAAATGCATGGGATGTGTGTCATGGACCAAAACATTTGGACTAACAGACGCCATGCAGTTAAGAAGCAAAACCCCAAGTTGGTCCAGGCAGAGGAGGTTTCTATGTTGATATTTTACTCATGCCCTTAAATACATCGAAATATACTATTTGCTGTAATGCACATGTTTATGTTGTTCATATGTTTATCCTATTTTCAAATGTTGTGAAATGGCATGCCCATTGGGGTAGGTTGGTAAATGTAAGGGACTAGATTGCAGTACAGATTTTGATATTTTTGAAAATCAAAACAAGCTACGCATTACGCATTAATGGAGTTTCAGAACAGATGGAAAAAAAACTTGGATAAAGGTAGATTGAGGCAATATGCCCCGAGGTGGCAGGCCCACCCTGTGGTTTACAGCCTGCCACCGAAATTAAGGGCCCGAGCGAAGGGGCATATCACCATTAGCACCCGTGTAGTGCGCTAGAACAGAACGCCTCTTGTTGTCCCGTTTTTGGAGACAAAATACTATACCAACATGCCCGCCAGGGAATTGGAAGGTGGGGCTCCATACAGAGCCGTCTTCCATTTCCATGGTGGCCACACTGGAAAAGGAGGTGCAGCGCTGGATCCCTGACACCGCAATCAGGTAAGTGGGATGGGGGAGGGAGAAGGAACAATATTAAAAATGGGGTTGGTGGGGGAAGATGGCAGGCAGGGGAGCCAGCCATCAGGCGGCCTGGAACACAGGCTTTCTCTGGTAGTGTCAGTCTGTGTTCCTAGCCACCTGATTGACTGGCTCCCCTGACCAGGGTGCTAATGGTCTGTAAATATTAGGGGGATGTGTCAAGGTCCTCATTAAGTTCACTGATGCTCCAGTGTGTCAGATTCCATCTGCCTCCCTTTTCCAATGGCCAAAGTTGCAAGTGTCCGTAGACAGATGCACACCCTCCAACCATTTACAATACAATTTGCGTATTCAACCACCACTCAATCCCTTCCAAAGAGTGTCCTACTTAAAAATGAAGTAATTTCTAGACAAAAGACCTTGTTTTTGTTAGATTTCTTTTTATTTTGTTCATAAACAAATTATCATAAAGATATATCTACAAAATATACAATAAGATTTATTAATTGTCCATACTTTAAAACCACCTATAAATAGCATACATATATCAAAAAACAGCATATCTATATTGCAGATGTTTTACTGCTGGATATTAGTTTGTTTTCAAATAAAGTTGATCAACCTCAATCCTAGACATGGAATATGTTATCAAACTTGTTCACAACATATAATAATTGCCACACATTTCTTTCTATATAAACCCAAGTCAGAGCCAACTCACAAGAGGGAGTTGGGTCTAGGTCATGTCCACTCGAGTTTCGGGCAGCTAGGCGTTAGTAAATTTCCATCTAGTGCTCCTCATCAGGACACATATTTTTTTTTTTTAAAAAGAGCAATTGATCAACAACAATTCAAGTTGGTGTAAATGCAGAGTTTAGTCCAATGATTGATATGTAGATTCTTCCAGCTTGCAATTTCAAAACTTTCTGTAGGTCAGATGTATTACTAAAAAACAAGACACTTTATCTAGTCAACACCCACAACCAAATGGGAATGTCGTTTAAACTGAATCAATTTCTATTTGCTGACATAAAATAAAAAACAAATCCTCTTCTAGGTGATTTAAGGAAAGGTTAATGTAACTGACCGCTACTGACACCAGATGGACTCAGGCTCACACCATCACCCTACAAAAAAACACGGTATTACCCAAATAGTTTGTTTACAATTGTTCGAATTAACAATTGACCGAATTTAAAGGGTCACAATTGACCTTTTCACAATTGACCGAATATATATATATATAGCCCTGATGCCTATGGGCTAGCTTTGGCACTATAAAAATAATAAATAAGCAAATAACTAAATAAATAACTTGGGGCGTGACGAGTTCCGTGTCAGTTTGATTCTACAGATCCGTCTGAAACTTAATTCCAGCAGTGTTTAGCCTGTAGGGGTCGGATTTACTTCCGGCTTTTATTACCGGACCAGCAAACCTGTAATTACCCAGTCTGTACCATCTGAGAATTGACAGCTCTATCCCTATTCTTGTGAACAAAGAAATGAATCTTGGACTTCCATCCCGTGGGCTATGCTCTGGTCCATAGAAGTATTCCAATATGTATTACTAGGTGTCTGGTTTACTCTGGGCATCATTGTATCTACTCTAAATAATAATCATTCCATTATTTAAAAATGTAAACACCTTTGAAGTGACAGGGATCTAAATTGATTGTCCAATGAATGATGTTGTCCTGTAACTGGTGCAGAACCACACCTCTCAGGGGGCTAAACCTTGAGCTATGGCTAAGCCATATGGCGGTCTGAGAAGCCTCATGGTTCTGATTAACCACAGGACACTCAGTTGCCCAGGTAGCACTACATAACAAATACCAGTTTCCTCTATGTACTGTAGGCTCTTGAGAGGAGGTCTGACAGCCTGGCTAACCATTTGAGACTGATGCTGCCTGGTGAACCTTTGCTCTGCAGAAAGGAATTAGGCAGGCTCAGATTAGAGGATTACACAAGGATGAAATCTAAGTATTCATTATTAATATTTAAAATTTAAAAATAACCTTTGATTCAATGTATATCAGAGAATTATATTTCAGAAAACACACATACAGTAAACATCATCAGAATTAATCACCAATTATGTTCATAAAATAATATCAGTAACATAATTTACCGACAAAGTAGAGAAGCATCACACTCTTAAATTATGCGTGACTAATCACGCTTAAAAGTTCCTTTAACTTGAACATTACATGTAACAATATCTTGAATAATGGTTTCTAGCAAAAGGGGCACAGAGAATATGTGAAGTAATGTAGTTCTGATTCTGCATTGTGTGGCTCAAACAGACACTGGCATCATAGCAAGATAACAGTGTGGTTAATAACTGCCGGATGATTAAAAGTGTGTGCATCCCATATGTCAGGAGAAATGGGTTGTGTGGTTGCTCTTAAATCACTGGTCACTCGAGGGTTTTCTAGGTGCTGCGGGATGGCACGCAATGTCAAGTAGCACCACATTCTCTCTTAGTCGATATCATTCAGGTGGAAACAATGTATTTTCCTTAAGTAGAGTATGCAACTACATGGTCTATAAAGGCACCATCTAAGTTGAGAGAAACGTCTCCACGAGGTGCTGCAAGGAGACACCCATACCCAAGAAATGTCAACGTTGTTTCTTCTCTGCAAGGAAGGCCTACACAAAGAGAAGTCACCCATAGCCTCACCGTTATTTAAGAGGCACCAAGGTGATCAGACTTCAAAGAAGAGCTAAGAAATGGGGCATCTTCTCTAGATCATGTATATATCTACGGGTCTATGAGCTTTCAGCAGGAAATATAACACGAGATTTTGAGGCTGAGGAAACCAGCAGAGTCTCCTGAACGTCAGAAAGCCACAAAGAGCTGACCATCCCTCCCAGCAAAAGAGTTATATATAAAGCATGTTGTAGATACAAGCCACTTCAAGCAAGTAAGTTCCAAGTTGAAGAAGCAACACCGGACACTGCATTAAACCTTTGCTTACCATTTGTGCTGATTTGACTTGCATAAGAGATTGGTCTCAGACATAGCATTTCTAGGTGTTTTCTTGGAGTTGACTTCCCTGAGATTTGTGCTTTCAATTCACAAGTTTAGCCAATGCCTTTGTTTAGCCACGTTCCAGTTACAGGTGTGTGTTTACATGTATTTTGAGCAAATGGTGCCAGCAGCGAAGCTTCTCAAAGAGAAGGGAAAACGGATTGAAATCATTCCTGTTGTGCATAGGGCAAAGAAACAGGGCTAACAAACAATGTGACCTTATTTCTTAAGAAAAACATACAAGAACATCACATTAGAGCAGCTAAAAACACTTGCCCCTCACCAATTAAAGAAGGGGAATCTAACTCAGACAACGCACCATACGAACTGTTCAACAGTGAGGAAACGAACTGCTCATTCGAGTAATATCAGAATCTGTTAAAAAAAAAAAGCAACACTATTAATCCCTTCTTCATCGGCAAGATAAATAATATTAGGAATGCAATGATGCTGTCAAGATTCTAATCACATCACTATTCATCAGCCCCTGTGGCGGATTGCCATTTGGAAAGGGTGTACAAGGCCTGACTTTTTAAAAAAAAGATATTGAATTTAATAAAATGATGTGGGTAATTCCGTTTCTGAAAGGGTAATCTGCCAATCAAATTCCCCTTTCATACGCTCCATGCCAAAAGCATAGTGTACACTTGTGCCCTGCTGCATCACTAGCTTGATCTGCAGAACCTGCTCTCTACTGGCACAGCACAGGTTCAGAAGTCACAGGCGCCCTTGTGACAGCTGCAATGACAGCCAAGTCTCTGAAGAGCAGGTGCTGCATTTAATATACGCAACCCTGTACCAAAAAACATAACTGGCAGAATAATCTCAGAATAAGACTTACCTGATTTAGGATATGGTGGATGACCTTTCCCCTAAATATTACAGCCACATCCTATTGATAGCAAAGATGTATCAGCCCTGTGAACCCAGCTCAGCTGTGAAAAGATTATGGGGCTCATTGTGAGTTAGGTGGTAATAAGGCAGTAATTCCGCCATTACCGGCGCAATGTCCGAAAGAATTTCTGCCGTATTATAAGTTGGCAGGAGTGCGCTCACACCATTGGCAGTAATGGTAATTCCAACATGTGGAATTGGCAGAATTAATGTTAGCGCTGTACAACCTTTGTTAATTTTGCTGGCAAAACTACCGCCAGCGGAAATTGCGTCATCGCTGGGACGGGAACCATGGCAGTGGCCATTTTGAAAAACTGAATCCGCTCTGAATACCCCACTTCCTGTAGCCATCCAGATGCACAAAGGAGTCCAATCATGTCCCAAGAGAAAGGCAAATTGAAGGTGCCCGAGCAATGTCTGAGGAAGCAGAAGTTCAGTGGGGCCGAGATGCAGGTCCTCACTAACGAGGTGGTGGCCCATATGGCTCTCAGCATTGCAAAACATCAGGGCAGAGGAAGGCAGCAATCTGGGCAATGATCTGTGACAAGATCACGGCTGTGGGCACATTCCCACAGGACCCTGAGGACTGCAGGAAGCACTTGAACAACCTGAAAGCCATAGCCTCCTGTCCAAACCCCGGTGGGAGACATCGGCAACAGGAGACAGTACTGTGGATCCCCTCAGCCTGACCTCATACGAGGAGAAGAACAACTCCATCCTCCACATGGAGGGAATCTAGAGGATTGGCAATGCAGTAGCATGAGCATCAACCCAAGGGGATGGCAGTCGCCCAGCATAGATGAGCACAATGGGCAGGGGAATGGCCAACCACATGACAATCAATACCAAGCCACAGTGACTATACGCATGTGCCAAGGAAGGTGGGATAATGTAGTAATGCACATACGTTGTAAAAGAAATGTGCACGTGAAGACATGGGACAGGGAACCATGAGAAACATTCATGAGTGCCATGACAGTCCATCTTACCAAGTGAACCACCAGCTTCACCTGTGACAGTCGTTGTTACACCTACCATTCCCCACATCCCTGAATATTGGCCCCTCGCCAGCCATGGAAGAGGCACAACACATGCTGAGGCAGGTTCTGGGATGGCCCAACAACAGCCACCCTGGTGTAGAATCCAAAGAGGGCTGACCTCACTCCTGCACCCACCCATCAGCCCCCTGAAACCCCCTTGTCACCTGTGTGGGACAGGCTAGATGAGGAGGAGGAAGACACAGGCTTCCAGTCTCACTGCTTCGTCCCCATCCCTCCCAGGAACCCATTGCCAGTGCCACAGCACACACTGGCAGCGATATGGGCAAGGATGGATGTAAAGGAGCAGCGCCATTCAGCCATGGAAAACTATGCAGGCCAGCAGATTAAGCATTTGCAGACAATCAGGGACTGCTAACAGGGATCCTCCAGGAAGATTTCTCAGTCCCTCTGGCAGACCACTACTGCCATCACAACAGTAGGGCAGATGATGAGGGAACACACAGAAGGCACTTTGCTGAGTCCCTCCACTCCTACATGCAGATGACACTGCAGCACATCGGGGGCCCTGAGTTTGAGCCCTCCACCTCCATTAACCCCAAAAAGGGATCTCTGCCGAGCACCCCAAGGCACAAGTCCCAGCATCATTTGACTCCATCAGTGCTTGAGCAGGCAAGCAAAGTCAATAGGCCTCAGACGTGACTGTCCTTGGCACTCTGTACATAGGCAAAAGGGAGGTGGGTGGGGGGTTTATGTTGGGGATGGTGTGTTGGGGATGTGGGAGGTGGGTCGGAAGGGTGTGTTGGGATGGTGTGTTGGGGAGGGGGCAGCGGGTGGGCATGTTGGGAATGGTTTGGTGGGGAGGGGGAGGTGGGTGTATGAGTGTGTTGGGGATGGTGCACTGGGGAGTGGAAGGTGGGTGATGGGGGTAGGGTATGGTGTTTTGGAGAGAGGGGAGGAGAGAGGGGAGGGTGTGTTGGGGAGGGTTTAATTCACATTTGAGTATTACATTCTAATTCACTTGTAGCACTGCTAGGATATTCCTTATTGTATTTGATTAATTACTTTGCTAAATACAGAGGTGCATAGCAGGCAAAAATCAATGTGAGCAAACATAATTGTCTATTCGATCTTACTGAACCAGACAACCATCCCTACCCTCCTCCTGCTTACTTTGTGGAAGAACTGCATCCTCAGATGGTGACTCCTCCTCTTCTGGTCTTCTGGATGTGGCATGTCCTCAGCAGGAGGCAAATGTTGTGCAGCATGGCACAGGCAAGATCGATTTGTCTGACCTTCTCAGGGCTGTACATAAATGCCCTGCCAGTCTGTTGTAGATACCGGAATGGACATTTCAACAGGGCAACGGTCTGCTCAATGCACAGCCTGTTCCTGACATGAGCTTCGTTGTAGGTCACCTCTTGTGGCGTATGTGGATTTCACAAAGATGTCTGTCATCAGCCGTGATAGCTGGGGGTATCCAGAGTCATCTGAAAGGGCAAAGGTCATAGGCATCAGTCACAGTGCATTGTGGATGTGTTGTCTTTTCTAATGGCATGCTGATGGACACTCTGTCTATGCATACTGCAACATAATTTACCATCACTTTACTTGAATGTGGAGTCATTCACTTTGGGGGAACATATGTATTATCATGGTACACCATGCACAAAGCTCACAGCCAGTACTCTTCACTTTCACGTTCTGTGATTGGCATGGCAGAATGCATGTTACCTTTATTGGCTCTGTGTGTTGCTATCATGCATGTGCCCTGATAGGTGATTAGTAGAACTTGTGCAGGTTTGTGGTGCCCACGTTGATTTCTTAATGGATTCACATAGATTTTTACCAGAGTACATGGCATTAATTTCTGCCAGTGTTGCATTGTCTTTGTGCAGTGATGAATGGTGTCATTTCCTGAATATGGATGTCTTATATTGTATTGTGGTTCCTGTAATTGTGTGTGTTTGTGTTGCTTGTTTGGATTGATGACTTACTGCTTCATTGTAAAGCATGTCCTAGTCCTGTGAGTTGCTGGCTGTCATGTGCATGATGAGAGGGCAGGGCCTGCATGTACAGGGCCTTGACAGGGCATGCATTGATCAGTTGTGTTAATGCCCCTCTTCACATGGAATTTCACCGGTGCTGTGAGATCAGTTTGTGTGATGGCACTTGTACTCACCCAATATCCATGAACGTTGCCCTCTGTGCCCCCCCATGTATGCAGGCAGTGTGCTGTTCCGTAGGACCATGGCATCATGTGTGGACCAGGGAAGCGGGCACGGCAGTGTGTGATGATGAGGTCAGCATCACAGGTGGCCTGGACATTCAGGGAGTGATAATACTTCCTGTTGCAGAATACCTCTTCAGATGCTTGGGTGGCCATCAATGCCACATGGGTATAGTACAGATTCGCAATTGCTTTGGGCAGGTGGGTTAATGCATAAAAAGGTGCCTTCAGGGCATTCACTGGTGCAGTGAGATGTGCTGAGACAAATGGCACAGGGGTTCTTCCAGCACCTGCACCAGCACATTTGAAAATGTGGGCAGGGACATGCCATGCAGCATGCCCATGGTGTGCTGGCAGGTGCCAGTTGCCAAGAAATGTAGGAGAACTGAAGCTTTTGCAGCAGGGGTAAGGCAATTCTAATGTTTATCCTGCTATCTATGTCATTGTGGATCAGGGTTAGTAGCTCAGCAATGGTATCCCTTTTCGGCTGTTACAGGATGATCCGCTGGTTGTCAGTTAAGATCCAGGGTAAGGGTGTGACCCGAGGTATGTGTGCTCATCTTGCACGGTGTTGTCTCCTGCTACTCTCTGCACCCTGTACCATGTGTTGCTCTTTAGCCGGGGCACCACAATGTGGAGCAGATGCAGCTGCAAGTCCCAGTTTGCAACAGTTAGAGGGAGTATGGTGTTGGAAAGTGAGTTCGGGGAAGGTGTGGGCTTTATGTACACTTTCTGAGTGGATTGGGTGTACAAGTGGCTTAATTTCCATCATGTGTATGCATTTACCTCCACCTTGTAGGTGGAGGTAACTGCACTGTGATTTTGGTGGAATTTCCACCCATTTTCTGTGGTATTTCGGCAGCATTTCAACTTGTAATAGGGCAGAAATACTGTTTCAAACTTAGCAGTGATTATTGTTTCTCCAACACAGGCTAATCCTGCTGCAGCCAGCAAAACTGCAGCCCTGGGGTGGTGGTGGGGGCTCTCTGTGTTCCTTTTGATGGTATGTAACACCCTGCCTATAATGGCAGCTACTCCACAGCAGGAGGCTGGCCTGGGAACAGGAATAAAAGGGCACACCCATTCACATAAGGCTTGTCGTCACACCAGGGTGCTGCATATCTGAAGGGCTTGCTTTTATTTTATTGAGAAGGGAAGGGGTGGGGGTTAGTGTAGAGGACCTGGGGTGATTGATCGTGACAGAATTGCCCACTGTGAAAAGTATCTAGTGGATTTTAATGGACAAACGATTTGTTTGTAAATGCGCTGCAGCGTTATAAACAAACACTAAGTAATATTGCCGATATATATTAGAAAAATAACATATAAAATAAAAAAAGTAGGTAAAGTTACAGTACCAAGAAAAGAAGATGGTAGAGGAAGAAGTCTGTCATAACTAAATATCACGAGATGCACGTTACAAGAAGTGGTGTGGCGAATGCTGGGGAAAGAAAACATAACATACCAGAATAACACTGAAATTGAGGAGAAAAGTTGTGATCGTAATGGTCCAGAAAAAGAGTGTAGACAGAGGGAACACTTTGTAGTTGGAAGAAGGATCCCCCATCTTGTTTAACTCTGCCACTATCTTTCCTTCCTGTGCCCTCTACTTTCTGTAGCACATACCACTTTGGGTGTGATATCAAAGTTAAAGATCAACTTGGGATTTGTACCCTAAAGCAGGCTAACTTTAATCCAATAAACTGTGGGATTTTGCCTTTAAAAGATGGGGACTCATATTACTCATTGAGTTATCTCTGGACATAAAACCTTCAAGAAGGTTTCATTGGACCTCTATTGGGAGAGTTGACCTCTCTAAAGTCCTCCGCCAGTGAGGTGACTACTGAGTGTCCAAGGCAGAGGTGAGCTCTGTCCTCTAACCATCCCCAGGGACAATTGAGGGTGACCTGCTGCTGGGACAAGACCTGCTTCTTTGACAGCCATAACGGTACCCAGGACCTCACTGCACTGTAGGATTCCTGTGGTTGTGGACCAGCCATCCTAATGCTTGATGTACCAAGAACAAGGACTAAATGTATCTTTGAGCCCTTGTAATGGGACTCACCGCACCCTGAGTATCACAACAGCCAGAAAGCCTGTGTTTCTCCAGTAGAACTACTTCAAACCATGATCCGTGCCCATTCAACACCTTCAAACCTACAGAACCCTCTGGATCTACTTTTGGCGCTCTGCCACCTGCAACCAATGTACCGCGTGTTCAAAGCAGTTCTCTGCAGCACCATGCCAACTGAGTGACTCATTAGCTCTCAGTACAAGTCTGGCGGAAACCCTGCTGGTGCTACCGGCAGGTTGCCACCGGAGTTGTAAGATTTACCGACCCCTGGCTTGCTGGAAACACCAGGGGATTACAACCCTGGTGTTCTGGGAAGTCAGGTGCCAGTAAATGGTAAATCCCCATTCCCATTTTAGTCCCATAGGACTCAATGGGAATTGGGACCATGGAAGCACCGGCACCGTTAATAACGGTGCCAGTGCTTCTGTGAAACTCTGCGGGCGGGTGCCGTTCTGACCCGCCAGGTCAGACTCTGGCGGGCAGGACTGCACCCGCCCGCAGAGTCGTACTGTGCAGGTCCGGTAACCACAGTGCCAGTAGGCCTACCAGCACCACGGTTACCGGACCGGCACCGTTGTAATGTGGCCCATTGTCTTGGCTCAAACCAGAGGTTTTGCATTTCAGCCACCAACTCCAAACCACTTTCGAACTGCCAGGATCTTTATTGCTGATCTTCATCGATAGTTCACAGACCACAGGGAAGCCTTTGAACAGGGACCTTTGACTGCTGCATGAAACTGCTCAAACCAATTTGCGCATCTAATCACCAGCATCATGAGACTCATGGATAGCCGAACCAACATTGGTGGCCCTCATAATTCGCCCTCCTTCAATCATTGTTTTCGAACATCACCATACTTCTGTACGATCTGGCTTGACACCTACTTGCCTCAAGCAGCTGCCACACTCAAACTCTTCAACCTGACAAGCTTGCACTTGTTCGACCAACCTCGATGTTACCTCATATCTTGCTGAGCCCATCACCTGCCCAGCTTCAATCAAGTCATCCTTGCCGGACCTCGACTCCACTGGAACATCACACTTGTCTACTTCCTCCCAGTTGTTACTGACCTTGAACTGCCGCCTCACCAAATTGCATCCTGGAACATCAGGGTCATGTGAAATGCTGGAGCATCAATTATTGTCACTAACCCATGGTTACCCCATCTGGAACCGAATCGACTTTGAACCAATCCTAGGGAACACTCTGACCTGCATCGCTTGAGTGCCACCTCAAGCTCCTGAGACCATGCATTCCACCCAGCTGGATGTCCATTCAATGCTTGGATCAACTACAATGCTCAGTCCTTGAACATGGTTTGGCCCACTTGCACATCAGCTCAAGTCCTGGATTGACGGTGTCAAATCTTTCAAGAACTACAAGAAGGTACAGGTTTGAGCTCTAGAAACGAGTTAGGTGATTAATTTTTGTTTTGCATTCAAGAAGCAGATCCCTTTAAAGAACATTGTGGTTATTCTCTTTTTTTCTTTTCCACGCGGTGGGTTTTGTGTTGTGTTCTTCTATTCAGTTAATTTTGCAGATGGTGTGTTCTATTAAATTGTATCAATTTTGTATAGAACACTGATATCTGTTTGGGTCACTACTGAATTACATTCACACTGCTCTTGAGAGTATAGCCTTACCAGGGCCCATGATAACACACATGGCAAGGGAGGTATGTGACTGTTTTACGTTTATGACTGTGTTGTCTCTTGGTTTGTAGAAATGTAGGCAATATGTGGGCATTTTAGCCTCTAATCACTCTTGCACTGCTGCTGGGCAGAAGTCAATTAGACCAACAACCTCCACCCAAATAAACAATGCCCTTGCCTGACTTCAAACACTGCATGCTTGATGATCTCACTAAGATTCTCACATATCAAAGACATGCTTCTCAAAAGCATAGCATACTGCCAATTGGCATCATAAAATATATAACAGGCAGCACTCACATCCACTTACTCTGCTTTGTAATGCCTCCATCCTAAAGGGAATCTTTTATATGTATGTTTATTTATTGACATTTATAATGTACGTTTGTCAAAGTGCCTTTACATAAAGAAGCGGCGGTACAGCAGTTATAGATCAAAATGAAAATAAAGCATAATCTGGTTAACAGGAGAACAAAGGAGACAGAAAATGGGCCTTCCAACGAGTGCAGAAAATATGGTAGGAAGAAAAACAAATACTACGGGGAAGAGAATTCCAAAGAAATGGAGCAAGTGGATTAAAAGAACGAAAGCAAGAAGGGGCACACAGGGTTTGGGAACATCACAATGATAAGTGGATTGAGAGCGTAAAGCTTGTGAAGGGGAGTATGAAGAAATAAGAGATGCACAATAAGGTAGCGCAGGACCATAAAGACATTTAAGAACTAGAGAAAGAATATGAAACTGGAGCCAGGATTCAAATGGTAAAATAGAGGCAGCATGGAGTGAGGAAACAAATTGAAGAGCAGGGTGATAGACTAATGTGAAGGCGGTTAGCAGAGTGATATATAGAACATAGAGGGTTAAGACAAGATGCAGGGAGTCCAATCAAGAGAGAAGAACAGTAATCAATACAAGGAACAATTAAGATAGAAATAAGAAATTTAGAGGCTTGGAAACAAAGAAAAGGTGAGCATGGAAAAGATGAAAAGGAGAACATTACAATTATCGGCAGTATGTGAGATGTGAGAAGAATAAGAGAGATATGAAACAAAGAGGATGCTGAAATGTCAAGCAAGCGGAGGGAAGGGGGTAGCTGAGAAGGAGGACATGAAAGAAATGAAGAATTAGAAGGAGTAGGGGAGGAGCGGGGAAAGAACTTCTCTTTTAGGTGGATAAAGATGAAGAACAGACCTCATCCAAGATTGGATGTCAGAAAGACAGGCAGAGGTTTGAGAATGAAGGCAGTCAGAGAACTCGAGAAAAGGGAAAACGATTTGGGAGTCCTCGATTTTGAATTGGCAGGACAGGTTGAAGGAAGAGAAAAGAGGAGAAAGGGGGATGGTATACAGTGAAAACAAAAGAGGATCAACAACAGACCCTTGGGGACACCATACAAAAGCGGACATGGAGAGGAGAGTTGAGCAGTCCAAGATACAGAATAAGAATAAAATAATGTACAGAAAGATAAGATTTAAACCAATACAGAGGCGGCCATAAATGTCCAAAGGAGAAAGAGTATCAAAGGCTGCAGATAGATGGAGTAAAATCAGAATAGAAGAAAGCTTATTGTGACGTACAGAAAGAAAAACATCAGACACATGCAAGAGAGCAGTTTCTGTAGAATGAGCAGGCCTGAAACCAGACTGAAGAGGGGGAAGAAATAAGTGAAGATGAAGATAACACGAAATTTGGGAGTAAACAATACGCTCAAATACCTTAGAACGAAAAGGAAGAAGAGAGGTAGGTAGACAATTAGCAGGAAGTCATGAGTCAAGTGAGGATTTCTTTAAAAAGGGAATAACAGTACCATGTTTAAACAAAACAGGAAAAGCAGAAGAATAGAGGGCAAGATTCTATGTCAAGACTCGGAGGCTCAGATTATGCTAATACTTCTCTTTACTAACTCGAGCAGCAACCATTACAAAACAAAAACATGGAAAACAATAACAAAAAACTACAATTCCAACAAAACTCAGCATTTTTGTAGTTCGTTTTCCATAGGTTGAAAGAAACACCACGTGATCCATTCCTCCAATCATTATCTCTTCTCTCCTATAAGCCTCCGTGTTCCTAAAGTCCTTCCTCTTTCTTTGCTGCTCGAGCAGCGAGATAAGTACCTTTATTGTATTGTTTTATGTGTAATGTTGAATGTTAACTGTGAATCTTTGATGAAATAGCGCGCGCGCGCATTGACAGGTGAGCGCGTAGACCTTGGCGGAGCAGATCCGCGGGAAGGACGCGACGGGACTCTCGTTCCGGCGTCGGTTTTCCCTCTAGGAGGCGTTACAGGCACGGAAGTTCGCAACGGCGCGACGGGACCTCAGAGGTTCCGGCGCCGTTGCGAACTCGTAGAGTGAGGAAGTATGAGTGTCACGGGCTCGTAAATATCGATCGATGCGGCTCGTAAATTTTAATATATTTGAAGCCCGTTGATCTCCGGAACGGGCAGCCTGTGTGCTCTGAAGAGACACGGCTCTTTGACTTGACGAGTACGCCACCTAGTGGCTGAAGTTGATATTGCAGGCTTCAAACCTGCTCAACAAATTATAAGCTGGGGGAACAGCTAGAAATCACTGACCCCTCATTCTGCCACTGGGGAGGAGGTGAGCAGAGGTCATACATCTGCTTGACGGGCTGAGTCCCAGGTAAGACTGTTATTACCACGAGGTCTCGCCTAGCTACTGGTGCACAATTTTGACGAGGGCAGCCCAAGCAAACTGCGCAAGGCACCTTGATAGTGCTACAGGGGCACCAAACATGAGTGATTACACTGATGACTCGGAAGGCCCCCATGTCAGCGGGCGCCGTATGACCGAAGCGGTGCAGTTTCTACAGAGCGCCGAGAGGCCCCGGGAAGAGAGGGGCATTTTGCGAAGCCTGGCGGATCTGTCCCAGGGTAAGGCTCGCAAAAAGAGAGGGGGAAGTAAACACAAGACCCACAGGGACCGTAGCGCCCAGACCCCCCCGGGTTCACCCCACAGATCGGGGAAAAGGAAGGCGAGATCCCATGAGAGAAAGGTCTCTAGCTCGAGCGAGTCAGACGACGACTACTATAGGAGCAGCTCGAGGTCCGAATTTTACACCTCCTCAGAAGACCAAACCTCCCCGGAGGAGGAAAGTCGTCCTAAGAAAAAAGGCAGGAGGGAAGAAGAGGATCTGCTCAAAGGGGAGTTCGATCCAGATGATCTTATCCACCCCAGGTCCAATGAATGGGACCCACCGGAGAGGATCGCAGAATACCTGAGAAGGCGTCTGCGGGCTCCGTTAAGCAAACAGGCCAGGTCCAAGCTGAAATCGGAATGCCCAAGACCAAGGGTCCCGGACGGAGTAGCGGAGACCCCAGAGATTGACGAAAGGATTTTGACGTTCCTTGGCCGGTATGGCAGGGACGTAAAGAGGGGCATCGACAGATCCTGGCGGTCCTGTCAGGACAAGGTACTAGACATGCTAGGACCGGTCACCAAGATCTGGCAGCTGGCCGAGGAAGCGAAGGCCAAAAAAGAGCCCATGGACCCGGATATTATATCGGGCTGGGCTCAGGGAATCATCTGTCTGCTTGGCAACGCTAATACAGCGTTAGCGACCGAACGGAGGAGGTCGATTCTGATGAAGCTGGACTCCAGGTTGGGAGAGATGGCGACGTCAGAGCAGGCCACAGCAGCGAGAGGCAAGCTCTTCGGCGACCTGTTCATAAAGGACATGGCAAAGTTCGCCAGTACTTATGTGTCGATGGACAGAGCCCAGTCTTCCTTGAAGAAGATTTTTGGTCGAAGGGTTTTCGATAAGGCTGGAGGAGGAAGGGGCCGCTCGTCCAGCCGCGGCCAGCACAGAGGTTCCTACAGAGACAGAGCCTGGAGACAGGAAGACCGGAGGTCCAACCCCTTCTTTCCTTCTAGAGGAAGAGGCAGGGGTAGGGGCTGGAGAAACAACGGCAGGCAACAACACCAAAGTAACTCAGGTGAGAAATATGGTAGTCACAGAGGGACCGGAGGCAAGCATCCCTCCAGTGGGGGGGAGAGTGAGATTGTGTGTCAAAAATTGGGAAGAATTGTCTTCAGATGCTTGGATAAGGCAGACCGTAAGAGGTTTTCTGTTAGAGTTCTGGCAAGAGCCTTATCAGAGAGTATGGCCGAGACGGATAAGGTTCAGCAGAGAAGATGAGGATCTTCTGGACAAGGAGGTAGAATTGCTAAGGGCAAAAGAGGCAATCGGTCCAGCGTTAGAAAGTTCAAGGTGTTTTGTGAGCAATCTGTTTTTAGTCAAGCAGCGACACAAGGTCAGACCAGTAATAAACCTGAGGGGTTTGAATTACTTTCTGGTGTACAGACATTTCAAGATGGAGGGCATCCACCTCCTAAGGGATGTTCTTCGGCAGGGAGACTGGTTAGCGAGAATAGATCTCAGGGATGCGTATCTAACGATTCCGATTCGACCAAAACAGACAAAGCTCCTTCAGTTCCTTTGGAAGGGACGGAGGTGGGAGTTCAAGTGTCTTCCCTTTGGGTTAGCGTCGGCGCCATGGGCTTTCACCAAACTTTTGAAGCCAGTGGTAGCACATCTGAGAGAGCAGGGGATCAGACTGATTATTTACCTGGACGACATATGTCTGATGTGCCAGGCCAGGGAGGTGTTAGTCCAACAGGTACAGCCAGCTACGGGGTTGCTACAACGGTTGGGCTTCCTGATCAACTGGGAGAAATCTCAATTAGTGCCAGTTCAGGAGATGGAATTTCTGGGGTTCAACTTAGAGACAACCCAGGGTATTCTTAAGTTACCTTTAGCCATGGTCAACTCTGTCAAGAAGGAGATCAAAGGGATGATAATGAAGCGCGAAGTCTCTTTAAGGGAGATAGCAAGACTGGTAGGACGTCTGTCATCATCGATACAGGCGATATTCCCAGGGCCACTGCATTACAGAGCATTACAGAGGTTGAAGATCAGCCATCTCAGGAGAGGTTTTTCTTACGAACAGAAAGTCAAGCTATCCCAGGAAGCGAAGCTGGAGTTAGAATGGTGGTACTGCCACATGGAGGCCTGGAATGGCCGGGCGATATTCGACTCATCCCCGGATCTGGTGATAGAATCCGACGCCAGCCGTTGGGGATGGGGAGCCAGATGTGGAGATCAGTCGACAGGAGGGAGATGGTCGAGAGAAGAGTTGGGTCTCCACATCAATTGCCTGGAGCTTCTAGCGGGCTCTTTCGCGGTCCAGTGCTGGACACAGAAAGGCGCAAAATCGTCCATTCTCTTGAAGATGGACAACGTTTCGGCAGTCCGATACATCAATCGACTGGGCGGAACGAGATCTCAGAAGCTGACGGAGATAGCCAAAGGGTTTTGGCAGATCTGTCTCCAGAGAGGCATAAGCGTGAAAGCGGAACATTTGCCAGGGGATCTCAATCTGGTGGCAGATTGGAACTCGAGATACCTAAGGGATTCCAGCGACTGGCGGCTGGACGACTCTGTGTTCCAAGAGATCATGCGTCACAGGGGTCCTTGTCGGACGGATCTCTTCGCTTCCAGGTTGAACAGGAAACTTTCCAGGTTTTACAGTTGGAGGCCGGATCCAGAAGCGGCAGCGACAGATGCGTTTCTCCAGGTTTGGGGTCCGGCAAGGGAGTACGCTTTTCCCCCGTTTTCTTTAATAGCCCGCACAGTGGCACAGGTCAGGCGTCAGCTAGCAACGGTGATTCTGATCACTCCAGATTGGAAAGGCCAGGCTTGGTTTCCAGATCTTCTGGAATTGTCGTTCGAGACTCCTATCAGGTTGCCAGCCAAAGAGGACATTTTAGTAGATCCGGCAGGGGAATTTCACCCATTGGTCAGGTCGGGGAGCTTGAGACTTCTGGCTTGGGCGATTTCAAGGAAAATTGGTCCAAGCCAGGACTTTCGGGCTCGGCTCAAGAGTTCATCAGGGAGTCATGGGCTCCAGCGACAGGAAAGGCATACAGAGTGGCATGGCATAGATGGAGTGATTGGTGTCTGGAGAGACAGGTTGATCCCTTATGTACAGATGTAGTGCACATAGTAAATTTTTTAGCAGCTCAGGCAGCGCAGGAGAAGGCTTACAGGACAATTAATAATTATAGGTCAGCGATCTCTGCGGGCCATGTTTACATACATAATAAGCCGATGGGTGAACATCCCTTGGTATGTAGGCTTCTTAAGGGCATCAGGTGTATGAGACCTCCTACTCCCAAATATTCGAGTTTATGGGATGTGAGTGTAGTTTTAAGAATGTTTGAAGCTTGGCCGGACAATGAATTTTTGTCTCGCAAGGCGTTGTGGGCCAAGCTTACTACCCTTTTGTGTCTTATTTCTTGTAAAAGGGTCTCAGATGTGAGAGCATTGGAGGTAAACAGGAAGTCCTTTTCACCTTCGGGGGTAGTATTTTTCATAACAAGAACTAAGACGAATCTTAAATCTGTGGAATACATGGCCTTTCCTAACAAGCCTAAGTTGTGTCCAGTCAGGTGTTTGAGAGCATATGAACGGAAAGCGAATGAAGTGAGGCCGGCAGGAGAAAATCAACTATTGATAGCAATTAGAAAACCTTTTAGAGCAGTAGCGTCAGCCACTCTAGCTAGATGGGTCAGGTGGTGCATGGCAGAAGCAGGGATAGACGTGCGGCAGTTTGGAGCTCATTCTACTCGGGGTGCTATGGCATCGTCTGCTTTTTTGGCAGGGGCCCGCCTGGAGGATGTGTTAAAGGCGGCGGATTGGTCTAATGAAGAGACCTTTAAGAATTTCTATTTTAAACCAGTGGAGCGAGTAGCATCGTTGGTGGTAGGTAAGCTTTAAACGAGCATAATCTGAGCCTCCGAGTCTTGACATAGAATACAGATTTTCCACACATTTGTTACAGAAAGTCATGATTCTATTAAAGACTCGGAGGCGAAAGATTATTCCACCCAATGTCAATCGCTATTGTATAAGATATGTTGTTATGTTGTTATTCACAAATTTGCTTGGAAATAATGCAGTCTTGTTTTGCAGTGATATTGGTATTGCTATGCGATTGCCCACCCGTCCATGATGAGGTTTCTAATGGTGTATATCTGTTTTAGGAACGGAACAGAAAGGGACAGCTTAAAGAGGTTACCGAATTCTAGTTGCCTACCGGTTGGGGCATGAGTTTTCAGATCAGCGAAAGAAAGAGGAAGGACTTTAGGAACACGGAGGCTTATAGGAGAGAAGAGATAATGATTGGAGGAATGGATCACGTGGTGTTTCTTTCAACCTATGGAAAACGAACTACAAAAATGCTGAGTTTTGTTGGAATTGTAGTTTTTTGTTATTGTTTTCCATGTTTTTGTTTTGTAATGGTTGCTGCTCGAGTTAGTAAAGAGAAGTATTAGCATAATCTTTCGCCTCCGAGTCTTTAATAGAATCATGACTTTCTGTAACAAATGTGTGGAAAATCTGTATTAATAAGAATAGTAAGATAAGAAAGAAGCTGAGGGTAAATTAAAGGTACAGCGTCCTTTCGTCGCGGGATGTTTTTTCGCAGGGTTTTTTTACCGCAAATTTCTTTTGAAAAAACCAATCACATTTTTTTCAAAATGGGGGGTTGGGGGAGGAACCCCCCCGTCCCCCGAAAAAAATTAAATGGGTTTTTTGGAAAAACAAATCACGGTAAAAAACCCCGCGAAAAAACATCCCACAATGAAACAATGAAATGACATGGAACCAAATTAAAGGGATAAGAGTAGATGGGATAGGATCAGATGGGAGGTGGTAGGATGAGCATGAGAAAAAAGTGAGCGATATCAAAATCAGTAAGAAGGGAGAAAGCAGAAAAACTATAGAGGAGGAAGAAGAGGGAGGAGAAAGAGAAGAAAGTGAAGATGTAGAGGAAGGATCAAAAGAGGTTCAAAGGCTAGAATCTTTTCCAACTACCGGGTTAATTGGACCACATATCAAGCAACCCACACTGCACCATGACCAGCTCTTAAACTGTTAACCAATCATTAACCAATCACCAACCTACAGTTGATAGGTAAAGTTATTGAAAAAACAGTAGCCTACGAACCCTTTAAAAGAAAGCCAATCAAAGGCCAGCAAAGAACCAACAACGAGACAGATTATGGACATAGTCGGCCAGATTATTGATTAAACTATCCTGCCTCACGGTTCTACTAGATCTCTCCTTCACATCTGACACAGTAGATCGTACCCTGTTGATCAAACTAATATCCAACACAATGGGATTCACTATCAAACTTTGTAGCAAGCTGACCTACTTATAATTTGGGCAACAATCAGTGCAAATGGGTAATTACAGATCAGACTTTCAGATTCACGCAATGTCCTTCAGGGCTACAATCTCTTCTGGTTAATATTCAATTCTACACATGGAAACACTATAATCACTCGCCATGCACCTGGGCGTATCTGTGTAAGAGCTTTCAGAATACACACAGAACTTTTTCAAAGTGAATCACCCACTGTCACCTCACACCCCAAAGGGCTGCCGTAGAACCATATCAATCTGGATGAAAAGCACACACGTGAATCTCAACCTGACAAAAACAGGGTTCATGCTACTAGGTCACCCCTTGAAACTTAAGGCCATCTTAGGTCGGCCAAATGATATGGGATTAGATGGATTTGATCCAAAACATTTCCTATGAGGGAAATTACTCAGATACATTGTCAACAGTGATGCAACTTTCTTACATCAAATCAAAGCACTCTTACCCACTTCTCTATCTTCCCTTCCTAATCACACACTGTTACGCTCACCTGGCTCCCACAGGGTGTAGGTCAGACCCGGACTGCTGTGGCCTCCACCCACGTGATGCGTAGTGCAGGGATGACTGACTGGATCTGCCCTCCTAATCTTGTCTGCTTTGCCCGTAGAAATATTCTCCTACAAGTGGAGAGATAGATTTAGCAACTTGTGGATTCAAGTGATAGCACCCTCACTGTCCTCCCCTCTAATCACCTCTGAAGCACCCTCTCAGCAATCTCACCTTATATTCTTGAAGGATGAGCTCTCCATCTTGCGAAGCACGCAGAGGCGCGTTGATGACCAGTTACTTCACTGGCCTGAAGATATTGGAAGAGTTGTAGATGAATCCTGACTCCAAAAGGTCCTGGCGAAGAGCCGTAAGTATATAGTTCGTAAGAGTTCAAAATGTCTGGAATTCACTCCTGTCCAATTCCTCTTTTATCTTGCAGCTTTGACCCAATAAGAAGATTGACAGCTGAAAGCGCTCCGGTAAAAGTCTGTGTTACCCAAAACTGTCCGGTAAATAATGCCAACGGTTAAACTTGCTGCTTTCTCCTTATCTTACAGGTGCGGCATTAGAAGATGTGGCGTGCTGAAGAATTATACCTCCGGCGGTAAAATCAGGTAAGCATATGGTGGCTAAAGAGATTGTCTCTGTTCTCTCTGCTCACCTTGTTGTTTCTTGTCCCCCTTAGGTGCCGGGATTCGGCGATGTAAAGATGGAGACAGCGCCGGATCGAAGAGATGCTGCGTGGAACAGTGAGTATGGCACGGCGCTGCTGCTGGCGATGCGACGCGTTTAAAACAAAGTCTTTCCTCTGGTTTGAAGATGCGATGAATCCGGAATCAGGTAAGAAATCAGGTAATACTCTTGTTCTAACCTTTGCTTCTTTCATTCTTTCTAGGTGCTCCAGGTTCGAGGCGGCGTGGCAGAAGGCTGGATGCTGCTGCTGGCACGGTGAGCGTTACGCTGCTGGATGCAGAATAACGCGAAGCGTGTGCTGCTCTTCGGGCGTGGTTTAAATAGCCTCCAAAGTAGTCCCAGGTAGGTATTCCTCCCCGACCACACCCGAGTAACAAAATAGTCCCTAAGGTAAAGTAGTCCCTTCCAGGCCTCACATGGGCTTGGATCTTCTTGCAGCATGATCTGCATCAGGTAAGTTTGCACCTATGAGCCTGGCGCCTATGGCACCAGGACTGATGTCCCATATGAGCCTGGCGCCATAGGCGCCAGTACTGAACCCTGACAGCCCCTAGCAGGGGTTGCTGGGTTTTCTCAAGGCGACATGATGCCTGCTCCCGGGGCTGATGGGCGTGGTCTGGATGCCCGGGGGTATGCATCATGACACACACTTTGAAATTACCTCTACCAACCTGTGACCTTGCGAAAAGCATATTCAGACCATTAAACTTAAATACCAAGAGCTCAGCACAGGAGTGTTCACATCTAGAGCCCAATTCTCTCTCTACCCCATTCTCCAAACATGCCCTAGCCAACTGGAACACAATTCAGTTCTCAATTAGTACAGACCCAACACTACTTAAAGTCTAGGAAAGGGCTAAAGATTTTGAGCCTCATTACAAGTACAGTGGTGCAATGAAAAAATTGTGGTAATGCAGTGTGACTGAATTACTGCCACAATAGCACTACAACTTTGGTGGTGAGGCAGAGTAAAAAACCTCCAGCAAAATGCAGGAGATAGTTCTGATGACTTAACAGCAAAAAACGGCCAATTCAGCAGAATACCTGTCAGCAGTAATTCCACTAAAATTCCAAATGGGGATTAACACAGGCAATTCTGCTGGACAAAGTGGCAGTAACAGTAATTCTGTTTGGTGGTGTTCTGGTGGATTTACTACTGGAATACTGCCAAACTTGTAAAGAGGCCCTTTGTTCGTTCAGAAAAACCTATGAGACATCACAAATACCTAGTTATCAACCTGTGGGGAATCATCCCATGGCCTATACTACAGGTCGGACCACCAACCATGTCATAATTTAGGCATACACCCTTTTGTAAATCTTCTTTTATCATTTATTTTATTTTATTTTTTGCATTTATAAAGCGCACAAGCCGCCCTTGGGCAATGTAGCGCTATATCTGAAGGCTTACTTAGTTACAAAAAGTGCTTACAAAACATACATAAAAGAGTCAATTCGGTGGGCAAATTTGAGGAGCCAGACCCCATGTGGCAGAGCAGCAACTCACAAGAATGCATAGATCCAATTCGGTGGGCACATTTGAGGAGCCATAGCCCATGTTGTAAGGCGGCTTCTTACAAGACTGCATCGAGTGAATTTGGTGGGCACATCTGATGAGCCATACCCTATTTTACAGGGCGTCTACATACAAGAATGCAGAGTCAAATTTGGTGGGCACATTAGATGAGCCATACCCCATGTTGCAGGGCGGCTACTTGCAAGGATGCACAGAGTCAATTTGGTGGGCACATTTGATGAGCCATAACACATGTTGCAGGGCGGCTACTTGCAAGGATGCATAGAGTCAAATCGGTGGGCACATTTGATGAGCCAAATCCCATGTTGCAGGGCGGCTACTTACAAGAATGCATAGAGTCGATTTGGTGGGCACATTTGATGAGCCATGCACCATGTTGCAGGGCGGCTACTTACAAAAATGCATAGAGTCAAATTCGGTGGGCACATTTGATGAGCCAAACCCATGATGCAGGGCGGCTACTTACAAGAATGCAAAGAGTCAATTCAATTCGGTGGGCACATTAAATGAGCCATATCCCATGTTGCAGGGCGGCTACTTCCAATGGCTACTTCCATGTAGTAGGCACATTCGAGGGTGGTGGGGGTGGTTATGGTGGGCACATACACAGCATCACAGGTGACCGGGGGGGTGCACACATGGCATCACATGAGACCAGGGGGGTTGAGGGACACATACAGCATCACAGGCAACCAGGGTGTGTGGGGGCACACACACAGCATCATAGGCGACCAGGCGGGCGGGGGCGAGGGGCACACAGCATTACAGGCAACCAGAGGGGTGGTGCAGGCACACACACAGCATCACGGTTGACCAGGGGGGCGGGGGTAGAGGGCACACTGCATCACATGCAACCAGGGGGGGTGGAGGCACAAACAGCATCACAGGCGACCAGGGGGTTGGGGGCACACCCACAGCATCACAGGTGACAAGGGGGTTGGGGGGCACACCAACAGCATGGCAGGCAACAATGGGGGTGGGGGCACACACACAGCATCACAGGCAACCAGGGGGCTGTGGGGCATTCACACAGCATCACAGGCAACCAGAGGGGTGGGGGGCACACACAACATCACAGGCAACCAAGGGGGGGCACACACAGCATCACAGATGACCAAGGGGCATGGGGGGCACACACACAGCATCACAAGCGACCACGGGGGTGGGGGCCATACGCACAGCATCACAAGTGACCAGGAGGGTGGGGGCACACGTACAGCATCACAGGCGACCAGAGGGGCAGGGGTGAGGGGCTCACAGAATCACAGGCAACCAGGAGGTGTGGGGGGCACACAGGCGGCATCACAGGCGACCAGGGGGTGGGGACCTACACACAGCATCACAGGTCACAAGTGAGCATGGGGGGCACACACAGAGCATCACAGGTGACCGGGGGGTGGGAGGCACACACACTGCATCACACTCGACCAGTGGGGGTGGGGTCACACACACAGCATCACAGGCGACTAGGCGGGCGGGGGCGAGGGGTACACAGCATTACAGGCAACCAGAGGGGTGGTGCGGGCACACACACAGCATCACAGGCAACCAGAGGGGTGGGGGGCACACACAACATCACAGGCAACCAAGGGGGGGCACACACAGCATCACAGGTGACCAAGGGGCATGGGGGGCACACACACAGCATCACAAGCGACCACGGGGGTGGGGGCCATACGCACAGCATCACAAGCGACCAGGAGGGTGGGGGCACACGTACAGCATCACAGGCGACCAGAGGGGCAGGGGTGAGGGGCTCACAGAATCACAGGCAACCAGGAGGTGTGGGGGGCACACAGGCGGCATCACAGGCGACCAGGGGGTGGGGACCTACACACAGCATCACAGGTCACAAGTGAGCATGGGGGGCACACACAGAGCATCACAGGTGACCGGGGGGTGGGAGGCACACACACTGCATCACACTCGACCAGGGGGGGTGGGGTCACACACACAGCATCACAGGCGACTAGGCGGGCGGGGGCGAGGGGTACACAGCATTACAGGCAACCAGAGGGGTGGTGCGGGCACACACACAGCATCACAGGCAACCAGGGGGGTGGGAGCGCACACACACAGCATCACAAGCGACCATGGGGGGTGGGGGAACACACACAGCATCACAGTTGACCAGGGGGGCGGGGGTAGGGGGCACAATGCATCACATGCAACCAGGGGGGGTGGGGGCACACATAGCATCACAGGTGACCAGGGGAGTGGGGGGCACATCCACAGCATCGCAGGTGACAAGGGGGGGCAGGAGGCTCAGACACAGCATCACAGGTGACAAGGGGTTTGGGGGGCACACCAACAGCATGGCAGGCAACAATGGGGGTGGGGGGCACACACACAGCATCACAGGCAACCAGGGGGCTGGGGGTCATTCACCCAGCATCACAGGTGACCAGAGGGGTGGGGGGCACACACACAGTATCACAGGCAACCAAGGGGGCACACACACAGCATCACAGGTGACCAAGGGGCTAGGGGCACACACACAGCATCACAAGCGACCAGGGGGTGGGGGGCACACACACAGCATCACATCACAGGCAACCAGGGGGTGGGGGCACACAACATCACAGGCAACCAGGGGGTTTGGGGGGCATTCACACAGCATCACAGGAGACCAGAGGGGGTGGGGGCACACACACAGCATCACAAGCGACCGGTGGAGTGTGGGGGGTGCACACACAGTATCACAAGTGACATGGGGGGTGGGGGGAACACAGCATCACGGGCTACCAGATGGGGGGCACACACACAGCATCACATACAACCAGGGAGAGGTGGGGGCACACACACAGCATCACCGGCGACCAGGGAGGTGGGGGGGCATTGGAATGTGCTCCATTGCTTGCCAACTAGGACTGTACATTAAACAAACCACATGCATACAAACATGTGTACATATATTTCTATTTTGTACAGCCATCACCAGCCCCATGCAGGTGTCTGGCATAAGAGAGGTTACAGTGGCAGTATGAGAAATATTTGTACATGGCTGAACAGTAGTGGCAAGCTAGTGTCAGCAGGTAATCTAAAATCAGAGCAAAATATGAGAATCACTACGGTGACCCAGCTTACTGATGGCTGAGATTTCCGTGACCGTGTTTTCCTTGGTAGTATTTTGAAAACCCCTCAACTGGAAATCCTAATATGATGAACTAGATTCTGTTCTGCAGGAGTACAAGGATGGGTAGGGGTGCAACTTCCTACTCAGCCCTCACACTCCTTCAAACCAAGAGTCAACACAATCATAAAGTTAAAACAAGTACAGTTAAGAGATATTTGTTCTTCGCCTTTTGTGGTAATGTGGGCCGAGGGAAGGCTATGCTCTTCAGATGGGTTTGAATGTGATTGAGTAGTGACCAAAACAACACAGTAATACAGTCCAAAATAAAGAGAATGTGCATTCAAGGTTTTATAAGTATATATGTATATATATATTGGCAATTCTACCTTTAGGTAGCGGGTTCGAGCTGCACCCTCCACAGTCCCATACTCGCCCAATTTTCCGAAGAAAGTTTGGAGTCCACACCAATGTTTTCTTGTTTTACTTTTCTTCCTTTGTTCGTTAAACAGGGAAAAATTGCATTGCATTTAAAACAACGGAAATTCGTTCCAAAAATAGAAAATGACCCCAGTGTGGGCTCCCAAGTGCAGCACTCTTCCGTATTCGAGGCGTTTACGCGTTTCGCGGCTGACTTGCCGCTTGCTCACATGGTAGTGGCTGTGTAGTTATGGTTATGTAGCTAATCCCGTAGGAAGAGCACTTTTTGGGTGGCTTATAACTTTTCTCTCCCTGGACGAATACTCACCAAACTTTGCAAAAAAAGTATATGGCCCACTCTGAATCTTTTGCAACGTTTGGTGAGGTTTGGTCCAGGGGAGGCAAAGTTATAGGAGGTGTCCCAAAATGCATTTTTTTCCCATAGACTGAATGGAGAAAAAACTTTGCGCACGCCTACAGCCCAAACTGCTGGACAAATTTTCACCAAATTTGCGGCAAGAGCAGCGGCTTGGTCCCAAAAGCGTGCTTTTGTAAATTTGGTGAAAATCCATCCAGTAGATTTTTTTTAAATGATCAAAAAGTAGGTCTCAAAAAAATAGTGATATCTATGTCCGCTCTGCGGAACCACTTCCCTGTTTGCTCCACGGACAGGACACCGATTGGTTAATTGGCTCGCATCATGTCCGTGGACATGTGACGTGTTCGCTGATTGGATGGCGAAGAGCGTGAAGTGCGTCAGATTGTTCCGATGCGCCTGCCATCTTGGATCCGCCGACAACATGGCGCCGAACAGAGGCAAAATGCAGTTTTGGTGAGTGTTTTGGTGTGCAAGAGTGCTTGGGAGGTTTAGGGAGTAAGAGATGGGTCAAATACTGTATTTGTTTAGGTGGCAGGTGCCCCTGATGTATTCGCCATGCCCACACTGTCCGGGATGTCCATAATTAGTCAAAATGAGGGCTGTCCTAAGGACACTATTCCCATCCGTGCTGTTCGCAGGCAAGTTGAAACTGCTCTAAGGACATGCGCGGTGTCCGCGGACATAAAAAAGGCCCATATGGCACAGTTAAACTGTTTGATTCTATCGGTGTGATCTATGGGTGTGATATGCTGCGGTGGTTGTGGCCAGGGCCTAGAGTCTTGGGTGCATGGCCAAAGGATCCCCACATTTTTGTCTTTGAAATTGTACAATTTGTGCATGAAGATCACTATTTGTTGCTTCCGATGGAATTTCAACGGTGACATATTTTTCGATAAACTGTAAAACAGTGGCATCACTGTCTTGACCAAATTTAGGAGCATCTTTAATCCATAAATGCACGTGGATATGTGGTGCTCCTCTGGCTTGGTATTCTTTTCTCCAAAAGAAGTATTGCATTTCTCCGAGGGGAGGAACAGTTTTATTACAAATAAAGAGTTGCATAGCAATGAAACGGTGATGGAAATATCTTGAACGATTAACAGGATCTAGAGAGCAAAGTTCTCCAGATGTTAGCATATCTATCTTTGTTTTGTTTTTGTTTGATATGCTTAGGAAATCATGTAAATCTTTCCATGCATATTCTGCACAACTTAATGTAACAAACCAAGTGGGTGGGCCCAGGTTTCTCATCATACAACGTACATCTTTGTGACATCGGAACCAGTACTCTTTCGTACCATACATGTTTGCTAACAGATTTGTAATGCTTGATTGTAAAAGCTCATCTTTTTCTTGCACTTTTTGAATTAATTGCGTAGCTGACATATTTTTAAAGTGGGTTCCTGATTTCAATGTGTGTGCAACTCCGTAACATAGAGTTGCTAGTTCACTTTCAAAGAGTAGGTGGAATATGTATTCCATATTTTGTCTAAATCTGGGATCTTCAGAATACATTTGTAACGAGCGGTATTCTGATGCTGTTATCTGAATAGCTCTATCATTGTACCTTCCTTTTTTGCCAGTAGGAAAGATTAAAGGAAAAGCACATGCTTCTATACTTTTTTCCCATACGCTGATTGGTGATCCTTTGGTTTGCCGCATTTGAAACGTTTCTAGTGCATCATCTATGGTGTCATTAGAGTGTAATGGATGAATTGCATAATGGTCTAAAATATTGGATTCTGCAGCAGGATCTAGAAGTTCAAATTGACCAGTTTCTGGTGACTCTTGAATTATTTCAGTTGTTTCCCTTAAGTATTCTTCAATATTTCTTTCTTTGTAGTATTCATTATTGTCTTTTAGAAATTGCAAGGCTTGTCTAACTTTATGTAAGTCTACGAGTTGTTGCCAATTTTGTTTGTCTTTTGTAGGTACACCATTTACTAAGACAATTAAAGATTGCTCTATTGGACGTTGCACTCCCAGAGTGTGCACATTTTCTTTTAGATGGTTTGGAGAAAATATTAAAATTATCCTTAAACTGTAGAGTAATGCTTAAACGTAACCGTGACGTGGAGCAAGGACTAGTTAATGGAGCACTGGGTACAGTTGTTGGCTTTCAAACATATCCACGTGACAACAACATACAGTTTGTCAATATTCTCTTTGACAAACTTTCAGAAGTAAAAAGGATGGTTCTTGGAGATATGTTTGTGCATGGCTTACAGCAGTATGCTCAATGCAGGTATGTGGCAAACAATTTCGATGTTAAAGGAGTGGAGGTGTTGTCGAGCACTGTGCCTGATTGAAATGTACAGGGAATTGTACAAGTTTGTGAAGATATGGGCAGGATGAACAGTCTGCATCTGGTAGTTTTGCACTATTGTGCTTTCCATTTGGGCTACGTCAGTGCCGCTACTTTGTTGGCAGATTTGGAACACTTGGTTTAAGCAGTAATGAACATCCTTCCAAATGCCAATAGTTCTGTTTTTTGTCCTCAGCAAAACATTGGTAGGTGTGCAATCAACCGAGGCATGTGGGCTTTCATGCTTAGAGCAGGTATGTTTTTCTGTAATAATGATAATATTGATTCCAGTAATGCTGTTTATTTTAAAGAAGATGGCATTTACTTATCTTTTTTGGGAAATTCTATGCTGTTTTGGAATATAAGGGTTGCTTTGGAGTAGGTTATGTGAAGATTTTAGTAGTAAAGTAAGAAGAAAAAAATGCCAAAGAAATACAAAATAACAGGTGTCTTTCAAGCATTTGCAAAAAAAACAAAAAAAGGCTCTTTTCAGAGCCAATCTCAAAGGGGAAATGGGGCACAGTATTTAAATTTACATTCACCACGTTCAGATTTTTGATATGTCCGCGGATATGGCGGTAGTCCGCGGACACTGCGTATTACATACAGGGGTTTTGGGGTGGAGGGGCATGCAAATGAGAATGAGCAGAGCCAGGGATTGGTCAGTAAAGTTTACTGGGTGTGTTGTGTAAGGAGAGAGTTTGTCAGAACGTCTTTTTCCTGAGAGAAGAACAGATAGCTATGGCTATGTGTTTCCAAAAACAGATTATCTGGATTTTGGGAGACTCATGGATACATTGGTTGAAGGTGCATGCAGAACGCTGTGAAGTAGCTGCAGATATTGGATCCCCTCATGTAGAAGTGTACTGGCGTGCAGTGCCTGGAATGAAGTGGCTAGACTAGGTACCTCTCTGTGCTACTTTAGAGACAGAGCATCATCCAGACATAATTATATTTCATTGTGGAGGGAACAGTTTAGGACATGTGTCTGGAATTTCTTTGCAATTTGCAATGAAAGAAGGACTTGGGAAGGTCATGGACATGTTTCCAAATTCCCAAGTGATTTTTTCTCGTATTGCGCAAATACAAATGTGGCTGCGTTCTTCTTCATTTGGTCCACAAATGGAGAAAGCGAGGGGCACTATCAATAAGGCTGTTTGTGCCTTTCTAAGAGATGTTGGCATGTCCTCTTTTCACAATGAAAATATTATGTTTTGTAGCACATACATTTTTTTTCAGAGGTGGAGTCCATCTTACTTATGCAGGCAATCAGATTTTCTGACAAATTTACAAAATGCATTGGAACCTTTTTTGGAATTACAGTCATCTATTTTGCAGTAGATTTCAAGTTTTTCAAACACACAAAACCACTACCAAAAGGCTCTTTTCAGAGCCACCACTTCCTCCCAGAGAAAAGTGCATTGATTTTGCTAGGGCAGCACCCTAAAACTTTATATGTCCAAGGCTTGTCCACGGACTTCCAAAAAATGCATAGCTCCCTGCACTGTTTATTTGCCACTTCTATTTTTAAACTGTGAAAGGCGGCTCTGAAAAGAGCCTTTTTTTATTTTTATTCTATTATATATTTCTTTTTTTTTACACATGACACACTAGGAGAGGAGGGGAAAGGATGGTAATGAAGGGACACCAACCACGGGGATAACAAAGGACAGGTGGAGAGAGGAAGATGTAGGGTTGGCCTTACTTAGATAGGTAGCAGGTCTTCTGGTGCTCCGTGACCGCAGTCTCGAAAGCACTTCGAAGACTCTCCCCCTTGCAGAGTACTGCATCGCAGTACATTCACAATATTGTGACCCTCGAAAGGTAAGGGTCAACAGCATCTTGAATGGCCTGTGAGGCAGCTGGGGGGATGCACTCTCCCACAGGTGTGTCTCTTGTGGTGAGAGGAGCGGAAACGGAGGATGTGGTAGAGGAACTCAACCTACTACGTTGATCACAGGTACAACCTTGCGAATGGCTCCACCGTGGAACAACGTTAGATGTCGCTTCATGGATGTCGTACCAAAGCTGTACGAACCACGTCTCCCATGATGTGCTTTTGGTACGTTACCATGAATGGTAAACAACCACCACACCCAAGACTCCAGGCAAGTGCTGGTAATAGGGAGTTCCTCTACCTCGTCCTCTTCATCCTCTTCATCCTCGTTCTCTACATCCTCACACCTGTTCCCCTCTGCAGGCCCTTGGGGAAGTGTTGGTGGTGGATGGTTTGGGGGTGGTGCTGAGGCAGATGTAGCAACAGCAGCCATGGATGCCATCAATGGTTGATGAGATAATCTCAGCAACAGCAGCAAAGGCAGCAAAAGTCAATCTGCAATAGCCAAAAGTACAATGAAGATCAGCTCTGGGGTGTGGGCTTTTATAGGGGTGGAGGGGTGCACTTTGCGGACAGATCGAACACCTCAAAAAGGTTCACAAAGTTCCATAAAGTATGTGGAAAGCCAAGGTCATTGTTTGGGACATGTGCAATGGTGAATTTTTACTGTAAAATAATTTGGATTGTCTTTTAAGATGTTGGGGAACTGGACAGTGTCCGCAAAACTTGTCTGCCAATATTACAATGACAATCCCTTGTGGAGGCTGTGGATGAAAACGTAAATGCACATTTAATGTCATCAGTGATGTCATCAATGACATTTGTGATGTCATCTTTGATGTCGTGGGAGTTAGTCTTAGCAGTGCACGGTGGTGGCGCAAGTTTTGGTTGCTTAGCTTACCATAACTGGCAAATTTCAGGGGGTTTTCGGTTTTACTTGGAACCATAACATTCCTTTAACAAAGTTTTTTTTACTGAATTTCATAGGTTTTTAGTAGCGCAACTTAACCATAACGTCCCGTTAACAAAGTTTTTTTAGTGAATATATATATATATATATATACATATATAAATATATACTTTAACAAACACACCATCTGCAAAGGAACTATCTATAAAACACTGTAAAAAACCCACCCCATTGGAAAAACCGAGAATATACAACAGATAGAAAAACGGAGCAAATTGTTAACCACAAAAAGGATATGGGTTTGGTTGAAAAAAAGTGCTAAATTGATCTAACCAGTCTCCAGGGCCCAAATGGACCAAGGGGTCAGTTATTGGTAGACAGCACCTCATTTCGGGTCTTTGGCAGGTTTACAGCGTCAAACCCGTCTTTGAGCACTGATGAGGTGGATCAAGCTCAGGTGGAGCAAAGTGGATTATGTGGGCCTAAGCAGCAAAGTGGTGTTGAGCAGGTTCAAATGGTGTACCTATGTGCTGTTCAAGATCTGCTTATGGTGATGCAGGCCGGCACTTACAAGGATTTCTTTGAGGTTGAGTCGGAGTGCAACTGCTGAGAAAGGTCGATGAGTGGAGCTCCAACGGTTCCAGTCAACTAGTGGCAGTTGTCTAAATGTTGATCCTGTTGCTCCAATGTGTGGAGCAGCAAAGTGGCAATTCAAGGGGCTAGTTGGTTCAAGTTGTGGTGTAACCCGTGGTCTGAGTAAGGAACTGACTCTCTAGTGGGCCGAGTCGGGTCCTGGATGTGAGCGGTTGATTTGAGTTTAGCAGGCTCAAGAGGACATGATGCTGCATCAAGTTAATGTACAAGAAATTGTTCAAAGGTTCTGAGTGGTGCCAGTAAGTTGCACCAGTGGGAGCCCTCAGCGTCAACTGTATCAAAATTTGCTTTGGTGACTGTCCGACTGGTTTCGAGGTGGTGGAATGGGGATCCTCAGCAGATCTGGTCCTCCAGGTACTGTGAGAGCATATTCAGGGGTCTGAGGACAGGGAGAGTCAGTTCAGGATCTGCTCTCCCAGCCTTAGGAGATTCTGGTGGAGAATGGCAGGTCCTGTCCACAGCAAATGACACTGCCAATGTGCCCTGGGAGTGGGTAGGGGGCAGAGCTGTCCTCTGCTTTAGACTGCTCTTTCCTCACCTCACTGGTTGAGGGCTTTGTAAAGTACAGCTCTCCCAAAAGAGTTCCAGTGAATCCTTCTTATGTTTTGTTCCAGAGTGAATCAATGAAGTGATGGGAGACACCTTCTTTTAAAGGTAAAATGGCACAGTTGATTGGAATAAAGCGAGCATGCCTTAATGGTCCAATCCCCGTTCTTGAACGAAGTGGACTTTACCTTCTGACATCACACCCAGAGTGCTTTTTTCTAGAGAAGTGTATTGGACAGGAAAGAGAGAGAGAGAGAGAGAGAGAGAGGCAGAGGAACAAAATGGTGGAAGTCTCCTTTCACTGAACATAGCCCTCCTGACTACTCTAACCCCACCCTGTCCCTTCTCACAAGGAACAAAGTCCTTTAGAAATGCTACTCCCTTTGAAAGTGTGTGCTCCTTTGACCTGGGTCCAGAGCAGTTACCTGGTGTGTGGCTGTCTCTGACTAACCTCACAAAGAGATCAAAGAAGAGGCATTGCCATTGAGGTTCATGTCCTGTGATTTGGGAGGCTCAGCCCCAGAGATGTTGTTATGGGAGGGCAAAGGGGCACTTGCCCAGGGCCCCCACCTTGGAGGGGGCCCCACAAGGCTAGCTGATCTGAAGAAGTAAGATTCCATTGTTCACCAGTCTTAAATAGCACCCGTCAGGATTTTTTATGGGGTGCTGCTGAGGCTCTAAAAGGCCTTTCTGTTTTGGCAAGAACGTTCTGCCTTGATCAATGAAACATGTACTGCTTTCTGTGTTCACTGTGGTATTCAAAGTTTGTGTGTTGCTTATGGCACAACTCTGTAGCATTCTTTCCTTCCTGTGGGAATTATGTTGATCATGGGCAATAGGCAATGGTGAAATGCATGTTGATAAATTGAGTGACACAATGGTTCAGAAGTTAGCTCAGTGTGTGAAGCACCCACTGCAGATATATGTGTTCATATGCACAATTGGAATATCACATTCCAGCAAGGCTGGCTGAACCTTTCATATGTCTGAAGTTCATAAACCTGCCTGCATATGTACCTGGTTTTGCAGAACAACATCTGCTATTATCACCAATGTACCTGTAACATATAGGGGTTGCTATAAAAACGAAAGTATCATCCATATGGTGAAGGTCTAGAAATTGGTTTATTCAGATGTGGTGCTGTAAAACCTAGGCAATCCTCTCAAATGATGGCATCAAATGTTAGTCTAAATTCAAGACTATGGAACAACAGCGGTCATGTTTGTATCCTGGATTTGTCAGCAGACGATACAGTGATCCTGGTCAAATCATCTAATATATCTTACATTACTGTTCTGTCTTCTGTGAGGTTTGCCTTCTTGCATGCTGCTGCTATTGTTTAGCCCATTACTTGATCTTTCTTCTTATGTAGGCCATTTGGGTGGAAGGGTTGGTAGAAAGAAGCGGACCATATGTTGCAGGCCTCAGGCAAGCATATTTTAAAGTCTGCTTGTTTGACACAAAAAGGGTTTGCTTTTTGGTAAAAGTCAAATCTTTTTATACATGTTTATAAATGAAAATGTCACAAGCCATTGTTTTGGAAGTATTTAAAGCTTTAAAATACAAAATACAAACCCAGATTAAATCACATAGATTGGTATGCTAGTTCGCATACACTTCCATTGGTAATGAAGAGAATGAAGCTAGAATCATTCCCATTTTGCATAACACCCTTCTATAAATTTTGTTTAACAATGTTTGGAATGTGATTTGTGTACTTTCCAAGCCTGTTTTTTTTTAAATAAAAATTAGATTGTTTTAGTTCATGGTAAGAACTGGAAAAGAAAGTGTTCACATGCAGAAATTGCAAAGTTGGCACAAATCCCAGCTTCACCCCTTCACCTCTTAACCAATGTGTGATCCTGGGCATCTCCATTAATCTTGTATTGCCTAACCTCTCAATATTGAGTCTAAGGAGAATAGCTCAGGGGCAACCAGCTCGCCTTGGAAGCAAGACGATACGGTGCAACACAGGTTCGATCCCTGGGTCTGCAGTTAGAAACCTTTGGGTATTAAGCGCATTATAAATAACCAATCATATCATATCATAACATTGCCAGTCCCTAAATCTTTCAAAATTGTCAGCCCTTCCGAGTGATTCATTCTCATGGAATGAGCTTCATAAAAGCCTTATTCATGGTTTAACTGTGTTAATAGTGAGCATATTTATAATGCACACCACAGGCATTTGTTCCTTTTGATATCTAATTGCAATCTGCCTCCACTATCCATGCTATGGTATGTGTAGCATTCTCCTTCCTTCCAATTGGTGGTCTCTATCCATGCATGAGCACTTTTGCATTCTGTGAGGCAGCTAATGTGAGTTCTCTATTATGGGTTACATGTACCTTTTACATACAGCCTTGCATCAATACTATCTCTACCTTCCTGGATGTTATTGATAAAAAGTATCCTGTATGTACGAGAACAGTTACCCCTTTGTAGACTGCTAATGTTGGTCTTCAAATGCTACTTGTTTATCATTCTGATTAGAGCAAGAATGAAGAGGGCAAGGGGACTTAAAGGGAGTAAACGTGCTTATTATGCTGCGAGACAGCATATCAACCTATTGGTTGGGAGTGCGACAGGTGGGCGCTACCAGTATTCTTGATCCCTTAATTCCTTTGGTTTGGTGGAGGCGGCCCCCAAAGATGTCCGTTGCCAGGGACCCAAAAGTGCTTAAGATGGCCCTGTTCAGCCCATTGCCAGAATACACATCAACTTCCACAGCAGAGCCGACTCACAGGAACTGACACATGTTTGATACCAAATTGGATATGGCTGCCATTTTCATAAGTAGTGTCATGCACCATGCCATGCCTAAACTCAGGCATAACTTTATTTTAGTTCATCCTGTAATCATCATGGGCTGCTTATCATCCTCATGTTTTTGGTACGAGAGTACATATCTTAAATGCAGCCCCTGTGCCTCAGAGACTTGGTTGTCTCTGTAGTTGCCAAATGTGCAACTGAGACCTCTGAACCTGCTCTGCTGTGCTGGTATAGCAGGTGCTGCAAATCAGGGGACTGATGCAGCAGGACTCATATAAACCCTATGCTTTTGGCAAGGAGGATATGAAAGGAGAATCTGATCAGCAGATTTAATTACCCACAGCATTTTATTAATTAATACAAATCAAAAACACCACAGCTTTTCTTGTCAGATGGCAATTCCTCACACCTACACAGCACTGCAAATGTAATAATGCTGCCTGAATGGAGTACTCAACCCGGTGTATTGGAATAGGAAGATATTTCAGACTAAATTCTTATTCAAACCTCACCTGATATACTCAAAAAACGGAAGGTGTGGCAGTAATGTTGTATGTTGTGTGTGTGTGTCTGTGTGTGTGTGTGTGTGTGTCGGTGGGTGTGTATTAGAGAGAGAGAGAGAGAGAGAGAGAGAGATGGACAGAGATAAGAGTGAGACAAAAAGGGGGACATAGAGAGAGAGAGAGGGGGAGAGAAAGAGTGAGGGAGGGAGGAGAGAGAACAGGTATGACAGGAAATATATCAGCCCTAAACTTATGATGTACGGAATCCTTCCAAACCTAGGCAACCGGATAATCCTTAAGATGTCCCTGTTTTACCTAGTGGAAGCTGGTACTAGTAAATCAAGGTCAAACCTGAGAAGGGGAGCAGATTAGAAATAAATACAGCATAACACAGTGTCACTTTCAGTATAAGACTATCAACAGAGATGTATCATGAAATATACGTCTATTCTAGTCTATACAAGGTAAATAAGGTGTATGCCTTTGTCATTCTTTTGACAGGAGATGGGAGGGGATAGCACTGGAGAGGTTAATAGGGAAATACCCTTAGGGAATATTGGAAACTCCAAGATTGTGTGATAAAGGGTCCATTAGTGCTTGGAAATCCAATACCATTTTCTTCTCTTGATGAAACGAAAACAGGATATTTAAACAGCACTGGGAAGTTATCTGACAGCTAATTGCAGCACTATATTTAGCAAGGGAACATGGAAAGCAGCCATTTAACCTTATTGAGATTTGAAAGAGCAAGACTTGTAGGATAGAAATTACAGGGAATGAAGAGGGCCAGGAGTGGAGAATGGGAAGAAAGATGCCAGAGGAACGTGTGAATTTGTAAACAGGGGAGACGGGTGCAAAGACAGATGGGGACTAAGTAGTAAATATAGAAAGAGAGAAGGTGAGCAGCATTGAACAGCAGTCATAACAGTGGCAGGGGCAATTAAATAAGAAAATAATCAACATGGTGTCAGGAAAATGATAAGCCTTAGATCAGAGTAGTACAAAATGGAGGGATGGGAGTAGTGAGGTGCTAGTGGTAGATGAGGGAGAAAACAACAGAGACAAACAGAGATAGTGAGGAAGGCATATATATATTACACAGCCACGCTAGTGGCTGTGTAGTTATGGTTAAGTTGCTAATCCCATAGGAAGAGCACTTTTTGGGCGGCTTATAAGTTCGCTCTCTGTGGACGAATCCTCTCCAAACTTTGCAAAAAAAGTATATGGCCCACTCTGAGTTTGGTGAGGTTTGGTCCAGGGGGGGTCAAAGTTGTATGGGGGGGTCCCAAAAGTTATTTTTTTCCCGTATAGTGAATGGGGAAAAAACTTTGTGCACGACTACAGCTCAAACCGCTGGATGGATTTTCACCAAATTTGCAGCAGGAGCAGCGGCTTGGTCCTGAAAGCGTGCTTTTGTAAATTTGGTGAAAATCAATCCAGTAGTTTTTTTTTTAAATGATCAAAAAGTAGGTCTAAAAAAAAATGAGTGATATCTATGTCTGCTCCGCGGACACACTTCCTTGTTCGCTCTGCGGACAGGGCACCGATTTGCTAATCGACTTGCGTCATGTCCATGGACATGTGATGCATTCGCTGATTGGATGGTGAAGAACGTGAAGTGCGTCAGATTGTTCCGATGCGCCTGCCATCTTGGATCTATGTTTTAGTGTCCGCAGACATTGCAGCAAAAACATATTAAAAAACACAACATTGCACTTGTTAAACGTATCAAATAATATCTGGGGAGCTGAGGGTTGATGAGGATGTGATGGGATATAGCTGCAATAAGCAAAAAACTGGTGTTTTTTGTCGTGAAAGTCACACAGTACATTTGGAGGTGTTCCACAATATAATGTTGGTCATTCCGAGTATGGTGGTAGCCATGGAGCAATTAGCTCCATGGCTGCCTCCCATGCCGGTACCGACTCTGGTGTTGTTCAATGGGGACTTACCGGTAAGTCCCCATTGAACAAACCATACCCCATTCCCATTTGAGCCCCCATAGGGCTCAATGGAAATGGGGAGGGCGCAAATAAAGGGCTTGCGAATGGCATGCCCGTTATTTGCGCCCCGGTCCGACCACACGTCCCTTATGGTTCCCTCTAAAGGACCTCGGAATTGGGTGGTGGGGGATTAACGGCAACGGTCTCCTTACCGGTGCCCGGTATCCCCTACTGCCCACCTCAAAATGACCCCCAATGTGCCTAAAGTACAGGCGAAAGAGATTGCATTTTGGCATTCAAGGGATGGAGATGTATAATCATGGAATTGTGGACTTGTAAATATAGATTGTTGCTTCTGTAGTCTGCAACCCCAAGTTTATCTTGTGGTATTACAGAGTAATACTACATTCCAAATGCCCGTTACTCTATATTGTTTATATTGGTTGCCCAATATTTATTAATATTAAATAGAAGCAATTTCAGGTTATTTTACACTCTTAATTAAAATGCTTGATGTTTACAAATTGATGTGCTGGTGGTACACCCAGAGCGCGGCAAATAAAGGACTAATGTGTCTGTGTTAAAATGTAATTAAAATAATAATGGAGTCAGACTGGCGCCCCCTAGAGTCTGGCCTTTCAGGCAGCCACCTGTAGTGCCTGATGGACGTGGATGAGAATAAGATTTGTAATGGATGCGGTGAGGCAAGTTGTTGCAAAGTGAGAATGTATTTTGATTCTGAGTGAAGGTCACCAGATTTGAATTTTTGGTTGCGAGCTAAGGTAGCCCACGCATCGGACACACAGTATACGGTTCAATTGTTTTTTGACCTTGAGAAAAAGGGACCACTCCGTAAGGAATGCAATGAGAGGAGGTTTGTAATAATGAAGATATGATAAGGGTATGCATTCCAGAAGTGTGTAAGGAACATGTAAATTCAGTTTACGACGAATCTTTGGTGCAAACACAGTGAGCGTTCCGTCTGACTTAAGCCAAGAGAATGGAAATGGTGAATATAATGTAAGTTTGATTTTCGACAATTGTATACCGGAACAAGCATTAACGTATTATTATCTGAAGATTATTTTTGGGTTACATTCTATTTGTCTGTTCTGTGTGGCTTATTGCCATGAAACGCAAGTACAATATTTGTGTATAGTTGTCTTCTTTACGTGGCTATGGGGAGTGCAGCATCGAGGTGCATGTAGACCACCACTCGGTTCACCCAGGTTCAACGCTAATATTTCATTAAAATGTCATGTATGACCATATCGAATTGTGTATCAGTTTCCATGTTGTTTTCTGTTTGTTGAGATTGTTTGATGTATGTGCTAATCATTAGTTTAAACTCTATGCTGAATTAATAAGTCAATAGATAAATTGTTATAAAGTTTGGGTATTGAGACACATGTTATGTTACGTTTTCGAAACAGATACATTCTGTCTTTCTGCGATTGTCATAGATTCCAGATGCCAACTGACGGCTTCTTCAATCGCCAGCTGAAATTAGTTGTCAACGCCTGGATCACAGTGACTCTTTTTTGGGACGATTGCCCAGGGCCCATATGCCCTTACGCTGTACTAGCGTTTAGGAGCAACATAACATCCTTTACAGTGCTCTAGCCTCAAGTTGATGCAGAAGCCCTGGAATTCACTTTGCGACTCAAGCGCTTCTTTTACCGAAAACGAACACCTGGTGTACGCAAAAAGAACAACGCGTGCCTCACGATAAACATTTTGGATCGCGAGCGAAGAAACACATTTTCAATTTGATTGAATATGGCAATAGTCGGATGTTCTTGGAGCGTTTATTGTGAAATAAAAGTACTTTACACATTGTACAGTGTTGTTGTTGTCTTTTAAAGTTCGGTTTAATATTCCGGATTGTGACATGCTATGTTGTTAGTCAATGTGTGTTGATTTTCGGGTTCTGCGTCACGTCACCTAGGTGATTATGGGTGCATTTGGCTATACTGATGAGGAACGTCACGGAGAAAGGTGTAGAATATCACTACGTTTGGTGATGTGAGGCTCAGGGGCAGGGCATATGATTTAGTGATGTCAGGGCAGTTTAGTTTAGGCAGATGCAGCAATGGATTAGAATAGCACAAGATGGACGTGCCCTGCTGCCAGATTTTGTATTTTTGTAAAAGTGGAAAAGTGAGGTACGGTGAATTGGAAATGTTTGCGATAGATCAATGTATGTATAAAAATACATGGCTGAACCCTCGGTACAATAATATTTTCTGAGCATTGCACTTGTGAAACTTATGAAATAATGTCTGGGGAGGTGAGGGGTGATGACGATGGGTGGGATATTTCTGACCTGATTTCGAATGAGTTTAGAAAGTTTGGTGGGATTTCGTGCAGAGCTTATATGACGATTGTATGTGCATTCATTTGACAGTTTTGAAAAAATAAAACGAGGGTGGATTTCCAGCAAACTTGCGTAAGGCATATTGGCAAGGATCTAGAAGCATGGTTTGGAAATGTGGCAGTGTTTTCTTATTTGACAAGTCTCATAATGTAGTTAAAAAATAGCGGTATAGCTTTAGTGACTGAGGGGTAGCCTGTGGCCATGGGCAGTGGCCAGAACGTCTGGTTCATGGAATAAGGTCATGATCCGGACAATCTGGCTACTGGCTATGGCCAGAGGCGACAAAACATAGGATTAAAGTGGTGATGCCCACCTGGGACTGGCTTTGTGGTACAGTTATTCAAAATTAGGATAGATTTGAAAGGGAAGAAAAATGTGCTTGTGGTAATATGGTCATAGGGTTCTCTTTTTGCCTTCTGCATGCTGCCATGGAAAGCGAAGAGGGGCCCTGTATGGAGCCCCTGCCTTCCCTTTCCATGGTGGCCATCTTGGAAAAGGATTTTCCTTCCTAAACCGGGACTCCACAGGCGTCCCGGTGTAGGACAAAAATCCTCTTTTTTAGTACCACGGGTTCCCGCTTTGGGAATGTAGGCTGCTAATGGCCTTCATCCCCCATTTCAGGGGCTGGAATGGGGGGGGGATAATGGTCCAGAGACCTTGTTATCTACCCTCACTTCTCTTGGGCTGATAACTTGGGCTGATGGGCCGGTATCCACCATTCCAGTCCCTGGAATGGAGGATGAATGCCCCAATATTTCCATTAGTATAACACAAAATGCAAATGGAAATGTTGGAAAATCTTATTGAGTCTATGGGCCTCATTACGACCCTGGCGTTAACAATGGCGCTATTAGCACCATGGTTGACGCTGGTATTTTACCAACTCCGCCATGGTGAATGGTGGAATTACCGCCCCATTCCAAGGTTGGCGGGGCGGTAATTCCCCATTCACCATTGGCCCTTCCCCATTCCCATTTATTCCCCCATAGGGCTCAATGGGAATGGGGAAGGCGGTAATTACGGTACCGCAAATTGCGGTACCGTAATTACCTCGAAAGTCCCTTTGCGGGTTCCTTCCTTAACGGCTGGTAAAACCAGCCGCTAAGGTCGGGACCCGCAAAGGGACCTGGTAATTAGGCGGTAAGGGTTTAACGGCACTGACACCTTTTACGGCACCATTAACCCCTTACCGCCTGGGTCGTAATGAGGACCTATGTACTTTACTGAGAAATATAAAGTAGATGCAGTCTAAGCGTTTTTTCTTTTTAGTTCTATTTTTTAACTGTGAAAGGTTGTTCATAAAGGAACATTTATTTTGTTTTTGGATGGATTTTTTTTTGGCAGGAGAGCTTAGAACGAAAAGTGGGGAGGGAAATGAGGGAAGAGGCACCAAACACTAATATGGAGGGGCAGGTGGAGAGGGGAAAATGTTACGCGTGTGTTATTTCTAAAGTAGTGGGCAGTGTTTCTCATGCTCCTTGATTACACCAGTGGTGGTGTCTCTTGGGGAGGAGGGATGGCTTAGCTGATGCCATTATAAGATAAATAGCAGTTTTGCTAAAAGTATGCACTGTGTACTAGATTGTAAATGGATGAGTAGGAATAGGTGTTGGAGCTGTGCAAGGGAAATTCTGAAGTTGAAAGTTGCTAGATCAGTAGAAAATGCAGTTCCAAACTGTCTGCTAAGCACAGATCTTATTGTGAAGTGCGTACGGGTTCTCGGACACGTCATCACGATGCGCGCCAGCATATGGTCATGTGGCACTCTCCGGAAGGACTGCAATGAAGTCAGATGTTCGTAGACATTATGGTTAAGTTGCACTAATAAAAACCTATGAAATTCAATGAAAAAACTTTAAGGGGACATTATGGTTAAGTTGCGCTACTAAAAACCTATGAAATTCACTGAAAAAACTTTGTTAAAGGGACGTTACGGTTCCAAGTAAAACCGAAAAACCCATGAAATTCGCAGGTAATGGTAAGCTAAGCAACCATAACTCATGCCACCACCGTGCACTGCTAAGATTAAACCCAGGACATCAAAGATGGCATCACAAATGTCATTGATGACATCACTGATGACATCACATGTCTGGCTCCCTCTTTTTTCCTTTACTGATATATCTAGGCCAGTAACAGTCAGGAACTAAAAATTCACTATAATGTAGTACAAAGTACTATATTTGTAGACTTATACTTCAAATATGTTCTTACTTTAATTCACTTAGGGTCCCCTCAAAGCATATGAAACATATACAAAGGGAAAACACAGACTTGGAAGACAGCAATGCTTTCTATGTATGAAGATGATTACTAAGGTTATCAACACTGTATTATAGTTATGTTGATTTTTTATTACTGTACTTTCCATGGATATGCTCATATTTGTACACATTGCACTTACACTACTTTCCTTAGGGTCTAGTCACAATATGTGATTGTTATACATAGGGAAGTAGTAGCTTTGAAGCAAAGCAATCATTTCTGTGCATGAAGATAATGAGTTATGTTATGAAGATTGTCGGTTAATACTGCTGTTTTTTTGTTTACTTCAGTTTCCCTGTGTATGCTCTATTTGTATGTGTTCTTGTCTGTTTGTGTTTTATGTGCAGTAATGCTATAATGGAGTAAGTGGGTTTGATTAGATACTTATTAAATGTTTCACAGTATGCAAGACTCTTATAAGGAAGCATTTATAATGTTAGTATTTAACATGGCACGATTATCAATATTGCATCTTCATCATGTCTACTGCACATTATGCCTATGTTACTACATGTGTACCTTAGTATATTGGAAAAATCTTCATAATGCAATGCTATTTGGATTAATGCATTACTTAATGCACTACATATCTCATGATATGTATTCCAATGATCCTTGACACTTTTTTTATTAACATTACAATAAGAATCCCTTGTACAGACTTTTCATGAAAGGTAAATGCACATGTGATATCATCAGTGATGTCATCAATGACATTTGTGATGTCATCTTTTATGTCCTGTGTGTTAGTCTTAGCAGTGCACGGTGGTGGCGCGAGTTATGGTTGCTTAGCTTACCATAACTAGCGAATGCCAGGGGTTTTTCGGTTTTACTTGGAACCATAACGTCCCTTTGACAAAGTTTTTTCAGTGAATTTCATAGGTTTTTAGTAGCGCAACTTAACCATAAAGTCCCCTAAACAAAGTTTTTTCATTGAAAAAAAAATATATAATAATTATTATATATATATATATATTACACGGCTGTGTAGTTATGGTTAAGTTGCTGTTTCCATAGGAATAGCACTTTTTGGGCGGCTTATAACTTTGCTCCCCATCATGGTCAGCTAAGCAACCATAACTGCCCGCACCAATGTGCACTGCTAACACTAACACCTAGGACAAGAAAGATGACATCAAAATGTCATTGATGACATCAAATGTGCATTTCATTTTCAGACAAGGGGTTGAGAATGTAAGTTTGGTAAACAAGTATCGGGGATTATCGGGACATGTGTAATAAACTTCATACTTCATCACGCAATGTAGTGTTCTAAAGAAAATTCCATTGCAGTGTTCTTTCTAGTACAGGAACCTACTCATACAGAAACGTAGGTATTGGCTGCGGCATACACCACAGAGGTTCTATATTTCTACTTTCCAAAGTTGTACTATAAAATGGTGAATGCTTCTGTACCAGACTTTTCTGGTCTCTGAAACATGTACTCAGTTGTTAATAATGCATCACTCACTACATATTTGTAGTAATACACACAAAACATGAATAGACTGCAATGCATACAAATATGGGGCTTATGTATGGAGTGTAAAGTAAGCATACAAGATGCTGTATCATTAGCAACTGGGTATAATGTACATGAATGTAGTCACACACAAAAATGATTGCTGTGTTTCAGGCCTGCTTCTTCCCCTCTGTATGTATATCATAAGATGTGATTAAATTCTAAGGAAAGTATTGTAAGAACATGTGAGATTAGCAACATCTATAAATGTAATACCTTTCCAAAGGTAACTTTCTGACTGTCAGTAAATACATCTACCTAGCCTAGATATGACAGTGAACAAAAACGAAGAGGCTACACATGTGATGTCATCAGTGATGTCATCAATGACATTTGTGATGTCATCTTTCTTGTCCTGGGTGTTAGTGTTAGCAGTGCACAGTGGTGCGTGCAGTTATGGTTGCTTAGCTTACCATAATGGGGGAATGTGCAGTGTTTTTTGGTTTCACTGTGAAGTATAACATCCCTTTAACAATGTTTTTTTACTGAATGTACATATATATATATATATATATATGGCAGGCCGTCAGTGATGTCATCAGTGACATTTGAGAGGACAGCTTTCATGTTCTGGGTGTTAGTGTTAGCAGTGCACAGTGGTGATGGCAAGTAAGGGGGCTCAGTCTGCCATAACTGACGAATTTCAGGGGTTTTTCTTTATTAATTTGAACCACAATGGGAAGGGGGAACATTTATTTTTAGTGAAGTGCACAGGTTTTTTGTAGGGCAACTTAACCATAACGTCCCCTCAACAATGTTTTTTTTTGTAGTGTATATATATATTTATACATATATAATAGTGCAGTGGTTGCCACCCTATAGTTAACTCCAGTCCACCTACAGACAAACCCAACCTTGCCCCACCCACCTACACACGCAACAAGAAGGATATTGCAGCTGAGAAACTACTCCCACTTATCCTCACCTTACTGAACATGACTTCTTCCACTTGCTCGGACCCCACTGTCCTAGTAGAAACCTACAACCCCGCCATGTTAAAAGCTCTCAACACCATTGCCCCTCTCAAACGGTGCAAACAAAAACGTCGCAACCTCCTTAATTCCTGGTTCACCCACACTTATACGAACTGCTTAAAGAAAAAAGAAAAGCTGAGGCCCCTTGAAAAGCTCACACTCTCTAGTCAACAAAAATAACCTTACCTCAACCTCCCTTACCTACAAAGAAGCTATTCTAGCTGCCAAAAAAGAAGTGTACGACAAAAGGATCACACAAGCACAATAAAAAACCAAGGAACTCTTTAAGACCCTCAAGGAACTAGAGTCTCCAGTTGCCCCACTTGAAACATGCACCCCTGACACTGAGTGGTGTTCCAATATACAAAAGGCACTATTAGACAAAATTGCATTGCTCCAAGCCAAAATCAATATCAAAAAAGCCACCTTTCTGACTCAGCGGGTAACCCCCAGTCTTACAAAACCCCCTCTCCTGAGCACTCCTTTAAACCTTTTAGCTTCTCACCCCTTACCATTAAGGAAGTCAAAAATATTATCATGAAGCTCAAGCCTTCCATTTGTCAAGGTGACGCCTGCCCTGCTCCGGTCATAAAGGAAGCTGTGCATGATCTCGCCCCATTCATTACCTCCTTCATTAATGCCTCCTTTAAATTGGGCACTGTACCTGACAACCTCAAGGATGCGTGGGTCATCCCTCTAATCAAAAAACCTACTCTCAATCCCAGCAATCCTTCCAACTACAGGCCCATCACCACGGTGCCTTACCTACTCAAAATCCTGGATCGAGCAGCTTATCTCCAAATCCAGGACTACCTTGATACCACCAACCTATTAGGGCTCAGACAATCTGGTTTCCGTCCCAGACACAGCACAGAGACAGCCCTGATCGATCTGAAAACCCAAATCAAGGACCTGAAAGACAAGGGCAAACAAGCGCTCCTGATCCTCCTTGAGCTTTCAGCAGACTTTGATCTGGTTGATCATCAAATCCTCTGCCATCACCTCAAGATTGCTGCTCACTTCAGCTACATCCTGGATCAGCTGTTTCTTGGCAAATAGATCCATGAGGGTCTACTCTCCCTTAGCCGCAGCTGACCCAGCACATGTCCCATGCTTTACAATGTGTTCTCTAAACCGCTCTTTGATATACTTGACTATCTGGGTGTCTCATACACTAATTATGCGGATGACACCCAGATACTCATCCCTATCACTGGCGACTATGCAACCGATGTCAACGCACTCAATGCAGTCTACAATGTCATCCAGGCCTGGATGGCACATCATGGGCTTTGCCTTAATGATGAGAAAACAGAGTTACTCATCCTAGGCTCTCATTCCAAACTCACTAAACTTGACCCCAAATACAAATCCTTCATTATTGATGGGAACGTTATCAAAGTCACTAACATCACCAAAACACTTGGAATTTACCTAGACTCTACTCTTTCTCTCAATAGACAAACCAATTCAGTAGTTTCAGCGTCATCGTATACTTGTAAACTTATCACAGCGTGCCGTCCTTTCTTGACAACGGACAACTGTTTGATCCTCGCCAGAACCCTCATCATGTATTGCAACACCCTCTACTTAGGGACTAGTCAAAGAAATCTTGACACATTTCAGGTCACTCAGAACAATGCCTTAAGGGCAGTTCACAACGTTCCCAGGTGCTCCCACATCTCCTCCACCTGACACAACTTGCATTGTCTACCCATCACACATCGCATATCCCTCAAAGCACTCGTTCTAACTCACAAGGCCCACAACAATGCAGCACCTGCCTACTTGTCCACGCGCTTCACACAACATACAGCAACCTGACCCTTGAGATCTACACAGGCTCACACACTAACTATTCCCAGTTTCAAGCTTCAGACAGCCAGATGCTCGAGCTTCCCAGTCCTTGCGGCTAAGCTCTGGAACTCTCTACCCAATGCTCTAAGAAATGTCCCATCCATCCAATCCTTCAAAAATAAAACCAAACTGTGGCTTCACGAATGGGATGCCCTGGCCACCTCACTGTAATCCTTGCAGTTGTTACCAGAAAACTGGCTGCACTTTGTATATACTGTATATGCAGGTCCGCTCTGCTCTTCTTTGCAATGTCTTATTCATGTTGTAAATATGTATAAAATGTAAAATGTACCTATTACTGTAACCTGTAACTACCCATCTAAACATGCGCCTAGATGCCCATGGGCAGGGTGCGCACTACAATGAAACAAAATATAAATGAAGGTGAGTCGGACTCCTATAGGAACCTCAAAAAAAAGAATTGCTCATAACCTTTGACTCGTGCAACGGATTTGGCTGAAGTTCGGAAGTCAATTAGGGATGAGCGGGCCCCTGAGTGTGAAAAGTTAGGTAAAAATATGTAAAAAATGAAAAGGTTTTTAAAAAAATACAAAATAAATTGCGGTCTACTTCCCATTTATTTTCCCATAGACAAAAATGTACAATATGTCCCGGACGCACAACCCAAACCGCTGGATGGAATTGGACCAAGTCCCAAAACAACTTTAGCATGAAGCTTTGACTTTTTGCCTTTTTGTGGTTTGGGGTTATTCCGTCCTGTAGCTTTTTAATATTTGATGGAGAAGAGGGTGCCCCATTCTCCAAAATCAATAGCTATATCTTGGGTAAATTCCTGAGATGCTGGGTGTATATAAATGAAACAGCCGCCATCTTTGGTTTTGCTCAATGCAAGAGATAGGCGCGACTATAGATGAGGGTACCGGAAAATGAAATGCAGGGAAAAAGTTATTTTCAGGTCAAATAAAATGCAAATGCCATCAGCCTAGAGGTGGGGGGGGGGTACGAGGACACCAAGTGAAATGTGTGAGTTGGAGGGCGTCTAGGGACTGAGTTTGCAACACAAAGCTTTTCTGTAGCTTGTCTACGGACAGAATAGCCACGAAAAGCCAACATTTGAAAGAAAACTGCATCACAGAAGCAGGGTGTGTTGTTGGGGGAATGGAAGATGGTAGGGGAGGTGAGGAGGCCATCATGGCTATGAGGGGATTAGGTCCAGAGGAGGGGGACACATGGTGACGGCCTGAGGGCAGGAAAGCATTGTTTTTGTGGCTGCTTTTTGGATATTCACGGCTTTAATATCACTACAAATAGCCGAGGGTATCTGTAGTTCTGTACCTGTGGCTATAGAAAAAAATAAGTAAACACATAGATATGGTTACAGCTACAGTGACTGAAAGCCATGGCCAGTGACCTGATAGGCATCCAATTGTCCTTATAGGCATCCAGGTCTCCCACCTATGCAGTAACCAGGACTCCACACCCCACAGGCATTGTTGCCTAATAAATGAGCCCAAGTTACAAGACCACTTTGAGCAACATAGTCTGAGGGGCCAGACCTTTCCTCAGTTCGATGATAAGCAGGGTCGGTCCTGGTTATTGCATGGATGGGAGACAGTCCACAGTCACGGAAGCTGTGTGTTTTCCTAGTTTTAAATGTATCATAACACACAAGGAAAACACACACTATCTGCATTATTTTTTATTTAAACTGTGCTACTGTCAGTCCTTGAAACTATTGCACTCAGAGACCATCTTTTGCTGAATTGCATTCTGGTATTTATAGTCTCCCAGTCATGATGGGGGTAATAATTCCACACTTTTACTCTTTTTGCCTAACATAGTTCTATAACGATTTATATATTTGAGTGACACTATGGTATGGGTATTTTACAAGTTATCTTTATAAAGCAGACAATTGTTGAAAGCCAGACATGAGGGTGAGGAGGGGAAAGGATGAGAGGGCAAGTACGTCATGAGTATTTTCCCACAATGTGGCAAGAGAGTTTGCAATCCTGGGCACTGGTACTGTGTAACTTTTTTTTTAGAGGGGGATACAACCTCTTCGTTTTTTTGAGGTTGACAAGATTGCTAAAGTTTTGGGCTACCAGGTTTTTACTCAGGTTGTCATGTTCCCAGTGCGGATTTTTACCCACAAGACCACAAGCACTTGTTTCGTATTGGGATTCACAATTTTAAACTGTCTTTCATGTAGAAGAGGTTGTTCTCACGGGCTGCTGTTAAACTCTGAAATACCCTTTTTTAACAACTTTATTTAAATATGGATGCAGCACTTTACAGTTATTGCATTTGTGCAGTGATAACAATGTTACTTTTAACCTCATAGTTACCCCTCATCCCACTCCCCGATGCAACCGTTCTGGTGACTTGATCCCTTTAATCTGGGTCATTTCCTTCTTGAAGGCCCTTCCAACTGCTCCTAGGGCCATAGGGTGAGTTGTTGGGTGTCCTGACCCACGTTTGAGCTATCATGCTGCAACATTTGGTGCTGTGGGCTTAGAAAATCCAAGATGGCCAAAAAGCCCACAAGTGCGCCAGAATCCAGGAGAACCACGCAGTTTGTGCGCACACCAAAATGGTTACCTCACTTGCCACCCACCAGTGTAAAGAAAGATCTTTGTTAACAAAATCCACTATTATTGATGTCAAAAGGTTGCTGAAATCGTGGCTCACCGGACCACTTTAAAGATTCAACCCTTTTGTGGGGTTCCACATAACCATTTTACTGTAAGGAGCCCCATCAAAACAATGTTAAGCAAGGATTTACTACCATGTAAGAACCATTCCTGTTTGGAATGCATTAATCCAAGAAAAATCCCCAAAATGGTTGCATTACCAGTACTCACCACTATCAGAAAGCCGGCGTTTTAAAACAACACCAGACATTTGTGTAAAAATGAATAAATGAACCCAAAGCAGGCCAAAGAAAGACTTACTAAGAGGTGGATACAATGTAAAGTTATATTCTGAAGTTACTTGAATGTTCATAACAAGACTGGCTAAGCTCTGCAGGTCTGCAGCAGCCTAACTGAAACTGGATTTAAAACTACCAAAAATCGAAAATGTTTAAATTAACTGAGTGACCTACTTTTGATTGTCACATAGTTTGTCACTGTTGAAATGTCATAGTTTTGAACTTAGAATCAGCATTCTAGCTGCATATGTAAAAATTATCTTGACTTAAACTGGGGAACAAAAAGTGACATTTTATCTGAAACCTGGCTTAATGAAACTGAATTCTGCCCACCAGCTACCCCCGACAGGAGTTGAGACTTGCACAACAGCTGTGTTCCCAGGCCTAGCTGCCTTTTGCTGTTCCCACCAAAAGGGATATGACACTTCTCTGATTGAATTACCTGGGCTCTGCAGGAAATTTAACAAAGCCCTGTCCTGACTCAGGCAAATGTTTTATTATGGGGGTCGTAAAAGTGGCTTCCTCCTGGAAGGAAAGGGGAGGAGCACTGCCTGTGAGAGCAAGCTGGCTTGGCAGAACTGGAAAAACCAGAAATTCAACCTTGTGCTGGGGGGAAACCACACCCCTTTGGAGCCAGAATATGGTTTTAGAAAAAGATGAATAACTCATAGTACGGACTTGTCATAATTATTTAAATGATACCATAATTCTTGTGATTTTTCTGCCCACATTTTAAGAGGTTTTTAGAACCGGTGGCATGATCTGGGGGCAAACTAGCAGTTAAGAGGGTATTACTTAAAATGTATGCATGTTAAAAATCTGACACTTCATCAAGTAATGTCCATACTCCTTGCGCACATGTGTATACATTTGGGGTAATGTCCGATATTACGAAACCAGTTAAAAAGTGCAAATGTTGCCATTTCTGAATGCAAGCCCCCAGGAAGAGCAGAGTTTGAACAGGGGCTACCATCAGTAAATGCATGATGGGTGCATGTAATTTCAAACCACTGTGTATCTATGAAGTGTGCATTTTGATCAAATATAGATTTTGTGGGCAAACTGACCAGGGGAGGATCCTCTGACCCATAAAACCTACAGCATCACTCTGACTCACAGTTCCTTCCCCAATCATGGGAGAGGGGAGAATTGGGCCAATGGGCAGTTGAAAGAGGGGCTGGCTAGTGATGCTGCACACACACCCACTTTCAAAACACATAAAAGCAGACAGTCAGGACAGATAGGGACATTCTATTCCATCTGCTGCGGGACGCTCTGCCGGGAAAATCCATACTTTACCTCCATCAACCTCTAGAGAGCCAACATAGAGACTTCAATCTATCCACCTTCAGAGACCAAGACTTTACTTCACAATTTGTAGCAGAGAGGTCAACTACAAGCTAAATCCCTCTTTAGCAGGCCTCAAATCATTGCCATAATCACAGCCAGGCGAGCTGTTTGAATTCTTTGCAAGAACTCTTGCCATTTGCCAGAGAACAGTGTTGTATCCAGAGAGAGACCAGCTGAACCGGAGACCGCTGTATCCGGACCCACAGACCTGATCAGAACCAGAGACCCAGACCAGACCAGCAGAGTAGAGCTGACCCCGACGCTGTGCGCAGAGACTGTCCGTGGCGAGTGAAGAAAACCTGACCAGATCTGTGGCGAGGCCCATTCTATTTCTAAATATATTGTGAGTACCTAGCAGAACTGTGCAGAACCAATCTCTTAGTTAAAATAATCTAATCCAAGGTATTTTAATCTAAGTAGAACTGCCTCCTAACTGTCACCTGTCATTTGCAAAGCTGTCACCTGTCATTTCTAGTTGCTAGCTGTCACTTGTCACTTTGAACTTTAAAATTTCAAATCTGAAAAACGACCTTTACCATATCGCTCATATCTCCGTGACCGTTTGTCTTAGAGACTTGCAGTAACTTTCCTCTGAAAGCTGGGAATCTTGGCTTTTCAACGAACCTAGAACCGCATTCCTATTCTCTATACTTCTGCCGCACTCGCGAATTTTACCGCGATTTGCAATTTCTCCACGTGTGAAAACAGCAGCTTCCTTGCTTTCCTTGCTAAAAATTCGTTTGCCTCTTAACAACCATCCCTGAATCATTGCTAGAGTGAGCCTGGACTAATAGTAACTTGATACCATTCACCCTGAACCTCTAGAGGGAATTAAAAGCATTTTAGCATATTTTACACTTCATTGCCAGCACATATAAAAGCATTTTGGGCCTGTGTTTCAAACTTCTGTAGTCTAAGCTTGCTGGGGTGAACTGAATTACATTTGATTGCATTTCTGAGAACTGTGTGCTTTCCTTCCATTTCCTTGCATTGCATAAAAGGGGGGGGGGTGAATTGCCAGAGAAAGGTGATTACATTGTTTTGTTGAAATCATATTGAGTATTTTCTGTATTGCATTTTTCATTCAACATTACGTCCATCTGAACTTTTATAAAGTATTCTCTACCACCTTATTCTTCTGTTCCCATTCACAAGTGTGCTAGTGCCAGACTATCCATTATTGATTACTGCTCAGATTAAGTGTGATATACAATTATTAATTATTATAAAGTGTGATATATATATCTATTGTTTAAATTATCAAATAAACCTTTTAAACTTGCAAAACAGAACTACTTCTTGGCTCAGTGGGGTCAGGGGGATTCCAAGAGAGGGGTGTTATATAGGGGTAGTCATCCAGAACGCATGAACTGGACATAAAGATATATCAATAAGGGTTTTCATTCAGTATTCTAGACTAGGTGTTGACTTAGCTGTAGTGTTGAATTGAATCCTCTTACAGAGTCTCACTTGTCATGGCTGAAAGGTCAGAGCTGGGAAGGCCTTGTCATATTCCAAGACTGGGTCCCAGCTGTCCGTGAAGCGGAGTAGTGTCCCATCTTTGGCCACCATGACCTTCTGAGCTACCAGAATATCCCAGACCTTGGCCCACCACAGGGGAAGAAGGGGGCCTTCCTTGGATTTCCATCTGCGGGCGAGTGAGATCCTGGCCGCTAGTAACAGATGGATGATCTGTTTTGTGGTTGGTCCTGATCTCGGATAGCAGTCTGGCAGCGGATTGCACAAGAGAACCACCTCCGGCGTCAGCGGCAGCCTGAGGTGGGTGATGGCTTCTAATGTCTGGAGTAACTGCTCCAAAAAGGATTGTGCCCGTGGGCATTCCCACCACATGTAGAAGTATGTTCTTTGGGTGCCTCATTGCCTCCAGCAGTTCGGGTCCAAAAAGATTTTAAAATGATGCAGATGTTCCGGTGGGTAGTACCAGCGAAATAGCAATTTCAGCGCTCTTTCTTTGTTGGTGATGCATCTGGAGGCGGAGTTGTTTCTAGACCAGATGTCGACCCATGTCTGGTCCTCGATGCTATACCCTCGGTCCGTTTCACATTTGGCCATGTATGCTGGTCTGATGACTAGCATATCCTCTTGTAGTAGCTTGTAAAGTTTGGTGATATATCCTCTCTGGGGGCCTTCAAATAATGAGAGTTCTAGGGGGAGAAGCGCCCTGGTGGTTTTTTGCTTGATTGCTGGCTGGGAGATCCAGTAACGTAGTTGTGCGTAAGTGAACCTATCTGTTTCTGGTAGATTAAAGCGGGCTTTGCACTCCAAGAAGTCTAGGGGGGATCCGTCTTTGAACGGCTGGGGGAGAGTTCGTAGGCCTCCTTGGGTTCAGTTTTGGAAGTTTGCTGCCTGCAGTCCAAGGTCGAAGCCTGGGTTGTGGAGGACTGGAGCAAGAGAGCACAGTCCCTTGGGGATCATCTTCTTTTGTAGTGCGCTATCCCAGATTCTCAGGGTAGCTATTCGTGTGCGACAACATCATGTCATTGGCGTACAAGAATGCCTTGTAATGTTCCCCCTTTTAACATCATTCCAAAGATGGCGTTGTTGTTGCGGACTCTCTGGGCAAAAGGTTCCATGATTAGGGCAAAGATTAGCAGAGAAAGCAGACATCATTGCCTTGTGAGTGGAATGTGGGCTGATTTATGTTGGTTTACTCTCAGAGATGTTTTGGAGGCCCTGTAATTGGCTAGTACCATGGTGCGGTAGTTGGGCCAAATTAAAATGCTTTTAGTGTTAGGTTCATGAAAGACCAGTTAAAGGCCTTAGTTGCGTCTTGGGTGAGTACAGCTAGTTCTTGGTGGTCTCCTACCGCTATATCCACTAGGTTCAGGGCTCGTCTGATGTTGTCTCCAGTGCTTCTCACTGTAATGAATCCTGTCTGGTCCGCATTAATAAGTGTGGGGAGAGTCCTCGCTAGCCTATTTGCTAGCACCTTGGTATAAATATTTGCATCTATGTTGAGGAGTGAAATAGTTCTGTATGAGATGCAGTCTCTTGGGTCCTTTCCTGATTTGAGTAGAATATTGGTGGTGGACTCTTGCATTGACAGGGTCACTGAGCCTGCTTCCTGACAGGAGTTTAGGAGCTCCATCAGGGGGCCCGCGAGGAGAGAGCTGAAAAGTTTGTACATTTTAGGTGAGAATCCGTCTGGGCCCGGGGCTCTGGGTTTTAGGGATTTTATCACCTGTTCCACTTCCTCCTTTGAGATGGGGAGCACCAGGGCTTTTCTAACCGCCTCAGGAATGTTTGGGAGGGTTGCCGCCGCAATGTATTGCTCTTGTAGCTTCAGATTCTGTGGATGCCAGTTGCAGTTTAGTTTGTTCTGCGCATTAGGTTTTCTGGTTGCGCAGTTTCTATAGCTGTGCACTTGGTTCTGTATTTCAGACATAGGTCCTCATTCCAGTTTTGTCAGTCAGGCCAGCTGGTAGTTCACTGCCTCCACTGCAAACTTGTGTTTTCCAATTGCAGAAAAAAGGCGGTTGCCGGAGTTACAGCATGTTTTCTGCCATTTTTTACAGACCGGGGAACTCATAATGAGCCCCTATATTTTGGTCAACTACATTTGGTTCCCCTGAAATTGACCTTTTTTTAAAATGGGAGTCCCAACATGCCCACCCTCTCTGCCCCAACCATCACCGCCCTACTCCTGTATCCCCATATATATGTATGTTTATTTGATTGGCTCTACCAAATAAATTTGACCAAAATGTAGGTGATAGTCTGTCAAACAATTGCATAGCATTCACTTCACATTGCACCTTAAGTAGCTCTAGCTAAATCAAGGGTGTTTGGCGAGTTGTGGCTCTTAACTTAAATCTTTCTGTTCGCTTATACAGTATTTGTAGTTTGATATTCCATTATAAATATGTGTACTAAAATGCAGTCTGATGTCAGCCTAAAAGCTCAAAAGTAAACAGGCCTTGAGAGGTTACTTTATGCATTCGCTCTGCTTGAGGTAACACTGGGTGACAACAAGTGCGAATGTCGCACTGAGGTGTTAATGGCCCTCCGTCAAGCAGCCCATGACCCTGCTTTTGCTTTCTCTAAGCCGATGGCCAAGAGCAAACAAGATGAATTTCAGAGGTTTTACAGGTGGGAGCTACACAGTCCCTATCAACTATAGCTATCAGGTTGCCGTCCCCGGCGAGGGCTGATCCGCTCCGTGTTTTCCAGGTGGCTGCTGAAAAACCTCCAGCCCTCATGTAGTTGCCGGGCTAGTTGCTATGGCTGCAAGCAGAATAACCACATGCAGGCCGTATTCAAAATGAATTGCTACGGTAAGGCGGTAAGGAACTTCCAAACCACACAAAAATAAAAAATAAATTGCGCACACCTACCTAACATCACTTGAAAAACCATATCTAGGCGCACCAGCGCGAACAATATCAGGCTCTAGAGTAAGATTAAAGGGCCTTGGTTATTGTGGAGGTAGGGAATGAGGTAGTTTACGAAGTTGTTCTTACAAATGGAGACTATTGTAGAGATTCCAAAGGCAAGGGGCCATGTCATGGGCAGGGTCGGACTGGTGCACACAATTGTCTAGGGCACCAATGAAAAAGTGTCCCACAGTTGCAAATCACAATTAATTCCTTTAGTGACGGACTCTTTGAATCCTACTCGTGGGGGAGGTTTTTTGATAAAATGTGATGCAAATTAAAGAATGTGTATTCAGTAACACTGGTCAAAACTTCTAGCCCCATGTTGAAGTAACATATCAAACTGGCCCACATGGGCTAAAAAAGTGTCCCACTTTGACCCCAAATACTTACCCACACTAGCATGTTGTGTTTTTGGTTCGGGCATTGCCCTATTGCCCTATAGGCCAGCCCGAACCTGGTCATGGGGTAGTGATCACCCCGAAGTGTGCTTATTGAAGACTAACAGCAGGCATAGAGCCAGCCTTCATCAAAACACCATACCCTGTGCTTCAGGGGAATCATCCAAAATATGTTTTGATAGTATTGGCGGTGACATTGCATGTGTAAAATTAACTGGAGTCTTTGTTCAATCCTGGTTTTTCAAGTTAAAGAAAAACAACATTATAATGCTGAGCAGCGGTACACAAATAGAACCATTGTTTCTTTAGCCTCCATGTCCTCTTTTTGGTTCAATATTTTTCCAATGTCGTGCCTTTGAAGTGATACTTTTCAATCTAGTATGCGGATGATTCGAATAGAGCATACTGTGGTGTTAAGGCCCTGTTTCAAGTCCATTAACAAGGGCTCCGGGATGTGTTCCCCCGTTCCAGCCCATGGAACCGGGATTTAAGGCCATTAGCACTCCGGGCTACCAAAGCAGTAACCCGGGGTGCTAATAAAAAGTATTTTCAGCAATTGAACAGGATGCCTCGCGCATCCCATTCAATGACTGAAAATATTGTTTTAAGATGGCTGCCATGGAAAGGGAAGGCGGGGCTTTGTATGGATCCCCATCTTCCCTTTCCATGGTGGCCTGTGGGAGCTAAGGGGAAAGAGTGGCTTTGGAGCCGCTGCCGTAATAAAGTAAGTAGGGGGCTAGAGGGAAAATAAAAAATAAATAAATAAAGGATGACAGAGGGTGGAGGGAAGATGGCGGTGGGGGAGCAAGCCGTCAAGCGGTATGGAATGAGGGCTTTCATTGCCAATTCAAGCCTACGTTCCTATCCACCTGATTAGCTGGAGCCCCCGGCCAGGGTGCTAATTTCGATTGTTTGAGGTCCCACAATCTTGAGAACTTTTCCAGAGATTCATCCAGAAATGTTTAGGGTTCACTGTGGAGAAACACATCATGGCAGCAGAAGAGAAAGCAGGCTGCTATGCCACACAGGTACTTTAATATATCTCAATGCCTTCTGAGACCTTTAAGGCTCCCGCATTGCAGTGGGGCATGTTGAAACCTTTTTTTGTCTATTTCCTGCCCTTTTGTACTTGAAACAGAAACACATGTTTTAACTGATTGAGTTAATCTGGTGGAGTGAGCAAATGGAAGCAGTGAAGGCGAGAAAGGGACCTTTGGGTGCTCTACAGGGAATGTGGTGATGGCTGGGCCTACCAAATGTGACCCACACATATTCAGAGGTCTCTGAACTGTTTGATTGGTGATCCAGAAATATTTCTGAATCCCTCTATTGCAGGTTTGCTCCAGCTTATGTTGAAGACAGACGATAGTTTCCCTGCCACTTGTATGACCCCAGGTATGTTGCATGACCAAGGTGCATCAGTATGCTGCATGAACACATGCCTCTATGCAACCCCACCCCGCGCATTATCATTGATTTATTTGCACATCTGGTCTATATGGCTTTGTCCAGCGCTTAGAGCCGGGTCTCCGGTATTAGGTGCATTATAAAAGATTAATTAATTAATAGTGTCACATTGTGGCCTTATGTGCAGAAGTCTGAACGCAGTGCTCTCACTTTAAGATAAAAGTAGCGATCTTCTAAAGGACAGCCTGCACTGGGGAATTGTCACGTTTCTGGACGCATAAGGGTCTGCACAAAGGAATCCGAGGCATCAGCCATCTGAATAGATCAAAGAATGATGCAGACAATCAAATAACAAAGATGTTCGACATCAAGGTAGTTGAATTGTTGTGCCAAGAGTAAGCGAGAACATGGACGCACTGGAATGCCTGGCGATCCAAGCCGCTATCTTAATCACTATTTCCATTTAGTTTGATGGGGAATGGGTCTTTGGGCCAGGTTTTGATGGTGATATTAATGTTCAGACAAACCCATGTGTGCCACTTTCACTGCACCTACATTTTGGGCCTCATTACGACCCTGGCGCTAATGGGTTAACGGCGCCGTAAAAGGCTGCGGCGGCGTTAACCCATTAGCGCCTAATTACGAGGTCCCTTTGCGGGACCTGACCTTAACGGCTGGTCTTGACCAGCCGTTAAAGTAGGGACCCGCAAAGGGACCTTCGCGGTATGTATGGTACCTCAATTTGAGGTACCGTACTTAGCGCCTTTGTCATTCCCATTACGCCTTAGGGGGCAAAAATGGGAATGGGGAACGGCCATTGGGAAATGGGGAAATACTGCCCCGCCAACCTTGGAATGGGGCGGTATTTCCCCATTTCACCATGGCGGACACGTTACGATACCGGCACCAACCATGTTGCTAATAGCGCCATGGTTTAGCGCCGGTATCGTAATGAGGGCCTTTGTCTTTTGAAGAAAACAAGTTATACAACAGTACTGTACAGCAGTTATTTTTGATATATTTGCATGCACCCAGAACATTCCTTGGCAACAGGTTCTCTCAGTCATGCAACCAGGGTTCACGTGCTTGGGCGGGGGCCGTGTAGGGGGGTGCTGTGACTTACTGAATGCAAAGCGATGTTATAGGAGCTAAACGTATCATAAAGTGACATACACACACATTTCTTTTTGTTGTTCTTGCCAAGAGAACAGATGTGCCTTTAACATTGCTGGCAAGTATAAAAGGTATGCACCTTTTAAGTCTAAGAATCAGTAAAAAAAAAAAAAAGTCCACTACAGGAGAATATCAATTGAAGACATTTTACAGTTCATTAGTTACAGCAAATTGGGAGTGTCATGGCCTCCCAGCCACACGACCTGAGTTTTAATCCTGGTCACAGGACAGTTCAAGTGGGGGCGGATCGTGTTTTTGATCACTTGACGTCCACCCTCTGGAAAAAAAGTGGGATGGCAACGTCCACCATGTGGTCCCTCAACTTGTGCCCTGAACGCAACTCTCAGCACAGGTTAGCATCAACACCGCTTTATTGACTTTGATCTGCACTGGAAAATAAAACAATGATCGCCAAAAGCGTTTTTGAATGGGGACAATCCCATTCAAAAACGCTATTGTAAATCAGGCCCAATGCCTGAAATCTAGGGTAACATGGGATTATATTGCGTGAACACATTTTCGTCTGGCCATCAAATCTTCCTCTTTCTCACTCAATGACAAGGTATTGCTGTTCTTTTTCTCCCCGTTTTCATGTCATGCAGTTGCAGTTTGACGCCGTGGAAGTGGCCTCAAATACTAGAGCTGTGATCAAACTTGGACTCTTGAAGGTCATTTTCTGAAAGATCTAAAGCCCACAAAGCAGAGCACCAGCATGCCAGCATAGCAGTACTTTGGTCCCCTTCATGCAGTTTTCCTCATGTACACTAGTAAGGTCACACAATGTGCGTGAAGCCGGGCTGACACACATACCCATTGCAGTTTGTGGTACAAAGACATGCATGGGTGGGGGAGGGCTTTGGATTCCTAACGAATGCCCCTGCTTTTGGCACATCTAACAGCAGGCATTTTCCATAGGAACTAAATGATTTTGTGCCAGCATGAAAGTTACATATTGGCCCAATAACTGTTCAGTGCTGCAAAGAGAAGCATAAACGGTAATCCGCCGGATCATCAAACCTGCAAAACAACCATGAATGCCTTTGAGCAAAGGAGGAGTTGAACTGGGTATAACCCTTTTATGCCAGAGTCTTTATATCTGTTTTTGCCCCCGCCCCCGGACATCCAAGATGACCCTTAGAAAATATGGTAGGCTGGGGTGAGAGAGGTTAGGGCAGAGTTTAAGGGAAAGCAGTGGAATCCATTTGGAACGTTTGAGATCCCCTTGGGATAGTAGGGCCATAATTGAACTTTTAAGAGAAGACTGGATAAAGCAATCCATTGTCTTATTGAAATAAAGCTGCTGGGGCCAGAGTGACTTTACATGTTAAGGAAATAAGCCCTGAGCTGGTGTGTTATTACAGCATAAGGTAATGCCCCCGGGGCCCATAGTTAACGGCCTGAGCAAAGCGAGGGCCATTAACGGGGGCCCAGGGCTGTTACCCCCCCCCAGTGTTGCCCGTGTAATGCGTGCATACGGCCATTAGATCCCCGGGGTGCAAAACAAAAAAAGGATTTTCCTTCCTACAACGGGACGCCCCATGCGTCTTGCTATAGGAAGGAAAATCCTTTACCAACATGGCCACCATGGAAAGGATGGAAAGGAAAGCGGGGCTTCGTATGGAGCCCCTCTTCCATTTCCATGGCTGCCGTGTAAGGCGCGGCTGCAGCGACAAGGGACGCTACAGCTGAAATAAGGTAAGTAGGGGGGCTAATAAAGAAACACATGGGGATGGATGGTGGGGGTAAGATGATGGCGGGGAGAGCCAGGCGTCAGGTGGCTTGGAATGAAGGCTTTTACCAGCAGTTCAAGCCCACATTCCTAGTCAGCTGAATAGCTGGCTCCCTGCCCGGGGTGCTAATACCATTTCTTGACATCAAGCTAGGTACCTGCAGCCCCCGCACGACCAGCTCAGTCTCCTTCCTCAGCCAACTGCTGAATGCTGGAACACACAGTAAGGTAGCATTTTTCCCCCAATACTCCACAATCTACATTCCAACACAACCTCCCCAATGCCTCCTCATCCAGCCAGACACATATAACACCTATGTTATGTTACTTATGGGGGACATGGGAAGCACACGTCTGCCACGTATAGGCACCAGAACCACTGTGTGGAGAGAAGATACGTGCAGAAGGGGGGAAGTGAGTTAACGGGCAGGTGCGTGAAAGTGGCAAAGAGGTGAGCAACAAGTTAGGAGAGGATGGGGAGCAGTGGGCTAAGAGAAAGTGGCAGTGCGGAAGCGTTAAGGAAGCATGGAGTTGGAGGGAGAGAGGGGTGATGCACAGAGGGGCTGTTTCAGAGGCGGGATTGATTTCAATGGCAGAGAGCTACACACTGAGGCAATAAGCTGTTAATTGGAATTATACCTTACGGAGCATGTATCGCTAATACCGAGAGAGATGTGCCATGCAGAGTCCAAGGCTTTGATTTGCTGAGCGAGGATCTGAGCCAGAAACTGTATTTACATCTTTTAAAATAACTTCATTTTCACCTCGCCTGGTATTACCCGAGCCAGGCCTCCCAGCGTGCTGTAAATGGAGCTGTGGGCTGGAAACAGACTGCATAAAGCAACACATTAAGTCCTTACCCCAGCATTTAATTTCCTCTGCACATGGATCTGATGTCAACCCGCGCCAGGGATGCGTGCACATGCTGTGCGTTGTGCTGTGTGAGAGATGCGCAGGGGGTGCGCTGATATGATTTTGAATGTGGAGGCTGACTAGTGACGCAGTGCTGTATTTGACAAGGTTGTGGAATATACAGGCTTTGCACTCTCTGTACTTTGTTACATGTGGGCAAGGTCGAACTGCTGGAGAAAATAAGGTCGCATATTCGGTCAGTATCATTGGTCAAAACTAGCAGATGTGCTAACTCTTGCACTAACTCATCAAACTGGCCCACAATGGACAGGGTGATCGGCCTATATGAATGTATGGCATATAGTGGCAAGAAGCGCAGGAGCCGTCATAGGGATCTACACTCCTTTATTCTCTGCAGCGGCAAACTGCCTGCTGTGTGAGCTTCCCAGAATCCCATTAATTGTCGGAGCTTCGTGGCTCCATTAACCGTGTCCTCTACGGGACACTACATCTCCCCATTTGGACCAAAGAACAAAATCACTCACGGTCCTGTCCCTTTACATCTCCTCGATTAGGCGTACTGGTCTCATGATGCATCGAGTCGGTCGTGCCACTCGCTCCGCCTGCTCTCCCTCCTTCTCTCCTTTTGCTCTTCCTCCATCTCTCCTTTTGGGTGCTCACCATTCGTCCTAGCATCATCATTCTCTTCACTTTCCTCCTGGTCTTCTTCTCTGTACAGCTTAAAGTGAGAACATTTTGCATGAGCACTTTTCTGGAAGAGCGAGCAGTCACCATTGTCCCGTTCACATGGGAGATCATCAGGTTTTCGGCATCAAACTTTGATTCTGCATTCTTGTCTTCTGCACAAAAGTACCTTGTCCCCCACTTGCAAGTTGGAATTCCTGGCTTGCCTCCTGTTGTCGGCTTCAAGCAAGTGCCAGAGTCTCTAATCTGTTCCATGTCCTCACTCGAGCCACTGGCTAGTTGAGGGAGTCTGGTCCTTGTCCGTCGGACAAACAGCAGTTCCGAGGGACATTTTCCAGTTGTGCCATGCAGCGAGTTTCTGTAGTCGCTTAGCATGTTGCGCACCACCAGGTTGAGAAACATTGGCGGCAGCTCATTTTGTTGGAGAACCCGCTTGAGGCTGCATATACATTTCTCCACCATGCCGTTGGCCTGGGGCCATTGTGGAGTAACTTTTCTGTGATGGATGGCCATGTACTGCATGAACCTTGAGAAATCCAGACTGCTGGAGGGTGGACCGTTGTCCAACTTTAGGACCTCTGGGATTCCACGTGCAGAGAATATGGTGTCCAGCACTGGTATCACAGTGCTGGCTGTGGTGGACGTGAGCATATGCACCAATGGGAAACGAGAATGTTTGTCCATGATGACGAGCGAGTATTTGTTGTCACCGAAAGAGCCAAATAAGTCTATTGCGAGGTGGGCCCATGGGCATCTTGGCATTTCAGACATTAGTAAGGGTTCCGGATTATTGGGTCTGGAGGTGCTATGGCACAGGTGACATGCATTGACTGTGGGCTCTACCATCTGGTCTTTTCCTGAAAACCACATGGTGTCCTTTACTTGTCTCTTTATGGACACAAACCCGCAATAACCTTCGTGGCCTAGATCCACAACTTGTTGTCGCAGGTCTGTGGGGATTACTATTCGGTGTCCTCGCATGACGAGTCCCTCTGCTGATACTGGCAATTCCTCTCGTATGTTCTTATATACTTGCACCTCAGTTGTGTTGCAGCCGTCCCTTTGGATGCTTGTAAAAGCAGTGTCTCTCCATCTTCCCAGTTTGATAAGTTTATGCACTCTCATTAGCATGTTGTCATGCCTGGTGTCCTCCAAGATGATCTCAGGTGTGATTGATGAATGAGAATATTAATATACTCCTCTGCAATGAATTCATCGGAGGATGGGTCTGGAAAGGGGTGTTGACACATTAAATCTGTGGGGTTATACTCATTTCCAGGATTGTGAGCAATGGTAAAGTTGAAGTCATGTAAGCGCAGGCCCCATCGCTCTATTCGAGGGGGCAGCTTGCAGTGGGAAATGGTCATCAGTTTCTGATTGTCTGTTACAATAGTAAATAGTTTCCCTAGAAGGAACAAATTAAAATGTTCGCAGGCCAATACGACGGCGAGCCCTTCCTTCTTGCGAATATCTTGATTCCACCTCAGATAGGCTCTTTCTGGCATACGCTATCATGGTCCTGGGGGTTTCTTGTCCTGGTTGATGTTGCACTAAAATTGTCCATAGGCTGACGGGGCTGCTATACACCGTTACTTCTGTGCACATATTCGGACCATGCGTTCTGCTGAGACAATGTTTCATTTTATATGTGTGAATGCTTCTTTATATTGTTGCAACCATTGAACCACTCTGCCTTGCTTGGTGAGTTCTCTGAGGGGAGCGCTGGTGGTAGCAAAATCACGGAGACACCGGCCACAGTAACTAGCCATTCCTAAGAACGATCTAACTTCGCTGACATCTTTGGGAGCTGAGATTTCTGAAATGATAGCAACCTTGATTAGGTCGGGGCTCATGCCCTCATGTGACAAGATGTGACTGTAAAACCTGAGGCAAGACTTGTGAAATACGCATTTCTCGATATTCAAAGTCAGACCAGCCTCTATTAGTGCTGTGCATACCTGTTGGAGAGCTTGATCATGTTGTGCCGTGGTCGCCCCACAGACTAGAATGTAGTCATTTAGTTGAAACAGTTATTCACATTGTGGATTACCCTTCTCCTTCTCTCCTGGAATATTTACACTGCTGAGCAGATGCCAAAGCTAAGTCTCTTATATCGAAAGAGTCCAATTGGTACGGGGAAGTGGTGATATATCGAGACTGTTTGTCTATTTGGATCTGGTGAGTAGGTTACTGCAGCAATACTTATTTTGAGGGCAGTGTGGCAGCCCAGCAAGTTCTTACAGGGAACTTCCCCTTGTAATATGTGAACTTCAACCTGTGTATGCTTTACTTTGTGTTGTAGGGTTGTGAAGAATTTTCTGTGATTTAGCACGGGTCCTCTCAAGGCCCACTGGAATGCCTTCAGATCGATGGCTGTAGTTGTGGGGGAACATCATCTTGCGGTACTCTGACACACACATGAAGTTAGGGTGGCACCTGTGTCAATGAGAAACTTGGCTGGGTGATTTCCCAATTGCAGACTGATATCACACTCTGGTCGATTTGTCATCCCTTTCATCATGAACACCTAGTCGTGCTGGTAAGCCTCCCGAGGGGGCAACGGTGATGGGAACTGTCCTGTTGTCGGAATTGAAACAATATTATGCCTCCGATCGCAGCAATTGTATGTGTATTGGCCTACGCCAAGTTGTCTAAAACATCATATACGAACAAACTCCGCTGCAGGGTTTTGACCTTAGAGAATGTAATGTAAGTCGCCATCTTGAATTAAGCTGCCATTTTAGGTTCTCTTGTAATGTGGAAGTCACCCTGAACATCAAAATGGAGGCCGAATGACATTGTGAGTAAAATTCTGGCCGTTGTGACCTCCGTACGCACGAATAATTAATATGCCTGCAGGCCACTTGTCGGGGTCGCGAACTGAGACCTTGTCCTATTGCTGACCTTTGTGTAAATGTACAACTATATCAGCGAAACTAATCAAAATGCATATATTATATGATTGACCTGGCAAGGAACCCATAAGCCCGATCCCTAGAATGGTTAACCCACGTGGGGGTTGGCCAAGGGCTGGATAAAGAATATAAAAAGCCCAAGTATTCCAATGTACGGTCTCTCTCACTAATGCATCGAACCTTCGTTGAAGTTCGTTACGTTACTCTGAGAGCCGAATAGCTATCCGTTTGTCAATTGACTTTGGTAACTGTTGTAGCTTTTAAATAAAGCACTTGTATGTTCTTTGTAACCTATGTTGGTGTGTTTCATTTTGGGCTTCCCGGCCTCATATTATTTTTATGTTTTCACACTGTAACTTGCCTGACATAAATGACAAGGTCCCACCTTGCACCCGCATCTCTTCTTGGACCAAACCCGCGTGGGCCTGTTTCCGGTTTGCAGAATTGGGGATCATATCCTAGTGATTTTCCTGGAGGGGAGTTACATACACCTGCTAGGTTGTTTTCTCTGCCACACTTGGTTCATGTTTGTCTAAAAGCAGGACATATGATGCCTTCCACGTGAGGAAAGGGAAGGCTGCATCAGTAACATCTCCCAGATGTAGGCTCCTTAGGTAGCAGTCTACTCATCTGACGTCTTCAATGTCACTGACGCAACTTGGCATATTTGTTCTCATCCCGGGTTCTTGGCAGTTTCAATTTGAGAGGCTAGAGTGTCCACTCAGGACTCTGTCCCCGCCATTTGCAGCATAGTGGTGAGCAGGAGTGGCTCCCGGAGCAGCTTCTTCCTGAATGTTGAGGAGAGGCATCCTCCTATTATTCGTAACCTAATGGGCTCTTGGTTAGTAAATTTGTGAAATTCGGTGTGTTCCAACAACTTATGAAGGTGAGTCGCAAAGGCATCCATGGACTCGCCTACCATCTGGCATGCCATATTGAAGGTGTGCCTGTCATGGTCGATGTTGTGTTCGGGTTCAAAGTAGGCCCTTAGCGCTCCTCTAAGACTTGCATATGTATTACTGTCATCTGTTGATAATGTGGGAATGAGATCTTCCACCTCATCCCACACCACTTTCACTAGTAGCCTCCTACCGAATTTGTCAGGCACATTTTCCATCGGGAGTTTGTAGGTAGTTCTCGAACCTTCTTATCCACCATTCCCAGCCGGCCCTAGAGTTTGCTGATCGCCCATGTCAAATGCCCTGGCAGGCAAAAAGCTGCTGCGCTGCACAAATCTTCCTCGACAAGCTCACCTTCTGACATCTCGGTGGTGGGGGAATTTCATCACACTAGGGGCAAGTGGTGTGCTTCTGGGATCTGTCACTCATTCAACTTAATAGGGCACTGCTTGTAGGAATGGTAGTCCTTATTGGGAGACAGATCCCATCGTCATCGCCATTGTCCGCTTTTCAGGTGCTTCACATGATGGAACACTGGTGGACAGGGTTTACAGCGTACATACATGTATGCCACGCAGTGGCAAGAAGCACAGGAACCGTTATAGGGAGATAACCTTCTTTATTCTCCACGGCGGCGTACTGGCTGTGCGCTTGCGTGCACTTTCCCACATCCCATTGGTTGTCGGAGCTTCCTGGCTCCATTAACCGTGTCCTCACCGGGATACTACACACAGTCCTGTCCCACACAAGCTGATGGGCTGGTTCTCTATGCAAGTCCCTATTGCTCTACAGGCCAGCCCTGTAAGTGTGGGGATATACGGTTACACATTGGAAATGCATCAAACACAGCAATCTATATTGCTTCAGCTCAGAGCTCTGCAAACAGCTTTCAGATGAGCTGTTCACATTGGATTTGAGGTAAGCTATTTATATGTGTGCATATGTATTTGCATTTACTTGGGTTTGCCCCACGGGACAGTTTTCAGTCACTGATTAATTCATGGGTGTGTGTGTGTTGTTCTGCCTCTTTACCTGGGTTCTTTCTGTCTACCTGTGCCTGTTTGTCCTTGAACTGCATACAGGCCATGTTCAATACATGCCTGTGATGTAGTGTGCTGTAGTATTTTTAATCCGTGCACCTGGATTCTCTTGGCAGTGCCTAAGTGATTGTTCTGAGAATCAATCATAACAACTGGCATGTCATGTGGTCAGCCATCATGCCATCATTCTTTAGCACGTGTATGCCATTACAGAATGGGAGCAAACATATACCAAGGTGTTCTTCTTCTAACTCCAATAGGATCAGTCCAGCCAGAAGTGTGAGATGACACTCCTTTGTCACTGAAACAAAAACAGCCCTAGTCATATTTCTGCCTTATTGTGCCCTATTAGTGAGTGCATCTTGGTTCTTGAGGGATTGCTTGTATTCCTGTGAAGAGGGGACATGTTTGTGCATTTACCTGATGGGTTACCTACCGTATGCCTGACTGTGTTAGCTGGCCTCTGCATGGCTTGCAGGCCCTAATGAATACATGGATGTGACTATGTTCTCTTTTTATTTTCTGCCTCTCTGTACTTTGGTTCTACATGTCCATTCCTGGCATCTTTCAGGCCCCTTTAAATACACATGTCCGCGAGTGCGTGCGTTCGTGTTACGTGCGCGCGTGCGAATGAGCGCACAGGTGATCACGTGCACTGTTAACATATTATTCGGTCTCTGTCTACCTTCTGTCAGCTTTGCTTTAGCTACTGTCCAGGCCCCCTTAAATACATTGGTGTGTGCCTGCTGTGTTGTATCAATGTACTCGGGTTCTGCCGACTTGCGCCTGCTTCCCAGCTGCCACAGAGCACTCAGAATGAAGTCGAGCGTGATTCTCTGAGACGCAGTTGGTGCCAGCTTGAGCGCCGCATTTGACACTTGACTGCCCTAAGCAGCCCAGGCTCTTTCCTTGGAAACAAACAATGCCTGTGAAACAGCATCCAGGAGCCGAAGTTTGCGTGAGTCAGAGGGCGGAAGCTCCGTGTGTGATAACCATGGAGGCTGGCGTCCCTCCACCAGCCCTCAGTATTCCCTGCTGCGTTCCGTCATTTTGTTTTTATCCTGCATGCCCGACTTGACTACCACTGCTGTTGATTTCGAAGTTGCACACCTGCCCATCGGGACTGTATTATCAGAGTAAGCACTATTCAATACATAGCACCATGTCATATAAAAGTGCTATGGGGTAGTGGCTATGCATAGTGGATGGAGGTCAGGAGAAATACAGCATTGTAAATGCCCTGTGCCATACTACATTCCTGAAGTGGCTATATGAGGATATGCCGACTGTTAAAGTCACAGAGACCTTGCATGACTTCATTGGCTGGGGCACTATCAGGCTATAGTAATCAAACCATTTCCATAGACCGGATGGAGGCTCATTACGAGTTTGGCGGTGCAGGAAAAAAGTAATAACATTTTCCTCACCACCAAACTGTAAACCTCTAAAAATGGCGCCGTCCGGTAATACCGCTGGAGGTAATACCAGCAAAAATCCCCAATGGAGTCCTACAGACTCCATTAAATGGGGATTTACACCGGCAAACCGGCACTTGTAATCAGATTGGTATTACTACTGGAGGTGATACCTCTAGCGGTAGTACAGCCAGAAGAAGTGGCAGTATCAGTGATTCCATTGGCTGGCGTTCAGATGGATTTCCCGCCGGAATACCGGCAAAATCACAATGAGGCCCATGCATCTCCCCACACCCTGAAGAACTTATCCAGGGATTCTCCATTCCCTACCCACTAAACACAGACACAGACTCCCCTAGTATGGGCACTCTCCTTGCTGAAAGTTCACTCGTGGTTGTGAAGTTCACAGCCAACCCCCACCGTAAAGCTATAATCCGTAGGTAGCCGAGGCACATACATTTGTTATTACTTCAATGTGGACAATATTTCTTCTTAGTTTATAGGAAAGAACATGAATCTGCGTTTAACTATACGAGTGACTTCTCCTTTTTGGTAATTTAGGAACAGGGGTTATGAGTGCAAGCATGCAATCAAGGCAATTTTAGAGAAAATGATATATATCCATGTAGCTGACAGTGATTGCAGCGTGTGGATTATTTATTGTGAGGTTGGGTTGTATGTCTTGGTCTTGTTTTTGTTGGATGTTTTATGAGTACGTACCTTCTTTCTCTTGTGTATGGGAATCTTTTGTATACGAGTTTTAAAAACCAATACAATTAAAACAAATAAGGCAGTAGATGAGCAAACTGCATTCGTTTATGGTCAATAGTCCTCATGAATTGTTTGGGATCTGTTTATGGATGAGGAAGGTGGCAGCAAAGGAGAACGATTACGTTCAGGGAGACGTGGGTGTTACCCTCACACAGCTAAAACTCTTTGGTAGATAACCCAATCACTCTAGGCTAAAACATAGGGCTGATTCAAGGAGGGATTCCACCCACATTCTGATTCACAGGTGATGAATCTGGTGGCCAATTGTCTGAAGCCAAGAGGCGGCAACAGAAAGGGTAGTTATTTAAAAACGTGGACGTAGCACTAGGACTCAGGGGGTTCAATCTTTCAAGAACAGTCCGTACGCTGTGGCCCAAATATTCTGCTGACATAAAAGTAATCCACCCTGATTCATGGAACCATATGTTAACAATCAAGAATGCAATGCCCCCCTAAGAGAAGACCCACATGTCAATGTCCTTTAGGCGAGGTGCCTTATTTACGGTTGGAGAGTCATGCCCGAAGGCAGAGGCATAGACAGGGCAGGGCCTGGGTGAGGCAGGCCCACCCAAAATCTGTAAATGCGCATTCAGCCTGCAGTGCTTGGAATTGTTGAATGCTTACAGGTTAAACTGAATAAACTTCTGGAAGCTACTTCATGCCTATAGCTTCGTCATGGGCCTGGTAGAAAAAAAAAGTATGCCTTAAGTTAATGACTGATCTCCATGGAGATGTTTTTGCTGTGCAGCCCTAGACAACCTGCTTAGGGCCAGCAATACATAAATATGCCATGGGGTACAATCTCTAGAAACTCTGTTTTGCCCAAACGATAATTTCTCTAAACATGCATGTTAAATGCATCCAGCATAGACATAGGGTAGGGCCCTTTCTCCTTTTTACATGGGTTCTCTGCTGCCATTCTCTCACGAGCTCTAACTCTTTTCATTCCAAGTTCTGTTTCACCATTGCATGGTAGCAGGTCGCTTTAAGAACTGAGATGAGAAGTGAGTGAAACAGCAATGTTTCCTCGTCCTAAAGACTTTCTTTAAAGCATGTATTTTTCCAAAGATGACAATCTCTCAGCAGGCGGCTGCAGGGAGCTCTGTACATGCTACCAACACTAATGTATCGCGTGAGGTTGGCCAGCTCATCATGTGTGCTGTGTCACAGCCCCCTGATCGTGTGCAGTTTACTTTGGTGAATAATGATTTTGAACGTTTTCTGGTCCTCTAAAAATACTGTTTTCGGAAAAATCTAACTTTCCGAGAGAAAACAAAGCCGCTCAAAAAGGTCAGAACAGGAAAAAATAGCCCAACCAGCAAAACTGAATTGGTGGCTTATTTTGCCTATTTCATTTCACCGACTGCAATATCATCCACAGCTAATCAGCAGGGTCAGTCACATGTAAGGCGTGCCAGGGTCTGCTTTTTTTAGTTAGAGGCTGGTACATTGTATTCTATTGAGCTTTATAATATTACAATACAGGGAATTCAAAACAGAGTTGGAACTCTGAGTATTGTATATAGCTGGTGAAGAGTCAGTCATGCATTCAGGGAGCAGGAGGTGTCATCCCGCTCAGTTTGCTTACATGAGGACTACTGAGGTCAATCAATCATGAAGTATGCATTTTTTATGAATTATATCTAGTCAGGTCAGATTCAATGTTATGAGCTCTGTAGCTGAGAAAAACACATAACATATATCAACAGTAAGAGGTATACATCTCCCAGCACTAATATATGCCAGGGGGCAGGCCAGTGCATCATTTGTGCCACAGAACAGCCCTGTGAAAATATGCAGGCTACAATTGTGAAGGAGATGACCTGCATGTTTCTCTAAGTATTGCATATAAAAAAAAAAACAGTATCTGCACCGTTTTTGTTTGCATTACTTTTTATGAATTTGACATTGTGCTTTTGTTTTAAGCTTACAATTTGTCAGCTGCAAACAAATAATTCTTGGAACTATATTAAGGAAACAGATGCTAAGGTGCAAGTCATAAGTCATTTAAGCAGTGCGCTTTCTTTGAGCATTTCTTGCAGTAAAGGTTCTGAACTTCTGACCTATTCCATTAGTTTTATACTTTGTTTGCATTGAACATGTTACGTCAGGAAAAGGTGTGACCTCTTCAACCCAATGTTTGAAGCAACATTTCATCAGCATAAACGTAACCCGAATCTGTTAAAGGTTCAGCTGAAGCAGAATCACCCGGATACATGGAAAAGTCAGGTGATTATCGGTTTGGCCAAATTTATTCATCCAGGCTCTGTTGGGGAAATCATTGAGAGAAATTGTCCAAATAAATACTTCTCCATGCTCAGGTTAGAGGTGAGTTGTGTAGGTGTGAAGAAGTCGACCATCTGCATGATGGACATGCGCTCACCTGGGCTTTTTGACATTTTTTATTATATGGAATGATGGTAGACCCACTTCAGGAAGATGTGTGAAGCTAATCCTCACACATTTTCCTATGCTCATGGCACGACTAATGCATAGGTCCTTGTGCTCTGGGTGGATGAAGCCTGCAGGTACAGTCTGTCCTATCATATTTTGTTGGAATGTGAGAGCCAGGGGTACATTATGTCATTTCCAGGAATGAGGATGATCAACCTTCCCCCTGCCATGGCCAGCCTCATTAACTAACAAAGACTGCATGGATCCATCCTGGTCTTTTGTCAGGGCCTGGAGCTGGTGGCAGCGATTAACATACCAATGAGATGGTACTTCAAAGAAGAAACCCAACAACCTTTCATATGTAACTCTGTGACCTGAAGCTAGCTCCCGCCCTGAGTATCAATGAGAGTGAACTGTCATGTTGGGGGACTCTGTGTTTACAGTAGACCACCCCGGTATTTGGACCCCATTCATAAGGTATGAGAATGTGGTCAGCAGTAGCCAGAGAGTCTAGTCTCGCCGCAGCTTCAACATAGATCTGCCGCTTTAATCAGGAACCTCATAGAGATCAATTAACCAGAGAGACTCTTCGATCAACAACAGACACAGACAAGATGATGGGTGGGACTTAGTATCACAGTTGTTCACCCCCTTACCTTCCCTGTTGCAATGCAGTCTGTCTATGCTCTGATGCATGCAGTGGATTGTTGGTAGGGACCCCAGGGTTGGTTCATTAAGGTACACTAAACTAAACCAATGACTGTGGCCCACATATGCCTCTGGCCGACCTGATCTCCACCTACTCCCCTCATTTCCACTGTTAGGCAGATGACACACAACTCTCTTTCTGGCTGCCTTCCCCTATCTCCTCCTCCTCCCCTTTCTCCCTTATACCTGACTACCTGACTGCTATTCCGGCATGGTGCTCAGCCAATGATCTCTGCCTCCAAGCCAGCAAGAAAGAGATCCTTCTCATTGGGACACCTGCTCCTAGTTTCTCCGTCACTCTCTGGCCCAGCTCCTTTGGTCCCCTCCCACACTTGTGAAGCAAAAACCTTGGGATCATCTTTCACACCTCTCTCCTTCTCTCCACACATCATGGACCATATTGTCTCTTGGCACCTGGAAACACCTGTGTATAGGCGCCATACAACTGTCCAATAAATACATAAATAAAAGAGGGCTGGAGCCCTTCTTTAGGCAGATCATCTGAAGACTTCACTTGAGGTAACAAAAAAGAACTCAATCTTGGACCCTGGCTGAAGGTACAGTCTACCTTACCTCTTCTGCCAGTGAAGGAAGGCCGAGAGTTTCTTAAAGAGGGACGCAAGATCCCTCTCCTGAAAAACATCACCCAGGGTGCAAAGAGAGATACAGAACCCAGAGGACACTCCATCCACTCCAGAACCAGTACCCAGCCAGCACACAGCATGCCCTGCTAGGCTCTGCAGCAAAGTTTCCTGGCTAGGAAGTACCAGAAGCTCACTGAACCTACAACCAAGAGACAAGGCAGCTGCCTGCAACATACTCCTGTGCTTTGGGCCGTCAGCTTTAAAGAACAACACAAGCCCATTGAAGAAACTGGGAGAAGTGCCTCAAAGAGCATCTGCTGACATCATACTAAAAGGACATTTTTTGGAGCCAGTCGATTTCCTTGTCTGCAACCGGTGGCCATGCTGACAGTTGACAAGCTGCCAGCACTTAAAGACATCCGAGATGTCTCGATAAGTGCTTCATAACTGTCCAACAGCACTGAGACAATGATTCCTGACCCCGAGGAGCCATGTAGGCCAGCCAGCAGCAGTTTGTCTTTCTTTGCTTGCCAAACCCTTTGGTCACCTGATACCCACAGCTAACTACTGTCTCAAACTCTGTCACAGAAGACTGCAAAGTGCCCTGAAGCTGACTTGACCCTGTCGATCACCAAGAACTAATACAGCACAAGGTACATTGTGGTAGTGTCCCCCAGGTCCTTCCCAGTCGCCCCGTAAAGACATTTTAAAACCTATTGCTCCCTTTGTACTGAAACCAAGAAACCTTAAACTTTTGTAGTTATTAATAAAACCTTTTCCTTCTTTGAAACTGTCTTTCCTCTGAATTCCTGTACAGGGGGGTTGTATTTCGTAGTGTTGCTAGAACTGTCTGATGTGATATACATAAAGTACATGTTTCTGATACAACCTTGACTTGACAGTCCTTTTTATCATTGAGTAATAATTGATTTTTCACTGTTTTGCAACTAACCAACAATCCACAACCTTTTTGGTGACAAGTTTGCTGTTCCATCCACATGATCAAAATTGGACAAATTTGCTTGTTATTCCAATCTGTTAGGGTGCCTTCTGGTGTATTAGAGGTGTGGGTCCGAGTGCTTTTTTAGAGAACAATATACACTCCTTGACCACTGGTGCCCCAGAAGTTGATTTGTCCAATTGGTGGCATACGGTAGGATCCAGTTGGAGCCTTGCACACAGATTAGTCAACCAACAATAAAAGTACGGTTGCAGGTAACATTTAGAACACTGCTTGATATCTGGTTATAATCATTCATCTTTGACATGGAGACTACAAAATGCATAAGCAAGGATGTCTTCCCAGTCCTATGTCAAGAGAGGGGACATCCCCACAGCACCAGGGTTAATAAAACTGAGTTGCTGACCAGCCTCCAAGCTTGGGTAGAATTGAGGGTGGTGGGGGAGGAGACCCCAGGGGATGGGCAAGGAACCATGTACCCGAATGAAGAAGACCTTCCAGGAAGGGTAGTGGAAGACAATGAGGAAACAGCATGAGTAGTTTTTCTCGCCAGCCATTCCACCCGGGGGGCAAGTGTGGTTTCTCAACACTCCAGAGTGTCAGTTTGGTCAGTGACTAGTGCGGCATCCTGCAGGTCCAAGACCCCTGCACAGCCTCTAGGTGGCCCTGTAATTGTTCTAGCTGTACGAAAGCTCCTATTGGAGGAGAGGAGACTAGCACTGGAGAAACAAAAAACAGTGGGACAAGGTCACCATATAGCCATACTGAGCAGCCATAGATTTGGACAGGGTTGCCAGAGAGGTGCGCAGGCTGGCACTCGAAGACAAGAAGGATGCCAACAGATCCAACTCTAGCGAGGGCAGCAGTAGTGGCTCAAACCAAAGAGCGCAAGATAATCCCCAGTGCCATAGCCCCAAAGATTTAGTGCAGGCCTATGAAGTGGGGAAGGATATTTTTGATTGATATTCGGGGTGCATGAATTTTCATCAATACTGAGGTTATTTATTTAATAATAGAGAGAGTCAATGACCTCAGAAAGGCAAATAGGGATGAGGAAAGTTAGTCAGTAGTCAATCAATTATGAAGTATGCACGTTTTAAATAATAATATTTAGTCAGGTCAAACTGCAATGTTATGAGCTCTGTAGCTGAGAAAAACACATAACATATATCAACAGTAAGAGGTATACATCATCCAACACTAATGTATGCCAGGGGGATGGCCAGCACATCATTTGTGCTGCAGAACAGCTCTGCGATAATATGCAGGCTTCTTTTGTAAAGAAGATGACCTGCATGTTTCTCTAAGTATTGCAAATGAAAAAAACATCATCTGCACCTTTTTTGTTTGCATTACATTTTGTGAATTTGCCATTGTGCTGTTGTTTTAAGATTACACTTTATTATCAGCAAAACCACAAATAGTTGTGGTTTCTATATTAAGGAAACAGCCGGTTAGGTGCAAGTCAGAAGTCATTTAGACAGTTTGCTTTCTTTCAGCATCTCTTGCAGTAAAGGTTATGCACTTCTGTCCTATTCCATTAGCTATATACTTTTTTTGCTTTGAACATTTTCCATCAGGAAAAGGTTTGACCTCTTTAACCCAATGATAAAGCAACATTTAATCAGCATACATTTTCATAAACTGAACCCAAATCTATTAAATGTTCAGCTGAAGCAGAATCACCCCAATACAGTGAAAAGTCAGGTGATTATCGGTTCCGCCAAATTTGTTTGCCCAGGCTTAGTTGGGGAAATCATTGAGATATCTAGTCTCCTTGGGATATCCAAATGAATACTTTGTAATGTTCAGTTTAGAAGTGCAGGAAGGAGGCACAGCTGAAACAGCATTCAAACTGCCTGTGTAAAAGTAATTTTTAGCTGTGCAATCCTTCCTGCATTGATACTGCCTGTTTGTGTGAAATTCATTTTTAGCTGTGCCTCCTTCCTGCATTGGTACTGCCTGTTTGTGTAAAAATTGTTTTTGGGTGTGTCTCCTTTCTACTTGTTTGTTTTTTCACCCAATACCCATTTGGCCTATTGTGGATCAGGTTCAGAACTGTGCTTTACAGCATACTCATCCCCACCTCACCTCTGACTTTCTCTCTGCCTCTCTCATCTTCCCTCATTTTGAGATGGCACTCTCCATCTCCCCTATCTACTCCAACTGCTACACCAGCACCTATCCTCCCTCTCTCGCTAAATCTGGATGGAAAAGCAGAAAAAAGACATCTTTGCTGCTAACCCAGGCCTTCCAATTACAGACACCTATGCCATTGCAGCCTCAAGAACAATCTTCACTGTCATCCTCTTTTCCGTGCCATCTTCCGACCTATGGATCTCACACCTCACAGCCCCTCTCCCACCTTACTCTTCAACTTCCATTAAAGGCAGCACCAAGTGGGAAGTACTCCTTGCGGGCTTGTTCTCATCTCGCTGCTGTATCAATGTTTACACCAAAGGCACAGTCCTGGTTCAAGGCCCTCAGGCAAACCTCCTCCTTTTTGATGAGCTCCTGCCTTCTCTCATCAACTCCCTTCCTTCCCCTGATTCTCCCCCGTTTACTTCCTCTACTCCACCTCTACAGATGGATGCCTCATGTCCTGACACTCCACCTGAGAAAACCTACAAAGGCAGCGATTGTCTCCATCTGGCGACCCTTAACTCACACTCAGCCATCTAACATTCTGCTGCCATCTGCCTTCTCCTTGAAGACACTCACCTGGACATACTTACACTCACGGAAACTTGGTTCAACACCATCTCAGTAACTTCCTTTGACTCACTCCTCCCAGACGGCTTTAAGATCACCTCTAAACTTCGACTCCACCATGAAGGCGGTGGAGTTGCCTTAATCTTCCCAGATTGTATTCCCTCTAGCATCCTACCCACTCAGAACTACTTGTACTTTGAGAGCCTAGTGTGCAAACTGGTCATCTCTCCTTCCTCCAACTTGACCATATCTACCATCTACCGGCCCCCTGGCACTTCTCCTCTTTTCCGATATGAGTGGGTGGACGTCTTTTCCTCCGTGCGCTCTACCACCTCCAGCCTGCTACTACTAGGTGACCTCAACATTCACCTAGACTCCCCTTGCAGAGCAACCACCCTCTTCACTTACCTCTGCTCCTCTCTTTCCCTCACCATTCTTTCCTCAGGCCCTACCCATTCTGCTGGACACACGCTAGATGCCATCATCCACTCCAACCTCACTCTCTCTACTCCCCTGGACACCCCCTTCTCCTGGTCGGTCCACTCTCTCCTCACCTCCCACTTGGGTCCCTATAGCCCTGTGACAACTCTTCATAAAGCTTTGCTAACCTTGTTCACGAACATCCATCCGATGAAAGGAGTGTCAGCTGCAACCTTCTCCTCCTCCTTAATTCACCCTTCCTCACCCAATACAGACATTTCTGCAGATTCTGCCCTCAGCAGTCTATCTGTCCATCACCAACACCCTTGACATCCTTGCCCCAGTCACGAGGATCCCCCAGAAACCTGCCACCCAGCAAAACACCTTGCATGACTCCGATCTTGCAGACCTAAAATGTACGTGCAGGGCTGCTGAACAGAAGTGGCACGCGTAAGGCTCAAACTCTGACAAAATGGCCTGCCGCTGTTCCAGAGACACTACAGATGCTCCATCTGTGCCAGAAAAAAAGAGCCTTCATTCAGGCACGAGCGTCCATTTTTTCCGACAACATGGCTGAACTCTTCAAAATCTGCGGGTACTTGCCAACCCATCCACAACATCTTTTTCCCCTACTCCTTCACAGGCCCTCTGCAATGCACTTGCCTCTCACTTCACATCCAACGCCCAGGACATATTGAACAGCCTTGTTATTCACTCTCCCAACCCTACTCTCCCCCTCTACCCCTCCCTACCATTCATCCTCCTCCTTCCTCCTTGTCTTTCATTCTTATCTCCCCTGAAGCAGTCACCAGAGTTATCAACCCAATGAAGGTCTCGTCCAAACAGGTGGCCCCTTGCTCCTGCAGAACCATCAAGGAAAATATTGCCTCTCTTTCCCCTGCTTTGGCTGATCTCTGCAACTACTCCTTTTCTACTGGTTCTTTTCCATCTTCCCTCAAGCACTCCCTTGTGTGCCCCCTCCTTAAAAAACCACTGCAGACCCTTCCCGCCCAGCCAACTAAAGCCCCATTTCCATCACCCCCTTCCTGGAAAACTGCTGGAGAAGCCGGCCCTCCCCTGCCTCAACTCTCATACCAAACTTGTTGGTGGCCTACATGACCACCAGTCTGGGATCCGAGCATCCAGAGGCACGGAAACTGCTCTTCTGAACACCTGTGAAGAACTGCTTGTATCTCTTGACTCCAACTCCCCTGCTGTCCTCATCCTTCTTGATTTCTCTTCTGCATTTGACACAGTGAACCATTCCATCCTCATAAAAAGGCTCCATGACACCCTTGCCATCTCAGTGCGGGCACTGGGCTGGCTTAGCTCCTTCCAAACAGACTGTCCTCCAAAACTATTCTGGCCCATTCTCCTCCCCTTATTCCTCCACCACATGTGGTGTCCCCCATGGATCCATTCTTTTGCCCTGGCTCTTCAACATTTACTTTTCTCTCCTGGCATGACTCATTTCCTCTTCTCCCCCAACTTCCAGTGCTACGTTGATGATATACTACTTTTCTTCAAACTTCCCACTGACACCCTTGCACCCTCCTTCATCCCTGACTGCCTCTCTTCTATCTAGGCCTGATGCATTGCTAATGACCTCTGCCTCAATGCCAGCAAAACTAAGATTATCCCTAATGGGTCCCATGCACCATACTTCTTCCCTGCACGGTGGCCTTCCTCCATGGCCCCTGTGACCCCCTCCCCTGAAGCCAGGAACCTCAGAGTAATCTTCAACTCCTCCCTTTCCTTCATTCCTCATATTCAGGACATTGTCAAGAAGTCCAACTTTCAGCTCTTCCTTCTCAAAGGGACTCTGCCCTTCCTCACCTTCCACCTGAGACTCAATGTTACCCATGCTCTGGTTCTCTCCAGGTGTCATGGCCACAGGCCCCAGAACACAAAAACCGCACCATCTTGTGATGGGGGCAATGGGTCACTTGACTCACATATGTCCCCTTGGGACCTATAAACACAGGGGCCCTGGCTGGACTCAGACCTGCGGCCATGAAATTAGAATTACCAGCCCACATGCGGATCCACCCAGTGTTTCATGTCTCCCTCCTAAAACCATTGAGACCAGGTACGTGGATTGATACTTCAATGGATCCCGAAATAGTTGAAGGAGAACCAGAATACAAAGTTAAAGGGCCCTAGACTCTAAGGTGATCCGGTCCAAGTTATACTACCTTATAGACTGGAAAGCTTATGGATCCCAAGATCGGATCTGGAAACCCAGTGAGCATGTCCACGCTGCACGATTAATCAGGTAGTTCCACCGCAATAACCACTCTAAACCAGGGCCAGGGGGAAACCAACCATGAGACGGGCCTTGAGGGGGAGGGCTGTCATGGCCACAGGCCCCAGAACACAAAAAACCCACACCATCTAGTGATGGGGCAATGGGTCACTTGACTCACTTAAGTCCCTTTGGGGCCTATAAAAACAGGGGCACTGGCTGGACTCAGTCCTGGAACCTTTGGTGCCAGGCTCATATAGAGATGTGAGCAGGTACACTTTATTTTAGTGCAGGAGTGCTTTTACTTTATTTCAGTGCAGGAGTGCTTTTATTTTACAAGAACTTTCCAGGAGCTGAAAGCCTTTATTCCAGAGAACATCCTCATGTGCTGACTCATCGGGTGTGGCTCCCTAGGCCTGGTCTTCATGTGCTGACTCATCGGGTGTGGCAGGGTGTGGCAGTCAGGCTGAACCTGGTGGGCGTTGCTTCTGAAGCTCAGCTCTATAAAATGCTCCATCCTTAAGGCCGGTGCTACGCGTTACTGTGCACTCACGTGCACCGTGACTCTCACCGCCGCTTGGACTCTGCATCCATGAACTCGGACCCTGTGAAGAAAAAGAAAGACAAGGTTGAACATCCGCCCTAGGGCCATGCAGCATTTGAACCCTGCGCGCCCCCTAGGTAACAACGTACCAGCTACTGTACCGCTGCAGCTTCATTCCTCATTCCCTCCGGCTTTCGCCTCGAGCTCCACAGCTGTATACCATGCCGGCAATCTCACCTGCAAGGGAAGAAAGCAAAAGAGCAAACATCAAAAGTGGAACGAACAGCAATACAAGACAACAAACTTCACAATACAACAATAACAAACGAGGAAAGACAAAGGTAAACAGGAACACTTACCTCAAATATAGTGGCTTAGTCGCAGCAGGAATGGACTAACACGTGCAAGGGACCAGTGAAGAAACTCAGTCCAGATCATACAAGCGCACCTGCCAGAAGCAGCAGGACGGAGTGCTCGCCAAAACTAATCAACAGGTGAGCTTTCCAGGGACAGTGCATCCCACGGGTACCACGGTTTGGGAGAAGGGATCTGGAAGGGGATCAGATGCACAAGCTGGCATACTCATGCCTCCTATTCCCCACGCTGGAGCAGTCCCGAGCAGCATCACCTATTACCACCAGTCACCACATAAGCACAGAGGGCGAAGTCGGACCCGAGCGACATCACCCTCAGGGAGGGCTGCAACTGTGCCCCAACGCCTCTGCAGAGACCAGGTGAGCATAACAACAGGCTATACTACTGCAAAAGCCTCCTCCTTAATCTTCCTTCCTCCACCTTGCAACCCCTCCAGCTAACTCAGAATAGGGCAGCAAGACATATCCTTGGCCTCAATCCCAGGGACTGCATCTCTCTTGGCCTACAAAGCCTTCACTGCCTCCTGGTCTCAGCACAGATTAAATTCAAATCCCTCTACATCATCCACAAGGCTATCTGAGGCCTGGGTCCATTCTATCTTCAATGCTTCCTGACCAAATACTCCCCCTCTAGACTCCTTCGTTCCTCTGGTACCAACTTCCTGCGTGTTATGTGCTTTGCTAAGCCAACTGCCGGTGGCGGATCACTTTCCTGAGCTGGCTCCCTCCTGTAGAACATCCTCCCTCTCTCTCCGTGGATTGTGCATGACCTTCTTAAGTTCTGAAAAAGCCTCAAGACCTTTCTCTTTACCTCTGCCGTCTCCCCTCTCTTCCCTGCTAAACTTACTCTCTATCATTTTACAGCAGTGTGACTGATGTGCAGGGCCCTTATGTGTCCTAGGGGTCTTGACACCCCACATCTCTCATCCCAGCCTCTGTCTTTCTTCTGCTGCACTTATTTGGGCTCACCCTACCCATGGGTGGTTGGACTTATGTTTCTTCTCCTCTTAGCACTTACCCTGAGTACGTCTCCATGAGCATCAATGCACCAATCCCTCACCCCTCCACCCTCTGCACTTGCACGTTCTGAAAACTCACAAGACATAGTAGGTTTGTCTTCCCTTCCCTTTGTTCTCATTATTTGTTTTTTTAATATTATTTAAATTATTTATCCTGCTGTATTCATTGTCTACCTTCCCCTGTCCCTTCCCTGTTGCCCTGTGGGCACTTTGAAACAGTTTTGCTAATTGTAAAAGCGCCAAACAAGTGACCAATAAATTTAGTAAAAATAAAAAAGGCTCAATTTGTCCGTCCTGCACTTTTGTTAGGATCTGAAGATGGTGGCAGCGATTAACATATTAATTAGATGGTGTTCAAACAGGCCCACATAGGTCCTGGCTATAGATGTTAGAGGAAACCCACAACCTTTCACATGTAACTGTGTCAACCTGAAGCCTGCTCCCACCCTCAGTATCAATGACAGTGAGCTGTCATGTCTGGGACTGTGTATTCACAGTAGGCCACCCCGGTAGGGGAACCCCATTCATAAGGTACGTGAATGTGGTCTGCAGTAGCCGGAGAGTCTGGTTTTGCTGGAACATCAAGGGGGACCTGCAACTTTAATCAGGAACCACAGAGAGATCCATTAACCAGAGAGACTCTTTGATCAACACCGGATAAAAAGATGGGTGCGATTTAGTATCACAGTTGATCACCCCTTTACCTTTCCTGTTACAAAGCAGTTTGGTTATGACCACATGCATATAGGGGATTGTTGGTAGGGACCCCAGGATTGGTTCATTAAGGGAGGCTTAGCCTACAACAATGACTGTGGCCCACTTGGCTGTAAAAGAGGGCTGGAGCCCCTATTTAGGAAGATCGTCTGAAGACTTCACTTGAAGTAACAAAGAAGAACTCAACCTTGGACCCTGGCTGAAGGTACCGTCTGACTTGCCTCTTCCTACAGTGAAAGAAGGCTGGGATTTCCAAAGCGGGAAGCAGGATTCCTCTCCTAAACATCTCCCAGGGTACAAAGGGAGATACATAACCCAGAGGACCCTCCAGCCACTCCAGAACCGGAACCGGAACAGTACACAGCCTGCCCTGCTAGGCTGTTGTGAAGAATCCTGCAGACTTTGCACAGAATTCTAGCCCAAAGTATCCTCCCATGTGGCCAGGGGAAGCCATCTGCTATCTGATCCTGACCCAGGGGTATTAGCTGGGTGGAGCACATGGAAGGAGATGGCAATCAAGGGAATGTGAGGACTCTGTCAGGGGAACCACAACATTCATCATCTTCTGAGTGTGAGGGTTTCCTAAATACCTGCCTATCGGATGGCTTGTACTCGCCGTACATGTCCCCTTCCCAGACATCCTTTAAATATAAAGTGTGAAACCCCTTATTGTAATTATGGGAGACAAAATCCAAGAATTAATACTACTTCTGATTATCATAATTTTACATTATATTTCAGTAGTGATGTCAAGAACCAACCATTAATTTCTTTGATAGCATCTCCTCAGTGTACACCTATGCATAATTAAACCACAACAAATTGAATGAGCATAAAATAAATCAGAATCTTAGGGACTTCAAGTCCCATTATGATTTAGGTACTCAGACAAGGAAGAGGGGCTCAGAGGCACAGAACTGGAAGTCTAGTAGTTCTGATGACTGAGACCTGGGCGAACTTTTGAATATGTAAGGCCCCTCCAGGTTTTGGCCATCAAAAGAATCAGAATGAGTAAGAAGCAGTGGAAGCAGCAGCAGTTTGAAGAAGTTGCAGGACACGGAGCCATCACTGTTGTGGAAGGGGATGGCATGTGTGTGGGAGTGAGGGGTCGTTTAGGCCCCCCGCATACATTCAGCACAGTGTAAACCACTTGTTTGTACAATAATGGGAGACGCTTCCATTTGCTCGCACGCACACTAGCAGTTTCATTGACAGTGGAAGAGGCAAGGGTGTGGGACACTTGGCTTCCATTTTGTATACCCTCGACTCCATCTTTGGACTAGGTCTCACTGCGATAATACGAAAAGGCTTTTCTCCCCTCTTCAGCGCTGCGCACAACGTGCTTATGGCCCTCACCTTTTTTCTCTGTGCTTGAAAGTTTTGCAGCTCTGTTCTCACTGCTGAGCCGGAGATAATTGCAACACATATACCAATGTACCATCTCACTCTTCCTCTGAGATCATTGTCCTATGTGTGAACCGGTTCAAACCATGCCCTGTAGCTCATCCATCTCCACAAACCTGCCCATGCCCTCTTACCACCACTGTTGGAAAATGACTGCCACTATGACCATGTGTCCCTGCAAGGTATTCCCTTGATGTACCAGACACATGACCCCATTGTGAACCCCACCCCAGTGTGCCTCCAACTAATACCAGACCTCTGTCACAGTATATTGCACCCTAAAACTAACAAATGTCAGAATGCCTTATAGCCTCTTTGATGCATCCGGACCCAACCCACAGCCAATGTTATCTTATTCACCTGGATCCTAAGCTACAAGTATAATGTTGTGATTATATGTGCACAATTTATAGATCTATGATGATGTACTCAAAGGAGCTGTATTGACTATTATTTAGTGCATTTCTAATGGTAGTATCTCACGTTAGCATATTTAGGGCTCGCCCTGCCACATTGCAACCTGACCCTCACCCCTCCTGGACGCTGGCAGCCGGACCATGTGATGTTCACCCTCCCACCAACTGGGCAACCAATCCGGATGAAGCAGTGCCTCCATGGACCTATCTATCCATATTGTCTATCCAATACTGCACTGATCTAGTACCCTATGTTAGTTGCATCATCTATGACGCTGTTTTACTTTATATTTTCATGTAACTGTAATGTTTCCCAGAGCGCTCTCGGGCAGCAGAGTTCTCTGCATGCCAATTTTATATAAAAAAATCTTAACTCTCGCAGCCTGTTCTCTCAGTCTCATTCCCCATTGGGGTGTATCTTATTTATCGGTATTGCACGTGTGAGACAGGAGTGGGCATATACATTTGGTGACCCCCTCAACGTGATTGGGACAGGTGCTGAGGCTCCATGCCTTACGGTGAGATCCGGGACGCCCCCAGCAAAACCATCACCTCTGCGGTTGACCAGTTCGTGCGCACAAACAAGCGGTTCCACTGGTTCCCGTTTTCCAAATACCCAAGTAAAACTGCTTGCCAAGGCGGGTCATGGCTTGGTTGGGGTGCGGACCAGATTGTGGATAGACTGTGAACGGTGGCTCTCAGACCACCCTACTGAACACATGAGTACTGGTTGCGAGACTCTCAGGGGAGAAAAGAAAAATTGGGAAAGAGACATAACAAAGTAAAAGAGTTAAAATAGGGGAAGGTAAAAACTGAAACTGAGGGGATAGATAGGGTCTGTGTGAATGTGACTGAGGCTTTTTCTTATCTATCCTTTATATGGCCATTAGGTTGTTGTGGAAATAGAGATAAAAAGAGTACGAGATCCTAGCCCAAGGGGATAGAAGGCAGCGCGGCATTACATTGTCTTGACCAGTGCAGAGAATAAGTGGAGATTGAGAGAAAAAAAAGCAGGAGTCTCATATATTTAGAAGACTCGGAGTAGTAATTTAGAATATTATTTTTTGTGTGAGCAGAATCTTTTGAAAGGTAGCCTAAGGGGGCTCAGAGGTGGGGAGTGACTGAGAAAATAAGAGTGAGGGACAATAAAGTAAAGTAATTGAAAAGAGGGGGTAAGGGAGAAAGGGAGTATATGTTACATGTTCAATGTGCTAAATTTTTTCGGCAATATGTTGAAGTTTTTCATGTTGGTTCGTCAATAAGTACATATGTGTCTGTCCACACACCAAAATAAGGACTAATGAGAAATATTGGTAAATAGTTTGGAATTCAGATGGTAAAAAAGTTGCGATTTTTTAGAAAGGGTGTAAGTAAACAAGATTGTGATATTGTTTGAAATTTCTGGTGAAATAAGATTGAACAGAGGTGTTAAAGGAAGGAGGTAACTCGTTAATTTAGAGTGTGTAATTATACCCAAAGAAAAAGAAGGGAACACAAGTAAGAGTAAGAAATACATTATCATGGGAGGGACTACCCCGTTAGCGCATATCTGTCAACACCAACCTATGTATAGTGACAAAATACAAAAATATCATGACCAATGGGTGGTGGAAATGAAAGGAGAGTGTGTATCGCCCATTTGGCCGGAAGGAGGGTCCTTTGAGAAATGTGTATTGGATCTGGTGTCGACACATCTGCTAGCAAAATACAGGGGAAAGCAATTGCAAAACAGAAAGGGAGGTACTAGATTTATGGCGGATGTTCGAGGAGGTAGTGCATAGCGGCGAGGTAAGTAGAGACACAGTACCTGACAAAGAGAAGGTCCCGGAGGAAGGAGAGGGTGCTGCAGTGGAAGAATGCACCATAAAAACAAAAGAGAATGATCGCACCAGAATTTATCCACTATTGACGAGGCCCACAGTGGGCTACAGTGAACCCCAGTATGTGCCAGCACCCGCCACACCAGCTGACCCGGCAGCAGCAGCTGCCACAGGTGCCACAGCACCCCCACCATATGAGACAGGAGGGTTATATGGGCCAACAAGTGCCCCTCCAGTGAACATAGCGCGGCTAAACGGAGAGTTAGATAGACAGCTTGCACATGCACAGATGGAAATAACGCGATTAAGAGCCTTGTGCGATAGAGGTCAGATGTTGCCAGGAGGAGGGGAAGTACCACCATTGACAGCAGCTGACCTCACCCCTCCACCAAGTGTCACAGAGGAAGGTACACCTTCCCCACCGCCGCTGCCACCAATAGCAAAAGGACAGGAGCAAGAGTGGCAATCAGGGGAGGTCCTGTTCCATCTAAATGGCAAACATGGAAAAATAATAAGACCAACAACCCCAGACAGCCAAAAAGGGGAGGAACAAGGAGAAAGAGAGTCAGAAGGGGAGATAGAGGAAGTATGGAGTGACCTAGAGAAATATGAGGAAGGGGTGGCAGCAGTGGGGTCCCCACTGCCATTCCCATTCTATCAAGAGGATGAACGATCCGGGCCAAGGTGGCAAGGGAGGTTAAGGCAAAGGGTAGGGAACATGCTGGTAAGTAAACCAAAGAAGGGAACGGTAAGTAAGAAAGCAGGTAAAGCAAAACTACAGATACCACTGATATACAAGGGAGCAGGAAGGCCACACTACATCCCATGGGCATAGATGGACAAAAAAAACCTATTGAAACTCCGTCCTCCACTTTCAGGTGGGGCAGGAAGGTGGATACATGCCTTTGAGAAAAACACAGCAGGAGTGCCTTTAGCCATAGGGAATGTAAAAAGTGTACTGGTATCCGCAGTGGGTGACTAAGCAGACACAGTGTGGGTGAAGGCGGGGTTCGGGGAGTGGCAATGAATTGTGATTGCCATGATGGGTCCCCATTCAATAACGTTAGAGCACAAGTATGAGATGCATTGCGAAGGACTTTCCCCGACACTCCAGATGTACACTTAGTGATGCAATGCACTATGGGAGAGTAGGAGGAGCCTACACAATTCGGCTGCAAGTCCTGTGGAGATCTGAAACGGGTACGGCGTGGGACCAATCCACTGCTTTGTTCTACTTTATAATTAAAAAAGGGCTCCCGAAGGAGGTACAGAAGGCTTTGGACAAGATAGCTGGGATAGAAGCCAAAGGTTGGCCAGAGATTCAGAGCATAATTGTGCACCATTGTTGGAGGATCAAAGAAAGAGAAAGAGAGATAGTACAGAGAAGGTTGGCAGATGAAGCAAAGTTAGTACACAATAAATTAGTGAAGGTTGCGGCAATGAACGTCACAACAACAACTGACAGACAGGGTGAAGGAGAAGAAGGGGTAGGAAATACACCAGCAAGGATGGCCGCAACGTGGGCTGCAAATGGACAGGAGCAATGGGATGGCGAGGAGCAGCACGGAGGGCCCCAGTGGCAAGGAAGGCCTGCAAGAGGACAAGGTGGGTACCAAGGAACGAGAGGGGCATTTGGAGGAATGGGAAATAGAGGATTTGGGGGGCCAGGTATTAGTGGAGGACTACAAGGGTCATATTGGAATTGCGGGAGGTCGGGAAATTTTTTGAGAGAATGCAGAATGCAATCAATGGGCTATTACCAAGGAGAGCCCCCAATGGGAAGCGAGCAGCAGTACGGTCACCCACACCCAGGCAGTCCATATGGGTTACCCATGGGAGGGAATGGGCAGAACAAACAATACTATAATGAGCCACAGCAGAGGGAACCACAAGTGCAACAAAGACAAAAACCACAGCAGAAATGTATGCAGCAACATATGGAAAGACAAAACACGATGGGTAATGCCAACACCAACATTTTTGCAACATCTAAAAATGGCGCAACTTCACCTTTTCACGGCGCAGCAGTAGTGGGGGATAATGTATTCTCTGTTCCAGGAACTGAGACATATGCAGATTAGGACAGCCCACAGAAAGCACTTGCGTATCCAGTCCTATCCACCACCCTATGTGCAGACGAGGAACCACTAGTGGGGGCCGAGATAGGGAACAAACAGTTCATCTTTATGGTGGACTCGGGAGCTGAAAAAACGTGACTCATGGAAGGCTGGTTCCTGCTCTCTGTAAAAAATTTGGAAACACAGGGGTTCTCTGGGGCGATTTTAAAAGTTCCTTACACAAAAGATCTTGACATAACAGTAAGAGGAAAAACGGTGCAAGCACCTCTATTATATCACAAAGACTTACTACCAAATTTATTGGGAAGAGACCTATTAAGTAAATTGAACATGACCATTTCATTTACTGAGCGAGGGATAGTGTATTCCACCCCAGGAGCGTGCCCAGTAAGGGCAATGCTGATGATCAGCACCATGACCAACGAAATTGAACTAAGAGGGGTGCCCATACACATGGAAATGTTCATATATGGAATCAGGGTACTTGCCAGACTGGTACCAGAGATAACAAGAAAAGAATGGTCGGTGCCCTCAGATTTTGTCTTCCACCCAATTGTAAACACAGATGTTGTACCAGGAACCATTTTGTCTATAGACCTAGATGGGGTACAGGTGTCGAGTAAACGTATCGCGGTAATAGGACTGGACACACATGGATGTGAATGGAGAACAGTACTATTTATAGACCCATATATAATGTTGCATCATTTAACTGATGAAGAACCGTTCACTGACAATGAGAGTGATGGGGAAATAATAATGGAGATAAGTGTACCATGTGACATCATGATCCAACACAGGGAAATACAAAACACCCTCATGGCTAGTGTTAATGTGCCCCCCACCATATTTGAAGAAGACATGGAAAAGGTCCTGCCAGAAATATGGACCACAGGACCCCATGATGTAGGGCTCTTACAAGAGGTCACGCCCATTAAAATAAAACTGAAACCAGGCGCAATACCACCGAGAGTAAAACAATACCCACTATCAAGGCAGGGAGAGGAAGGGATATGAGAAACAATAAATGCATTATTGATACAAGGGATAATAGTGCCATCCACTTCACCATGCAACACAGCGATTTTTCTGATCAAGAAAGCAAGGGCGGGGCTTGGAGGGTGATCCAGGACCTACGCCCACTTAATGTTGTCATACAGAAGGAGTTTCCATTAGTGCCTAACCCTGCATCCATTTTGTGTAGCATACCCAAAGATGCCACCTGCTTCACAGTAGTGGATTTAAAGAACGCTTTTTTCTCAATCCCACTTGAACCAAGTTGTCAGTACCTCACAGCATTTATGCTATGGCGGAACAGATATGGTCATTGTAGATTGCCCCAGGGATATTGTGAAAGCCCAAGTATTTTAAATAGAATGTTGCACGAAGATCTTGGAAACATTCATGTTGACAGCATGATAATACAATACGTGGACGATCTCCTTGTCTGCAGTAAAAGTGAAGAACAGTGCAGGGCCGATTCAATAACATTGCTAAATTTAATAGCCACACAGGAATACAAGGTGGACAAAGGAAAGCTGCAATATTGCCTAGCAGAAGTGCTCTATTTAGGACAGGTGATTTCAAAAGTTGACAAGAGAAATTTACCCGATAGAGCAGCAGCAGTACACCACCTGGTGATACCAAAGACAGTGAAAGACATGCAAACATTTCTCTGCATCTACAATTACTGCCGTGCCTGGATACTTGATTATGCAGCATACACACACCCACTGTTACTGGCCCTGAAAGAAGTACAAAAGAATAATGTCCCACTAAAATGGACAGACAAGATGATGACACAATATTTCAAATTAAAAGACCTTATTGCACACGCACCAGTTCTAGCGAACCCTGAATATAATCGGGAATTCTACCTGTTTTCCCACTGCGATGGTATTTTAATGACTTTAGTTCTGACCCAGAAAACATCATTAGGTCACAAGCCATTGGCCTACTATAATTGGACATTAGATTCAATGATGCAGGGCCACTTCACATGCGAACAAGCTCTAGCTGCAGCGGCCTTCACAATAGAAAAAAGCACCACCATCGTGATCGGATGCTCAGTGACACTATACGCAGAACACTCACTCTTTGCAATCTTAGAACGTTACAAATCCACATTAACAACACAGAGGGCAACAGCCTATGAACTTACAATATCCAGCCCAAACGTTCATGTGGTAAAATGTAAGACGGTAAACCCAGCCATATTCATTTCTGAACCATGTACGGTTGAGGACATACAGGAACATGATTGTGCTATATATGAGGGAGAGGAAGATGATGGGCAAGCAAAAACGTATTACAGGAGGGGGAGTACAGGAGGGGGAGGTATACTTCGTAGATGGGTCAGCATCAACAGGCAGCGAGACAGGAGAAAAACATGCCGGGGCAGCAGTTGCAAGAATGGAAGAAGAAGGCTATGAGATTATTGTGCAGAAACTCCTCCCCTCTCATTATTCAGCTCAAGCAGCAGAACTGATAGCGCTAATTGAAGCGCTACACACAGCAATAGGATATGCTGTCACAATATACTCTGATTCAGCATATGCCACCACAACAGTACATTCAGGGTTGTCACGATGGCGACGAAGAGGGTATCGAAGAGCAAATGGCTCACCGGTGCAACATGTGGCCTTATTAAATTAACTGATAGAAGCATCAGTAGAACCATCAGTGGTAGCTAAGCACATACAAACAACACAGGCGTGATCACATTGGGAAATGCAGTGGCCGATGCCACAGCGAAAGACGCTGCATATTTCAATATTCCGCAAGCAATAGAGTGCATTGTTAAAACGCCCAGTACTGACACACAAGAGGAGGGATACAGCCATACACCAATTGCCCAAATAATAGAGCTCCAAAAATGTGCACCGACCGAAGAACAAGAGTTGTGGCAGAAGAGAGGTTGTAACCAATCACCAACAGATCTAATATGGAGACAGGAACTAACAGGGAAGGTGGTAATGCCAGTGAAGTTACTCGAAATAGCATTTCAACAACTACACTTTACGAGACATGTAACCAAACAACACATTGCAGCTGAGATACAGGAACATTGGTTTGTCCCAAATTTGCAGGACCACTTGTCAAAATTCACAATAGGATGCACAACGTGTCAAACATACAGCTCAGGAATGACACTAAGGCTGTTGCACGGAACACTACCGCGTCCTGTGGGTCCCTTCTGAGAGCTCCACATTCACTATGCGGATATGGGCAAAAGATGTAACAGAGCGAGATATCTAATTGTGATATTTTGTCCATTCACAAGATTGGTTGAAGTTGGACTGTGCCCCCACCCAGACGCGAAGTGTGCTGCAAAATTCCTGGTGTGTGAGGTTTTCTCAAGGTGGGGGATATGTGACGTAATAAGATCAGACAACAACACTCACATTGTCAATGATTTATTTAAAGAGGTGACCACCTTCCTCTGGGTTAAACATAAATTATGTTGAATTTATCACCCAATGGCTAACAGAGGCATTAAAAAGATAAATGGCCTGCTCAAGAGTAAACTATCAAAGCTGTGTAGCACTCTTAAGAAGAATTGGGTGTATTTCTTGCCCCTAGCACTGTTCGAACTCAGGACACAACCGAGCAAAGACCGTCATTTAAGCCCACACGAAATTGTGACGGGTCGACGCATCCATATGCCACTTTCCCCAGTGAGAGGAGCATCAGATGCTCACAAAGCTGCCACAGTGCTGGGGGATGAATTTAAGGAATACCTCACCCACTTGAAATGCGCCGTGCGTAGCATAGCGAGACAGCTCGTGCCACTCTTCACACAAAATGCTGAAACAGATACTGCCATGGCAGCACAGGACAGCCCAAAGGGTACATTAATGTCAGGTGAAAATGTGTACGTGCAAAGTTTTGTGCAGAGATAGAACTCTCCAAGATTTAATGGGCCATATGAAGTTATGTATTGCACACCCACAGCTGTCAAAGGGATTGAAATATTGAGTGCATCTGTCAGATGTGAGAAGAGCATACGATAGTGCAATCCCTCGAAGCGAACAAAATACAAGCAATGGTGTGAAGAAACAAATGAACAGAAATTAAATGTGATAAAGCTCTCTCTTTCTCTCTCTCTCTTTCCCTCTCTCTCCTCCTCTCTCTCTCTTCTTCTCTCCTCCTTTTGTCACTATCTTCCATTAATTACCTCTTAAGTTCTCTTCCTACTTCTCGCTTTCCCTCTCTATCTCTCACATTTTTCATGACTGACATTATACACGAAAAAGTGACCATCATTAGTTCACATTGATGAAAAATTGTGTTTTTGGTGATAGAATTTGATATATCCGTAGTTGATTAGAATATAAGTATGGAAATTAAAAGTATAAACAAACTAAATAGTAACTAAAGGTGAAAAATATGATTGTAATGACAATGATAAAGGAATTAACGTGAGTAATAACAACATGTATGCATGTCACTTAACAATTTTATATTGTCTCTCCAGGTGGAACAATTGCAGACAGGAGGGCACTCCCCAACAACGACACAGATTTAGATAGTGATAGAGTAGATAGTAGAGAAAATAAATATTATAGTTTAGAGTGTGGCCTTAAATATGCAGCAAATTTGTTTTCTGTAATGTTATTTTTTGCAACCTGGTATTGGGTTGTGGCTTTCATAATTAAGGATATGAAAGAGTGGGGGAGCGGGGTAAACCTGATATGAGAGGGCTCAACACTCATATGGACTGGAGTTAAAACCATGTGGAGACATAATCACTCTATAAATAGCAATCTTACTACTTTGCACAAAAATCACACTATCACAGGCCCACGTTTCTCACTTGCTTCTATTAAACCAAGTAAAGATAATGAGACCAATCAGTATGATGGGGATTATTCCTGGGAGGGTGAGCCAGTCCTCATAAACACTGATGTGCAAATGGCCACAGAACCTACCTCACAAGGCACCATAATGCACTTTAATCTTGCTACTATAATTACACAAGAAACTCCTGAACCACAGACCTGGCAAGCTGCTAGTGAACCCAATGACACAACATGGGCAGATGTCTTTCCCATAAGATATAGAAGGGTGAAAATGATAGATAATGGGGAAGGGGGGGAGGAAGAGACGGAAAAGGGGGGCGGGAGGGAAAAGATATGATATATACCATTGCCTGGGGTTAGATGAAATTGAAGACCCCCGCCACCCAAATCAATCAAATAAATGGTACTCAGGCATGAGTGCAACAGCAAAACAAGCCATGAACGAGAGCTGCTATGTTTGCTCTCTCATAACGCGTGCATCAGGAACACCTAAAATGCTTGTACCTCAAGAAGTGCCCTTGTATGATGCCCAATGTTTAATTCATCTCGTGTTATGTAAAATTCGGAGCACCTTCCACAAACACACAGTTACAATAGAATTGCTGCAGAACGAGAGGACCTGCACAAGCAAACCGCAAGGAGTAATTTGTATCAAGGAACCATTTTTTATAATAAAAGGGACAAGGTTTCCTGAAAACAAGTGGCAAGATGAGACAATTACGTGCAAAGCAGAAGCATTACGAGTTCTAACTGAAGAGAAGTTCCAATGGGTTAAAAAACATGTACTCCAGCCTGGTCCCAGCACATTGCAAAGCTAACATGGCTTACCGCACATGAGAAACCCATCAAAATCCAGAAAGAAATACCGCACAAACTTTGTTTTCACGGCGAAGGGAAGGTGCGGATACGGTCTAACAAGCAATGCAACAAAACAATCATAATCCCAGACATGAAAAAGGACACAGCCTCACTCATGGACATGTACTGGGTGTGTGGCAAACAAGCTTACCTGCATTTACCAGCATCATGGATTTACCTGCACTCAGCACTAATGGTAATCCCAGAAAGCCATATCCAGGGGGGGAGAGGTTCAGCTAGCATATCAGCAGCAACAGATTCGGCTGGCATATCGGCAGCAACAGATTCAGCTGACACATCGGCAGCACTCCAACAAGCAACCACAGAGCCTTCCACATATGACATTCTGTCTGAAAATGGAGCTACAAGACAGAGTGTCCCACAAAAAGAGATCAACCTATATCTCAAGCGAGTCATCCAACCTTGTCGCAAAAATCCCTGAAAAATATAAACTATTCAATTCAGCAGAAACTTTCATTCGCCTCCCTCCTAATGCCAGGACTCCAGGCTTGAACAAATGCCAAATGGCTACAGATTGTGCGCTGGGAGCTGATCCAACTGGCCAATGCCACTGAAGAAGGGTTCAATGTGATCAAGGTGGAACTTCACGCCTTGTGCCTAATGACAATGCAAAACCGATACATCCTGGACCTATTCACATCAATGCACGGCGGTGTTTGCCGAAAAATCGGGAGCGCATGCAGTACATTTGTACCTTCTGAAGACACGGATAATGGGATCCTCTACCACATCATCTCAGCAGTACATAGCTTGGGGGAGAGAATGCAAAAGGAAGGAGGGATAGAACAGAGCAACTGGTTTGATAATCTGTTCAATTGGATACCGGTTCAGCATCAGGATGAAGATTTTTGTTCCAGTCGTCATTTTTATTTTACTGTTTTTCTGTGTGTGCCAAATAGGAGTCCGATGTTGTGGAAATACAATGCCTAATTCAACAATGATGATGGTAACAATGGGCAAACAGACAACGGTAGCAACCATGATAGATGCACAAATACAGACTGGAGAACAAAACATACCAAAATACTGCATGACAGCTGTCTAACGCTAAAATGGGGATAGGGTGGATAGTTTATATCACACAACAATTAAAGAGCCACAGGAGCTGCAATGGTACAGGGAAGTGTGGGTGGACCTGGGTGGGGATGGAGGAATATATATGACATGCACGCCTGAGGAGTACGCAAGAAGAAGGCAGAGCATGAGGGGTGTATGTAGGGCTTGAATGCCAATAAAAGGTACACCTGCATGGGACGAGGCAGTAGCAGAAGCAGAGTATTATCGGAATGAGAATAACAATTAAAAGAAGTTTGTTACTTTAGAAGTAACGAAAGGGGGGAATGTGTGGGAGTGAGGGGTCGTTTAGGCCCCCCGCATACATTCAGCATGATGTGAACCACTTGTTCGTACAATAATGGGGGACACTTCCATTTGCTTGCATGCCCAATAGCAGTTTCATTGGCAGTGGCAGAGGCAAGGTTATTGTGTGGGTCACTTGGCTTCCATTTTGTATACCCTCAACTCCATCTTTTGACTAGGCCTCACTGCGAAAATACGAAAAGGCTTCTCTCCCCTCTTCAGCACTGCGCACACCGTGCTCATGGCCCCCAGCTTTTCTATCGGTGCTTGAAAGCTTTGCAGCTCCATTCTCACTGCTGAGCTAGAGATAATTGAAACAAATATACCAATGTAACATCTCATTCTTCCTATGAGATAATTGTCCTATGTATGAAGCGGTTCAAACCATGCCCTGTAACTCATCCATCTCCACAAACCTGCCCATGCCCTCTTACCCCCACTGTTGGAAAATTACTGCCACTACAACCCTGTGTCCCTGCAAGGTATTCCCTTGATGTACCAGACGCATGGCCCCATTGTGAATCCCACCCCAGTGTGCCCCCACCTAACACCAGACCTCTGTCACAGTATATTGCTCCCTAGAACTAACAAATGTCAGAATGCCTTATAGCCTCTTTGATGCATCTGGGCCCGCCCCACAGCCAATGTTATCTTATTGACCTGGATCCTAAGCCCGGTACTTCATATAAGTCCCAATGAATAATGTTGTGATTATATGCGCACAATTTATAGATCTATGATGATGTTCTCAATGGAGGTGTATTGACTATTATTTAGTGCATGTCTAATGGTAGTATTTCACGTTAGCATAGTTAGGGCTCACCCTACCACATCGCAACCTGACCCTCACCCCTCCTGGACGCTGGCAGCCAGACCACGTGATGTTCACCCTCCCGCCAACTGGGAAACCAATCCGGATGAAGCAGTGCCTCCATGGACCTTTGTATCCATATTGTCTATCCAATCCTGCACTGATCTAGTACCCTGTGTTAGTTGTGTCATCTATGACACTGTTTTACTTTATATTGTCATGTAACTGTAATGTTTGTCAGAGCGCTCTCGGGCAGCAGAGTTCTCTAGATGCCAATTTTATATAAACGAAACTTAATTCTTGCAGCCTCTTCTCTTAGACTTATTTCCCATTGGGATGTGTCTCATTTATCGGTATTGCACATGTCAGATGGGGAGTTGGCCTATACACATGTCAAAGCTGTGGTAGAGTTCAGGAATCCTGTGAGATGCAGAAAGTGCCCAGCCAGAAGCTATAAAGAAACTGGCTGCCCGAAGGGGGAGAGAAGCACTCCCAGTACTGTGCACTGCACCGGTGTGTGGTGTTCACCGGAGTGTGAGAGGACTGCAGGCAGCTCCTACTCCAGTATGCTTGAGTCACAGCAACATTGCCAGAGCTGTTGGAAACCTGGGTTTCCCTGACAAGAGAAGGAACACAAACAGAGGGTCTGGAGGAGATGCACGAGAAGACCAGTGAGTTGGTCTTGCTAAGGTGACCCAGGGGCACTCCAAAACCGAGCGCTGGCTCTGAAAGAAGGTGTTGAATAATGCACTAATGAATTAAGGCAATTTGGGCGCAGCTCATATCTGTAGAGAGAGAGTGAAAAGAAATATTGTAACTACCATTGTCAAAGCCAGAAGGGAACAATATTTAAACGGAGTGAAATAGAATATTGTAACCACCATTACCAAAGCCAAAAGGGAACAATATTTAAAAGAAGTTAATGTGATTCGCAGAAAGGAAGATCATGTCTAGAAGGAGGTTGTAAGAAGCATTGCATGAACCAAAGAAATGCAACCAAATGAAATCAAAAGGTAGCAGAATAGAAGCCCTCCTTGTTGCTAATTATCAAGGGTGATAGAAAAATAATCTGCAATGCCTGGGGTCATCTATGACACTGTTTTACTTTATATTGTCATGTAACTGTAATGTTTGTCAGAGCGCTCTGGGGCAGCAGAGTTCTCTAGATGCCAATTTTATATAAACGAAACTTCACTCTTGCAGCCTCTTCTCTTAGTCTTATTTCCCATTGGGATGTGTCTCATTTATCGGTATTGCACATGTCAGATGGGGAGTTGGCCTATACACATGTCAAAGCTGTGGTAGAGTTCAGGAATCCCGTGAGATGTAGAAAGTGCCCAGCCAGAAGCTATAAAGAAACTGGCTGCCCGAAGGGGGAGAGAAGCACTCCCAGTACTGTACTGCACCGGTGTGTGGTGTTCACCGGAGTGTGAGAGGACTGCAGGCAGCTCCTACTCCAGTATGCTTGAGTCACAGCAACATTGCCAGAGCTGTTGGAAACCTGGGTTTCCCTGACAAGAGAAGGAACACAAACAGAGGGTCTGGAGGAGATGCACGGGAAGACCAGTGAGTTGGTCTTGCTAAGGTGACCCAGGGGCACTCCAAAACCGAGCGCTGGCTCTGAAAGAAGGTTTAGAATAATGCACTAATGAATTAAGGCAATTTGGGCGCAGCTCATATCTGAAGAGAGAGAGTGAAAAGAAATATTGTAACTACCATTGTCAAAGCCAGAAGGGAACAATATTTAAACGGAGTGAAATAGAATATTGTAACCACCATTACCAAAGCCAAAAGGGAACAATATTTAAAAGAAGTTAATGTGATTCGCAGAAAGGAAGATCATGTCTAGAAGGAGGTTGTAAGAAGCATTGCATGAACCAAAGAAATGCAACCAAATGAAATCAAAAGGTGGCAGAATAGAAGCCCTCCTTGTTGCTAATTATCAAGGGTGATAGAAAAATAATCTGCAATGCCTGGGGTCATCTATGACACTGTTTTACTTTATATTGTCATGTAACTGTAATGTTTGTCAGAGCGCTCTCGGGCAGCAGAGTTCTCTAGATGTCAATTTTATATAAACGAAACTTAACTCTTGCAGCCTCTTCTCTTAGTCTTATTTCCCATTGGGATGTGTCTCATTTATCGGTATTGCACATGTCAGATGGGGAGTGGGCCTATACACATGTCAAAGCTGTGGTTGAGTTCAGGAATCCCGTGAGATGCAGAAAGTGCCCAGCCAGAAGCTATAAAGAAACTGGCTGCCCGAAGGGGGAGAGAAGCACTCCCAGTACTGTGTACTGCACCAGTGTGTGGTGTTCACCGGAGTGTGAGAGGACTGCAGGCAGCTCCTACTCCAGTATGCTTGAGTCACAGCAACATTGCCAGAGCTGTTAGACACCTGGGTTTCCCTGACAAGAGAAGGAACACAAACAGAGGGTCTGGAGGAGATGCACGAGAAGACCAGTAAATTGGTCTTGGTTAGGTGGCCCAGGGGCACTCCAAAACCGACCGCTGGCTCTGAAAGAAGGTTTTGAATAATGCACTAATGAATTAAGGCAATTTGGACGCAGCTCATATCTGAAAAGAGGGAGTGAAAAGAAATATTGTAACTACCATTGTCAAAGCCAGAAGGGAACAATATTTAAATGGAGTGAAATAGAATATTGTAACCACCATTGCCAAAGCCAAAAGGGAACAATATTTAAAAGAAGGTAATGTGATTCGCAGAAAGGAAGATCATGTCTAGAAGGAAGTTGTAAGAAGCATTGCATGAACCAAAGATATGCAAACAAATGAAATCAAAAGGTGGCAGAATAGAAGCCCTCCTTGTTGCTAATTATCAAGGGTGATAGAAAAATAATCTGCAATGCCTGGGGTCAAATGAATTAGTGTGAGAGATTGTCAATGCATGCAATAATCATGATAAGACTTTCCCCACGGAGTGCTGAAGTTCGGAAAGTTGGAAGCAAGCCTTACCACAAGGTACACAGAGTAGTTGCAGAGGTGTTATCCTGGCAGGCTAGTAGACAAGGAGAGGGACACTTAGTCGTTGGTCCTGGCATGCGTGTGGACCAGGAAGAGGAGAAGTTAAAGAACTGCAATGTGGCAGAAGGTTGTGGAAGAAAGAAAGGGGTACATCCACTGGTGCACTTGGTTAAACTTGTGTGAAATCATCCTGACAAAACTATGTATGATAATGTCGTTTTGGTTTATCAAGCAGCGGGTTGTGGACATCCTGACCATTATCTTGAAGAGTGAGAAATCCTATTTTACAATAAGACGATTGTGCTGCCAAGTGAAGTCTTATGGAGTGAAGAGAACTTTGTATCATACTTTGAGTGGAACTTCACTATTGGAAGAACTTGCCTACTTTTGAGTTTTTGTTGGAAGCATCCTAATTTGTTCTAGGGGATGGGGATTCAACCCTGGATACAAGGATTTAGATTTATTTCTCTGCATGCATCTAAATGTTGTTTTATTAAGTTTAACCAGCAAGATAACGAATATGATTTTGTTGTATGCATAAGTGTGAGGAACAGAAATTCTTGGACATTAGATCCATTTTCATTAGCTTTGGTTTATTAGGTTAGGGAAAGTGAGGAGTTTTTCTTACCCTTACTGCATAATAAAATGGCTAACTTTGACAAAGCTCTATCAACCTGTCTGTTTCAGATTTCTGACCCGTCATCCTCTGCAGAAAGCTTCCTGGATAGCAAGTACCAGAAGGTCTCTTAACCTACAACCAAGGACAAGGCAATTGCCTGCAACACAACCCTGTGCTTTATCCTGCTGCCTGATACCTGTAGCTAACTCTAGTCTCGAACTCTGTCACAGAAGCCTGAAAAACACCCTGAAGTTGACTCAACTCTGTTGAGCACCAAGAACAACTACAGCACAAGGTACATTGTGGTTCTGTCCCTCTGGTCCTTCTCAGAAGGTCCCTAGAGACATGTTAAGACTCATTGCTCCCTTTTTGCAGATGCCAAGAAACCGTAAAAGTACTGTGCTGTGGTTATTAATCATGCCATCTACCTTCCTGTCAGTATCTAGAGTGCCTCCCTTTTCATTCTTTGAAACTATCTGTTCTGCATTCCTATACAGAGGGATTGTATTTCATAGTGTTGCTAGAACTGTCTGTGATATAATTAAAGTCAATATTTTTCACACAACCTTTTATTTTATCATCGGGTAATAATTGTATTTCGCTGTGTTGCAACTAACCAACAATCCACAACCTTTCGCTGATAAGCCAGCCATTCGATCCACGTTTACAAAAATGAACAATGAGGTTTATAATTTGCTAGTTATTCCATACTTTTTGGATCCCTTCTGGTGTATTAGAGGTGTGGGGCTGAGTGATATGATTTGATATGATGTGGCATTTATAACGCGCCTGTACACAAGTGATTCTAGGAACGAGTGAAGGTCTAGAAACCTGTATTCACCTCTGGAACACAGGTATGTTGGGTCTCTTGACCCACGTTTGAACTATTATGCTGCAACATTTGGTGCTGTGGGCTTAAAAAATCCAAGATGGCAGAAAAGCCCACATTTGCACCAGAATCCAGAAGTACTGCTCAGTTTTGCGCACACCAAAATGGTCCCCTGACCTGCCACCCACCAGTGCAATGAAAGATGGTTCTGTTCAAAATCCGTTTTTATTAATGTTAAAAATTGCTAAGATCATGGGCCCGAAACCACCAAACAAAAATCCAACTATGGTTGAGTGTTTTACTTTACTCTACTGCAGATCCACATCAATGCCAAGTCAAGCAAGGATCATATACTATCAAGTAAAATCCTTTCTTTTTTAAATGTATTCATTCAAGACAGCTGTCAAAAATAGGTGCAGTACCGGCACTGGACACTGACCGGCGCTGGCGTTCTATAAATCCTGACAGGGGAGCTGTCTTGCAGAACTGTGCAGTGAACAGAAAGGGGTCTTATGTAATTAAAAGTTCAAAAGACTTGCTTTTCCTGAGAACCATTAACTCCTCAGAGACACACACAACAGCCCAGGATATCACATGGCCCTGTTGATTGAGAGGGAGGAGTTTCCCCTGCATCCTGCAGGACATAACACAATAGACCCTTTCAATTGAATGGGGTATGCTGATTTTGGGTGTGGACTGTAAACAAGTCTTCTGGAAGAAGGAGAGGCCTGTGATCTCTGACTCACCAAGCTTCTGGGGGCGGGCCAGACTGGATTGTGGATTCATATTGCAGCAAATACATGTTTAAGTTAAATTGCTTATAAAATCTTGTATTAAGCTCACAGAAATGTACAATTTGGGGGTCCTTAATATAGAAAATGCCCTCATGATCTGAGACCAAACTCCACTTTGTGCGGTGTTCTGGGACCGAACCCCACTATTTATTAATATTGCAGACACTGTGTTTAGGATAGAGACATAGTGATTTCCAGTAATATGCTCAGGGAAGGGGTGCAGGTCTGTGTAAATTTTGAGGAAAACCAATATGGCGAAAGTCACTAAAAAGCACAAAATGTTGCCATTTTTGAACCCAGGCTCTGAGGGGGATCAGAGTTGGGCGAGAGTGTATCTTAAATTAATCTGTGAAATGTGTATGTGATTTCAACGACCTGTGTATCTGGGAAACCTGTTAGTTATGAAAAATACATTTTCTAAGTAAAAGCAAAGGGGCGTTTCTTCAATAGACTGTAAGACTCTGACTCACTCTGACACACTATCCCTTCTCAAATCAGGTCACAGAGAATCCTTGACCTATCAAATCATGAGAGGGTTGGGCATGCAGAATGAGCCGACCCACCCACTTTCAAAACACATAAAAAGAGACTGCTTTGGACAGGCAAGATCCACTTTCCACTTTCTTGCGCAGCGTTCTGCCAGACCAGACAATATCCAGAAGGACCATCTCCAGAACTTAGAATACAGACTTTAGAACTTGTAGCGGAGAGGCCTGAACCACCAACTAAATCCTTTTTCAGCAGGCCTCAAAATATTTTGCAAATTATTCAAACAGCCGGGCTGAACTGTTTGATCCTGGCTAGAACCCTGTGCCAGTACCCAGAAAGCAGTGCTGAATCCAGGACCACAGACCAGACCAGATCGCTGTGAGCAGAACCAGAGATCCAGACCAGACCAGCAGAGCAGAGCTGACCCAGATAGCTGTGACTTCAGAACCAACCGCCCGGAGTCCAGTCCAAACCTGACCAGACCCTGACGGCCTATTTCAAATTTATAGTGTGAGTACTCAGCCAGAACTGTGTAAAACCAATCTCTTAGTTCAAAATAATCTAATTCAAACTATTTTAACCTATTAGAACTGCATCATAAGAAATCGTGTGTCCATCCTGTTGATTCAAAACCTTCCACAGCGCATCTGTCATTCTGAAACTTTAATTTAATTTCTGAAAATCTATCTCCACAAAATCGTCCGTATCTTTGGAACCGTGTGGGCTAGGGACGAGATTTAAGTTTCATTTGAAAGCGAAGATTCTAAGCTTTCCAACAAGCCTAAAACATTCTATTCCTTATAGTTATTCCGTAATCGTGCTCGATGCATTCGGAAAAATTGCTGCGAATTGAAAAATTAGCTCCTGTCAAAATAGCCGCTTTTGCTTGAACTGCTAAAATTCGTTTTCAACCTACTTATCCCTCATTGAGTATTGCCAGTGTGACTTGAACTAATCTTAAGTAGCTATCACCTACCCTGAATCTCCTATAGGGAATTCAAATCATTTTTAGCATATTTTCACTTCTTTGCAAACCACATTTAAAGTATTTTGCCTGTGTTTTAAAATCATTCCTGTGATCTAAGCTTGCTAGGGGGGAACTGAACTACATTTTATTGTATTCCTGAGAACTGTGTGCTCTCCTTTCCATCTTTTTATATTGCATAAGGGGGGGACGGGGTGAATTGCCAAAAGGGGAAAAGTGATTACATTGTCTTTTGTTGAAATCAAATCAAGGTTATTCCTGTGTTGCATTCTTTTCCATCATTGTTTTTCCTTGAAACCATAAAAGCATTCTCAGTTACCTTATCCTCCCTATACTAACTCTTAAGTAATTAAATCAGTGTGCTAGTGTAACAACATCCATTGTTGATCACTGTCATATGCCTAAGTGTGCTATCAAATATTAATTTATTATAAAAGTGGGATATATATATATATATATATATATATATATATATATATATATATATATATATATATATATATATATTGTTTAATTTTTCCAATAAATCTTTTAAATTGCAAAACAAACCTACTTCTTGGCTCAGTGAGGTCAGGGGGATTCAAAGAAAGGGGTGTTATATAAGGGTTTATCATCCAGAGTATAACTTGTCATAAAAATATATAAATAAGGGCTTCCCTTGGGCGTCCCAGAAGAGGCACTGACTTAGTGGGATTGCTGAATTGAAGTCACTTAACAGATTGGGGGCTCGAGCCGGGGATTCTGGATTAGAACTATCACTTGTGCAGATTAATGCAGTGTGCTAACTGACAGGATATATAAATTCTGTTGGATCACCACGCCGTGTTACACTGTAAAAACACCCCTCAAAGGAACGCTCTAAGGAAAAGGTCTGTTTTGCAAAATAAAATACAAACTTCGGTAAGTCAGGAAGGAAATCAATTTCCAGAATGACGACCTTGGTAGATATCAAAATAGCCAGAGAACACAGCTATTTGTGAGAGGTGAGTGTGCTCATGAGGACCAGGCGGTCTGGTTGCAGGCAATCGCACCCCAGATCACTGAAACAGGATCAATTAAATGGAGAGATCAGGGTCCCTTAAATGTGGCCCTGAGTGAACTATATATGGCCCCTACGGCCAAGGATGAGCACAACAAGATTGCCAGGGTAGCGGCATATTTATATTTATATATGGGAGCCATACAGGACAAATGTGCTGAAGGCCAGGATCTGGCAAATAAGCAACTGATGGCATTAGAGAATGCCCAATCTGACCTGGTCTCTTCTGAGCAGAGGCTGCAGAGGAGCCAGGAGTCAGAAAATGATAGTAGGCAGTATATTATTAAAATAAAGGAGGATATCGATATCCTGCAACAGGAAAAGGCTGACCAGGATACCAGATTTCAGGCCTTGCAGAAGGAGTACCAAGAAGGTTTGGACTCCCTTCTGCAGAGCCAGAAAAAGCTGGAGCAACAACTAGACTTTAACAGGGCATGCACAGAGCAGGTAGCCACCCTGCAAATCCGACTACACAGAGAGAAAGAGGAAAGTAATACATTGATTTTGAAAGACCTGGATACCCAGGCAGAGTTTGATCAAGAATGCCAGAAAGCTGGTACCTTTCAAAGGCAGAGGGTCGGCCTGGCGGCACAGATGGAGGCTCTTAGTCAGGAAAGGGACACCTTGGGCCAGGAAGACTGCCAATTAAAAGAAAACATTGAAGAAAATCACCTGGCCCTCCAGGGACTGGGTGACCTCCAAAAAGAACATCAGAACTTGTTAGTGCACACCAGGAGGGTGGAAGATGTTCTTGCAAGAAAGGAACAGGCCAGTAGCGATGGGACTCAGGAGGTAACCCTCCTGCAGCAAAGACTGGCCCAGTATTCCAGGACCAATCAGGAGGCACAGAGAGAAAATGAGGCTCTCTGTCAGCACAATGATAGGCTCCAGGAACAGGTAGCCATGCAGGAGAGACTGATAGAGTCTAGTAAGGCCTTTACTGAGGAACTGAAAGTGCAGGCTCTTGCATTGCAACAGGGAGCAGGGGCTGACAGAGATGAAGTTCGCTGGGAAAGGGAAACACCTGAGCATAACCTCAGGAGCCCTAGTACCAAAGGCCTTCATCTCTCCCAGTCCTTGGACTCTGCCACCCTCATGTCCCCTGCTGCACATGAACACTGGGCCACAGGGATGGCAGATTACTATCCAGCCAAAAGTATGGGCTCATAGGCCAGTACCACCCAGGAATGGATGGCCGGGCATCCGGGTATGGGCACCTAAGTACAGTGGAATTTAGTGGGGAACCCCAGGAGAGTAGGCCCACTAAGGGCATCCTGAAAACCTCTGCCCAGTTAGGTCAGTGGGGGGGTACCCATCAAATCCTGGCAGCAAGGAGGAATCTGAAGACTCCTCTGAACATCACAGGACAAAGGAGACCAGGCCCCCACATTCTGCCAGTCATTCCCAGGCTCGCAGAATCCGGGGAAACCTGGAAGATCAGACGGGCACCTCTGGGAGCAGTGCTTCTGAGTCAGAGGATGAATGGACCAGGGTTACCCGAACCAAAAAGGCCAATAATGCAAAAAGGGCCTTGCTTAAGGACGCCTTAAAGCATATCAAGGCAATAAGGAGTGTCATCATGCCTTACCACAAGAACGCCAAGTATTCTGTTTGGGAACACTTGGAGCTTTATGAGAAAATGATGGAGACTTTCCATTTGAAGGACAGCAGTAGTTGCATTCAGTATGTCAAATGGACATTTTCCCCAGAATACTCCAGTTTCCTGGAGGGGCTGGAGGACCAAAATCATTCAAGATGGTCCACCTACAGGGCTGTCATCTTGAAACATTTTTCTGTTCACAGAAATCCCCAAGAGGCTCGCAAGGCAGCCTACAATTTGCAATGTGGGGAGGATCAGGCCCCACAAGAATTTGTGCAGGAGTTAAAGCATGCTTTTGCACAGACTACAAAAAGGGTATGCACGGACAGTAAATAATTTGTTAATACGTTTTTCCATGCCTTACCCAAATACATAATGATCCAGCTTGTGAGAGACTTTCACGAGAAAAGATCTTTAGACTGGGTCATTGAGAAAGCCACCCGCATCTATGAGGTGCAGAAACCGGTGGAAAGTAAGAATCAGCCCAAAAACCCCAATACCAACAGCACCCCTGCTGCTGCCAAGGTGGCAGAGGTAAAGGATCCCCCTGTTTTAGATTTGGAGATGGGTGGACCTAAAAACCTACCTGCACCGAATAATTCACAGCCCAGAAGGCCCCCGGGCCAGTCACAGACAGGGAGTCAAGGAGGTAATCCCACAAATGGGGTCCCTCGCTCCCCTGACTATGTATGTCCCAGCTACAAGGGAAACAGACCCATCCTGGGTTAAGTGTGGACTCCTCCAGCCCAAGGGGGGGATCCAGCCAAGCACCTGACCCAGGGAACTTCCCTCCTAACTTCCCACAGGAAGGCAGAAATTCCCCAAATCCTGGGCAGAACTTGTTCCCCAGGTATCCACCCAACTTCCAGCCCCAAAATCATCCATCCTTCTTTCCCCACTTCCCTGAGCCCAGACAACCTAATCCGGGAGAGGGGAGGCCAAGGTTGGAGGGGTATCCAAATCTTCCCAACCCGGGGTACTACCAGAGAAGGGATAGCTACCCTTCCCGGGATCAGCCCAGGGGAGAAAACAGAACCCCGTATCAGCCTGAGTGGGTTTCTCATCTTGAGCGCCAGGTCCAAGATATGGCACAGGAGCTGGGTTGCGTGCTAAGGGCTCAGCAGAATCCTCAGATGTGCATGCCGGCACAGAATGCACCAAACTCTGGGCCTGGTGCTCCAGAACAATGACGGGGGCAGCCCCCCGATAACCCACCAGTTTCCAGGGAGGAGGCACAAGGGGAAGGGGGGTGTAAAGCAGTGGAGAAAGCTTCCTTCCCCGCTTGTAAACAGCCCCTGGTAACCCAGGAACCGGAAACAAAATCTCCTACCCCTGAAAGCCTGCCACCCAAGGAGCAGAGAGGAGGTAGGGGAAACAAAGGACCCAAACAGACCCATTTTATGGAGGAGGTACAGATCTTCCAGTTTGGGGGAGAGGGATCCCAAGAGAATCCTGGGGAAAGGATCTTCTCCTTCAGAGATGGGGGAACTCCTCCCAAGGTGAAATGGGTCCCAAGGGATTCCAATCCAGACTGGGTAGATGTGGGGATAAAGCTGTCGCCGCCCATCATTCTATCCCAGAACCAACAATACCGAAAACCCCTTGTTCAACCCCATCCTGGTGATTGCCTCCAAAAAGGGGGGGGGGCGGCCCAGAACCGGAACCAGGGGAACCTAAAACCGAATCAATAGACTGGGTAGATGTGGGGATCGAGCTGTCGCCGCCCATCATCCTATCCCAGAACCAACAATACCAAAAACCCCTGGTCCAAACCCATCCAGGTGACTGCCTCCAAAAAGGGGGGGGGCGGCCCAGAACCGGAACCAGGGGAACCCAAAACCATATCCAGTTGCCAACTTTTTCTTGCAGATTCCCATTACTCTCCACAGAATTTTGCCCTAATCTCTACTCTCTCAATGTCCAAAACCAGAAAATTAGCCCCCAAGTTGTCCAAAAATATGCATTATCTGTGCCCCCTTACAGAGAAGGAGGGAAGATACTATGCCCCGGTTCAAGTACAGGCGCAGGGTATAATTTTGGCACTGGTGGACACTGGATCCCAAGCTACTCTTCTGTCGAAAAAAGCCTTTGATGAAGGAAATTCCCATCAAGGGGACTGCAGATTTGGACATCAAAATTGGGTGACACAAGGTGAAACACCCGGTCATAGTAGTGACTCCAGAGGGCACTCCTTGTTTACTAGGGAATGACCTCCTGAGAAGGTTGTCACCCCTAATCGATTGTGTAAACAAGGTCCTCTGGACCCAGATTAGCCGACCAATAAAATGAAAGCAGAGTGTCAACCATGTTAGTTTAAACGGCACGTGCCACATAGTTGAACAAAAATCTGACCAAGTAGAATTTCACTTCCAGAACAACCAAACTCCAGACGTGACAGTAATAGCAGTAGGACAACAGCCTGGTGATGGGGGATCCTCTCTGTTTCTGAAAATCAACCTTCCTTCCAGTTTAAGGTGGTAATCCACACTGGAAGGAAACACTCTGAAATTCTTTACTAATCCACAATCAGACATTCCCACTCCGACAGTCCAGAAAGATGTGAAATCAGCTCAGAGCCTGGCTGATATTCAGCAAATTGGAGAGCAGTTGTTCATCCCTGTTCAGATAAATGATGGGAAGGACTCTGTTCTCGCCCGAGTGTGTGTGAACAACGGTAAGAGCTTCATCAGCAAAGCCATGTTCTGCCAACTCCCAAAAGATCCAGCCATTCCCACATTCAAACTGATAGACAAATGGGAAATGGATCTGGAAAGACCCAATTCCAAACATCTCCTGCCAAGCAGGTGTATGCTCAAAATCTCCATTTGCAACAAGAGCATAGTCCATAATTGTTGGGTCGTGCGAGATGTCACTGCCGCCTTTTACTTAGGCAGTGACATTCTCAATCGCTTTGCCATTAGTTTGGACCTAATAAACTTCAAAGCTTGTTCCCGATTAGCGGATAATCCCATGGGTTTTGATGATCCAGAAAAAGCATTTAGGTCAGCTCAATTGCTACCTTATGCAGTTGAAATTCAGGTTAAAGAGGAATTCACCATCCCAGAAAGGACCCGACAATTCTCCCTGGAATTGAGAGTTAAAAAAGGACAACAATTGAAAAACCGTGATGCTTATATTCATCTAAATGTTTCTCTCCAACAGCAAGGGTTGGGGGTAAACCCAACACCATTAGTCAACATAGAACATGACACCATTCCAATAGAGTTGGATAACAGCGACTTAAAGAGTATTACTCTAGCCGCAGGCACCATTATTGGAATGGCGGTTGATGACCAACATTTCTCCATTGATTTAGGGAATGAACTGTTAGAACCAATCCCCAAGGATTGTTTTGACAGTGACAGTGATGACCATACTACACCAGAAAGGATCTTAACCCAGCATGGGGGGAACTTCCTGGTGTACACTTCCTGTCCTTATGGTAAGGAAGATGTGACTTGTGACTTCAGAAGGGATGAGGTGATTTTCCAGGTCCATGAGGGCTGCCTTTCCCACCTGAAGCCTCCAGTCCAAATCAGCACTCTGACCAGGGACTTCTCCACCCAGCTGGAGGAGGCAGCTGAGATAGCAAAACCAGAAGTCTTTCCAGGCTTCAGGCAGATGGTGGAAGAGAGAGTCAACCTAGCTGCTGCTTGTGTGACTCTGGAACAGAAGCAAAAGTTGAAACAAGTTTTCTTGGATTTCCAAGATCTCTTTGCAGTAGACTCATATGACTGTGGTCACACTGACATCCACACAATAACAATTCCCACAGACCCTGGCATGACTCCAGTGTTTGTGAAGCAATGTCGCTTGCCTCTCGCATCCATGGAGTCCCTTACTGAAATAATTAAGAAACTTGAGTCCCGGGGAATAATCTGTCCAGTTCACAGCACCTTCAATAATCCGGTTCCTGGAATATTGAAGCCAAACGGCCAGTGGAGACTCTGCGCTGACCTTAGGGAGCTCAACAAACGGGTCCATACTTCCCGATGGCCTCTTCCCTACATTGACCAAGGGCTGGCCCAGATCCAGGGGTCACAGGTATTCACTGCAATAGACCTGAACAATGGATACTGGACCGTGCCTGTCAGTAGGGAGGACCAATACAAACTGGCTTTTACCTTTGGGGACCAGCAGTACACATGGACCCGGACTCCCTTCGGATACCTCAACTCCGGCAATGAATTCAACATTTTCCTACACAAGGCCATGCCCGACCTGGGTGCAAGGGGTAACTTGGCTTATGTAGATGATGTCCTCATCAAAAGTTCAACTGTGGAGGAACATATAGCGGAGATCCGTTATGTTCTGACCCAGTTGAGGGCCGCCGGAGAAAAACTTTCCTTTCAGAAAGCACAGTGGTGTAGAACCCGTGTTAATTTCTTGGGGCATGAGATTACTCCTCAGGGTCTCTGTCCCCAGGAAAAGAAAGTGGAAGCACTCCAGAAACTGAAAAACCCCACAAATCTGCGGGAACTAAGGAGCCTCCTTGGACTGACTAATTACAGCAGAAAGTTCATTGAGGTCTACGCAGAGATCACCAGACCCCTGATTCATCTCTTGAAGGGGGAATAAAGTGGGAATGGGGTCCAGAACAATCCGAGGCAGTAAGACAGCAAAAAAGAAGCCTCTCACAAGCGCCCTGCCTAGCTTACCCTGTCAGAAACAAGGAGTTTTTCCTGGAGACAGGGTTCTCTAATACGTGCTTGACGGCAGTATTATACCAAAAGCATGACAAGGTCAATAAAGTAATCTCCTATGCGAGCAAAACTTTATCCTCTATGGTGGAAAAATTCAAAGATTGTGAGAAGGCACTCCTGGCAACGGTGTGGGCATTGAAGAATTACCGCCCGTTTATCCAGGGGGAACACATCATAGTGGAGACTCCACCCCAGCCTCTGCAATATTTCCAAAGTGACCAAATCCGGGCCGGAAATGTGAGTAATTCCCAAATTAATTACTGGATTCTGTCAATGCAAGGCTTTCCTGTGGAGGTCAGATATGGCCAAACCAAGAAGAGTCCCCTCATGCAAGGACTGGCTGACTTGTATGATTGTGCCAGAGAAAACTGTCTCGAGGACGAAAGTCTAAAAATCAAGGACAACATGGAGGCATACCTTAATTTCCCACACAAAGTCTTTGAAGAAGACAAGTGTGAAGGAATGCCCACTGTCTATGTGGATGGATGCTCTTACAATGTTGACAACAACGGGGAAAATGAGCTTGTGGCCGGCGTAGGGAATGCATGGGTGAATGAGTCCCCAGAACCCTCCGCTGGATACAAAATTGGTCCCCGAAGTAGTCAGGTGGCAGAGAGTTGATGGCTGTGCATCAAGCCATCCTCACTGCTGTCCAACATCAACTCCACGAACTGGTCATAATCACAGACTCAGATTATGTATGGAACGGGTTCGTGGAGCACCTGGTTAATTGGAAAACCAGAGGCATGTTATGTACTAATACAAACCCTTGAAACATGGGAAGTTAATCCAAAACATTGATGACCTGGTCGCCTCGAATGGGCTGACCATCTACTGGGAGAAGATCAAGGGTCATTCCAAAGTAGAGGGACCAGACAAAACTGGAAATGACTTAGCTGATTAGCTGGCCAAATCCGGGGCCATACAAGGGAATCTAATAGAAATTGAGTCCCTGTTGGGAGAGATCCAGGTCACTGCTATCACTAGGTCCCAGACAAATGATCACAATAATCTTTCAACTGCACAATGGAGTAAGGAGAACCCAGATGCTGATTTGATCACGGCTCAGAAGGGGGATCCAATAATTGGTAAGTTTTACCAACACATTGCGGACCCTGAGAACTTTCCCCTGACGGATACCGATAACATTGGGAAAGAGGACCTTAGAGTGTTGATGAAATGTCCAAAAATGTTCTGAATCCAAGACGGTTTGTTGGCAAGGAAATCCCAAGCTGGCCATGGTCAGTGGGTGGTCCCTACCTCATTCTGAAGCCTGATGTTAAGTCACACCCATGATGCACCACCGCCGGTCATAGGGGGTTTCATACAACACTTGAGATCTTAAGAGAGGTTGCTTACTGGCCACACATGGGGCAGGACCTCGACCAATACTTGAAGGGGTATCTTGTGTGTGCACAATTTCAACCAACATCCCTCACACACCATGCGCCTCTCCAAAAGAGAGGGATGACACCGCCATGGTCAGATTTGCAAATCGACTTCTTAGGCCCCGTGATTCGCTCCTCTAGGGGGAATAAGTACATGTTGACAGTGACATGCTTATTTACCAAATGGGTGGAATGTCTCCCGGCCCCAAACTGCAAAGCAGAAACAGCAGCTACCCTGATGATCAACCACATCTTTTTGCGTTTTGGTCTACCTCAAAGGATTGAGTCAGACAGAGGTAGCCACTTCACCAGTGAAGTAATGACAAAGATGTGGGAGATACTGGGGCTTAAAAGGAAGCTACATATTGCTTACCAGCCAGTCTCTTCTGGTGCAGTGGAGAGATGCAACAGAACCATAGTGAGCATCTTAAAGAAGTTTGTGACAGATTCGAGGCCAAGTTGGGATATCCGACTACCTCTGGTCCTAATGGCCATCAGATCTACCCCTTCATCTGCAACTAAAATGTTACCATTTGAGCTGATGACTGGACGCAAGATGGTGCTTCCCCAGCATTTGCTCTACAGGACCCAAGAGCAGACATTAATAAATGCCTCCACAACTCCTGATTATGTGGAGAACTTAAGGAAACACCTTCAACATGCTTTTGCCTATGCTCAGCGTAATCTAGAAAGATCAGCTGATAGCATGAAGACCCATTACGATTTGAAAACCACCATGAAAGAGTACAATGTGGGAGACCGGATTTATCTATACAATTTCCAAAGAAACCAGGCCAAACAGCGTACATTTTTGCCTACATGGAAGGGACTTTTTGAGATTATAGACAAGATCTCCCCAGTTGCCTACAAGATCCTCATCCCCAAAGGTAGTTTGGCAGAAGGGGAAGACAAGTGAGTACATATAAATCAGTTAAAGTGTTGCCATCCCAGGCACACTCTGCAGCAACTGGAGGAGTCATCTGCAATACCATAGGGGCTCGCTCCAGCGTAATTCAATTCCCACCCTAAAATATCCCACATATAGGAGGTCATTACGACCTTGGTGCTAGTTGCACCAACTTTACCACCATGGTGTAAACTATGTTTACACCATGGTGGATGGCGGATTTACCGCCTCATTCCAAGGTGAGTGGGGCGGTAAATCCCCATTTCCCATTTTCCCTTCCCCATTCCCATTTTTGCCCCATAGGGCATAATGGGAATGGGGAAGGCGCTATTTACGCCGACGTAAATTACGGCGGCGTAATTAGCACCATGGCGGGTTAGCGCCATGGATTTTAACGCCTGCTAAAAGCAGGCGTTAAAATCGGAATCAGGCGTTAACGCCTGAGTTGTAATGAGGCCCATAGTCTCTAAAATATTATGATTCTTGAATGAAAATGTCTTCTGATTATATCTTGTTTTTTTTTTTAAAATAAGAATGTAAATGTCCATTGATTTATAAAATGTATATGCCGCCCTACTATATCAATAGTGGGGGAGAAATGTCTATGAATAGGTATTGCCGCTTTGCTTTGTCATACTAGGAGAAAGAAAACCTGGAGACTGACCATGGAAAGACGACCTGGGGACCGGGAGCAAAGATCCGAGGGGCCCGGGGTACCGCCCAAAACTCCCATCAGGACCGGCGAGGAGAAGCGATCGATCCACCCTGATGGAGGAAAAGATGCTGAACTTAGTCATCCGCGGAATCGGAAGAAGATGATGCGGACATCCCAGCGCATGGATCAAAACATCCATTGCACCCGACTCCCCGTCGACCCGAAATCAAAGCTCAGTCGGGTGGGGGGGCTTGTTGGGTGTCTTGACCCACGTTTGAACTATTATGCTGCAACATTTGGTACTGTGGGCTTAGAAAATCCAAGATGGCAGAAAAGCCCACATTTGCGCCAGAATACAGGAGAACCGCACAGTTTTGCGCACACCAAAATGGTCCCCTGACCTGCCACCCACCAGTGCAAGAAAGATGGTTCTGTTCAAAATCCGTTTTTATTAATGTCAAAAATTGCTAAGATCATGGGCCCGAAACCACCAAACAAAAATCCAACTACGGTTGAGTGGTTTACTTTACTCTACTGCAGATCCACATCAATGCCATGTCAAGCAAGGATCATATACTATCAAGTAAAATCCTTTCTTTTTGAAATGTATTAATTCAAGACAGCTGTCAAAAATAGGTGCAGTACCGGCATTGGACACTGACCGGCGCTGGTGTTCTATAAATCCTGACAGGAGAGCTGTCTTGCAGAACTGTGCAGTGAACAGAAAGGGGTCTTATGTAATTAAAAGTTCAAAAGACTTGCTTTTCCTGAGAACCATTAATACCTCAGAGACACACACAACAGCCCAGGATATCACATGGCCCTGTTGATTGAGAGGGAGGAGTTTCCCCTGCAGCCTGCAGGACATAACACAATAGACCCTTTCAATTGAATGGGGTATGCTGATTTTGGGTGTGGATTGTAAACCAGTCTTCTGGAAGAAGGAGAGGCCTGTGATCTCTGACGCACCAAGCTTCTGGGGGCGGGCCAGACTGGATTGTGGCTTCATAAATTGCTTATAAAGCTCACAGAAATGTACAATTTGGGGGTCCTTAATATGGAAAATGCCCTCACGATCTGAGACCAAACTCCACTTTGTGCATTGTTCTGGGACCGAACCCCGCTTTTTATTAATATTGCAGACACTTTGTTTAGGATAGAGACATAGTAATTTCCAGTAATATGCTCAGGGAAGGGGTGCAGGTCTGTGTACATTTTGAGGAAAAACCAATATGGCAAAAGTCGTTAAAAAGCACAAAATGTTGCCATTTTTGAACCCAGGCTCTGAGGGGGATCAGAGTTGGGCGAGAGTGTATCTTAAATTAATCTGTGAAATGTGTATGTAATTTCAACGACGTGTGTATCTGGGAAACCTGTTAGTTATGAAAAAATAATTTTCTAAGTAAAAACAAAGGGGCGTTTCTCCAATAGACTGTAAGACTCTGACTCACTCTGACACACTATCCCTTCTCAAATCAGGTCACAGAGAATCCTTGACCTATCAAATCATGAGAGGGTTGGGCATGCAGAATGAGCCGACCCACCCACTTTCAAAACACATAAAAAGAGACTGCTTTGGACAGGCAAGATTCACTTTCCACTTTCTTGCGCAGTGCTTTGCCAGACCAGACAATATCCAGAAGGACCATCTCCAGAACATAGAATCCAGACTTGAGAACTTGTAGCAGAGAGGCCTAAACCACCAGCTAAATCCTTTTTCAGCAGGCCACAAAATCTTTTGCAAATTATTCAAACAGCCGGGCTGAACTGTTTGATCCTGGCTAGAACCCTGTGCCAGTACCCAGAAAGCAGTGCTGAATCCAGAACCACAGACCAGACCAGACCAGATCGCTGTGAGCAGAACCAGAGATACAGACCAGACCAGCAGAGCAGAGCTGACCCAGATAGCTGTGACTTCAGAACCAACTGCCCGGAGTCCAGTCCAAACCTGACCAGACCCTGACGGCCTATTTCAAATTTATAGTGTGAGTACTCAGCCAGAACTCTGTAAAACCAATCTCTTAAAAATAATCTAATTCAAACTAGTTTAACCTATTAGAACTGCATCATAAGAAATCGTGTCTCCATCCTGTCGATTCAAAACCTTCCACAGCGCATCTGTCATTCTGAAACTTCAATTTCATTTCTGAAAATCTATCTCCACAAAATCATCTGTATCTTTGGAACCGTGTGGGCTAGGGACGAGATTTGACTTTCATTTGAAAGCTAAGATTCTAAGCATTCCAACAAGCCTAAAACATTCTATTCCTTATAGTTATTCCGTAATTGCGCTCGACGCATTCAGAAAAATTGCCGCAAATTGAAAAATGAGCTCTTGTCAAAATAGCCGCTTTTGCTTGAACTGCTAAAATTCGTTTTCAACCTACTAATCCCTCATTGAGTATTGCCAGTGTGACTTGAACTAATCTTAAGTAGCTATCACCTACCCTGAATCTCCTATAGGGAATTAAAATCATTTTTAGCATATTTTCACTTCTTTGCAAACCACATTTAAAGTATTTTGCCTGTGTTTTAAAATCATCCCAGTGATCTAAGCTTGCTAGGGGGGAACTGAACTACATTTGATTGTATTCCTGAGAACTGTGTGCTCTTCTTTCCATCTTTTCATATTGCATAAGGGGGGGGGTGAATTGCCAAAAGGGGGAAAAGTGATTACATTGTCTTTTGTTGAAATCAAATCAAGGTTATTCCTGTGTTGCATTCTTTTCCATCATTGTTTTTCCTTGAAACCATAAAAGCATTCTCAGTTACCTTATCCTCCCTATACTAACTCTTAAGTAATTAAATCAGTGTGCTAGTGTAACATCATCCATTGTTGATCACTGTCATATGCCTAAGTGTGTTATCAAATATTAATTTATAAAGTGGGATATATATATATATATATATATATTGTTTAATTTTTCCAATAAATCTTTTAAATTGCAAAACAAACCTACTTCTTGGCTCAGTGGGATTCAAAGAGAGGGGCGTTATATAAGGGTTTATCATCCAGAGTATAACTTGTCATAAAAATATATAAATAAGGGCTTCCCTTGGTCGTCCCAGACGAGGCACTGACTTAGTGGGATTGCTGAATTGAAGTCACTTAACAGGTACCCAAGACATTGATTTGCCCCAGTGGTAATTGAGTCTTCACATCCCTTCTATCAACAGTCTAATTGTATTCTGTTGCAACCAAACTTGACAATAGACACTGCATATTTGAAAGTTGTTTGTTTTAAGCTACAACAGCATACAGCCTCACATCCACAAGGGTCATCATTTAGCCATACCCTTCACACTCTCCCACCTCTCCCACCTGGAATTGGCGGTGAGTTTGCATTTCTCTTGCTTTCTTTTTGATATCTTGAAATGGTGGAGTGATGAATAACAGGATGTTCATAAATGCACATTAACATGTAATGCAACGGTGACTTAATCATATATATTTCTAAGACCTGACCACTCCCGCCACACCTCTATCCCTTTTGCCGATGAAGAACATACTATTTGTTTTAGTTATATTTTGATTCTTTGATCTTGCTTGGACAAATCACAACTGGATCCTTGTTCAACCTCTTACTCTCTGTTATCACCACAAAACAAAAACCCATAGGTTAGCCTTTATGTACATGGTGAGGCAGCCATATCCTAACAGGGTCCTCAGGTAAAAGCAATGCTTATTTAATACAAATTATAATATCAAACATCACTTTGGCTCATTCAGCATTGATTGTATCCTCTTCCCAATAGCATCTTCCTCTATTTCCTTGAACAATGCTCTATTGAGCCATCTCAGTCATAGCTTAGAATTTACAATGTGGTGTCTCAGTAATTTTAATGGACTCACCATGGTGGTGCAATGTGAAATCAGTAAATATTGCTACACTCTCTCCATTAGTGCTGTTCTCCAAACACTCTCTGAACTGCTATACATTCTAACCACATCCGTGAATGTTAGGTTTAATCTTTCAACCATGACATTTGCTCTGGGGTAATACAGTGAGGTGTGGACATGCTCATTGCCTTCCGCTTTAAGAATGTGTCTATTTCTTTCAAAAACATGTGCACACCATTGCCCCTGAGAATTTTGGCAGAATAAACTTCCCTCAAAAATAATGTCTGTAGAAATTAAAGGATGGCTTTTGAATGTATTTAATTTAAAATGCATACTTCAGGCAAGTTGCAGTATATCAGTCTACACCACAACAAACAAGCAGATTCCATTCATAGGTTTAAAGGTCTTAATTTGTCCAAAGTGTCTGCATTGCTGGGTACGTCTGGCACATTTGGTATGACCATAGCTGGAACACATGGGAGCTAATTTTGAGTTTGGAGAACCAGAAACGAAATGTGTAAAAGCCTTGCATTAGGTGTTTACACATTTAATTCTGTTACTACATATTTTCCTACATTTGTATGGCAGAGAGCAGGGGGGAAGGTGACTCACATTTCTGCTGTTTCTCTTCCTCTCCACCATACAAATACTCTGCATTTTCACCACGATGCATTTTCATGCTGGCACAAATGCTCGGGATCCTTATGGAGGCCACAGACTGTTGCACCGTCATAAAGCAGGTGGACTCCATAGGGACCCATTGTAAACACTGCCTGATATGCTTGCATGGCATGCAGCATTTACTCAATTTGCACGGTAGAGTCTAAAAGAGGAGGGTGAAAGGCAGTGTAGATGCTTGTACTCTGCCTTTTTTTCCCTTGGCCGTGCAAAAGATGGAAATTTGGCAGGTGGGACCCGTTTTCGTTGAAGTGTAGACCTAACGTGCCCACATTGCCAAATTACTGGGAACTCGAAAAAGAGCCCCATGGTGTAAACATTGTGTAGCTGTCGTTGCACTCTCCACAGCCCTCGCATGCATTCTGAACCATGTCATCTTCACACAGGGAATTCTTGTGAATTATCGTTGATTTTACTCTGAAAACAAAGAAGAGACTGGATCGGGCTAATTTATTGACCGCTAGATTCAACCCTTAGCTAGCAAATGGACAATCCACAACTAAAGAACCCAACAGTCTTACTCTCTCTTCTACTTTTATCCATTTACTACACGACTAAGTCCATGTACCAAATAGGTCTTGAGTCAATGAATTTCTTTAAAACATATCATTTATTTAGTCACTCGGGACATACAAACAAATTCAACAAAATAGATATATACAAATATAGCATACATACCATTTACAGAGGCACTAATTTACAATATTAGCATCTGGCCAATTCTAAAATACATCCCAAAAATAATTGCAAGTAAAAAACATACAAAAAAATATTCATAAAACCACACCCTTCCTATACAAAACTAAAACCAATAGTGCAGTGTAAACACCAATTCATTTCTCAGTGCGATAGTAAAGTGCAAATTCGCTACTACAATGCAATACAATGTTGGTTAGGCAGCTTCAGGCACCTATTTTCATATGGGGATGCCTTACTGGAAGAATGTTAAACTAATGACATTTCTCAACACTATTTATGTTTCGTCTATCTTCAAAAGACAAGTACTTTTAAATATCTGTAGACTTCTTCAGTATAACCAAGTTATCCTTGATTTTAATCATCCACCATGTATCACTGCTACTATTTTGCTTTGAGATCCAAGGTTGGAATCAATCTGTCTCCTCACATCACTCCCTCATTGTTAAGCGCTAAACAAGTTTTTTTCTGAAAAATACATTGCCTTGCATTTTCACTTTCACAGTCCTCAGCCTAGTGATTGCTTACCATTCTGACAAGTTCCTGATAGCATGGATCATTTCAGACTGGGTCAGTTCCAACACTTCTTCTAAATTTCTAGATTTCTAATCTGTTCCCTATGCACAATGTCATTTTTGGTTGTACTTCATTAAGTCTCACACACTACTGTCAACTCAAATGGTACCCACTTACATTATTTGTATTGTTGTTCTTGCATGTTGCAAACAAACTTTGAGTAGAATTCAAAGTCCTAAAAATTATATTATTTCACCCTTGACTTGGGTGAGGCAATTTCTGGAATGGCTGTGCATGCACTCACTTCCGATTAAATCCACTTAATTAACTCATGTTCATGATAAGTGAGATTTGATTTGCTGAATTTTGATTTTTCAGTAATAACCGTAAAAGTGGCCTCTTATAAAAACCACAACACTGATTGCAGTCTGTAATCATGAGCATGCATTCCTTTACCCCGCCTGAATATATCATCCTGATAATAGCTCACACCTTTTGGAATACTCATGTTACTGAAAATAGACTGAATAACATTTTCTTACAGTGCAATGAACAAATAGGCGTGGTGAATCAAGTGATGCCCATCAATTGATGCAGTTCGAGCTGCTGATAAGCTAATAGCAAATCGTGTGTGTGTGCGCGCGCGCGTGTGTGTGTGTGTGTGTGTGTGTGTGTGTGTGTGTGTGTGTGTGTGTGTGTGTGTGTGTGTGTGTGTGTGTGTGTGTGTGTGTGTGTGTGTGTACAATGATGGGTAATAGGGCTACCTCTGATACTGCATTCTTGTTTTTGTTTAAGTCTCACAAGTTTATACATAGTCTTACTCATTACTTGGGTTTTAATATCACAACCATTGGCTTTACCATTTAGTGGTGTCAATGATTTATATAATGCCATCACTCTGCCTTTTCCTTAACTCAGCATTCAATTCCACATTTTGGGACAGAAACAATGTTCTTGTTTTAGCGAAAAGTGGCAGTGAACACTGCGCCAGTTGAATCAGGTGACAAAACACTTGAATGCACCCTAGCCTATCCGTCACAACTTTGGGCTCCTTCTTTGGATGTTGAACAAATTGTTATTTATCTCATCAACTACCATCACTTGCCTGATTTCCAGTCCAATGTGATTCCCTATTTTGCTTGATCAATGCACCCTAGTGCATTGCTCCCTTTGTGTGACACTTGCACACAACCACCAGATCTGAGTCGGGTTAATTTAAATTGAGTATCAAAGTATCACAATAACGCTATAGACAGTTCACCATAGGCCATTTTACTCCCATCAGGCCCACAAAGGGTATATGATTTACAATCATGCCAGCAACAATAGGCGTTGATCATGTTAAAATCTGACCCGCTTTCTAGAAGCATTTGTGTACACACGCCATTAATACCACACCCAGAATACGGTCACCTTCACTGTCAAACAGTTTTTAGATGACTCACACTGATAGTGTTGCATCATCTTGCAATGTGTCCTCTTTTTAAGAATTCTCTAAAAAACAATCTAGTGGCATAACACTGTTTGTCACTGGCTACATGATTGTAGCTGGAAAATAGGAAGAATTTCCCACAACCTCCTATGATGGCACCTTTGCTTTCTTCTTTGCTTTTCATAGTACCTGTGATACCTGCTCGTTTCCAATCTTCTCAATGAGGACTTGCACTGATTGTGCCCTGTTCGTCTTCATCGTTGTCTTCATTGGTGTCCAGTTTTTTCAGACACTGGCCCTCATTCCGAGTGGGGCGGTAAGGGATACCGGGCACCGGTAAGAAGACCAGTGCCGGTAATCCCTTACCGCCCTACTACGTGGTCCCTTAGCGGGTCCCTTCCTTAATCCTGGTCTGACCAGGTGTTAACAAAGGGACCCGTTAAGGGACCAGGGCGCAAATAACGGGCTTGGCATACACCGGCCCATTATTTGCACCCTCCCCATTCCCATTGAGCCCTATCGGGGCTCAAATGGGAATGGGGAATGGTTTGTTAAATGGGGATTTACCGGTCCCTCCAAGGTCGGAATGGACCGGTAAATCCCCATTGAACGAAACCGGAGTCGGTACCGATATGGGAGGCAGTCATGGCGCAATACTCGGAATGACACTCCTGTTCAGCATTTGTTCAAGTAGGCAATGAAATACCATCACGATGATACATCAGTCTGTCTTTCCATTTAATGTTGTATTTAGGACCATATACAGCACATATTTTCACTCGTCCTCCTACATCCTTGGGGTCTCTCCTGGATTGGGTTCAGTGGGGGGCTCGACACATTGATCGTCTTCATTTTGCCTGCAGATGAGAACCTCTTTATGCAATAATGCTGGCAGCCAAGGGCTACTGTTCTCAATTCTCCGCAATCTGCAAGCAAGTACTACAGCCCCGCCACCCGCGACTTCACTCCTCGCCAATCGCGATGTATACAAACGTGGACAGGAGATATCAAATTATTGGTGTTTACTTTTAATTACAACAGCAGATATCCTCGGGTGCACAACATCCACACATTGCTCAAACTATTCCTCAACTGCCACCTCTTCAACCTTAAAGCCGAGGTGAGTTTGCATCCCACTCATTGGTTTATTTGTTTCCTAGCAACAGTGGAAAGATGAGTAAGTGGTTGTATACAGATGAGCAATTACAAATAGAGAAAAAGTGCCATGGACACACAGAAAGCCCACAACACACAGTGAATAATAAGAGGATGCATCTTGAGGCCACATGAGGATGCAACTTGAGGCCACTTGAGGCCACATGTAACAATTAGATAATGATAAGATTTGAGGACAGGCTCATGTCTTTGCCATGTTATTGACTATACCTAAGCTCTGACATGACTTCTGTCATACTGGCTTCTTCTTACTTTTAAATAGACAAATCCACCACAGTATGAAGAGGATCAATTCTGTGAAACAGCAAGAAGGTGCTGTGATGCTGGATTAAACAAAGAACCACACAGATCAGCACTGTGGCGTAACACATAATTTGGGCCCCCCCCCCGGCGAGCCATTCTGAACTCCCCCCAACTCGGCAGCAAATCACAGTTCCCGCCACACTTTGGGCTGGCCTAGATCACCATACTTACACAATACGCACCAACATGCTGCTGCAGGGGTACGCCACACACTGCACTAGGAGCAAGTTATAAATATGTGTTTTAATGCAGTATACAGCACACTTTCTGAGAAATATTGGCTAGAAGTCCAAAGCGTTTGCAATTGTTTTGTAGGGTTACATCAATCTAAACATCCAATACAAGTAAGTCACCAACAGTGCACTGAAATATTAATGCTTTAATTAATATAATGCATTGCTATTAAAAATGCCATGCCATAATGAAAACATGTCTAACTGGCTGCACAATGTAGACCAGTCTAGACACGTAATAGCAAATTACAGTAAATCATGCCAGGCCACATTTAGACGTACCTAGAATGGTTGCACCAAAATGCCAGTCGAAGCAATAACACTTATCATAGTTAGTTTATCACAGATGCCCAGAAAAATGTACAATGCTGCAGTAAGAAACTGCTAGACTGGCAGCACACACGTGCCAGTCTAGCCAGTTAATTACACTTAGTGGGACTGCTTTATCATAGATGCCCAGTTAAACCAAATTCAAGGCAAACTAAGAAATGACTAGAATGGATGCACCACAATCCCTCTCTAGCCACTAATACCACACAGCAAGCCTGCCTAGCCTAAACATCGATATCACACAATCTCCATCATACCCACCCCCATCAAATCCCCCCCACTTCCCCTCTCCCATCCACCCCCTTCCCCAACCCCAAAAATCATCTTCTTATACAAGAATTATCTCCACTTCCCTTTTCCTTGTCCCTGTTCTTAAGTATGAGGCTCCTTGTCTCATAGGTAAGTACTGCGGTGTGGAAGAGTGGGACTAGAAGTAATTAAGATGACAAGTAACTATGTAAGGCATTGCCTCCATGTCTCTCTGTCTCATCCCAGTACTTGTGTATAAGTCAAAGTGCCTCATACACAAGTACCAGGACGAGGAAGAAAAGGGCTATGAGTAATGAAGATTACCAATGTGTAACCATGGAATTAAAAACAAGTAGTGGCACAAAACCATTACGCAGGCTGGGATTCACCTCCCCACCCCCTTTGACATTTTGGGCCATGTTGACTCGACCTGGCTGACTTACAGAGCAGTTTCCGGCCAGAACAGGACACAGATGTTAAATAGCACTTGGGTTTTACTGTTAACAAAGGCCTAGCAATTAGTTACGTAACGCATTTCACTGTTACTACCTGCATTCAAATGCATAATTCTTTAGGCAATTAAAATCTTGATGTTGGTTTATTACTTGCATGCCAGGGAAGTGATTGGAAGGGTAGAGAGGGGACAGGATAACATGTATTCTCACAGTAGTCCATAAGTGGGTGTTTTCAGACTTAAAGGAGGGTGTTAACTGTGTGTAACATTGAAGCTGCACCAGCATATTCTCATTAGAATGCATAAAGAGTTGTAGTAAAATAAAAATGCATAGAATGCATAAAGAAGTTTGATGCTCCACACAAATAAGTTTGCCCCTCCCCCACCACCCGTGAAGTTAACATCTCTCCCAACATTTGAGGGGTTATCACCCCGTCAAAATGTAGGTTTTGTTGCGCCCCTGAACACAAGCACACACACCATTAAACATACACACACACGCACATTCCAGCCACCCATACATTTAAGTATGTGCCCTTTCACTATACAGGCACACCCAGGCAGCCACCCATATATTAAAGTGTGCACCATTTAACCATACATGCGGACAGGCAGCCACCTATACATTCAAGTGTGCACCCTTTCATTATTTAGGCACACCCAGGCAGTCACCCATACATTTAAGTGTGCACCATTTCACCATACACTCGACACACACACCCAGCCACTAATACATTTAATTGTGCACATTTTCATCATACACTCACACATGCAGCAACCCACACATTTAAGTGTGCACCCTTTCACCATACAGGCAAACCAAGGCAGCCACCCATACATGTAAGTGTGCACCCTTTCACCATACATTCACAGACACACACGTTATCGGGTTGAGGCGAGCACTACTACTTAAAAAAGAAATGACTTTATGAAGAATTTATTTCTGTTAAGGACCGAATCATAATGGAAATAATTTCTTTATGAAGGCAGAGTGACTTCAAAAAGAAACTATGGGCCTCATTACAGGTCCGGCGGTCCGGAATTAACAGTGGCGGTAAACCTGCCGCCACTGTAAATTTCGGACCGCCCGATCCCAACTCCTGCAGGCGGGAGGTGGTGCTCCCGCCAGGTCTGACCTGGCGGGTTTAACACCGCCCCCTTGCAGGCAGACGTGGAAACACCGGCACCATCACGAGATGGTGCCGGTGTTTCCACTTCCCCATTCCCAATGAGTCCTATAGGACTCATTGGGAATGGGGATTTACCGAATTCCGCCTCCAGAATTCCTGGGACACCAGGGTTGTAATGCCCTGGTATTTCCGGGAGTCACAGAGGCAGAATGGTAATACGAGTCCGGCGGTAACCAGGCGGATTTACCGCGGTTTTACCGCCTGGTTACCGCCAGACTCGTAATAAGACCCTATTTCTTTTTGAAGTCATCATACTCCCCCACCCTATGACATGGAGGCTTCCAGCCTAGAGGCTTCCATGTCATGGGGCGGAGGGAGCCATTAGACTTAAAAAATAAATAGTTTCTTTTTGTAGTCACTCTGCCTTCATAAAGAGATTATTTCTGTGAACTAATGTCTTTATGAAGGCAGAGTCACTAACAAAAAACGAAGAAACCTTTGTTTTAGTCCAAGGGTGTTCCCCTCCCGGGACATGTGGTGAAAGGGCCCCCCGCGCTGCGGGGGGTGCAGGGCCCCGGTTATAACAGTTGATCAACAATATACACATACTCCACATACCTTAAATGGGATAATGTTCCTTTTCAAGTCGCTTCACATTAACAATGGGGAACTGAAAGATAAAGGCATAAAAAGCTTGGAGCAGTATGAAATTCTGGTTCAATTAATACTAAATGAAAAATATAGAGGTGATCCCACAAATTGAGAAATCTGCGTTCAGTGAAACACAGAGATGCGGCCGCCCATCTCTCAGGCCAAATTCCCATGCTTGCTGTGGGCCAGCAAGAGAAACACTCAATAGCACACTAACATGCAGCACATGATCTTGAGTCCAGGATGAAGTCCAATTCTAAAACCAGGGACATTTAACACAACCTCACAAAAGGGAACTGCGCTCCATTTTCCAACAATGCGCAGGGGCCCGATCCTTTGAACAATGGACACGAGGTCTGCTCAAGACATCATGCATTAGATATGAGCAATGGTTATCATGCACTGTATTCGGGCACCAACCATCTGATCCTTGAGCACAGGAACTGGACTCTCAATTGCACTGATCGTTCATCAATAAAGGACGATTCTGACATTTGACTACGGAAATTGACTCAGATTGTCCAGCAAAACAGACATGTTTGTTGATCCTATCCTCGAATACTGAGCACTGGGCAAAAGCTCAAGCCATAATACAATGAATAGGGACTGTGATCCTTCACAATTGATCCCCAAAACTGAATCTGGTCTCTGATCAAGTGATGCTGGAAATGGGCTCCCTTCCTCCAACACTCATGCAGTCTGCTAGACTAGCACTGAACATGAGATTCGATTCTGTAACAGTGTGCATGGATTCTGATCATCCTCTACAAGATATAGGCTCTGATACTGATAAACTGGATGCATGTTCTGATTCTCTCAAATTCAACATGTGGCCGGATCGTCCCATACCTTGACTTAAGTTTTAAATAGTTCTGTGCTAGATGTATTCTCTGACAGTGAATATGAGCTATAGCCATTCCACACTGGTGTACTATTTGATTCTATTACACCCAAAGTGAGTGCTCCTATTCTCACCCTCAACATAGATTTAAGTCCTCCCCTACTGGGCATGAGCCCATTTCTTCCAGCACTAGCCTTTAAACCCCCACTCTGGATATGGAAGCTCCAGCCTTCACTAGACCCCTAATCTGGATATGGGTGCTGGGCATAATGAAATGTATTAAGCTACAGTTAATTGTTCTAACTTGATTGTGTAATTAATAGTTTTTATTTGTTTCGTAAAGTGTAAAGGTCATGACTGACCACAGTCACTTAATTAAAAAAAAAAAAAATAGAAAAAATGTTTATATATACATATATATATATACATTGATGATTTTTCAGCAATTCAAGTCCTTGATTATGTGCTTTCACCTAAATATTCCTTGCGGTCATATGCAAATTTTCCAAAAGCAAGATCTTCAAATAGCTTAATTTCTTAAGAATTAGAACACATAGGACCTCATCACGAGTTTGGCGGTAACCCTTAAATCCGGCGGTAGCGCTGTTACCGCCGGATTTAAGGGTCTGCCAAATCAGGGCTTCAGCGGATTTCTCCCCAGCTCTGAGCTGGGAGGAAATCTGCCGAAAATGTTCCCTCATACAGCCGGCTGGAAATCCGCCGGCGGTATGAGCGCGAAATTTCCCCATTGAGCCCAATGGGGAATGGTGCATTCACGAATAGGCTCAATGGGGATTGGGGATTTCCAATTCCGCCAAACCTGTGATCGGGCGCTAATAGCGCCGGTGGGTTTGGCGGTAGGGCAGATAGCGCCAGCGTTACCGCTCAACTCGTGATGAGGCCCATAGAGATGACAGATTCACAATTCAGGTGTAAGGACTGATCTAAAAGTCGGAATCCCACTCAGACCTGTCGATATATGAAACAATCAACGAGTCACACCGCATCTCAAAGTGCACAAATTCACGGTCAAGCTACAAAATATTTGAAACAGAGTTAGTCATTGCAAAATAAAAGCACGTGCAATTCAGTCTTCAGGCTGTTTAAGGGGAGGCAAGAAGGGGAGCGAAGAAGGAGTTAACCCCCCTGCAGCGAGCAGATGGGGTCAGAGCATAAAATACTCCCACATCATTTCCAAATTATCTTTCCGTGAAGCTTCATAGAATGAAGGCAGAAAGGAGCCCTGCTGCACAGGCCAGGCAGCCGCAGATGGATGGCGGGAGGCTTCAGCTGCTGGTGTATTTGCACTTTTCCTCTTAATCATGGCAACATTTTCTGCACTCGAGGCCTGTCTGCTCGGAGCCTAATCCATCAGCCGTGCTACTGTAGCCTGTCATTCCTCCATCACCGGGACACATGAAGCAGGTCTGAGAGTAAATGTCCACTCTGGAATACACCAATTTAGCAGAGCCAGGAGGGGATAGATGGGGAGTTAGTACAGGCTGCAAAGAGGGCGGTGTAGTGGGCTGCTAAGCCGTGGAGGAGAAGGCTGTTTTCTGCAAAAGGAGGGTGCTTTCAAAAAAGCGCGTGGGGGCGGGGGGACGAAGGCTGCAGACAGGGTGCAGGCCCACCATTTATGCTCTATGTTTTGGGAATTAGTTACGGTGAGCCCCTATTGAATACAGAAATCCTACATTTCCCCTTCTGAAGCATGTGTAGATTATCCTGTCCTGTGTTTATTCTTTGCATTTTTATGGATTTGCAATTTTGTTTTCCCATTTTAAATTCAGTGCTTCAAGTCCCAGGCATTACAGGCGCTCCAGGGAGATTTTCAGAAAAAGGCACACGTCCATAAACCCACTGCACCTATGAGGTGGCCTAACATCTAGAGTGCGGCACTGTGACAGAAGAAAGATACATGCTGCTTGCAGCCATGTGTTGCTGGGTGCGCGTTGTACTGATCCACACATGGCAAAGTGGGATGGTCAGGTCTGTGTCTATCTAAAGAAACATACAGTCTTCTTGTCTGTGTGGCTCACAGCTCTAGCAATTCTGAGGGTCCTTCTTACCTACTCTCAGCTCGTCTGTAGTTAGTGGTGGGGCACTGTGTCACAGCCCTTTGTGAGCACACATTAGGCCTCATTACGAGTTTGGAGGTAGCCATGCCATCATTACGGGCATGGCTACCTCCAAATTCTTGTGCGGGTCCGGGTCCCGAAAAAAATGGAATTACCGAGCCATTCCGACTTTTGCGGACCCGGTAATTCCCATTTTCGGGACCTGGACCCAGTACGACCCCATTCCCATTTGAGCCCTCGTAGGAAATGATGGGTCCATTGTTAATGATGGGTCCATTGTTAGCATCCTGGCCCACTCGTGGGTGCCAGTATGCACATCTGGTCAGACCAGACGTGCATACCGCCACCCGTGAGTAACCTCGCAATGTGGCAGCCCAGTATGAACAGTGCTGGTACCTTACCGGCAGCGTTCATACTGCAGCCGCCAGGGTCGTAATGAGGCCCATTGCTTTACGGAGAATAATAGGCAACATTGTTGTTTCATAATTTTAGACTATGCTACTTCATTCTTAATGTATTAAGACCCCACTCATATCATGGTGACAGGCAGTAAGTATGTTTCTGGAACATGATTTCCTGTTGCAGCTCATCTGATAGGCACACTGTGCTATGCTATGCCCCCCTTCCTACTGCAGTCCAGAGAGAGCGCTGTGAATGCTTGGTATCCTGAGTGCATATCATCAGTTCAGTGTTTTGCATTCTCCATTCCACACTCTGCTGTCTCTAGTTGTTTCTGGGCTGCGACCTGCCCAGTGGCGTCAGAAGCACTATTTACTAGCACACAAGTGTGCGTGATGCGAGAATTGTCCTTTTGCTGTTGTGTTGCAATGCATGGACCCTGAGCAGGGAAAGTTCCTTCCGTGGACTTTTAAATGGAACTCGGAAATCCTCCATAAAATTCCCGAGCCCAGGCAGGAGTTGTATTTCCCAGGAGCTACAAGGAGTCTGGAAATGAGACCGTGCTCAACATAAGAATCTATAAGCAGATCGCACTGCACGTTTGGAGAAATTGGGAATAAAGAAATTGTTTTAAGAAGTAAAAATGTAGTAGTGTGTTTTCTAGGCAAGTCAAATCTAGGCAAGTCAAAAAATAGGCATTTGTCTTGCAATCCAAACGTTCTTTGCTGCCAGCAATGTCAACTTGCAAGCTAGTAGCCAGCCAAGCAGGTAGCCAGCCATAAATCCCCCATCCCCATAGCATGAATGCCAAAATACACACAGCACAGCCTTTCCTAATAGCCAAGAGCGTTTTATGACTGGCCAATGGCTTTTCATGGGCTGCACAAATGAGAAGAACGCTTTTGAACTTATGTGCCACTTGCACTTCAGGCAGCACTATAGTGGAGGTCCCCCTTGTGGAAGGTGCCACTCATGCTGTTGGTCTGAACACGTCACCTGAGCAGCGCAGGTGGTATGACGGAACTGACACATATGAACTGGTTACTCCTATGTTTTCTTTATTGGGAGATCTGGCCTTCTTTTAAGGAGTAAAACCGTTAGGTATGCCGTTCATCTCGATCCTTGAAGACCGGCGGGGGGGTCTGTCTCCTCCTAACCCTAGTAAGGAGTGTGGACTGGAATGGAATACAGACTGTCCTTCTTCTTATGGAGAACTGAAGTCAGTCCAGAGTCTGGCACTAACAGGGACTTCCGATGGCAGAGTCCCCAAGTGAGTCATAGTTCCCAGAAATATGTTCTCTGATTTGGTCCATAGGGTACCACTTCAATGCCTGTGCAGGTGTGAAGGGGGGGCTCTCTACTTTTGGGAGTGTGGGGGAGGGTACCGATATGCTGCATGGGTCCTACGAACAAGCATTTTTATTTTGGTGAAGGTTCTGTTTTCTCTGTGGTTCTATGGGTGCTGAGTGGGGCGAGGTTCTTGGGGTACGTCACGGTTAAATCAGTCTCTGATCCAAATATGTAGAGAATATTCTTGCTTCATTATGCTATTTGAGGTTTGGTGGTATTAAATGTATTGATTCATGATAAAAGATTGTGCACATATGGAAACATTTTTTTTAATTTTGAAAATTCATGCTCCCGTGACTCAGGAGGAGGAACCTAATCGAGTATTCTAAATTTCTCACTGCGTTGCTCAAAGTTCTACATATACGATTTTCCATTCCTTTAAATCAAAATCTTGGCAAGCCTGCCAAGCTATTGCTCACTTGCTCCTTGGTTGAATAAGGAATTGCAGAACTCATACTTTTCCATTGTATGTATTTGGTGTGTTCAGTTTGTATCAATTACTCTCAAGCCTTTTTTTATGGGATGTGAGCTGCATGTTACTTTAGTCTAAAAGGGAAGAAACTAAGGGGATCTTTGCCGTCCTGGTAGTGATCATGATCTTCCGCCTGATACAGAACACATCTTAAGAGCTATGTGATGCAGAGAACCCTCAAGCCATTCCAGAAGTGGGACAGGGCTGTTAATCAAGATGTGAGTACATGTTTGAGGCGGAAAGCACACTAGTGTGCAAGCAAACGATATATTGCAAACAATTCAAAATCCAGCAGATGAGTCCTTTAGTCTGATGCAAAGAGTCTCGAGAGGATTTGTAATGTGCCATATACAAGTGTTTCAAAGCACGATGAGGAAAGGAAGGGGGAACAATTGGAGGACAGAGACAACGATCTTACTAGGCAAAGTGACCTTGAGATTGTGCAAGTGCAGGGGAGAGGAGAGAGGAAAAGATGCCAGGGGACAGGGGAGAGGGGCAGTGCAGTACATGGGATCAAAACAATAACATGAAGTGTGACCAGCAGGTGGCAGGTGCAAAGGTAAGTGCAGACAGCAGGTGTCCAAAACAAAGTGCATACATGGAGTCTGTATGGTTACAGATGCATGCACAAGTGCAAGGGTTGCTGGGAGGCAGTGCGGGTGTGCAACTGGGTGGGCTGGGACCTAGGTCTGAAATTAGAGGGTAGCCAGGTGACCAGCACAGTATCAGACAGGAAATGAGCAAGAGAGAAGGCAGAAGCAAAGATGAAGGTCTTGAGGTACTTCCAGAACCGGAGGTGGTTCTCCTCAATTTTCAGAGAGGCAGGGAGGCTGTTCCAGAGGGAGGTATCAGCTGAAGAAAGAGATCTACCACCAAGCGACTGACCCTGAGGGAGTTGGAGGAGAAAAGAGCACGAGTAGGAAGGTAGTTGTGAAAAGAGAGAGTTGGAGGTATTGAGGACCCAGCCCCCAGAAGGCCTTGTGGACAATGCAGAGGGTTTTGAACTTAATCCTCACAGCCACTGGGAGCCAGTGCAGAGATTTCAGTCCTGGAGAGAAACAATCCCTGGCTTGAAGGCAAGGACACGTCTTGCAATCCTGTTTTGGATGAGTTGCATAGGACGGAGAGTAGAGGCAGGCAGATTTAGAAAGAGGATATTGCAGTATTCCAGCCTAGAGAGAACCAGAGCGCCAGAGACAGTGAGCTTCTGGGGGAAGGAGAGGAAAGGAAGACTATCTCAGAGGAGGTTCAGTTGGTAGTTTGACTTCTTAGAGATGTCAGAGATGTGAGTCGAAAAGGAGAGTGTGGAGTTAAAGATGACTCCAAGGTTCTTAGCCTCACAGGTGGGAGCAGGAAGAAGGCCAAGGGAGGCCTGCCAGAGGGTGACAGGAAATGAGGGTGCAGGTGTGCCGATGAGGAGAATCTCCATCTTACTGGCACTAAGGCAGAGATCATTGGTGGCACACCACTCCTGGATGGCAGAAAGGCAGTAAGAGATGAGAGAAGGAGAACAGGTGGCAGAGGGGGGCTTGGAAACAAGCTGAGAGTCATCGGCATAGCACTGAAAGTTGGAGCAGAGACCAGCAATGCAGTGGGCGAGAGGTGCCAAGTATTAGTTGAACAGCCTGGCAGAGAGGTTAGACCCCTGGGGAACACTACAGGTAGAGAGTGAGATAGAGGAAAGGAAGGACCCAAGTTGGACCTGGGAGTGTCCATCAGAGAGGAACAATGTCAGCCAGTCTGGGGCCTGATTGGTGATACCCCGGTTTGGAGATGATTGAGTAGGATGGCATGGTTGACCGTGTCAAGGGCAGAAGAGAGATCAAGTAAGATGAAGATGGAGGGGAGATTAGAATCAAGGTTAGAGAGCAGGTCTTCAGAGATGTTCAGGACAGCAGTTTCCCTGCTTCTGGCTGCTCTGAAGCCAGACTGATGGCCATGGAGACAACCAACAGATTCAGTGTGACGATTAAGCTGGGAGATGGCCAGCTTTTCCAGGAGTTTGACCAGGAAAGGAGTGATGGAGATCGGGCGATAGTTTCCCAGGCAGTAGAGGTCAGCTGAGGGTTTTGTGAGAAGAGAGTGCACAAGAGAGTACTCCAGGGGGGTTAGGGAAGGCTCTAGTGGTGAAGGAGTGGTTATAAAAGTCAGCCAGGGCAGGAGCAAGGGTGTCATTGTGGTCCTTGATGGTTTTGGAAGAACAGAGAACAACCAGTTTTGATGAGACTATCATAGATTGGACTTGTCTTCAAACATTGTCAGGGGAGAAGAGGGAAAGAAGAGAAAGAGGGAGGAGGGGTGGGCACAGGGCCACCGGAGGTAGAAGAGATAGTAGAGGGAGGAGGAGGAGAGGATGGGAGGGTGGACAGGATGTCCTGGGTTTTAGAGATGACATGAGAAGCCAGGGCCATGAGGAGGGCCTGGAAGGGGACAGGAGAGGCAGAGGCTACAGCAGGATTGGCAAGCTCCTTGCAGATTTTAGAGAGTTCTGCCTAGTTGTTTGATGCCGTAGAGATGCAGGCTTGGATGTTGGCTCTCTTTTAGTGTGGACAGAGAGCCGGTATTTCCATTGGAGCAGGCGGCATGCCAGTTTGTAATAGGATGTGCAAGAAGCTAGCCGTGTCCTCTCAGCCACCATGCATTGCGTTTAAGGGTGACAAGGTCAGAGTCATACCAGGAGTTGCACTTGGCTTTGGGCTTTAAGCAGATCCTTATGACAGGGGCAATAACATCAAGAGTATCAGAGATAGAAGAGTGGAGCATGGAAAGGTCTGTGTCAGGATGTGAGTCAGTCAGAGGAGGAGGAGGGGGAGAGAAAGTGGTGGTGAAAGCGTCAACTGATACACCCTTCATGGGTCGGATGACTGAGAAGGTAGGTGGCAGTGCTGGAGTTGGCTTGACCTGAGGGGTAGAGAGGGAGAGATGGGAGGAAAAGAGAAATGATCACGTCCAAAGTGCGCCTTGCAGAGTGAGTCAAGCTAGAGGGGAGAATAGAAAGAGGGAGAGCCATCAGGGAGGAGAGTGTCAAAGCTCCTGACAGAGCTGGCTGTGAACCATGTCTCAGTGAGACAGAGGACATCGAGATCAAGTTCTTCCAGGAGGCAGAAGATGTCAGAGTAGTGTTTGACAGCTGAGCGATATTTGAGACTGGCAATATGGAGAAGGTTGGCAACCTTGAATGACTTCTGGGGAGGGGTAAAAATCAGAGGTATGCCCTGTGGAGGTATAGAAGGAGCCAGGGGGGCAGAAGAGGAAGGAGGAGAGGGCAAGGTAGCCAAGGAGGAGGCAGAGGGGGGAGGCTAGGAAGCCAAAGAAGGGAGAAAAGGAACAGCAGGAGAAGGAAGCAAATTAATGAGGTGCAGGAAGTGTCTATCAAAGAGGAGAAGGTTGGTCTGAAGACCTTAGACCAAGACAGTGCTATTCAGGTAAACATTAATAATGACCTTAGATGAGTGGAGGGGGGCCAGGAGGGCCTCCCACCAGGTGCCACCATTAATGGTTGAAGAAGAGAAAGGAGCAAGAACAGAGACCATATGAAGAGTCCATAGGTCTGGTGAGGGAACGACAAGGAAGATGTCAGTGCGGGTCTGTCTAGAGGAAGCACTGGTATAGGTGTCAGCGATAGGGAGGCCTGGGTTGGAGACCAGGATATCCTTTTTGAACCGCTTCCTACCAGACTTAGTGAGGAGAGCAGGATAGTCGATAGAGAAGCAGTTTGAAAAGATAGGAGAAACTAAGAGCATCATAGAGTAGATGGAAGAAGATGAGAGAGGAAGAGGGGTGGAGGGAAAAGGTGGGGGGAGACAATATGGGAGGACACAAGGATGGGTGCAAGCAGATGAGACAGAAAGGAACAAGACAATAGTGGACGATTGACTAAATAGACAAGGGCTCAGATGGAAGAGCAGGCAGAAAACAAAGTAGTCTGGTAAGCAAAGCAGGTCACCAGGGAATCAGGAACAGAGAAGTCATTAAAAAGCAGAACACCAAACAATATACAAAAGAAGAAAGCAGTCTACAAATGTAAACCTAGAGGAGGGAAGAATACAACAGAACACAGAGCAATACAATGAAAAACAGGGCAGTCAATGAGGAAGAGCAAAGGGGGCACGTGGGTTCAGGAGGCTGGAGATGGGGGGCATGGGGCACACACAATAGGGAATTGAGAGGGACCATGTGGTCAGGGATGTGCAATGCGATGAACCAAGGATGGTAAGAGCGAGGAACGCGTGGTCGAAAGTTGCGAGGAACATGCGGCCAGGGATTGCGAGGGACCATGCGGGCTAAAGGTGAGCGCTGACTCAAGCGTGGCTGAGAATAGAGAGGGCGCTAAAGCACATGCGATCATGGGATTGTGAGGGACCACGCAAGTCAGGGGACGCAAAGAGCATGTTGAGGCAACACAATGGAAGATTACGAGGGGCCACGCAGGTACGGGAGGCAAAGCTTGAGTGATACAAGGATGGAGGTGGCGAGGGCACGCATGTAGCAAGCAGGGATAGAGGTGCGTGGATGGGTATGTGATCAAGGAATGTGAGGGGCAACGCGTGGATGGTCAAGCCTCTGGTTCTTGGCCGTGGGGGCATGGGATCCGGCCTGCACAACCACATTACTGTCTGGCAGTCTTTGCTCCAAGCATCTGTGCTTGGAGCACTCTCACTGTTAATGGCGGGCTCCTGTACTTTTTTCAGTTTCCTGCTCTTTGAAATGACCCCTGCCTAAGCTCCCTGCTGCCAACCTTTTTGGGTGGTCCGTGGCATGGTAGGGTATGGTCCCAAATTAAGGTTTTGGTAGGCCTCTCTTGAAATCTGCTGCATATACGATGCTGATCACTGCTCTATCTTCTCTCTCTGTCCTATTTGCATCCCTTTGTTAAAAGGAAGCCTGGGGGGGGCAGACTATATTTGAGGCGAATACAATTTTTTAAGTTGGTGGGGAACTATTGTCTGCCCAGCATTCTACTGGGCCAAGGCGTTTTTTAGGCCAGAGGGCAGAGCAAGCTGTGAAGCCCTGATCCTTACCAAAGCTTTAAAATGAATGTGGGGTGCGTTGCCAGATGACCAAAAGGAGAAACCTTAACACATTTGATTACATACACTAAAATAATTCACAGCAACCCAGAAAATAGATGATGCAATAGTGGGCAGATGTATAGTGGTCAGATGCCACTCTTGTGAAATGAGTGCGCACAAAAGCTATTTATTGCACCAACTGCTACTGAGACCTGCTACTGAGACCTTGCCGTGTTTGTACGCATGGTATGTAATGTAAATGGCTGAGATGGAAACAATGCAAGACACAGAAAGCAGGGGATGCGTGAAATCTCACTCCTGAACTGTTAGGGAGTAGTTTATCATATGAAACAGAGTCAGCTTACAATATCCTTATAGTTTAATTATTTATATTTTAAATATCTTATTTTCATGAGAATACACACCATTGTGTCTCTCAAAATAGCGGTCATTCCTGAGGTGTGTGTTCAGAATAAAACCAATGATCTGTTTCTTCTATGAGCACTAAGGTAATGCTTACTTTTGCATGCTGCCTACTAAAGGTTTACTTTTCTTTTTTTAATTATTTTATTTTTTTAATAAGGACAGAAACCTGCCATTTTTCGCGGAGCGGTGAGCGGAGCGAGAGCTGAGGGAGAGCAGTCTTCTGCAGTCTTTTTACGCTGTCTACGCTGCCTGAAGTGCCTTAAACCTGCCATTTTTCGGGGAGCGGTGAGCGGAGCGAGAGCAGAGGGAGAGCAGTCTTCTGCAGTCTTTTTACGCTGTCTACGCTGCCTGAAGTGCCTTAAACCTGCCATTTTTCGCGGAGCGGTGAGCGGAGCGAGAGCAGAGGGAGAGCAGTCTTCTGCAGTCTTTTTACGCTGTCTACGCTGCCTGAAGTGCCTTAAACCTGCCATTTTTCGCGGAGCGGTGAGCGGAGCGAGAGCAGAGGGAGAGCAGTCTTCTGCAGTCCGCTGCTGACAGCTGAGGACAGCTGAGGACAATGGAGGTGAGAGAGACATTAAATCAGACTGAAATATCGGAGACTCAGCCTCACCAGTCTTACCAACCCACTAATACCAATACAATGAACCTCCCTCCCCCGGAGCAGCTCCCTAGAATTCTACGAAGTTCTCTGAAATCAATCAAAAGTAATACTATAAACCTTAAATCTACGCTAACTATTCAAAAACAAAAAGATCAACGACTACCGCCAAAAGCAACGATAGTCGTCTCTTCAGCTACTAAAACCTCAACAAATGCAGCGAATATTATTCTTTTCCCGACCCAAGCTTCAGGGATCACAGGAATTAGTGAACAAAGACCCGAACATATCCACGGGACTGTGGCGGGATGTGAGGCAGGACTTCTAAGTGCGTCGAACATTTCCTTTGAATCAATAGACTCGCAATCAATCCCCTTGACTGACACGTTTGTAAATGCGTCGGAAATCTCAGACTCAGAAGGGGTTTTAAAAGAGAGAACAATAGAACTACACGGTCAAATCACCGAATCAAATAAAAACAAAAATATTTTACCAGACATACCTGCATCCCCGGTCTATCCGGCAACATGGACTTGCGGGGGGAGACCCCAGGACGCATCGCTTTTCGATGGATTACAGCCGCCTCTACCCCCTCACGCTGGCAATCAGCCCCCTGCCCGGCAGGCTCTGCCTTCCCGTCTCGGAATCGAGACGAGTGGTGCTCGGGACTCTCCCGTCGGAGGACGGGCGACCCAGGCACCAGTGCATCCAGCCACAGGCAGGGAGAGTGTGGCCGCGGGAAGTAGCACGTCGGGGGAGAGGTCAAAGGGGTTTGTCCCCAAAGAACCCAGCGCAACCGCTATCCATGCGGTGGATTCTCCGGGAAACCAGGACGCGAGTGTGGAGGAAATCGCGAGCCTAGAGCCCGCCCAGGACGATGTCGTCTCACTGCCGGTATCAAGGGGCCCCATCAAGGGATCTACGACGGACACATTGTTCAACACAAACTCAATGACAAGTACGGTGGCGGCCCAGTACCATGCCTCTCAAGATGCATTTCGAAATAAAACAAACCCTCACTTGATCCACCAAGAAATAGCTGGTGATAAATGTCCCACACAGGGAACTGTGGTTGTAGAGGGGGTGTCGTTATGTGGATTCCCAAAGAACTTGCCCATCCATCAAAGTAATTCATGCGCAGTACTGCTCACGGACTCGCTTTTGGATTTGACGAGTGCCCAAGTGGAGACAGCCACGACATCGGAACCGCCAACTAAACTCCCACAGGAACCTCTAAAACAAACCCAAAAGAGAAAGCCGGTCAAGTGGCACAGCGAGTAGAGCGCTCGCTTTGACATCCGTGCAGAGCTTGCTACGCAGGTTCGAATCCCGGCAGGGCCAAACTCAGCCAGCCTTTCATAATAAGCAGCGCTCAGATACCTGAGGGTTCATAGCGCTATATAAATGCAAATTAAAAGAGAATATACTCCTCAAACGTCAAAGTAAAAGGACACAGAGCTAGAAAAACAGGAAAGTTAGCCGTACCGGCCCCCCTTTTGTCAAGTGCCCTGAAAGACTTTATAAATAAACAATTTAAAAAAAAAATAGAGCAAACAAAAGAATTATCGGACGCTGAAATGCTAGAGGCAATTCAGGATCTATCGCCGGTGAGAAAATCACGGAAATTAACCAATGAAATGCCAGGTCTGCCAAACCAGCCACAGATGTAAACAGTTGAAAGCATCCAACCGAGGGGGGAGAAAGAAGTCCTGGAACCCCCAATAAACGAAAGGCTAGCTGAAAGGGGTGAACCAAGTAAACAACTTAGGATCGATCCGAACAGTGAAAGGGGCGAAAATCTAAAAAGTACCAACTCAGAGGGGGTCATTCGATTACCTATGGATAAATCACACACGCCGGAGGTCAATCCGAAAGGGGCCTCTAAACCATCTAGCCCCAAAACCCTCGAACAGGACTTACAAATCTCGTCCACGCCTAAAAAACTTCCAGCCCGACAATCCAGTTCATACGTGATGTCTCCAGATATTTGTCCCCTGCCAGACGGTCGGTTTTCAGATGTGGCGACTTTTAATCCCGACGCTCTCCCGTAAGTGATAAACCAAGCACCCCAACAAACATCTCACCTTAGATCTCCCCAAAAAATCGAAGACTGTGTGAAATTGCGACTCCAGGTAATAAAGACTCTCCTTCAAAAAAAACAGACCTCCCAATCATCATGTCAGCTATCACCAATGCTTTGGCCCCTTTTTGTAAGCTTTACGAAGCAATTAATGACTCATTGAAAGACAGCACAGTTTTAACCGCAATGATGCATAGCAAACTGATTTTTGTTGAAGGATTTATCACAGCATTAGACCAAAAAAATAAAGACCATAGCGATAATTGGGACGAAAAGCTGAGCAGGATAGAAGAAGTTTTGTCTCGTTTAAAACAAGCCTCCCCAGCTACAGTGGACAAGGAATCTCAGACTGATGGGCAAACCGTGCCTCGAGACCTGGCACCGGTCTTTTTTAGGCAACCAGAAAAGCTTCCTCATATCACCACAACAGTGTCTAACCAACAGAAAATGAGTGAAATATTAAAACCAGTAACACCTGCAATTATAAGCAAACCATTATTGAAAATCGTAAAGAGAAACGAAACGAGAGAAAGCGGAGATCAAACAATCTCGGCTCTGGACCCTCTGATGGTAAAAAGAAACAAACAAACAGAGCGAGTAAAAGAAATCACGACTTTACCTGAGCTAATTGTAAGCGCAAATAACTCAGTAATTTGTGTCGTCTTCCTCTCCGAGATCGGTTGAAGAATTTATAACCCAGAGCTCACTAATGGACCTAAGCCAGCACTTAGATGAAACCAAGGTGATTTCAATGAACCCTACGGCCACGAAAGGCGTTCATGTTCAAAATATCAATCCTACTGATGCTTCTAATGCTCTGACACAAGAAAAAAAACCTGAAGGAAAAAAACCCGAAAAAAAAAAATGGAAAAAAACCCCCGAAGGAATGGACCCCATCGGTGTTCCAGTTTCGATAACTCGCAACATTCCAAAACAATCTATAGACTCAGTCCCTGACTCTTTTCGGAAAAAGAGTCCACAGAGAAACACCAGAGACGATCGTGCAAGACACGTCTTTTTAAGATTGAGCAAACATCTTCAGCGGACCAGTATATGGTCTTAAACCGTAATATGGTGCTGAAAATACTCAAAAAGACTAAAACTCTACAAAACTTAAAATCAGACAATTTCGTACTTATAGAACCTTACCACAGTAAGAAACTAGCAAAGGCGTACCTGCATATCAAACAACGAGCTTTGAAAGATCTCTCTCAAGACGCCTATTTGGAATTAGCACACCTAGGGTTCAGTTTATTCGAGATCTCTACGTCGATCCAGAAAGACTCGTCAAGATACACCCACAGGACATCCCCAAAAAGGAACTATAGGTTCAAATCTAGAACCGAAGGCCTATATAGACCTGGAAGAGGAGGCCAAAGTCCACAAACTTCATCCGAGTGGCCGAATAAGGCAAGAAGAGACAAAAGATTTGAATACAGACAAGAGAGAAGACAAAACCATAAGTCTGTTCGAGATATAGATCACGCCTCATCCGAACGCTTTCGCGACCAGGAAAAGAGACCTTTACGGACTGAGTCTCCGTTAGGAAGAAAAGCAACCAATCGAACCCACCATGAAACAGAAAATTAAACAAAGAAGGGTAAATGGAGCTGTTTCCGCAACATTTTAACGCCAGGGCAAGCAAAATAGCAATCATTAAGGGATGCAAAGCCAATGATACCCGCATCCCATTCGTCTGTGATAATTCCAATAAGCAATACTTTAAGTATAGCATCTTGGAACACTAGGGGACATGTACACCTTACCAACTCTGAGAGCCATGATCTCAGCGGCTATGACATCATCTGCCTTCAAGAGTCTTGGCTGTGTGAAAAACCGGCACTCGATGGCTACTCTATTGAAATATCACTGGCCCACAAGGGACCACTAGGCCGCCCTTCATCGGGTCGATTTACAGCGACTAGGATTGGTTCCGGGGTAGCAATTATGAAGGTGGTAAAGAGGACATATGAAATTCTGGCAGTCCTAACCGCATGGAATTCAAGAACTTCCAAGACTAAGCCCGAATCACAAGAGCTGGTAGCAATAATAAATGTGTACTGGAACCCCCAAAAGACTTCAACTGTGAACATGTGTGAAAAAGTAACTAATACAATTGACGAAATCTCTATCAACTACAAATCTTTCAACATCATGATCTGTGGCGATCTTAATTCCAACTGCGCAACGTCCAGTTCAAATGAAAGAAATCGATCTACTAATTCAACCTCGCTAAACAGGGGTCTGGCCTGGAATAGAACCATGAAATCTCGCAATCTATACAAATTCGGCCTCAGTGACGATTTCGGATTCCTTGCTACCGACCTGGGAACGGGTCGCATCTTCGGCAACTCTTGATTACATTTTCGTCTCCGACTCTCTACACCGTAATATTGTTTCCTTCAATGTCATCAAAACAAAGCACAGTGACCATAACTTATTGCATCACAAATGTAAACATCAGGAGACTCTTTCGCAATTCTACGTGCCCGAAATTGAGACAAATTCACAACACACCCATTTACAAATGAGTGCCTCAGATGTCTCCAAACTTAAAGACCAGTTCACAATTTTAACTTCAAATCCTATAGTGCAAGACGATGTGGCTAGATCGAGCTACATTCCTCTTCTCCTGGCCTTTAAGAAACCAAGAAAAACCCCGAATATGCTGTTCATCGAGCACACCCACGAATACAATGCAATTTTGGTCGTAAAACGCAGAGCGTTAAGAAAACTAAGAAGAAAAGCAAAAAGTGCAAATCTACCAACACTGTGGGAAACTCTAAATACGGAAACCAGAGACTACAAACAATGGCTGAAAAATTCAAGGAACCTTTTATATCAAGCTGACGCTGAACTGATACTGAAGGCACTAGCTAATAAAAAATCTCGTGACTTCTGGGCAGTGATAAATAAACCAAACAAGATCTCAAAGTCACACATGATAAACCCAGTTTCAGAAGAAAACTGGATTACACACTTCTCAAATCTGTTCCAAGAACCAGAAGAAAATAAGGAGGATTTCATCAGAACGGGGGACTTATCATGGGTGGACCTGACAGATGTGAGTGATATCAACAACATAATAATGAAACTAAACTCATCAAGAGCAGCTGGACCGGACGGCCTAGCAAACTGTGACCTAAAGCAACATCCTGTCGAGTGGTCAAATCTTATAAGTGCGATCTTTAAACTCTGCAGGGAAAGAAAAACAGTACCGGAATCATGGTCTCAAGCGTTGATCGTTCCCATTTATAAAAAAGGCTTCAGAGATGACCCTGTGAATTATAGGCCAATAGCTCTTCTGGACGTCATCGGGAAGATTTTCGCCTCCTCCCTTCTGTGTCACTTCCGGAAATGGGAGATCTCAGCACACTGCTATGATCCTCTACAGACTGGTTTTCAGAAAAATGCAAGCACTAGTGCAAACATTATGTGTCTGACTATACTCAAAGAAAAAGTCCTGACAGGTGGCCCTCGAGTCTTCCTTGCTTTTGTTGATGTATCTCAAGCATTCGATCGAGTGGATAGGCAGAAACTCTGGGCGAAATTGAAGACATGGGACTGTCCGAATACAATCTTAGAGCCCATAGTCAGCCTCCATAGAGATACCTCCATCAGAGTCTGCCTAAACAACGCTGGCCTTACATCGAAATACATCCAAACATGTCGAGGGGTAAAGCAAGGATGCCCCCTGGCTCCAGCGTTGTTTATATCATTCTTAGGAGATTTTAAAGACAGCCAAAACAAGATCAGATCATTCCCTCCCAAAATAGGTGTGACTCATATCCCAAGACTGCTGTATGCAGACGATTTAATTCTACTTGATCTGACCCAGGTGGGTCTCCAACGTCAATTGGATAATTTATCATCATATATTCAAGATAACAACTTGGAGATCAACAAATCCAAAACAAAGATAATGATTCTGCAAAAAACGGCCATCAAAAAAAAGGAGCAGTTCCACTGGCATCTGAACGGGAAACAAATTGAAGTGGTGGATTGGTTCAGATACCTGGGAGTGTTCGTGGACAGCTCGAAGAAAGCGAGCAGTATGCAAGCCAATCTATGGTCAAAAACCAAATGTCTGACAGCACAGTTGAGAATGGTTGACCGAAAATACGGAAAGTTCTCCCTCCAACCGGCCATAAATTACTACAAGGCAAAGATTGTTCCATCACTGACTTATGGCATGGATGCCATACCCTCCATTCCTCCTCTAATTTGGCAAAAATTGGAAGGTTACATATGGAGAGCCGTCCTGGGCCTACCAAACTCAACTCCGATTGCCCCAATCAGGCGTGAACTTGGCCTTCTGTCGTTGAAGGCAGTCGTGGACCATAGCTCTCTTCAGTTATATAGGAAAATTATCCACCCGGAGAGTCTTGAAATCTACCAAATAATGGCATCAGAACTGGAAAAAGGTTCTAATCAAACTATGAATAAGTGGGCTGAGGAGCAAAAACAAAAATTACACCAAATAGCATGTACAGAAGCAGAACTGAAAGACAACCCAACCAGGATAAAAACAAAACTGGAATGTTGGGACTGGATCAATACCATTGAGTCAGTATCCTCTTGCAAACTTCTTGAACACCTTCCCATGAATACCAACAAATTAAAAGAACCGATGGCGTATTGCAAGAAATATCCTGATAAATTACTGATGAGAACTTTTCTAAAAGCCCGTCTAAACGTCTTACCGACCGGAGAAATTTTAGCGATTAGAGCAGACTCGGAGAAAACAAATTGTAGATTATGTACTAATCCCGAGGTCATTGAATCAATAAAACATCTGCTGATGTGTTGTCCTGCTCTTCATCAGGCGAGGATCGTATATTTCTCCACCCTGACGGCAACCTCCTTTACAGGGAACGAAGATACTTGGTGGAAACGCCTGATAACGGGCGAAAAGACCCAATGGCACACGGCTGCCGCAAAACGTATAAACTTGGCCTTGGAAAGAATAAAGGCGATTCCGGAGGTTGGCGCAAGATTGCTCCTACAATGAATCAAATTGCCAGGCATGCATCACTCATTATTTATCAAGCAAAACTAGGAGTGGACTCCTTTTAGTTGGACTGAAAAACACTCTTGTAAAAATCTGTTCTTTATGATTAAATACAAGTAAAAAAAAAATAAAAGAAAAGAAAATAAGGACAGACACTAAAAATGAACAACAAACAGAAAGTAAGTTACATTGTGGATTGTTCAAATGGTCTTCTGGTCCCTTTCAAGGTCTTTCAGACCACATAACCTCTTGCAGAGCCTATTCACCTCCCTTAACCCTGCAAGGACAATATGTCCTCAGTGTTATGGCAAAATTATGCTGGGCACGCCCAATGACAATGGATGCCCCTAAATACGAGGTCAATCCTTCCCTCGTTTATGCCCCAGTTTTTGCAGTTTCCATTGTTTTTTACGCCTTAAAAAAAACAGCACTCCCCTCAAGACACCTGTGTCTTTTTACTTGTGCTGCTGTCATTAGTAGATGGGGTGGCAGTGACAAATGCAAGCATGGGAGTGTGACACTTGTCCACAAAGTGATAGGGGTGAGTAGAGAGTGATAGGGGTGAATAGAGAGAGACGGAGAGGATGGGGTAGAGAGAGACACAAAGAGAAAGAGTCTAATGCATAGAAAGAGATAGTGTGTGTGTGTGCCTGATTGGTATATTTACCTATACCCGAGTTTGGGGCAGAGTAAGAGAGTGAGTGAGTGCCAGATTGTTATATTTACCTAAACCCGAGTGCGGGGCAGAGTAAGAGAGAGAGTGAGTGCCAGATTGGTATATTTACCTATACCCAAGTGTGGAGCACAGTAAGAGAGAGAGTGTGTGCCAGAATAGTGTATTTACCTATACCCGAGTGTGGGGCAGAGAAAGAGAGACAGTGTGTGTGCCAGATGGGTGTATTTACCTGTACCCGGGTGTGGGGCAGAGTAAGAGAGAGAGTGAGTGCCAGATTGCTGTATTTACCTAAACCTGAATGTGGGGCAGAGTAAGAGAGAGGGTGAGTGCAATATTGGTGTATTTACCTATACCCGAGTATGGGGCAGAGTAAGAGAGAGGGCGAGTGCCAGATTGGTGTATTTACCTATACCCGAGTGTGGGGCAGAGTAAGAGAGAGAGCGAGTCCCAGATTGCTGTATTTTTCTTTGCCAGAGTGTGGGGCAGAGTAGGAGAGAGGGCCAGTGCCAGATTGTGGATTTGCCTAGAGTGTGGGGCAGAGTAAGAGAGAGGGCGAGTGCCAGATTGGTGAATTTACTTATACCCACTATATATGTTACGTCATGTTATGTTGCTTTGCATTTATATAGCGCCTTATATACCATTGGTATGGTCTGAAGGTGCTGGTAGGTTGAATGCCCTCGGGAACCGAAGTTCAGGTCAGTTGAGAGAGTAAAGAGATTCAAAAGGTGCGTGTGAGCACCGGATATGTGTGAAGCTGGTGTGGTACTCGTGTAATAGCTGCTTCTTAGCGGTAGGCGTGGTGGTTGAGAGATCAAGAGTATGTGTTCATTCTGGCAGGATTTATCCAGACCGATTGTAGCTGCGTTTGGCCTGAGGAGAACGCCTGGCTGGGGGGTGAGTAACCAGCAGTGTTTAGTTAGAGTGATGGGCAGTATAAGACAGATGTTGGTATGAGAACAGTTATACCGAATGGTGTCATAGTATCTCTGTGTTCTAGTTGACTGGTGTAAAGAAGAGAGTATGCGTGGTGATGTGATATGGTGGGTTACATGCTCTTCAAACGTTTTATGCATTCCAAACCTTTCCATGAAAGTTGCACAATTCTATGCACTCTAGTCCGGTTCCCCGCACTCCAGTCCGGTTCCACGCACTCCAGTCCGGTTCCACGCACTCCAATCCGTTCAATGCATTCTGATCCGTCCAGAGTATTTCTAAGTTGTTTTATGCACTCGATCTATGTATTTCATCCGTAACATGTACTTAATCTGATTGATCCACATATTTCACCCCTTTCATCCACATATTTCATCCGTTTCATCCACATACATCACTCGTTCCATTCACATATGTCACCGGTTCTTATCCACATACATCGCCCGTCCCAACAACATATGTCACCTGTTCCATCCAGATACATTACTCGTTCTATCTACATACGTCACCCATTGCATCCACAAACTTCACCCGTTCTGTCCGCTCAAGGCACTCAACGGTTATACGTAGTCATCCGCTCTAAGCACTCATCCACTCTACGTACTCATCCGCTTTAGGCACTCATCCGTTCTAAGCACTCATCCGCTCTAGGCACTCATCTGCTTTAGGTACTCATCCGCTCTGCAACCTCTACACACTCATCTGCTCCATGCACTTATCTGTTCTACGCACTCATCAGCCCTACGCAGTCATCCGCCCTATGCAGTCATCTGCCCTATGCAGTCATCCGCCCTACGCACTCGTCTGCTCTATGCACTCATCCGCTCTATGCACTTGTCTGCTCACGGCAGTCATCTGCTTTATGTCCTCTCGTGCTCTACGCATTCACCCACACTATGCACTCACCCGCTCTACGCACTCACTCGCTCTACGCACTCACTCGCCCTACGCACTCACCTTCTCTATTCACTCACCTGTTCTACGCACTCACACGCTCTCATGTACCCTTCTGCTCTCACACACCCTCCGTTCTCACGCACTCATTCACTCTTAAGCACTCATCTGCTCCATTCACTCGTCTGCTGTATTCACTAGTCAATTCTACGCATTCATCCACTCTACACATTCCATCGTTTTTACACACTCCTCCGTTCTACACACTCTTCCGCTCTGCGCCCTCTTCTGCGCACTCTTCCACTCTGCACACTCTCCTGCTATGTGCATTCATATGCTCAATGCATTCATCCGTTCTCATCTCTTCCATTGCACTCATCCCTTCCGTTGCACTCATCTCTTTTGTTGCACTCATCTCTTCCGTTGCACTCATTACAGTCTTTTGTATTCATATTTCCATCCTCTTCTCTTTATTCATTTTGCCCATTTTGTTCATTTGTCCATTGCATTCATTACAGCCATTTCATTAATTAAAATCTCATTACTGTTTTTGTACGATTTATTCTTTTTATCCGCTTCACTGCTTTGATCTACTTCAGTCGTTTTATTCTGTTTGTCATTTTAGTTTACATTAGCGGTTATTAGTTGACGCTTTCTCGCCTGCATCTTGATGTTGTATTGTTATCTGTCTTATTGTTATTCAAGATCTAGTAGTTTGTTGGGATGGTGTCATTGAGGTGCTGTTATTCATACTAAGTTTGGGTTAGTTTGCGTACGGGTTGGTTTTTAGGGGAGGAGCCACGTTTTCAGTAGTTTGCGGAAAGACATTAGATCTTCAGTTAAGCGGATGTGGGGTGGGAGTGCGTTCCACAGCGTCGGTGCTAAGGCTAAGAATGATGATCCGCCTAACCTGACTGAGTTTGTTTTAGTTATGACTAGGAGGCCGGCTGAGCTTGATCTTAGAGTATGTGGAGGGTGATAGGGTTTTAGCTTGTCTTGAAGATATTGAGGTCCGGTTTTATGCACTGCTTGATGAGAAATGCATAAGGTTTTGAAAGTCACCCTTCGGGCAACTGGAAGCCAGTGCAGAGTTTTAAGGGCTGGGGATATGTGGTCTCTTGGGCCGAGCGCTAGAAGTAATTTGGCAGCAGCGTTTTGTGCTCTTTGAAGTTAATTCAGTTTGTAAGCGTGGACTCTGAGGTAGAGGGGGTTAGCGTAGTCCAGTCTTGATATAACAATTGATTGGACCGCAGAAAGTCTGTTGGGGAAGGAGAGATATGGAAAGATGCGCCTAAGAGTTTTAAGGTTGTAGTGGCAGGACTTTGAGACGTTGTTGACTTGACGCAAGAGTGTTAGGTCAGAGTCAAGGGTGCATCCAAGGTTTTTTACTGAGTTAGAGGGAGTCGGTGAGTTGCCCATGGCAGGTGGCCAGGGTAGTGGGTGTGGAAGAAGTTCGGAGTTGCCACATACCATGATTTCGGTTTTGGAGGGATTTAACAAGAGGTGGCTTTGGGTCATCCAGAGCTCTATGTCGAGGAGGCAGGAAGCGAGGTCAGGTTGGTGGTTGGGTATTGAATTCAAGAGTTTTAGAATTAGTTGAGTGTCATCGGCGTAGTTGTAACACAGGATGTTGTGTGAGCGAATTATTGGTGAGAGGGTGATCAAGTAGAGCTTGAACAGGAGAGCAGATAGGCCTGCTCCTTGTGGAACTACCATGTCGACTGGTCGGGCTTGGGAGGAGTAGGTGGAGAGTATCGTTATTTGGTACCTATCTTTGAGGAATGAGGCTATCCATTTGAGAGCTGCTCCATGAATTCCTAGGGAGTGGAGGTGGTCAAGGAGGATTGAGTGATTGATCGTGTCGAAGGAGGCAGATAGGTCGAGAAGGATTAATGCGGCGCATCCCACAGAGTCTGCTGTGATTTTAAGGTCATCCCAGATTGAGGTTAGGTTGCTTTCAGTATCGTGCCGGCCTCTGAAACTTGATTGTGCGGGGTCAAGGGGATTGTTGGCTTTAACAAAGGCATTAAGTTGGGTGTTGGCGGTTCGGTCAATGAGTGGTAAAAAGTCAATGCCATCATCTTGTTTTGATAAACGGTTGCATAACCGAAAGTGATTGTTGAACCATCATGACTAAAGTGTTTCTTTTGAATGAGCCATACTGACTAAAGTGTTACTTATAAAGAAGACGTATGATGTGCTAACAAGCGATTGACCATTGGAGAAAAGAACACTTGCATTTGATTTTTTCTGAAATTAGGTTTGGAGAAATTTTGGTTTACCAAACAGGAGGTTGTGGAAACAGTAACAATTGTTTTGAAGTGTGAGCAAACCTTTGGAAGCCGATAGTCACTTTGCCAAGTTAAAGGATATATTGAATGGAAACGACTTTGAATTCTACATTGAGTGGAAGTTTGTATTGATCCAGGATCCAACCCTTTTGAGTTTGAATTTATATGTTGTTTTGTGGAGTTTAAAACAGTGAAGCAATTCCTATAAAAATGTTGCTGTGTATATTAGTGTGAGGGTCAGAAACCTTTTGGACATTGTCATTTTTCATTAGCCTTAGGTTTGTTAGGCAGGGATATCCTTGTTCCGCCAGAGAAAGATAGGCGTTTGTCTCACCTTTTTTAATGAATAAAATGGCAACATGTGAGATAACTATACCTGTGTGTCTGTCTCACATTTCTGACCACTCACATCACTCACTGCCTCCGAAGAGGGACGAAAGCAAATAAAATTACTCACTCACCTTGTTTACTGCTGGAAGTTTAATAGCACTCCTGGAAAGCACGATGCTCAGGGAAGGACCAAAACATCTGCACCAGCATCTATGGAAGAACCATAAAATCGTTGCAAAGCTCTGGTTCTCCCGATTTCCCCATTATACGCAATCCCACGCTTGTGCCCCAGTCCCTGATGACTGCATTAGGCCATTACCTGGTCGGAAGCCCTACCCGCCTCCCATCCTGCTTCCAGAGCTGATTAGGCCCAAGTCCATTTTGGAAAAAGGAAGCCCTAGACTTCGCTTTCCCCTCTCTAGAGCCACTTTTGCAGCACCTGCCTTGGGCTTAGTGTGCACAGCAGCCCCCAGCAACAACATTTAAAAAGAAAATATTTTTGGACGGCGACCAGGTAGCTCCGAGATGTGGCAGTCCCTGATCAGCTCCTCCACCGAGGGCCTTATTACGGGTTGAGCCCTCCCGCCCCCAAGAAGCCCCCATTGAAGGATGCCATATCTCCTGAAGGCCTGGGTGCACGGAAGCACAGGATAGGACCACCAATGTCAAAGCAGGGAATGAAGCAACCCCGAGCCAGAGAAATGCTCCAGGAGGCACGCACACTATGGTGCGTGCTGCAAGCAGCCCAGCTAGCCTGCCCATCTCGGCGGGCCCCCAAAATCGTGAGAGGCCGTCAAAGAAGTTGCTGCAGACCCCCTCGACCCTCCACCTGGGGGGTATTTGAGGGGCCGATGGGTCCCGCTTCAGAGGAGTGGGTGGCTTTGCAGGCCCACCTCCCCACCCCCCGTGCATAGGCATAGTCGCGGGGGGCAATGAAGGGCCCCAGTTGCAGTGGCACAACCAGTGAGGCGCTTCCGGGAACCTCGGCGGCAGATTCCCATTGTTGCCTAGGGGCCATTGTTTTCCTTTTGGCTGGGGGCTCCCTTGCAGTCGTGATCTGGAGGCAGGGGCCAGATCGGTGACCCTCCCAGCTCCCGGTGAGGCAGGAGCTGCTCGTGGGTCTTGCTCCTTTTCTTCCACCAACCCCCTCCCTACCAGCCAGCAGGGACCCCCTCTCTCTTCCAGCAGGGGAGTGAACAGTGGAAATTGGCTGAAGGAACCGCGGCCGTAACAAACCAGTGGACAGAGCCCAGCCTCCAGCAGGATCGGCGGATAGACCGTACCTCACCCCCCCACCCCTCAGGAACATAGTGGGGCACCCTCTGGGAAGCACAATAGAATCAGCCCCCCAGCCAACTCACTGCGACCCAGCCTGGTGGCCCCCCTTACTCCCCGCTCCTGAGGAGCAAGACACAAAGGAGGCACAGGGGACACAGTTGGAGCACAATCAAGTGGGCCAGGGAGACAGGAGATTCGATAGTGGAGGAAGAGCATTGTACACTCCCGGGGGGGTTGCGTAATAACTCGGCCAATGCTGGTTAGCTGGTTACTCCCACGTGAAGAGTGTCACAGGATGTGGGGGCCGCTGGCCTGAACGGGGGGGGGTGGAGGCCACGCAGCAGGGCAAGTCTGAAGGAGGAGCGGAACTGTGGGTTCATGGCCCCTGGGATCACATTGGAGCTTGTGCCCGATCCACCCCCAGACCCAAGTGAACTAGGACACTTTCAGTGTCCCCTGTGGGGAGTAAACAGGGCTGAAGCTGGGACAAGGGGGTTGCACCCAGGGTCCCTGCATCCAGGGGCCCCCATCTGGAGAGGGGTATATCCAAACAGACAGGAAAAAAGGTGGGGTGTGCTCTCTCCCACGGCCTGTTATGGGGGCGTGTGTCTGCCCTGCCACAACAGACTCGAACCTGGCAGACAGAAGTTTCCCCCTGGTCTGGGGTGGTGGCCCTGGGGGGCCCACAGGGGCTAGCCACTACCTGTCAAAGGGATTTTTTTTACCAGCTCGTCATAAGGGCCTCTTTTCTTGGAGTCCCCTAGGCTAGCAAAGAAGGCACCTGAGCCGTGTATCAGGGTCCCGGACACACGGGCCAGTGATTTTTCAACAGACGGCCCCATCAGCCACTGGGGGCACAGTAACATCTAGCGGAGGCCAAGGTACATGGACACAAGGGAGAGATTGGCCCCCTTCGAGTACACCCCATGAATCCCAGAGAAGGGAACGCCTGAGGCAATAGGTCACCGATGGGAGAAGAAACTGGCGCCACCAAAACGGACATAGCGGCCTTCCTGGAGGAGATCAGAAGCATGAGGGTGGAATTTGGGGGGAGAGTTCACAAAAGAACCCATAGAATCGATAAGATGGAAGAAAGATTGGAGGAGGTGGAGCATAACCAGTCCTCCCTGGACACAATGGAGACCCAAATTGATGTGCGTCTCACAGAGGTAGAAAGGAGGGAGGAGGAAATCATCCTGATGATGGATGACCTAGAGAATCTTGAGAGGCACAATAACCTCAGTCTATTTGGGATCCCTGAGAAAGAGGTGGAGACCGAGAAAGACTTGCAAAGCGCCTTATACGCCATCATCAAACTCATCTTCGACAATGTTGCTATTGGCGAGGTCATGATTCAGAGGATACACAGGGCCGGTGGAGCAGCGGGTGGCCCCAGATCTGTTCTTGTCCACTTTCACAACTATTGCGACAGACTCCAAATTCTGGAAAGGGCATGAAAGAAAGGGTCCAGTGATGAATGGGCCGTCAAGGGAGACGGTCTTCCAGGAAATATCCTCCTTCGCCCTCTCAAAAAGAAAGCTCTGCGCACCCCTCACTAGGTGGTTAAATGAAAAAGGAATCAAATATAGGTGGGGTTCCCGTTTTCCATCTCTTTTGAAGCGCAGGGGTGCAAATACAGACCCACCATGGAACAGGAGATTAAGAGGGCCATGCATGAACTAATTGGAGAGGAAGAGACCCTGCATGCTTCAAAGGAACAGAAACCGTATGGTACAGTGGGGTACACAGGGATCAAGAAGACAAGAAGACATATTTTGGGGTCTGTAGTTCAGGAAGCTGAACATTCGCTGGCTGTTGGGACCTGAGACAAGTGCACGTGTGCAGCCATGTGGTGGATGAGCAGGAATAAAGAATTGTCCAAGGAACCTGGACATACAGTCTGTTCCCCACCAAGGTTTTTCCCACCTATAGAGGTAATTGCTATCTACTGTGTGATAACTGTGCCATATTAACCGATAAATCACTGCCAGCACTCTTTGGTATGTCCTCACATTGTCCAACGTGCAGTGCAAGTGCGTTGATTCTGCTTTGTTAAGTCCCACAATCGTTCACCTTGGCATAGTCTTCTGTACACATTGACATGGGTGCAGGGTTCCCTTAACCTAGGCCTGGTCACTGGAATTAACTTAATTATCCAACCATTATCTTAGACACACTAGAGTAATTACACATTTAGATATAATAATGCCCAGACAAAGAGTTGCTGCCGCCATTCCATAACTTCTCTTTTTTAAGACTAGTTTTTGTTCCTTATCCTTCTCCTGTGTCCCTGATCCCTTACCATGAAATGGCATCACCGGACATTATCAGCCTCATATTCCAGTGGCTGGAATGTGGACGCTCATTTATTGGTACAAGTTTGGTTTGATATTCCGGGGCAGAGTGGGGTGCATGGCAGGTAATGGCTACTCTGCTTTTCCCCTGCTCCACCAGAGAGTTAGTAGCCATCCCCACACGCACCATCATTTTGAAACTGGCACAGAGGCAGGGATCCCTAAAGACCCTACCCAGTTCATGTGTGTGCAAACAGCAGTCCGAGTGCAATGGGATCTGCTCTGATGAGGGCCATTATGTCTTGTTATGGGCCCCCCCCTCCCAATACCTATCATGTTGTGGGTGTATAACGTGCAACTTCATAGCTTAAGATGAAGAATGCATGGCTCGCTGATGAAAAGGAGCAGATGCGAGCTGAGCTGTGTTCTACTTTGGACGGAGAACGATGACAAATACAACATACTTGCAAACATGACCCATTCCAATCTGTATGTGCTTATCCAATCCTGTTTTTTCTTGTCTTTGCATTATGTGACTTGTAGTTCCACTCATTACAAAACTGGGACGACCAGTCCCAGAATGCAAAGAAGAAATCAGGACTGATAAGCACCTACGGAGATGAACGGGTCGTGTCTGCAAGAGTATGATAGAATCAAAGAGCATTCACATCATGGTGCAGTGTTAGGCGGGGAAACCCTCCCCCTATTTGCATTTACATCATTACTTTCTCAATCAACACTGCTGACAAGGCAGGTCACAGCTGTGCTAAGACAAGGTCGAGAAATAGTGGCGCTACAGAATGAGGTCTTGCAAAAGGTGCCTCTAGCCGAACCACCCACTTAGAAAGGACAGTGAGATGCAAACTGGTTTTACAGTGGGTTCTAAAATAAATAATCACTAAAGTCAAAGTTAGCTTAATTTCACTATAAAAACGACTTTTTTCTCTTGATAATTACCAACAGTTGCCCAATGCTGGGGATTTTAATTGCCTCACTCATGGCTGTATAGCTCGGAACTGCAGAGCCAAACTAGAAAACCTCAGCTCCCTAATCAAGCCCGTCACAGAAGTGGGTGCTGGAAGTCCAAAACAGCGCGTGCCACCAGCACGTCTTTCGCAATTATTGCAGTGTCTTGTACAAGTGAGTGAGGCATCCTTGGAACTGAGAAACTCTATGCACAATGCAGCCTGTAAGGCCCTCATACTAGAAGAAAAGACGTGCCTCTGCTACAGCAGTGAGGTATCCTGAGGTAGCCATTGAGGTGCACATTGTAAGTCAGAGAGGTGCCTTTGGCACAGGCAGAGAGGTATTGCATGTACAACCAGTGTTGTGGGTTTGGTACAACCAATGTGTTTGGGCACATTCGGTCTTTTAAGTGACTTGAGTAATCATGGGTACAGCCAGTGAATTGCCTCGGGTAGAGACACTGAGGCATATGCGGAAAGTCCAGTGAGGTGATGCAGATAGTGAGTGCACTGCTGTTATATGCACCAAGGTGACTCACTGTCAGGTGGATCTGGCACCGGTGACCCAGTCACTGTGGTGCCTATCGCACAGCATTGAGACATCGTTGGTACAGCTGTGGATGTGTCTCTGGTTCAATCAGTAGGAACTCTCAAAGTCAGCTATGAGGTGTCACTGGGACAGCCTGAGAGGTGTCTCTGGTACAGGCATCGAGAGATCTCTGGTACAGCCAATCGGGTGTCACGGGAAAAATAGACATGACACGTTCACTGCTAAAGCCAATGTGGGGTGCCTTCAACCCAGAAAGTGATACCTTTCTGTGAAGTGAGGTGTGCCTGGTAGCGACATTACAGTTTCTCTTGTACAGCTGGAGGAGCCTCTGTAAAACAAGCAGCAATATGGCTCTGAACAACACAGCAGCTTCAGTGGTACAAATATTGAGCTGTCTCTGATACAGTAAGTAGTGTGTCTCTGGTACACAGATGGGGTGTCTCTAGTACAGACGCTGAGGTGTCTCTGGAACACACGTCGCAACATGTCTCGTACCGCCAATGGGATGTCCCTGGATAAACAATGCAGCAGCTCTTTTACCACTAGTGGGGTGTTTCTAGTAGACACGGGGAGACATGTATGTCACAGTGTCTCTGTTCCAGAGATCGAGGTGTCTCTAGTCCATCACTGGTCCTGATAAAGCCAGCAATAGTTCTCTGGTAAATGCATAGAGGTGATCCTTGAACAACCAGTGAAGTGTGTTATCTTATGTTATGTTAAAGGCCCTAATACTGCGCAATTTGGCCACTCTTGGCGCTCTGGTGGATCTGTAATGGAACCATGAGGTGCCTCTAGCACAGCCATTGAGGTGTCCCTGGCACATCCATTGAGGTGTCCCTGGCACAGCCTTTGAGGTGTTTCTTTATTCAGTCAAGGTTCTCGGGCACAGGCATTGTTGTGTGAATAGTACAGGCGATGAGGTGTCTATAGGACATGTATTGGGCTAGCTCTGGTGGTGACAGTGAGGTTACCCCTGGATCAGGCGTTGAGGTATCCTTGACTGTGCCCGTGGTGTCTTTGGTGTAGCCAGTGGGGTACCTCAAGGAAAGATATCGAGGTGTCTCCAGCACAGCCAGTTAGGTGTTTCTGGTACAGAAAGAAAGGGGGGTCTGTGTACGACTATTGCGGTAACTATGGCTCTGCCATTGAGGATATCCCTGCTAGAGACTAGTGGAGTGTCCCAGGTACAGCCAGTGAGATGAATGGGATAGAGGTAACAGGTTTTCAGTAGTACTGCAAGTGCAGTGCTCCCGGTCGCAGTCAGTGAGGCCTCACTGCTCAGATACTATAGTAGCTCTGGCACAGTCAGTGTCGTGTCCCTGGTCAGACAGTAAAGAAGCTCTGGTGCTGCAAGTGCAGTGTCGCTGGAACAGAAAATGAGGTGTCTCAGGTAAAGGTAGTGAGACTTTTCTGGCACTGCAAGTGAAGTGTCCGTGGTCAAACAGTGAAGTATCTCCAGTGAGGTGGCTCGGTACAGGTAGCGTGTCTTAGGGAGAATTCTCCAGAATGGCTAATTTCCCTTACCTACTGAACCCCTCAGCAGCTTTGCTGGATTTCTAGGATTTTCCTTTTCACCTGGTAAGAGAGTGAGCCTTTTGTCCCACTCTTACATGTGTTTTGCTGTGTGTGTTTAACATTTTCTTGTGTTCATAGACTGTGGAGCCTCACCTACTCCATAGGCATAATCTTTTTACTGTGTGTTACACAGCACCTTCACTGCAGTGATACAGGGTTATCTTTTTGACTTCCCAACTCTGACTCTATTTTCTGGGACTGACTACTGTCTCCCAGAACATGTAATGTTGCCATTGACTTCATGAGTCTCTTTAAAAACTCACAGACCCAGTACAAACTATATTAAATAGAGTGCTGGAAAGGGTTAATATCTATCCCTTTCTGTCTGTTTCTCTCAGAGCATTGTTTTGCTCCCTTTTCATTAAGACTTGGCTAGTGGCAGCGGTAACTACCCTATTTTTCCTACCGCGGTTATCTTAAATAGCTTTGGTATTGTTTTAGGCTGTCTTGGTAGCCTCAAACTTAAACTTGCTAGACCATATAGGTTTTTATATGGTTCTGGCTGGGTTTATTCACCATTTCTCTTTGTAAAAGTCTTTCTCGTGTTTTACTCTGTGCGCCAAACCAGGTTTGGTTCCTTTGTTCACTGTCCTTTCGCAGGCTTCTGCACAGAAGCCCTCCTTAGGTGCTGTATGTCTGGGGTACAGGTTGTGAGGGAGGGGTTTAGGACTCCCTGCACAGGGTCTGCTTGGAGACCCATGTCGCACTCTGATCTGATTGGCTGTGGTGACTGTCCCAGCCGGACAGTCACCCTGCTGTGTGATTCACAGGCTCTGTGAATGGGGGAAAACTGCATAACAAGCAGGTCTTTGGGGCTGTAGAGGCAGAGTCGCCACTGGAATGAGAGAACCGAAGAGGAGCAGACAGAACAGGACTCCTACCACGACTGAACTTCCCGTTGAAGCCCTGCTGCAGGTCTGAATATTCATACTCCAACAACTGGGAATATCTGCAAGGAATCTTCTCCCCTTCAGCTGGTGGGAACAACCAGTTTACCAAACTGTTCACCAGGCCTCCCTTCTCTGGTCGAATTTGCTGTACAGAGCTACAGTGAGCAGGATAGCCAGGAGGAACAGACCCTGCTTGCGTTTTAAGGATCACACCTTTTATTTGTTGCTTTGCTCTGCTGCTGGTTTCTTCCCTGGGCAGTGCAGGACCCTCCAGTCTTCCTACTTTGTGTCAGTCTGACAGTCACTTCAGGAACCGTGAGCCTGCAGGACCTGCCAGGAACGTCCGCCTCAGCTACAGCCTTCTTCTCCATTTAAGGTACTGTTCAAATGTGGTTGTTAGTTTCGTCCAGCCACAGTGAAGGTGTGTGAAACCTTTCGCCCATCCGAGGGCTTGTCCTTCTCCATTCTTTAAGCTAAGTTTTCTGCTGACCAACTTCGTCCTGAACTCTTGGCAAAGACTTAACCGCAAACTACCCTGAACTGTGTGATCTTTAGCCAAGACTTTGGTCCATTGACTTTGGGTGAGGCCCCTTTAATTTGATTTCCTCACTGTAGTTCTTTTTTCTAGATTGCCCTGCTTACTTACTTGTTGGTGCTGCTCAATTCTTGTCTAACTTTGTCTTTCCCTCACTTTTTAAATTGCTGTGGTGCCATTTTGCTCACACTTCATTTTGAGCCTAACTTGTCCAGAATCTACTGGGGGTTGTGCAGAGTATTAAGAGTGTGATTTTTCAACTGCTTTACTTTAATGAAATATTCTACAACATATGTGTAAATAAATGTATATTCTTTTGCTCAGAAACCTTGAGTCAGTGGTTGATTGAATCATAGTAATTGCTTTCCTTTGTGTAACTTTTGGTACTGCTCACTTGCTCTTGAGATACGTCTGGCTGCTCAGCCATCGCTACCACTTTACTGTGTAGTAAAGGCTTGTACCAAAGGTGATTTTGTACTGTCACTTGTAGTCCTAATTGTGTGTGGTGTTCCCAAAGGGTACTGCATATCTGCCTAACAGCGTGTTTTCTCTTGGACAGCCAGTGAAGTGTCCCTGGCCAGACAGTGAGTGGGTCTCAAGTAGTACCAGTGAGGTGGCTCTTGCACAGCCAGTGAAGTGTCCCTGGCCGGACAGTAAGTGGGTCTCATGTAGTGCCAGTGAGGTTGCTCTTGTACAGCCAGTGAATGGTTCCTGGCCAGACAGTGAGTGAGTCTCATGTAGTGCCAGTGAGGTGGTTCGTGTACAGCCAGTGAAGTGTCCCTGACCAGACAGTGAGTGGGTCTCAGGTAGTGCCAGTGAAGTGGCTCTTGTACAGCCAGTGAAGTGTCCCTTGCCAGACAGTGAGTGGGCCTCAGGTAGTGCCAGTGAGGTGGCTCGTGTACAGCCAGTGAAGTGTCCCTGACCATATAGTGTGTGGGTCTCAGGTAGTGCCAGAAAGATGGCTCTTGTACAGTCAGTGAAGTATCCCTGGCCAGACAGTGAGCATGGCTTTGTTAGTGCCAGTGAGGTGGATCCTGTACAGCCAGTGAAGTGTCCCTGGCCAGACAGTGAGTGGGTCTTAGATAGTGCCAGTGAGGTGGCTCTTGTACAGCCAGTGAAGTGTCCCTGGCCCGACAGTGAGCGTGGCTTTGGTAGTGCCAATAAGGTGGCTCTTGTATTGCTAGTGAAGAGTCTCTGGGAAGGGCAATCACAGGGCCTGATCAGACAGTGAGTGTATATCGGGTAGCGTCAGTCAGGTGTCTCTTGTGTAGCCATTGGAATTACTCGGGTACAGACAATGAGTCTCCCTGGTCAGACAGTGAGGTGTTTCTGGTATTTACCCGAATGGTGTATCAAGGCGCTTATTTGGTCAAGCACAAACAGGTCGAAATATTTTTTTTTTCATATTCATTTGTTACTGTTCTTTAAAAGGTAGTTGGTGGGTTGGGGCCGTGCAATATTGGGTAGGATATTGTGGTGATGTGTGGGAGGTATTTAAGTGGGTCTGGGATCTCCCCCAACATTCGATGGCAAATTATTTGATTTAAATGTTTATAAAAAAGCATTGACCAGTTCATCTTTGATGAAAACACATATATCTTTTTCTGATACAGGCAGTGAGGCGTTCTCTGGTACAGCCCGTGAGGTGCCTTGAGTACAGGAAGTGATATGAAGCTGGCACAGACAGTGAGTAGTCTCTGGTGCAGCCAGTGAGGTGTTCTCTGCTACAGCCAATGGGCTGTCTCTGGTACAGGTAGTGAGGTGTCGCTGGTACAGCTGGTGAGTGGTCTCTAGAGCTGCCAGTGAGGTGCTCGCAGGCACATCCAGTGAGGTGTTTTGTTTGCAGGCAGTGAGGTGCAACGGCTACACACAGTGAGTAGTCTCTGGTGTTGCCATGGTTGTGCCCTATGGCAAGGCCAGTGAGGTGTTTTGGGTACATAAAGTGAGGTAAATATGGTACAACCATGGGTGCTCTCTGCTAAGGGCAGTGAGGTGTAGCTTGCACAGCCAATGAGTGGTATCTAGTGCTGGCAATATGGGTGCTCGCTAGTACAGCCAAGTGAGGTGCCTTGAGTACAGGCATTAAGGTGTAGCTGATATGGCCAGTGAGTGGTCTTTGTCGGTGAGGTGCTCTCTGGAACAGTCAGTAAGGAGAGTTGAGTACAAACAGTGAGGTGTAGCTGGTGCTGCCAGTGAGTAGTCTCTGATGCTGCCAATGAGGGGCTCTCTGGAACAGTCAGTGTGTTGCATTCAGCACAAACAGTGAGGTGTAGCTGGTGCTGCCAGTGAGTGATCTTGGTCAGTGAGGTGCTCTTTGGAACAGCCAGTGAGGAGAGTTGAGTAAACACCGTGAGGTGTAGCTGGTGCTGCCAGTGAGTAGTCTCTGATGCTGCCAATGAGGGGCTCTCTGGTACAGCCAAGTGAAGTGCCTGAGTACAGACAGCGAGGCATAGCTGATATGGCCAGTGAGTGGTCACTGCCAGTAAGGTGCTCTCTGGAACAGCCAGTGGTGTTCCTTGAGTAAAGACAGTGGGGTGTCGTGTATACAGAAAGTGAGGTGTACTTGGTGCAGTCGTGAGTGCTCTCTGAGGTACTAGCTTGCACAACCAGTGAGATGCCTTGAGTACAGGCAGTGAGGTATAGCTGGTATAGCCAGTGAGGTGCCTTGTGTACAGGCAATGAGTTGCTCGCTTGTACAACCCCTGAGGTGCCTTGAGTACATGCAGTGAGGTGTAGCTGGTGCAACCAGTGAGGTGCCTTGAGTACAAGCAGTGAGGTGCCCGCTGGTACAAACAGTGTGGTGCCTTGAGTGCAGGCAGGGATGTACTGGTACAGCCATAGAGTGGTCTATGTCTGTGAGGTGCTCTTTGGTGCAGCTAGTGAAGTGTCTTGAGTACAAGCAGTGTGGTGTAGCAGATATGGCCAGTGAGTGGTCTCTGTCTGTCGGGTGCTTTCTGGTGCAACCAGTGAGGTACCTTGAGTACCGGCAATGAGTTGAAGCATGTACATCCAGTGAGCAGTCTCCTGTTTTGCCAGTGAAGTGATCCCTGGTACAGCCAGTGAGGTATTGCGTGTATAGGAAAAAAGCTGTAGCTGCTACAGCCAGGAGTACTCTTTGGTACAAGCAGTGAGTGGTATCTGGTGTTCCCAGTGATGTGCTAGTTGGTACAGCCACTGAGGTGCCTTGAGTACATGCAGTGGGGTGTCACTGGTATTGGGTGCTGCCAATGAGGTGCTCACTGGTACAGACCTTGAGGTGGCATGTATACAGAAAGTGAGGTGTGCCTGGTGCAGCCATGAGTGCTCTCTGGTACAGGCAGTCGTTAGTTTCTGGTGCTGATAGTGATGTGCTCCCTTGTACATCCAATGACGTGCCTTGGGTACAGGCAGTGAGGTGTAGCTGATACGGCCAGTGAGTGGTTTCAGCCAGTGAGATGCTCTCTGGAACAACCAGTGATGTGGCTTGAGTTAATAAAGTGAGTTGTCGCTGGTACAGCCAATGAGTAGTCTATGTCAGTGAGGTGTTCTCTGGTGCAGACAGTGAGGTACCTTGAGTACAGACAATGAGTTGAAGCAGATAGAGCGAGTGAGCAGTCTCTGGTTTTGCCAGGGACGTGCTCTCTGGTAGAGCCAGTAAGGCGTTGCGTGTTTCGAAAGTGAGCTGTAGCTGGTACAGCCATGAGTGCTCTCCGGGTACAGGCAGTGAGTGGTTTCTGGTGTGGCCATTGAGGTGCTCGCTGGTACAACCAGTGAACTGGCTTGCGTACATGAAGTGAGGTGTAGCTAGTGCAGCCAGTGAGTGGTATCTAGTGTTGCCAATGTGGTGCTTACTGGAACAGACATTGATTTGTCGTGTGTACAGAACGTTAGGTGTACCTGGTGAAGCCATGAGTGCTCTCTGGTAAAGGCAGTGAGTGGTACCTGGTGTTGCCAGTAAGGTGCTCACTGGTACAACCAATGAGGTGCCTTGAGTACCGTCAGTGAGGTGTAGTTGGTACATTCAGTGAGGTGCCTGGAGTACAGGTGCTTGCTGGTACCAGTGGGTTGCCTTGAGTACAAGCAGTGAGGTGCGGGTACAGCCAGTGAGTGGTCTATGTCAGTGAGCCGCTCTCTGGTGCAGCCTGTGAGGTAAAGCCAGGGAGTAGTCTTTGGATGCCCGTGTGACACTTCACGGATTTCACCAGTCAGACTTTTTAGGTACAACGAGCATAGTGACCCCTCTTTGCATTTTGGAATGCAGATAAATTGGGCGAGGCACTCAGCGCCAATCATCAGACTGGCAAACATTTCACCCCATCACAATGTGAAATTATTTAATCTGAAGCCTCTTGTACTTCTCTTTATCGTCCCTGAAATCATCGTTGTCTGTTCGGGTAATTTCCAGCTCTCAGAAGCAGTTCCCCGGAATAGAATCTCCATGCCTGCCTTTCACGAAGCAGCTGCAAGGAGCCATTTCGGATCTCACGCTCCAGGAAATGATTGTGGAGGCTGGGACATGTCTCACTCGAGTGATGGCGGCAGTCTCGCCAGTGGAGTGACATTTCTCACTGCAGTGATGTCTGTCGTTTCACCTGTGATATCATATTTCTTAATATGTGGTGACGTATTTCAGTCTAGCGGTGGAAAGATGTAAGTCATTATTTAATTTCGTTTCATTTCAATTTGTGTTTAGCGCTGGCACTACACAGAGGGTCTCGGAGAACTGTACATGGTTCAAAGTTTGAAAGAGTGTGAGTTGAAAAAAGAAGTGACAACATGTTTTCAGGAATGGATAGGAAGATATGTTCGAAGTGGAGGAGCATAAGTCTGTAAAGGCATGCATCAAATGGTTGCATGGGGGAGCAGTCCTTGCAACAAAACATTGTATACCTGAATATCATGTAGGGACTTCAGGGTCACCAGGGATGTGACATCTATGACTATGCATTTGTCTATTTTCTTGAGTTCGGTGTCACATTTCTCCCTACAGTGATACCTGCTTGACAGGGATGTGACATGTCCCGCCACAGTGATGGCTGCTGATGAGTGCTATGCCATTTCCTAAAATTTGGTTTATCGTCGGTGGTGCGTCATTTCTCCATCAAGTGTCAACTTCTGTGTCACAGGTGATGTGACGTTTCTCAGTGCAGTTATGTCTACTCTTCTGTGCTTGGTGTCATATTGCTCACTGCAGATGTGCCAGCTGTCTGAACAGTGATATGCCAGGTACCTCTGCACTGCTGACAGCAGCTAGTTCATCAGTGTTCTGTTATGTCTTAATGTGTAGTCTTCTGTATTCTCAGAGATGTGTCGTTTCTCCTTTCGGTGAAGACTTTTTTGTGCTACCATTGATGTGACAGTTCTGACTGGGCCGTGTTCACTGTTTTGTGCTTGGCGTCACTTTTCTCAATAAAGTGAGAAATGTCTCAATAGTGATATGAGATTTCACACTACAGTGATGATCAATGTTTGTTATGTAATAAAGTCTGCATTGTTAATGATTTGTCATCTCCCTCATGATAAACTCCTGTGTCACCAGTGATGTGACATTTTGCACTGTAGTGATGTCGATTGCCCTGTTCCAGAAGCATCATTTCTAACCACCATGATGCGTACTGCCTTGTCCCTGATGTGATATTTCTTCAGTGATGTCGATTAATTCACCAGTGAAATGTCAATTCTTACTGCAACAGTGTCTGCTGTCTGGCCACAAGCGGCATTTCCCACTATAGTGATGCCTACTGTTTCGCCACTGATGTGTAATTTCTGACTGTAGTGATTTGTACTGATTTGCCAGTAGTCTGTCATTTATTTCTATCAAACTACTTGTTATCTCGCCAGTGTTGTCCTTTCTCTTTTTGTGTAGTGACTTCGGTATTGTCCTTGATGCGTCACTTCTCCCTCCATGCATGTCTGCTATATCACCAGTAATGCCACACTGCGGGCTCTATTGTCGGGTCAGTAAGGTGAGGTTTCTCACTCTGGTGATGTCTGGTGTGGTAAAGTTTGTGCGGCCTCTCTGTCATGACTTATGCTTTCTCACCATTGATGTAATGTGTGTCAGTGTGTTCATGTTTGCTGGTTCACTGGTGGTGTGGCATTTCTCATTGGCTCGCCAGTGATATGGCATTCCTGCTGGCATGTCAGTGAGGGGGCATCTCATATTGCCTTTTTACTGATGCCTTGTAATTGGTGTGCTGTATACTATGGTGGTGATGTCTGCTCTCTCACCATTGCTGTGATGTGTCTCAGTGTGTTGATGTCTGCTGTCTCACCAGTGGTGTGCCATTTTTCATTGACTCGCCAATGATACGGCATCCCTGCTGGCATACCAGTTAGGTGACATTTCATAGTGAATAATGACTGCTGCCTTGTAATTGGTGTGCTGCATACTATGGTGGTGATGTCTGCTCATTCGCCATTGCTGTGATGTGTCTCAGTGTGTTGATGTCTGCTGTCTCACCGGTGGTGTGGCATTTCTCATTGGCTAACCGGTGATATTGCATCCATGCTGGCCTGTCAGTAAGGGGGCATTTCATAGTGCATGATGACTGCTGCCTTGGCATTGGTGTGCTGTATACTTTGGTGGTGATGTCTGCTCTCTCGCCATTGCTGTGATGTGTCTCAGTGTGTTGATGCCTGCTGTCTCACTGGTGGTGTGGCATTTCTCATTGGTTAACCAGTGACATGGCATCCCTGATGGCATGGCATGTCAGTAAGGGGGCATTTCATAGTGTGTGATGACTTCTGCCTTGTCATTGGTGTGCTGTATACTTTGGTGGTGATGTCTGCTCACTCGCCATTGCTGTGATGTGCCTCAGTGTGTTGGCGTCTGCTGTCTCACCGGTGGTGTGGCATTTCTCATTGGCTAACTGGTGATATTGCATCCATGCTGGCATGTCAGTAAGGGGGCATTTCATAGTGCATGATGACTTCTGCCTTGTCACTGGTGTGCTGTATACTTTGGTGGTGATGTCTGCTCACTCGCCATTGCTGTGATGTGTCTCAGTGTGTTGATGTCTGCTGTCTTACCGTTGGTGTGGCATTTCTCATTGGCCTGCCAGTGATATGGCATCCCTGCTGGCATGCCAGTGAGGTGGCATTTCATAGTGCATGATGACTGCTGCCTTGTAATTGGTGTGCTGTATACTACGGTGGTGATGGATGCTCCCTCTCAATTGTTGCTTTTTCCAACGTGGTTATATGCTCTCTCATACCATTCCGGTGGCATCTCTCAATGCAGTGATCTTTGCTCTCTCGCCATGGATGTGGCATTTCTCATTGTGTCGATAGCTGATGACTGGCAGGTAATGGGATTTTTCTGATTGTGATTTGCCTGTCCTCTAACCAGTGATGTGGCATTTCACAACGTGCTGAGGTCTGCTCTCTACCATGTGGCGTGTCATTTTCAACTGTGTGATGTGGCATATTTTCATGTGGCGATTTCTGCACTCTAGCAGTGATGTGTCATGCCACATGTTGATGGTATGATGCCTAATCAATAATATGCATTTCTCTGAGTGTTCTCAACTCTCTCACTAATAGTGTAACATTTTAACTGTGATTTCTACTGGCTACAAAAATGTGAAACCTCTCATTTTTGTGATTCCATGTGCCTTAGCAGTGGTGTCACAATTATGAATGAAGTGTTATATGTTGCCTCAACGGTGATGTGCCATCAGTTAACTCGTTGTGTGATCCTGGACATATTACGTATATTCCTCCTCTGGCAGTACTGGGCATCCCTAGGCAATCATCCAATACTAGGTTCGCTATGTCACACTTTCCATGACGACTTACTGTTGTAAGGTCTGGTGTTTAGTCAGCGACGTTTCTTTTTATTATATTAATGTGACATTGGCTCTCTCTTTAGCCCTATCACATGTCCCACTATAATGATCGGAGTCTTGCAACGCCATGATAACCCACCCCGTACCTTGTTGCATAAGGTCTGGCGCACGTCCCATTATCCATCACCCAGTGCCGCCCACTTTTTTTCTGAACAATCATAAATCTGAGAGCGCCCTCAGAATCCCAAGGACGGATTACCCTCCTGTGCTCCTCATTCTAAGGCTTTTTCAAACTGATGATGCCAGACGTGTGTAAAGTAGCCTTTTGGTTCAGTGCTCAGAGGTGGTCTCCAGCTGACTGTAGGCTGAGCAATGCATGTATACATATTACTAGAGAGACTCATATATCACCATCTCTGAGTTGCGAATCGCTACTGATTGCTAATTCGCATCTGACATTTCAACGTATCAGTGCTCATGATCAGAATTATATGTCAATGTGTGCTGAGCCCACAATTGCACTACACCTAATCGTGTATTTATTTTGTGAAATATTCAGGCCATGCTCACAAAGGCATTTTGGCCACGATTAGGGATACTGCTGCCCAGCCAGCCTCCTGATTAATGCCTTCGAACCTACCAGTGCCCAGCATCTCCAAACATATATAACACACAATATGTATTTGCATTTTTTAAGAACAGGAATGACAACGACAATACATAAAGTGTCATTTCGCTTAGGTTTAATGCCAATAGTATACATCTCTTAGTTTAATGTTACTCTATTTATTTTATTTATTTATTGCATTTGGTACACGCCCAAACCCCAGGGTATCACGGCGTTGGTCACTTAGAGGCTCCACTTATTATAGACTTAGGATACAGGTTCTATACATATGTTCAGTTACCACATGTTAAGAAACAATGACGGGGGTGGTTACAGCCTTAGTCGCATATGTCAAAGAGCAAAGTTGTAATCATTGGGTGTACTTAACGGCTTCAGGTAAGACGGTAGTGGGCTAGCAGAGAGGCTAGCAATTCAGTGCAGTTCTCTGAGCCGGGCTGATGATGTCAGTTATTTTAATAAGGCAATTTCGAAAACTTGCCCATACCTGAAAAAGCATCAATCATCTTCCAGCACCTTATTTGGGTGTTTTGCAGCCCTGCTTACTGTTTTCCGCCGCAATATTGCCCAATTACTCAAGCGTCTCCAAGATGGTCGCTCTGTAAGGTGACTAGATTCGAAATTGCTGCCTCCTCCGTCTCGCCTAGTATGCTTCCCAATAGGCTGAGGGAGACCTCGTCTTCCAATCGCCGCCACCGTCAGGCAGAAGCCGGCCCTTTGACAAAGGGCCGTGATTAAGGGCCTGTCTGTGCATGTCTGTGCCGGGCAGACCACAGGACCTGGCTCAGCCCATACAAGATCAACAGCCACTCCGCTGTGAGCGGGTCTCCAAGCTGAGGATTACTGCACAACCATTTGATCTGCATGCACCACCTCCTTGAAAGGTGTGGGATGTACTGACCCACTAGGCTCTGCCCTGCGACATCACTGTGTGCTGGTGGCACCAGAACCAGCAAAATGGCTGCAAAAAGCCCTATGCGCGCTAAACCTATTGTGCTTTGAGACCATATCAGATGGCTGCCAATCTACTTTGCCTGTGTCAGTGGTGGAACAGGAGACCACCATGCTGAAACCTGTCACTGGGCTGCCCACCGAGTGAAAATGGAAACTATATGAAAGGCAGTGCTTTTTTGTAAAGAAACCCACAAGTGCTCTGAAATCCTTTTTTCCTTGGTTGCTAAGATTGCAAAATAATGGTTCAAAACATCAGAAAATATCCAACATCCTTGCTGGGTGTTACCCGTCACTTCACTTAAGGAATTTACAGAAGCACACAATGCCAGGAAAAGCAGAATCTATTACCAGAATATCCACATTAAAAAGTGTGCTTGTCTATAAAAATCAGTCAAAATATGGGCGCAGTACCACCGGCCGCCTGTGTGACAGCTGTCATTTAATTGCATTGGAAGCTTAAACTTGTGAAGTTAAAATCACATTGTTGGAATTAAGTGACTTGCTTTCAAAAGCAATATAGGTTGCAACTGTTTAATCTCTATGTTTTAAAAGACTGGAATTAGAGTTCTGTTTGTGTGTTTTGAAAATATAAGTTTATTTTCCTCAAAAGTAAACTTAACAAATTGAGTTTAAAGTAACCTAATGCAAGCCAAAGAACTTCAAAGCAAATTCCACAGCTTGCCCCAACAAAAGGCACCCCCCTTCTGCTCTCTGGCCCAGGAACTCACATTCAGGTGTTAATGAAGAGGGGAGGAGATTTTGGTTTGCTGCTCCTGGGAGAGACAAAAGACTTCCTTGATTGAAAAGATATGCAGATGCAAGCGTCAACAGTAGCCCTGCCAGAGGAAAGAGGCGGGGATTGCTCTGAGCCACCAGAAACTTTGGGGGTGGGAATTTATAGTTTTGTTTATTCTTAAAGCACAGAAAAGCATATTTCTGAAAAGGACTGACAAAGGATTGTGCGGATTTGTAAAAATGTAAAATTACAGTATTATTAATGTGAAATTTTAGGTTACATTTAAAAGTACTCAGAACTCTGTGCTATGTTCAGGGACATGACTGCAGAAGTTGTGGTTTTGTAGCAATTGTATTGATGCCAGAAACATGAAATTTCATATGATTATGCCGAGATATCATGCACACCTATGTGTAAAATTGTGGACAAATCCGACATTGGGTACCAGACCAAAAGTGTGAAAAATTGCCAAATCAAGACCCAAGCTCTCACCACGATGGGGCTTGGATGAATACTTGCTCCACCAAATCTGTGATATCAATATGCTATTGCTATCAAGTTTGTAAAATTGTAAATATGCATTATAAGAAAAGTAGATTTCATGTGGAAGATCAAAGGGGAGGTTTTCCCTGGATCATAAAACACATTGTCATGATGACACTCTGTTTTCTTCTCAAATCAAGGGAGAGGAAAGACCCTAATCAATAGAATACCTAGGGGTGTGCCTAGTATAATTCAGCATACCCACCCCTTTAGTAAATATATAAATAGAGATAGCTTAGGACCTAGAAACACACACACATTCACCCACCAACCGATTGCTGGCAGAGCACTTTGCAAGAGAAATCCATACTCCAGACTCCAGACTCCAGACTCCAGACTCCAGAACTTTGAAAGCAGAAAGGCCCATTTCCAAAGCTGAACCCTTCTCAGCTTGGCCTTTTAAAAAAAAAATCCAGAAACCAGATTTTACCCCAGACCTCCAAGGGGAACAAAAGAACAGCCTGGCTGTGCTGTGCTGCTTTCTTGCTCAAAATTATTGGCAGAATCCAAAGATCCAAACCTGTAGAGCTGCACAGTGACCCGATAGCTGTGAACCAGAACCAGAACCCGTGAGATCCAGTCCAGTCCCAACGTGCGGTGTCCAGAGTGCCTTGCTGATTGCAGAACCAGAGCGCCTTGAGTCCAGTCCGGTGTGCTAGCTGAATTCCTGTCCAGAAAGTCTCCCTGACCAGATCCCTGACGGGTCCATTACAAACATTGGTAGTGAGTATCCATAGCATAGGATTGTCAGTAGCATATGTATTGTTCATAGGTCATCCTATCCAAACCCATTCTCTTACATCCAGAACTGCATTGTTAGAATATTTTGTATTGCCTGAACTCTTTTTCTTACCCTATAGACCTTTGTAATAGAAGTGTTAAAATCATTGTTGCGCTGATATATTTTCTGAAGAAAGGCGAGCGTCTCGGCATGCCAAACCAACCAGAGATATCCTGGGCTGGTGGCTGTGCTGTCATGTAGTTTGCATCTTCATAGTCTCCCCTAGTGTAAAGAAATCATGTTTGTAAATTTAAAAAGCACATTCTTGTTTTGCTATTTTGACTCTTTCTGAAAAAATCAACCTCCGCAAAAACCTTCATAATTTCTTCACCATGTATGCTAGAAACGAAATTTAAGTGTCTACTTGAAGCTAACATCCTCGGCTTTCCAACAAAACCACCTCCCAAGATATTCCACAATCGTGCTTACCTCACACAAAAATGTTTGCCACAAATTTTCGTTTGCCTCAAATCTATCACGTGTGAATAGCTGTTCATTGCACCAACCTCAAAATTGATATGATACGATATGGCATTTGTAACACGCCTATACACAGGTGTTTCAAGGCGTGAAATGTAGTTTGCATCTTGCTAGTTACTCTATAATCATTGCTAGTGTTTGTCTGAAACCATACAAAGCGGCTCCCACTAGTATTGAAACAACTTTAGTGAATTAAATCCATTTTCAGTGTTTTTATCATTCTTGCAAAGCCAACTTTAAAACCATTTTTGACAAGTTTGCAATCATTCCTGTTTCTCTCTCTGTGTTTGCTGGGGGAAATTGGGATTGATACTATTTTTGTTGAATTCTGTATTACTGAAACCTGTTGTATCTCCTTCCATCTCTTCATATTGCATATTGGGGGGATTGAGTAGTGTGCAGAGGGAAAGAGTAATCACATTGCATTTTGATTGAACCCACACAAAAGTTTTATTCTATGCTGCATTATTTTTCCATTATTACTCCTTCTGATTAAAGAGATTGTTTAGAGTGACATCACCCTATTGGTGATCATTGTATAACCATTAAACTAGTGTGATATATATATTGTGAAATACTTAAAATAAATATTTTTAACTTTGCAAAACAGCCTGCTTCCTGATTCAGTGCGACCAGGGGGGGGGGGAGTGGATTCAAAGAGAGGGGTGTGATATAAGGGTACATCATTCAGAAATAAAAGAATTTATAGACATAAATAAATAATTAAGGGTTTCAATTGTGCATCCCATGCTAGGCATTGACTTAGGTGAATTGCTGCGTTGAAATCACTTACAAAGGTAACACTGACAATCCACATAATCCTCGTGGCTTGCTGCGCAGTATCGACCCCGTCCTGAACCTCCGCTATGTTTAAGGGATATACCAATCCGGAACTAGTATACACCTATGTACATTGTCCATGGAACCTTTCACCAAGTATCTAACTCATCTATTGTCTCTGATCGGCTAGTCCTCATTCGCTGCACGTCTCCATAAACTAGACCTGCCACGTGTCTGCCGTGATCCATGTGCCCCTCATCGGTTAGCAAGTTATACTATTTGCAGGTATGCATTGAACTGACATGTTTGATTATTTAAATTCTGCATTATGGAACGACTGAGCGTGTGCACCCCTTATTCAGCCATCTGTGTCTGTACTTCCTAGTCGTAGTGCCTATGGTTTTGGAATGCCACACCTAGCCTGCTTATACATAGTGTATCATCTACATACTGCCTACTCTGCTCTAGCATCCTCTACTGTAGCCCACAATGACATTACGTATTGTACTGACCTCCCACTGCCACTGCTCCAGGGCAACACATTTAGTCCTGGCGATACTATGCATATTAATTCTAGTACCTACTGCTTGTCAATGCCTCATGTAGCCCACTGTGACCTTGTGTGCTTTATTTTCAAGTTGTGCCCATTATTCTGTGTCATTATGCATCTATGACCTAAGACCATCCATCTTTGAGCACCCTATTTAACCTATTGTGTATTTAGGCCTTATCGCCTACCATTCAGCGCCCTACTCAGCCTACTATGATATTGAGTATTAGTGCCCTATTGCCACTGCTATAGAGTTCCATTTAGTCCACTGTGATACTGTGCATGCTACCCCATTACTTATTGCTTGTCAATGCCTTACTTAGCCCACTCTGACTTTGTGGGCTTTATATTCAACCTGTGCCTATTACTCTGTGTCATTATGCATCCATGACCTAGGACCATCCGTCTTTAAGCACCCTATTCAGTCGATTGTGTACTTATGTGACTTTGTGCATTCATGACCTATGTCCCATTGTCTCTAAGTGCCCTATTTAGCCTATTGTATATTTAGGATTTATCGCCCACCATGAGAGCCCTACTCAGCCTACTGAGCACACCTGAGGCCTCCAACAATGTATGCCACCTCCTTCATCATTAGTATTATACTTCAGAGCATGCCACCCTGCCATTCCACCACTAGAAGACAGAACTAATCTACCCTTCTCCCAGATATCACTAGCCAAGACACCCACACTATCATTCACAATCTCTGTCACTATGCACATCCATGCAAACACAAAATGGACCAAGCCCACCAAATTCCTGTCACCTCTGATCCTCCCAAATAGGATCAAGCCAACACCATTCCTACCTCTGTTGAATCTGCTCCCCTCTAATGCCTACAACTCCAACAACCTCCACAACAACCCACTAGGTGCTACTACCAACGTGCCAAGCTACACCCAAACTTTTCAGAATGACTTACCTAGAACAACACCTAAACATGCGTGCCCTAAAGTTTACAGAAATGCCAGATTCGGCTCGAGATTAAGCAAATCCTACACCATACCACTTAACCTTCCATTTACCCAGGGCCTTCCACAAGAGCAAAAAAAATAAAAATACCACCCAAATCTCGCAAAGCCCACACCAAGCCCAGACTGACAACAGCTACATTGGACACTATTGATCAAAGAAACAGCCCATCCGCCATCAGCAGTGCACTGATCAACGCCAGATCTCTGCTGGCACATGCATTAGAAATTGCGGACCTAATTATCGATACAAAATTGGACTTCCTAGCAATAATGGAGACCTGGCTACATGCAGCCACAGGCCCCTCGCTTCTTATTGCCACCCCAGACAACTAAACGGTACTAAGATCCGACAGAGAGTCAGCCAGAGGCGGTGGAATTGCCTTTTTTTCGTCAAATTCTCATTGGGTCTCAGAATAGTCCCTCAGCCTCTGACTAAGTCATGTGAATTGTTGTCAGTCAAACTTCCTCTCACCAACTCACGGACCATAACAATGCATCTAATCTACAGACCCCCTGGACCTATTGGTTCCTTCGAAGAAGATATTATTTCCCTTCTCACCTCTAACACCAAACCCTCCTTACAAATTCTAATACTAGGTGACTTTAACTTGGGTGTCAATGACCCTAACGACCTACCTGCCATAACACTGGCAAATTCATTGTCTGACCTAGGCCTTACACAAAGAGTACTCCGCCCCACAGATGAAAAAGGAAGAATCCCGGATTGGACAGATGACCTTAATTGTGAAACCACTATATCTTGTATTGAACTATACCCATGGACTGACAACTCCCTACTCACATTTACTATCCAAGACTGCATACTTTCAAATAAACCAAAACCTTATTGCTCCACTGATCCCGACCAGAAATAAAAAGAATATCACAGTGGATAATCTTAAGCCATTTCTCCAACCACTACTCAACCCTTTACCTGCCACTTCCGATCCGGCATAATTAGTGGATCTCTATAACAAGACCATCGCCTCAGCAGTAGATAAAATCACTCCTCTCAAACTGTAATGCTCACCTGGCTCCCACGGAGGCGCTGGTCTGGATTGCTGTGGCCTCTTCAAGCGTGATGCGCAGAATTCGGACCACCGATTGAACAGGACCCCCAAATCTTGCTTGTCTGGCCCGTAGGAATATCCTTCTGCAGATGAGAAAGGGGATTAACTGTCTGCTGAATAGTGTGCTTGCTCCCCCCTTTCCCCCCTTCGTTCTTCTCTGACTTCCTCCAAAACCCCCGGTTTAAGCTCACCTTATGGTTTGGAAGGATGAACTCTCCATCCTGCTTCTGGTGCAGGGGCGCGCGTTCGTCCAGTTACTTCACTGTTTTTCAGAATGGCGCTGGCAATTCCACTTGACTTTTCTGAGCGATACGCCGTAAGTATGAAGATGCAAAAGTTCAAGTGTGAGCCTCCTTTTATGTTGTTTTTCCTAACCTGTGATCTGTCCTTTATTTCATGTGCAGAACAAAGGCGATGCGTTGAGGGGTTAAATTGCCGGTGGTAAAATCAGGTAAGTTAGTGATGAGGGCGACCCCTCTAAAAGTCTTTATAATTCCCCAGTAAAGTCTTTCGTCCTTTCCCCATAGGGGCCGGGGTGCAGTACCTGCCAAAGATGTGGCGCCGACCCGAGATGTGGAATGGTTCACCAAGAAAAGCCAGTAAGTAATATGGCTGAAAATTCGGCTTTCCTCTTGTGTTCCCTTGCTCACCTTTTGTCTCTTCTTCTCTCCCCTAGGTGCAAAGATGTGGCGATCGGTGCTGAGAGCCACGATGGAGCCGGGCGGCGTCTCGGGAACAGGTGAGTGAAGCGCGGCGCTGCAGCGAGCAACGCAGTGCTTTTAAATGGAAGTCTTCCTTCAGGAATGCTGGCGTGAATATTCCGGATGCAGGTAAGAAGGTTGAATAAGTTCTTGGTTTTCATCTTTCTCTTCTCTTCTTTCCTTACAGGTGTTCCAGGTTCGAGGCGGGCGTGGCTGGAGTCCAGGTGCAGGAGCAGACACGGTGAGCGTTCAGCTGCTGGGATGCAGAACAAAACGAAACACGTGTAGCTGTCCGGGCGTGACTTAAATAGCCTTGGAAGAAGTTCCAGGTGAGTATTCTTCCACAGCCCCACCCAAGTAACAAAATAGTTCCTTCAGAAAAATAGTCCCTCCTAAGCCTCATTTGGCTTGGTTCTTCATGCAGCATGGTCTGCATCAGGTGAGTGTGCAGCATGGTCTGCTTCAGGTAAGTGCACCAAACACTTCCCCTTATGAGCCTGGCGCCTATGGCGCCAGGACTGATGTCCAACATGAGCCTGGCACCAACGGCGCCAGGACAGAGTCCAAAGAGCCCCTATAAAGGGCCGCTGGGCTTTTACCCGGGGGCGTGATGCCTGCTCCCGGGGGTGCTGGGCCTGGCCTGGTGCTCCGGGGGTAGGCATCATGACACAAACTGCGTAAAGGTAACCCCAAAGCACATTTGAACACTTGGTTCTCACCCAAACTCAAAGCCCTACAAATGGACAAAAGAAAACTCAAAACATCCTGGAAAAACAACCCCACCCCATCCAACAAAGACAACTTACTTAAACTCACAGCAAACTACGAAAATGAAATCATTTTAGCCAAATGTGACACCTATAACGATAGGATCGAGAAAGCCAGCTCAAGTTCAAGAGAAATGTTCACCATACTAAGAGAACTGGAATCTCCCACCCCTCCTTCAGACAATTGTACTAAGGACAAAACTTGGTGAACCAAAATCCAAGACGCACTAGCTAACAAGATCACCCTACTTCAAAATACAATAACTGCCAAAAAAACCTTATCCCTACTCATGAAAATACAGCTAAACCCAGTCCTGACCTTCTCAAACTGCCTCATCGTTTCAAATTCACCCACGTATCCATCTTTAATGCAGAAAACATAATTTCTTCAGTGAAAATATCCAATTGATATGCAGACTCTTGCCCAGCATCTACTATCAAGGAAGCGGCCAGTGACCTTGCTCCATTCATCGCCACTCTTATCAACTCATCCTTCCTCACATGTACCGTCCCCACTAATCTGAAAAACTCTTGGGTCCTACCTCTCTTAAAGAAGCCGTCCCTTGACCCGAGCATCCCTACCAATTTCAGACCCATCACAATGGTCCCCTTCCTGCTGAAGATCATCGACAAAGCAGCATATATACAGATTCAATTTTACCTTGAAACCAATAATTTACTCGGACTACTGAAATCTGGCTTCAAGCCTCAACATGGCACTGAAACTGCCCTGATTGATCTGAAGACCCAGATTGAAGACTTATAAGACAAAGGAATAGCCACACTTTTGCTCCTGTTGGACTTGTTAGCCGCCTTTGACTTGGTCGACCATAAGGTGCTCTGCAAACACCTCTCTTCAGTGGACCACTTTTCAACAGAAGCGATGGCATGGATTCAATCCTTCTTAAACAATAGTTCAATGAGAGTTTTTTCATCATCGGCAGCAGCAGACCCGATCCCAATAACCTGTGGAGTCTTGTGTGTCGCCTACCCTATACAATGTGTTCACCAAACCACTGTTTGATGACCTAGACTATCTGGGTGTCACCCACACTAACAATGCAGATGACACCCAGATCCTCATACCTTTGACAGGCAACTATGAGACTGATATAGCATTGGTGAACAAAGTCTATCTCATCATTGAGGCCTGGATGGCCACACATGGTCTGTGCCTGAATGATGAGGAGACTGAGCTTCTACTCCTAGACACCCCCTCTAATCAGAAGAAACTGAGTAATCAATATTTCTCCTTCAACATCGATGGTGATGACATCAAGGTAGCCAAAGAGATAAAAATCTTGGGCTTCTATCTAGACTCCTCCTTGAACCTGCGCAAACAAGTCAGTGCCACAGCCTCAGCAACAGATTACACCTGTAAGCTGATCCACGCCTGCAAACCCTTTCTTTCCTCAGAAAGCTGTTTGACATTAGCAAGAGCTCGATTGTATCTAAAATCAACTACTGCAACATACTGTACCTAGGTGCTAGCAAATACATCACCAATAAACTGCAGATTCTCCAGAATAACCCTCTTAGAGATGCGCTCGGCATCTTCAGAAGACAGCATATCTCCTTGACTGGACGCAAAAACAACTGATTATTCATCAAGGATAGTATCCAACTCAAAATAGTGTCCATAACCTACAAATGCCTTAAAAAAGCAGCTCCCCAATAACTTGTTAAGAAATTCACTATGAACAACTCTACATGACTTATCAGTGCCTCCAACTCCAGATGTCTGAGAGAGCCCAGGTGCAAGCTAAAAAGAGCAGGGGGAAGTAGCTCTCCTTTTCCTGGCGGCCCAACTGTGGAACTCCCTACCTACCACCTTAAGAACTGACCAATCTTTCCACAAATTCAGGAAAAACACGAAACTATGGCTCTTAACCAAAGACCTCACTCCTTTCTAGATGACTTCCCACCGCCACTCTCCTGTATTTACCTAGCACATCTCTGACTCCTTCATTATGTCAAACTGTATTGACACGCACCTAACTTGCAATATACATCTTCTGTATCTTAGACGTATCCCTCCCTTATTGTAATTAAGATACAACTTTGTATTATAACTATGTATTATATCTGTGTTGTAATGTATCATGCCTTATTTTCCTTCTGTTCTGTAACTAAGAAACTGCATATTCTTGTAAGGCGCCCAGATACCTGCGGGTGAGGTGCGCTTAATAAATAAATAAAAAAACAAACAAACAAACAGAAGATGATGCATCCTTATGAGATGACCCATGTTCCTCGAAACACACAGTTAACCTTATACACAAAGGTTGCCTGTGTATTTCTGACAGTCTATGTGCCAGTGCAAACAATGTGCACGGCCGGCCAGAGGACTATATTAGGGTCTGGACTAAGCACTTGACCACAATATATTCAGTGTCTCCCTGCATCCATGTGATGCCTGGCGTGCAATTCATCATGGAGGACTTAAATGACCTGCAATGCTAAACTGTTAAATTGCATTTCTACTTCTAAAAAAGGGTGGACCGTATTTAAGGCAGCAGTGGGTCGGTGCTGCTCTTCTGAGCTGTAGGACATGCATAAGGGTCAGACATGAGCCATCTGTGTCTCATGCATTCCCATGTGCCCAGTGGTGGAAATGGGAAAAATCCAAAGACAGATCCCAAAAGGGCTGGGGTTTGGAGGAGGGGGCAGAGTTCTGAGGAGGCGTAACTGGCAGTTGAACTCCGCTCAAAGGAAATGTTTAAAATAATAGTTTTAAAATGCTGCAATTTCTTTCATGCTGCTTCTTTCCAAAGTCCACACTGTAAATCAATTCCACTTCATGGCAGTGGGGCACCCAAAATACTGTTGGTAATGCAGTGATTGCTAGCACATTAAGGGATCCATAGATACGCTCTACAGTAGAAGGCTACCAGGGTAGGTCAGCAGGTTGAGTTACAGTTACTGAGATGTTATATATTATAAACTGGTTGTTAATCATATGACTTTTTGCAAATCTGAATAATAAATAAACAAGTGCTTAGAAATGTGTTAGGCCAGGGGACGGGTTGGCCTGGTCCCTTTCTAATATTCAGGGTGGAGGTGGGAGTATTTTTGCTCCTATAGTGCAAATCAAAGGTTGGCACCCATGAACCCACAGCTTAATGTCATAATAACTGCTGTCAGCATAACTGAAGCATTTATTTGTGGTTAATCAGTTTGACAAGCAGATAACCTCTTTATAAATATAAACTGTAATAAAACACAAAGGAAGGGGCACACACATTGCAGGGTATGTGGGGTGTAATCAAATTCCCCAAATGAACAGAACTCAAGGGTGATGTGAAAAGGGTCTATCTGTCATCACCAAAGGAAAAAAAGCATTTTAATACACAAAGGAAGAAGAAATTCAAAGGTACCTTTCACAAGAAAAACAGGATTGTTAAACAATGGCACAAAATGGCTTTGCATGTGTTTTTGCAAGTCAAAGCAAGACATGAGAAAAATTTTCTCCCGTCAACATAAAGATATCAGGGAAAAGACATAGGGCAGGATTCACAGAGTGTTTTCCTATGGGATTTTGTCATTGTAAAATGCTTCTGTGAATCAGGTCCATGATGTTTGTGTTGACAAAAAGTAAGGTAGATTATGCTTCACATGCAAAATACCAGCAACACATTTGAAAAGAAAAGCCTGCTTGGTTGCCATGAAAAGTTCCTGTAGGCCTATTTAGGCAGACTATGCAGGTATCTTTCTGCAAGGGAAATCCAGAGAAGGCTGAAACAAAAATGTAATCCAAGTGCAGATTGGAAAGACACCTCAAATTGCTGGCTGAGAAATAGAATGCAGCATTTTCACTGAAACTGCCACGCACCAAAAGGTGGTGCACTGGGACAAATTCAGATGCACTTTTCAGCAGGAAAACAAACAGCAGATAATTAAAAGTGAATTTTATTAATGACTGAAAAGAACAGCCCTGTGCGTTCCGCGAAAAAGCAAAGTGAACCCTAAAAACACACTGTATGTCAAGGAATCAAGGCTGATGTTAGAACATGCAATGTGTGAGTACATTTCAGCCCAGGGCAAATGGTAGGGCTCTGGGCAAAATTAAAAAAAGGACTCCCCACAGCCAGCCTGGTTTGGGAATCCCAACTGTTTACAACTGCTATAAAATGAGTCCTGCATGAAGGGGGTTGGAACCAAACTTTCTTTAGACTTGCTGTGTTTGCAGGCCAATTTCCTTTGGCTGGTGTATGCATGGAATGCAGAGGCGGGGTGTTAAAACAGGAGCTACAATTTAGTGGACCTGAACTTTGAAAGAAATACCAGAAATGAATGTCTTTCAGTGGTCCCCTTCAGATAAGACACAGGACTTGTGACATCATAGGGCCAGTCCGACACATTATCTACAGTGGGGGATCTGTGTGTTGCAAATGCATCCTCCATTTACATTCTGTAGCCACCAACTTCAAACAGCAAACCTTCAAACGCAAAGGGGCTAATAAAAACTCTGATTATAGGCTGGCCCAGAGAGACAAATGGCCAGGAGGCAGGAGAGTTACAATTTTTCCAACATGAAGGTTTACTATTATTTAAAATGACTATTATAATGTCAGCCTTTTTCTCAGCAACCATAAGTCATAATGATTACATGTATGTTTCATCTTTTTTAGTTAATTTCCAGGCGATTTTGCGATGTAGGTTTCTTCCAACTACGACTCAGGGAACTGTAATGGCCATCGAAAATGGGTTTCTGGTTGATCTGAAAATCTTCCAAATTTGAGAGTTGGCTAACGGATGGAGGGAGAAATTAGCAATATGGATAATACATTTTCATGTTCCTAATGATTATGCATTTTGTAAAAATGGCAGAAAATTGCCCCACAGCTGTGCTACATGGTGCAGACCTGGCTGTTGTTTTATTAAATTCCCCCTGATTAGCTGAATCACAAAATATATAATTGTATGGCAGTTACTAGTAAATTATAACATTTTTGATACATAAACATTTTTGGTCAAAAATTTGACATGAGAACAAATGGCAATTACAAATGGGAATTGCCATATGTCTGCTCCAGACTCCTAAACAAATCCTTAGAGATGGGCTGGAGTTGGGAGGAGTGAGAAGGGTAACTGTCCACGTTGCGAGAACTCTTGCAGGGTACTCCAGAAGATTGTAAAATTGATGGTGTCATTTCTGCTATATAAAGTGGATGCTTCATGAAAAAGGGAGAGAGCTGCTAAGAATTATCATCAGGGAGAGCTGCTGAAATTTACCATCTGACAGCCACCAGGATACACTAAAAGGAGATTTTACTGTAATCTGCAATGGGTAGAGCTGTCTATTACTCTTGTGTATTGCTGTGGAGGCCTAAAAAGCTGACAGGATTCTATGGTGAAGAGTGGGGACCATCCTTGAGAGTGGAGTGACAAGACCCCTGCTCTATCCTTCATGAAGGTCCTGACATGCAGCTGCCTTTCCTGAACTTTAAAGAGAGGTTTTCTATGTAAGTGGAATTTAATCATGTGCAGCCAAAGTGTGGAGGGATCTGCTGGCCTTAAATCCTTTCCCTTTATGGTGGGTTTGGTGGGGCGGAAGGGGAGGGGACTATGAAGATCCTTAGCCTAATTAACTAAAACAATTAATTTAATTAATTCCTCTTGGGGGAACACCACAGTGTGGTTTTTGTTAAAATTGAAAATTAACAAAGCGTATTCCCATTGTGCACTGAAAACTATAGACTGGAAGCTCTGCCATCCTTGTTTGCGGACATCCGTCCAATAAAGCTAGTGTCAGTCGCCGGTTTTGTTTCCACCTCCATCCCCCTTTCTCCAAACTTCGACTCAACTTCTGACTCTGCTCTCAAGAATGTAGCTCTCGCTACCACTCACATGCTCGATATTCTTGCCCCAATCATGAGGATACACCTGAAATCTGCCTCCAAGCATAACCCTTGGTATGACTCTGATCTAGCAGCCCTGAAATGCAAGTGTAGAGCTGCAGAATGGAAGTTACATACCTCAAGATCATCCTCTGATAAACTGGCCTGTCGCCTTCTCAAAAGGCAATATCGTGTCTCCATTTGCTCCAAGAAGATGGCTCACGTCCAGGTCCGCATCACTGGAGCTTCTAACAACACAGCTAAGCTCTTTAAAATCTGCAAGGAACTAGCCAATCCATCTGCAGTCTCTGCCTCCCCTCTTCCTTCCCAGGCCCTCTGCACTGCACTGGCCACCCACTTCACTGCTAAAATTCAGGACATCCTGAGCTCTCCCTCATCATCCACTTCCCCCCCAGCTCGCCCCTTCCCCCCTCTGCCCTTGGCCCCACTTCATTCCTCATCCACTAGTAACTCTTTTTCTCCTTTAACACCGGTCAAGGTCACTAGGGTGGTCAGCTCTATGAAGATCTCTTCCAAACCGGTCTCCCCCTGTTCTTCAAGAACTATTAAGGACAATATCGTCTCTCTTACCCCTACACTCATGGATCTTTGCATTCACTCTCTTGCGAGTGGGTCTTTCCCCTCTTCCGTCAAGCACTCTCTTGTGTGTCCCCTCCTGACAAAGTCTTCAGCCTACCCCTCATGTCCGGCTATCTACTGCCCCATCTCTCTCACTCCCTTCTGTGGGAAACTTCTGGAGAGGTTGGTCTTCCCCCAACTGACCCAGCATACTAAGCTCATGGGTTGCCTGCACGACCATCAATCTAGATTCCGAGCATCCACAGCCACGGAAACTGCTCTCCTGAACACCAGTGAAGAATTGCTTGCATCTATTGATTCCAACTCACCTGCTGTTCTAATTCTACTCAATCTCTCTTCCGCTTCTGACACAGTGAACCACTCCATCATTATAAAACAGCTCCATGATACCCTTGGTATCTCAGAGCGGGCACTGGACTGGCTGACTTCCTTCCTCACTGACTGTCCTACCTAGGTTATCATGGGTTATTTCTCTTCACCCACCCCTATCTACACCTCTGGCTTTCCCCAAAGCTCTATCCTCTTACCCTGGCTCTTTAACTTCAATCTTGCTCCTCTTGCTCACATTATCTCCACCTTTTCACCACACTTCCAGTGTTATGCAGACTTATCCAACTCTTCTTCAGACTACCCTCTGCAGCTCTTCTAACATCCTCTCTAATTCCTGACTGCCTGTCCTCTATCGAGTCTTGGTGTACCTCCAATGACCTCTGTCTCAATGCCAGCAAGACTATCGGAACGGCTGTTCACATTTTACTCCCTTAACTCTGGCAACCCTCAATGGGATGATCTCCCTTTCTGTCCTCTGAGACCATTAACCTGGGAGTTATCATTGGACTCCACTCTCTATTTCCTTCCTCACATCTTGGACCTTGTCAAGAAGGCGCATTTCCAAATCTACCTCCTCAGGGGCATCCTCCCTTCCCACACCTTCCCCGAGAAGCTCAATGTCACCATAGCGCTGGTACTCTCCAGGCGGGACTACTGCAACAGCCTCTTCCTAAATCTACCTGGTTCTTCTATCCGCCCCTCCAGCTAATCCAGAATAGGCCTGCAAGACTTATCCTTGGCATTAAGCCCAGGGACTGTATCTCTCCAGCCTTAAAATCCCTCACTGGCTTCCAGTTGCTGCAAGGATCAAATTTAAATCCCTCTGCATCATCCATAAGGCTGTCTGGGGACAGGGACTATGTTATCTGCAACTTGCTCTCACCAAATACTCTCCTTCCAGATCCCTCTGATCCTCTGGCACCAACTCGCTGCTTGTCAAGCGCTTCTCCTTCTCTTAGCAAAGAGCGGGTGGCTGTTCTCTCTCTTCAGCTGTCTCCTACCTCTGGAACAGACTCCCCCTTTCTCTCTGTCTTGAGCCAGATCTCCTCAAGTTCCACAAACACTTCAAAACATTCATCTTTTCCTCCTCCTTCCCCATATCTCTCCCATGCTAAATCTCACATTAGCTGTTGATTGATTGCCTGGGCCCTTGTGATAAATCCGGCTCTGGGGCACAAGTGGTCTAGGGATGAATATTGGTTTCTGGTGGCCTGCTTCTTCTCTTGCAGTGCCAGCCTGCCTGTGCCATGGCAACCTTGTTCTGCAGTTTCTGTTCCTCTTGTGCTAGTCTCCTCTCCCCAAGCAGGAGCTTTCTAGGCGCTACCTCATTAACAGCGGAACAATTACTGTGTCTCCTAGAGATTGTGTGGCAGCCTCCCTGGGATCACCGCAGAGCTTGGGGACGGTCAACCAACAAGGGAGACAGGCACCCAAGGCCGGAGACATCACCCTCACAATCCTAAAGCTCTGGCTGGTCTGCATTACAGCTTTGTCCCACCAGAGGTCCCTGGCAGTGTGCCAATCCCTCCCCAGAGAAAAAAGCTGTAGCATGGCCATTGCTTCTGGGGTGATGTCACAGGCCTTGGGCACTTGATTCTCTTGTTAGTCGACTGTCCCCAAGATCAGCAGCAGTCCCAGGGAGCCCCAGCAGGGTCCCCATCCTTCCTCTGAGGGAAAAGCTGTAATGCAGCACAGCCACACCTCCAGAACAATCCGGGTGATGTCCCTCTCCTTGGGTGCCGGTCTCGCTTATAGGTCACCCGCCCCAAAGTCCAGTGGCAGTCTCAGGTAGACCCAGCAGAGTCACCATCCCTCCCCAGAGGAAAAAGATGTAATACAGTGCAGCCAGAGCTCCAGGATGATCGGGGGTGATGTCAGGAGTTTTGGGCGCCTTTCTCCAATATGGGTCGACCATCCACAAGTCTAGCGGCGGTCCTATGGAGCCCAAGCAAGGTCCGCATCCCTCCCTGGGGGGAAAAGCTGTAATGCAATACGGACAGAGCTCCAGAATGGTCAGGGGTGCTGCCCCTGGCTTTGGGAGCCTGTCTCAAGTGTGGTTGACCGTCCGCAAGTCAAACGACGGTCTCAGGGAACACCAGCAATGCCCACACCCCTCCCCTGAGGGAAAAGCTGCAACAAGCACAGCCAGATCTCCAGGACAGTTGGGGTGCTGCCCTGGCCTTCGGCGTCTGTCTCCCATGTCGGTTGCTTGTCCCCATGCCCAGCAGCAGTCACAGGGAGTCTCGGCAGGGTCCTCATCACTCTCCAAAGACAAAAGCTGTAATGCAGCCCAACCAGAGAATTGAGAGTGCTGCCCCGGACTTGGGCGTCTGGCTTTCATGTGGATCAACCATCCCCCAGTCCAGCGGCAGTCCCAGGAAGCCCCTGCAGGGTATCTATCCCTCCCCAGAGGGAAGAGCTCTAACATGGCCAGACCAGAGTTCCAGGACGGCTGGGGGTACTGCGACGGGCAACGGATGAAACAGCCCCCAAACCACAAAATATTGTTCCTGGTGGCTTATTGTTCCTTACTGCTTCGCAGGGTTGGCAAAATGGGACTAGACCCTCAAGTTTGGTTCGTGGTTGAGAGACTGAGGTATAAATGTTCGAGGGAGAAAAGACTGAAGATTATTTTTCCTAAATAACCTTTGGTCTTTTCTCCCCTGAACATTTTTGACTTGGCCCACACTCCTACCCACACCGCCACCCACACCCCTACCCACGCCCCCAACACACCCCCACAAGACCCCCACACCAACCCCCTTGCTTACCTTGCTTCTGACTCGCTGTGTACCTGCAACGCCTGTTCTGTTTCACTTCCGTAATTGGGAACCGGCGCCGCAGAGTCCTTTCCTTTTTAAAAATATTATTATTTTTTTTTTTTGGGACGGCTGCGGGGGACTACATAGTGAGCAAGGGTGCAGAGGACACCCCCGCAGACCCCATAGCCCTCCTTTTTTATTGATTTTTCTTTTTTTGGGGGATGGCAGTGTGGGACACCCTTGCAACCCATACTCACAATATAGTGAGCAAGGGTGCAGGGGACACCCCCGCAGCCCCCAGCACCAAATGTGTGATCTTGTGGAACGTTTTGGCCATTCGGAATTTTCAAACTGTCGAAATTCAGCCAAATCACACATTCAGTCAATTGTTATCGGTCATTTTGGCTGATTTCTCAATTTTGCCCTCCCAGGGAAGCAGAAAGCATCCGCCCCTCCAATGGGGGATTCCTGAGAGGGCTGGTCCGACAGGTATAGGGCCAGCCCCCTGATGCCCACAAGTGTTCCTCTGGAAAAATTGCCCTATATTGTTTTGCCTTTCTTGGGGGCAAATGGGTGCAAAACAGCACAAGTTTTCCCCCAAAGAAGGTAAAACAACATTATGCCATCTTGCTGGCACTTTTGTGTGGTGAAGGTGGGAGTCACACCGGGGCCAATCCGTCCCCCCCCCCATGCCAATCCGCCCCCCGGTGGGGCTCCCCCAGGCCAATCCACCCCCACCTTCACTAAACAAAAGTGCCAGCAAGATGGCATAATGTTGTTTTGCCTTCTTTGTGGGAAAATGTGTGCAAGCCCCCAAGTGTGCCTCATTTCTTCGGGGTTTGCCTTCCTTGGGGGCAAATGGGTGCAAAACTGCGCCCATCTCCCCCCAAGGAAGGCAAACATTTTGGCACTTTTTTTTGGTGGGGGTGGGTGGCTGTTAAGCCAGGTTTTGGGGAGGTCCCACCCCAAAAAATCTATTCACCACACCCCTAAAGTCTATTCCCTGGTGGTCCAGTGGTGATTGCTGGTCATGCCCTCACTAAAGGAAACTTGGCTGGAAATGCCCAAGATGCAGACAACAGCATAGCTGCAATATTTATTTGCTGAAGCCTAACAGCTTCAGCATGTAATTATCACTTCCTCCTGGCATCCGTGCACATAGCATGCACAGACGTCATCACGGCCACTACCCCTCCTCCCCCGGCCCCAAGGCATGGAAGGGGAAGTCCACCCCTTCACTGCCTGGGGGTTGGAGAAGTGAGGGAGTAGTAGGGGGGGGGCGGCCAGCCGTTCCAAATGTAGGCAATGTGGAGGATGAGATAGCTTGTCCTCCGCACTGAAGAGTTAATTCAACAGGTTGATTTTTCCAAATAACATTGTGCAGAAATAGAAGGATACTTCCTTAGGTAGACTACTAATGCCAGTTAAAATGTTGATTCCCTTCCATTTCAATTGTATAATCTCAAGCTTGTGTGGCCCTTGAATACATCGAGATATGTTGCTCAACATAAAACCTTTTACTTGACCCTAAATCTTCATGTATCCATATCCAAGCTAGAAGCCAATTGTGTACAACATTTTAGAGTTGATACTGCCCTGGGAAAGGAAAGCTACTACTTTTCTGTGATGCTATCACTTGTTGATGGTTTCAGAGAGCACTAGGTGAACTATGTTGTCTACAAATCATTCTAAGAATGGTTGTCTGTTTGAAGCCAGCAACCAATGTTAACATGTATGTTTATAGTGGCGAGGATGCCATTTTTATGTCCCAAATACTTATTTAGATTGTATCTAATACATAGGCATGTTTGTGTGTATTGTGGGTTTAGAAATGAGTAATATGATATCAACAGGTTGCATTTCCTTTCTGTAAACAAGCTGCCTGTATTCATGTGAAATATTGTCAGTGATTTTCCGAGCATTGATATGATATGGTAGGCTATTTATAGGTTATTTATTAAATGCTTAATACCAAGAGGTTTCTAAGCACAGACCCGGGGATCGTACCTGTGTTGCTCCATGTTGTCTTGCTTCCAAGGTGAGCACGTTGCCCCTGAGCAATCTTCCCAACGTTTTTGGGACCACCTCTTGATTTCTTCATTTATTTAAAATAAAACAGAATATTCAGCTTTAAAACAGCTTGTTTCTTAGCTCAGATTAGTATCTAGTATTACTGTGACAGGGTTATGAGACCATATTCCGTGGTTACAGAAGTCATTACAACATATTCCCTTAATTTGAGAACAGTGGTAATGGAAATAACAGGTGGTATTTGGAAATACCATCTATTTGTTTTTTTATTGTTTTTAGTTCAATCATTCAACGTTTACATTATAATTCAATTTGGAATACATAAAGGGTGATCATTTTTGGGCTTATTGTCTCAACACGGACAGCCAAAAAGTCCATATTGCTATGTAATATTGGTGCTTAACTATTAAAAAACGTTTAGATAGTGTAAAGTGCACTAATGGGTTGTTTGAACGAAATGGTTGGTAATTGCTGGTAAATTGCTGGTAAATGCTCAGTTTTATTATTGTATGATAGATTGTACTTGTTTTAGTCTTTTACTGTTTTATTGTCATAATGGATTTGATCTGACTTGATTTGACTTGGATTTGATTTACAGTGTTTGTTATACTGTGTTTTTGATATACTGTGTTTTTTATTGTATTGTGATTTTAGTGTAATTTTGTAAAGTTTCTTCGAAACTAAACAAATAAATTAATAAATAAAAATAATTATAATTCTTAACATAAAAGAAAAGAAAATCACAATATTCATATTTAGTTACATAATTAAAAATATAATTGGAAATTAAAATACCAGCGTAAAACAAATGTAAAGACAAGAGAACACTTCCTAAGGGATCCAGTTAAGCTAGATATTTGTTTTCCATTATTATACACTTCAAACCACAATCAAATGGGTTACTAAACCAGTTACTAAACAAATGTACATATTTACAAAGTTAGCTGGCATGTGACTAGTCAATTGTCTATGTGACTTTCTGTCACCCATTTGTTGTGTTCTCTATGTTTCTTCTCTCATTAATTAGGACACATATCGGCACCCATTCACGTATTCACAGTTTTAGAGTATTCAAGTAGTTGACAGTAGCTATTCTTATTCCTACTAACTGAGCAGAAACAATTCTTTTACCAATTTTATTCATTTTTACTTGCTGGCTAATTTTGCTCCTCGCGAAATTACCAAATGTGGGGTCTAATATTTAAATATTTACCCCAATTTAGGCCTCCACCCAAAAGATGGAGGCATTAATTTTAAAAACACCAGATGCTTTTCTCACTGAAGGGAAGTAGTGCAAGTGCTTCCCTTAAAAACAGCAAAAGATACTTTCCGTGAGGAAATTCTAAGAAAGTGGCAAGGTATTCATCTCTGATGAGCACCTTCTCAACCACTTTGAGATGTAATGCACAAAAAGGGCAGAACCAACCAATGTGTGTCTTTACGTTATGTGTGCAGGAACTGTGTGTCAATCACTAATGTAAACCATATATTTCAATATTCAAAATTAGGGTACATAAAAATAAATAAATACATGCAGATCTCTAGAACTACAGCATGTAGTATTTCTGGAAACCTGCATCTTCATCAACCCGCCTTATTCATATACATGACAGCACTTCACTAACACTTGCATCAAGTGTGAGCATTGAGATGATGACACCTAAACTAAACTTCACTGTAATGGCATGGCTGAGAGATTAGCACCTCTCTCCTCTAACCCTTTACCACTGTGTCAGCAGGGGGTGAATGCCACCCGCCTAAACCCACAGTGCAATGAACGTTTCAGAGTAGTGTCACATCACTGCAGTGATCTCACTGAAAGGATTGCTGCTCTAGTAAAATTGGGTGAAAAGCACCTGAAGTTCAGAATATACATTTGAACAAGGACATCCCTTCTGTGACTGTAGGATTAACACTGGGAGACTGTCTACTCCAGGATTCTGCACCACAGTCTGCCCATTATAATCATTCTGTATCTCCTATACTCTACTGCCCGATTGCTTTTGAGAGGGTGATGTCTTCATTACACTGAACTACCCTGACGCCATTGTATCAAGATCATTGGACTGTACGAATAAATAATACCTGAGATCACCTGAGAGGCCAATAGGAGCTCGTCTTCCGAGTTATAGAACTACACAACAAAGGAAACAAACCCTGTCAAATATTGAGTGATGGGTTTAAATCTAAGGATATTCTGATATTCTGAAACTGACTCATGTATTACCACTATCAACCTCAGGAGGGGGACATAAAACCCTGAAAATCAACTTAAGTGTAAAAGAGTGTTTTTTGCAGCCAGGCACACTGCAGGAATCATATTATTTGACTTACAGTCTACATTAAGAGGATGCTGGTACTGAAACAGAGTGGCAGTAACTGAATTACCACTACTTTTAGTGCACTGCCAAATTTAGAGTTGTAGTACTGAACTTCAGTCTAATCCACTTGTACGTGTGTGGAGGGAATTTCCACACATGGAGGGAATGGTCCTTCCATTTGGCTGTATTACCAGAGGTGATACCGCCCAACTGTTAATGACGCCCTAACTTATTAAATAGTGATCTTATATGCACTCGAGGCAATTAATAGACATAGGCTTATGATCCAAGATCCCAAATTGAAAGATGTCACATGTGAGAACGCACATATGGCATGAGAATAATAGAGCTCTTTCAAAAAGGAATGATAATCCTTTCTATTTCTATTCTGCTTGTGCAACTGGATGGACAGGCACAGGCAGGTATTGGTAGAAGTTAAATAACAAGGCAGCGGGTGATTTTTTATTTTTTAATGGTAGCAGCTGGTGATCGGGAGTGGCCGTGAAGAGGTCAGCTGTGATCATAGAACCCTCAAAATCATTTCCATAGTACTATCACGAATCGACTTTGCAAACAGCCTCTACCTTGGAATTCCAAAACAGGTCACCAAAAACTTCAACACATCCAAAACACTGCAGCAAGGATACTCCTGAGACTAAACAAAAGAGACCACATCACACCAGCTCTGAGAAGCCTACATTGACTCCAGTAAAAAAGTAAAATGCATTAAGTTCAAAGCCCTCTGCATTCTACACAAAACATCACATGGACAAGGAGCCAAATTCCTCCAGGCCAAGATCAAACCCTACCTACCAGGAAGAGACCAAAGATCAAGCGACGATCTCCGAATCAAAACAAAACGATATGAAAAAGGGAAATTCAGAGTAACCATATTCTCACGTATAATTACTATGGAACACAATACTGAAGGAAATTATGACAATAGCTTACATCACTTTCAGAAAATAACTGAACACAATGACCAACACAAAATGGACAATGCCAGCAATACTGACAATCTATGCTATAACATTCAGAAGTATATAATACCAAGGTGTCCCAAAATATGGGTATACTTTCTGTTAAACTCGTCTGCAAAATTAACATTAAATGAACATCTTCCCCTCCCCCTTTAAACATCCCTCACACAACATTCACCACTGCATATAGCCTGCAGACAGTTCAAGGCTCGATACTGGACATGTGTCTCTCACACCCGGGAGGGGAGCTCAGCCTATCCCTCACACAACATTCACCACTGCATATAGCCTGCAGACAGTTCAAGGCTCGATACTGGACATGTGTCTCTCACACCCGGGAGGGGAGCTCAGCCTAGGGTGACCAGATGTCCCGGTTTTGCCGGAAATGTCCCGGTATTTGGTGCTTTGTTCCCTTTTCTCAAGATTATGTTCCCATTGGAAACAGCAGTGGTCCCGTTTTTTTTGTGTTTAGTCTTCATAGCTGCCAGGCAGTAATGCACAATCTCGCACAGAAGAAATGCTGCATTTTACAACTTAAGGTAGTGTTTGTTTGTGATACATTAATGTGTTTATTTAACAGTGGCATAACACTTAAACCCCCTTCTCCTCCAAACGCTACTGAAGTGTAGTGCCTTGACAGCCACTTTCAAGAGATAGTCCTACTTTTATGTTAATTGCCCTGTCCCAGTGTTCTACTTTTTAAATCTGGTCACCCTAACCCAGTCACACTCTTCAGTGTCAAATGCTCAATTGATTGAAAACTAGTCTTGCCCCTGCTATGCGCGAATACTATGTTTGCACGTGGACCTCTAGTCCCAAGCCCTGGTACTAAATAGCATGTTATACACCTTAAAATCACTCTGCCGGCCGTCCACACCGCTGCCTGTTATTATTACAGAGCCCCGGGAAACCCCAGCACACTTGCCATAGATTCTTCGGGAGTGCCATGGCGGTGGCGCACAGTGTGACTTTACGACGCCCAGTCGCCCGATGGCGCAGTGGAGACCACATAAGCACTTTCTGGGTTTCCGTTTATCGCCAGATGTTATTAAAGTAAACCACAGCTCGGCGCGAGCCACAGAAAACGAATTGCTTATTCAGCAACAGAGCAGCACTCCAGCCGGCGATGGAGCCTGCACCGTCCATTAGTGCAGCGCCTGGCTCACGCCTCCTCCCTCCCCCGCCCTAAGTAGAATTATAAATTACACCCCATAACAATTCCTTCTTTTCTAAAGTACATTTTCCTAATATTTAATTTATACATGATTCCCCGGCTGTATTAGTAATAAAGGTTTGAAGGCGGCAGACAGGGGTACTACAGGAAAGCAGAATGCGAACTGTATGCTAAAGAGGGCTCATTAAATAGACATCAGGAGCGCAGGAACAACCTTGTGAACCTCGGCAATTGGCCCCAGGGGGAATGTACGTCGGAGGACATGAGCACTGCCGTGTCTCCGCTCCATCCATCAGCCCCAACATGGCGAGAACGAGGCAGCGCGCTCAGAACTCTCCGGAGTCGAGGGGAGGAAGGCGGTAGATCCTCGGAGCTGCGTGGCACCTCTCTTGAATTAGCAGTGCGCTCCTAGTGTAGGGAGCATCGCTACATAATATGTACTGGACTGGATTGCAGCCGTTACGCCCACCCTTATGACAGCATGTTGCTGTTTACTTGTGCTTAGCAAAGGACAACGTTTTGAGAATTCCCTTTGGCCTGTATAATCCCTCCTCTAGTTCTTCAGAAGCGGGTGCTCCTGGAGGGAAAGGGGGGCAGTCTGGAACGTTTCCAGTATGCCCTGCACTCTTTTATGGTTGTGAAGAGCAGCTTATAGCCTCTAGCAGGAGTGCGTGACTTGTGTGTTAAGGAGCAGTGCCTGCCTCAACTTATTGGGAGGAGCTTAGGTGACAGTTTTAAAAGCTGACCGTGAGTGGAGTCATTAACACATTGGGCTGTCGACCACCCCCCTTTCTATGAGCCCAGGTTGCTGAATAGCTATTTCACTTTCTTTTGGAAAAGTAGATGTGTTTTTCATCCCAATTCGGAGAGGCACGGGCCATATACAATCTGAGCCAAGAATGTAAGTCTTTGACTTCATCATATAGGTTATATTAATATCATCTGGTCAAGTATGTGTCCTCTGCCAGTGTATGTTTTCCATGCACTCCCAGGTGATACATTTGACAGGTGCTTGCTGTAGCACCTCTTTCCCATTGGTACCCCTGGGCTGAGCATCACTGCAGAGTGCTGCCTTTTGCCTGAAACCTCCTCCAACCTCCTTGCACGGTCTTGGATGGTATTTGTTTGGTGTGTTATAGTACTGCAGAACAGGGTAGACCCTCTTAATTGGTTGTGTGTGTGTGTATGTGTGTGTGTGTGTGTGTGTGTGTGTGTGTGTGTATGTGTGTGAATGTTGTGTGTGTGTCTTACTGTGTTTCTCACTATTGAGAGCGTGTGCAACATGTATGTATGTTGTAGTTCTGCAGAGCAGGGACGCACTCTTATGTGTTTGCATGTGAGTATGGTTTATGGCACTATGAGTTGAGCTACTGTAGTTCAGGCAAGCCTCTCTTATCTTTGTAAGCATTACCTAATCAGACAGTGCAAATACTCTACTGGTGTGTGTGTGATTGTGATTGGTGTTAACGACGGCTATGACTAAACTGGACTGATCTATCAAATAGACTACATCTGCCATTATAGAATGGTGTCCAATTCTGAATTTGACGTGCAATGAAAAAACAAAGTCTCTTTCTATTTCCACAAAAGTTGATCGTATCCTATACAAGTCTCATTCAAGGCCTCATTTACCGCAAACGCCTTCAACCAAAAGTACAGCCACAGACAACTATGCCACCATATTTGTCCTAACATCACCAAATGCTGTGCTGGTCCAGTGGGCCCAAATTGCTGGACCTGAACCTTTTCAGCAACAATCTGGTCCTGATGTCACAGAGTATCTTACAGTGCCCTCGCCAGGCCACATCACTGGCCACAATACGGAGTCTAACTAAAGCTCGACCTGGTTGCAGTTTTTGAGGTTCAGGACACCTTGCATGCAGAAAGAAACAACTCTAATAAAACAATTGTTAAATTGTTTTTCAGCTATCATACCCCTCTCGACAACTGAGGACCTCTGCTCCATCTGAGGTATTGTGTAGTATACAAAAAATATTAAGATAAGGGATACTATTTTCAGCCATTCCCAATCGCCTTCTTTTGGGCCTACTATATATCACTGCAATGGCTATCAGATGTATTGTTCAACTGTTTGTCATTAATAACACCCAGGAAGTGATGGAGCATGCATTATCAGTAGAAGGGCAATGCCCCTCAACCAATTATGGAGGAACCTGATGTCCGGACTGAGTAAAAGCTGAATGCTCTCTCAGCTTCCTCAACCGCCTGAGCTCAGCATGACAGGATTGGTCAGTGTTGTGTAATATCTGGTATCCTACTCAGATTTTGTATCCTCTGGCAGCTTGTTAAGCATCTTCACCTGCACATGCATATAGACCATACAAGCTTGGCTAGGGATATTCTCATTTCACCACTAAAACCAGGACATCCGGTCCTCTTTTTCCTTTTCCTCTCCCTCTACCTCTCTCAAGCCCCCTTTGTTTGCCTCTCCCTCTTCCATTTTCCTCCTTCTCTCTGACAACACCTGACGATGTTTCGAGACAAGAAGGATCTATGAAAGTGTCATAGATCCAACTGGTGACCTTGTGCTCTTATAGAACCATCAAGGACCACATGGCCGATTGTTGCACCAGTCCTTCGCCACTGTATCTTTCCCCTCTCTCCTCAAGCACTCCCCTGTGCACCCCCTCCTAAAACAAACTTCTGCCAATCCTACCTGTCGTGCAAACTATTGCCCGATTTCTAGCACTCCTCTCCTGGGCAAACTTCTGGAAAAGATGTCCATCTTGCAGGTTACTCTCACACAGAATCTGTTGGTTCTCTCCATGACCATCAGTCTGTCTTCAGAGCAGCCAGAGGCACAGAAACTGCTCTCCAGAAAACCCGTGGAGATCTGCCCCCTAATCTTGAGTCCAGCTCTCCCTCTGTCCTCATCCTCTTTGACCTTTCCTCTGCTTTTGACATGGTCAATCATGCCACCCTGATCAACTGAATCTGTGTGAACCTGGGCATCATGGGTCATGCCTTAGAGTGGCTGACCTCCTTCCTCCTGGACAGACCCTCCCAGGTCCAACTTGGGTCATTTCTCTCCACCCCCTCTCTCTCCACATTTGGTGTCCCCCAGGGCTCTATCCTCTCACCCTGGCTCTTCAATGTCTAGCTGACCCCTTTGGCCCACTTGATCTCCACCTTCTCTTCTAACTTTCAGTGTTATGCGGATGACACACATGTGGGGTAAAATATAGCCCCTGAATGCCAGAAATGAAGAGGCCAGAGTGATTTGTGGAGTCCCTTTGAAGTCTAAAGACAGCAAAGAAATGGTGATGTCGGACATGAGGCCTATTGAACTAAAAACAGGTCTAAATCTCAAATGGAGGAAAGTGTGCTTGGAAGTTCAAAAGTGAGAAGATAGGCGCAATGCATATCAGCAAGGAAAGAGAAAGACATGTGGCTGAAAATGATGTTTTACTAAATACATGGAAAGCTACACTTTGTACTTAAATAGACAGATAGCAGTGTGTACAATCTCAAGTGAAACCAAGCTTATTGCAATTATTAGAAATAATAGAACTTCTGTTTAATCAATCTAAATAACAGGATGTAAAGAGATGTGCCTACTGGGTTTCAAGGTAAACATGGTTTCCTCATATAGCTGCTCTGTGTATGGACACTCCAGAGTTGATACTCATGCCTTTTTTAACTGCTAGATTAAAGAAATACATTACACATGGATATAATACCCCAATGCCTTATAACATGCTTCATGTAAAATGCATTGTGTATGAATTGAAAGCCATTTCTTGCAGAATTGTACATGCAGCTGGGCATTTCTACTGACATGAAACTTTAACCTTAAATAACTTTCCTCTGCTTGTCATAGAGAGGGAGGTCTGGTTGTCAACAATCCATCAGGTCAATTACTTAAAAATACAAAGAAATAAACTGCCATTGATGGAAACCATGGTGGGCATAGATAAAGCCCTGCCTGTTTTTCAGCAGAAGTGACCCTTAGGTCACAACTCCCATAAAATGTGCATTAAGCTATAGCTAGGACCATTTGGAGGCCAAGGAGGGATAGGCTAAGATAAACATGATCCAGCAACTGGCTGGTCACATGTTTAAAAGTAAATGAAACTTAGAGCAAAAAGGTGGGGGCTAGAGAGAGCGAGGCCTGGGAATCTGGGGGTTTGATTAATCAAAAAATACATTGTATTACATAAAAAGGGCAGTTTATATGCCACAATGCTCATTACAGACTTCCATTAAAGGTGAACATAATCCCCTTTGAACCATGCCAAAATGATTTTAGTGTGATAAACATAAAAGATGTTATTAAGGAAACATTGACTTGGGCCTTCCCCTGATTTTGAGAGATTTGAAAGTTGGTGTGAGGGTGAAGGACAAAACTAACATGGGAAGTATGAAACATCATATTTTTCACTGATGCGGCTCCAGGGTTAAGGAAGAAAACTTGTATCTCTGCACAGGAAGGCGGTGCTGACTTCAGATTAGCAGCATCTGATTTGTCTTAAAATATAGTTCTTAAAAATATATCCATACATGTAAAGATTTGAAAAATTAGGGTACGTGCCACGTTGATAGATTTTCAGAGTTTAAACATGCCTGACCCCCATGTCAATTTGGAATGACAAAGCTTTCTCCTCCCCCAGCTTTCCTAACTCACAACCCTCAACTCCTTGTCCTATTAGCACACAGGTGGGAGGTGGGTGGAGAGATCCAACCAATCCCTTCTGTGGGAATCATGATACGTTTGTGATGTCATTTGCCCCTTAAGTTGACCAGTTTGTGTCAGAACTGGGCTGTATCACTTTATTCCGGGAGGTAACCTGCTGCTGAACTCTTTTGAGTAACACCCAAGCAGAGACGCCCCAAATCTTGCATAACAAAGCATAACATAGGCTCTTGAGAAAAAGGTTTTCTCATTTGCAACATCATCCTGGCAGAAATGCGACTGACCATTATACTGTGGAATGAGTTATGCACTTGTGGAAGTGGAACCAGTCAAGGACTGCCTGAAGAGATGCTGATGATGAGGGCAATAACCATTTCAGCAATGCAAACACACCCCAGTTTATCAGTGAACAGTAAGAGGGCCAGAAGAAAGCTTTGGGCTTTTGAAAAGTTATTGTTCAATTTGTTGAAGTGCGTCTTAATAATAACTTTACATGGATTTTAGATATATATTTGCATCTCTTTTGCAAGAAATCTGCAAAACCTGTCAAACAAACTATGGGTCTAATTCACAGAATGTTTAGCGTGCAGCAAAGTGATTTTGCACTGCAAACATACACTTTACAACAAGCCTAATTCACAGAGTGCAGAAAGTGACTTTCCACTGCAAAAGTACCTTTGCAACTCCCTAAATGGGTCGAATTTGCAGTGATAATTCACTTTGTTCCACTGTGAGAATTAGACCTCATGCACAGTGTATTTTGCAGTGCAAAATCACTTTGCCCCGTGCTAACCATTCTATGAATTAGGCCCTATATATCTCCTTTTTTCCTCAGTGCTCTCAACCAGCCTTGCTCTTTTAACCAAGGATGTAGCGAATACCTTTTAATTTGTGCAAGCCATATTATCCATTGTTCAGAGCTTCTTTCTTTGTATCCTTCACCATCGATTAAGTTCTTAAATGTTAGTAGGTCTAAGCATCCTCATTCATTAGAACCTAGAATCTCCTGGAATATGGGTGACTCAACCAGTTCAAATCTAGGTTGAACTTTTTAGGAATGTAAAACCTAGTTTGGCCATGTGCTCTGTGAAGGGAAACACATATTTTGTTCAATCTAGAACATCTTTGAAGGGGCTGGAGATGAATGCTGGGGGAAGAATTAGATTGTTGAGGGGAGGGCTCATGAACTGAAGTGGATTTACAGTAGTTAAGTGGTTAGAAAGGTAGGGGGAGGTAGTAAGTGACTGTGGGGCTTTCAGAGTAACATTTAGGGTAGGTTAGGGTTGTGATTATGCAATGATTTGTGTCACATTCAGTAATTTGAATGCATGATCAACACAAATGCCATCTAATGTGAATTTACGGTGGCCAAATCCTTGATAGGGAGAGTAGGTTGGGTGTATCCCAAATGAATCCCTAAGAGTATCTACAGCCCGACGCAAGGTTGAGTAATATTTAAGGGAGGAAAACACAGAGATTCAAGGAGACTGGTGATAGAGCAATCTGTGTTTGCCTCCTGAAGTCTGAAGAGGATACTAATGGGAGGAGGAGCCGATAATCCTTGAGAGCAGCTATTGAAAGACTCACACCAGTCAGTGACCTTTTTAGCGGATGAAGCATTTGCCATCCAGTGATACATGGGATAATGAGTAGAGAATTGCTCAGGGCAGCTAGAGAAAGACCCTGGTGCACGTCATTTTTGAGGGAGGAAGCATCAGAGATTTAGGGAGTCTGGTGATGCACTGGTTGTTGCCATCTCTTCAATGGGTGGATGAAACACAAGCCATTGGGTGACACCTGGAAGGAGGAGGAGGGAATGCCTGATGATAGCTAGAGTGAAACACACTTTCAAATGATTTTTAAGGCAGCATGTAGGCCTATATTCAGGGAGGTCGATGTACAGCAGTCAGAGTCAAGTTCTGCAGGCAGTAGATGAGACACAAGCCACTGGGTGACAGTTGGCAGGAGGAGGAGCAGGAAAACCCTAAGGGCAACTAGTGAGACATTAACTTGCTTGCTATATTTGAGGGAGGAAGCAGCAGAGATTCAGAACTGCAGGTTATACTCCAAACAGTGTCTCTTACAGTAAGTGTACATGACATGTGCCTAGGTTGATACAAGGGGGCAGGGGCTAACAATTCCCAAGGGCAGCTAGTGTAAGACTCACAGTCAGGAGTTTGTTGGGGTGGACAAAGCAGTGATTTGTGGAGTCCGTTAAAACACCAGTCAGTGGCCATCTCATGCAGAGAGTGGACAAGAAACATTCCATCAATTGATACCTGGGACTAGAAGGAGAGTCCCTTAAGGAAACTAGTCAAATAATTAGGTTCCAGTATTTATTGAGGTGTGAAGCAGCAGAGATTCATGCAGCTGGGTCGGTCACTTCCAGTCATAGATGATACATCCCATCGTGTGACACCTGGGAGGAGGAGCACAGAATACCTGAGGACAGCACGTGTGAGTTTGAAACATGCATGATTTCTGAGGTAGAAAGAAGCAGAGATTTATGCAGAGGGTGATGCACAGGTCACTGTCCATTTAATGCAGTGAGTGGATGAGCCACATACCATTTTCTGACACATGAGAAGAGAAGCAAAGAATCAATGAGAGCAGTTATTGAGAGACTCAAGTTTGCATGATTTGTGAGGTAGGTGTTACGCTCACCTGATATCCCCGGGGGTGTCTGCAAGGCTCTGAGATCTGGAACCCTGGATGCGTAGTTGCCCAGTGATGAAAAATGAATCTGCAGTTACAGAAGGGAGGATTTGTGATAACTGTCTCTAATGGGTGAATCTCCCACCTCCCTCTGACCGATTTCCTTCCCTCTGGGTTCTTTTCTCACCTTAGTTATTTGTAGGGGAGCTATCCGTCCTGTGTTTCTTGTGCAGGGGCGCTTGACCATTGTTGGCAAACTACCCGATTTGCTTCACTGGTGCAGTATGCCTTCCTTGGGTCCAGGCCTGCTGTGACCCCGAATCTGCTGGTGGGTCGGTAGGTTTGTTAATTGTAAGTCTTTGTTCTGTTTATGGTGGGAATTTGTTAATGTCTTTATCTCCTTCTTTTCGGTTGTGAAGGTCTTGATGCTGGCATGCCAGATGGAGAGGCACATTTCTAGGTAAGAGAAAGCGTGAAGCGCAGCGCCTTTATTGTCTTTTGAAGCTAACCTGTGTTTTCTTCTTCTTCTCCTCACAGGCTGCTGTGGTGCTGTGAGTGGATCAGAGCGTGATGAAAAACAGGCCCCCGGAATCCGTTAAGGTAGTATAGCACTGTGCGGTTGTTTAATAATGAAAGCGAACCTGAATATGTCTCTTTTCCTTTGCAGATGTTGCTGTGTTGCTCCAGATGGAAGCGTGGAGTAGCACAATGGAATTCAGGTAAGACTGATGGAATTCGATTATTTACAAGCTCTTGTTCTATTATTGTTTTCCCTTTCTAGTTATTGCAGGTCGCAATGTTCGAACAGCAGCTGTGGTAGCGGTTTGCCGGAAGTCCTTCAGCTAGTACTCACAGGTGAGTGATGTTTCTTCTCTCGGTTTCCACAGATTGCAGCCCAGTTGAGATTCTGAGTACTGGATGGTGTTTTCTCAGGTAAGACAGAATAATCTTGTTTTTGTTCTTGCAGAATTACAGGAAGATGCTGAAGGCCAGGAGCTGGACACGGTGAGCGTCATGCTGCTGGTTGCAGAATAACACGAAGCATGTTCTGCAGTCAGGGTGTGGTTTATATAGCCCAGGTAAAGTATTACCTGGGAAAGTAGTTCCAGGCCTGCCACACCCAAAACACTAGACCGCATAGCTTGGTTCTTAGAAGTAGACTGTGTGGGTGCTTCCATGTTGGATTTAAAGGCCCATGTACATAAATGGGACCTAGTTTGAACAACCCTTCTTTCCTACATATGGACCTGGTGACAAAGGCACCAGGACTGGCTCCAGGAGACCTTTTGCAGTTGTTTTTAAGGCCCTCAGGGCTCTGGTGGGAGCCTGCTTGTGGCACAACTTGTGCCCCCTAACAGTGGTCATGACAGTAGGAAGCACCAGAGATTCAAGGATGCAAGTGATACACAAGTTATTGTACATTTCTTACATTGACTGGGTGAGATGCATACCCTCAGTAACACTTGGGAGAGAGAGCAGCAGATAATCTCTGAGGGCAGCCATTGCCAGAATCATGCTAGGAACATGTTTGTGGGAGGCATTAGAAGAGATGTAGTGGGTGTGTGATACACCAATTAAGGAATGAACAATACATTGGGACAAAAGGACACCATTCAAAAGAGCACAGGACCTGGGGAGATGTGCTGCTTTTAGTTTTGAGGACACCCCCAGCAGCACTGGTGTGTGCACTGGGGATGGTAGAATTACACATGGTCAATTGAAGGAATCATATAATTTATGGTCCACAACCCCTGTCAAAGGTCTCTCTGTAATACATGCACCAGCACAAGTTCATGAACAGTTATTGCATCACAATGATGAAAATCCAGTGAGACCAACAGAGAAGCTTGCATATTCAATGCTTTCCAAAATCTCAAGGGAGAAGAGACAAGGGTACATATATTAACCACTGGAAATCAAAGAAGAACAACACAAGGTGGAGTTGAACAGCAGGACAAGATTGAAAAGACAATGTATCTATTTCCAATGCCCCATCTACTGATAAGTTAGACAATAATGATGATGAAGACAAAGATTACTGTCCTCCACAATCCAAGTGGGAACATGTATTGCTGCTGCAAAGCACTGATAATGTTGAGGATGAAGAGTATAGCACTGCGGGTACAGAGGCTCTGGAAGTTATAGACCACATCCCCCAACCTGTGCACAGTATCTATGAGAAACAACCTTCCTGTCATAGGTCAGAGTACATATCACATCTCTATTTAGCATCAAGAACACAATAAGAAACACCACAGCTCACACCATTGCACCCATATAAGCCCAGCCTATATTGTTAGTAAAAAATGTAGCAGCAAGTCACACAAAATAAAAATCATCCAAATCTGGCCAGTGGCATGATTATCTACAAAATGGTGTGCCAAGAAAATCAGAAATGAGAGTCGGACATGAGGTATTCTTATTCTCAAGTAAAGACATTTATTGAAATACATGGGTTGGGAAACTGCCTAACTGGCTCTATTCTAAGAGTAATTTCCTTTCCAAGAAATCAAAACTTAAGATCAGTCTATGTCAGGAAGTCAGTTAATTGAAAAGCCGTCCTTGTGTCCAAAACGTCCTTTCCTGACCCTCACACTAAAGCAAAACAAAGGGTTCAAGGAAATGGTATGTTTTTCTTGGTGTTGGCAAAATGTGTTCAAAACCAATGATTTCAGAATTACTCCAACACAAAGGTTTTCCAAGGTAAAGTACATTGGATGCTCATGGTTCGCTTCACCTGATTTCCTTAATATTTTGGCAAAAGTTACACTTTGATTAACAGTTCATCCTTTCCTTCACTAGACTGACAAGGTTCTTGTTTAAAGTTTTACAAAAGATTTTCTGTAAAATGTCCTTTAACACTGCAGATTGCTTGGTGTACCCCCCTGCCAGAAATCTTTATTCAATCTCCTGCACCTGGTATACTCGCCTGCCAGGGTTTCTTTTATAGTTTCTTTAATCAATCTCAATTTCCTGGTATACTCGTCTGCCAGGATTTCCCTTATAGTTGCTTTCAGATTTCCTGGTGTACTCTCCTACCAGGAATCTTTACATAGCTTCAATTGCCTGGGGAACTTGCCTTCCAAGACTTTTCTCAATTGATTCACAGTTCCTTGGTTACACAAACATGGCTTATGCCGTGAGGTATTTTGTACATTTGCCTAAGGTAGCACTTGTTCAATCTTGTCCCCCACACTGGCATCTCATGCCCCTGTATTGGGCTGGGGGTCACTCGTGGCACTTTGTCTTGTGTGCATTCAAATAGTCTTCTTATGATCTTTTCATCATTAACAATCTCAAATACTCTTCTGATTGGATATTGTGAAAATGCTTTGTTTTGACTGCATTCAAATATTCTTTGTATGCTCTTTTCATCGTTTATATTTATCAAATGTATGCTGGTGCGTTTGTCTGAATGCCTTGTTGTCCCTAACTGCTTTTGGAAGACTCACCTGTCTTTTCAGGCATCAGTGACTCTGCCCGCGCCTTTGTGGAAGCACTGCTTCATTCGCTTTCCACCCTGGAGTCCCCAGCTTTCTGTGTGGCTCAGTGGTCACACACTGGCTTCTTATTGTGTTTCGGTCTGATAAACACTGCTTCCACATGCAGCCTGACCCCCAGGAGTTTGTGCGTATCTCCTTGTGTCTCCATGGCTTTTCATGCTTGTCTGCAGCATCCCTTCTTCAATCCTGGTAAGCGTTTCTGTATGTCTCATGTTCGTGAGCCTGCACCTGGAGTGTACTGTCCACTCCTTCACTGCTGTTTAACTTCCCTGTGGAGACCCCAGTTTAAATGTCCCACGCAAAGTAGGCTTAAAAAAAAAGAATAGCCTGCGTGTTGCACTTTGGGCACTGGTCACTCTGCACAAACTCTCACACCCTCCTTCTTGTCTCAGTACCTGAGTGGTTATGGGAATTGGAGTGCATGGATGTCATTGGGCTTCTACTTTTCAAATAGTTTTTCTCAGGATATTTACAATAAAGCATATTGGAAACAGAAGGTGGTATGTGTGAATTCTGGGTGTTTGTACAAAAGCTGGAGGCCTGACTAGAACATTGTTGGCACAAGATTTCTTGATGTTCTCTAAAATCGCGAACTGATAAATGATAACATGCCATTAGTAAGTTGGGTATTAAAGGGTCTTCCTCATGGGAAAGGGGGATACTGTGCTTCATCAAATGAAGTCATAAATTCTCCCTGGCAGCCGTTTCCTCCCATCTCGTACTCCCTCATAAATCCATCCCCAGGGTCAGGATCAGGTAGCAGCTGCCTTCCCCATGCCACATGGGAGGAGTTCCCTGCCTGGAATCTGTGATGACATCATTGAATTCATCACAGAAGTCAGGGACTAAACCTGGTATTAAAAATATGCAGTCAATCATTACTGGGAAAGTCCCAACCATTTTTTCTCTCACAAGGTGTGATCATAATTTTACAATGAGGCATGTGGCTATGGTGGGGTGCGTACCATTTTAGTACGTGGAAGAAAAAACCCACTTCATCATGAACATAAGGAGCAGTGGTCAGAGATTTGAATACATGGCTGTCACAGATTACTGGGTGGTCTTTCCTTCCTCTACCAACCAAGGGGTGTCCCGGAATAATGAAAGGGTTAAGGAGGTGTCTGCATTTCAACAACGATAATGCTGTTCATGCATGTTTTTCAGTGCAGAAGCCACAGGATATTTGAAATCTTGGCGATGTGTAGGTGGTCTACCCACTGTGGCTAAAGCCTTACAACATACATGTGGACGTTTTGCAGCAGCCAATGCATAAAATATGCATGATTCCTTATGCATTGTAGAAAGCAATGCATGTCAACTGCTTAGCACATGTTCAAACTCTTGAGGTCACATGCTTTATCGACAGTTGTCAGCCGGTAAAAGAAATTGTTCTTGTGGTCAAAAACATAAGAACCCATTTCAGCTTAGATTATCATGGTAACAATGCACTATACCAACTGCTGGTGTGCCACATGTCGCTGCTGTAAAACCTGAAGGCTTCAATGTCCGCCCATTGGAATCCTTTCTCAACATTTTGGACAGGCTAAATGAGAAATGCAATGCCATGGCAGGCAAGTGGTTCACAGCAGGGCTGCAGATGAGTATGAGCTACCATCTAATGTGTGTTGCATGTTAGGACTTTTTAAGGGGTTAAAGTGCCCCCCATGTGGGTCAGCCACCACAATTTGTTACTCAGTGGGGTTATCCCTCTTTGGTACCTGCTTGAGGTGAACCTGACATGCATGGTGAAAGACCATACCTTGGCAAGTGATGTGGGTGTTACACAGAACGTTTGTGTGACAACCAAGGTGAGTTGAATTTAAAGGTAATATTGAGAACTTGCTGAGTTCCTTTATGGCCTGTGTTTCAAGGTAAAAGTCCCCACTTTTCATCCACATGTAGTAGGGGTAGTGGACATGCAGAAAATATCAGAATGAGGAGACACTGTGCCAATGTTTTGCTGCATTACTTAAACATAATTTGGAGAAACATAGCATGCAGCAGGAAGAACATAAACCAGCCTGAATGTTGCCAACTACATCACGAATGTCAACCTCAAGATTGATAGCATAAAGAAACAGCACATCACTGACACCTGTTGAAAGCTTTGTGAGCAGAGCAGGCACAGTATGCCATGAGAGCATGCTGTGGTGCACACTCCTCAGTACCTCAGGTATCTTGATTAAATATCGGCCAGCCACAGGAACAGACAGTGCGCCATCTTCAAAACAGATGGGAATATCAACAGTGGGAAGGCATGATGGCCCCAATACAGCAGTGGTACTGAAAGTGGTCTTTCTGGCAGCCCTGTTGAGTTGCTGCTGAGTTCATAAGTGTATGATCAGGGAGATGTTGAATTGCTTATGTGGCTAATGTCTCTAACTCCAGGGTAAGCCTTGCAGTGATTTATGCTCAACAGCTGAAATATATAATATGAATAGACACTTCACTTTGGAATAATATCTACCCATAGCCAAGATACCAGCTCAGAATATGATGATTTGTTATCTGCCGCAAACCAGACTCAAAAAAGTGGATCAGGGTTGTTTTGTGGTACAGACATAAATATATTCCTGGGTGACATCTTAGATCTGCCTTTGCTAAACATTTGACTAACCCCAAATTTAAGAGACATGCACGTGGTAGCTAAACATTTGCTCTCCTTTCTTCAACACTATGGCTCTCTCCTTTTTTTCAATTTGAGACATGTCTGACTATCCGATCTTTAGGAAATATCTGAAGACCTGGCTGAAAAATGATTACCTTTGTGGTGGACTGCTCTGAGCTCTGATATTAGCACCCAAGGCCTCTCGGGATGAACGTTTCTAAGCTTTATAAGATTTCTACCTACCTACCATGTAGCTGGTTAACATGTAGCTGTGGTAGCGAAAGGCCCTGACAATTTCCTGACTTACACATGCCCATGCATGCTGGGCCAGTAATATTTTTGTATCCTATGGCTGTCACTATCACCAGCACTATTTTCAAAATATTCTCAGGGCATAAGCAACCCTTAAAGACATTGCTTTCTGTCAGAGGATAACACCACTCCATAAAGTTTTTGTGTTCCATAACTGGGTGCTGACACCCTTCAAAGTTGTCTGACAGGGTACAGCAACCCACAAAATGTATCTCGCATTGTCACCGAGTAAATTCACATTGGGGAATTGCCATCTGGAGTGGGTGTCTTCACTTTTTATTGATATTATATAACAACATGATGTTGCTATTTGATTCTCAGAAAGGGATTTTTGAAAACCATACCCCCTTTCATAAAGCTCCTTGCCAAAAACATATTAACACCTGTACACACATGCATCAGTCTCCCTGATATCAAGCTTCTGCTCTCCTGTGGCATAGAGCAGCTTCAGGATATCTAAACCCTTTTCAAAAACCATCATAATTAAGCTAAACCATTGCCTGGTCATAAAATAATCTGGAAATATAAGACATATCTAGATTTTGATTTATTGGCTGATGGTTCACATTGAAGAGGGATAGTTAAATGTGGCCCTTGTTGCACTGGTCCCACCCTCATCTTGACATCACAGAAATGAGGAGTGTACATTGTTCCTGGCCCCCTCCTTCCCATCATTGATGTATCGCAGATGTGAGAAACATTAGTCGCTCAGACAGCCATTTAGACCCTATCCTGATGAGGTAGTTGAAGAAATACATTTTTAATTGATGGAGCAAGTCGACTGACTGTAACCACACAGGAAGCTAATGATGTCACAACTAAGACCACTACATAGATGCGTTAGACATGAAGCATATACGCATTCCTGCATGATGTTACGCAGACACTTGGGCCGCATTACTCTTAGACATGAAGAACATGCTTATGATTGAATTAGTACCGACACACTTTCGCTATGCAGTAACTGCAAGTTGCACAAGAATGTATATGAACTGCTTGCTGATGCTCAAACTAACATGAACATCCATGTAAATAAATATGGAAGCCACAGCCGCATTGAAATGAATGGAAGAGGCTGGAAGGGAACTGAATGTGATTCACCTGTGACATCAGAGGACTGATGATGCTGTGTAGCCTATGCCCTTGCATCTACTTTCATCAATCAGGAATTCTCCTACTCCTGCAACAAGAAATTAATCTCCTCCTCGTCTCCCCTCCTAGCTATGAACACACCCATTGTAGAACTAGTCATCAATGCATAATCTAAAACAACCTGCAAACCCCAAAAAAAAAAAAAACACTCAAATAACAAGTCAATTCACTAGTAGACAAACAACACTACACCACACCACACTATGACAAATGAGCATAACAGAAACAACAGGAAGCAAGGGAACACGATTACAAGAACATACTTGCTGGGGAAGTGGGAAGTAGTAAACAACTTGCAATTTTCGTTTTTTTTGGGCATAGCTATTGTGGTCCACCAATTTGTATTGACATTTTAAGTTGTGCTAGAGGCTAACAAGAGAAAGGGGAGACGAGTAAAAGGCACTATTTTTGATTGTTAAATGTAGAAACTAACAAATCACTTTAGCAATACTAAGGCAGAAGGGCCCAACAATGGATAACAAAAATACTCCTACCGAAAAAGAAACAGAAAATACCATAACTTTGTTCAGAGAACTTGAAAAAACTTCAAAAACCCCAAAAATGTGAACCTTATGAGTTGATCTATCTTTAGCAGATTTAAGGGATATGACTGGCTAAAACTGACAAATCAGCCCAAGGGGTCTTTAACTGGCTAAATGAACCCAATAACTAATACCAAGTTTCGAGCTTAGATGAAGGCTCTTGATTAGACAATGAATTATCGCGAGAAACCTGGTAGCTCCTTGCGAGTTGAACCTTGCCAAAATCACAAAATTAATTGATGGCGGAGGATAAATTGTGGCAAAAAGATTTGAGGAGCTTATTGTTTTTCCATTCTGTGTAGTTGGGTGCAAATGTTAAAAATGAAATTATTTCGTTTACTGTATTCTGCCTTACAGAGTGCAGCATTAATCAAGGCCAAATGCGATTCTGGAACTCTCCTCATCTCCTCATGACAATAATCAAAGCGTCAGTTTTAGCTTCTAAAACAGCGATTTTGGACTTCAATGGCCTTGGGCATTAGCCTTCAGAATTCCTCTATGTAGGCTTATAGACAAGGACAATAAGTTGCAGTAGGGTCATTAGCCCAAATGATAATGCCCCCTCCCATGCTCTCTGAGGCTATTAGCACAAATTGGTAATAACAACATAGGTGTTGGGGTTGTGAAGTAGAAAGTGTTCTTTATTAATGGGTACAATAAATACTCAAACCATGTTAGTAAATGAAATGTGCTTTTATTGTGCAATATTTAAAAAACAGGGTTGGCTTCCTAATTTCTGCCTTTCTATTTTAAATTTGGTTGAACTGCAAAGGTATTAACATGAACATGAATTCTCAAGAGAAAAGTGAAAACATTTCCAAACGTTTTAGCTTTCTCGTTGGTTGTTGCAGTTGTAAAAGAAAATCCTCCCAGAGAGGCAGTATCTTGTTACATTAAATCTTGCTTGGACATCTCATTTTGAAGGGAGTCAGACTAAAAGGGAAAATTACAGTGGGCTTAAAACACACACACATGCAAATAAAATCAAACAAAATGGTTTCATGGAATAACAAACACAACAAACACTACCAACAACTAATTCACTACCCAGAATTCTCCAAAACCCTTAACAAAAAGACCAATGTGTGTGTATGTCCTATCCACCTCTCTGTGGACAGTCAATCAAAACCCACAAACAAAGCAGGATGCAAAATTAACCTTCTGTAGGCCTCAACCATTTAAAGAATGGCCAAAGACCTCTATTTGACTGGTCAATCTTCCCTCTTGAGTATCTTGATTCCTCACTGGACAGCAGGAACCAAATACCACCTCGAGTCCTGATGAAGGGGTTGACCATTGGGAAAACCAACACAAAACCCAGAGTGCAGCTCAAATCTTCCCAGAAAGGATTGTGGTTGTCACCAGACACATTTCGGCAGGTTCTATTGCCTCTACTGTGGAGGCACTGAAATGCAAGCAGGTGAAAGGATGCCAGTTAACGAGTCAAAATCAAATGCCTCAAAAATCTACATTAACATTCACAGCAATGGTATCATCATAATTTGTTAAGTAGTAATACTGCAAAATCATTTGGCAAAACCTATACTGATCTTATGATTTTTTTTGCCAACTCTGCACACACTCCAACTGGCACTGCATGTCACCACAATCCTAGCAAATAAACTATTAGCAGAAAGCTTAATCAACAAACTACAATGATAAATGTACACCCAAATCACCCTACAAAAATCATGGCAAACTTGATATTGCATGCTATAGGTGCTGATTTGCAATCTCAATAAAATATCTTTCAATGAACATCAGATAAATTACAACAAGAATCAATCACCTTGCCCCTAACTATCCATCACACGGTAAATCAACACACATTGGTTACAGACCATTGCCCTCTTACCTATACTAAGTCTAGCAGCCTGGTCAAGGTCAGCATACAAACAACCCCATAGCAACCAACCTCTTAGAAGATCACACATCACAGATTTCATTCAAACTCACTAATAGAAGGAACCCTGAGGCTAGAATGGGATCTTACAACACTAATATTGGAACAATGAATGCAAGATCTGCCATAAATAAAATGTTGTACTCTTCAAGTAACACCTCTTAGATCTCACTGGTGTAACAGAAACGTGATTCATCAAAAACAGCAAGCAGGTTTAAAGTCTTATCCCAAAATCAGGAGCCCAACATAGAATTGGGAGTCATCCTAATTTCATCTGGATAATTGAAATGCTTGTCTGTTCCAACAAAAGAGTATGCATCATTAATCCGCTCAACTGATTCCTTTATGATCCTAATTGCCTACCAACCTCTTTAGTACAAATTTACTTTAAATAGATCAATGAATGCCCATATTATGTGATATCCAAAACTAGCCCAAACAGCTAAAATCTGGACTTCGTGTGCACTTAGTCCCAATTTTCCATCTTGGTGGTAAATTATTGGTGGTAAACAACTCTGCATAGACTTACCAGATTATCTGAAGACTCTAATATGGGAAACCAGCTGTTTATGATTCATAAAGTGTTTTGGTGAATCTTGCTTTATACTGCTGGTGGTCGTAAAAAAAACTCCTTAGATTTGTGCCTGTCTACATGCCATCACATGCAATAAGAATACAATAAATAGACCAAAGCTGATCTAATTCTTTTCAGTCACTTTATAAGCAATAGTTAATTGTGTCATTATACAGAAATGAAAGCGCACATCTCAAACTCTTGTTTCTCTTTTTCAGCGATAACAGGTTTTCATTCTTCAGGCTAAAACATAACTACAGGCTCATTTCATAGTAACTCTTTCCCCACAATGAACACTTTTCCACAAGAAGCTTCAATCACACTTTTAGTGTTGCAGTTCAAAACATTGTTATCTGATGACTGTAAAGACTGGTAGGGGGTGTCTGTACTTCCGCTCTCTATATGGTAGAGGAGAGGCACAGAAGACCCCAGCCAAGATTCTCTATTACGGTAGCAATGGACGAGCAATCAAGGCTTAGCTTCTCAGGAGGTGATGCAGGATGGTTCTTAAGTACAGTGTAGTCCCCAAACCCCTACAAAGGAATGTCCACACACTTTATTACTGAAAACACAGTCTTTATATAATTAATATTCAAAGGTATGTACACGATCACAATAACACACTTTGTACTCGGAAGTCAATAATGATAAATATATACAATTCTAAAGTGGTACCACTAATGTTATCCAATCTCATTAAAGTGCATCAACTGTATGGTTAAAATGTCACACAGATTAATAACGAGGAAACCAGCAATAGAGATAAGCAGGAACGTAAGATGGTTGAAACAATGGGCAGAATGCTGGCCCCGTTACCTAGACACAGTTCTGTCCCAATGGCAGGGCCGGGGTATCCCAAAATGGAGGATACGCCGCGCACCTGTCACATTCAGCATGGAGCTGCCACCAGCTGCCACCAGCCCATACCCTGCTCTGTGGGCCACCCACAGGCGCCCAAAAACATACACTAGGGGCACAGGGTTGTACCCCCACCCATGGGTGCCATAAGGGTATCCCACGGGTCCGTTCAGCAAACCAAAAGAAAGAGAACTGCACCGCCAGGAGTCCCACATGGACTCCTGCGTGGAAAACACGACAGAACACATGATGAAAAGCAGTAAAGGACAAGGATACGGAGGCCCTGTCCCTCCGATGCATTTCCAGCATCATAGTCGCCCCCCCCATACTGAGGTGGAGGGTGCCTAATCTCCCACGGGATAGACACCCTCATCCAGACGGTCAACATACCCTCTGGAAAGGCCATCTGCATTATCTTGACTCTTCCCTGGTCTGTGCTCTATGGTGAAGTCTAGCCCTTGCAGGCTAATGGACCACCTGAGCAATTTCGGGTTCTCACGCTTCATCTGCATAAGCCACTTTAGGGGCTTATGGTCTGTTTGGACCTTGAAGGTAGACCCCGTAAGGTAGGGCCTAAAACGCCTAAGGCTCCAAACTATACTAAAACATTCCTTTTCAACAGTAGCCCACTTAAGTTCTCTACCCTTGAGTTGTCTACTGATGAATATGATAGGATGTTCTCTCCCTTTGTCATCTAACTGGGACAAGACAGCTCCAATTCCGGTGTCGCAGGCATCCGTCTGGACGATAAAGGGTCGGCTGTAGTCAGGCGCACACAACACGGGTGCCCGACACAGACTTTCTTTCAAGCCATCAAAGGCCCTCTGACAGTCTTCAGTCCAATTGACCTTCCTAGGCTGTTTGGGTGAAGTCAGAGCTGTCAGTGGTGCAGCTATGGTTCCATAGTCCGCCATGAAATTGCGATAGTACCCGGTGAGGCCCAAAAAGGCTCTCATCTGGGTTTGAGTAGTGGGAGTCTCCCAGTCCTGTACATCCTGTACCTTACTGGGGAGAGGTTGGATTTGACCCCCTCCTACCTCATGACCAAGATACATGACTTTCTCCTGAGCTATCTGGCACTTGGTGGCCTTGATAGTGAGGTTAGCCCTTTTTAAGTCCTGCAACACTCTACCCAGATGTGTCAAGTGCTCTTCCCAAGTGGAACTGTAGACGGCAATGTCGTCTAAATAAGCCACACAAAAAAAGGCTTCCAGCCCACTGAGAGCATGATTGACCAATCTCTGGAAGGTGGCAGGGGCATTCTTCAACCCAAAAGGCATGACCCTAAACTGGTAGAGTCCCTCTGGTGTTGAGAACGCCGTCTTTTCCTTGGCATGGTCCGTCAGAGCTATTTGCCAATAGCCTGAGGTGAGGTCAAATGTGCTCACAAATTTGGCAGCACCTATGGTGTCCACGAGCTCATCAGCCCTGGGCAATGGGTGCACGTCAGTTTTGGTGACGGCATTGACTCCTCGGTAGTCCACACAGAACCTCCAATCCTTGGCACTGGCCTGGGAACTTGCCTTGGGGACAAGGACCACTGGACTGGACCAGGGACTGGTTGAGGGTTCAATAACACCCAGATCCAACATCTTGGCGACCTCAGCCTGGATGTGGTTCTTAACCGTATCTGACATTCGGTAGCTCCTGCTCTTGACAGGCACGCTGTCACCAGTGTCAATCTCGTGCTTACACCACAGTGTAAGTTCTGGCGTCGGTGAAAACAGAGAGGCATACTGCTGGAGCAAAGTCCTGCAGGCCCTCTGCTGCTCGGTTGTCAAATCTGGAGAGAGCTGCACTCCCTCCACTGAGCCATCCTGAGGGTTGCTATGCAGCAAATCAGAAAGGGGCTCACTCTCATCCTCTTCTTGCTCTGAAGCCAGCAAGAGACATGAGACTTCTGCTTGCCTGTGGAACGGCATGAGCCTATTAACATGGAATACCTGAGGGGCTACCCCTGGGATTCACATGTCAACCAGATAATTGACCTCGCCCATCTTGGAGACTATCCAGAAGGGTCCAGTCCATTTATCTGCCAATGCCCGAGGCTTGGTAGGCTCCATCACGAGGACCTCCTGTCCCGGAGTCCACTCCACTTGCAATGCTTTAAGGTCATGCCAGTATTTTTTCAATTCCTGGCTGGCCTTGAGATTCGCCGTTGCTTGACCCATCATCTGTGTCATCCTCCGTCTGAGGCCTAACACATAGTCCCCCACTTGCTTGGCAGCACTGGGAGGGGTGGCTTCCAAGCCTTCTCTGATCAAGGCGAGGGGCCCCCTCACGGGATGTCCAAAGAGCAACTCAAAGGGGCTGAAACCAACACCCTCTTGAGGTACCTCTCTGTAAGCAAACAGCAGGCATGGCAGGAGGAGATCCCATTTCCTCCTTAGGGGCTCTTCCAAAGCACCTAGCATGCCCTTGAGAGTTTTATTAAATCTCTACCAGACCATTGGTCTAGGGTGGTAAGAAGTGGAGAACTTGTAGGTTACCCCGCACTCTTTCCACATGGTTTTCATGTAACTAGACATGAAGTTGGATCCTCGGTCAGAGACAACCTCCTTGGGGAATCCAACGCGGGTGAAAATGGCCAGGAGGGCCCGGCAACCACCTTGGCAGTAACAGTCCGAAGGGGTATAGCCTCAGGGTACCTGGTGGCATGATCTACCAAAACCAGGATGAACCGATGTCCACCTGACCTGGGAGGGTCAAGGGGACCGACAATGTCGATGCCCACCCTCTCAAACGGTGTGCCAACCACTGGCAATGGCTGCAGTGGGGCAATGACACTACCTCCAGTCTTGCCAGACAACTGACAAGTTGGGCAGGTTCTGCAGTGGGACTCTACTTCTACTCCCACCCGAGGCCAGTAGAAATGGGCAGAGAGCCTCTGCTTAGTCTTCTTGGTACCAATATGACCAGCCAAGGGCACCTCATGCGCCAACTGCAGTAGGAAGGGCCTGTATTCCTGGGGTACCACTAACCTCTTGAGGGCACCAGGTTCAGGCTTAGTGGGCTCACTAACAAGGAGCTCACCCTCCCAATAAATCCGGAAAGTCCTAGGCACTTCGCCTTGTGTGGGGACAGGGCCTGTTTCCTCAGACCCTCGAGAGAGGTACACTCTCTCTGTCCTTTACAGAAGTCTGCCCGGGAGGGTCCCCCTTCATCTAACAAGCATTGAAGATCGGGATGATCCTCCGGGGTGAGAACCTCTCCCACAGGAGAGTCTTCTGGGTCTTCTCCCACAGGATTTGAGACAGGGTTTACCACTGGACCCAGCCCGTCCGGAGCATGGATCCCAATGGGTGCTGTTGGAACAGCAGGAAGAGAAGGGGCTCCCTCCACAGAGGTGGTCTTCTTGCTCTTCCTTCGTTGTGCCTTAGGCCATGCTTCGGCTCGGGTACCTGAGTTACAGCCAGACCCAGTGTCACCTGTGATCTAGTGACCGCAGCCGCAGTCATGGGAAGACCATCCGCGATCAATCCCAACTCGACTAGATCGTTACCTAACAGAATGTTAGCAGGGACATTGTCCTGAACTAGGACAGGAAGCTTTGCTGTCTTGTCTCCAATTACGAGTGTGACTTGGGCTACAGGCGATAATTTGGGAGGCCCACCAGCTAACCTGGTGTTTCTCAGAGGAGCATCTACATAGTCCTCTGGCTTGAGCAGTGTCCTGTCCACCACTGCCATGCTTGCCCCAGTGTCTCTCAAACCAGTAGAAGGCTGGCCATTCAGGAGGACACTTCTCAAAAATCTACGGGTGTTCTGTGGGATAGTCGACAGTACTTCCGCGTACTGGTCCCAGGCCCCAAGGGACACTAAGGAAATCTCTATGGGAGCACCCAAAGTGATTCCGGTAGAGGAGGGGAGGACAGTGGCCTCCACCTCAGACATGGGGTAAGGGTAGGTCAGGCTGACAGCCTGTACTCCGAGTGCCTTACCTTTACACTTGGAGTCACCCCTTTTGTGATCCAGAGCCCCACAGTTACAACAAGTGCCGGGAGTGCGGGGTACGGTACTGGAACCACCGGGGGCCTGCTTTGCAGCAGGTGGACCACTACTCTTATTCCCACCCACAGATGACTTATCCCCACTAGATTTTTGGGTCTTAGGAGAGGAGGGTTTAGGTTTATTCGACTGTGACTGCTTTTGGGACTCCTCAGCTTTCTGAGAGGCCCCCTTTTCTTTGTCCTTGTCCTTCCCACTGGAGTCCTTAGGGGACACCCGGTGGGAGACCCACTTGTCAGCCAACCTAGCCAGCTTAAAGGGATCCAAAATGTTCTGGTCAGCAACATACTGACGCAGCTCCGGTGAACAGGCATCAGAAAAATGCTCAAAAAACAACAGGTGGGACAATTCAACAAAAGTGTTCACCTTGTAACCATCAATACACCCCATCATATTCATGTGCGCAGCACTCACCCAGTCGACCCAAGACACATTCTCTCTTTTCTTAAAATCCCTGAACCTTTTAAGGTATTGGGTAGGTGTCTTGCCAAACTTGGCAATCAAAGCAGATTTCATACACTCATACTGACCCCTTTCTTCCACACTTAGCTTCAGAATACAGTCATATCCAGTTTGAGGCACTCTGCTTAGCAAACACTTAGCCCAATCTCTTTTGTCAACATCATGAATTGTACAAGCCATTTCAAACGCTTCAATCCATTGGAGGATATCAGAACCTTCGGGAAAACACACTAACCAAATCCTTCATAAATTTAGTGGCTGGGGACCGGACACTCTCACTGGGTTTCGCTGAAGTCTCCACTCGAGCTTTCTCTAGCTGGATTCTCTGACATTCAGTGTCCTTGTCTTTGAGTTCACGATCCCTATTCTTGAGTTCAAGATCCCTATTCTTTAGCTCCACTTGTTGAGCCAGCTCCTCTTTCTTAAGCTCAGCATCTATTTCCAACTTGCGATATTCAAAGGCCAATTTCATCCTTAATAACTCAAGTTCCAAGGTATTGCTGGGGTTCAGAACAGAGGCATCAGGAATGGCGGCATTCCCAGAAACAGATTCAGTAGAAACCCGAGGGGCAGAGTCCTCATTGGTTGCATTCCCCCCCTCATCAAGAGGTTCACCATCGGTCTGGTATCCACCAGGGCAGCTATCAGCTCAGCCCTAGACCTATCCACAAAGTCTAACTCCCTGGCTTCACAAGCACTGTGGAGAGCCTCTAAGCTCATCCGAGTCAATTTACCATTTGCAATAGACTCCATTGCTTGTAATGCAGTTATTTTGTACACACCCAAACCTTAATCGAATAAAGTGCAGATATTTTGTAAGTGGCACGGTTATACATTGATTCTTAAAACCATAAGCATCCCACCGCTGCCACCAGTGTAAAGACTGGTAGGGGGTGTCTGTACTTCCGCTCTCTCTATATGGTAGAGGAGAGGTACAGAAGACCCCAGCCAAGATTCTCTATTACAGTAGCAATGGATGAGCAATCAAGGCCTATCTTCTCAGCAGGTGATGCAGGCTGGTTCTTAAGTACAGTGTAGTCCCCGAACACCCACAAAGGAATGTCCACACACTGTATTACTGAAAACACAGTCTTTATATAATTAATATTCAAAGGTATGTACACGATCACAATAACGCACTTTGTACTCGGAAGTCAATAATGATAAATATATACAATTCTAAAGTGGTACCACTAATGTTATCCAATCTCATTAAAGTGCATCAACTGTACGGTTAAAATGTCACACACATTAATAACGAAGAAACCAGCAATAGAGAAAGGCAGGAAGGTAAGATGGTTGAAACAATAGGCAGAATACTGGCCCTGTTACCTAGACACAGTTCTGTGTGGAGATCCCCCCACCTGGGCAACCTGTAAATAAAGATATATCGCACAAGCCCAGTCCATATAATGTTCGATAGTCTTACTTCTTCCTATTAAGGTTTTACCCCCCAATGCACCTGGTGGAATAGAGTTCTCCGACGATGCACTGACCGATCCTTCTTGAGTGCCTCCCTTTTAGGCGGGAGCCACGGATCGTCGAGAGGTGTCGAGGAACTTGGCGTTCGGTGTCGGGGAATCGACGGCCCTTCTTGAGTGCCCTCCCTTTAAGGCGAGAGTCACGGGTCGTCGAACGTCCGATGGTGAACAGGGTGAACTACGGCAGGGAAGTGACAGCTTCGTTCCTAGCGGTGCTCGTCGATGACAGAGCATCGGCGTCCTGCAAGGAAGAGGCGTACGGGGCACCTCGGTGACGATAGTTCTGGACCGCAAAGAGATGATGAAGAACTGTGGCCCAGCAAGGCTGTCCAGTCGTCGGCGTCTCTGCGGTCTGTAGGTGGCGGGAAACCTACCGGTGGATGCTCCTCGGCACGTCGACGGTCGGGCCTTCTCCAGCGGGAGACAAGCGGGTAACGATGCAGATGAGAGCGTCCGATGATCAATTGAAGTTCTTAGGCAAACGGGAGCACAGCGGCTCCGGTCGGCGACGGCGGTCGTCGACAGTGGCGGACAACAATCCAAGTGCTTCTCCTTGGAGTTCCGCAGCAGTCCCCGTATCGGGTCGGCAGCCTGTCGAAGGTCTGTCTACCAGGGAGCGTTGGCAAAGATCAGCTGTGCACGATGGTCCCTCGTAGCTCGGGAAGAGGGCGCCTTACCAGGTCCTCTCTGGGTCAGTCCTTGGAAACACAGCAGCTTTCGGATTGTGAAAGAGAGCAACAGCAATTCTTCTCGTCCAGCAGGTCTTCAAGGTCAAGCGTCAGTTAATCCAGTTACTCGCCGTAGTGGACTTCAGCTTCTGAACACGATTCCTAGCAGTGAGAGGTCCCCAGATATACTGTTGATCTCCCATTCATTCTGCTGGGTCACACTCAAGCATCCAATCACGACTACGGGCATTCAGGCAGGCAGGCAGCCAATCAGGCACATGTGGTATTCAGCCCATTCACTTCTCTCCAGACACTCACAACAAGTTATGTGTATTGGGACAAGTACCGAGCCATTCAACACTCCAAACTGCATTCATACCGGTTTCGGGCAGGGTTGTCTCAGTCATTGTGTCACCCACAACACGGAATGCATATTCGTCACACACTCTATTCACCCAGGTCCCACCCACAGGAGGTACCCACAACATACATCACCGGGAAGGCTCCAGCTAGTCTGGCCGGGCCTTCACAACAACACCATATATGGCATTTCCACCCAACAGCCAATCAGGGGGAAGGGACAGAGTCAGGGCTTCCCAGGACTTTGGGAAAACAAGGTAATGGGTAATAGAAAGCAAGAGGCCACTAGGGCCATCTTGTTTTCCATCAGGAATCAACTGATCCCAATGGCAGGGCCCGGGTATCCCAAAATGGAGGATACGCTGCGCACCTGTCACATTCAGCATGGAGCTGCCACCAGCCCGTACCCTGCTCTGTGGGACACCCACAGGTGCCCAAAAACAAACACTAGGGGCACAGGGTTGTACCCCCACCCATGGGTGCCATAAGGGTATCCCACGGGTCCGTTCACCAAACCAAAAGAAAGAGAACTGCACTGCCAGGAGTCCCACATGAACTCCTGCGTGGAAAACACGACAGAACACACGATGAAAAGCAGTAAAGGACAAGGATACGGAGGCCCTGTCCCTCCGATGCATTTCCAGCATCACAATGACCTTGAAACATATTGTACACTTTAGCAGAGAATTGAGCTTTCAGCTTATATATGTGAGCTCTGCGTCTTGGACGGAGCAGAAAACATCTGAAAATAGCTGTCTACGTTTGCAATTATAAAACTGCCCTCACCTCACTTGTACTTTTATGTTCACCCAAAGAATGCTCTAAATATTCAGAGCAGCAAAGTTAGAAGAGCATTGATTCAGTCTGCCCTTAGTCTCAGCACAGCTGTCTACCCTCAGTGCACCCTTCTTTCTCCACTTATTATTTCTCTTTCAGTAGGAAACTCAGTAAACGTGTATGGTCACCAAGACAGCTCAATTCTCTGGGAGACAGCCCTCGTCTTTCTCTCTGCATATCCCTTTTTAAGGCCTCTCTGTGATCTGCCCCTTATTGTAAATTCCCCTGAGGAAAGTGTAAAAATTGCCTGGCCCTGACTCTGAAGTCCCATGCCAATCAGACACCACCTCCTCTGAATAGTGAAACCTCTAGAATCTTCCAGAGAACACATGTCTAGCCTGTCACCTATGGGTAGACATTCAACGCAGCAAACAAATGTCAAAAAGTTACAATTCTCTATGCTTGGGAAGTTTTGAACAATACGCTTGTTTTGAGCAACAGGAACTCACACTTTCGATGCCCTTCAACTTGTCATGTCTTCACTGCAAAACAGCTTTAATTCTGCATGTTTGTTTCTTGTATTTTCCAAGCGACATGCACAGCCTGTGCTTGCCATCTCATAAAATGAACCGACTTGTACAAATGATCTGCACCAATGAGCTATGGACTGAGCTGTAAATATTAGATGGGAATTAGAGATTAGTAGATTAGGGGTTAATTGTTAGTCTTATGCTTCATTGCAATTTAGTCCATGCTGTACCATGATGTGGTGCACTGTGCTATGGTATGGCTACCATGCAAAGCTAGGTTCAAATTTGTCTTTGTGCTTGTTGTCTTATATGATGAATTTGGAGTATGGTATCACACCAGATTCACATAGAGTCTCACACCCCTTACTGCCAGAGTCTGTTTTGTTGATACAATTCTACCCTGGCTGAAATTTGGAGCCTCGTAAAGGCAGGGAATCTTCCACTACAATCATTCAGGGACATGAGTCCTCTCCTAGCAAAATCATCCCTGCTTTAACTCATGGCCTCCAAACAATATTGATATTCTCAACAGCAATCTCCCTGGCACCGTTCATGAAACTATATGAAAGCATGCATGAAGCAACCAGGGACTTATCAACAACGGTGGCCTTAGTGCTATCGAAATTAATCCATCTTGAACAACTATGTGACCGATCTCATCATGAACAATATGAAGGTATAAAACGGCTCGACGCATTATACAACCTTCTACATGATCAGAGGAAAAGTGATACCCTTGACAAAACTGTTGGCAGAAGTTGCAAAAGAGGCTTTGGCGCTATTTAAATCTGAGAGCCATCGAACAAATAAAGAACGACACCTTGAATCATCCGCAACTGATACTACCTTATCTAATCAAAAAGCTGATCAACGAGGCACACAGGCCCTTCACTCAACTTCTGTGGAAAAGGTGGACTCCACGGCCATCAATCTTAGACCACTGCCAAGATTGAGTAACGTGCCTGCGTCTACAACTTCTTTTGCCTTACATGAGTCGTGTACTATACACCCGACAGGAACAAATGAACAAACATCTGATCCTAAAACTGCTGACTTATCAACTGCTGCAGATGTCGAAATTGACCCAATTGCAGACATCTCTTTCAACACTGCATTTGAACAAGGATGTAGCAGCGCTGATCCGGCGCAAACGGACTTACAGGCGGCCTCTTCCTCACACTTGGAGCAGGCTGTGGCCGTGGCCGACCACAGACTCTCAATGGATCCTAAGGCGCCGCAACAGGTGGTGTACTCAATATTCAATGGGGGTCTTCAAACTCCGACAATTCCTGTTTTACCAAAACGGGTCAGCTCGCAACCTCTAAAGGAAGCGAAAAAAACGAAAAATCAAATAAGTCGGAAAAATAAGTCCCTACAAAGAGCCAGAAAATTCTTGCGGAACATAAATGTAGCACAGAATGCGTCTAGTAGTACAAAGAATTCCATTACGGTGTCCGCTCAAACCAACATTATACGGCAACAAGTACCTGTAGTGCAGGCTGTCACGACAGACAACATCAAAGCGGCTGTTTTGGTCACCGCGCCGGACCTAACAGGGGAGTTGTTAAATTTGTCAACTTACGAAGACAGCTCTATCATAGACCTGGAAAAGGAGCCCGCAATGTCCGTGAATCCTGAGTCTACCAGTACTAAGAGCGTGATGAATCAAAATGTACAAAACTGCCTAAAGGAGCATCAGGTCTCCAATATGACCTCAGGAGTAGACACCAATGCCTATAGCCTGAAAGAGCCCTTGCAAGTATCTCGAGAAACCAGAATTCCAAATGGCAGAATTTGCTGTATTATCAGTAAGGACGACAGCTTACCGCTACAATCAAGATGTTTGGTCAGTCCGGTCTTCCTAACTTTACATGAAAAAAGGATGAGGACATTAGTATCCCAACACCTTGAGAGTGCCATTGCTCAAGGACCTAACTCTTGTGTGTCCCCTTGTTTGGTGCTTGGGATTGATCATCATCAATTTGTTTGGTGCTTGGGGAGAAAAAAAAGAAACAAAAAAACTTGCCCGGTCCGTGTGAAATCGGCCTAAGTTTCGTCAGACCTGAGGAGCCTCAAGGCCTGAAAAAACGTGTCCAATTCACTAAAAACTCATCATCCAGAAGCACCGTTTTGTCAATCGCGGTTCAAAAATTGATAATTGAGAGGCTGGAACCCTCTGACAAGCTAATACTGAACTGAAAGAATACTACCAAGCTCCTCTATTTGGTGCCATCAATGCGAGCCATTAGCTCCAATGATTTGAAGATTGTGGAATTCTTTGACGAGAACAGAAACGACAAAGTCATCTTACATGTTTTATCTTCCTTGATTGCGTCCTCAATCTTGGATGCCAATGTAGCATTGTTCTTCTTGGGCTTTGATGTCTACAAGTTTGAGGAGAAGTATCGATTGCTGGACTCTAAAGAGGACGAAACTGTCTTTTGTACGTCTTCAAAGGGAGCGGTCCTCATTAAAACATTGCCAACCAACAACCTGACTAAAAGTATTATAAAATCAAGCTCGCACTTTGGAATCAACAAGGTCATAACGACAGACAATAATCAAATAGCTTCAAAGCATTCAGGTCAAGATCTATCCGTGCCACTCATGGAAACACCTAAAAAAAAAGACAAGATTACAATAACAATAAATGGAACAACACGCCGGTCCTCAACTGAAGGCTCGAGAATTTCTCTCGAGAATCTATCTATGGAAACTAATGAGTGGTCTTGGTTGTCTGAGGCTTTGAACAGCAAATCCCAGCAATAACGCCAAAGAATAATGCACAGGACGTATGCAGTCTTGCATCTTGGAACACCCGTGGTTTTCTACATCTATTCAACTCAAACTGGCTTGAACAATTAAAGATTGTCTGTTTACAGGAAACATGGCTAATGGAAGCCCCGGTCTCCAATGATTTCCAGGTGGTATTAAATCCGGCAATTAAACCTTTAAAGGGTCGTCCTATGGCAGGCTTGCTTACAATGATTAGAAGATCTTCAGGATGGAGGATTGTTAACTCAACCAACCATACTCCATTTATTCAGACCACCTCTATAGAATTTCTGGGAGGCTCAGGCACGTGTACCAACTCAATAACGTTGGTACACACGTATTGGAATCATAAAAGAGCTGCAAAACAGGATTTTATGGATAAAGTAACAGAAATATTTGACGCTCTGATGGAGGATTCAGCATGGTCGAACATCATCATTTGTGGTGATCTGAATATTGATTTGTTTCAATCAGCGGAAACAGAAAAAAGGGTTTCAATCCAATCATGGACAGAAGAGATGGCTGTACGCAACTTTCAGATGTTAAACGGCAACACGCGTAATGACATGCCACCAGCTCAAACTTGGCATCGGGATAATCTAGCCTCAAAAATTGACTACATATTTGTTTCAGAAGCCTTACATCCGCGAATAAGCTCACTGACTGTCACAAAGAAAAATGAGAGTGACCATGACATGCTGGTAGTAGAATTTCTAACAAGGCTGAAAGCCTCGAACCAATGTGGCAGCATAAAGTCCAGGCTGTATCAAACAGGGTACGCCTGAGACTAGATTATCTTGAAATCGAAAATCTTACAAGTGAGTACTGTAATGTCAGTAAAACTCTGGAATAGGATCAGCTATTGATGCAATTTAAACCCAAAAAGACGGGATTTAAAAACAAGTCCTACGTACGCACTCATTGCTTCGATTTGGAGATCTTGAAACAAAAGCAATTGCTACGTAGTGAATGAAGATATGCCAAGACGCTAGAAGAACATGCCCGTCTGCAAGTAGCCAAGAATGCGAAACAAAGGTACAAAAATTGGGTAAAATCACATAAGGTCATCATGTTGCAGAACGACGCTGAACGAATGTTGAAGATCCTGCAAAATAAAAACACAAAGAACTTCTGGTGCCTTATTAATAACTTGCATGCTCCCCAAAATGCGATTCAAGCATGCATGGTGTCAGAAGCGGATTGGATAGCGCATTTTGGAGCCTTATACTGCTCATCTGAGTCCTTGGAAACTCCATTAAAAGTAACGCCTAAACCGTGGGACTTAGAATTTCCAAAAGAAGTTTTAGTGGATGTCATCAAAAAAACAAAAAATTCACGAGCACCTGGCCCTGAGGGGCTCACAAACTTTACAATCAAACAGTTCCCAGAAATATGGGCTGGGTTTTGTGACACTCTCTTTAAAAGGATAGTCCAAAATTGTGAGACGCCTAAATCGTGGAAGTGTGCGATCATCGTACCCATCTTTAAAAAGGGCGATAGATCCAACCCGAAAAACTACCGGCCTGTCGCATTGTTGGACGTGTTAGGTAAAATCTGTGCCACAATGTTACAGAAAAAATTACTAGCCTGGTCGTTAACATCATCCCACGTGGATGTACGCCAGTAAAGAAGGTCGGATGTTCGCTGAATCTATTATTGCTAAATATAATCAAAATGGAGGCTATCAAATCAAATACAAAGGTGTATTTAGCATTCATAGACTTCTCGTATGCATTTGACACCATTGACAGAACGCTCCTGTGGGATAAACTGACGCAGTGGGGATGTCCGCTGGATTTAGCTGCGGCAATCAGAGAACTCTACACAAAGACCTCCATTCGAGTTCGCTTGGATCAATCTGGCTTTCTATCTGCCTCCATCAACACTTTTAAAGGAGTAAAACAGGGCTGTCCCTTGGCCGCAACAATATTCAGTCTCTTCATTTCTGACATAGGCGACACAATCAACGAGGTCAAGTCCTTCCCGCCAAAAGTCGCAAATACACACCTAAGCTGGCTGCTTTATGCAGATGATTTGATTGTCATGGATGCGACTCCAATTGGGCTGCAAAGAAAACTAAATGCGGTGCAATGATACGACACGTCCAACAAGCTAGCGATTAACACAAAGAAATGCGAAATATTGATACTACAGAATCTGAATGGTGGTGGCGTGTCAAATAGAAAAAATATAAAATGGTTCTTAGGACAAGAAACGCTTCAAATCTCTCAAATTGTCAAATATCTTGGGATGACAATAAGTTCTACTATAAATGACGGGCCCTGGCTTGCGGAAACCAAACGGAAATGTAACCAACTAGCAAGCCAGGCATTAATAATTCATAAGAAGTTTGGTAAATTCTCTTTGCGTCCCGTCTTGTCCTTTTATCATCAGAAGGTCATCCCGGTCGTGACTTACGGGGCAGAAAACGCCCTTGGTTGTCCACATGAGACCTGGGCCACCTTAGAAAATTGTTTCTGGACCAAGGTACTATCCCTTTGTAGGGGTGTGAAGATGTCATATATAAGGTATGAGCTTGCATTAATATCGATACAGGCAAGAATATGTTGGAGTCTGTTGAATCTTTACTCGTGGGCAGATTCCACAATTTGAGATCTTTCACGACGTCTTACCCGCTAACTCCAAAATTGTTAACAAGTGGTTAAACAGATGTGAGGCAATTCTAAAAAAATATGACATCAAAGCCGCAATGCTCCAGGAGAATCCGGAAGCAGCCAAGCTTAAAATATGACGTTTAGACCAGGATTAAACCTGTGTGGAGAGAGCGGCCGCCAGTCGAATGAGTGATGCACCACTAGAGGCACATGCGTTTAATACTCTCCAGAACTATGTCGCACTATTTCCCGATCTGCAGACACGTCGACTTTTTATGTTGTTCAGACTGAACATGTTTAAAACCGCTGATCGGCTTCGGCTGTGGAAAGGTTACGATCATTTGACACCTGAATGTAGGCTGTGCCTTTGTACAAAGGAATCACTTAAACATATAGTGCTATTTTGTACTAAATTAAGATCTGAGAGGACAATTCATCTGGGTCCTTGGAGCCTAAACCATCCATCCTTGTGTGCAGACGAATGGTGGAAGCTGATGTTTCAAGGAACTGATGTGAAACTAATATTCCCGTTAACACGGCTGATGAAAATAATTGAAACACGTTTGACATCAACAGAAGAAATTCCCTTCCAAAACAGTAATGTTGACTGAAATAACATATGTTGATGTTAGACGTGTGAGATATTGATATGGATGGCCTATTGGAATATGTTTGTTTGTTTGTTGGAGTTTGTGATATGACGTATGCTAATATGTGGGTGTTTATGTTGTACATATTTTAAAGGTTTGTAAAAACCAATAAAATAAAAAAAAATAAAAAAAAGATACAATTCTGCCTTGGCTAAAATTTGGAGCCTCATTTTGCCCACAGACCTCAATTATGTGATTCATTGTGATAATAACACGATGCCCAAGTGCTGACATCAGAAAATCATTGGGATTCTTATAATGTGCCAGTCGCCCCACCCATAGGGAAGGTCACATCCTAGATGTGTTATTCCAAACAGATTTGGTCTGATTATTTTCTGGTTTCTAGTGAAATACTGCAACAATCAAAACACTCTGAGAAAATGATGCAGCATCCAGATAGTGCCCGTCAGACATACAACACAATAGTGTACTTTCTGCTTCAATAGAGCTGGAATAAACTCTGTTCAAGGACCTATTAAAAAGTAAACCACATCGAAAAGTAGCACATTGATAGAACCTGAACCTGTTTACTCTGAAAAGAGATGCAGCAGAAAACAACAGAACATTTGAAATTGCCAGGATGACCAGACTATCTGTCCATAGTAATGTCTATTGCTGCTGCAACACAAAAATGGAGGCCTCGAAATAAATGCTCTATTCCCGGAAGTCCAAAAATATTCCAGAAAGAGGGGACTGCAATTTAATAACTAATTCTTAATTGTATAGCCTTTGCACCCAAGCACTGTTCATGTAATTTTTTTATATACATTAACCACCACAACCAAAAATGGTACTTATTTATTGACCTCAGAAGGATGAGTTGGTCTTGCTGGGATTTGAACCTGCAATCAGCAGATCACACTTAGATCACAGCAAGTGTTCAACTCACTGAGCTATCTTACCAGCAATATCAAGCTATCCCAAAAACAAAAAGATAAACTATTGTACCTCATTGAGTACAAAATTACATTTATTCATATTGAATCGTGGCTTATCAAAAACTCAATAACAATCCCTCTCTCGTTACACCAAACTTCTAAAACTTAATGATTACACTAAGTAAATACATAATTGAAAGCCGGTCAAGTGGCACAGCGAGTAGAGCGTTTGCTTTGACATGAGTGCAGGTCCTGCTAACACAGGTTCGAATCCCTGCAGGGCCAAACTCAGCCTTTCATTCTTTCGAGGACGATAAATGAGCACCACACTCAGTCGGTAATAATAAGCAGCGCTCAGATACCTGATGGTTCGTAGTGCCATATAAATGTGGAATTATTAATATTATAAAAATTATGAGTTTAATGAATGTGCCAAACACGCCCTCCAGCCCTGCTCTGTGATACAACAAAATGTGTTATTCTAATGGTACAGCATATTAGATATATAATGTATGATACAACAAAGATACAAAAAATGGAACAAAAACCCTTCATGCAATAATCAAGATGTTACTGAAAAAATCATGTCCACAATTTCAAATCATAATTTATTTTAAAGCTTTTGGAAAGCAACTGTACAACCTGAATCACCAGGAGAACAATGTTGACTCTTTCAGACTCGAAAATTACAGTCACGACCCCATCGAAACACCAAGACCACTTTGTTGTACATTAAAGAGACCCTACTGAAGATAATGGATAACAGCGTAAATAAGTCTCCCTGACTTCTCTATGGCTTATGAATAATTAGACCTCAAAATCTTACTAGAAAGACAAACCCACTCACAGGGATTTCATGGTTAATTCCCACATTGTTCAACTATCAGGCTGGTCGAATTACGCTTTGGCACTTGTCTGCCTCCTTTTTATTGCAAAAAAACAAATAGATGGTAGTTTTGGGCCATTGAAAGGTAGAGTTGATGATGGAGTAGGTGAGATAGGTGAAAGTGTCTCCTCACACGTTTTTCAGTAAAGACATTGGTAAAGGTAAACAAAATGGCAAAATATGATTGGACCAGTTAACATTGAACATATATTTAATTCATGCACATAGTCCACGTTGTATGGAAGCCTCCCTTAAGGAGAGACATTCAGATAAAAATGAGATGAGCCCATCTCCGAATTCTCAACATCACACTCTAAAGTCCCACAATGCTCATCAGAAACATTGTGGCATTGCAACACCTAACTACAATCGTTACTGTGAATCCTTACATTTTACACTGACTCCTTTCAACTCTACACTGTTGCCATCAAATTGATCATCATAGATAAAGACCTGACAACTCATAATGACTTGATCTCAGAATGCTTCTCTCTCCCCTGAAAATGGATGCAATCCATCAAAGTATGATCTCATACCAGAAAAACAAGAACCAAAACAATGCTGCACCCTGCTATCTCTCGGAGAGACTTACTAAAATAACTCCCACAAGACTCACTAGATCATCTAGCAAAAACTGTCTTTCAGTCCCTAGATTAAAGCTTGCCAGAGTCGGGGGACGTAGCTTCCAGATCAAAGCAGCTCAACTTTGGGACTCACTACCCCTTCCTCTGTGAGCGGATCAATCTTACCTCAAATTCTGTCAGAGCCTCATAAGGTGGTTCAAATACTCAGACAAGTAAGGCCCCGGCTCTGACCATACCTATGACTGTCTATCCCAGTCTATCACCCTTTTGGGTCCATTTTGTATGTATGTACATTTGTATATATTCCTATCGACCTGCACTGTCTCTATTTGTAGTTTCTAATTTTATTTTAATATTATCCTGAATAACATGCATGTACAAAACTTACCTCCCTACGTAACTAAGTTGTAATCTGTATGTGTTTGTAATGTTGTGCAACCAAGCTGCAAGTATTCTTATGATGTGCAACCAAGCTGTAAGTATTGTTATGCTATGCGCCCTGATACCCTAGGGTCTGGAGCGCAATACAAGAAAAATAAACAAACAAACAAAAGTGTTGACCCAAAAATACACATGCCCCCAAATTCCCCCTAAATTCCAAATTTACCTAGGCAACCACGCAAGTCGATCAGATAAATTGAAATATTATAGAATTGATTCACAAAACCGAACTGATTCATGCACTTCTGCTATGTAAATGAGATGTTTGTAATGGCGTGTATGTAGGTCAACCATAATACTCACAATTGAAATTGATTCAGCTCAAATGGAAAGGCCTTTTGCTGACCCTGAAGCAATACACCCATATCTCTTCTTTATTAAACACCCTTTCATGGTTAACGATTGAATAGAGAATTCCATAGCAAATACCAAGTCCCACATACACTATATACTGGGAAAAGTGACCCAACTACCTTTTCTAAGTTTTCCTCCAATTTTAACTGTCCAGGACCTTGCAATTAGCGATTAGTGTCAGCCAGAAGATTGCAAACAATTCACACTACAAAATCTAGAAATGGAGCAAGGCTACTTGTAACACACAAGCACATCACCCTGGATCAAGCTCTTGCTAAAACTAAGGGAGCCACTGCACTTTGCTAGATACAAAGGAGACTTGAAAAAAAAACATTTCAAACATGGAGGTGAGGGATGAAAACTCAAAAATAAGATTTGTATTGTGACATGTACACGTTCTGCCTTCACATGTAACACAATGATTCCCTAGGAAAGCAATTCCAGGTCGCAGGGACTGGCAAACTTTGGGCCTCATTATGACCCTGGCGCTAAACCATGGTGCTATTAGCACCATGGTCCATGCCGGGGGGGGTCCGCCATGGTGAATGGCAGAATTACCGCCCCATTCCAAGATTGGCGGGGCGGTAATTCCCCATTCACCATGGGCCCTTCCCCATTCCCATTTTTGCCCCATAGGGCTCAATGGAAATTGGGAAATTGCGGCACCGTACTTAGCACCAAGGTCCCTTTGCGGCACCCTACTTTAACGGCTGGTGAAACCAGCCGTTATGGTCGGGTCCCGCAAAGGGACCTCGTAATCAGGCGTTAAGGGTTTAACCGCGCCGACACCTTTTACGGCGCCGTTAAACCCTTAACGCCAGGAGTGGTAATGAGGCTCTTTGTCTCTTGCTTGGCTTCTACTTTTTTCTGTTCCTTTGTTCACACTCTCAAGCGACCTATTTTTTATATAGTTCACATGAAAATCGCATGAAATGAATAATACATACAAGAGTAAATTAATAAAATATGTTAAACTGTAATCTTAAATGACTTTACAGTTATTTCTCGAGACTCCTAGCAGTAACTAACCACATGACATCAATTTCAGCCTGATTTTGCAATCATCCTTAACTCTGCAAGTGCCACTGCAACCCTGGATCCGATTATTTCGAATTCAGCTGGGTTTCTATCAAGCACTATTCAGCAACAATCACCAGCTCGACTGCAGCCAGCAGTCACTGCGCGCAACTGAGTAGCTATGTTGGTTTTAAATCAGCTCCCCTGTTGAATGAAGCTTGACCTGGATTGCCACATTAGAACAGTTTGCTGGCAACGTTTGTCTACCAACAGCATCTGTGCTCCCAGCAAAGTCATTGTTTTTCAATGCACTTTACCATCATGACACAATATCGCATTGCACTAGCTATAACGTCTCCAACATGTATGCAAGGTGTACAGTAAGAGCAGATTTTATTAAATGGTTTCCTCTGAAATAAAGACACGCCAGCCTACAAACACTCCAGACCATATTGGATCGGTGTCTGTTCAGATTGAATGTTGTACATTAGTTTCTTCATCTTGCTAACGTTTTGTAAATTACTTTTACAAAGAGCTACTCCATCACTACAACATTGTTTTAAAAACAGTGGTTGTACTAGTATTACATAACTGGTGTCTATATCACTAAAGCCTGCTGCGGTTATATTAGTAGGAGAAATAATAATACTGACATAGACTTACACATTCAATTACTACTAGAAGGAGTACCGTAGGAAGGAGAATTTAGGAAGGGGTCACCTTGCTGCAGCTAATTACCAATTACTAAAAGGGGAGACACAGAATTGAACTTGGCATACACAGACTCTTTAATATCATGTTTGTGCAAAAAAGTATTAATGTCAAAAACCATCACAAGGACAATATGACTAGGGAAGAGAGAACTGCCCTCACCTCTTTACAAACTAACCCTCTTTTCTTCATTAAGCCAGCAGACAAAGGTGGTGGTATTGTCCTATGGGACATAAACCTATATAAGACCGAAGTGGCAGCTCAATTACATAACCAACTCTTATATTGCAAATTAGACAGAGATCCCACCGATCGTTTGCTAGAAAAAATTACAAGTTTGATGGATCATGCCCTTGGGGAAAGCTGGAGTGACAAAGACAAACATTCTTTCTTGATAAAAAACCTCCCTCACCATTCCAGATTTCTACCTCCTTCCCCAGGTACATAACAATTCTTTGATACCTCCTGGCAGACCCATTGTCTCTGCCATAAACTCCATCTTAGAACCTTTATCTGTTTGCAGATTGGTTCCTAATACCTTTTGTAAGATCTATGACATCCTTTGTTAAGGATACCACCAGTATGATCCACCACCTCCAAGGTGTACATGTAGATCCTTAGACATTCTAGTAACCTTCAATGTTACTGCACTCTATACGAGCATTCCCCAAGGGGAATGTTTAAAAATCATGGAAATATATCTAAATAAACATACGGATACCTTAACCAATGTTCCTACAGCATTTATTCTGGAATGTGTTCGCATTGCTTTGACCGAAACTGTTTTCCTATTTGAACACTACAACATTGTTTTAAAAATAGTGGTTGTACTAGTATTACTTATCTGGCGTCTATATCACTAAAGCCTGCTGTGGTTATATTAGTAGGAGAAATAATAATACTGACAATAGACTTACAGATTCAATTACTACTAGAAGGAATACTGTAGGAAGCAGAATTTAGGAAGGGGTCACCTTGCTGCAGCTAATTACCAATTACTAAAAGGGGAGACACAGAATTGAACTTGGCATACACAGACTCTTTAATGTCATGTTTGTGCAAAAAAGTATCAATGTCAAAAACCATCAGAAAGACAATATGACTAGGGAAGAGAGAACTGCCCTCACCTCTTTACAAACTAACCCTCTTTTCTTCATTAAGCCAGCAGACAAAGGTGGTGGTATTGTCCTATGGGACATAAACCTATACAAGACCGAAGTGGCAGCTCAATTACATAACCAACTCTTATATTGCAAAATAGACAGAGATCCCACCGATCGTTTGTGAGACGAAATTACAAGTTTGATGGATCATGCCCTTGGGGAAAGCTGGAGTGACCAAGACGAACATCGGTTCTTGATAAAAACCTCCCCCACCATTCCAGATTTCTACCTCCTTCCCAAGGTACATAACAATTCTTTGATACCTCCTGACAGAGCCATTGTCTCTGCCATAAACTCCATCTTAGATACTTTATCTATGTATGCAGATTGATTCCTAAGACCTTTTGTAAGATCTATGACATCCTTTGTTAAGGATACCACTAGTATGATCCACCACCACCAAGGTGTACATGTAGATCCTTTAGACATTCTAGTAACTTCGATGTTACTGCACTCGATACGAGCATTCCCCAATCGGAATGTTTAAAAGTCATGGAAATATATCTAAATAAACGTACGGATACCTTAACCAATGTTCCTACAGCATTTATTCTGGAATGTGTTTGCATTGCTTTGACCGAAACCTTTTTCCTATTTTGAAGAAAGTTTTTACAGACAAACACAGATTTGCCCCCAACTTAGCTAATTTATTAATGAACCATCTTAAATCCTCCTCCATATATCATCCTGAGAACCCCTTCAAAATCAACATCGTGAAATGGTTACGTTACATAGATGATGTCTTTATGGTGTGGAAGGGTGACTTGCTATCTCTTGACAACTTTTTAATCTGGCTTAACAATCAGAATCAACACATTACATTCACCATGACAGGGGACTCACAACAGATACCTTTCTTGGACCTCCTCATTTACAAAATTGGCACACGTTACAAGGCGACTAATCTATACCGCAAACTCACTGACAAGAACAGCTTACTCAAATACAATAGTTTCCACCCATTCGGACTAAGAGATAGCTTACCAATAGGCCAGTTCGTTAGAATTAGCAGAAATTGCTCAAATATGAGCGACTTCGTCACAGAAGGTAAAGACCTGAAACAAGGTCTAAAAACACGGGGCTACCAAAATAAATCCATCCATTCAGCATACAAACGTGTCCAGCATGCCAACAGAGACAGGTGTCTGAACCCAGAAAGAAAAATCCAAGAGGAGAGAATAAAATGCGTCAGCACCTTTAGTCCTATTAGCAACAGCCTACGTAGGATCATAAAAAAAACATTGGCACATCCTGTCCACCGAAGACTTTATTCCTACCACACCTCATTTTGCCTTCAGAAGACAAAAAAACTATAGAGACATTCTGGTACACACTTACCCTAAAAAACAGGGTCCCCAAAAACAAATCACTCTCTGGCACCTTCCGCCAGTGATCAGACTCTTGTGCAGGCAATGTTCAGTCTGCTCATTGACTAGTAATCTCAAATCCGTCGAATTAAACGGAAAAATGGGGGAACTGCTCCATTTCTCAAACTGCTCCACTGATTGGGTGGTATATAGTATTAAATGCCCATGCAACGGATTTGCAAACATAGGTTCTGCATCAAAAACAAGATCAACAAAAAACCCTTAGTCGCACACTATGAAGCGAAAAAACATAAACACACCGATCTCCTTTGGTTTGTTCTTCAAAAAATTCCATCTACAGAAAGAGGAGGCAATAGGCAACTTTTACTCAGTTGCTGCGAACAATGCTGGATATACACCCTTAATACTGTCAATGAAGGGTTAAATTCCTCAATTGAGTGGAATAGCCTCTTGGCATGATTTTCGTAGTATATCCTTTTGCTATCTATGTATATGCAGCATTGCTATATTTGCTCCTTTCAGGGGTTGTTTCTTTTGTTCCCCACTATTGTAGCCATGATCCTAAGCCCATGTAATATCCACTGGGATTTTCTCCAGACCAGCCCCACTTTTTCTGCAGGCTGATTTTATTTACTTGATCTCAGCAAAGACTTTTGACAGCTCCCCCCCCCATGTTTTGTTATTACATTTAGTGTGGTGCATACACCTTTAAATCCACACACATCCTTACAGTCACGTGACCATAATCAGAACGTTTTATCCGACTCAGCGGGCCTTTAAATAGCAGGCCTGCCTCACAAACATTACATTCCCAGGCAACAATGCTGCAGGACGCCACGCCAACAGTTCGTCTTTTTGGAAAGTAAGTGTCCCTCACTCAGTTTTTATTTTCCTAAACGCTGTTAAACATTAACCATCCCTAACTTTAAGGCAGGTCGCGCTGTCTCTGATACAATGCTTTTGTGTTTCTTTCGCTCCTACTAAGATCCAGGTGCGTTTGTTTTGCATTTTTTCAATATGCAGATTCAAAGCCACGGTAGTACTCGTGACAGTTTGCGTTGGCGCCATTCTGGTCTCCTAACAACTTGTACGCAATCTGTGATCCTTGTGCTAGTAAGTTAGCCATTTCGAGTCATATTTATGATGTTTTGTCCATTAAGTATGTTTTCTAAATTCTGCTCTTGTATGTATTTAATCCACAGGTTAATAGACAAAACAGTTCCATGTGCCCGTGAAAACGTCTTTCAGCATCTCTCGGAATTGCCTTTCACTCTGCGTTTTCATGCACAGCGGTGGCAAGTCGCATTTAACTCTTCACTTACCAGCCTATAACGACCAGTGAGCCTCCTCACAATAAGCTATGGGGTTTTTATTTTCTCAAGACGGGGGGGGGGGGCAAGCACTTAGTTAGCTGTATCTTTCTTATAGCATATAGGTAGCCTTCCTCTTGCAATTGTGATTTTGAATTTGCATATTAGCATAATGTTTTTTCAAACTCATATGAAGTAAACTTTTATGAGGTATCCATCGGGCTCCCTCATCCGTTGTTTCGTTCCATGGGATTGCAAGTTTGTTGCCTTCAGTTGCATGCTTCAACCAGTCCAATCACCTAGACCGCAAGCTTGACCGTAGGAATAAAATTAGATCTCCCTTGAGCCAAGTATTCATGCAAAATAGCCTTGTAAATGTAGCTTTGGCACATTACCAATAATGATATTTCCATTGTAAAGACAAACAATTTCTTTTTCCACAATGACAAAACTTTACTTGCACACGTTTTGTCCAACCTAAAGAAATTATTGATATGGCATGAACCTATGTCAATCCTCTTCTCACTTTGCCTGAGATGTAAATCAAATCATTGCTGCAGTTATGTGATTTTTGTGTTCAGCTGTTAATTAAGTCCAATTGTGTAATGCCTAGATTCTCAAATACAGTGAGCTTTATGTATGAAATGTGACATCTTCCGTAGATCACTAAACAGGCATCCAAGAACCCAAACTGAATTAAATGTTAATGTTTGGTCGATCACTCCATGATGTTAATTTAAGTTGTTATGTTTTTATAGATCAGCGATGCCATAGATGCATCCTATATTGGGGTAATTCACTAATGTGAAAAAATAGAAGAAATCTTCTGTCCTGAAGAAGGCCTATACATCTATCTTTGAAAAGACACTAGGGATAAGAGTCTAATCTAATTCATGGCCGAAACATGTCGACTATCCTGAAAAAAGACTGCTAATCTTGTCCGTTTTTTGTACCAACTGTTTTGAATATTGTTGATTTAGTGACTTACACCCTGTATAATTTTATGCTTTGTAGGTTCTTTTTCAAAACACCTACCTGTCTAGTTTTTTATACTGTGTTTTACGAAATAATGTGTTTAATATATATCAATAAATGAACTTTTCTTCTTTGAACTTTTTTTGGCTATACTCGATTTCTTAGAGGATGTTGCATTCATCGAATGATCATTAGGGAATATATGTGTAGTCCTGTGTATCTAATTTTGTGTATAACTGCACCAATTTTGTACCCTCGGGTATGTTATAGAGAGGGGTAATCAATTCTCATTTCTTTTTTTCATATTACTTATACTCCCATTTGAGAATTGATCCCCCAACACCAAAAATAGGGAGTTTACCTCTCTTTGAGTTACACTATCCCATGGACTCCATCATCAGACTGTGGCCACAGAACATACAGCATGGCGTTCACAGAACTATCCCATGGACTCCATCATCAGATGGTGGCCACAGAATATATGGAGTTGTGTTCGATGAACTATCCCATAGACTCCATCATCAGAAACTGGCCACACAATATACTGAATGGTATTTACTGGCCTATACAATGGACTCCATCATCAGATGGTGGCCACAGAATATACAGAAGGATTTTTACTTGCTATCCCATAGAGTTCTTATCAGATGGTGTCCGAAGAATATACAGAGTGGTGCTTGCTGAACTATCCCATGGACAACTTCATCAGGTGGTTTTCACAGAATATACAGAATGGCGTTCACAGAACCCTCTCGTAGACGATGGTTTCACAGAATGCTCAATTTAAATCTGTGCGCATACATGGTACATAAGATATCACAGAACCAATGTGCACAATACAATGTAGCAGTGCTCTAACGACTGTTGAGGTGCAAGCAGATTAACTATCGGAACATACTGTCCAGTACAAACAGAAGGTAAGATACTATACAACACTCGCAATAACTGTGATAACTGTGAACTGGACTGTTCACAAGTCATGCTGCTATTTGTGATCTGTCATTGAGATGGAACATTCAGGTGCATTATACTTATGGGAACAGAAGCCACGTGTGTACCAACATTTAACACGATTATCACATGCACCGACGAGTGCAGAAGGTTTTGGATTTGAAAACTAAATCGCTTCAAACCTAAAAGTGTGTACTTAAGGAAGTGTGTGATGAAGCAATCTGGAGGGGTAGGTTGACCTGGCCACCATTTTGCTGTCTACTGACTGTCCACGTTTTGTCAGAGCCATTTACCACACTGTGCCATCCTGCCACCATTCTCCACACCAACAGCAGCAATTCTGAAAAAGAAACATATTCAATACAACCACCGTAGGGAATGCACCAAGCCATTTCAAGTATTGGGCGTTGTAGTGGTATGAACACAGATGGCAACGAGTTGGTATCCTAAAGGTATGGAGCACCCTGTCAGGCCAACAAGTGAACAGCAATTGACAAGGAGTCCCGGGCAGTTGGCCTGTTCATTTGTCTCGATGTCCTCTCCCTTGCATAAGATTCCACCCCCATTTCTCTCTCTAATCTCTGCATGGCTCCACAACAACGTCACCTTTCTGTCCACACTATTTCAGGAGAGTCTATCCATGGTGTTAACTATCTAGGTCACTAGTGATCTTGCTGTGTTTTCCTCAGCAGTATCCCTGGCAAATGTACTGGAGTCACTAGTGAAGCCGCTAGCTGTACTTTGGACAATCAGGATTATTCTATTATCAATTTGTTTGACTGTGACCCTGTGACTGTATCTTGGTCACCAGTGATCATGCAGATGGTACTATGGACCAAGCTAACTGTTATCTATGCACTAAAAACCATGCCACCTTGAGCTTCGATCTCAAGGGCCCCTGATAGCTGCACAATTCTAGCAATCCATCTACATGTACTTTACCAGGCAATTACCTCTCCCCTCCACCATTCATCTCTTTTACCACTCATGGACTGTCCTGACCCTTTTCCTGTAGTCTCTAGATCCACCCGCAACACATCCTGCCCTCAAGCCTCATCTCCTCCTGTAGTCTACCTTTCATTGTATCACCCCTCTAACACATAGTCCATCCTTATCTTTCCCACTCTTCTCTTCCCAATCCCTAGTCACACTCCACTTGCTGTTCCTCCTACACTCCTATCAATATAATTTCTACAAACATTTTTCCTGTTTATTTTCTCTGTAATCACTTTGACTCTAACAACCCCCAGTGTGCAACTAGGGCAATCAGAGAAATATAAACTGCCCTGAACCGCCATGCTCACCTCCCCAGACACCAGCTCTGCTATCTTTTTTTTCTAATGTAGGTTGGCCAAGGTGTGGTGGCCTCATTTATCAACCCTGTTGTACCCTTCAGCCAATCTAACATTTGCCCCTGCTCTTTTGAACACACTACAACCAAAATAATGCAATCCACCTCGCTTTCTTCCTTTTCTACTTATTCCTGGCCCCTTCAACTCTCTCTTCCTTTAACTAGACATATTCTTTGACTACCTTCATTAATAACCACAGGGCCTTCATGAAAGACTTACATTTCTCCAAACAATCTAACTCTCACAAACTTGAGTTTGCCTCTCTCCCAACTGAAGCCAATTCTGGTGACAGAGCGCTTTATAAATATCAAGAAGGCCATATTCTCATTTACCACTACACAATGCCCATTATTTCCACTTGGTACACCAGGTGACTTGACTACTGCTTGGTTCTCCTGTTAGGCCTTCCCCAGTACTCTCCCTCCCCTCTCCACCTCCATGCTGGATGCCTCTTTATTTTAAACCATTTTCTGTATACATTTGCACTACTAATCTTCAGATCAAAGTATGTGCTAGCACCCCTACCTGTCTGACACTATCATCCAGAACTATTTACACATCGGCCACTCTAGTACCATTCTCAATCACATGCTCTGTGTGAATCCTTGTGGTTTACACTCATTATGACATGTCAAGTTCTTCACTGAGACCCATTACCCGTGCAGTTAAAAACATTACCAAGTACCATGATTTCTAGATTGACTCTATGCTCCTTTTCCTCCACAGTGATGGAGCCCCTACATGATCTGCTACCCCCTTCCTCTGTCTTCCCAGGCATCTCCGTAATTTCTACAAATTCCCATAGCAAATATCCATTACCTGACTCCTTTTTAGTCTGTTTTGTACCCAGGTAACGTTGTATCTCACCCTGTTCAGCACCTTCCTCCTTTTCCATTACACAAGTTGTTTTGCAATGCATGCCCTAACAAGATTGTAGCAGCAAGTGATAACACTTTCGTAAATTCCTCTTGTTGAAAGATGATACCCACCTCAATAAATAGGATAACTATAATTACAGCTGCACTAACAGTTGTAGTAGTGCTTCTGATAGATGTTGTAGTAACAGGACATGCACATCTGCTTTTAATACCTCTTTTATTGCCAAAGTAGCGACCAAGCTTCAGAGAATAGCACAGGGGCAATGAGCTTGCCTTGGAAACAAGACGATGTGGAGCAACACAGGTTTGATCCCCGGTCTGCGCTTAGAAGCATTATAACTAACCAATGATATATATATATATATATATATATCTCCACCAAAAGCTACAAAAAGAAGCGATTCGGCCCAATCTGGTTATGAATGACCAGCTGATCTATCAACAACAACAAATAGTTGTGGATAATATTGTCAGACAGGTAGGGGTGCTAGCACATAAATTGATTGACCAGCTGATCTATCCTGAGGTAAATTTTGCATTCACTACAGTCAATGCTAAATCAGTGGTGTATATGTTGGGTACATTTTAAGATATCTCCGTGAAGCTACTCTTCCCAACATTATTTCCAGGCATCTAAGTCTGGCCCTCTCCAATTTCTTTGCCGAATGTGCCAACCTCTTTCATCGTCAAGGGATTTCGACAGATATTCTGAAATCAGTAATTATTTGCTCTTCCCACTCTCATGCAAAACTATCGTCCAATTGCGCGGGCATCACGGCTAGACAAGGTTTTCGAAAAACTGGTGGCCACGCAGTTTCAATATTTCTTGGAGGAAAACTGCATTGTTGACAATTGCAACCTGGCTTCTGCCCTGGGCACGGTACAAAGTCTGTTCTGGTCCCTTTATGGAATGACATCTTGTCAATGGACTTGACTTTATTAGTGATACTGGACCTCTTGGTGGCTTTTTACACAAAGTCTATGCCATTCTACCGTTCCAGCTGTATTTCTTACCCGCACTTGCTTGGTTTAAAGGTTTTCTTGTAGGGAGACAGCAAGTGCTCAAGATCTGAACTTTTACTTCTGATCCACTGTCCATCAATGGTGTGGTGCTGTAAGGGTTCCCCTCTCTCGTCACTGATGGCAAGTTGTCACACCTTCAAGATGGAGTTTCACTCATATGCAGATGACACACAGCTCTATATGAAAGATTCTGGTTGCTAACTCACCCTTAGGGTCATAGATAAGTGTCACTCCACAATGGATAACAGTAAATGGCTTCCAAATGAAACCATCCATAAATGGGGTCATGCTATTAGGCCAATCTTACCTTCTTAAAGACCCTGAAAGATTTACACTGTTTACGACCTTCCTGAATATCTCTATAACCTATGCCTGCAAAGTTAAAATTGTGGGTTTATGTGGTATGCAGATGCATCAGGTTCTGCTCAGATTCACAAAGGCTGTGGTTACTCAAATGGTTTTGCCCCTGAGATTTACATGCTCCCTTTACTTAGGTTCTGCCAACTGTCTCTGTATGGGCATTAATAACAACCTGGCAGATACGTTTCCTTGTATTGCAGGCAACTTCATGCACTGCCTCTCCAGCATATTATCAAGAACGAAGGGAAATACAGCCTTACCTATCTATCTTCATCGTGATTGGTAGGAAGATTAGAATCTAGAGGGCATTATTGAGTCACTATTATAGACTAGACAGGGAAGCTACGGTATTAACCCAGAACTACATGATGAAAATTAATTGTCTCAAAGTAGTGCTATTGAGTCAGATCTCATTGTTCCAAAGCAGATGTATTAGTTCTGCTCCATTTTAGAGGAAGAAAAGCTCCCCTGAATTATTTCTAGATCACTTTATTTGTTAGTAGTTGGAGTGTTTTCTTATAATAGTGCAATAAGCAAAAAAATGTAGTTATAATAATGGACTTTATAACTTCAAATATAGATTTTCTTCCTGTGTATGGTCTTGATTGGCAATGGAATGTCTCACTTCGATTGGGTCAATACCCAATGTTCAGTAAAATGTCTGTGAATCTTGGATTCTGAGGGGAGCATATGAACATGTTCATAAGTACCTATGCATATTGTTTATATTAGAGTCATCTCTTTCATTTTATTTAGTTTTGCCTTTTAGTTAGGTTTTGCTTGAAAATAACATTTGGTGCTGAGGATGGTGCAGGATATACTAAACCGATTCGTCCATCGAAGGATGATGTCTGATTCATAACATCATTTCAGGGTTAACATTTTCTGAAAAGGTTTTTGTATGATATGTGAAAAGAGAGACATATATGTTTTATTAACTCTGTGTATTAATGTTGTCTTTGCTAAACGTTTGTAATAGTTTTTACATTTTTATTGATGACATTTTATATTTGTTCTTTGTTTTTCTTAGAATAACAATGATTTGTAAAGTCTGCATGTTTCTTTGATTGGCCCAAACATTTGATATTCTAATTTGTCCTTAAACCTTAATGAAATAGTGACATCAGATGAGAAATTAGGTTTGTCACATAATTAATCTAGACGAACTAGGCAAACTAAATAAGTACACATCAGAGGGAGCATGTGTAGCATGTTATTCCACTGCTTGTGACATGACTGAACACGGAAATAACTTATGGGGTACATCCTGCTGCTCACATGCATAACTGCTTTGTAAATACATCAGCATTATCCCCGAATAATAGCGAGGATGCCAATGGTTGAAGTCTTTCCATGTGCTTTCACTTCTACCACAGCTGCTTATGCTCAGGCAAAACTTCACCAGAGAGCACCCATGACAGCATCAGGGAATGCCAGTTACATGCCATCATGTTTGATGAGATACTCATACATTAGTCACTGACTGGTATCCATGAATGGGAACCAAACGCCTGGGAAGTGTTCAACATTCTGCTCCTGAAGGATGCAGTCTGCTGAGGTTTGCTTTCAAATACCACTAAGGGGCAGAAAATGCCTCTGGCAGAATGCCATTGTCAAGGGTGTACGCTCCTGAGATTATTTATTTTTGCTGTACAATGGGAAGATGGCTTCCCCGCAGGAATATGTGCCCTGCTAAATAGACACACTTTCCACACATTGTTTGTTTCTAAAAAACGACATGTTAAGAGAATCTACCATGGCTGGTTCCGGATCTAGTCAGTGTGTAACGTGTTTTTCATACAGCGGACATAATTGTACTATTATTATTATTATTATTATTATTATTATTATTATTATTATTATTATTATTATTTACCAATCAAGCACACAGCTAGCTTTGGGAAGCAACAAATCACTTTACAATCAGTGGGGATGAACAAGGTTAGGGAGCAAAGCAACACGGGTGTGGGGATCTAACAACAGCTGATAGAGGGCAATTGTCAGCAATAGATCTACAAGTAACGAGAGGAGGAAAGAGTGGGAATCAGACAACCCAGTGTCAGGTAGGGTGGGGTGTGCAGGCTGTGTGGACCTAGCTGTTAGGGTGGGGCCATTCCTTGAAGAGGGGGGTCTTAACCTCATTCCTGTAATGAAGAAGTGAGGGGACAAGTTAGATGTTGATGGGGAGAAGGTTCCAGAATCTTGGCGCAAAGAATGTAGAGGCCTGTTTTCTGTTGTTTCCCTTCCTGCTTACTTCATACTTATAATGAACATGGTCTACTGACATCCTAGAAGCTGAAATTTGAGTTGGACAACTTTCAGAACAAAGTGTATCTTGCACGCCAAATGCACTCATGCAGGATTTGTGCATCAGCACTCGTATAGGATTGCTATTAAATTTAATTTGGCACCAATGAAATAAGTTCATTCCATACAGCTGTCTACTGATGCCCCTTACCTTGTTAATCAAGTATTATAATATAAGAAAAATATGTCATGAATATATAAAGAGTGTGCACAAATGAATTTAGTTCTGCAGCATGGGGGTTACACTTTAAAGTGCTTCAGCTGATTGCCATTTTACAAAGTGGAAATACATTTCTCGACATTTTCCAAAGAGAAAGCCATTTTTGGTTGGCATACCTTATAGCAGTCAGTCTACATTTACGAAAGTTGCAGTCCTGGCAGTATAGGAAGATAGCATGCAAAGTATGTGTTGGTAGCATGTCTAAAAACAAACTTATGCCAAAAATTGCATTGGTCTTTTTGGGAATAAATGCAGACATCCATTTCAATAATTAATAAAGAGTTGTTTTAATTAACCGTTATACTCACGAACCTCGTGGCAGAGCTACAGTCACTTATAAACTAGGGGTTGTGCTGAAGTAAACATGCACTATTTCTTATCCAAACGGTAGCAATAGTGATTTATGAGGAAATTAAATATATTTGATAAAACGGAATTTGCTGGCATATTGTAGCCCACTTACTTGGTGTTCCAATTAAGTAAAGATCAAAAAGACATCTGCTGCGGGGTTCTGCCGTTTGAAGCTGTTTGCACAACCAGCACATGGGTGCAGTTACTCACAAGAACTTCATAGTATCCTAGTTTGGAATAGGACATCTCTCCACGGTGGAGAGGCTGGATTTCCTGGGGGCTTGGAGTAGTCATCATCAAATTAAGCTTTCATGACAAATGGGAAATATCTGAAAGAAACACAGAGCTCTTTTGATCTGTGTCAGACAGCAGTATGGGGAAGTGCAATGGACTAGAGAGCGAGGATGTGGACAGCTTGGAATTTTCAAAAGCCCCTGGAGCTCCTTCAGACTACACTGGGGCAGACTAAACTTGTTATAACAGCAACAATGACACACCTTTAACATTAGCTTTAGAAAGGAACTAATCCCCTTAACTAAACATGAGATTGAATCCATTCTTTCTAATCAGTCATCAATAAATAATGATCAATACAGAACCTGATTGGAGCTAGAGTTGTTTTAAGTCCCTTCCATAAGGTGAAGACAAAACTGCCAGGAGATTGCAACACTATCCCTTTTAACTGTCTCTAAGAGTGACTGCTGGAAGGACAACTTGCCTGTAACTGATGACTGCTGGCACCGGGACGCACTGCTGATGATTGTGGCAGGTCCCCTGCAAGCAGCTTCAGAGTGTTTACCTGACCTGGAGGAGCAGGAGAGGCCACTCGTTTCTAAGAGGACTGAAACAATGATCCATAGAACGCTGCAAGCTCAAAGGTGCTTCCTGTGAAAATGCTGAAGTCAAATCTATAACCCATTGAGCCAACACCCACATTGAACTGTGCATTTGCTTTACAGGGGAGGAAGTGTTCATTGTTTTTAATCAATTGTCTGTGTTTGTGTACAATGACCTTTCTTGGAGGCTGCTGCTGGTTCACACAGCTCAGGAGAGTATAGCCTACCATTGGCCCACATTACGAACATGGATCACTGCAGCGCTAGAAGTATTGCAGTGTTGAATATAGTACTGTACCCTGTACTACTCTCCCCGGCACTATCGCTGGTCCACAGTTATTTCGACATACTGCAGCGACAGTTAATGTGAAATTTGTGCATTGTTCACTGACTTGTAGCTCAGAGAGTTCAGCAGTGGGACAAGAGTGCCTGGGAGTGTTCAACATTCTGCTTCTTAAACTGTCTGCCTTCTCAGATTAAGCCACCAATATCATTCATCAATACTACAATTAATACCTTGTCAATCTGCCACCACGAGGTTCTGAGCCCCATGTCAGAAAGAATCTAAGGGGCATGGTAAGCTTAGTGAGGAACACTGGGGTGCAGCTCAGAAGCATGGGAACATAACTCCAAGTAATTGTTTGCAGATTTTGCAAAGCACTGGAATTCAAGAAGCAACAAAGAGGCTTATGTGGAAGCCCAAATAATAGATAATTGTAATTGGTAATTTATAACACAGAAGTTTCTAAGCATAGACGGTGGAATCGAACCTGTGTTCCTCCATGTCTTCTTGCTTCCATGGCAAGCACGTTGCCCCTGAGCTATAATCTCGATAAGCTCAGTTGAACCTCTAAATGCAGGGGTAAAACACAAGTAGAGCAAGCTTCAATAATCAGGATCGGTGAGCCCCACCTGCTACTAGGTGCAAGTGGGAGGAGGAAGTGTTAATTGGGATAAATAGCGAGGTTACTTAAAGAAAAGCATTGTGATATTAACCAAGAATAAGAAATGGATGCCTTGCTGCCAGGGGTGTAGGTCTGGAAGAGATCAGGGGCTAAGCTAATGTCGGCACCGGCGGGATTTGGGCATTGCTATAGCCTTTTGGTTGTAGCCTCTGAGTTTCTGTCCGGGACTACAACCAAAAGACCCGTGACTATAACACCCTTAGCCTTACCCTAGCAACGCCTCTGCTTGCTGTTTTTAATAGCAAGCAGGACTTCAATAACCACGGAAGGTTGGTCACAATATCAAAAGAAAATGGGCCTCATTATGAATGTGGCGTAAAGGCAAGAACAGTGCTACCGGTGCTGTTGTTACCTCTCCGCCACATTACGAGTTCTGCTTGCCGGCGACGGACTGCACGCATGGTCTGACCAGGCATGCAGACCGGCACCCGCGAGCAGAAATCGTGATTGCACCGGCACCATTATTAACGGTGTCGGTGCAACCATGCTCCCGACCCCATTCTGCCCTATCGGGCAGAATGGGGATCGGAAGACCGGCCATACCAGCACCCGTGAATGGGCAATTACCGACCCATTCATCTCGTAATAGGCCGGTAATGACCCATTTGCGGGTGCCTGGGCCGGTAGGGAGTTTGGCGGTAGCCGTGCTCCTACTAAGGGCACGGCTACCGACAAACCCGTATTGAGGCCAATGTCTTGGAAAGGCTCTGGAAAAGTCATTAGCAAGTCTGTGCTTGGGTACAATCTCTTCATCTAGTCTTCAGTGACAGATGATTTGTGAGCAGAGTCCTCACTTGCATCATGGACTGCATTTCAGGCTGAAATAATACCGAATTTCCATGATCAGGGGGATTGTTTATGTATAATTCAAGTACACCTTACAAATGCCATATCATATCACCTTCGGAATAGGTGCATGGTCCAAAGGAGGGACATCTAGGCTGCCAATTTGGGATTGTTAATATTAACAGGACGAGGCAGGCATCTGTAGCAATTGTGCCAATGTTGTGCAACAGCAGAAGGGAAGACTCCATGGACTGAGGGGACCACATGGTTGAGGCTCCTCAAAAGGAGGCTCTGCACATTCTGCTGTCTTGGGCTTTAGCAGCCCATCTGTGCACAGGTTCCACTGTCATCCTCTTGGAGGATCCAGGCATATGCTATCCCTTACGACTGTCGCCCCCAGCATCTCACCAGTTATCAGGTGAGAGTCATATGATTTAAGTGGACAGTACTTAGACGCATCTGCAGGACGAAGACTAATGGAGATCAACTGCAGCCTTGTTATCTCTACAGAATTACACAAGCTCCAAAGTTCAAAACCTGCAGCATAACTCATATACTCCCATCATTTGCTCAACCCATTGGCTGGGATGAACTCTTTAGAATGTGATGTTCCAAATCTGGGCTGTTTTGGATGGTATGCAACAGTCTCTGATTTCTGGATTCTACTCTGCAATTTCACAAAAGTCATAATTGAAGCGGCCACATGTACAGCCCAGACATGCAGACATATTTACTCTTATACGTGATTCCCCTATCATCCTCATCTAAATATCTTCGGAAATGAGAAGCAGACTGTATGAAGCCATTTTATACTCACATCCAAATCCTGAGGATGTCTGAATGAGTGTATATGGTTCATGACTACAAACACTTTAAAGTTTGGTTGGGTTGTAAAATAAGAAGTCACCACCAAACCCGGTGTGCATAGTGACTGAAAGATACAACCCTTTTTCCACAGAAACTTTTGTCAAATATACATATCTGTGGTCATTCTTATGTTCCCAAAATGCAAAAAATGCTCTTTGATTTTCATATAAAGCAGTCAGGAACGCTCACTATTGTTATTGTTCCCCTGACCTTTTCCTATTTAAAATTTCAAAATTCGTACCCAGCGCAGGTTTTTTTTTCATGGTCACAAATGATTGGTTCATTTGTGAGCCTTGACTGACGGTAAGCCCACTCACGCTATTGCACAACCCTCAAGCAGTTTTTTTTTTTTTTCAGGCCTCCTTCAAAAGTGAGAAGGTACTAAACGTAGTCCTTTCTCCCGGTTCAATGGTGCCATTTTCTTTGTTGTTAACTTTTTTCAATTTACTTGATTGGCCAACATGGAAGGGGAGAAAGGACTATGTGTAGTCCCTTCTCCCCTTCCATGGGGGGCATTTTTTTTGTTTACTATGGAAACCACGGAAAGAGAAAATGGCCAGTGGCCATTTTTTAAACTTTTATTTTCTGGCTGCAAACCGTGACGTGTCTCGTAGCTGAAAAAAAAAAAAACCTTTAGTCCCCCTGTCTAATGGGCCGGTGGTACTAATGCCAATAAGACCTTTGACTGGGGGATATTACTGCATAAGGTAATGCCCCAGGGGCCTTCATTAACTATGGGTCCCGGGAGTATTACCTAATGCGGTAATGACTCACAGTCTCTGGGCTCGTTGCCTTAATAGTTCTATAAGAGTGTACTGAACAGTCCAACTTGAAATGAAAAGCTTGTATAAGAAAATAATTTGTATTCATGTATTCATTCCAGATTTTGACAATGTTCTTTGCTTAGTAAGACATGTTTAAAATTGAAATTATGACTAAAACATATAGTGGTACTGCTCATTAGTCATTAAAATTTACAATTTTATAACTAGCCAGTTTACAGTGTAAATTCAATGAAATAATGTCCATTTCTTTGTATTAACACAGAGCGTGTCGGAAGTGGCTGCTTAACTGTGAGTTTCTGAAGCTGTGCGGTTTGACACTTTTTTTGCATGTCTTTCCATGTCTGTAGGTCATTTCCTCAAACTCCTCAAGCTCTCCTGCTGGCCGTTTACTGCCACTTGCTGCCGCTGCCGAAAGAGCTGCGTGACCTCCACGAGCCAGGCCAGGCTAGTGAGGCTGGAGGACTGAGAAGAGAGGCGAGAAGCTCGGGGTGGAGTGCCATGAACCTCCCTGGAGTCCTGGGGTCCAGATAAAAATAAAAAATGAAGAAAAAAAACAAAGAGACTGAAGCGTGAACAGGGAAGACGTTTAGGGGTGAGCCTGGTGAGTTTGGGTATTAAGGCGGTGAGTGCAGACTGCAACCCACTCAGCCCCTGGTACGAGGTGGCCTCCCCTATCCTTTCCCATTAGCTCTCTCCTAGCGGCTACTCACGTTGCTCACCCAATGTTGCTCTTGCCCTCACAATTAACAGGGGACTGCTTTATGGATCCCAGACACATTGTCTTCCTTTTTTCTTTACCGCTTGGGCAGTGACTGCGGGCACATTGCCTTTGAACCGACTTGGCTGACAGCCTTATCTTTTCATCCAGTGGAATCAGCACAAGTGACATGCATGAAGCCAAATCTTAGGAGTGATTATGGCTTTTCCAAACTGAGCTCTGGGTGTATCTGAAGTGAGGAGATAGTGGCACCCTGTTACAATATATTTCACGGCACAAGCAAGTCAAGGATCTCCTTCCCCTACAATGAATGTGGCACACAATATAAACGCTTGCTGTTTCTACAACATAGGTTCTTTCTTAAGGATGCCTTCAACCCGTCTTGCACCCAACCTCCACAACACCCCATGTCACAATGGACCAGGAACCAGGGTGGTGTGTTATCAATGAACATTTTATGAATTTATGATTTAATGTTAAATTAGAATAAACAAATGATAACAGCCACCAAGGTGTGGCAACACAAATTGCAGCGTCCTTCTTGGTCAAGCAGCACACTGAGACAACTCAAATATATACAGTACAAGTATAGACTTTACTTCCTTCATCACGACCATCAAAGAACTGTTCAAAACACCAAGAAAATGAATGCAACCAACAGGAATGTGCATGTGCACACATAATGATTTTTAGTCCCAGCAACCCTCACCCCGCTAAACCTTCACTAGGCTTGTCAGTTATGGATGCAAGGCTGTGGCAAGGAGTGGGAACACAAGATACACATTTTATTTTGAGTAGTGCTCACAGAAACAATATGGGGAGCAAGCAAAGAATGGGACAACTTGTTTCGAGCAGTGAAAACATTGTTTTTTAGTTATTTAGCACAACTGCTATGGGACAGAACAGAATGAACTTCGTACTGATAATACTTAGAAGACAGGCAGGACTTTAAAGAAAACTAGCCAGCACAGACTTGGAAAATCGGTTTTAGGATATGCGACACGTGGGCAATGGAAAGGAAATGCAAATGTAAATTTGTTTTGACAACACAATAGGGAAAGAGGAACAGAATAGGAAAAACATTTTTTAGGAAGTTAAGCTCAATTTCAATGGAAATGAAAATGCAAATGGGATTTGTTTTTACTGAGGCTGCAAATGACAGGCAAGCTCTGGGAAAATGGGTAGCTCACAATAGAAAAATCGGTTTAGGGGTAGAATGACAAAGCCAGGAGAAAATAGGGTTGCAAGTTTGTTTAGCAGGGCAAAATTTAAACACAGGATCAAATTTGTTTTTCAGCTCACAATGGGATTAATTCTTTTGGGCAACAATTTGATGGCTATAAAAATTCATAATGCACTGGGAAGAGATGGTGAGTTTTATATTCCCACAATACAATAATACAATAAATGGGGAAAATAATTGATTTACTTTAAAAAAAATATATACTAATTATCTACACAGGCAATTGGGGATTCTTCAATGGGAAATGACCTAAATGAACAGGCAAACACAGGATTCTTCAATGGGAAAATGACTGCAAGGCACAGACAAATAAAAGATTTTTCAATAGGAAAATGACTTAGATGCACAGACAAATAAAATAGGGGATTTTTCCATGGGGGAATTTCTATGGCAATACTGAAGAGGGTAGGGTGTATGCAATCTATGGCTTGGGATATCTATACTTGAGGGAGAGGGCTAGATGGACATCAGGGAGCATCAGAACATCCCTGCTCAGACAGTCAAGGGGTCAGTCAATGATTCCCTCTGTCCTCCAAGGAGTCCCAAGGCAGCTACTAAACCTCCTTTCTCCTCTGCAAGATTTAGGACTCACTCTGCTGGGATGGTTCCAGATTTTGCTAGCTGCTCAACTGAGAATTTAGTAGGAAGAGTCCTGATTCGAGGAGGGGTTACCTTGTTATAGGGTAAGTGACATCACTAATGTGTCAGAGTTCCTGCAGAATGTATTGGGTACTGTTCAAGATGATATGTCCAGAAAATGTGGGAGTGTTTTTGGAAACCAGGGGATGAGGCCCCTACATTATCTTACTCTGACAGGAGTGCTCGATCTGGCTTGGGGACTTAGAAATCTCACTGAATGACACATTCCCTTAATCTTCATATTTGGACACATATGAACACATTTTTACACTCTACATTTTATTGCAAATCAAATGACCCTACTTAGGAGTTTGTAGGTCATTCCATTGCAGAGCTACCGTTTTCCCTCATTTACTCCCAAACTATATATGTGAACAATATGGCACTCGATGGGTGGAATATGAATCATATTTTGCATGTTTCCTCAAATGTTCCTACCTCTCAACCACACCAGGAGTGTCCCATGAGGTTTACCTAAATAACTAGGGTAGGAACCAGAAAGGCCTGTTTGACACCTTTTTCATAAATCCTACCCTGATTATTGTGTGACAAATATTGCCAATGTTAAACAATAAAAAGCATATCTCCCATTTTGCACAATTGGACTAAAACCACTCATTAACCTTGGCCCCAAGCCCTTGGCATCGGTATGTTCCTGTCTGTGACGTCTAGCATGGGTCCTGTGTTTAGATTAGCTCAGAGCTTCAAGAGATAATTGCCAGCTACAGCCAGTTTTATTGTGGCCTAAGTTGCTTGGATCATAAACGCTGGGGAGCAGAGCTGCCTTTATCTCATCCCCACCACAAATTTGATCAGTACTGGAATTTAAGATTGTATTTCTAAGAGCAAGCACTCATGCTTGAAGGGGAACCATGCACCATTCCCATGATAATGGGCTTTGGAATCTAGTTTCACATTTGAAGAAACAAGAAGAGAGAAACGTAACCAAGATTAGGCCTGCTCCCACTTAGCCAATACGGCCAATTTTAATTCCATTGTACTTCCAAATAAACCCTTGGAAATGTACACAATTCTGACATGTAAAACCCTTACAAAGTAGTTCCCTGGACACAGTGGTTACAGAAGGTCAACATCATTATAGTTTTAGAGACTTTAAATGTACATCTGGATTCCCAGAGTGTCATTTTTATTTCACAATTGAAATGTCACCTTGTTAAGTTCCAGCCATGAAAAAGCCTTCCTTCTGCTGCAATTCAACACCCCCGTGTAGATTCTGTGCAGTGTTGTTTCCTCTGTGATGGGATCATGATGGACAGAACCCAAGTTCCTATTTTATAAAGCTTGCACATATTTTCATGAGCAAAAGAAAAATGGATTTACATATTTTCTTTAATGTTCCTGTCAGAATGCAATCTGCTTCACAACAACTGTAGCTCACAATGCTAACATCCCATTTAGGATTCTGTGGACTGTAATTTCTGAGGATGTTACTTCTGCTTTCCCATAATTTGGCCACTCTTGTCTCATGTCTTTCCCTTATGCAGGGCAATTTACATGTTTCTGCTTCTCCAGGTTTTGAGGCCCAAATTCATTCCGTTCTGCTTTAAATGTGCAGGGCCTCATTTCCACATTAGTTCAAGACAGGCCTTTCCTTTTGGGGAGCCCTCATAATTGACTCTGGCCTTTTACTCATGACATCCGGACGATTTCACCCCACAACCTCCTGGGCCCACTGAGGTGAAATGATGACAACGGAGGATTTAACCTCTGGCTCTCCAACAAAGAAAAGATATGTTGTTCTGTCTGGGGAAAGTCTGGTTAGGGGCACATGAAAGGTAAGACTGATATAGGGGCACACAGGAAGTCTGCATCTGCTCCTTCTGCGATGGTCACAAGGAGGATCATACAATTTCATGCCTTTACACCTCAGCAGTGACATTTGGGTGGAATTAAAACACATGACCAACACAATATCCATAAAACTAAGACCTTCAGGACGGATGCTAACCTGTCCATGTTTGTGTTTGGAGATTTGTCTAAAGTGCACCAAAAGTCTGCAGGACCTACTATTCAATCGCCACCAGTACAATCTGCTCTTGAGTTTAATCTGGGATTGGTGGTGGCTCTGGGCCAAGTGACACATGTTATGATAGTGAGTTATTAGAGGATACATTACATATACTCTCATCTGCAAACAAAGGCCGTTTTCAGATATATTACAGATCTGGAAATGACGTCTATACAGGTGGACCTTGCATCACTTAAAGGAATTCTGCAGACAGCGCTTTAAGTGGGAAATTCAGAAAATCACCCTATGTTCCATCTAGGGGCATTAAAGACTGCAATAAAGGGGCGTACTTTGGTCTTTCCTACTGCTGTTAACAGTGATGACTTACATGGCCCCTCAGTGCCTATTATGCCTGCTTTAGACTGCTTTGAAATGTGCCCTGACATAAAGGAAAGTCAACATTTTGGCAACTTTGAACTGGGGTTGTCCTCTCTCTCTCTACAAACACAAGGGCCGTAAAACTCCTATTGAAAGGTACTAGGCTCCTGCTCTCAACATCGACCCCATAGACATAATTCGTCTCCCAAAAGTTAATGAAGATCAATTGATTGGCAGCAGACCTTTGGGCTCTCAAACACAGGATTTGGCCTCTTTACTGTTAGCCAACCTTCCCATTAGTTTGAATCTTGCGATAAAGACCTCAGAAGACACCCATGAAAATATAAGGGGGGTTAGTGGGACAACAGTCATCATTTAAAAACTTGATGAACCTAAGCAGGACATGGGTGTATAAAAGATCTAGGCCCTCATTAGGACTCCGGCGCTAAACCATGGTGCTATTAGCCAGAGTCCAAGGTTGGCGGGGTGGTAATTCCCCATTTCTCCATGGCCCTTCCCCATTCCCATTTTTGCCCCGTAGAGCTCAATTGCGGTACCGTAATTGCCATCAAGGTCCTCTAGCGGGTCCCTACTTTAACGGCTGGTCCAGACCAGCCGTTCAGGTTGGGCGCCGCAAAGGGATCTCGTAGTAAGGTGTTAAGGGGTTAACGGCACTGCAGCCTTTTACAGCGCCGTTAACCCCTTAACGCCTGGGTCCTAATGAGGCCCCTAGTGTTGGGGAATACACAAAAATTGACAAAGCTAGAGGAAAGGGTGTGCTTTCTACATGATATCCTATCTACAGGGGAAATGGTGTAGATTGTAGGGGTGGAGGGTAGTAGAACTATGTTGAGGGCTAATGAAGAGTTGCCTGAGTGGGAGATGCAGGTATGTGTGCTCCCATCCCATCTGTGCTCTCGGCTACACCTAATAGTACCACTGCTTTAAAAGAGGCAGCCGCCAGTCTGGAACAACAGGCAGGAGTGCCCCACAGCTCAAAAGTGTTGGTTGACACATGATATGTCTGACAAGGCCGAACAAGAGGCAACCACTGAATTAAATAGCGAGCTCCTCATTGTCAAAGTGAAAAATGCACAGAGAAAAAGAAACATCAAAAGAAACAAAAAATATACCAACTACCAAGCTTAGGGGGCCTAATGCCTCTATTAAAATAATTTATCAACTGTCTAAAGTGGTTGAGCTGATTGGACAAGAGCCTGAGATGAAGGGGCGTGTGAACCCTAGGGGGGGGATGCTTTCGCCAAACGGAAGGGGCCTCACGTAGTATTGAATGCCCATTCACCTAAACTGGACAGGATGGTAGATGAGCCGACTGCAGCTCTGGCGAAAGAGTGGATAGGGCTATGGAGAAGGTTCATGAGTCCCAGCTTAATAAATCCAGTAGTGGGGCTCATGAAACTCGACCACTGCCTAATGTCTGTGATCCTATGAGGGCCAATGATAGATCCCTGGATCGCCTCACACTAAACAAACTAAGATCACCTACTTTGGGAAGATCACAAACAGATCACATTCTGAGGTGACTGTAGGGGACTGGGCCTATAGGGCCCTGTATTAATCTCTATGAAGTGGAGGTAGGGGTTCCTTCAACTGTACCCCTTAGAGCTACTAAAAAACCAGGCTGTGAGGAAAGCTTGGGGACAATGCAATCTCCTGCCAAAAACCAGTGTGTTGACGGGTCAGTGCGGTGTCCCTCAAAATGATTGGGGTGGCAGTCAACAAACCAAAGCAACAATTCTTGTAGGCTCAACAGGACCAAAGTTCTGTCCTTTTTATACAGAACCCACAATTGAGGTCAATTACATCTGATGATATTGATGGAATGTCTCTCCCTATAGTGAATAATGAATGGATGGTGAGTTATTTCCACTCTGAGATCATATCAAATATGGTGTGGGACCAGCTGGTGAATCTGAAATTGTTGGGATATGATCTGTTTGGCCTCAAATCAGTTGATGATGCTAAGACATTTCTGGCCTTCAAGCGCAATACTCCCTGTTTGAAGATCTTCGGTGAGGGCACGATGGAAGCTTAAAAAGGGATGAGCGATCACACTACACTAATTACGAGTCTTCTCAAAAATGGACAGGACTGGTCATGCGTGGAATCTGCTCTCAAAACCCTTCAGGTTTTCACACAAGGCTTGGGGCAATCCTAGCAATACTACAATGAGGCTTATCTCATGGAATATCTGTGTTAGGGTAAATCTATTAAAATTCTGGGAGAACCTTCCTGGGTGGGAATTCACAAAATCTACATGTTTCAAGAGACCATAGCAAACTCCCATTCTGACTTAGAATGTTACAACACATTTACAAGCCCCGCTCTAAACAGAGAATTGGGTTGTCCTGCGAAGGGGAGGCTGGCTGTGGCCATTTATTGCAGTCTACGTATGAAATGTGAACAAATATTCCACTCAGAATGGCTATTGGCCATGATGATAACTCCTAATCCCTACCCAAACTTCCATATTGCTTATTAACATGTACTGGAACCCGACTTGTGTAAGTTTAGAGTCTATTCAGGATTCTCTGGCCATAATTTTTGAGTACTTCTTCACTGGTGGAAATGACAATCTTGTTATCTTGGGAGAGGATTTTAATGACAGCTGTGAGGAGGGTTTGACCTTTAATAATGCTCGGCCTATTCCACTTGGTACTTGTGGTGAGGTACATAGTTGGATTAGCTGGGATCACAGTCTCAGAGACTGAGACATGACCTATTTGGAATCTGAGTCAACTAATGAATCACTGATATATACCTGGCATAGAGGGCCTAGAACCCAGATGTTTTATTATTTTTGCATATCCTCAGACCTTAGAGCAAAGTGTGACCCGTTAGTTCTTGCTAAACGAGGCCTAGGAGATAATTTACAATTGTCATTCCCCCTTCAACTTGTTCTGAACAATTATGTTCTGAGACCAGATCTCGCATGCATAATACCAACCAGGGATGTGCTGATTCTTAAGTGGAATAGCACAATAGTTAGGAGGTTTACTTGTGAGCCTCAGGAATAGAGACTATCACATTGAGGGCTCCAATGGTTGGGACATAGATCCATATAAGATTATTATGGACTGTCTGAGATCTACTGTATATGGGAACAATCATGGGGTAGAGGCAAGATTAGGCACATTTTTGATGTCAGAATTAAGGAGTCTAAGAGACGCAAACGTACAAATCTGGCTCTGGTCAGAAATCAGAAGCTGTCCTCCATCGAATACATTAACGGGAAAAAAAGTGTGTGCCAAAAGCGTAAGAACTTGGTCAAATCACTGAAGAGAGGTCTGTAGCTCCAAGACAATCAGTCAATTCTGAAACAACTGTGTAGTGGTAATGAAGGAAAATGTTGGGGTACTATTAATAGTACCTTGGGACATAAGGGGGTTTCCGTGGATTCACAGATTAGGGAACCCATCTGGGTTGAATTTTATGAGAAAAAATATCTTCTACCTGAAGCTTTTACAAACTATAAAGATCCTTCGTTGGGCCCCATTAGTTACGGTACCTGCCCCTGGGAGGTTGCTGTTATACTCTGGGCCAAAGGCCATCTGAAACCCTTTAAGTCCCCTGGCCCAGATTGTATTTCCCCGTTAGTTTTGAAGGGTTCTTCCTCTGTTTGGGCAGCCCCTCTTAAACCCCTGGTTGACCAAATCTTCAAGACTCATGTAATCCCTTTGTCTTAGCTCCAATACATCATTATAGCTATATTTAAAAAGGGTTATCCCCTGGAACCAAGAAATTATAGGCATATTGCCCTAGCCAATGCAATTAGTAAAGTGTTTTCTATATTGCTCCTCAAAGATCTAAACTATAGCATCAACCAATCCCAAGCCCTGTGCAGATTTCAGGTGGGATTTAGGAAGCAATTGGGGACTTCCCTTAATACTACCATGATTGCACATGTAGTGTGTGCGGTTTATATGGCCTCCCTTGACATGTCTGATGCATTTGACTGTGTGGTTAGGTCAGTGCTGTGGACTAAACTTCTTTTGATGAATATCCCAAGAAAATGGGTTCAGTTTCTCTCTCTTCTGCACACAGGCCATACACTGCAGATACTTCCTATCCAAGATGTCTCTCTTTCCTCAGTTATGAGATCTTATGTAGGACTGAAGCAAGGGTGTACTCTAGCCCCAAACCTTGTCAATGTGTACGTTTGTGATTTGGATAAGGTGTGGCAGGGCAGCGCTATTGCATCTGCTAGGCTTGGTAGTCTTAGGTTGGACTGGCTAGCCTTTGCCGACAATTTCATTCTTTTCGACCAAACAGCTATGGGTTTCCAAAGCAAATTAAATATATTCTATATGTGTGCACTAGATAATAATATTCTGCCCAATGGCACCAAGTCGAAAGTGGTGGTTTTTGATAGGGGACGCAAACCCAAGATCATGCATTGGGTAATGGGACCTGAAAGCTTAAGCCTGGTAACATCTATGGAAATGTTGGGTTATGACCTGAGCAAAATTAGATGGTTATTTGCCAGATTGTGTAAATGTACGTTTATGTCTGCTGTACGCTACTATTTGGCTAACGTCGAACCGATCTTGCTTTATGGGCTGGACATATGCCTACTTAATGTAGGTGGTATGTTAAATACCATTCAAGGCAAACTATGGAAGGAAGTACTAAACTTGTCTTTGACAGTTTCCAATTCGGTCATTAGGCACAAATTCTGTCTCATTTCCCCAAAGGCACGCCTTAGGTGGAGATATATTTCAACATATAGAAAAATTCTGTATCCAGAGGCTAACTCATTATATGGGGACCTGAATCGCATTATGATGGAAGAGTCCACCCTGCCTATTAATTAATTTAAGGGATGTATCCATGATGCGTTGATTGGTATTGGGAGCTCGGAAGATGAGTTGATATACAGACCTCGTGTTGCTAAAGGAAGATTGTTTGAGTTTGATTGGGTGGAGACAGTGGACAGCATTGGCAAATACTCTACCTATACCGAATATGTACAGTTTATCCACAAAAAAGTCCCTGTCCCCAAATACTTGCAATATTTCACATGTGGCAAGGTCCGGGTGATATTTCTACGAATTCAGAGAAACCAATTTCATTCCAGGGAAAGAATAAAAGGCTAGAGAACTCCCCTTGCGCTGAGCACTTTAGTGCTTTGTAGATTTTGCAATATTGATATGAAGGAAGGTCTGAAGCATTGGGCCATTGACTGCACATATTTTAATAAAAGTAGGTTTAGCTCTTTTTAGAACAAAGGCTGTGGTGACTGAATTTATGGAGAATCTGTTCTGGTGTACATTAATGTGGGGAGAAAATGTGTCACTGATTTTAGCATTCAAAAATGTATTTGTATATGTATTGGATCAATTATCAGAAACGTGTTGAATTATTAGTATCAATCTGTTTTTCTAATTTTCTTACAATGTATATATAACGAGGTATGATCTATCTCTTTCATTTTTGTGAAGTTGAAGATTTATATTTTTTTGAATGGTTGTATGTCATTGTGTAAGGTGTTTTCTTTCTTTTAAAACCATAATCACAATAAAAAAAATATATATATAAGGTCCACTTTAATAGCATCTTCTGCTGAGAATACACATCATTTCGTTTCTCAAAATATCCATTTTGGAAAGGGCCACACTGAGAATAAAACCATGATAAGTTTTTCTTTCATTGTGTGTGCTGGCCACTGATTGGTTGGCAATATTGATGAACCCACAACTGCGTTTGGTGTGCACAAGCACTACCAATGAACATGAATAGAAAGACAGAAAAATAAGTTGTTAACCCTGTAGCCTTGTTCTTGAGTCCCTTTCAACATATGTCAGGGCCACAACATCCACACAGCCTATGTGCATTAGCTCAATTTCCCCTCGTATGCCCAATGTGCGTCGAATGGGATGGTGACATGTGCTCTCCACACACATGTTGACAATGTGTTTAAAATAATAAGGCTTTTGCCCATATTAGGACATGCCTGTTACACTGCTGCTCTCATTTTGCTTTTAATCATAAATAAACAGCACTCCCCCACACCTTTCAAGATATCAACAAAGGCTGCGATTGCACTAGCGAACATGCATGTGAAAACGCAATTCTGACCCACACATCGAGACAGACACATGGACATAGAGAGAGAGAGAGAGAGAGAGAGAGAGAGAGAGAGAGAGAGAAAAGAGAGAGAGAGAGAGAGGGGGGCGGGAAGAGAGAAGTAGAGAGAGGGAGGAAGAGAATGTGATATGGCTCAGAAAAGCTGTTTTGCTGCACAATGTGAAACTGACTGTGGGCATGCAAGCCCTTGGAATATTTGGGGAGGTTTCCCATTAATATAATCACTCAATTTACTTTGTAAAGCCATTGATCATCAGAACACATAAAATCCGAAAACAGTGACTATTATTGAAGCATTCTCAAAAATGAGTTTGCATAGAATGCTCTGAACTTGGAAACATTGCATCATGGAAGTGGCTCTTCTGAAGGGGAAACGATCAATAAAGTCATGATTTAAGGTTCTAGGTCTAGGTTTGGGAGTTCATAGGGCCTTATGGAGCATCAGTGTCAACAGTGCCATTGTTTCGATGGTCACTGCAAAACAAACGCTTAACAATTACATGTCAAGAAGCTATCAGCAGTGACATCCATTTCTTTTAGGAATGTGTCCTGTGGTGACTTCTGTGTCCCTTGACAATGGTGAAGTTTTCCTTTATGAAAGTACAGGTTACTGACTCCTGCTATTTCAAACATTGGATTTTACGAACATGGACTTTTCTGAGATTTTATTTTGAGTGCAGACATTTGAATTGCCATTAAAACGAACATACTAAAAAAACAAAAAAATAATACATAAATGTGCAATAACATCACTTATCTATGTCGGTAGCTCAGCAGTAAAGCGCTAGTCTCTGGCCATGAAGGTTAGTCTATATTTCCCAAGTTTGAATCCTGAGGCAGCGCTGACTTAAGCCTTCCATTTGTGGGATGTATTGACCCACTTTGCTATACTATGTGGCATCACTCTGCTATTTATGGTGCAAGAAACAGCAACAATGGCAGCAAAACTCTTGTGTGCGCCAAAAACCTCCAAAACCGCATTTTCCAACACACAAAACGATGGCTGCACAACCTGCCACCCATGGTGCATGTGTGATGGAATGGAGCATACACTGCAGGAAATGTGCCAATGGCCTCCATGACAAGCAAACATGGAGTACAGAGGGAGAAACAGCGCTTTGCAAAATGAAACCCACACATGTGCCTGTAAATGACATTTATTTTGCTGCGAAAACTCCAAAAGGCCTGTACATAATACTGTTTCAACACTCAAAATCTTGCTTGGCACTAAAATTCATTAATCTAATGAAGCACTGTGAATGTACAAAGTCCTAAAATGTGAAGAGCAAAACATTTTCTCAGAAAAAATGGATTGTCTGTGAATGACAGCCCCTGTCAAAATCTGTGTGCAGCACACTGGGCTACCTGTGAATGACAACCCTGTCAGATGGGCTCTCCTGATGAAACTTAAAAGTTATCTAAACTAAAAGTCTGCCAGATTAGCAAACATAAAGGGTTGGTAATAAAAGGAATACAGATCTCAGTTGTTTTTGATTAAACAGGTTTAAAGCTAAGAATGTAATTTATCTATGTCATTTGATGCAACAAGTTTGGTTTCTGATGGATTTTAAATCAAGATATTAAGAATAAATTGGCCTGGCTGGGCCTGCAAGAAGTAGAAAAACAGGTTTCCCCCAACGGGAGGGAAATCCTCTCAGCAGAAACTCACTAACATATGACAATTGTGGGTTAGACCAGACGTTTGTCTGTAGCCAGAGAAGGAACAATTGCAAATCCTCCAGGCCAGGAAATGGACGTGTGAAAAGGTTTAAACTGCTCCTTGAAGGATTTTCCCAAAGGAGGTGGCTGCTCCTTGAGCTCCAGGGAGAGACAAAAGGTGGACCATTTATTGCTAATAATAAAAAATTAAGAATTTTTAGAGACTCATAACTTGTTATTGAAAGTGGTGAAAAATATAAAAAGGACAGATTTGTTAGTCTCATTTTTGGCTTTACGTTTCAAGAGGCGCTGAAACTGTGTAACATATTCTGGACAGGAATGGCAACATATGTGGTTTATGTGAAGTGTTTTAATGGCAGAATTGCTAAACCTTACACACACATCGGTATAGTAAACATACATATTTGTGGAAATTTACAGAAAGGTTGTAAATTGTGTTCATTGCGAAATGGACAATATTCTGCAGAAAGGTGAAACAAGGTCTCACAGCTGGGTGATTTTGATGAACAGATACCACATAAAATATGGAATCTTTATGTGTGATTTTAGTAGAGGTTACCAATGTATAAATATGTATTTAGGACAAAATTCGATTTTGATACGAGTGGCTAGGGGAGGTTTCTAAGGACTGTAAAATCCAAACTATAAATGTAACATCATCCGTCCTTGATCCAATCACTCAGATGCAAGGTGGAGATGAGGCTCTTATCCAATCCCATTTCACAGGGGCAGGTTTAGTTACACCGGCCCATACACCCATTTCTGTTATGTCATTTGAAAGGATAAATAGAGAAAGCTGACAACACATAGAAACACACTCACTCTTTTGATTCCAGCGAAGCACTTTGTTCCAGCATTCACCATCCAGCCTTTAACATCCTTCCAGATCCAGATGCCAAGAATCTTGCCAAGCAGTAGCTGAACCATTTTCAAGAAGGCCTCAATCCTCAAACGTATTCTTACAACCCAGTAAAGTGCTGTGGTGTGAGAAAGAATCCTGAACTAGCATTCTGAAACTTTCTGGCTTGCTACCATAATGAACTCACTCTCCAGCTGATTTGAAATACCCAGAAACAAGAAGGGCAGATCCTGTGCAGTTCCGGTGACCGGCCTAGCTGATCCAGTGTTGCACCTGATGTGCTGTCCCTCCTTGATAGACCCAATTCATTGACCAGAACCGTGACTGTCAAAAATCGTAAATCCCAGGTGACTGTGAGTGTTAATAGGACGCTAGAAAACTATTGTATACCTTGCATTATCTTGTTCCATTCTAACCTTTGAACTATCCCTACTTTTATAATCAGTAACAGTGTCAAAATATTTAGTGCTATCTTACTCTGTCTAGTTGCTAAAGCGCCATTTTCATAGTCATCTTATTTGTGTAACTCTGATCCATAAATCCCACTTTGAGTCTTTGGACTGGTATGGCCGGGGAAGGTGATGGGGATCTGTTACTGAAGTCATGAATCAGTCTCAGAGCTTACTTTGTCCCAACTTGGCTGCCTAGCCAAAACGCTCTAGCCTTGAGTAAAAGCATAAACCATATTTTCTGATTCTAAGCTGAAGTCCTTGTTCAAATTCCTGTCTTTATTTACGAAAAAAACCTCTCACTAAATCCTCTATAACACCCTCAATTTTTAAGATAGAAGCAAAATTCACTTCCACTTGTACCTAACATTCTTAGCTATCTTTACAACCCTGTGCTAAACAGTGCGATTGACCCATTATATCAAAAACCGCATAAGTAAATGTTTGCCGCAAATTTCCCGGTTGAACATTTTTACACGTGTGAATTGCCTTTGAATAATTTCCACTTGGTCTTTGAGATTTCAAATGTTTTCTTTTGATTAAATCATTGCTTGTAATTACTTGCATTTGTTCAAAGCGGCTCCCGTAGAAATGTATAATAATTTAAGCATTTTTTACCATATTTTGTGTTTTTGCTCAGCCAATTTCAAAGCCATGCTGACAGTTGAAAAATGAATTCCGTTTTTCTCTTTTGTTTAAAGGGGGAAGGTGGGAGTGGAATTCTGTTTGATCTATCTTATTCCTGAGTACCTGCTCTCTCCTCACATCTTTTTAAATTGCCTATTGGTGGATTGAGGGGTGTTTCGGGGTAACCTCTAATCATAGTGCTATCTGTTCTAAACCAACCCAAAAGTATTCTTTTCTGTGCTGCATTCTTTTTGTGTTCATTACCTTATTCCCAGTGCATTAAAGACATTGGGTGTCATTCCGAGTTGGGCGGTAAGGGAAAAACTATGCCGGTAAAGGATTACCGGCATCGTTTACCTTTACGGGCCATTCTGACCCTCTAGACCGTTATTTACGGCGCCGTAAAGTAAGAGGCCCTAAATAGCGGTCTCGTGGCGCGCGCACGACACCCCAATGCCGAAATTAGCAGCATTGGCGTAAACCGGAGCTGATCCCAAGTCGTGCGGACATGCAAAAAACGGCCTCTACAAGGCCGCAAAGTACCTTACCGGCATGGAGTAAATACCGGCATCGCCGAGAAGGTGTTAAGAACCCTAAGCAGTGTTTCCAAGAGGCACAGGTGCACTAAACCAGCACAGGTGGAGGCAATGGAGTCTGGCACAGCACAAAAGGAGCACACCCACTCACCACACCCCTCCCACACCAAGATGATACCAATTGTAGCAGGATTACTGGAGCTGGAGGCCCTGCTTGCAAGGCAGCAACGACAACAACATCAACAACAACAAACACAGCCCCCACCACAGAGGATACACAGGAGGAGAAGGAGGGTGAGACAGGCCCTGCATGCCCTACCGGTGCAGCCACCATTACCACGCCGGCAGCCCCCAATCCCTCGCATCAGAGCCTCCCCCTTCAACCTCACACCAGAGCAGATCCACACCCTGTACCGCCTTGACCGGGACACCATCACCACCATAGTGGACCTGACACATGACGACATAGTGAGCCTCATAGAAATCCACACTGCAATCCCCTCTCTACTCAGGCTAGTGTTTGTTCTCCACTTCCTTGCCACAGGCACGTAGCAGCATACAGTGGGGCACATGCATGGCATACCACAGGCCATATTTTCACATATACTCAACCAAGTGCTGGATGCCCTCATCAAACACACAAGGGACTACATATCCCTACCCCAGACACCCCAGGATATATTGGATACATAAGTTGCCTACCATGCACTGGCAGGCATGCCAAATTGCATAGGTGCCCTCGACTGCACCCACGTGGAATTGGTCTTTCCACATGCAATGGAGGTGGCGTATCGCAACCGCAAGCAATACCACTCCATTGACTTCCAGATGGTATGAAATGCCAGTAAAGCCAACACACATTGCTGTGCCCGATACCCCCGATCAACACATGACCCCCTGGTCCTGCGGAACTCCATGCTACCACGCTATATGGAGCAACATGCTGGACAACGTGCCTGGCTGCTTGGTGAGTCACCTGATTGGGCCATGGCAGCGCATTGGGGCCATGAGTAGGGTGGATGCATACCCCAACTTGGTGGGAAAAGGGGGGGTGCATACTACACCTGTGTGGGAATGTTGACGCTGGTGCACGATGTGCACCCCACAGAACACAGTGCCCCAAGGAAATCGATATGGCACATGATTGCCTAACCTCACAGCGATGCTAGAATGTAGAAAATACAACACTACTCGTCCGACAGGTAACCTGGACCAATACCACAACACAAGCACCACTCATCGGTGGACCTCACACACCGTAAGGGCATCCTGCACCATGCACTGCATATGCACTATCTCGCAGCCTCCTGCATCCCACCACACAAGACAGACGTCCCTGGGAGTGCATAGAAGTGAGCCCAACAGGGATACAGCAGCGTGTCACTGGTTCCGCACACCCATAGTACTGGTGCAAGTCAACATGGTACTGATCAGTGCAGTAAGACAAGTATGCTACTGACTACAGTCAACACCCCCTGCCACCAAATCTCACAGAACCCAACACATAAATGAATTCAGGCCAACACTGCTGCACGCATATATGGTGCACGTGCAACAAGATGTGAGTGCACACCATAAGCCATCTTGAAGAAGCTACCCCTCCATCATTCCATGGCACAGGACACATAGCCGGGCCAGTAATGGGGTTGATGCAACCAGGGACATGTGTGTATGGCCAGGAATCACCAGCTGCCATGCAAGACTGCTACAGTTCGCCACCATCAATGTCCAAACACTTACCTTCATTCCCCTTCCATGCAGGTGATGGTGGCTACCCTTTGAAGCCGTGGCTCATGGCCCCTATCCGCAACCCACAGAACAGGCATGAGGAGGACTACAATCGAGCCCATACCCGTACACGGGTGGCCATAGAGCAGACATTTGGCCTGTTGAAGGCACCATTTTGTTGCCACAGTCGTTCGGGTGGAGCACTCATCAAAAGCCACGAGAAGGTGGACAGGATCACCATGGCATGTGTAAGGCTACACAATATGTGCATCCGTCGGAACGTGCCACTGCCCCCTGACCTGGGACTTCTACCACCAGATGATGATGAGGGGGTGGATGAAGAATTGGCAGGACAGCATCACAGTGCAGATGCACAGGAGGGATGTGCCGTGTGGCAATCATTGATTGGACAATATTTCTGACACTCAAGTCAGTTGAGGGTGTCAGGATGACAGGGCATCGGGCACTGGTTGTGGGGAAACATGTACACCATGCACTGTCAGTCATTAAAAGACACATGCACATTGATCAATGTCCACTCTGATATTATTTATGCACAACCGGTGTATTGGATTAGTAGGTTCACACGTGTACAACAAAACCTCCACCCTCACCCCCCTTCCCCCAACTCCCATACACACCCTCACCCCCCTTCCCCCAACTCCCATACACACCCTCACCCCCCTCCCCCCAACTCCCATACACACCCTCACCCCCCTCCCCCCCAACTCCGCAACAGTAGTCCTGTGTGGCACATTGAGGCCACATGTGGCAGCATTGTATATTGATCCATGCTCCCGGTGCCGGGGGGGGGGCATGTTTCTGTGCCGCTGAGAACGCAGCAAGCGGCGCGCTGGGCTTGCCGGAGTGGGGGGACTGGTTGTGGATGTGTCCTCCTGCTGAGTCGCAGGAATGGGACGTGCTGCCACAAGGGCGTCTGCAATGCATCCAAGTGCCTCACACACACGGTTGGTGCTTTCCGTGAACACCTGACGCATTCGTCTGAGCTCCTCAAGTAACTCCAACCTGCCCTAGCGGTTTTCCTCATTGAAGTCAGTGATGAGGGCAGTGAGTTGTCCTGCACGTAGTGCTTCCTGGGATGGTGTATCATCCCGGCTGGGGATTGGGTCGACATGCCCTGACAGGGCCTCGAATGGGGTACTGGGCACGGGATCTGCGTCTCCCGGTGCATCACCACGTGCACTTCGGACTGGTGTGTCACCCTCCCCAGAGTCCATGCAAGACACCTGGGGGACATTGCATGGCTCGGGGGTGTATAGAGTGGGGTAGGAGTCCTCCTCTGATGCCCCACAGATGGACGAGGGGCTGTCCAGGATTTGCAGAGGGGCCGTTGCTGCCACCTCCCCAGAGATGCTGGACTCCTCTGACCTTGGTGTGGTGATTGTTGCAGGCGCTGATGCAGTGAGGGATGGGGGTGGTGCAACCTCAATAGGCCTTGGAGGAGCTGTGGTGGTTTTGTCCTTCCTGGCTGGTACGTGGTGGTCCCTGCCTTTGGCACTGGATGTGGTGGGACGGCTTCTCTCAGGCTCATCGCCCTCATGCTCACTGCCTGTGGGTGTAGAACAAAGGTACAACATGGGTGGTTGTGTGAGACGCTAATGTCATTAATGGCAGCATTCACATTTCAGTCATTTTGGATTGGTGGCATTTTGGCAGTTACGACATCACTGGTTTCTACGGATGTGTCGGATATGTACGCAGGTGTGGGAGTCACTAATCCTGGCCTGGTCATGTGCAGTCTGACTCGCACACTGCCAAGCCTGCTGCACAGTGTGCTTATTGGGATGTGCTAGTTACTGCACTGTGGTTGGTGGGCATTATGTGGTAGCACTTGTCCCTTGGTGGCAGTTGTCTTGCCATTATCAGAATGGGTGGAGGGCAGTATGACAAGGTGTATTGGACGGGGCTTGGAAGTGTATTCAACATGTATTTGCCATTGGCGGTGTTGACTTTGGACACTCACCTCCATCAGCAGACGACGGAGCCCCACACTCTATTTCACCGAGGCCCTCGATTGATTCTGTGCCAATCAATGCAGCGCAGGTCTCCTCCCATGGCGCTAGTTTCATTGGTGAACTTGGTCCACCTCCAGTCAGCAGTGCCTGGCTGCGGTTGGCTGCGAGGATGCTCCGCACCCTCAACCGCAAGTCATCCCACCGCTTGCGGCAGTCCCTGGGGGTGCGGGGGGTGGTGCCTACTGTGCTCACCCTTTCAGCAAGTTCTACCCATATGTTTTTCTTCCGGACCACTGCCTCTCTGCGCATGTCGCTGCTGAACACTACGTCTGCGTGCTCCTCCAGGTGGCCCACCATGGCCTGCAGCTCCTCGGGGCTGAAGCGCTGCTTGCGGAGGCGGTCCGCTGACTTTTTCGGGGCTTTGGGTATAGCTGGCGGTTGTGTAGGCCTTTTCCGAGGTTCAGCTTCGTCCCAAGGGTGCTGCCTGAGGAGGTTGGCAATGGATTGTGTTTTTAAAGATGGCCGCCACGCTCCTTCCCGTTCCTGTGCGATGATGTAATTTCCGTATCCGTTAATTAGCGGTGACCGTAATTTACGGTATCCGTAAATTACAGTCACTGCTAATTACGGACGGCAAAGCTTCGATGGCGGTGTTGTAAAGAACGTCTCGCTTCATGCCGCTAAGGGGTTTAACGGGCCCTTTAGCGGTATGCCGCTAGGGGATTTACCAGCATGGCGGAAAGCTCGTGCCCGCGAGGTCGGAATAGCCTGTAAATAGCGGCATGGTACCAGATCGGACTCGCTCTTTCCGCCATGCCGGTAAAAACCAATACTTACCGCCAACCTCGGAATGACCCCTATTATTTAGTGTTCTGTCACCCCATTGGTGATTGGTGTTACCTATTAAAATATATTGTGATTTCAATTCTAAATACATAAATACATAAATAAATATTTACCTTTGCAATCTAGCCTGATTCCTGGTTCAGTATGACCGGGGGTGGGGGGTGGCTCAGGAGAAGGGTGTGATATGAGTGTTATATCATTCAGAATATTGAATTTATAGATTAAAATAAATAAGGGTTTCATGTTGCCACTACATGCTGGGCGAGACTTGGGTGTGTGCCAGATTGAAATCATTTACACATTCTTACTAGGATTATAAATCGAACACTATAAATTGGCAAAAAAACATTTCCTATCCACCTCTCCTCGTACTCACACTCATGGGTTTATCCTCGGCTCCAGGTACAAGGTGTCATTGTCCACCTCTTATTAATGAACATGTTCTGGACCCCAAAAGGCTCACCATTGATCCCTGTAGTCTGTTTTGAAGGTTGGTATGTTTTTTCAGACACTGATTAATGTTCTTTGTGACCTCTCCCGCTGGCTGCCTTTGGTTCTCATCTGTTGTGCTCCTCCAGTCTGGTCCCTGAGGTTTGCTTGGCATTGGTGGCTCAGCATTCACAGGGAGGTTTGCTTTCATCCACTTCTCTTGCTCTGCCATGGTGTTCCCTATTGGCCGGCCTCATTGCATAGTCTCACAATATCTTTTTTGCACACCATTGATGCTCTTTAAAGGTTCTGTATCTGACATTGCCTGAGGGCCCCCTCCAATGTTCCAGCAAGGACTCTTCTGTAACTGGTTGGCATTTGGTTTAGACTGCCTCTGTCACCTCGTTTTCCACCTTGACTACCTAATTCTGTGGAAAAACGTTTTTCTACAATGGTGGTCACATGAGTGTGGGAAGGGAAAACAGACTTGATGATAATCTTAACCCAATTTCAGTTTAACCTCTGTAACGGGCACCTTCACAGCTTTTGAAAACCTTGAAGTAGAGTCTTGCAACATCAAAAACATGATATCCCATTTCCGGGTAATCAGAGTGCTATGTGAGTCTCCTACACCAAGAGCCTGGTACAGCAATAGTGAAACAAGTTGTGAACCTACATAGTATACAATGCAGTCCCACCAAACCAAAGGGAAGAAATAGGTGCAATAAAGTCACAGTGACCTGTAAAGAAGATCCATACATGGTCCATAGTCCCATACCTAACATTACAACCACCATAAATACATGATAGCATAGAGGTCATGACAGCCACACCAGAACACAAAAGATACAGGCCTCACAACACAACTAATTATGTCTATCCTGCAAAAATTCCAGTAAAACACATCAAGAAAACAAGCTGTCATAAAGTTAGGAGCGCACCACTCCTGGGCCAATGGTACTGGGTAGGACAGGTGCCCGTTGTATTGCAGTATTGTAGGCAGTATTATAGTGTTGCATTCTGCAAGGTGGTCCAAGTTAAGAGCACCTCACTATTATCCTTACAATTACCTCATAATGTTTACAGATTACACACCGGGCAGCTGAAGGAGCAGTTCCAAACTGGAACAGCCCCCACAAGGTGCCCATGTGAGAACAAAGAAAAATAAAAGTAGGAGAAGCAGCGCTGCTATCAAAATCCAGTGTCACAAGAAGGAGATAATCCTCACGCTGCTGATACATAGAGTGCAACCTGGGAGTAGTTGTAAGTGGCACTGTGATAGAACTCTTCCACTAGAGCTCAGGAACAGTGCGAATGGATCATTCTTATGCATTACTTCATCATACTAACACATTTTTTAGAAATGCTGGTGTGTAGGTACATCCAGAAAGTGGCTTCAACATAACCTTTCACATCATCATTACAAGAACAGCTGCATTGTGGGGTGTGAGACAAATCACCAGGGGTCACAACTTCTACCCTGGAGGGAGCCCTTTTCCATGAGGCTCAAGAGGTGCAGCCGCTACCCAATAGTTCCCCTAGCAGGGTTTAATGTGGATGACTTAATGGTCAGGGACCCTACCCCCTCTGGGGATAAGGACAATGAACTGGGCTAAAGCCCAATGAATGTTGTTACTCCCCGACATTCCTTAGCCCTCCCTAATGTCCAGAGCCACTACATTGAAAGCAAACCTATATATTGTTGTAGCAAAGGGCCTGAAACCAAAAGTATTGGGGCAAGGAATAACACAGGAAATCATTGACTGTGTTAACACTGGTACGAGGTGGCCCCAATGATGCATGGGGATTAAGTCAGTAACAAAGAAGAAGGACTTGTGCAATCTGCATGGGAGGAATCGGACACAAAGTATAAAAATGAACAAAGGACTGTTAGATGTGTCCAGCCCAGCCACAGAGCTGAACAAAACTGTGACGAGAAACACAGTGGTGGCAGGTGAAGCAGTACCCAGTCATGCAGGGGAAAGCAGCCAGTGTCCAAAGTCTCCAGCGATGGAGATTCAAACGCTGACCGACAGCTGTGGAAAAGCAGAGCGCGACAAGAGGATGCCATCAAAGTTCTCTCCCCTCCGAGTGGTGGTGGACTGAAGTCCGAAGCCAGGAAGATGCTGCAAAACCACAAGTGCAGAGGAGAGAAGCCCTTGGAGCTGGAGAATTGTGCTCCGGTCCCAGGTAATCCTGACAATGTAACAAAGACCTGTAGAAGGTAAGAGGAGATACACAAGAACCAAAGGGGATCCATGGGTTGACAAAGATGCTTAAGGTAGCTTTTCCTCAGCCCAATATATGCAAGAAAATTAATGGACATAGCGAGAGAGAAGTGTCTGGGACCCCATAAGTGAGAGGGCTACCATCAGACGAAATCTTCCTCTGCACAGTGGTAACAAGGAAACCACTGGCCAACAGTGAAGGGTCTGGGACCACAACAGTAAGAAGGCTATCATAAGAGGAAATCATCCCCATCGCAGTGGTAAAAGGAAACCACTGACCAACATTTGGTATTTTTCCAAAGATCTCTTCCATTATATTATGAAAGACCAAAAGGCCTTCTCATGAACCTACATGCCCCAAAAGGTGTTACAAATGAGGTCAGAGGCCTGATTTACAAACCTTTTTTAATGGGTTTTTCCAATTCAAAAGTGTTTTTGTAAATCAGGCCTGAAGTGTGCGTCTAGAGTCAGGATGCAATTTGATTTGGTGATATGCACATGACAAATCAATAATCGTAAAATATGTTGCTCCTTGTAAAGGTATGTCATTTCCTGCACCTTGGGAAGCAGTTGACGATCCACCCATATGTTTTTATTAAGTGATCTTAAGTCTACACACATCCTAATGGCTCCATCGGCTTCTTTGCAATAACTACCAAGAACACCCACTCTGCAGCCTTTAATGGTTGAATCATTTTTTTGTCACATAGTTTGTCCAATTCATTCTTCAGTTTTTCTCTTAACATCAAGATTTCAGGCCTCTATGATGACATCTTTGATGTCTTGGGTGTTAGTTTTATCAGTGCATGGTGGTGGTGTGAGTTACCTTTAGCAAAGTTCTTTCACTAAATTTCATAGGTTTTATTAGTGCAACTTAACCATAATGTCCCTTAACAAAATTATTTCTTGGAATTTCATGGGTTTTTACCCTTGTACCTTAATTTGCTGCAACTTCCTAATATCATACTTAGCAGCATTTTCAGCCAATGAAGAACATTTGAACTTAAAACTGTGGCATTCTACAAATCCATTGCATATTAATTTCACTTGCTTATCCCAAACAAATGTACACACTGCTGCTATAAATGCACATATGTATTGTGCAGTAAAAGAAGTGCATGAATGTAAAGAGGAGTAGGGATTACCAAGTGCTTGTACAAGCCCAGAAGGAAAATGCCAAGACATGCCAAACTGGTAGGTCACTAACTACCTGCTGGGGCAGACGAGTCCCAAGGGTGGGGTACACATCCGCCAGATGGTACACCTGCAAGGGCAGTGCTAACGGGGTGGGGTATACTGGTGTAAACTACATATGGGGACTGGAACCTGTGAGGTTCATGAGGACCAGGCCAGCATTCTCTGTGGCAGTGGTATGAGTAAGCAGGCACAGTATTATGTGAAACAGGAACACAAAAGTAGAGTTTTCAGGTGTTTCCAGAATTTAAGGAAGTCCAGCTCAAGCATACGAGGAGCAGGACAGCTGTTCCAAAGACAGACACTGGACGAAGACAGAGACGTGCCTCCCACTCGCTGTTTCAAAAAGTGTTTGACAAGCAGAGAATTGGAGTTACAGCTGCAAAGGAGGACTCTAGCAGGGCAGTATTTAGGGAAACAAATTTTGACGTATTGTTGTCCTTGCAATTTGTAGGAGTCAATGTGCAAATTTTAAGGCTGCAGCGATAGGCAACCTTAGTGCTGTGGGGAAGTCCCCTCTCTTGACATAAGACGTGCACTACATTCCTGGTGTTGGCTTTTACAGTCTCCATTTTAAGATCCATGACTATTACTAATACCTAGCAGTGACTAAACATTGCCTGCAACAGTACTTTTACCTTTGGGTCACTAAGCTGTGTGCAAGGCTCCAATTGATTCCCACATCTGCCACCAATGTGATGAATCAACTTCTGGGGCACTATTGGTCTAGGGATGAATATTTGTTTCTAAACCATTAGTCAGCCCCACACCTCTAGTAAACCAGAAGGGATCCAAACAGGTTGGAAACACAAGTAAATTATGAACTTCCTTGTCCAATTTTGGTAACATGGACAGAACAGCAGGTTTATATCCGCATTGTCGTGGATCGTTGGTTAGTTGCAAAACAGCAAAAATACAATTATTACCCAATGATAAAAGAGACTGCCTGGTCAAGGTTGTATACAAATATCTACTATTATTACAACAGACAGTAGTAGCACACTACACAATACAACCCAAACTGTAAAGGAATACAGAGGACATACAGCTTCACAAAGGAAAGGGATGCAGTCTGGATACTGACAGCAGGGTAGTTGGTAAAGCAATCAGCCTTAACTGTTTAAGGTTATTTGGTTTCAGCACCAAGGGAGTAAGGGGTTGTAAATGTCACACAAGGCCTTCAGAGAAGGACCAGGACGACAGAACCATCATGTACCTGGTGCTTGAGAAGATCTTGATGCTCGATAGCATTGAGTCGGTTCCAGGATGCTTTGCAGCTCCTGCGACAGAGTTCAAGATGGGAGAAAGTTGCGGGTATCAGGCGGCAGGCAGTTCGGTAAGCGAGGCTGGACAGACGGCTGTAGGCTGGCATACACGGTGGGTAAGGGTCAAGAATAGTTGTCTCTGTGCAGGTTGGCAGATTTGGAATGCTAGTCGAGGCTTTTCGGATGGCTTTAGTGACTGCAGCGTGACAACAGTTAGTGGTGGAGCCGGTCACGGTTTGAGGTATCGACTGCCTTGAAAATGTCCATAAAAGATGGACACTGGTTGATGCTTGTTGTGATACTCCTCCTAGGATCTTCACAGGGCTCATATTGTCCTCTAAGGCAGATGGCCAAACGCTGAGGAGGGTGTTTACAGGCAGCGGCCTTGTCCTTTGTTCAGAGACTCTCTGGCACTTCCCACCTAGGAAGCTGGTTGGTAGAACCTAGCAGGGGCAGGCTGTTTGCTGGATGAGTACCAGTTATGGAGCTGCTGGATGGGTACTCTGTGTCCGGTATCTCCCTCTGTTCCCTGGGAGATGTTTAGTGGAGGAATCTTTCTTCCCTCTTGGAAATCGTGCCCTTCCTTCACTGCTGGAGGCTGTAAGGCAGAGAGTACCTTCAGCCGGGGTCCAAATGAGTTACTCTACTTACTCTTTTCAAAGTCGTCCGAGGATCTGCCAAAAGAGAGGCTCAACCCTTTTTTAAAGGCAAAGGGGCCCTAGCTAAGCCTACCTTAATGAACCAATCCTGGGTCCCCACCAACAATCTTCTGTTATGCGTGAAATCATATCCAGAATGCTTTGCAACAGGAAAGGTAAGGATGATAACATGTACTACTAAGTGAAACCCATCTTCCTGTCTGTTGTGGATCAATGTGTCTCTCTGGTTAATTGAGCTCTTTGTGACTCTTGATAAAAGTGCTGGTCTCCCCTGAAATTTGTGGTCAGAACAGAATTCCTGTCTCCATCAATTCACATACTTCTTCCCTCTGAAAGGGGGTCTCTCTGCAGGGGTTGCCTACTGTAAACAATGGTCCCAGACATGTAATTCACTGCATTTCATACATATAAAAGAGGTGTCAGGGTTTTCTGTCCCCTTTTGTCAGTTTTGCGATCAGGCCTATTGCAGGCCTATTTCAATTAACTCACATCAGTATGCGCGGCCACCAGCAGAACTGACAACAGAACAGGATGGATCCATGGAGCCTTTGATATTTTAATTAGGCTGGCCATGGCCGGAGGAATGTGTTGCCTTCCCCCTTCAGAGATGCTTTGATGTACCTGTGGCTGTCACATTCCAGCTAAATGTGACAGAGAGGATTGGTCCTGTAGACAGTGTCCCACCAGACTACACATGACTCTGTATTTGTTGTGCGTGTGTGGTTTAGCCTCGCACATTTTATATCATCATTCATTTAATTACAAAAATTCAAAAAAGCCAAGGTGAGTGCACACTCCCTGTGCGTATGGTCGAATTCCTCCCAATGATCCCTGGGCTTGCGGCCAAAGATAAGTCTTGCAGTCCTATTCTGGATTAGCCAAAGGGGGCATAGACAACAAAGTGGAACGTTAAGGAAGAGGCTGTTGCTGTAGTCCAGCCTACACAGGATCAGGGCTCTACAAATGTTGAGCTTCTGGGGCAAGTTGAGGAACGGTACAATGCCAGTAAGGAGGTCAAGGTGAAAGCATGGGGTTTCTTCACAAGCTACAAAATGTAGGTGTAAGGAGTAAAGCAGAGAGAACTTAAAGATAACCCCAAGGTTTTTGGCCTCATAGGATGGTGAGAGTAGAGGGCCCAAAGACAGCAGCCAGAGGGAAGGAGAAAAACAGGGCACACGTGGCACAGTAAAAAAGATCACTGTGGTACTGGCATTGAGACGCAGATTGTTAGCCACACACAATGCCTCGATGACGGGCAGACAATTATAGATGAAAACCAAGGACAACAAATGAGTTCAGGGAAGTTTAGGGAAACATTTGTGTCATTAACATAACACTGAAGGAGGACATCAGATGAGCCAGAGGGACAAAATAGATATCGAAGAGCCACAATTATATGATGAAACCCTGGGGTACTCTGCAGGTACACAGTGAGGTGGTGGAGTACAAACAGCACAGTTGCAGCTGGTAAGGGCAGCTACGGAGGAAAACAAATTAGCCAGTTACATTTTTCAGATCGTAGGAGACATCAAAAAGCCTGTTACAAATCAAACCATAATGTGTTTTAACAGATTTACATTGAATCAACACGCGTTTAGCAAATTAGCGTACTCAAGCCCTCTAGAATTGAAAAATGGTCCATATGGTAATCACTATATATGTGCATGTATCTGAAATTCATTTTTCAGAAATGTTCTTCAGAATGTAATTTGCTGCACTGGTGTCAGTGTATTATATTTGCAAAACAAAGTTTATTTTAACTGGTCATCTCTACTTCGTGTCACTGGTGTCTTTTGCTTTCATGGCATTTGATCATAGAGTGTTTTTTTTTCCTAAAACGAAATAGAACCAAATTGTTTTACCTTCTGGGTGTGAAGGCTTTGCTTCTGGCAAGGGTGCATATGCACTGGCTTTTTCGATTTTTAGTAATAATACAATGCTGTAGGTATTCCTGTCTCAGGCCTCTCTTTCAGCAAACTGCATGATAAAAGCATTGTGTACCTTTACCCGGCTGGATCAGTATCCTGATCTGTGGTCCCTGATCTATAGTCACAGAGCAGGTTTAGGGGTCACAGGTGCCCTCTTGATAGCAGCAGTGACTGCCAGGTCACTGCATTGCAGCGGCTGCATTTAAGATATGGACCTCTATAGCCAAAACGCATAACTATGAGAGTTACAAACTTGCTTCAAGTTACATTTTATATATAAGCCATATCTGTGTTAGGGTATGGTGGCTAGAATCTCGCATACTTATTACAAACACAACAAGTTGATATCATACTTGCGTCAGAACTGTGAGCCCAGCTTGGCTATGGGAGGGTTATGTGTATTCTTGTCAGCCCGCCTAGACCTGACAAGTGACAGAGCAGTATATTGGATGGCTATGCCTCTCCTTTGATACTTTGGGAGGTCGGGTAACACCTCTCTCAAGCAAGCTAGCCTCCCATCAGGAATCAAAGGGCACACTCTTACAAAAAGACCAGCCTTACAGCAGGGTGCAGCAGGCAATAAGGACATTTGATGATATTGGTAAGTAAAGGGGGTGGACCTTGTGTAGATAGGGGGAGCTCTGATCAGCTGGAGGAAGATTCCACCATCTTGTTCTCTGGCTCTATATCTCTCCACTCCACTTCCTTGAACACAACGTACTTTGGGTATGATGTCAGAATGCAATTTCCACCTGTCCCAAGGACAGGGATTGGACCTCTGAAGCAGGCACACTTTAGTCCACTAGCTCTAAAGAAGGGGTCTCTCACTCATTCACTGATTCAATCTTGGACAAACACCTGAGAAATAATTAATTTGCACCTCTTTTGGGAGAGGTGACCTTTTCAAAGCCCTCAACCACTGAGGCAAAGAAGTAGCAGTCCAGAACAGTGGCAAACTCTGCTCCCTACTCACTCCCAGGGGACATTTGCGATGACTTTTGCTGAGGACCAGGAACTGCCACTCTATGCCAACCCTCCCTAGGCTGGGAAAGCTAACCATAAACTGACCCATCCTGTTCTAGAGCCCCTTGAGTGGGTCTCACAACTTCTGGAGAACCAGATCAGCCAAGGCTCCATATTCTGCAGCATACAACTGGTTGAACTGTATTTTAACTGTGTTCACTGCACTCAAACCTAAGAGGATTGTCAGTGTTGCTTTTGGCACTCCATCGAACTTGAACAATTGCTGAATTACCCCAGGTGAACCAACTTCCCGACACATTGTGCCAAAAAGAGCCCATCACCCGTTCAGCTCGAACAACCTGCTCGCCTTATTTGAACAGAACTCACACAGTTCCCTCTTTCAATCCTATATTGGAGTAGCAAGGTGACCGCATTAAACATACAGACCTCGATGCGAACCACTGGATCATTGTGTCACTCGCGGATCCTAACCATCATTTACCAATGCCTCAAACCACCTTGACTCCCGATCCGACCCTGCTGAGCCATCCGAATAACACAACCCAAACGTTGCATTTCGAAAGCATCAAACTCCTGTTTTGAACCGACTGGATGCCACTTGCCACTTGACAGAGCAAAACCCTAACACACCTGAACCTGGTTCAATCTGCACTGGAGCAGAGCCCAAACCCAGCGCCACACTGTAGAACTGACTAAGAACAGCATAAAGGTACTATTGACTCATAACTGCCCCCTGGTACATCTTTTACGCCCCAGAGACATGTTAGGTCACCTTTGCACTGTTCCACTGAAAGTCATAGGGCCTCATTACAAGTTTGGAGGTAGCCATGCCTGTAATACAGGCAGGCTACCTCCAAACTTGTGAAAACATCCAGCACTCGCGAATGGGCAGTTACCGGGTAATGCCGAGTTTGGCGGACCCAGTAATTGCCCATTCGCGGGTGCTGGTAATAAGGGACTCCCCATCCCCATTCTGAACCACAGGGCTGAATGGGAATGGGGAGCACGGATGCGCCGACAGCGTTCATAATGGTGCCGGTGCATCCACAAATTGTGCTCGCGGGTGCTGCACTGCCCGAGAGACCCGCGAGCACAACTTGTAGTATGGCGGTATGATAGCAAAGGTGCAGGTAGCACTACCAGCGCCGTTGTTACTATACCACCATACTTATAATGAGGCCCATATTCTTTTTGACTCTATGTTGGTTGCTTGTTGCCTTTTCACCCCAGTTTTCACCAACCAAAGTGTTGAATTGTTTTATCTTTGCATATTGTACGTTCTTTCTTACAGGGGAGGGCTTTTATAGTGTTTTAATAGTTATTTGTACATTGGCGTGCTTGATTAAAGTATTTATATTTGTCTAGATATTTGATTGGCCATTTCCTTTTATTTTTAACTGTTTAAACTTTGCTGTTTTTGTTGCTACTGCGGAACATTCACACCCCTTCTGAGAGTATAGCCTTCCTTCGGCCCACGTTACCACAAAAGAAGAAGGTGGAATATCTCTTGGCTGTGCCAGATTTACCTCTCTGTTCAGGATCACTGTTAGTTTATAGAAGTGTAGGGCCGGAGTAGGTGGTTTAGCAACTACTCATCTTTATACTACAGTGATTAAATCATTTCATCACACTAAAGGACCTCTTTCTTGGGCATGAATGTCCGGCACACATTTCATCGCAACATCTCAAACAAACTCATCACTGCTTCTTGGGTACCCTGTGCTATTTACCTTATCAAGTGTTATCCCTTATGTATAGACGTCATATTTGCAAACAGATGCTGTCCAAGGATCTCCAAGTGATAACCATCCACCCCTGCCAATAACTTGGTTTTTGTGGCAGTGTCATGTATAAAGATCTTTGCCTAAGGTTCAGGTTCAAGTTGTATATAGCATTGGTAACATCAACACATGCCTTTGCTTGATCCAGGTGCAAAGCAAAATCATGCCCATGATCACATGTGTAGTTTTGTCAGCCATCTTCCAAATATCTCCATGCTGACCTCTCTAGTATGTCTTGATTATATCAGTGTGGTTATTGTCTAGTCAATGGGCCTCATTACGAGTTTGGAGGTAAACTCAGGTCCGGGTCTGGGTCCCGCAAAAGGGCCATTCTGACCTTGGAGGGCCCGGTAATTCCCATTCGCGGGACCAAGACCCGGTACGCCCTCATTCCCATTTGAGCACCCATAGGGCTCAATGGGAATGAGGAGGATGGTAGCAGCGGTACCGTTAACAACGGTACCGCTGCTACCATCTGGTCTGCTCGCGGGTGCTGCTCTGTACCCCTGGTCTGACCAGGTGTCCAGCGCGGCACCCGCGAGCAAACTCGGAATGTTCCGGCGAGGAAACAACAGCGCCGGTAGCACTACCGGTGCCGTTGTTGCCTTACCGCAACACTCCTAATGAGGCCCAATGTCTCCATTTAGAGACTCTATGCACTGTCTCAGAGGTTCTATGTGTGCATGTGTTGTAGTTTTCAAATGCCCACATACTGGATGTGTTTTGTCAGCCACTTCGTAAGCCCTCTCCATGTTGTTTGAAGAGTGGTCAGTATTCTGCCAAAACACATGAGGTTTGTATGACTTATATGCGTGTTTTTACTCATGTTGTGCCCAACTAGAGGGATGGGTGCAATTGGAGTATTTTCTGCTACCATGTAGAATCACACCTGGTTAAGGTTAGTCACCCCTGTAAACCTCCCAGACATAAGATCACCAAAATGTTACAGCCACAAAGCTGTTGTCCGCACTGTGCCACCCATACCTGCACATGCCTCAACCTGCCAGCAGCACCGGAGCACCAAAACATCCTTCTTTTCCATCAGGGGTGACCGAGAGGGACTAACAACCAGCCCCCCAGTTCACATTCTCTTTCCCAGGCCTGTACAGGATACAGAGTGCTGAATGTCACCACACATACAGCCAGGCATAAATCCTGTTGCCCTAGATCCATAAGACTATCTCTACTTACACTTCACAACTTTTTCTGTTGCCTCATGGAATGTTTTTTTTTTTCATTGGTTAACAGAAATAACCCAGAGATGAACTTAACAACACTCCTGCCACCCTATAACCAACTCTAATACCTCCCTAATTCCAAGCAGATCATGTTGTGGTGAATAGTCAGGAGAGCAAGGCCTCCTCTATGCCAGGAAATCAAAAACCTCCCCTGAATTCACCTCTGGGCCTATTACTCCAGACGACCTCCCCAAAGGTTCAGGCAACAAAACTTTCTGGAAACAGCTCACGACCCATTAATGCATTGACTTCACCAGTGCATCACCCTGCTGCAGGCTACGTGCAGAAGTCAAAGATAGGAGAGTCACAACGTCTCTCTTTATTGTTTGTGAACATACGTACGAATATGGAAAGACTAGACGATTGTCAATGTGTCACTTACCCTCACTGTTTTCATTGAGAGAGTCTGATCAATCCCAGAGATGCCATGTGACATCATCGGAGCAGTGTCACATGGGCATCTTGATCCACAGCTGCTTTCTGAGCCTTTCAAAGCAAGGGGAATTGAACGTATTCTCCTAATTTTAATGGGATATTCCTAGATATGTTAAACCATCGGGCATAGATTTCCATTTCATCCGTGGGAAATTAAAACATCTCTTCAACACACACATCGATAGGTGAAATTGGTTTCCTCTTGTGATTTTAAGACTAGAGTATAGGTTATCTTGCCACTATGTAGGTTTTCTTTTGGGTCTTTCCATCCTTTGCTATTACCTGTCACTACCTAGTTGTTAATGGGTGGGTTTCGTTTTTTTCAGTAGTATATTGCTACTGTATTTTATTTTTAAAGCTATTAGGTGGCCAGCAAGGGACATAGGCAGGACCTTTGCACCATCATGTGGACTTGTTCTTTGCCAGTGAATGTTCAGGAGTTAACCAGCCATTAACCAATATAAACCTGTCTTTCAATCCTTACGTATAAACCCCACGACTAAAACAGCTAGATGTAGTCTTTGCTTGAAAGTTGTGTTAATTCTGAACACTGTAAGACGACAATTGAAGCTGACTGGGAAAGAATAATGAATATAGCTTTATCCCTTGAACTTGCGGGGAAAATAATGGATACACTTTGTAGAGAAACCCTTCAATGCTCACACCAGAAAAAATACAACCCACTAGGGAAAACGGCTCAGCACACCTCTTGCAAGGAAAACAAGGTATAATCTCACAAAAATAAAAGTACGTGCCAGCAAAGAACTCTGCTGCCATGGAGCGCTTGAAAAAAACAGCATGAGCATTAGCTTTTGAAAGTACACAATGTCACAAGTGACGTACATCACATAGGATAAAAATGCAAGAAGCGGGTTGGTCTGACCCTATACACATACAACCTGTTCCATACAGGATATCAGACGATTGGTCACAGCATCGTCCGTCCATCTTCTTCTACGTGGGGTTCTTCTTCTGTCGTAATCGAATATAAAAACTATAATTTGCATTTGGGTTATACAAATCATTAGTTTCTAACTCTACTGTGCACCTGCAACCACGGACATGAGCAAGGAATCAACTTTAGAGGTTGCAATAACTTTCCCAGAACTATGTGTACCCCCACTCCTTTCGCAGACACCTTGGCGTCTCCATGGCCTTCCCACCAATGGCATACATGTGTTACCTTCCCCCCAGACACCTCTCAGCACAAATCACATGGGCCACTAGTGGGTCTGGCTGCCTTGCTCAATGATCTTCTTGATCAATTGATCACTTTACAGCTTTATGACCAAGGGTCTTCAGTTGATGGGATACTGGAATGTTAGTGTCAGGGACTTGGGGATCCCGGGCCGCTATAACTTATAGATTTGAACTGGTGAAGGCTTAAAGCCCTCACCCCCTTCTCATGGGATATCACTTTAATAATCTATTCCGTCTTTCTCTTGGCCATACAGGGCACATTCTTTCAGGTCTGCACGTACTGGTAATAAATCTTAATAAAGGGCTGTGTGTGTGTGTCTTCAAGAAATGAACCTTCTACAGTACTGCTGCGCCGCGAGAAAAGAACGCGCACCCAACCTTCTAGCCCCCTGAACTAACTGTGAGCATGCAAGCATAATCATGGCACTAGACCTCAATTTCTAAATGGCACTTATCTTCCAAAATGGAATCTCACTATACACGTGATGGTACCACTAAAATCTGCTACATTTCTACTACAATCAGTGATCGAAGTATATGAAAAGAAGTAGGAGAACTATGTCCCAGCTGGTCTACCCCTGCTCCCTCCCCACAAGCCCCATCGCCAGGCCCCCTCCCACGTTTTCTATCGAAGGCAATCAAATTAAGAATGTACAGAAAGTTAAGACCTTGGACACCTATATGGAGGAAAGTTTTGACAGTGAGGCACATGTCACCGCCGTCTACACCAATACTAACTACCATCTTAAGGTATTGAGACAAGTAGCCCTGTTAATATCGGTGGAAAATCGCATAAAGCTAGTAAGAGCAGTGATTCGGCCACGTGTTGACTATTGTAACACCCTACTAGGAGGAGCCAGTAAGGCAAATGTTCAGCAGCTGCAGAAAATACAAAATGCAGCGGTACAAATCATCTTTCAGATGAAAAATTCTGAACCTACCAGCACTGCCAGAAGGAGACTCCATTGGCTCCCGGTGGCTGCCCGTATTCAATTTAAATTGCTTACCACATGTCACAAATGTATCTTTGGCAATGCCCCTGCATATTTGAACGAGAGGATTAATATCTACCAACCAAGTAGATACTTAAGATCAACGGATGGCTCCCTGTTGGTAGTACCACATACCCAAAGGGCCCATGGACTGGGGCGGGCGTTTCATGTTCAGGGCACCCAAGCCTGGAATATCCTGCCAACTAGGTTACGTTAAACAGATGATCATCTTCTTTTTCGCAAACAGTTAAAGACCATTCTGTTTAGCTAGGATTGTCTTAGTTTCTGCACCTTCTTCTGTCTTTCGGCGCCTGGATGCCCGCGGGCTTTGGCGCCTTATAAATCCAAATAACATAACATAACATAACATAACACGTACAATCCAAACCTCCAAACATGCGCACCTGCTGTTTAAGGGAACATTCAGGCAGTGCACTGAAAGTGCAAGTTTCCACTTCTTCCTACACTTTTATTTTAAAACTAAACCATTCCGGAATGGTTTATTTTTAAAATAAAAGTATAGGAACAGTAATGCTGAATTTAAAAAAGTAAAGGAGCACCGCTCCCAACTGCTCCCACCCACTTCGACCATTGACTACAATCAACCTCTACTGGTGGCCCCACTCCCTTGACCCTTCTCCTTCTACAATTGTCCTGTCCAAAATACCTGAAGGGCCTGAAACGTGCACCCCTCCTTCCCAACAACTATTTTAAAACATCAGTAGACGCCAATCTTATGCAAACATCATGTTTTGTATTGCACCAACCATTTGTGTTACATGTTAGAATATCTAGTTTTTCACCATATTTCAACCAATTTCTGGAAATGTCACATACCCAATGCTGTCTTTAGTCATATGATTTTTTACTGTAAACTTGTTCATGTCTTCTGGTCAGAGGTTTGGATTATTTTAATTTAATTCTCCCTTATCAGTGGGTAATATTCTAATGGGTACCTTTGGGAATACTGACAATAATGCTATTATTCACCATGAATATTCTGTTTGTTATGGTTACATTTCACATTATCTCAAGTAAATGAAATGTCCAGGGAAACTGTCAATCGTAACGTGGTGGACCTATATGTGTTCTACAACTAGAATTGAAAAACGCTGTGCTAAATCTGCTTCTGAACTTGATATATTATATTGTATACGGAATATGTTTGATATGTTTTGAACGCCACTAAATCTATTGGACTATCTAACCAATGTATGCAATTCATGAATCAAAAAGCAGGAAATGTTTTTTGTTTTTCCATACTGACCTTTTATGTCTATCCTGCCATAATCCCTAATTAGACGCATTACATTGCAGACTTGAAATCCTCCGCTGCAAAAAGGAAAGGACCAAAAACAAGCTTTCTCTGCCTAGGACCCATGACTATGAACCTCTTCCCAGTCAGCATCAGACTCGCCATTACGCTCCGACAATTCAGTAAAGAACTCAAAACCCACCTCTTCAAGGAGTCACTCCTCTGTAAAACCTAGGCCTTCTCGTCGCCCCTCACGCCACTTGATTCGCTAGACGCCGTCCGCCCCTGCCAACCCGTCCCTCCTCGGAGTCCCTGTGTATCTTACCCCCCCCCCTGTATATCTGTTCTGTTGTTACCTTTGAAAAGCACTCTGTTATGCATCTGTACAATTGTATACCTCTGTAAAGAGTTCCGTTGGTGGAGCTCCGTTGGTTCTCGAAGCTAGGTCTGCGCTCAATAAATACTATGATATTATTATAATAATTACGTTAATGGCATATATAATAAGTAGTCTTATTCTATGTAATAATCTAAATAATGCATTCTTTATTATACTAATAAAAAGGTGTACATGTATTATAGAAGTACTCTAATTTTGTTATAATTTAAATGATGTATTGTTATGTATCTTATACCTATAAAAATGTTTACATTAATTATATAATACGAACTAATAGTGTATGTTATAATCTAAATGGTGTATT